>NC_133129.1:168296823-169546823 GCF_048418815.1 Hemitrygon akajei
CAGCCTTCTGCCTAGTTCCCAAAACTCACACTTCAGGACCTCATCCCTCTTCCTGCCTATGTCGTTGGTACCAACATGTATCATGACTTCTGGTCACTTTCCCTCTCGTACCAGGATGTCATGCACCTGGTCAGAGACATCCCGGACCCTGGCACCTGGGAGGCAACAAACCATGCGGGTTTCCTTCTCACGTCCACAAAATCTCCTGTCTGCTCCCCTGACTATAGAGTCTCCAATGACGACAGCTCTCCTCTTCTCCGTCCCATCCTTCTGCACCACAGGGTCAGACTCAGTGCCAGAGGCCCTGCCACCACGGTTCACACCCGGTCAGTTGTCCTCACCAACAGCATCCAGGACGGTAAACTTATTATTCAGGGGAATGGCTACAGGGGTGCTCTGCACTAGCTGTCTACTCTCCTTCGCTTTCCCCCCTCGGACTGTCACCCAACGACTTGCTTCCGGCAGCCTAGCTGCGCCTACCTCCCTGTAGCTCTCATCTATGACTGCCTCATTCTCCCTTATGAGTCGAAGAAGTTCATCCAGTTGCTGCTCCAGATTCCTCACACGGTCTTCCAGATCGACCAGCCGCAAGCACTTCTGGCAGATGTGACTCTGCGGGAGAGGTTTAATGAGAATATAGACAATTACTTTCTCCTGTGATCAGCAAAAACATGTTGATGTCTAAAGTTTAGTTTCTTTCTTTCTTTTGTCAAAGAACTTTACTTCATTGATTTAGGGCAAAAGTGTGTTGCACTCTGATCATCATTCTTTATGGTCCCTGCACAACGACACCAACTTAGCCCAAATGTAGAGGCCCATTTCACTGCAGCATTGTGTGCACGTTTGGTGAGAAGCTCCAAAAGGTAACTAGACCATAGTGGCTGTACTATTGAAGTCCGGTCCCAAAAGAAGCCCCATCAAGCTTTTATAATCTGCCAAAATGGGGTCTGACCTTTGCCTACTCTCACACTGTAAGCTCAACATATTTCAAATTCACAACAGGATAACTAAGCCAAAGTTCACACTAACCCCTACCACTGAGGTCCCAACATGCGTAATGCAAGACTCTGAAACAGGAGAAAAAGATTAAGGGATGTGCTTGAATCATCCTTGTAGAAATGTAACACTGCCATTGATTCCTGAGAATCTCCCTCTGACCAACGACTGCTTAAAACAGAGAACTATCAGGAAGACATCAACAACCCTAAGGCCATGCCTTGGGAGTAGAAAGATACTGCACAAAAGTTTGTGAGCTGGAAAGATTTCATCACCTCACATGCTGTCTATGACCCACCCCCTCTGCCTCTTGTTTCCCAGTCAGCAGCTCCTGCACTGGCCTAATTAGTTTTCTTAAATCTCATCAAACCAAAGCTGAAATAAGTCACCAATGACCCCAGTGAAATACCTTAAAGAAGAAAGAAGAAGAAGGCACTTAACAGGATTTTGTTTACAGATCTCTGACTTTCAAAGGCATTTGATGCCTTTTTAAATTGGAATAAATGAACAAAAATTAAAAACAAAATTATCAATAAATAGATTAATTAAAACATGAAGTGATTATAAATATTTACAACATTAAAGCACAGCAATCAAAAGGAAATGACATGCTAGAGGTATACAAAATGATGCAGGGTTTAGATAGGGTAAATGCAAACAGGATTTTTTTCACAGAGGTTGTGTGAAACTAGAACTAGAGGTCATAGGTTAAGGGTGAAAGCTGAGATGTTTAAGAGGAACATGAGGGGGAACTACTTCACTCAGAATGAGCTACTAGTGGAAGTGGTGGATGGAGTTTGCTTTCAATTTTCAAGAGAAGTTTGGATATGTACATGGATGGGAGGTGGTATGAAGGGCTTGGGTCCAGGTGCAGGTCAATGGGACTAGGCAGATTAATAGTTCAGCAAGGACTAGATGGGATGAAGATGTGTTTCTGTGTTGTAGCGTTCTATGACTCTAACTTTTCCTTTTTCATCTAATCTGAGACCTAGAATCCCTATCAAAATCAATGAGGTTGTGTATCCTGCACCAGATACACGAGAGCAGATCTGACACAGGAACAAAGTGGTAATTCCCCCAACTATGACACTGGTGAATTCAGGACAGTCTTTTACCATTGGATTCATATAGGCTCTCAATACAGAATGTATTCAGTCCCGTGCATTCCCATCCAATAGCTTTATACCCCAAAGTACTAATTGTCAGTACATCCTGGAATTACAATAAGGACAGATCTAACTTCACTATGCTGAAATGCCAGCCATTCTGTTTCAGAGACACACTAACCCAGCACAATTACACCTACTTAGTTTAATTCAGTTAGATCACATTACATTTAATCACAGTTCAAACTAAATTTGTTATCAAAGTATATGTATGTCACCCTGAGATTGATTTTCTTGCAGGAATTCAAATAGAACAAGGAAATACAACAGAATCAATGAAAAACTACACATGAAGACTGACAACCACCAATGTATAAAATAAGACACACCGTGCAAATACAAAAAAAAACTAACAACAAATAAATAATTAAACAAACAACACTGAGAACATGAGTTGTTGAGTCCTTGTAAGTGAGTCCACAGTTTGGGGAATCAGTACATTGCTGAGGTCAGTGAGGTTATCTATGCTGGTTCAGGAGCCTGAATATTGAAAAGCAATAACTCTTCATGAACTTGGTGGTTTGGAAGCTAATGCACCTGTACTTCCTTCCCAATGACAGTAGCGAGAAGAAAGCACAGCCTGGATGGTAGGGGTCCTTGATGATGGATGTTCTAACATGAACAAAGTCACCAGAGGGACACTGACGCAAGTGAATAGAGAAATGTTTTATTTAATGAAAATAGCAGCAGGCATCATACTGAGGCACACTTGGAGGAAGAGACCTCCCGACCTAATAATATGTTACATTTTTATATGCTAAAGATCAAAGGTAACAGCAGGATAATTCTATAGCTACAATGTATCTACAATGCTTCCTTTAAGTTACATATAGTTATCACATACTTCCTTCTTCACACCCACACTCCAGGCACCCAAAGCAAATGTTGATCAGCATTTGCAATCAACTCCAGTCTACAGCTCCAGGAAAACTATTGTTCAGTGTTGTATTTTAGGTTCAATCTACAATCAGAACACACCAAGCAACAAAGCAAAAAGTGCAAAACAAACCCTGATCCTTCCTTCCCCACCCCCACCCCCGAACCACCCTCCCATGAACATACACAACCCCAGGATAGGCAATTTTTTGGACCTTCAGCCTCCAGTGGACTCATAAATTCACAGACACTGGACATGGCCTTCCCTAACGGATTTGCAGAGATTCACAGATTTGGCCTTGACTGGACTTCCGAATGACACTTGGGATTTGATCCTCAGTATTGATCCAGGACCTGCAGATGATGACTAATGTGGGCCCTGGATAAGAGTCAGAAATCCGGGCCTCGAGTGACAGACTTGCCAGTAGCAGAACTCTGTAAATTAGGCCTCAAACTCCATTTAGCAGATGCAATTGGCCTTCAAACATAGAGTGGAGACTTAAACTTAGACTTAGACTTCAATCTGTCCTCAGATTCCTCCACATCCCCATCCCTAAACTCTAACTTGAGCCTTAACTCCAGTTCCATCCACCAAACCAACCCCACAACTGAAAAGAGACCTAAAAACTAACTAAATCTGAGTCACAACTTGACAGAGATTGCTGCTCAGCACCATCTTGAGGGGTAAAAGGACAGAAGAGCCTCAGAACTGACTGTTGTACTTTCTTTGTTTCCTATTTCTCTGACTGTTCTTTCCAGACACTTTCTGTTTTTTACCCTTTCACCTAATTTACCAGAAAATTGACCTTCAAACCACACATGCCATCTTAATTTCACTTGGATGATTCGAAGTGTCTTGAGCCACAATGTCATTTGTCCATTCCCCTCCATTAATGCTGCCTGACCTGTTGAGTTCCTCCGGCATTTTCTGTATTGCTCCAGATATCAACAACTACAGGCTGTTGTGTCTCCAGTCTACATGCATTTTCAGAAGACTACTTTCTTCCTTTGCTTCCTGAGTATTTCCTTTCTCATTGCTCACATAGATTTCTTTCCATTTATCTTGGTTTGAAATTCATCCTCTTCATTTACTTCCAGCAAAATCAAGCGCTCACTTCAATGACTAGTGCATGAAACAGAAGATGCATTTATTTCTCATTTGAGTGCATTTGTCATCATCATCCCTGCATTCTGCAGTTAAAAGTTACACACCTCCTGCTTCTATCCCCCTCGAACAATCTATCCCCAACTCTGCTCATTACCTGATTCTTCCTAAAGTGTTGTGTCTGAGAGGAAGGCAGAGAGAAAATTATCTAGCACTTGAGATTGAAAGTTTGAGACGTCTTGTTGGTCAAATCTTGGAGTAAGATTTCCAATAGATTTGGGAAGATATGTATCTGCTATTGGAGTGATTTGTGTTATTCAGCTTCATAGTCGCTGGATAAATTATAAATTTTGCTCTAATGTATTATTGGTGCCTCCCTCCATTAGGAATCCTTTTCCTGAACAAACTTTATTAGGAAAGAGACAATGAGATTGCTCGTCTTTGTTATGCAGTTCATCAAAATGAAAGTTATTTGGACAACTTGAACTGGAATTTGGAAGAAGAGAGAGAGACTCATTCTGCTTGGATTTAGTTTAGAACATAGAACATAGAATAGTACAGCACATTACAGGCCCTTCAGCCCACAATGTTGTGCTGATCTCAAACCCTGCCTCCCATATAACCCCCCACCTTAAATTCCTCCATATACTTGTCTAGTAGTCTCTTAAACTTCACTAGTGTATCTGCCTCCACCACTGACTCAGGCAGTGCATTCCACGCACCAACCACTCTCTGAGTGAAAAACCTTCCTCTAATATCCCCCTTGAACTTCCCTCCCCTTAACTTAAAGCCATGTCCTCTTGTACTGAGCAGTGGTGCCCTGGGGAAGAGGCGCTGGCTCTCCACTCTGTCTATTCCTCTTAATATCTTGTACACCTCTATCATGTCTCCTCTCATCCTCCTCCTCTCCAAAGAGTAAAGCCCTAGCTCTCTTAATCTCTGATCATAATCCATACTCTCTAAACCAGGCAGCATCCTGGTAAATCTCCTCTATACCCTTTCCAATGCTTCCACATCCTTCCTATAGTGAGGCAACCAGAACTGAACACAGTACTCCAAGTGTGGCCTAACTGGAGTTTTATAGAGCTGCATCATTACATCGCGTCTCTTAAACTCTATCCCTTGATTTATGAAAACTAACATCCCATAAGCTTTCTTAACTACCTTATCTACCTGTGAGGCAACTTTCAGGGATCTGTGGACATGTACCCCCAGATCCCTCTGCTCCTCCACACTACCAAGCATCCTGCCATTTACTTTGTACTCTACCTTGGAGTTTGTCCTTCCAAAGTGTACCACCTCACACTTCTCTGGGTTGAACTCCATCTGCCACTGCTCAGCCCACTTCTGCATCCTATCAATGTCTCTCTGCAGTCTTTGACAATCCTCTACACTATCTACAACACCACCAACCTTTGTGTCATCTGCAAACTTGCCAACCCACCCTTCTACCCCCTCATCCAGGTCGTTAATAAAAATCACGAAAAGTAGAGATCCCAGAACAGATCCTTGTGGGACACCACTAGTCACAACCCTCCAATCTGAATGTACTCCCTCCACCAGAACCCTCTGCCTTCTGCAGGCAAGCCAATTCTGAATCCACCTGGCCAAAGTTCCCTGGATCCCATGCTTTCTGACTTTCTGAATAAGCCTACTGTGTGGAACCTTGTCAAATGCCTTACTAAAATCCATGTAGATCACATCCACTGCACTACCCTCATCTATATGCCTGGTCACCTCCTCAAAGAACTCTATCAGGCTTGTTAGGCACTTCACAAAGCCATGCTGACTGTCCCTGATCAGACCATGGTTCTCTAAATGCCCATAGATCCTATCTCTAAGAATCTTTTCCAACAGCTTTCCCACCACGGATGTAAGGCTCACTGGTCTATAATTACCTGGACTGTCCCTGCTACCTTTTTTGAACAAGGGGACAACATTCGCCTCCTTCCAATCCTCCGGTACCATTCCTGTGGACAACGAGGACATAAAGATCCTAGCCAGAGGCTCAGCAATCTCTTCCCTCGCCTCGTGGAGCAGCCTGGGGAATATTCCATCAGGCCCCGGGGACTTATCCATCCTAATATATTTTAACAACTCCAACCACTCCTCTCCCTTAATATCAACATGCTCCAGAACATCAACCTCACTCATATTGTCCTCACTGTCATCAAGTTCCCTCTCATTGGTGAATACCGAAGAGAAGTATTCATTGAGGACCTCGCTCACTTCCACAGCCTCCAGGCACATCTTCCCACTTTTATCTCTAATCGGTCCTACCTTTACTCTTGACATCCTTTTGTTCTTCACATAATTGAAGAATTCCTTGGGGTTTTCCTTTACCCTACTCACCAAGGCCTTCTCATGACCCCTTCTTGCTCTTCTCAGCCCCTTCCTAAGCTCCTTTCTTGCTACCCTACATTCCTCAATAGACCCATCTGATCCTTGCTTCCTAAACCTCATGTATGCTGCCTTCTTCCACCTGACTAGATTTTCCACTTCACTTGTCACCCATGGTTCCTTCACCCTACCATTCTTTATCTTCCTCACTGGGACAAATTTATCCCTAACATCCTGCAAGATATCCCTAAACATCGATCACATGTCCATAGTACATTTCCCTGCAAAAACATCATCCCAATTCACACCCACAAGTTCTAGCCTTATAGCCTCATAATTTGCCCTTCCCCAATTAAAAATTTTCCTGTCCTCTCTGATTCTATCCTTTTCCATGATAATGCTAAAGGTCAGGGAGCGGTGATCACTATCCCCCAGATGCTCACCCACTGACAGATCTGTGACCTGACCCGGTTCGTTACCTAATACTATATCTAGTATGGCATTCCCCCTAGTCAACCTGTCAACATACTGTGACAGGAATCCATCCTGGACACACTTAACAAATTCTGCCCCATCTAAGCCATTGGAACTAATCAAGTGCCAATCAATATTAGGGAAGTTAAAGTCACCCATGATAACAACCCTGTTATTTTTGCACCTTTCCAAAATCTGCCTCCCAATCTGCTCCTCGGTATCTCTGCTGCTACCAGGGGGCCTATAGAATACCCCCAGTAGAGTAACTGCTCCCTTCCTGTTCCTGACTTCCACCCATACTGACTCAAAAGAGGGTCCTGCTACATTACCCACCCTTTCTGCAGCTGTAATATCCATGACCAGTAATGCCACCCCTCCTCCCCTCCCCCCCCCCCCCATCCCTTTTAAAGCACTGAAATCCAGGAATATTGAGGATCCATTCCTGCCCTGGTGCCAGCCAAGTCTCCGTAATGGCCACTACATCATAATTCTATGTATGTATCCAAGCTCTCAGTTCATCACCTTTGTTCCTGATGCTTCTTGCATTGAAGTATACACACTTTAGCCCTTCTACCTTACTACCTTTACACCCTTTATTCTGCTGCTCTTTCCTCAAAGCCTCTCTATATGTTAGATCTGGCTTTACTCCATGCATTTCATTCACTGCTCTATCGCTCCGGGTCCCATCCCCCTTGCAAATTAGTTTAAACCCTCCTGAACCATGCTAGCAAACCTACCAGCAAGGATATTGCTCCCCTGCGAGTTCAGGTGCAACCCATCCAATCTGTACAGATCCCACCTTCCCCAGAAGAGATCCCAATGGTCCAAAAATCTAAAACCCTGCCCCCTGCACCAACTCCTCAGCCACGCATTCAACTGCTATCTCCTCCAATTCTTACCATCACTATCACGTAGTACTGGCAGCAATCCTGAGAACGCCACCCTTGAGGTCCTGTTCTTCAGCCTTCTGCCTAGTTCCCGAAACTCACACTTCAGGACCTCATCCCTCTTTCTGCCTATGTCGTTGGTCCCAACATGTATCACGACTTCTGGTCACTTTCCCTCTCGTACCAGGATGTCATGCACCCGGTCAGAGACATCCCGGACCCTGGCACCTGGGAGGCAACAAACCATACGGGTTTCCTTCTCACGTCCACAAAATCTCCTGTCTGCTCCTCTGACTATAGAGTCTCCAATGACGACAGCTCTCCTCTTCTCCGTCCCATCCTTCTGCACCACAGGGTCAGACTCAGTGCCAGAGGCCCTGCCACCACGGTTCACACCCGGTCAGTTGTCCTCACCAACAGCATCCAGGACGGTAAACTTATTATTCAGGGGAATGGCTACAGGGGTGCTCTGCACTAGCTGTCTACTCTCCTTCGCTTTCCCCCCTCGGACTGTCACCCAACGACTTGCTTCCGGCAGCCTAGCTGCGCCTACCTCCCTGTAGCTCTCATCTATGACTGCCTCATTCTCCCTTATGAGTCGAAGAAGTTCATCCAGTTGCTGCTCCAGATTCCTCACACGGTCTTCCAGATCGACCAGCCGCAAGCACTTCTGGCAGATGTGACTCTGCGGGAGAGGTTTAATGAGAATATAGACAATTACTTTCTCCTGTGATCAGCAAAAACATGTTGATGTCTAAAGTTTAGTTTCTTTCTTTCTTTTGTCAAAGAACTTTACTTCATTGATTTAGGGCAAAAGTGTGTTGCACTCTGATCATCATTCTTTATGGTCCCTGCACAACGACACCAACTTAGCCCAAATGTAGAGGCCCATTTCACTGCAGCATTGTGTGCACGTTTGGTGAGAAGCTCCAAAAGGTAACTAGACCATAGTGGCTGTACTATTGAAGTCCGGTCCCAAAAGAAGCCCCATCAAGCTTTTATAATCTGCCAAAATGGGGTCTGACCTTTGCCTACTCTCACACTGTAAGCTCAACATATTTCAAATTCACAACAGGATAACTAAGCCAAAGTTCACACTAACCCCTACCACTGAGGTCCCAACATGCGTAATGCAAGACTCTGAAACAGGAGAAAAAGATTAAGGGATGTGCATGAATCATCCTTGTAGAAATGTAACACTGCCATTGATTCCTGAGAATCTCCCTCTGACCAACGACTGCTTAAAACGGAGAACTATCAGGAAGACATCAACAACCCTAAGGCCATGCCTTGGGAGTAGAAAGATACTGCACAAAAATTTGTGAGCTGGAAAGATTTCATCACCTCACATGCTGTCTATGACCCACCCCCTCTGCCTCTTGTTTCCCAGTCAGCAGCTCCTGCACTGGCCTAATTAGTTTTCTTAGATCTCATCAAACCAAAGCTGAAATAAGTCACCAATGACCCCAGTGAAATACCTTAAAGAAGAAAGAAGAAGAAGGCACTTAACAGGATTTTGTTTACAGATCTCTGACTTTCAAAGGCATTTGATGCCTTTTTAAATTGGAATAAATGAACAAAAATTAAAAACAAAATTATCAATAAATAGATTAATTAAAACATGAAGTGATTATAAATATTTACAACATTAAAGCACAGCAATCAAAAGGAAATGACATGCTAGAGGTATACAAAATGATGCAGGGTTTAGATAGGGTAAATGCAAACAGGATTTTTTTCACAGAGGTTGTGTGAAACTAGAACTAGAGGTCATAGGTTAAGGGTGAAAGCTGAGATGTTTAAGAGGAACATGAGGGGGAACTACTTCACTCAGAATGAGCTACTAGTGGAAGTGGTGGATGGAGTTTGCTTTCAATTTTCAAGAGAAGTTTGGATATGTACATGGATGGGAGGTGGTATGAAGGGCTTGGGTCCAGGTGCAGGTCAATGGGACTAGGCAGATTAATAGTTCAGCAAGGACTAGATGGGATGAAGATGTGTTTCTGTGTTGTAGCGTTCTATGACTCTAACTTTTCCTTTTTCATCTAATCTGAGACCTAGAATCCCTATCAAAATCAATGAGGTTGTGTATCCTGCACCAGATACACTAGAGCAGATCTGACACAGGAACAAAGTGGTAATTCCCCCAACTATGACACTGGTGAATTCAGGACAGTCTTTTACCATTGGATTCATATAGGCTCTCAATACAGAATGTATTCAGTCCCGTGCATTCCCATCCAATAGCTTCATACCCCAAAGTACTAATTGTCAGTACATCCTGGAATTACAATAAGGACAGATTTAACTTCACTATGCTGAAATGCCAGCCATTCTGTTTCAGAGACACACTAACCCAGCACAATTACACCTACTTAGTTTAATTCAGTTAGATCACATTACATTTAATCACAGTTCAAACTAAATTTGTTATCAAAGTATATGTATGTCACTCTGAGATTGATTTTCTTGCAGGAATTCAAATAGAACAAGGAAATACAACAGAATCAATGAAAAACTACACATGAAGACTGACAACCACCAATGTATAAAATAAGACACACCGTGCAAATACAAAAAAAACTAACAACAAATAAATAATTAAACAAACAACACTGAGAACATGAGTTGTTGAGTCCTTGTAAGTGAGTCCACAGTTTGGGGAATCAGTACATTGCTGAGGTCAGTGAGGTTATCTATGCTGGTTCAGGAGCCTGAATATTGAAAAGCAATAACTCTTCATGAACTTGGTGGTTTGGAAGCTAATGCACCTGTACTTCCTTCCCAATGACAGTAGCGAGAAGAAAGCACAGCCTGGATGGTAGGTGTCCTTGATGATGGATGTTCTAACATGAACAAAGTCACCAGAGGGACTCTGATGCAAGTGAATAGAGAAATGTTTTATTTAATGAAAATAGCAGCAGGCATCATACTGAGGCACACTTGGAGGAAGAGACCTCCCGACCTAATAATACGTTACATTTTTATATGCTAAAGATCAAAGGTAACAGCAGGATAATTCTATAGCTACAATGTATCTACAATGCTTCCTTTGAGTTACACATAGTTATCACATACTTCCTTCTTCACACCCACACTCCAGGCACCCAAAGCAAATGTTGATCAGCATTTGCAATCAACTCCAGTCTACAGCTCCAGGAAAACTATTGTTCAGTGTTGTATTTTAGGTTCAATCTACAATCAGAACACACCAAGCAACAAAGCAAAAAGCGCAAAACAAACCCTGATCCTTCCTTCCCCACCTCCCCCCCCCCCCCCCCCGAACCACCCTCCCATTAACATACACAACCCCAAGATAGGCAATTTTTTGGACCTTCAGCCTCCAGTGGACTCATAAATTCACAGACACTGGACATGGCCTTCCCTAACGGATTTGCAGAGATTCACAGATTTGGCCTTGACTGGACTTCCGAATGACACTTGGGATTTGATCCTCAGTATTGATCCAGGACCTGCAGATGATGACTAATGTGGGCCCTGGATAAGAGTCAGAAATCCGGGCCTCGAGTGATGGACTTGCCAGTAGCAGAACTCTGTAAATTAGGCCTCAAACTCCATTTAGCAGATGCAATTGGCCTTCAAACATAAAGTGGAGACTTAGACTTAGACTTCAATCTGTCCTCAGATTCCTCCACATCCCCATCCCTAAACTCTAACTTGAGCCTTAACTCCAGTTCCATCCACCAAACCAACCCCACAACTGAAAAGAGACCTAAAAACTAACTAAATCTGAGTCACAACTTGACAGAGATTGCAGCTCAGCACCATCTTGAGGGGTAAAAGGACAGAAGAGCCTCAGAACTGACTGTTGTACTTTCTTTGTTTCCTATTTCTCTGACTGTTCTTTCCAGACACTTTCTGTTTTTTACCCTTTCACCTAATTTACCAGAAAATTGACCTTCAAACCACACATGCCATCTTAATTTCACTTGGATGATTCGAAGTGTCTTGAGCCACAATGTCATTTGTCCATTCCCCTCCATTAATGCTGCCTGACCTGTTGAGTTCCTCCGGCATTTTCTGTATTGCTCCAGATATCAACAACTACAGGCTGTTGTGTCTCCAGTCTACATGAATTTTCAGAAGACTACTTTCTTCCTTTGCTTCCTGAGTATTTCCTTTCTCATTGCTCACATAGATTTCTTTCCATTTATCTTGGTTTGAAATTCATCCTCTTCATTTACTTCCAGCAAAATCAAACGCTCACTTCAATGACTAGTGCATGAAACAGAAGATGCATTTATTTCTCATTTGAGTGCATTTGTCATCATCATCCCTGCATTCTGCAGTTAAAAGTTACACACCTCCTGCTTCTATCCCCCTCGAACAATCTATCCCCAACTCTGCTCATTACCTGATTCTTCCTAAAGTGTTGTGTCTGAGAGGAAGGCAGAGAGAAAATTATCTAGCACTTGAGATTGAAAGTTTGAGACGTCTTGTTGGTCAAATCTTGGAGTAAGATTTCCAATAGATTTGGGAAGATATGTATCTGCTATTGGAGTGATTTGTGTTATTCAGCTTCATAGTCGCTTTCAAACATATTGGGTGCAGAGTGCCGCTATTAACTTTCCCTTTGATTATTCTTTCACTCAATCTCGTCTGCTCTTATTCTCCTTAAATTCCTTTTAATATGAAAAAAAGAAAAATCAGCATTTGATCTGTGACCCTGTTAACCCCCGTCAGTCTGAATCCTTATAAATATTATCCCTCATTTTGCTTTATCAAACCATGACTCACTACAATGTCTAATACAATCTTCATCATACACACAAGGCTTTAGATTATCATTGCTATTTATTTGTGGTCATTTTTCATACTATTTATAGACTGGATAACGTCCACGATAATAAACTTGAACTTTCTGAGCATGATTCTACATGCCCTCTTTGTTACAGATCTCCACTATCACCATCTTTCTTGCCCGTTCATTTTTTGTAGCCTCTTCAAGCTCAATGTAGATCAATGTCATTATATTTGTTCCTTCTATTAAGAATCTTTCAATAGCTCTGATTAGACACCTTGGAATAAAAGTAACAAAAGTCCAGAGATATGTCTGTAAACTGAAATTATTGTGACTGAAGAACCCTCAAAAAATTCCCCCCAGAAGAAGCACAAATGAGAAATTTGCATGCAAACTATTTCAAAATCCATACAGGTTATTTTAATAATCTGGATGGCAACACCTCAGACTGTGAAAGAAATTTGTACCCTAAAGAAAGAGAGCCTGTTTTTTAAATTATTAATTTCCATCCAAGTCCCAGCACGCATCAACTGTAAATCTTGCATGATTTGCAGAGCTTACAGGTTTATTGAGACCTTGTTAACTACCTGCTTGGGACATGGTAACTTCCAAATTGAATTTCCCAGTGTCTGGATAAATATAATAATAAGTCAAGGGTTAGGATTGGTAATTTTCTTTGATGTAAAATTTCCTGTGTGAAGTTGTGGTTTGCTTTACTTCAGAGCTCCTTATAAAGAAAGAAAAGCAAGAACTGCTAATACATGTTTTGTCACAGCCTGCTGACAGTGTTGTTCCCTAAATAGAAGTCATTCTAGTTGGTACATATGACGCATCCAACTCTGTGAAGAGATTAATTTTCACCTGTGCCTAATTTTGCTTCTTTTACTGTTAGAATTTATACCCAATATAAAAGTGTGAAATTCAAAGTTGTTTGAACATGGAAGTAGCTCACAACTATTGAAGTGCATGCTAGTTTGTAAATCTACAGTATACTAATATTAAAAAAAAATCATACTAATATAAATACCAATGAAGTTCAAGGTGAATTTATTATCAAGGAACATACAGTATACAACCCTGAGACTTATTTTCTTGTGGGCATACTCTGTTATTCTAAGAAACACAATAGAATCAATGAAAGACAGCACCCAACAGGGCAGACAAGCAACCAATATGCAAGACAGCAAAGCATGCAAATATAAAAGGCAAAAGAGAAATAATAAGAAGAAATAGATAAGAAATAAATATCGAGACTGTGACATGAAACGTCCTTGAAAGTGAGCCCATAGGTTGTGGAAACAGTTCAGTGATGGGGCAAGTGAAGTTATCTCCACTGCTTCAAGAGCTTGATGGTTGAGGGGTAATAGGTGTTCAATAACTAAAGACTATTAATAATACTAATATAAAAGTTCAAAGTTGAAGATAAATTTATTACTGGTGTACATATACAGTATGTCACCATATACTCCCCTAAGATTCATTTTCTTGTGGGATTTCATAGTAGATACAAAGAAACACAATAGAATCAACAAAAAACAAATGAATAATCATTTTGAGAGCATGAGTTGTAGAGTCCTTAAAAGGGGATCTATGTGCTGCGTAATCGGCTTGGTGCTGAGGCGGTGAAGTTATCCACTCTGGTTCAGGAGCCTGATGCATGAAGGGTAATAACTGTTCCCGAACCTGGTGCTGTGGGACCTAAGTCTCCACTACCTCCTTCCTGATGGCAGCCACGAGAAGAGAGCATGACCCGGATGGTGGGAGTCCTTGAGGATGGATGCAGCTTTCCTATTATGGTGTTCCTTGTAAATGTTCTCAGTGGTGAGGAGGCTTTTGCCTGTGATGGACTGGGCTGTAAATGTATTCTTTAATTATTTTTAAATGTGCTAAATGATGCTCAAACAAATTACTGCTTATGTTTCTCCCACGTTAATTCATACAACCTTCTCAGTGCATTGTACCTTCTACTAACTTAGCTGCCTTTCCACTTTATGAAGGCTCTCTCAATGCAGAGAACATGATACTTCTGCATATTCAGATTTGGATGATTTATGAGATCTTAATTATTTAAATATTGCACGTTGCATTTTTCAAAATTAGCTATATCTTTCATCTACAAAACCTTTGGATGCTGTGTTTGATTGTGTTTGATGAGACCAGCAATTGCTGCCTATTCTGAATTGCCTTTGATGAGGGGGTGATAAGCTAACTTCCTGAACCATCGCTCTCTTTCTACTGAAACTGCTTTAGTGGAGAAGTATTTCCAGGGTTTAGACCCAGCATTGATGAAGGAATAGTGATACAGGATTATGTGTGAATTGAAGAAGAGCACACAATTGGTGGTGTAGTCTGTACTGCTGCTTCTGGTGGTGGAAAACACAGGTTTAGGAACTGGAGGAGCCTGAATAAATACTGCAGTGTACTTTTTAGATGGTGTGTACCATCACATCTGTACGCTGATGGTGGATGGAATAAGTGATTTGGATAATGATTAGAATACCAGTCGGTTATGCTCCTTTATCCTGGATGGTAATGAGCTTCCTCGATATTGTTGAAGTTGCATTCGCTTGAAGTGTAAGATATTCCATCACGTTCTACCCAGCTTTCAGTAGATGATCAAAGAAGCTTTGAGGCATCAGGGAGTGAATCACCCTACGCAGTATACCCAGCCTCTGAGCTGCTCTAGTAATCAAAGGGTGGTCCAGTAGACTTTCCAATGAAGTGTGATCCCCAGGGACTCAACAAGGATAATGCTTCTCAATGTCAAGGATGGATAGTTGGACTCCTCCTTGCTGGAGATGATCATTGTCTGTCACTTTTCTGGTTCAAACATTAGATGTCCCTTTTCATTCCATGCCTTTATGTTGCATCTTGTACTCTCCAGTCAAGATGGCACTTGCATACAATGCTCCTTCGGTCAACACCTTCTAGATAGTCTACGAAACAATTAATTTCACTTCTTTTATGTCTGTTTTTCATGTTAAATGTGTTTCTGAAATTGTTACAGCCTGTGATTTACAGTTTGGAGATCAATTGAGTGACCCAGTGCTCTGCTGTCTCTGAGAAGATTCCAGATTCCGAGCTTGAATCCTTGAGGCCGCCAGGCGAAGAAACTTTGTAAGGGGATGCGAGCCGATGATCGACTCAGTTTCGCTGATTAAAGCTTCCATTATTCATCGATTAAAGCATTGAGGAAGATTGCAACTTCGAGGTGAATGTGGAAGGCAAGAAAGTGTTCAGCACCAGCTGCCTGCCACGTTGTTCCCTCTGCTCTCAGAGGAGGCTGTCTCTGTGCACAGAATGTAGGCCTCTGCATTCGAGCTGTGTCTCTCTCTTTCCCTGATGTTGGAGGATGTTACCAAGATACTAAGTTTATGGACTTGGACAATGGACTGTGGACTTTTTTAGTCTTATGGTTTTTAAGTTCTGTGTTTTTGCCCGTTTTTTCTCAGTTTTTTTTTAGTATGAGGGGAGGGGGTTTAGGGGTCAATGTTCTTGTTGAACTTTTGTTTGTTTTTTTGTGCGGGGAAAGGGAATTTGGGTACTGGCATTCTTGTTGTGTTTCTGTATGGGGGAGGGAGTATTTGTGGGGGGCTGATGATCATGTTGCTGTTCGTTTCTGTGTGGGGGGGACGTTTAGGTTTGCTGTTCCTCTTTGAATTGTCTACCATATTTTTTTGGTTTATGGCACTTTGGAGAAGAAGAATCTCCAAGTTTTATATTGCATACATACAATGAACCATTGAACTTATGTTTATTATATGTCTTGCTGCATGTGGTATGGGTTGCTTCAGATTTAGAATCAGGTATATTACCACTGACATATGTTATGATATTTGTTGGTTTTGTGGGAATGGTACAGTGCAATACACGAAACTATAAATTACAGTAAGAAATATATACAGTGTGTGTGTATGTTTGTGTATATTTAAGAGGATACTGTATACTGTATATACAGTGTGTGTGTTTATATACACACACACACACACACACACACACACACACACACACACACACACACACACACACACACACACACACACACACACACACACACACACACACACACACACACACTTTTGCACAGTACTGTTTTTGTCAATGTGGACCACAGAACAAATGATGCTCTGGCAGGAGCAAATGATGATGGGTATGAGGAGGTTGGATCACGATGGGAGGGGTGTGGGACAGGTGGCAGAGAAGGAGTGCCAGGAGTGGGGTGTAGTACAGATGCAGAAACATGCAGCCCTGAGAAACTGTTAAAATAACAGAATGTCTCTCTGGTGCTTTCTGCTTGCTCCACTCTCCTTTCCCCTTTTCCCCACCATGATTCCCCTCTCCCTGACCCCTTCCCACTCTCAGTCCACAATAGAGACCCATATCTGAATCTGCTTTATCATCACTCGCATATGTCATGAATTTTATTTGTGTCAGCAGTACAGTGCAATACATAACATTACAACAGTACTGTGCAAAGGTCTTAGGCATATAAGGAATGGTTATCAGTTGATACATCACCTCTATTTTTATCTTCTTAGCTTTTATTACCCTTTCAAATTCATTCACTTTATATCTCTGTCATCTGTTCCATTTTCATTTGCACTGCACTATTTTAGATTGGGTGAACAAGTGATTATGTGCACTTTAAAGAGCAATGGGACTAGCAGCATGTAATAGCCTGGAATTTGGGCCTTGAAGTAAATTAAAGATGAAACAAGTAATTGATATATCCCATGTCCAAATATTAACATTGGGCATGGGTAGTTCAGATTTTTCAGATTTGCTCAAATTTTGACTTCTAACAAAGTTACGATTCTGTCCACCAAGTTAAGAGTTCTGAAGTACATGTCATGTGAATATTAATCCCAGGGGTTTTTCCAATTTGTAAATGAATCATTCAATCATCATTCAGTGAGAGCAGCGCATTCTATCATTATTGATTGCAGTGAATGTAGTTTCAGCTCAAGCCCCACTGGACATCAATAATATTAAAGATTCAATTAAGAATAAACTTTGAATCTACATTTACTTCAATAATTACATCTTTTTGTTCATATTGCTCTATGATCATGTTGTAACAGTGCAAACTATTGTTACAACTCATTAGCATCTCTGACTATGAAGCAAGAAGCAAATGGTAATACACAAAAAACAGATATTCTTGTACAAAATACATATGAATTAATTTGTAACTATGTGAACTAGCCTTCCATTAAATAAAAAAGAGGCCTGACTGGTAAATGTATTTCAGGATTTTTGTACATGGTTAGTATTTTTCTCGAAGCTGAAATCTTCATTGATCTCTAACAGTACAGAGCCCCAGGCACTAACGTATTTAGTTGATATGACTCAGGGATAGTAATCAATAAGTGTAGTTACTCATGGACAGTTGCAGGTGAAGGAACTTAAACGGTAAAAGGAACAGTTATTTCTGGACGTTTGGATGTACTTTGATGTCGCTACATCAAAATAGTTAATAATGCTGGACTGGAATTGATCTATTCACTAATTGACTGATTCACTAATTGATCTACTCACTGGAATTTAGAAGATTGAGGGGGGATCTTATTGAAACGTATAAAATTCTAAAGGGATTGGACAGGCTAGATGCAGGAAGATTGTTTCCGATGTTGGGGGAGTCCAGAACGAGGGGTCACAGTTTAAGGATAAAGGGGAAGCCTTTTAGGACCGAGATGAGGAAAAACTTCTTCACACAGAGAGTGGTGAATCTGTGGAATTCTCTGCCACAGGAAACAATTGAGGCCGGTTCATTGGCTATATTTAAGAGGAAGTTAGATATGGCCCTTGTGGCTAAAGGGATCGGGGGTATGGAGAGAAAGCAGGTACAGGGTTCTGAGTTGGATGATCAGCCATGATCATACTGAATGGCGGTGCAGGCTCGAAGGGCCGAATGGCCTACTCCTGCACCTATTTTCTATGTTTCTATGTTTCTATTCTATAGTTTATTATTCTTGGGCCACCATTGATCACAACTACGGTACATGGAGTGTTGTTGCTGGAAAGCAGCATCCATCATCAAAGACCCCAAACATGCAGGCCAAGCTCTCTGCTCACTGCTGCCATCAGGAAGGAGGTACGTAAGCCATATCACCAAGTTCAGGAACAGTTATTAACCCTCATCCATTAGGCTCTTGAACCAGAGGAGATAACTTCACTCACCCAATCACTGAACTGTTCTAATCACCAATGGACTACTTTCAAGGACTCTTCATCACTTGTTCTCAATACTTGTTGCTGATTTATTATTATTATATTTATTTTTTCTCCTCTCAAGTTGGTAAAAACTGAGGTATAGACATAACCAAGGACAATCATTTCTCAATTGCTAAGAACTTTTGGACGATTCAAGTGGTGTTTAGTATTGTGGCTTTCTGGAGATTTCGTAGTTACTGTTGTGCAGTCCTAATTGTTTAATGCTATTGAATAATGACTTACAGATGATACCAATTGTAGCTATTACTATTGGGACAATTTATACACTGTTCATGTTCCATAGTCTTTCAATTTCCTCTTTTAATTTACCATATTTCTGTTGTTTTTCAGTTATTGAATTGTGTATGCATGTGTGTTTGGAATGGCTATATCTATTAAGTAAATTGTTCATGGTTGTTTATCCTGTATTAATATATCTGGACAGTTATTATGGATTGTCCCATCTGTAATAACGGGTCAGCCATAACATAATTTGTGGCATTCTGATTCTAAAACTGGATCAGGTTTGTAATTATAGCTGTCAGGACAATGTATACCCTGTTCATGTTCCAAAGTTTTTAAATTTCCTCCTTTAGTTTAGCATATTTCTGGTGTTGTTCACTTATTGATTTCTTTAAGTTATGT
This sequence comes from Hemitrygon akajei, assembly GCF_048418815.1. Taxonomy (NCBI): domain Eukaryota; kingdom Metazoa; phylum Chordata; class Chondrichthyes; order Myliobatiformes; family Dasyatidae; genus Hemitrygon; species Hemitrygon akajei. The sequence continues at coordinate 168,316,288 of NC_133129.1, forward strand.
GTGCTTGGAATGGCTATATCTATAAAATAAATTGTTCATGCTTGTTTATACTGACTTATTACATCTGGATAGTTATTACGGATTGTCTTATCTGTAGTAACTGATTGGTCATAATATAATTTGTGGTATTCTGACTCTAAGACTGGATCAGGCTTGCATTTATAGTAAACTGTGATGTAATTTGCTTGGATTTTCAGCATCTGTAGATTTTCTCTTGTTTGTACTTATTAACATTTTAAAGCAAGCTTTTGCTGAATGATGTTTGCCACTTGATTGTGTCTGTGTAAGTAATCAGATTGAGTTAAACTGCTGCAGGATCCTGTGATGTGTTGGATTGTGTCTTGTTTCTTTCTCTCTCCATTTTCTACATTTATCACCTTGAATTTATTGGTTTTTTATTATTTATTTTCGATACCTTTTTGTGTTATCCACCTCATCTTGTATTGCCACAAGTACCCATCTGTTTCTGGGAAGAGGTCTCCAATTCTGAGCCAGGCATTCAATGATTCCTTGTTGACATCTAGTCTGTTCTGATCATGACGATGTCTTCCATGGAGGATGATACTCTCCCATTGGTTAACTTTTTCTTCAATAGCGATAATGTCTTCATTCTTCTGTGTTGTAGTCTCATTTAAGATCAGTGGTGAATACTTCTTAATGGAATGCATACGCTTGCGAGGAGTGCTGATTCCAGTTTTCATTGTTAAAAATATATCCTTAGAAGTTTTATCTAATAGTTGTGCAGATTTTTAACATCTTTTATTCCTCTTCCCCCTTCTGTCCTAGGGAGTGTTAATCTAAGTGTGTCTGAGTATACATAGTGTTTTCTGAAATCTGTCATTTAATTTCTTATGTTTCTTTGTAAATTTTCCAGATCAGTTTCAGATCAAGATATTTTGCCAAAAGGATACATAAGTATAGACATAGCACAAATGTTTATTGCCCTTGTTATATTTTTACTGTTGAGCACTGTTTGGCAGATTTACTTAAGCCTTGAAATAAGTTCTGTCAAGTTTTCCCTTTATCATACTATGATCTTTCCTTGTTGATATCCTAGATACTTACATGTTTCATATTCATCCATCAGTTGTATCGTATCCTGCTGCTCTGCGTTGTACTCTGTTAGATCTACTGCCCCTATCTTTATGTTTAATTTTCTGCATTTATCCAGTCCAAAGTTCATGCTTATATCTTTCGAAAATATTTCTACTATTTTAATTAATTTACTTAGCTTAACTTATAAAGGAGCATATAATTTCAAATCATCCCTGTTTAGAAGGTGTGGGTGTGTTAAAGTATAGCTCATTTTGTTGCTTCTGATTTGATACCCAGTTTTCATCCGATTCAGTAAATTAGATAGCGGGTTTAAAGCTAGACAAAACCATAGTGGACTTTGAGAGTCACCTTGGAAAATGCTTCAGTTTATTTTGACTGCGGTGGTTGCTTTTTTTTTGGTTGTTAATAGATAGGATGTTTACAGTATTCCACTACTTCATCAGATGTTGCAGGAATTGCACAAGTGTTGGGTGTAGTTTATATATATTACGAATTTCTATTACCTATGAGTGTGGGACGGAGTCAAATGCCTTTTGGTAGTCAATATAGAAAACCTGAAAGATTTCTGCTTTTCCACTGGGCTTGATTTAAATTTGGAAAATCTATAATCAGTTGTTCTTTACATCCTTTCAGACCCTTATGGTATCATTTCTGTTCCTTTGTATGTATGTTGTGGTTGTCTAAGTGTGTGGTGATTAGTTGCGAGATACACAACATTACAAGTTTATATTTAATATAGTTTGTAAACAAGCAATAGGATGATATTTTGATGATATTATTATTATTATTATTATTTCTTTTCTCATTTTTTTATTTGCCCAGTTTGTTGTCTTGTTTATTGTTTATTTGTCAGTCCTGTTGGGTACAGTCTTTCATTAAATCTCTTTTATTTCTTGTATTTACTGTGAATGTCTGCAAGAAAATGAATCTCAGCATTGTACATAGTGATATATATGTACTGTGATAATAAATTTACTTTTTACTTCGTTTTGTATGTTGTACAGTAGGTAATATTGGGAAACATTAGATACAAATTCATAAAATTTCCTGCCATCAGTAAAATATGAACTTTTTTCATCTTCAAGTGTTTTCATTAGAGTTATTATGTGTGAAGCCAAGCAGAGCTGTAGAATGGATGCTGTTAAAAAGAGAGAGATAAGGGAGAGCCATTCAAAAATGCTAATAAGAGAGAGATAACGAGAGAGAGCTACGTAATTCAGTATTGTGGCGTCTGCAGTGATACCGCCACGGACACTTTGCTTTGAACATGATTTGCTCATTAACACTTCTGCTGAGACAAAAGGAAGCGGTGAAGTTTGAGAGACAGGTGATACCCCATCGGGGGGGATAAAATAGCGGGTTTGTTAAGACACTGCAGACACACCACGGGACCCTGAAGAGAGGATTGTGCCCCCACAAGTCGGTGGGGGATTGGAGGACCGATTTGCGGGAATCGGTCAGAGGCTCACAGGGTGTAAAGATACGACCGGTGGGGACCTGTTGTGTGTCCACCCTTGGTTGGGTGATGGGTTCACCACGAAAGAACGGTCACATCTGGAATGGAGGGGTCATAGTCGGTGACCACAATGGGACAAGAAGACAACGGAAGGTTTGCCTGAAATCTCAGCTGTATCTCTCTCTCTCCCCCACTCCCCCCAATAGTACCACAACAACTACCTTGAACTACACTAAACTGAAATGAACTCTGCTTTACTTGAAGACTGATCATTTACCCCTAGACTTCGATAGAGCTTGGCTGATTCCTATTCCCATATTTCTGTGTATATGTGTATATTATCATTGCTAACCTGTTACATTTATATCCTTGCATTTAGTGTACTGTATTACTTAATTTACTAATAAACTTTATTAGTTTCTAGTAATTACAGACTCCAACGAGTGTTCCATTTCTGCTGGTTTGACAACCCAGTTACGGGGTACGTAACAGAGTGTAGCATTCATATCAGAAAATTTTAAGATTTCCCCTGTAAAAGAGAACATGAAAGAAACAACTGTTTTAGGTATGAGGCTGGCACCAAACTGTACCGACTTTCGTCGTTCCTTTGGACCTGTCATCGGCATGGAGAGGGGGGTTCCACTGCACGGGCAACAGACGGATATCCATATCAATTCTGCCTTGGCTTGCATCCTGGAGAGGCCACTCCAGCTTCACTACTACCAGTGGCGCAGTACCCATGGTCGACCACGACCGACAGAGGTCACACACTTAGGTATGAAGAAAAGCAAGTTTTGGAGAAGTAAAAAGAAGCTGCTCACAGGAACAGCAAACATAAGTGAATCCACCTAATCCTTTTAGCATTCTTCATATACAGAGACATGGATGCTACCTTTTCTGCAGACACAAGACACAAGTGTTGTAAACCGCAGCGAAATGCATACTGCTGAAAGAACTCAGTAGATTAGCAGCATCTGTAGAGGCAAAGAGATCTTGACTCCTGATGCAAGATCTCAACAGAAATTGTCAATTTTCCCTTTACCTTCAAGCATCCTGCTGAGTTCCTTCAGAAGTTTGTACTTTGTTATTTTTTATGCAGTGTGTATATGTTATACATTCAGATGGATTTGTATGAGTGTTGGTTTTGGAGAATGTACTTAAATCTACTCAATAATGCCTAACTTGTGCAATTAATTATTGATAGATCACTTCTAACTCTTCAAGCTCTATGAGAGTGATAGCTTTCACCATATTCTTTACATGTAGTCAATTTATATTCTGGTATTGGGTAAAAGGTCCATTGCAGATGCCATCTCATTGGCTCTTCACTCAACGCTGGAACATCTGGGCAACAAAGATTCATACATCAGGATGCTCTTTATCAACTACAGCTCAGCATTCTTTACTATCATACCCTCAAAACTAATCAATAAGCTCCAAGACCTTGGCCTCAATATACCTCCTTGCATTGGATCCTCAATTTCCTCACTTGTAGACCCTTGTCAGTTTGTATTGGCAACAACATCACTTGCACAATTTCCATCAACACAAGTGCACCTCAAAGCTCTGTACTTATCCCCTGCTCTATTCACTTTATACTTATGACTATGTTGCTAAGCACAACTCCAATGCCATACTCAGGTTTGCTGATGACCCCGCCATCTTAGGTGATGGATCAGCATATATAAAGAAGTTTGAAAATATGGCTAACAACAACGTCTTACTCAATGTCAGCAAGACTAAGAAGTTTATTATTGACCTCAGTAGAAGGAAACCAGAGGTCCATAAGCCAGTTCTCATTGGACTATCAGAGGAGAAGGTCAGCAACTGTAAATTCCATTGTGTTACTATTTCAGAGGACCTGACCGGGTCCCAGTACTTACATGCAATTACAGGGAAGCACAGCAGCACCTTTACTTCCATAGGAATTTGCAAAAATTTGGTATGACATCTAAAACTTACACAAATGTCTATAGAGGTATTGTGGAGAGTTTATTGACTGGCTGCATCACAGCTTGGCATGGAAAGATCAATGCCCTAGAATGGAAAATCCTACAAAAACGTAATGGATACGGCCCAGTCCATCATGGGAAAAGCCATCCGCACCATTGAGCACAGCTCTACAAAACACTGTCTCAGGAAAGCGGCATTCAACCACCCAGGACATGCTCTCTTTTAGCTGCTGCCATCAGGAAGAAGGTACAGGAGCCTCAGGACTCTCACTACCAGGTTTAGGAGCAGTTATTACCCCTCAACCACCAGGCTCTTGAGCCAAAGTGGATAACTTCATTTAACTTCACTTGAACCACTTTATTGAAATGTTCCTACAACCTATGGGCTCACATTCAATGACTCTTCATCTCAAGTTATTGATATTTATCTTTATTTATTTATTGTAATTATTTCTTGCACAGTTTGTTGTTTTTTGCACACTGGTTGAACACTCAAATTGGTGCAATTTTTCTTTGGGTTTTTTACAGTATTTCACTATTATGGACTTATTGAGTATGCCCACAAAGAAATTAATCTCAGGGTTGTATGTGGTGACATATATGTACTTTAATAATAAATTTACTTTGAACTTTGAACACTAATCTGTCAGTGATTTTAATCCTGAAGAATCTGGATTTTTCCAGAGGTTAATGATGGTATAATTCATGTGCTTTACGATCACATACTATCAGTATTACAGTTGTGATGTAAAATCAGGAAGCTCTAATTTATTATAGGCAAGTATTTATTATTGTGTCACATTACCATTGCTAATTTGCCAGAACAACACGATGTTTGATTGACGTTGGTCCCTAGTGTAAAGTTGTTAGCCAGTGAAATGACATTCAAGGCATTTAAACAATGGAGTACACAGGATTCAAATCAGCTTGCTTCCCTTTTCTGACTAAACCCAGACCCTCAAGCAATTTTCTTTTTGTTATTGGACCATGTGTCATTTTATATGAGAACTGCGAAAAAAAAAACAGATTTAGCTCAGTGTTGGGCCTTGGATCTATTAGCACAGTAATGGATTCCTCTGGAGGTCTTTAGTTCACGTTCAGCGGCTACCCCGGGCTAAATTACGCAGCTTTGTGACAGGGCCACTAGAATGGTTGACTTAGTGTGTTCTGTCTTAGGATGCAACGTCACCGAAACAACTCATATGTTACAAAGTCACCTTCGGAATATCACTAAGGGCAACTACGGGAAAGCTTAAACATCTCATTCTGTTAAGTGACGGAAAACACTAGGCTACAAGGCTTGTTGAATGGTTATGCCAGGATTATCAGACTCCCAGAGCCATGATGGCAGCAGAACACTCATACTGTAGTTGAAATGCTGTTAACACAGCTTAAACTAAAAGGGCGAAAATTACTGTAGGAATTCTGATAATTCTGAACTCTTGCTTTTCTGTCATTAAATGGACATCCTATGATCAGAAGCAGTGTAAATTATTATATCTAATTTGTAGAATGTAGGCAAAGACCAACATTTATATTGTATCTTTCATGAACCAGGACACCAGAACTGTAGCCGCTCCAATAATGTCAAAACCAGAGCATCTGATCCCAGTATAGCAAAGTCCCATAAATAGCATTGAAACAATGATCAGCTTAAAGATTGAAGTTCTTTAAAGATTAAGGATTAATTTTATTTGTCACATATACAGCAAAACATAGAGTGAAACATGCTGCTTGCATCAGTCGGGGAACTGAACTGATTGCTGATACTATAATAACGTAAGGCTATCTGCTGTGCTACTGTGCAACCCACATGTAGCCCAGAGTTATGGTTAGTAACAAAGGAACAGCACTCTCTTTTATCATAAACAAAGACTCAATGATTCAATGACTTTGGAGTGCAGACATCTTTTATGATGTTATTTTGAATTTTGATCTACGGCAGCAATCTCCACTATCAGGGAATACAGCAAATAACTGGCACAGCTGGCAAAGCAGGGAGTAGAAAGCACATTTAAGTCATTGGACAGAACACAAAACAACAATTGGAATGCACACTCGGAACAAATGGAAAGCTTTAAAATAAAAATATTAAGAGTTATCAGAATCAGGTTTTTTATCACTGGCATATGCGGTGGAACGTGTTGTTTTGAAGCAGCTGTACAGTGCAATGTGTTAAAAATATTAAAGGTTACAAAAAGAAGTATAAAGACAGATAAATAAATAGTTCAAAGGGGGAGCAAAATAGTGAGGTAAAGTTCATGAACCATTTACAAATCTGATGGCGGAGGGGAAGTAACTGTTTCTAAAACATTCAGCGCGCCTCTCAGACTCCTGTGCCTGTTCCTTAATAGTAGTAATGAAAAGAGGGCATGTCCCAGGTGGAGGGCCCGACATGATGGATGCCACACCCTGAAGATGTCCTCGCTGGTGGGGAGGCTGATACCCACGATGGAGCGGGCTGTATCTGCAACATTTTGCAGCTTCTGCCAACCCTGTGCATTGGAGCCGTCATGCCAGACAGTGGGGCAGCTAGTCAGGACTAGATTGGGCGGATGTGGAGAGGATGCTTCCTATGGCGGGGGTAGCCACTGCCTCAAAATTGAGGGGTGATCCTTTGGAACAGAGGTAAGGAGGGATTTTTTTTTTTTTTGTAGCCGGAGTAGTGAATCTGTGGAATGCTCTGCCACAGAATGCGGTGGAGGCCAAGTCCGTGCGTATATTTCAGGTGGGAAGTTGATCATTCCCTGCTCGGTCTGGGCATCAAAGGACATGGTGAAGGCAGGTGTATGAGGTTGAGTGGAATCTGGACTCAGCCACGATGGAATGGCGGAGCAGAGTCAGTGGGCTGAATGGGCTAATTCTGTTCCTATGTCTTATGGTCCTATGGTTTAATTCTCTTCATGGTGTATCTGTAGAAATTTGTTAGAGACCTTGGTGACATACACATTAACTACTGTTTTGAGGCTTGAACCAGAATGTTCTCACTAAGATTAGATGAGCTAGTTTAACACCTCATTTTCTTACATATGCTTTTCCTAACCCCCCCCAAATAGTTGCTTACACAGCTATTTCCACAGTCTGATTGAAGTAGAGAGATGGGTGGAACTTGGTTCATGTTAGAAACATAGAAACATAGAAAACCTACAGCACAATACAGGCCCTTTGGCCCACAAAGTTGTCGAACATGTCCCTACCTTAGAAATTACTAGGCTTATCTATAGCCCTCTATTTTTCTAAGCTCCATGTACCTATCCAAAAGTCTCTTAAAAGACTGGATATATATTGCAATAGGGGGAATGGTGCTACCATTGCATCAGTGAGACTGGCCTCATATTCGGTGACAGCTTTGCTGGGACCCTTCGGTCCATCAGCCACACACAAAGCAAAACAGCTACTATATTCCATTAGGAGCTGGAGGAGATTTGGTTTGTCACCTAAAACACTCAAACATTTCTACAGATGTACAATGGAGAGCATTCTGACAGGTTACATCGCTGTCTGGAATGGGGGAGCTACTGCACAGGATCGAAAGAAGCTACAGAAAGTTGTAAAATCAGTCAGTTCCATCTTGGGTACTAGCCTTCATAGTGTCCGAACCTTCAAGGAGCGGTCCCTCAGTAAGGCAGTGCCCTTTATTAAGGAACCCCATTACCCAGGACATGCCCTCTTCTCATTGTTACCATCAGGAAGGAGGTACAGAAGCCTGAAGGCACACAGAATCAGCAATTCAGGAACAGCTTCTTCTTCTGCCATCTGATTCCTAAATGGTTATTGAAATCCATGAACACTACCCCACTTTATTTAAATATTATTTCTGTTCTTGCACTATTTTTAATTTAACTATTTAATATACATATATACTTACTGTAATTGGTTTACTTATTTTTTTTATACTATGCATTGCATTGTGCTGCTCCCACTAAGTTAACAAATTTCTCAACATAAGTCGGTGATACTAAACCTGATTCTGATTCGGATTCTGACACACTCTTCCCGCTTGTTCTCCTCCCCACTTCTCTCCTTTATTACATTCTCACCTTCCAGTCCTATCGTATACCATGATCTTCAACCCTATGTCATGTCCACCTGTCACCTCCCAGCTTCTGACATCATTTCCCACTCTCCCGCCTCCCTTATCTGCCTATCAGGCCTCCCACCCACCTGGATCCACCAGATCCTTCTCTCCATCTTTTTATTATGGCTATCTCCCCACTTGCGTTCAGTCCAAATGAGCAGTGTCAACTTGAAACATCAACTATCTATTTGCCTCCATAGGTGCTGTCTAATCCATCAAGTTCCTTCAGCACTTTGCGTGTGTACCTCACAGCAGGTTGGGAGCATTTGCCCAGGATCCTGATCACTTACTGTCTGCTGTCACCCTTTTTTTTATTCAGTATGACAGGTGATGTTGCCAAGTAACTTCCTTATTTGCTCTTTTGTCTCGCTTTTCAATCATAAAATAATATAGCATTTTTTTCATAATAGCAATCCCATCAGGAAGTGAAAATTGTCTTTTCACTTCCCGAGCTGCAGAGGACACTGGAATTGTAAAGGTTCCCTTTCAGTCCAGCTCTTCTGTTCTCCTGAGCTCCCAGAAATTCTTGGCACACAGCTGGCCTTTTATTGATTTTGCAGACAATATTCAGCTGCTTTTGTTTAGACTTAAATACTCCATACCTCTTTGATTCCAAAAATAAAGGGAACACATGAAGGTAACCTTAGAAATGCACTGAAATGCAACTAAAATGTAAAAGCAATGAAAGCATTCATATTTAAAGAAAGCTTTTGACCCCTTAGAAGCTCTTTGTACCTTGTCTGCCTTTATGCTGCCTCCAGCCGGGCTGACTAAGTATATAGTCATAACCATTAAGAAACGCATGCCCTCGGCTGCACACATTTAAATGTCCAGTGAAGCTTTTCTCACATTATGGATGAAAAATTGCATCTAAACATGTTTGAAGTGCATCAGATATGTTGCATAGCCTTCAATTTCCTAATTGCATTATCTCTCCAATTTGCTGATGGAAATCTTTATGGTCAATGGATATTCTGTGATAGTCCTGTGCTCATGGTTATCATGGATTAAGAATCAACTTTATTCATCATATACATTGATTTGTATTAGGAACTCGCTGTGGTGTGTTGGCACAACTTCCAACATAAATTCAACATCTGCAAGTAGGATGAATAAAGAATTATATATAAAAATAAGTTAGAGGTTAAAGTATGATACTTAATAAATAAATACCAGCATGTAGTTGCAAAGTAAGCAGCATTATAAAAAGTGGTTTAAAGTGTTTACAATGCAGTGAGAAATACTGCAGATTCTGTAAATAAAACCAGAAAATGCATCAAACTGTGGAGTTTCAAATGCATCCAAATTTAACATTTCAGGTCAATGGTCTTTCATCTTGATAGCTTTGATAAGATGTCATCAACATGAAACATTAGCTGAGGAATCACCTGCCTCATTAGTGTATTTAAAATGCCAAATCCTTTCCTAGGAATTAGTTTGTTGCTCACCATTTTTAAAACCCAGAATCCAATTAATGTCCATAAAACCTTAATGTCTGTAAAACCTTAAGACATAGGAGCTGAATTTGGCCCATCAACTGCTCTCTGAATTCCCTGGGATTAAGCAAATTCAAAGCCACTCAGTGGCACTAAATTCCCCTCCATTTGCTAATCCCCATTGTATAAATCATAAGGGGGTGGATAAAGAAGCCAAGATTCAAATTAAGTTACTGATAACATGTGATTCGACTTGAGCAGGTCAGAACCTTTTGCTTTCAACCTTTGCAAGTCAAAGAATCCTACAAGAAGTAGTAGATATGGCCCAGTCCATCACAGGTAAAGCCCTCCCCACCACTGAGCGCATCTACACAAAATGGTATTGCAGGAAAGACTCACTTTCGAAGACTCTTCTTCTCATTTTCTCGATATTTATTGTTTATTTATTTACTATTATTATTTCTTTCTATTTGTATTTGCATCATTTGTTGTCTTTTGCACATAAGTTTAACATTCAATTGGTGAGCTCATTTATTGATTATATTATGGTTGTTAATCTGTAATGGATTTTTTGAATATATCTGCGAGAAAATGAATCTCAGGATTATATATGGTGACATACACAGTATGTACTTTGACAACAAATTTACTATGAACTTTGAATTACATTCAGTTGTGTGGAGGAAGATCATCAACTTGTGAAGGAAGCACTTTTATCTGCCCAATACTTATTGGTCTTCTAGTGCATTCACGTATCCATAAGACCATTAGTCATAGGAACAGAATTCGGCCATTTGGCCCTTGAAGACTTCTCCTCTATTTCATCATGGCTGACTTATTTTCCCTCTCAACACCATTTTCTTGCCTTTCCCCTATAACCTTTCACGCCCTGACTAATCAAGAACCTATAAAGTTCTGCTTTAAATATATCCAAAGACTTGTCCTCCACAACCGTCTGTGGCAGTGACTTCCACAAATTCACCAACCTCTGGCTAAAGAAATTCCTCCTCACCTCAGTTCCTCTATTCTGAGGCTCAGCCCTCTGGTTCTAGACTCCCCACCATTGAAAATATTCTCTCTACATCCACCCTATCTAGGCCTTTCAATATTCACCCACCCCTCATTTTTCTATTCTTCTAAACTCCAGTGAACACAGGCTCAGAGCTATCAAATGCTCCTCATATTCCAAGGACCCTTTTATTCCTGGGATTGCTCGTTCCTCTAGATTTCACTGAAGATTGTTCACCAAAAGTGACTTGCTAAAGGATTCTGGGTACTTCACTCATACTTTCCCAGCTTTTGACAGAATTCTTCAAGCAAAACATTTGCATTTTTCCAACAAATTACCTGCTGTACTCAAGTTCTGTCGGGCAGATATGGTTTAGTCAAGTTTCATCAGATAGAAATGGAACATATTGCCACTACTCCTTGCTGGAATCCACCAGTGTGGAATGGGCTTTGCTCAATGCAAACTTCCCAGGGCAATGTAACTGAATGAGTTTGTACCCAACGAACCTGGGTGAAATATTGAATACTGCAGATTCAATCTAATCCTGCAGTGCATCTCGAGATTTAGTACAAAAGGTGTTGGTGATTATCATGGCAGGTTTACCATGGCATGAACATGCTGAACCTATGCAAAGCCTTGAATCCAGCCCCACATTTTCGACATCGTGTTCCTGTGGTCGAGCTAACCTTTGGTGAATAGAAAAATCCAGTGTCACTGAGGGTTCTCCATTCTGGTTCTATGAAGTCAAATATCTCTTCTGCTATTTTTATATACTTCTAGTCAATAGAAACAGTTAAAAAGACTTGTAGTAGATTTAAGAAGATTTTTAAATATTTAAAAAATAAAAATAATACTTTTATTTAGAAGCACATTTATGTAAATAAAATGCAGTTTGAGATCAAAACTGAATGCCCAAAGAGGTAGAGTAACACATGTGAGGGAGCTACTGCCCCACTACTCCAGCGCACCAAATTAATCTTGACCCCTGGTGCTGCCTGTGTGGGATTTGCATATCTCCCTGCGACTGTGTGGATTTCATCCCGGTGCTCTAGTTTTCTTCCGTGTCCCATAGACGTGCAGATTAACACGTAAATTGGCCACTGCAAGTTGACCCCAGTGCGCAGGTGTGTGTTAGATTCTGGGGCCAGTGGAAACATAGAAACATAGAAAACCTACAGTGCAATACAGGCCCTTCGGCCCACAATACTGTGCCGAACATGTACTTACTTTAGAAGTTACCTAGGATTACTCATAGCCCTCTATTTTTCTAAGCTCCATGTACCTATCCAGGAGTCTTTTAAGAGACACTATCGTATCTGCCTCCACCACCATTGCCGACAGCCCATTCCATGTACTTACCACTGTCTGCATAAAAAGCTTACCCTGACATCTCCTCTGTACCTACTTCCAAGCACCTTAAAACAGTGCCTTCTCATGTTAGCCATTTCAATCTAGGGAAAAAGCCTTTGACTATCCACACGATTAATGCCTCTCATCCATCTTATACATCTCGATCAGGTCACCTTTCATCCTTTGCCACTCCAAGGAGAAAAGGCCGAGTCCACTCAACTTATTCTCATAAGGCATGCTCCCCAATCCAGGCAACTTCCTTGTAATCTCCTCTGTATCCTTTCTATAGTTTCAACATCTTTCCTGTAGTGAGGTGACCAGAACTGAGCACAGTACTACAAGTGGGTCTGACGAGCATCCTATATAGTTGTAACATTACCTCTCAGTTCTTGAACTCATTCCCATGGTTTATGAAGGCCAATGCACCGTATGCCTTCTTAACCACAGAGTTAACCTGCACAGCAGCTTTAAGTGTCCTATGGACTCAGACCCAAAGATCCTTCTGATCCTCCACACTGCCAAAAGTCTTACCATTAATGCTATATTCTGCCATCATATTTGACCTACCAAAATGAACCACCTCACACTTATCTGGGTTGAACTCCATCTGCCACTTCTCAGCCCAGTTTTGCATCCTCTCTATGTCCTGCTGTAACTTCTGACAACCCTCCACACTATCCATAACACCCACCAATCTTTGTGTCATCTGTACATTTGCTAACCCATCCCTCCACTTCCTCATCCAGGTCATTTATAAAAATCATGAAGAGAAGGGGTCCCAGAACAGATCCCTGAGGCACACTACTGGTCACCGACCTCCATGCAGAATATGACCTGTCTACAACCACTCTTTGCCTTCTGTGAGCAAGCCAGTTCTGGGTTCACAAAGCAAGGTCCCGTTGGATCCCATGCCTCCTTACTTTCTCAATAAGCCTTTCATGGGGTATCTTATCAAATGCTTTGCTGAAATCCATATACAGTACATCTACTGCTCTACCATCATCAATGTGTGTAGTTACATCCTCAAAAAATTCAATCAGGCTCGTAAGACATGACCTGCCTTTGACAAAGCTATGCTGACTATTCCTAATCATATTATGTGGAGTTGGAGGCAATATGCAGAGGATAGGAAATGGTGGAAATTATTGGTGGGTTTTGAGATTGCTCAGTGTGCTAGAGTCTAGATGGATTGAAATGGCCTCCTATTTCATAAGGAAATAGAAAGAATTAAAAACACTGAACATAGAACATAGAACAGTACAGGACAGAGCTATCAGCCTACAACGTCTGAGCATTGAATAAGGAACCAGAATACCACAGGAAGGGACCCATCAGCCTACAACGTCTGAACACTGAATACGGAACACGGGACAGTAAAAGAACCGACCCATCAGCCGACAATGTTGGCAATAAAACCATGATGCCAATTTAAACGGCACATCTGTCTGCCAAGCCGTTATTAATTAAAACCAGAACTGACTTTCATGTACCCTTTTCAACCATGTTAACAACCTCATTCATATGAATGTGACTACATGATAGCTGTCTGTCGAGGTGAGGAGTACATCGAGAACCTTATTTCATTGTGAGACACAGCTGCCAAGGTAAGTCCGGCAGGAACAAGAGGTCGGATATAACTAGCATCTTCCCTCCAGAGCATTCCATAGTTCCATGCTGCATTGCTGACAAGGTCAAGGAACTGGAGCTGGAACTGGATGCACTCAGGACCATTCAGGAAGCTGAAGACTTCATAGATGAGACTTCTACTGAGGTGGGTCACACCCAGAGTGCAGGCCTCAGATAGTAGTTAGATGACCACCGGGCGAAGTAAGGGGAGTCAGCAGTTAGTGCAGGGTTCCCCTGTGGCCATTCCCCGCAGCAACAAGTATACCCATCTGGATACAGCTGGGGAATGACATATAAGGGTTCAGAAGCAACAGCCAGGCCAGTGGCACTGTGGCTAGCTCTGAGGATCAGCAGGGAAGGGTAAATTCAGGCAGTGCGGGAGTTATAGTTAGAGGGATGGACAGCAGGTTCTGTGGCCACAAAAGAGAAATCGGGATGGTCTGTTGCTTCCCAGGTGCTGGGATCCAGGATGTCTCAGAGTGGCTGTAGAAGATTCTCTAGAGAGAGGGTGAGCAGCCAGAAGTCATGGTGCACATTGGCACCAATGTCAGAGGTGGAAAGGCAGAAGTCCTGTGCAATGAGTATAGGGAGGCAGGGTAGTAATCTCTGGATTGCTCCCGCACCACGTGCTAGTCAGGACAGGAATAGGATGGCGGTACAGATGAATGAGTGGCTGAGGAAGTGGTACAGAGGGTGGAGTTTCAGATTTCTGGATCACTGAAATCTTGTCTGGGGAAAGTAGGAGCTGTATAAGAAAAAGGGCAGGACAGACCAAACTTGAGGGGAACCAATATCCTTGCAGACAGGTTTGCTGGAACTGTTTAGGAGGGTTTACCTTAAGTTGGCAAGAGGATGGGAGATGGAATGATAGGGATGAGAATAGGGTAGTTGGTATACAAGCTGCTGCAGTATGCAGTGAGACTATAAGTTAAGAGAGACAGGTGATAGGGCAAAATTGTAGTCAGTGTGCTGGCCTGAAGTATAACATGGAGGCAACATCAAAAGGTTGAATACAGGCCTGACAATGTTATTTATAAATTCACATAGTATATGGAATAAGGTAGATGATCTTGTAGCACAGTTAGAGGTTGGCAGGTATGACAACGTGGGCATCACTGAGTCATGGCTGAAAGAAGATCATAGTTGGGAGTTTAACATCTGAGGATGCACTTTGTATTGAAAGAACAGACAGGCAGGCAGAGGGGTTGGAATGGTTCCATTGGTAAAAGATGAAATGCTGCTATATGTCAATGATTTGGATGATGGAATTGATGACTTGGTGGCCAAGTTTGCAGACCATACAAAGATGATCACAACCTGGTTTTGTTACAGCCCAGATATAAATCAATTGTGATGAGGCATCCCACTACCACACGCTCTTTTAGGAAGTGGACTCCTGAAGCTGAACAGGCCCTGAGAAACTGCTTCGGTACTACTAACTGGGATGTACTGCAAGGGGGGCTCTGTGGGGGCGTTGAGGAGGTCACTGAATGCACAACGGACTATATTAACTTTTGTGTGGATGCCGTTGTCCCTGATAGAACTGTTCGCTGCTATCCCAATAATAAGCCCTGGATCACTAGTCACATCAAAGGCCTCCTAAACCAGAAGAAGAGGGCCTTTAAAGATGGTGATCGGTTGGAGCTTAAAAGAGTTCAGAAGGAACTCAGAGTACAGATAAGGGGGGCAAAGGAGCAGTATAGGAGGAAGCTAGAACAAAAGCTGCAGAAAAAAAGCATGAAGGAGGTGTGGGATGGGATGAAGATCATCACCGGATGCGGTGCAAAGCGGGGGGTGAACATAAGTGGAGATGTGGAGAAAGCGAACCAGCTGAACAACTTCTTCAACAGGTTCGACAGCTCAATCTCATCCTCACCGCAGAAATCCACACCAGGCTTACTTCCCTCACAGGAAAATAGCCACTCACAGGAGACCTTGCCCACGCCCAGGATTACGGCTGCACAGGTGGAAGGTCAACTGAGGAAGATCTGTACCAGCAAGGCGGCTGGACCGGATGGAGTTTCCCCACGATTACTGAGGGCCTGTGCGACTGAGCTGGGAGAACCACTACAGCGCATCTTCAACATGAGCCTGGAGCAGAGAAGAGTACCCAGAAAGTGGAAAACATCCTGTATTGTCCCGGTACCGAAGAAACCACAACCAAAGGAGTTGAATGACTTCAGACCTGTTGCTTTGACGTCGCACGTTATGAAGACCATGGAGCGGCTGATAATACAGAATCTGAGGCCACAAACCAGGCACGCCCAGGATCCTCTTCAGTTTGCGTATAAGGAGAAGGTGGGAGTGGAGGATGCTATCACGTATTTGCTGCACAAATCACTCTCTCACCTAGAGGGGGTCAGTTGTGCTGTGAGGATTACATTCCTTGACTTCTCTAGTGCCTTTAACACCATCCAGCCCAAGATCTTAAGGCACAAACTAACGGAGATGGGAGTAGACTCTCACATGGTGGATTGGATAGGGGACTACTTGACAGATAGACCTCAGTATGTGCGGTTGGGAGACTGTAGGTCTGACACGGTGGTCAGCAGCACAGGGGCGCCGCAGGGGACCGTACTCTCTCTGGTCCTGTTCACCCTGTACACATCAGACTTCCAATATAACTCGGAGTCCTGCCATGTGCAGAAGTTCGCTGATGACACGGCCATAGTGGGATGTGTCAGGAATGGACAGGAGGAGGAGTATAGGAAACTGATACAGGACTTTGTGATATGGTGCAACTCAAACTACCTGCGTCTCAATATCACCAAGACCAAGGAGATGGTGGTGGACTTTAGGAGATCTAGGCCTCATATGGAGCCAGTGATCATTAATGGAGAATGTGTGGAGCAGGTTAAGACCTACAAGTATCTGGGAGTACAGTTAGACGAGAAGCTAGACTGGACTGCCAACACAGATGCCTTGTGCAGGAAGGCACAGAGTCGACTGTACTTCCTAAGAAGGTTGGCGTCATTCAATGTCTGTAGTGAGATGCTGAAGATGTTCTATAGGTCAGTTGTGGAGAGCGCCCTCTTCTTTGTGGTGGCGTGTTGGGGAGGAAGCATTAAGAAGAGGGACGCCTCACGTCTTAATAAGCTGGTAAGGAAGGCGGGCTCTGTCGTGGGCAAAGTACTGGAGAGTTTAACATCGGTAGCTGAGCGAAGGGCGCTGAGTAGGCTACGGTCAATTATGGATAACTCTGAACATCCTCTACATAGCACCATCCAGAGACAGAGAAGCAGTTTCAGCGACAGGTTACTATCGATGCAATGCTCCTCAGACAGGATGAAGAGGTCAATACTCCCCAATGCCATTAGGCTTTACAATTCTACCGCCAGGACTTAAGAACTTTTTAAAAGCTATTATTAATGCTTTTTGAGATAGTGATTTAGATGCATATCATATTTTTTACTGAGTTAAGTATTGTATGTAATTAGTTTTGCTACAACAAGTGTATGGGACATTGGAAAAAAAGTTGAATTTCCTGATGGGGATGAATAAAGTATCTATCTATCTATCTATCTATCTATCTATCTATCTATCTATCTATCTATCTATCTATCTATCTATCTATCTATCTATCTATCTATCTAAGTGGAGGGGCATGTAGTATTGACAAAGCAGTGAGTCAACAGAAGGACTTGGACAGACTTGGAGAATGGGCAAACAATTGGTGATGAAATATCATACAGGGAAGTGTATGGTCGAGTACATTGGTAAAAGGCATAGGCTATTTTCTAAAGGGGAAAAAAATTCAAAATCAGAGGTGCAAATGGGCTTAGGAGTCCTTGAGCAGGATTCCCTGAAGGTTGAATTGCAGGCTGTGTCAGTGGTAAATAAGGCACATGCTTGTTAGCATTCATTTCAAGGGGGCTGGAATAGGATGTGATTCTGATACTTGAAAAAGGCATTGGTCGGACTGCACTTGGTGTATTACGAACAGTTTTGGGCTTCTTATTTAAGAAAAGATGTACCGACGTGGGAGAGGGTCCAGAGGAGGTTCATGAGAATGATTCTGGGAATGAGAGGGTTAATGTATGAGAAGTGTTTGGTGGCTCTGTGCCAGTACTCGCTGAAATTTAGAAGAATGCGGCGGGTGGAGGGGGGGGGGTGGATCTCATTGAAAGCTCATTGATTATTGAAAGCCCTAGAAAGAGTGGATATGGAGAAGATGTTTCCTGTCACGTGGTAGTCTAGGAGCAGAGGGCAAAGTCTTAGAATAGAGAGATGTCCATGTAGAACAGAGATGAGGAGGGATTTCTTTAGCCAGAGGGTGGAAAATCTGTGGAATTCATTGCCAGGGATGGCTGTGGAGGCCAACTCACTGAGTACAGTTGAAGGCACAGGTTGATAGGTTTTTGATTAGTCAGGGTAACAAAGGTTAGGGTGAGAAGATGGGAGAATGGTGTTGAGAGGGATAATAAGTCAGCCTTGAAGGAATCGATGTAGCGAGCAGACTATTTCTGCTCCTGTGCATACACAGATTTCTCAAAAGGGCTGACACAGTAGTAGTATCTTATCAGCTGTTTGCAACTGAGAAATATCACACTAGATTCTCATGCACAGAATTGTTAGCCAAGTGAAAATTTCCCTGTTTACAGAAGAAAATACACATCACGCTGTTTTTTTTAACAATAGCAGCAGCTCAAGAATTGTATCTTTTTTTATATTTTCGGCAGATCTCGTCATAATTCCTGTTACCTATACAATTGTGAGAGGAATGAGTGGATGTGTTTTCATAGATTCAAAACATATAAAGGTACTGAGAAGAGATGATACAAAAGCATGTGTTACATCTTGTGTAAACAAGAGGAAGAAAATGATTTACCCATTGGCACAATGTGCAGAAAAGTGATTTTAAAATCGCCATACATTTTGTAGTGCTAGTTTAAGATGACAAGATATAATAGGCATAAAAGGTAAAAGTATTACGAGCACGCTTTGTTCAGATGTGTTGAAAGCATAGTAATAGATCACCTGTCCCTGAGGCATCACGTATAAAACAGCCCAACCCCTGTCATCTTAGCCATTAATTTAGCAGAGCAGTGTCACATTAAACTGAACAAAAATGTTTTCACCTGCTTAACCACCCTGAACGGACATGTGCTTCTTACTCCCTAACAACTGGATATTGATTGAGCCGGTCATCCAGCGTGACCCGCCACCAGTCAGGCAAAGCAGATGTATTGGCAGATTTCATGTTTCTCTTAGCCCATATCCCAAGCGTGTATGGGAGGGTGTTACGCCAATTCGCATTGTACTGCACTCCATGCATAATCAGTCTCGGAAGCAGATTTAGTTACTTAGCACAGCTGAGGCTCTCTGAAAGCAAGGCAATTGGTAGTGCAGACGAGAAGTGCCATTGGCAGCACCGAGTGAAAATGAAATGAATGATTCATACGAGCTGGTGGGACGGAGTTAGACAGAGAAGATATTAGTCATAGAATGAACAGAGGTGCTGATGTGAATCAGTAATGTTAACAGCGCTGCTTCCTCAAGGACTGTATATGGATATCCATTCAACTTATTTACATAAATAATTCCGCAAAATACTGCTGTAAAATTTATAGCTGTAGAAGCTTATAAGTTGTTGTCAGTGGTTGAAGAACTGATACTATTATTCATTATTCACACTTCCTTGGAGACGATGTGTGGGCTTCTGCAATGGAACCTGCTGTGATTAGAAAACCATTTCGGCACAGCACCCTGAGGACTGTGTGAACACAGAAAACAACCACGCGCCTCCTTAGCCCAATATGATCAAGGCATTGTCTGTGGATCATCTTGTCACAGAAAGGAAAAGCAAGTCAAAATAATTGGTTCTACTTCAAATTATGTCTGGAATCCAACACAACCAGAGAAAAATCAACAAAACTAGTTAAAAGTGTCAAATTTGAAGGGTAAATGTATTAAAATAATAAAACGAGTAACTCAAAGTATTCATTCTAATACTGTTGAATTGCAGGCTTTTAATGGCCATTATTGTGAGTAATGTCAATGGAATTTTAATGCAGACATGCAAAGCTTTAGCTAAGATACTGCAGGACCTAAATGGGAAAGACTTGAAGACATTGAAGCAAGTCATGTAGCAAGCTTGTATGTACATCACTTAGTTTTCAAAACATGACGCACTGAAAGAACGTGTGCCCCATGAAAATTTGTTTCTAGTAGAAGTACGCATTCCTTAAGCTTATAATTTTTGATCCTAATACATATCCATGCGAGCTAAAATAGCTAAATATAATGGAAGTGTGAAAAATTCAAAGCATCGGACTTAGCCTACTAAGCGTGTTCACTGCAGTAATGAATATGATATATTGTCTGCATTTTAACCACCCTGAGCATTTTAGGTATTCAGTGTTGTGGTCCAAAAGGCCCTTTGTAATGCTGTACTGTTCTATGTACTATGCTCTGTTCCCTTGCCAAACGAAATAATAATACAAGATGTATATTCAGAAATCACTTTCTTGAATAACTGTTAACAGTAAATGTAGTTTACTGCTAACCCTAATTAATGGTTAGATTGTAGATCGAGTCTGTAGTAAGGAAGATAAATGCTAAGATAGCAGTAATTCTGAGAGGATTGGCATATGAAAGCAAGGATATATTGGTCAGACCATTTCTGGAATATTGTGAGCAGCTGTGGGCCCCTTATCTAAGAAAGGATGTGTTGGCACTGGAGACATTCCAGAGGAGATTCACAAGAATGAAAGGGTTAATGCATGAAGAGCATTTGATAGCTCTGGACCCATGCTCGCTGGTGTTTAGAAGAATGAGGGGGGATTTTATTGAAATCTATTGGACATAGAAAGGTCCCGACAGAGTAGATGTGGAGAGGATGTTCTGAATAGTAGAAGAGTCTGAGAGTAGAGGGCACAGCCCAGACTACAAAGATGTCCCTCAGAACAGAGATGAGGAAGAGTTTTTTTAGCTAGATGGTGGCAAATCTGTGGAATTCATTGCAACAGATGGTTGTGGAGGCCAAATTATTGGGTATATTTAAACTAGAGGTTAATTTCTTGATTAGTATGGGTGTCAAAGCTTATGGGGAGGAAGCTGGAGAATGGGATTGAGAGGATAATAGGTCAGCCATGATCGAATGTCAGGGTAGATCTGATGGGCTGAATGGCCTAATTCCAATCCTACGTCTAATGGCCTGTCTCATAGTCTAGTGCAGTGATTCCCAACGGGGGGTGGTTACATATCCTAAGGGGGCGTTAAGGGAAATAGAAGTAGTCGGAGGCATTTAAGATTCTTGGAGGTCAGTGGTAAGCGGTACTCTAAGTTGAGGCATGAGACCTGACCAACCACCTGAATTCACTGCCATCCTCAACATCCAATAGGCATACCCAATTTGTGATATTTTAAAATTTACATTTAGCCCCTTTAATGGTGGATAAATACGTACTCTTTGGCGGATAAATGGTGGATAAGTACGATCTCTATGAGTCTGAAGGTGGTGAAGCCTGGAATTCTAATCCTGCTATGAAACAGAAACTATGGAAAGTGCGTCAATAAAACATTACGTACCTGGAGTATGTTTTTTTTAACGTCAGATCAGCAATGCCCCATGCATCTTATTTGTAATACTGTATTGCCTAATGAAGCCATGAAACCATAAAAATTGCAGGAACACTTCCGTTAAAGGCATCTGGAAAAGGCTACTTTTTGTATTACTCAGTTCCAGAAGATGAAAGAAGCATTTTAAAAGTGTTGTACATTCCAGACATTTACCAAGAAAGCTAAGAATTACCTTGATAGTGGTTTCATTGCTTCTTATAACATTTCCACAATGATAACTTATACAATTAGTGAAAGATGAATAATTCCTGCTGTATCAGAAGTGCTCACCACTGTTTTCAAAATGGATACCAGTATTTTAAAATCAATTTCTCTGAGAAATAACTCTGTAGCTCATCGTATTGAAGAAATGAGGGAAGACACTGAGTATCAACTATGCACAGTCACAAAACAGAGAATTTGGGATACAGTTGGATGAGTCAACCATGTGAGACAACAAGGAATTGCTAATGGCAATTGGTTATCAAAAACGGAAAAGTTTATGAAGAAATTTTTTTGTAAGAAGTTAAAAAACATCAACGGAGAATCAATCTACAATGAGCTCAAAATGTATAATGAGTATAAAAGTACTCTTATTAGGAATATGATTTCTTGTGCAACAGATGGATCACCATGTATGACAGTTCACCATGCTGGTTTAGTGACATTTATGAAAAAAGAAATTCCAAGTCTGTTTGCAATCCATTGTCTAATTCATTATCAACATCTCAGCCAAAAACCTCAGCCAGCAGCTTTTTCAAGCATGATGCTTGTAATATCTGCTATCAACAAAATGAAAGCTCATCTAGCTGAATCTAGCATAATATTTCACCAGTTATGCCAAGATAATGATGAAGAGTTTTAACACTTGCTTCATCACACTGAGGTGCATTAGCTGTCAAAAGGCTGCTGCTTAAAATGTTTCTTTGATCTTTTTGAAACAATGGTTGAATTCTAATTGAAATTCTACATGGAGATGTTGCATACCTAGCCAATAAGTATGACAAAACAAACATTCTAAATATGAAACTGTGGGGTGAGAATTTCATTTTAGTCCAGACAAAAAGTGCAGAGTCCACTTCTATCAGAAAATTGGAAATATATAAGGAAAACATTGGGAGAAGAATGTTCTCACAGTTTCCCTGCATGGAAATTACGGTCATCTCTTTCACAGTCGGTGATATGCAAGAGTACTACTTTACCTGCAGTCACTGAAGAAGAATCTTCAGAATCAGTTCAAGGTTTTGAATGATCTGGAAATTCCACATGAGGTAATTAACCCATTTCTTTGCAAGGTGGAAGAACAGGAAGAGAGCTTGCGAGGAGTAATTATCAAAATTCAGAATGATGAAGAAGCAAAAATGCTTTCAAAAATGTCAGCTTTTGTGCTATGTGACTAGACCGTCATACAAATTTTCTTGGTCTTTGGAGAAGAGGTATACTGCGCACTGCATTTACATCCTCTGACCTTGTTGAAAGAGGCTTCAGTGCAGGAACCACATACTCACAAATATCAGAAACCGCTTGGACATTGTTACACAAAGGGTCTTAAGGCTTTCACTGTCACAATTTGAACCAAATAATTCAACTCTTGCTAAAAACTATCCATCCTGAGGATCACATTTACATTGAAGCTGCTGTACAACACACAAATATTGTGTGTTTATTTGACAAATAAAAATTTAAAGCAGAATCATTTTTCTCATGTTAGCAGATGGTAGACATGTTTTTACACTATAGGGAGGCATGGAAGTATGTTGTGTCTAAGAGAGGTGCTGGCAAGTATGAAGATGCTTTAGATGGCCGTTGGTACGTATCCAAGTTCTTTAGGGGGCATTGGGCTAAAAAAGGTTGGGAAGCACTCGTCCAGTGACACATCTACCAATTGAAAAAAAATACATCCTTAGCTTTCAAAGATATTAAAAAAGGTTTAAAAAAAATCACCATTTCCTATCCTCTGCATATGCAATCAAGTTTAAAGAGAAATCAGTAAAAATAATGTACACAGCCGCATCTAAGGCTAAAGGGTCTGAGACAGGCAAACGATACTCCAGACGATGGAGCTTTGAGCAACAAATAAGTAGATTGAGCAGGATCTGTGGAGGAAAGGAAATGTTGATGCTTTGGTTTTCCCGAAATGTTCACAGTTTCTTCCCCACTCCCCCACCCACCCCCCACAAATGCTGCTTGTCCCACTGAGTTCCTCCAGAATATTGTTTGTTGTTCAATATCTCTGAAAGTCGCTTGGAAAACCAATAATTTTTTTGGAAAACTTGACAAGATATGAACCAGTCAAGGACTACCTGGATCTTGTTCAGTAAAAACAGATTCATCGGGCTAGGATACAGGTAGATAGAACAGTGGGCTGAGTGAGGTGTATTCTGCATAGATAAATCAAGTAGCTTCAAATCTTGATAAAACTAAAATTTAATCACAGATATTCCATTGGTATTGCAATGTTGTTGAATTTCATTAACAAGTACAGAAAGCCTGTGAAAATGCAAATACAAATCATATTTCCTCATCATATTAATAAACACAAGTTGTTAAAATTATCTTCCAGTTATGATACATTTCGTAGAGGAGCACTTCATTTTTCTGTTTTTCCTTCTGTCTTCTGCAAGAGTCATATTGTTTGGCAGTTTTAATTTACTTTTGTCTAAGTCCCTGTATGTATTGAGCTAGTACCATGCAGGTTGCAACTCCATTATATTCAAAAAAGAATAGCTGGTTTAGCTTCCACATCCAAAGGAGGCAACAAAGCCAAACGATTTGTACCTCCACAAATGAAAATAGACATAGGATAAGCCATTGAACTCACTAAGCAATGAAGTTTGTTCATTCATTTAATTATGTCTTAGCTGAAGTGCAACTTCAGCTATTTGGTTTCAGTCCTCGGAAGTTAACATAGTTGCCAATCGTTTGTGGATATAAGACATTCTGCAATGTATTTTATTTCCATCTCTAGGTATGCTACACTTTTTCAGAACGTGGCTGCATAAGATTTATCCAGTGATGGACATATTCACAATATTTACAAATGAATCTGGATTATTTTCATTATTTTTCCGTGGAATCTTCTACTATGATTTAATGATGCAGGACGCACCACAATTATAATTGCCCTCATTTTAAGCCTAGTTTTGGTTAAATTGCACTAGAATATAGTTGCTTGCAATGTTACAAGGGTTTTATATTGGCATTTAATTAATTGACAAATTTTATTTACCAAACTTTTAAGCTAAAATAAGACCATAAGACATAAGAACAGAATTAGGCGTTCAGCCTGAGTTCTGCTCCACCATTCCACTGTGACTGATTTATCATCCCTCTCACCACCATTCTCCTACCTCCTCCCTGTAACCTTTGATGCCCTGACTAATCAAGAACCTATCCGTCAATCTTCAATTTCAATATACCTAATGATGGTGGCTCCACAGCCATCTGTGGCACCAAATTCCACATATTCACCACCCTCTGGCTAACAAAATTCCTCCTCATCTCTGCTGTAAAGGGACGTCCTTGTATTCTGATGCTGTGCTCTCTGGTCCTAGACACTCCCACCATAAGAAACATCCTCTGCACGTCCACTCTGTCTAAGCCTTTCAATGTTCAATAGGTTTCAGTCTCATTCTTCTAAATTCCAGCAGGCACAGACACAGTGCCCCCTAATGCTTTTCACACTTTAACCCTTTCATTCCTGGGTTCATTCTCATGAACCTCCTCTAGACCCTCTCCAATGCCAACATATTCCTCCTTAGATGCAAGGCCCAAAACTGCCCAAATACTCCAAGTGGGGTCTGACAAATGCCTTATAAAGACTCAGCATAACATCCTCACTTTTTTTATTCTAGTCTTCTTGAAATGAATGCTAACATTATATAAGATAATGTTGTACTAAGATAAGGAATGCCTACCATTCCTTGTCCAGACTGCATTTGGGTAAATCGGATCACTTGGCTGTCCCTCTCCTACCTGCGTACAGGCAGAGGCTAAAGAGCAAAGGTCCAGAGATTAGGACAACAAAGATGTTGTCGCAGGAGGCAAAGAAATGGCTGCAGGATTGTTTCGAGTCAGTGAACTGGGCCATGTTGAAGGACTCATCTGTGGATCTGAATGAATACATCATAGTTGTCACAGATTTTATTAAAACTATTTTCGACAAGTGTGTCCCCATAAAATAACTGAGAGTCTTCCCTAATTTGAAGCCCTGGATGAATCATGAAATCCACAATTTACTGAGGGCCAGATCAGAGGCATTCAAGTCCAGTGACCAAGAAAGGTACGAAAGGTCCAGGTACGATCGCCGGAAAACCATCTCATGGGTGAAGTGGCAACTCCAGATTAAACTTGAATTAATAAAGGATGTTCAACAGGTGGGGCAGGGCTGAAATACTATCACCTCTTAAAAAGTTAAATCAAGCCACATAGACACAGTGCTTTGCTTCCAGATGAGTTCAAAGTCTTCTACACTCACTTTGACTGTATAAGCATGGAGGAACTATCATAAACTCCCACGTCCCTCGATGATCCTGTGATTTCAGTCTCTGAGGCCAAAGTGCAAGTAGACTTCAGACACGTGAACCCATGAAAAGCATCTGACCAGGTGGTGCACCTAGCCAAGTACTAAAGACCTGATCAACTGGCTGGAGTGTTAACTCTTGCTTTGGCAGTCTGAGGTACCCACCTGCTTCAAGTAGACTTCAATTATACCAGTGCCTAAGAAGAACGTGGTGATCTGCCTCACTGACTACCATTGAGTAGCACTTATATCCACAGTGATGAAGTGTTTTGAGGGGTTGCTGATGAAATGTCTTAACTCCTGCTTGAGAAGCAATTTAGATCTGCTCCAATTTCCCTATCAAAGCACCAGGTCCACAGCAGATGCCATCTCATTGGCACTTCACTTAACCCTAGAACATCTGGACAGCAAAGATGGATACATCAGAATGCTCTTCATCGACAACAGCTTAGCATTCAATACCATCATCCCCTTAAAACTAATCAATAAGCTCCAAGACCTTGGTCTCAATACCTCCTTGTGCAATTGGATCCTCAATTTCTTTACTTGGAGACTCCAGTCAGCTTGGAATGGCAACAACATCTCCTCCATAGTCTCCATCAGCGCAGGTGCACCACAAGGTTATGCACTTAGCTCCCTGCTCTACTTGCTTTACACTTATGACTGTATGGCTAAGCATAGTTCCAATGCCATATTCAAGTTTGCTGACAACACCACTGTCACTGGCCAAATCAAATTTGGTGATGAATCGAAACAGGAGGTAGATTGAAAATCTTGCATAACAACCTTTTACACAATGTCAACAAGACCAAGAAGCTGATTTTTGACTTCAGGAGAAGGAAACCAGAAACCCAAGAGCCAGTCCTCAAAGAAGGATTAGAAGTGGAGAGGGTCAGCAACTTTAAGTTCCTTGGTGTTATTATTTCAGTAGACCTGTTCAGGGCCCACAACATAAATTCAATTATGAAGAAATCATGGATATGTATCAACTTACTGAGGAGTTTGCAAATATTCAGCATGACATCTGAGACTTTGATAAACTTCTAAAAACACCAATGCCCTTGAATTGAAAATCTACAAAAAGTAATGGATATATTCCAGTCCATCATGGGGAAAGTCCTTCCCACCACTGAGCACTTCTACCTGAAATATCGTCGCAAAAAAACAGCACCCACCATTAGAGACCCCCACCACCCAGGACATGTTCTCTTCTCACTGCTGCCATCAGGAGAAAGGTACAAGAGCCTCAGGACTCATGCCAGCAGGTTCAGAAACACCTCAACCCATCAATCTCTTCAACTAAAGATGATAACTTCACTCAACTTAATTTGCTTCATCATTGAAATGTCGCCACAACCTATGGATGTATTTTCAAAGGCTCTTCACCTCATTTTCTCAATATATATTGTTTATTTATTTATCATTATCATTTCTTTATTGTCTATTGCATACTTATTGAACGCCCAAGCTGGTGCGGTCTTTCATTGATTCCGCTATGTTTATTATTCTGTGGGTTTACTTGGTACGTCTGTAAGGAAATGAATCTCAGGATTGTATATGGAGACATATATATACTTTGATTATAAATTTACCTGAACTTTGAACATTGGATTTACTTTGCTTACCAGCTACTCAACCTGCAAGTTAATCTCTAATAAATCCTGCATGAGGAAAATGGTGTTGAGGAGCTAATTCCAAGGCAATGATCTTAAATAAAGCCAATATTTTGTTTGCCAGGACATCTATTAAAGCTCAGAGGATGCTTTTGAACACATTTGATTTTGGGTTTTCAGCACAGAAAGGGCTGCATGTTGTTTTCCAACCATATTTTAAAATATGTATTAAATATTAAAAATCATTAAAAATCATCCATATAGTAAGTCTTTCTATAAGAGTAAACCATGAGAAGTAATTGAAAACCTTGCCCAACTATACAGGTCATGTTATGAGAACAATCTGCAGTAGATCTCACACATGACCTGTGGAGCACTCAATTGATCATTTGAGCTGCAGGATCATAAGATCAAAAAATCTGAGGAAGGTGCATTTGGTAGTTGTACAGACAGGTACCGTGTAATACAAAGGCTAAACCTAAGCCTAAATATCATTATTAACTTTTGATTTATCTGCCTTAAAATAAGTAAAATATCCTTTTAAGAAAAATATCCTCAAGACTCATATCACCAGATTCTGGAACAGTTATGATCCCTCAACCATCAGGCTCTTGAACCAAAGGGGACAACTTCACTCAATTTCACTTGTCCCATCATTGAAATATTCTCACAATCTCTGGACTCACTTTCAAGGACTCTTCATCTCAGGTTCTCAATATTTATTGCTTGTTTATTCATACTTATTTACTATTATTTATTTCTTTTTGTATTTGCAGTTTATTATCTTTTCCACACTGGTTGTACACCTGGTTGGTGTAGTCTTCATTGATTCTACTATTTATTGAATTTATCGAGTATGTCTGCAAGAAAGTGAATCTCAGAGTTGGAAATGGTAAAATATATGTGATGGCATCCGATAGTCGCGCGAGACCATGAATCTGCGCCTGGAAAGTCTTGTCCTCTCCAGGGTGCGGGCCTGGGCAAGGTTGTATGGAAGACCGGCTGTTGCCCATGCAGCAAGTCTCCCCTCTCCACGACACCGATGTTGTCCAAGGGAGGAGCAAGGGCCGATATAGCTCGGCACCAGTGACATCGCAGGAGTTGCCAGAGCAAGGTTGAAGACAACGTCAGACTGCCTTAGGGACTCCAGCTCTGGATTTGTCCTCAGGGTTTACTCCCGAACCCTTTCCCATGAGTGGATATGGCCGCAAGGCAGCGGAGGTTTGAAATCAGAATTTTGAAATATATGTACTTTGATCATAAATTTACTTTGAACTTTGAAATATTCATAATGGTTTTATTGAGTAGATTATATTTTCTGTAGGTTAGTTTATGCCCTATTCATGTATATCATTTAATTAAAAAGAAACACTTGGATTGTTTTTGCTCCTTGAAGATGCAGGAAGCTCTATGACACATTTTGAAGTTTAGTCATGATTCTACAGAAATCTATTTTATCTTGGTTGAAGGGTAAATATTTGACAGGATACTGGGAGAATTTCAATGTTATTGCTTGAAATTGGTATTCTGGATTCTTCTACCTAAGCAGTAAATGGAGCCTTTGTTACCTGACCAGAAATTGTCCTATTATTTTCAACATTTTGCAGACCAAAATTCATGCACAAGTCCAAAAGATATAGGAGAAAAATTCAGCCATTCAGCCCACCATACAATCGTGGCTAATTTATTTTCCTTTACATTCTTCTGCCTTCTCCCTGTAACCCTTGAACCCCTCACCAATCAAGAATCTATAAATTCAGGCTTAAATACACCAATGACTTGGCCTCTTCAGCCATCTGTAGCAAGGACTTCTACAGATTGAGCAGCCTCTGGCTAAAGAAATGCATCCTCAACACAGTTTTTGAAGGATGTCCTTTTATTCTAAGCTTGTGCCACCTGATCCTACATTCTCCCACTATTGGACGCAACCTTTTCATTCTCTATTCAAACTTCCACTTTCTGCAAAATTTCAATGAGATCCTTCCTTATCCTTCTGAACTCTATTGAGTACAGGTCCAGAAGGCTCAGGGTCATCTAACACATGCATGTTAAACCGTGCATTCTTCGGATCAATCTTGTAAGCATCTGGACCCTCTTCATAGTCAATATATCATTCTTCAGATACAGGGCTCAAATTGCTTACAATATTCCAAATACAGTCAGATTAATGCCTCATAAACCTCAGAAATATGTCCTTATTTTTATTTTCTAGTGCTCCCAAAATGACCGTCAACATTGCATTTGCCTTCCTTACTATCAACACTATCTATAAGTTAACCTCGAGGAAATCTTGAATAAGGACTCCTACGTCTCTTTGCATTTCTACTTTCTGAGTTTTCTCCAGATTTGTAAAATAGTCCCTGTATTTATTCCCTCTACCAAAGTACATTACCCCATGCTTCCCTGTGCCATATTCCATCTACTGCCTCTTTGTCCACTCTTCCAACCTATCCAGGTCCTTCTGCAGACTTTCTGCCTCTATGACACTACCTGTTCCTTCAGCTCTCTTGGTATCTTCTACAAGCCTGGCTACATTGTCATCAGTTCTATCAGCAAGATCATTAATGTATAAAGCAAAAAGTTGTGGTCCCAACACTGCCCGTTCAGAACTCCACTAGTCACTGGTAGCGATCATGAGAAGTTCAAAGTAAAACTTATTATCAGAATACATACATGTCACCGCACAGGAAAATTAGATTCTTTTTCCTGTGGGAATACTCAGCAAATCTATAGAACAGTAACTGTAAACAGGATCAATGAGCAACAAACTAAGTGCAAATGCAAATGCAAATAAAACTAAGTAGTAATAAATAACGAGAGCATGAAATAACATGAAAAAGAGTCCTTAAAGTGAGATTATTGGTTGTGGGAACACTAGAAATAGAATGAGTGCAGTTCTCCCCTTTTGTTCAAGAGCCTGATGGTTGAGGGATAATAACTGTTCTTGAATCTGGTGGTGCAAGTTCTGAGGCACCTGTACCTTCTACCTAATGGCAGCAAAAGAGTAATGGCAGAAAAGAGCATGGCCTGTGTGGTGAGGATCTTTGATGATGGATGCTGTTTTTCAACTGCAACATTTCATGTAGATGTGCCCAATGGTTGGGAGGGCTTTACCTGTGATGTACTAGGCCAAATTCATGACCTTCTGTAGGGATTTTCCACTGAAAGACATTAATGTTCCCATACCAGCCCATAATGTAGCCAGTCAATACACCTTCCACCACACATCTATAGAAGTTTTTCCGCAGACTCCTAAGGAAGTATAAGTGCTATCGTGCTTTCTTTGCAATTACTTTAACATGATGGGTCCAGGATAGCTTCTCTGTGATAGTGACACTCAGGAATTTAAAGTTACTGACTGTCTCCACCTCTTATCCTCCAATGAGTACTGGTGCATGGACCTCAGGTTCTCCCTCTCCTGAAGTCTACAATCAGTTCCTTGGACTTGCTGACATTAAGCGAGAGGTTGTTGTTATGATACCACTCAGCCAAGTTTTCAATCTCCCTCCTGTATGCTGATTCATCAGCACTTTCGATGTGACCCATAACAGTGATGTCATCAGCAAATGTGAACATGATGTTAGAGCTGTACTTAGTCGCACTTTTATCTCCACTCTCTAATTTCTGGCAGTCAGTCAGTCTTCCATCCTTGCCTTTTATACCAAGCAGCCTCATGTGCAGCACCTTGGCAAAGGCCTTCTAAAAATGCAAGTAAACAACATCCACCAAATCTCTTACTTGTTAGCTCCTCAAAGAATTCCAAAAGATTTGTTATATTTCCCTTAACAATACCAGAGAATTCCACTCAGCTTTATCATATACCACCAAATACTCCATAATTTCATCCTTAGTAATGAACTTG
Source organism: Hemitrygon akajei (assembly GCF_048418815.1). Lineage (NCBI taxonomy): Eukaryota > Metazoa > Chordata > Chondrichthyes > Myliobatiformes > Dasyatidae > Hemitrygon > Hemitrygon akajei. The sequence goes on from NC_133129.1 coordinate 168,347,808, forward strand.
AAAATCTTATCAACTACCAAGGTCAGGCTAATATGCCTAGAATTTGCTGTATTTTGCCTCTCTCCCTCCTTGAATGTTGGTGTCACTTCTGTGATTCTCCAGTCCTCTGGAACCCTCTGTGACAAGATCTCTGACAGATTACTACTACTGTCTCCAAGATCTCATCAGCTACTTCTTTCAGAACTCTTGCATGTTGGTCCATCTGGTCCAGGTGATTTATCCAGCTTCCAGCAATTCAACTACCTCAGCTCCTCCTGCTTCGTAATAACTTAGTAAGACACTTCATGTCTGCTCCCTGACACTCCGGAACTGCTCTCTTCTTGCTGCTGCCATCAGGAAGGAAGTACAAGAGACTTAGGTCCTGCACGACCAGGTTCAGAAACAGTTATCACCCTTCAACCATCAGGCTCCTAAATTAGCATGAATAACTTCACTCAGCACAAATATGAACTGATTCCACAAGTTGTGGGCTCACTTTCAAGCACTCTAGAACTCAAGTTCTCAGAACGTAAGTATGCACTTATTTATCTGTCTTTCTATCTATTTATTTATTATTTGCACAGTTTGTCTTCTTTTGCACGTTGGTTGCTTGTCAGCTTTTGTGTGTAGTTTTATTATTGATTTGTTTGCATTTCTTTGCCCCACTCTGAACGCCTGCAACACAATGTATCTGAAGGGAGTATATGGTGATATAAAGTATGCATATTTTGATAATTATCTTACTTTGAACTTTGAATTTCTGGCATGTTACTGGTGTCTTCCACTGTGCAAACTGACACAAAGTATTTACTTACCTCCTCTTCCATTTCTCTGTTCCCCATCACTTCTTCTCCAGCATCATATTCAAGCAGCCCAACATCTACTCTTACTTCCCTCTTGTTAGCCACAGTTGTGTCATCTTTCCTTTAGAATACTTCTTCATCATTGGGATGTATATATCCTGTGCTTTCTGAATTGCTTCCAGAAATTCCAGCCGTCATCTCTGCCGGTTTTCTTTTCAAATCAATTCTGGCCAATTCCTCTCTCCTGCCTCTGTAATTCCATTTACTCCACTGTAGTACTGATACATCTTTCTTTAGTTTTTCCTTCTCAACATTCATGGTGAATTCTATCACATTATGATCACTTTACCCTAGGGGTTCTTTTACTTTAAGTTCTCTAATCAATTCCAGATCATTGCACAACACCCAATCCAGAATAGCTGATCCCCTAGCAGGCTCAACCATGAGCTGCTCTGAAAAGCCATTTTGTGGGCATTCTAGAAATTTTATGAGAGATGTAGATGGGGTAAATCCAAGTAGGCTTTTTCCATTGAGGTTGGGTGACACTAGAACAAGTGTGAAAGGTGAAGGTGAGGGGAACATCTTCACTCAGAGGATGTTGAGAGCGATGAACGTGCTGCCAGTGGAAATGCTGGATACAGATTTGATTTCAACATTTAAGAGAAGTTTGGCTAAATACCCATGGTCCAAGCGCTGTCAATGGGACCAGGCAGAATAACAGTTCAGTGTGGACTAGAAAGGCCGAAGAGTTTGTTTCTTTGTTGTAGTGCTCCATCAATCTATGGCTCTCTATAAATAATTGAAAACTTTCAGTGAATTTCTAAATAATAAATTGGAATAGTGCTATTTTCTAACAAACACTTTGCCTAATACTGATACAGAGCAAGATTAGAATGCTTTGGCACGCTGCTTGAATTCTCATCACTTCCAGTTCTTTGTCCTTTCCATTAATCTCCAGCAATGCATACATCATGTCAGTGAACTTTCAGAGTAATTGGTTGAAACAGCAGCTCATAAAAAGGTGCAGCTGCTCATCTCTAACAACCAGTACCTGGAGGATTCAAGTTTCAATATGGCCAATGGCCTTTAAATCTTGATTCACTGCCAAATACTGAACAATAAAAATCACCTAGTCTTCAAAGTGCTTAATATACGGAACACCTGCAGACCAATGGTATGCAATAAGAAGAGTTTAATAAGCCTGTGCTTTGTCCTTCACTATACTGGGAATTTTAGGACAGAAAGCAAATTTAAATTTTCACTATCAACCAACACTTACAATTCAGTGCATTGTGGGAGAAGAATTTTATTTGCTTTGAAGCAGTAAAGAACGATGGCTGGGTGAGACTGGAATCTCATTTTTCAACATCCCTTCTTAGTGATTGTATAACAAAATAAAACATCCTTAGAGATGTTTTTTTTTGTCTGGGTCTTTCACACTGAGAAAAATTGTTAGTGTTTGGGGAATTGAAAACAAAAAAACCCATAAAAACTGCATGCTATTCTTAGCCTATTGTTTAATGTATGGTGCAATAATATGCATGTGTTGTAATCATGAAATGTTTTATCTCCCATATTTTAATTTTCAATTGATTAAGATGTCGCATTGAAAAAATTGCAACCCATTGGCTAAAAAAGCAAGAAAAATAAAATAGTGATAAATAAAAGGAAAGCTTAAAAAATAAACTATACTTATTTCTCAAATTTCTCTTATAGGAATTCAATGCGTGTAAATGTAATCAAATGTACCAAGAAAGAAAAGAGAAAATTAAATATATATATATATTTTTTTAAGTTTTATATATATAAAATCACAAATAACAACAACTTCTGGGGCACCTTGAAGGCAATCTCATGCAGCACCGCTCGATGGATCTGATTAAATATTCCTGTTTCATCCTGCTACAGCTGAGAATCACAACTGCTTCATAGGTCTGTATAATTAATAAAGATGTCTCAATGCAATTGAATAATATATCACTGCTTAAAACTGATGGGGAAAAAGCCAATTCTGGCCGTAATTCTCACTGGGCTCTTCGTAGAAAACATGGCTGCTGGTCAGGGATACAAGTGCATTTAAGTAAAAGGGCCTTTTGACTCCCGATACCGACTACCTTACTGGCAAATGTACTGTCTCTCATAAATAAAACTGAAGATCTAAGAGCCAGAGCGCTATATCAGAGGGACATTAGGACTGCTTGCATCCTTTGTTTCATGGAATCTTGGTTAACCTCTTCCATACTGGATGCAGCGATTCAGATTGACAGGTTCACTATACACCATCAGAAGAGGACCGTGAAGTCTCTCAAAAGCAGAGGTTGAGGTATATACCTCATGATCAACTCTTGGTGCACAGATGTATCAGCGTCGTCCCAATTCTGCTCACCAGACCAGGAGATCTCCCAATTAAGTGCCGTCCATTTTGCCTGCTGCAGGACATTTCCTTGATCACTTTGGTAGCAGTTTATATTGCAGAATCAGAATCAGGTTTATTATCACCGGCATGTGGTGTGAAATTTGCTAACTTAGTAGCAGCAGCTCAATGCGATACATAATCTAGCAGAGAGAGAAAAATAATAATAATAAATAAAATAAAACATAATAATAAATAAGCAAGTAAATCAATTACATATATTGAATAGATTATTTAAAAATGTGCAAAAACAGAAATACTGTATATAAAAAAAGTGAAGTAGTGTCGAAAGCTCAAAGTCCATTGAGTGCACTTCAGGACAATATCAAACAGGTTCTAGATAATCTGTGCAATGGGATCAACATGTAGGAAACAGCACAGCCTGATGCCTTCACTATCATTTTGGGGGATTTTACCCAGGCCAACCTGAAAAAGTCACTAAATAATTGCCATCAACAAATCACTTGTAGTACCAGGATAAACAACACATTGAGCCACTGTTAACACCACCATCAAGAATGCCTGCCGTGCTATTCCACATCCACCCTTCAGAAAGTCTGATCACCTGGCTTACTTCTACTCCCTGAGTATATGCAGAGACTGAAGTCTGCAGCACCAGCAGTGAGGACCGAGGTGGTATGGACAAGGGAAGCACAGGAGTGCCTACAGGACTGCTTTGTATTGGTGAACTGGACTGTATTCAAGGATTCATCTTCGGATCTGGATGAGTATACCACAGTTGTTACCAACTTCTTCAGAAACTATGTGGAATGGTGTGTGCCTACAAAAACTTGCTGTATATTCCCAAACCAAAAGCCATGGATGAACCAGGAAGTTGGTCATCTGCTGAAGGCTAGATCTGTGGCATTTAAGTCTGGTGACCCAGGTCTGTACAAGAAATCCAGGTATGACTTACAGATGCATTTCAAGAGCAAAGAGGAAATTCTGAGTGAGGTTGGGGACAACATTGGATGCACAACTTTGGCAGAATTTGCAAGACATTGCTTCCTACAAAGCGAAACCCAATAGCATGAATGGCAGTGATGCTTCACTATCAGATGAGCTCAAAGCCTTCTACACCCACTTGGAAAGGGAGAATATAATGGCAACTGTGAAAATCCCTGCTGCACCCAGTGACCCTGTGATCTCTGTCTTGGAGGCCGATGTCAGGCTGTCTTTAATGATGGTGAACCCTCGCAAGGCACCAAGCTCTGATGGAGTATCAGGTAAGGCTCTGAAGACTTGTGCCACTGATGCACCATCAATAACACGCTGAGACTTAGGAAGTGAGATATCAGCTTTTATTGACTGGAAGAATAAACAGCACTACATCCTGGGGAAAATGAGGGAGAGCAGCAGCCCACAGTCGCCTTTATACAGGGGTCTGTGGGAGGAGCCACAGGAGCAGTCAGCAGGGTCTGTGGGAGGAGCCACAGGAGCAGTCAGACAGGTATATCTAGTTCACCACAGCCACCCAACTGGCAGGAGTATTCAAAGACATTTTCAACCTCTAACTGCAATGGTTGGAAGTTCCCACCTGCTTCAAAAAGGCAACAATTATACCAGTGCCTAAGAAGAGTACTGTGAGCTGCCTTAATGACCATTGCCCAGTAACATTCGCATCTACAATGATGAAATGCTTTGAGAGGTTGGTCCTGGCTAAAATGAACTCCTGCCTCAATAAGGACCTGTACCTACTGTCATATGCTTAACGCCACAATGGTCTACAGCATACACAATCTCGCACAGCCTTAGATCACCTGGACAATAAAAACACCTATGTAAGGATGCTGTTCATTGACTATAGCTCAACGTTTAACACCATCATTCCCACAGTCCTGATCAATAAGCTGCAGATCCTGGGCCTCTGTACCTCCCTCTGTAACTGGATCCTCGACTTCTTAACTGGAAGACCACAATCTGTGCGGATTGGTAATAAAATCTCCTTCTTGCTGACGATCAACACTGGCACACCTCAGTGGTGTGTGCTTAGCCCTCTGATCTACTCTCTCTATAGCCATGAGTGTGTGGCTAGGTGTAGCTGAAATGACATCTGTAAGTTAGCTGATTATACAGCCATTCTTGCTCGAATCTCAGATGGAGATGAGAGGGTGTACAGGAGTGAGGTCTACCAGCTAGTTGAGTGGTGTCACAGCAAAAACCTTACACTCAATGTCAGTAAGGCAAAAGAGCTGATTGTGGGCTTCAGGAAGGGTAAGATGAGGGAACACAAACAAATTCTCATAGAGGGATCAGAAGCGGAGAGGGTGACCAATTTCAAATCGTCTTTCTCTATTTTACTGTGAATGCCTGCAAGAAAATTGTACTTTCATAATAAACCTATTCTGAACATTGAACTAAATTCTATTTTAAAGTAAAAGAAATAGAAAACATCTTATTTAAAATATCTTATTATTCAGGATCTCAGTTAAAATTTAGCTGAAGCTATATGCTGTATCCAAGCCCTTGAAAATGACGCACTTTTACCTGGGGCCAGCATCCAAATATTCACTCCAAAACCAAAAACACTACTCCTTTCTGTGTCTCCAGTTGGCGGTGAAATGTCTCAGGAGGCATGTATGTACTTAACAGGGAATTCTGTTCAGCTCTTGCATGTTGCTGTTCCATTTGATCATATGCACGTGACTTTCTGACTTCAGCCTGGTCCAATCGCAGTAGCTGAAGCTTCTTTCTGAACTGCAGTCCTACCCTAACATTCCCTCCTCGATGGGGACAGATTATACCAATCCCAGCCTGTGCCTCATGGTCATCGCCTATGCTTCGTGGTCAGTACCTGCTCTCCATTCACCCGAGTTCTTCCCTGCTTCGACAAGCCAGGGGAACAATACTTTTTGGCTTTAATTCTTTTTTATCTGGGCTTGTTGGATATTGACACCTGACAGAGCAGTGCTCAATTTCAATAGCGGCGCTTCTTGGAGATATAGATAAACATAAGACTAAGAAGCAATTAGGTGTTCCTGACCAGACATTTGAAGAATGACTTGCTGTAAGTAATCTGGAGACATCAGCATCAAAGTACATATCCTTTCACCTTGAAATGAGAGCTGCATTAATTTCTGCAAATAACAACATAAAGAACATGGAGGGCTTGTTGTATATAGTTAATCTTAAGATATGTCACGCCAATGTAACTTGCATATTTATTAATGTGCTACACAAAGAAACATTAAAATCGAAGGCCAATAAGCTAGTCAAAGTGCTTGGCTTTGCAGCGTGTCTGAAAAGAGGATGGAGAGGTAGGCGTTTAAGCTTACTCCTTTGATACTGATGGCTCCATATTATCTTCAGTGAGGTTTAGGGAGGGAATTGCTGAGCAATAGCCCCCAGACAACCAAATGCCCAGCTGTAAAATATAGCATAATGGAAATGGGGAACACTCAATTGGCTGGAACTTGGGAATGCAGAAACCTCAGAAATAATGGTCAGCTCAAGATGAGTGACTACGAGCATGGACTTTGCTCACCATTTTCCTGCTTCAGCAACTCCAGACAAGAAAGATTTGGAATAATATTTGTAACTAATCCTCAACATTGCACTGCAGTCAGAACCAGCCTGCGGAAGGAGGATAAAAATTGTTTTGTGCACTATCGGAAAGATACAAACTGATTACACAAAAGTCCATGGAGAATCATTGCTTAAAAAAAAAGAAAATTGACCTTCAGCTATGTTTTTTAACCATGAGGGAGAGATTTTTCATCAATGAACAAAATATTTGACATGAAAGAAGATCTGCATGAAGCAATGAATTGTGATTACTGCATACATTATGAAAAATAAATGTCACACTGTGATTCCTGGCTGCAAATGTGGTACAGACAATTTTCATGCCAGGCACTGGAGAACCTGCCAGACACAAATGGAGAGTGCATTACACAGCCTGCAAATAAACCACAAGGCTCCTTGGAGGGTACACCGACTATCAGACTCGGCAGTTTCAATCACATGCTGGTTTAATATTCTGCAGACAGTTCCTATAGAAGTTTGGTACATGTCCCTTGTGGTGTGTTGTGAACTGGAGCTTAATTTTGATGGCAAGGTCCAGATGGGAAATGAGGGATGGGTTGCATTAATGTTCCTCTGGCTTGCTCACTCTTTTTTTTCAAAGCAATGTTGACAGGACAAGACTGCTGAATCTTCATTCTGCACTTTGGTAGAACCTAAATTTAACAAGAGTCAAGCTGATGGATATATCATGTGTGCCTGGCTCTCGTAAGGGCTCTTGTCCTCACCGGGGAAGATGAATGCATTTTATAGGACTCGAGGATATAGGAATGCAGTTACAAGAGTAGTGTTAAACCATCTCTCTTTTCATTTGAATTTCTATGGGAAACCGTTCAGCTTTAAAGGGAGACACGGCGATTAATAATTTATTTATTTTTAAGCTGAATGATGTTAACCGTTACTATTCAATGTTACAGAATGGTTTTCGTTTCATGGAATAAAAATATTTAATTGGATTTTTCTTTTTTTAAGAGTAGATTCAAATCAACAATAAAGCTGCAAAGCATAGTTTTTTAAATTTCACAGTGATGGCTTTTGCAGGTTATACAGGACGCGCACATCTTGATAAATCCTGCAAACATTTTTAACCGCAAATTTTTATTTTGCCAAACAATGTCATTTACTTATTCTTGTCATTATCTTTGGTATAATATTGTTGCCATGGAAGCATTATTTAAAAATTTAAAAGATAGAAAGAAGTTGTCAGAAAATGAGGAGCAGCATAGGGCTTTTGGCCCATGAAGCCTGCTCTGCCATTCAAAAGGATCAAAATTGATATGATCACAGCCCTGGCTTCACTTCCCCGTCTCTCTGTCCCCAAACCTTGTGACCCATAAAACAAAGATCTCAGCCTTGAATACATTCGAAGATTCAGACTACATGTTTCTCTGAGATAGAGATTTTTTTTTTCCTCTGTAAAGACAGCATCCTTATCTCTGTTTAAAGAGATAACTCCTTTTTCTGAAATTCTAGTCCAATTCTAAATGCTGTAGCAAGGAAAGATATCCCACCCCTCTCAAAGAAATAAAGCAGAAAATGCTGAAAACATTCAACAGAAAAGGTACCATGTGTGATCATCAGAACCGAAATGATGAGAGAAAATAACTTTTTTTTTAATTGTAGAGGAAGAGAAAGATATAGAGGGCAAAAGAAATATCTGTCCCGTAACACACTGACCCGTTGCCTCCCGCATTGTCCATTGTTATTTCAGACTTCTAGTGTCTGTCCTTTTTTTGTTTTAATTCCAGGGTGTCTTCCAAATGCTAAAGAACATAGACTTTTCTTTACAAATTAGTCCTTCAACCCTGCTTAAATTTATTTGAACTATTTGCATTGCCAGTGAGGCTGAGACCTTCCGTTAGGTGGGGGTCAACCATGGATGCTGTGACCTGGCTGTCTACGTTCAATATGCAAGCCAGGGTAGTACAACATGAAGAGCAAGCTGTTGCCCAAGCGGCAGACTCCGTGCAGCTGATGAATCCAAAGAAACAGCGCGATACAGTTTGGCAGACAGTGGCGTCACAAGAATTTCCAGTCAGCATTGAGCTCAACGTAGGACTACCTTAGGGACTCCAGCTCCAATTTTCCCTCAGGGTTTACTTCCAGAGGTTTCCCCATACTTGGGTATAGCCACAATGGAGGCTTGAGATCCTTCTCCTGGATGAGCTGCCAACCATGGCCGATAAGCCCCATCTGCCCAAAGCAACTTGTTTCAAGGTACCAGTCATCCATCTTTGCCCCTTTTTCCTGTCAGTAGAAACAGTTCAATCAGGCTTAGTAACTAAACCACACCTGAAGGCCAGGAGCTGGACCCAATTGTCAGGGGGCATTTGAGTTGCATGCCATTGGGAGCATTTAATAGTTAGTGGGAGTTTATATCCATCACCACCCCCGGCTGTAGCAGCTTCACCATAACATTACAGTAACCTCAAGGCACAGTTGTGGTCGAACAAGTGGGTTATGTATTTAGCATTATTTCCTTTCTTTTCTATTTGATGTGACTTTTTGGAAAATAAGAGCAATACTTTTAAAATGGCCTATGGCCTAGAGAGCTGAGACAAGACTGTACAATTCTACTCCATTCTCCTTGCAATACCATTGCATCCCTAATTATTTGCTACACTTGCATGTTTATTTTCTAAATTTTATATGAGGAAAGCAATATGTTTACAGAACATTGAGCAAAGAACACTACAATATTGGAGCAGTACATGAAGTTGTGCCAAAAAAATTAATCTTGTCATTAAGTACCTAACTAAACACGTTTGCCTACACAATATTCTTTTTCTTCCATAATATGTAGTTTTTCTGTTGTTTTTACCAAAATGGATAATTTCACATTTCCACTCATGATAGTCTGAGGGTTATTTGGCATGAAAATAGGTCCTTTGGTCCAACTTGATAATGCCGACCATAATCCCTCGGCCAGGTTTTTGCCCACTTACTAAACCTATCCATACGCATCACATTCTCTCTGCATCCGTTTCACGAACTGAACTCATCGATCTGAAACATTGACTCTTTTTCCCTTTCCACAGAGGCCACTTGCTCTGCTGCTTACTTCAAGAATTTTTTCATTTATTTTCCTTTATCCTGCCTAATGCCCCAAGATTTCTTCAGCTCTCAAAGTGCCACGTACACCATTGACATTCTGAAGTGATTGTAAAGCTTTCTTTTTCATACATGTAGAAGAGACTCAGTATCTACTGCTGGATTAGACTTTGTAATTGTTTTTTTCTTTGTAGGTTGAACTTTCTTATGCTTGCTTGTATTTTATATGACTACCTATATACATGCAATTGTTCAGTGTGTCCCCTAGTGGCTACAGTTATTTGTATTGTTCTGGAAGCTTCTTTGACTTTCATTATTTGAATAGGGGATATCTGATTGGTTAACTCTTATCTATAAATTTGAATGGAATGTCTCTTATCAATGGTATAAAAATGGCAGAGTACATTGGCTCATCATCTTCCTTTATTTTTTTTTCTTCTTCCCCTTCCCCTACTAGACACTTGCTACTCTCCATTTCCAATTCCTTTGTTCTTTTGGCACTTAATAAAATGATTGTGAAACAACAAGTTTTGTGCCTCTTTCTCAGGTTCCAAAAGAGCCTTGGATCAAAAACATCAGAATCAAACACCACACTATATAAAGATGGCTTTTACTGAAGTGGAACCTACTTTAAAAAGTAAGCATATCAATCCCAAAAGTTAGTCAGATAGAACGAGATTGAAACCAGTGTCAAAGGACAAGTCCATCTGCTGATGCAAACTGCTGCTGTTCATTTCTTCCCTGATTTAAATCAGAATCTGTGAGAGATCTTTCACTAGTTCATTCCAAGAGGTCAGCAACAGAATAAACTATTTTAATACTATTTTAAACAGTGCAGAATCACAGACTTCTTGGAGAAGATGTGCACAAAACACAGGGTAGTATCATTTTCATAAATTAGATCCTGAGCGTTAGGAAACAGAGGTACTGAGTTAATAAGACCAGTCGATAACTGAGCAGGTGGAAATCATTCAGTTGGTCCATCATTCTGTAAGATCATGGCTGATTAAGCCTTGGTCCTAATATCACTATTCTGTCCTTTTCAAATATCCAATCCCCTTATCAATCTTACACATTTCAATAAAGATGCCATGGTAGCATAGTGGTTACTGTGATGGTCTTGCAGCTTGGGTCATCAGAGTTCAGAGTTCAATCCCAGCGTCCTCTGAAAGGAGTTTGTATGTCCTACCTGTGGAGCTTGTGGGTTTCTCTCCACATGGTCCGGTTTTCTCCCTCAGTTCAAAGACATACTGGACAGTTGTAAATGGTCTTGTGATTAGGCTCGGGTTAAGTCGGTGGGTTGCTGGTGGTATGGCTTGAAGGTCCAGAAGGGGCTATTCTGCACTTTATCTCTAAATAAATAAGTAAGATCACCAGGCATCCTTCTTTATTCCAATCAGCCCTTGCAACTTTCTTTTTATGTTAATTCCTTCATTCAAGGAATCAACCTGCATGCCAGCATTTTGTACTTCATGTAAGAGGACACCCAGTCAACAGTCACCCAGTCATGGCAGCCCATGGAACTCTTTATCCGAGTCATCGACAGCAGAATTCTAGGATGACCACATCTATTAAGCTGGCTTCTGAACTACCCATCCCATTGTCCTGTCTGCAATCCATGTCAGTACCTCCATTGGTATGGATTCTATGTATATTATCAATATTACCTCAGAGGCAAGTGAAGATCATGCCACTGAGGGAATATCTATAGTATACACAGAATCTATACCAATGCCCCTTCCTTCTTGTTTCAGATTACAAGACAGTGGACATTCGTCTTTATGGTCCTGTTGTGTGGTCTGATCAAATGGCAGTTAGAAGAGATGAATAAGGTTAGGTTGATGGTGTGGGGAACAGTGCTAGAAAGGGACACGTAAGTGGTACCATATTTGTAACATGTAAATTAGAGGGAAAGTGTAATGTGAGAGGGGGATATGATATGAGTGGATCATTGCCTTCAAAGGACACAGAGTCATTGAGCACAGCAGCACAGAAACAGGCTTTCAGCCCATTTACTATGTTCGACCTGCACTTGTACCATCGCCCTCCATCCCTCTCCCGCCCATGTACTTATCCAAACTTCCCTTAAGTGTTGAAATCGAGCCCACATCCACCACTTCTACTGACAGCTCATTCCCTAATTCTCCATTGCTTCCCACTGTTGTAGCCCATTGGATGAAACTGAGCCTTCTCTCTTTCTGGACCATTTTCTGCTGGTTTACGGGTGCCAGTCTAGTAAAACGCCATTGGTCCTGCAAGAGAAGTAGTTTGCGTCGTAGAATATATTTATTTATGAACCTGACTTGGCTGAATTTTCAGCAGATGTGCAATTTGTTTGAAGTTGAAGGAAGTGAATAATACTGGGTGTGTTATTCTGGTTCTTATTGGTAGAGATTGTTGGCGTGTCTGGGATGTTTTAAACAATGGTGGTGGTTAGTGGTACAACTGATGAGACACAGCATTTGAAGGTGTATACTGTACAGTTACTCTGATAACACTTGAGAGATATTGATGTTGCGGTGTCAACCGAGCTTGGCAGTTAACGTGCAGACATTTCATCACCAGTCAGTACGCAGTTGTTGGTGTTTCACTTTTGGAGTGCTCATGTTTATATAGGCCCCTGTTTGCATACCTCAGTCCTGACTGGATACCCCTTCAGCTGGCCTTTATATTCTATTGGCTCACATTTCTTTGGCTCTTAGGGGTTTGTAAATGCCATATATTTTGATATGCTTGTTTATAGATCTATCAAAAAAGAACCATGCTTCTAAAAATTCTCATGCCTGTTTCGTGTTTGTCTGCGCCAGAACTTCCATGGCATTCCAGTTAAAGTGGTGTCCTTCTTGGTCTTCGTGACAGTGGATTATATCACCGTACTGCCAATTTGTGTTTCTGTGAATGAGTCGAGACATCCTGTCTCGCTGACATAGTTCTTGTTGCAGCCTCCACAAGTGATCCTGCATTGATTTTGTTGGTTGTCTTTATAGTACCTTGATTCTTCAGAGAAGTTTCCTTAAAGTCGTCATTGGTTTGTGAGCCATTATGTATATAAGTGTGAGCACTCCCAGAGAGAAACACTAACAATTTCCCACTGAGGACGTCACCTCAACTGGTGATGAAAGGTTGCAAGCTAATAGCCAAGCTCGGCAAACACCACAACATCAAATGCCTCAACCTGAGCTACCAATATTCACCACCATCCTAAACTTAAGAGATTAGTGAATTTGCAGCACTGATCCAGCTAACCAGGACTGTATCTATTACAGGTATTCCACAGGTGCCATTTACTACCATTTTAAAGCATATGCCCATAGAGACTGCAAATAAAGGCTGATAGTTATTCACCATTCTAAAAAACAGTTTCTGAAATCCTTTTGTCTATGTTAGGTTGAGCACTGTAATGAAGTATGGAGGTAAGTGAACTCAGAAGATTTCAGTCAGAAAGTGCCATTTGGAACTAAAATGGAACTACTATACTATAATACTATAATGGAACTAAATAAGTTACGTAGAAAATAAACCTGTTATTTCGGTACGTTAGGAGATTCAATTGTTGGAATACTAGGCAAGTGATTTATTTGCACCATCTTGTGTTGTAGCCTGAGATTATCTAACTCTGACATAACATGTAAAAGAGAAAAAGCATTTTAATGAATTTTTACTGTTGTTGCTCATCTTCACAGACATTTTTCCAAAAAGGAGCAAAGGCATTAAGCAAGACTGCAGAACTGCTAAAATATTTCTAGGTTTATCACTAGCTCTCCAAATAACACCTCTGGTACATACTGTACCTTGCAGAAGTCACACAGGTTTCCTTAAGACTGAACCTTATTGAGATTCATGTCTTTGATACTTTGTGATAATGGTGTAAAGTATTTTTGACTAAGAGTTAAGTACAGAACGGAAAATTAAAGTATTTATACTCAAGAGAAAATCCACAGATGCTGGAAATCAAAGCAATACAGTCAAGATGCTGGAGGAACTCAGCAGGCCAGGCAAAATCCATGGTAAAGAGTAAACAGTTGATGTTTCTGGCTGAGACCTTCATGAAGAGTCTTGGCTCAAAACATCGAATGTTTACTCTTTTCCATAGATGCACTGGCCTGCTGAGCTCCTCCAGCATTTTGTGTGCAATGCATTTATACTGCTTGTTAGAAATAACATCTTTCTGTGGTTGGCCTCTAAGGATCTGATAAGTCGAAAAACAGCATTGCACATACTGCGAACCAACTTTTCTTTTCATTCCACAAGCAACTAATATGTATTTAATATTCCAGCATATACAGAACATGGCCTTTCATTATAGAAACAAAAAGCGTTGGGAATTTTTAGCAGATTGAAGAGCATACAGAAAAAAAAACAACAGTTAATACTTCACAGCTGTGATTTTTTTCATCCAACTTTGCAAATCTTGGAGGTGTGATTGGTAACAAAAGAAGGGGAGGTGGGCAAGGGAGGAAAGACAGTAGTTGTGGTGCTGGGTGGCCAGCCTTTCTACCATTACTACCAATTCACAGTGACAGCAGTGAGTACCGTCTACAAAATAAACCATGGTCACACAGCAAAGCACCACCTCCCGTGCATGTGACTCTGTTCCTTAGAAGAAGGGTAGCAGCTGCATGATAACGCCACCACTTTCTCCAGGTGATCATTTCTTCATCATCAACAGGTTTAAGATACAGACTGAGTATCTTTTCCAGGAAGACCACAGAATTTAAGAAGATGGCTTAACTCTACCTTTTCAAGGGCAAATATAGATGGGCAAATGTTTTTTCACAGTAACTCCCCATACACGAGTAAGAACAGGGTATGTAATTTAAGTATTGCCAAGAATATTCATAATAGACAAATGGGTTAGTAATGGTGTAAATGATAACAAAAGGTTTATTGTCAACAAACACAAGATGTTCTGCAAATGCTGCAGATGTGGGAATGATAAAGGGTCTCAGCCTGAAGAGTTGACTGTTTATCTCTCCATAGATGCTGCCGGACCTCCAGCATTTTCTGTGTTTTATAAACATCTTCTGTCCAAAAGCTAAGTAGAAAGACCAGCAGAACCTGCAGCTTTTTGAATGCTTTCTCAAAAACTGGCATGTTGTTCCTTCAATATTCAGATTGTTTTTGAAATCATTGGCACTTAAAGTTGAGGGCACTGATTTACATAGCAAAATGCTGCTTCTAATTATCTGTAGTGAATTACTAATATTAAAATAAAAGATATTTTTTATAAAAAATACAAAAACATTATAAAGTAGAAAGCAATCTGTCAAACATCTGCACAAAGCACATGTCTTTTGGATGATACAACACCTGACCCCTCTGATGAATATTAAGACAATGATGGCTCTATTTAAGGAAGAACAAAAGATTTTCTCCTTTAATCCCCAGTCAAATGATTAGTATTTATTTCTCACCATTACAGTAGTTTGCTAATTGACCTCAATAATTTTTATAATGCAAATAAAATGATAATTTTCTTTATTGAAAATTATTTTAAAAATACAAGCTGGACACGAATCAAAAATAGAAAGTATTGGAAATTCTCTGTAGAAAGAGGAAGGGATAAAGTTTCAAGTCAGTGATTTGTGATTAGAACAAACTTACTGCACCTCTCACTAGGTCAGAATATGTTTACTGTATTACTACCCAGAATGCATGAGTTTAAATACCAATACTTTTATGTGGGAGTTCTAAATTCAGTAAGTTAAATAAAATAAATAACAAGCTAGATTCAGTAATGGTAACCATGAAAGCTACCAGATTGTTGGCCAAAACCCATTTGGATCACAGGGAGGATGCCTGCCATCCTCAGCCAGTCTGGCCTGTATATGACTCCAGCAAACCAATATGGTTGACTCTCAGCCAACCATGGGGAATGGCCTTACAACCCTTTGGATGTGTGAAAATTTGGGATGGGAATTTTTCTATGAATAAATAAAATAAAAATGTTTTTGGACCTTGCAGCGTCTGGGGGGATATCATGAAGATCTCTGAGGCTGCAGTTGACCGTGGATGTTGCAGCCTAGTTGTCTACATGATACACAAGCCAGGTCAGTATAATATGAAGTGCAAGCAGTTTCCCTTGTAATAGGCTCCCCCTCTCCACGTAGCTGATGAATCCCAAGGAACAGCGGAGACTGATGATGTTTGGCACCAGCAGCAATGCAGTAGTTGCTAGTCAGCATTGAACTCAACATAGGACTGCCTTAGGGACACCAGCTCTGAATTTTTCCTCTGGTTTTACTCCTGAAGTTTTCCCTATGAGTGGGTATAGCCACAATGCAACGGAGGTTTGAGACCGGTGTTTTCCCTCTCCTGGATCAACCAGGGCTGATGAGCCCCATCTGTCCGAAGCAATTGATTTCTATTGAAGATTTCTACGCAACTACAAATCATGCTGTTCCTTGATTACCTACTTCCTTCTCCTACAGTGAAAGGAGAGGAAGTAATTAATCCAGATGTGCAATATTGCACTTAGCCTTGACTATATTGAGGTTATTTCATGAACTTCCTAAACATCTGGATTTGGAAACAAACTACTTTTTATCAACAGATATAAACCATAAAGTGTCAGGGCTAACTAATAAAATAAGAACAAATTCTGCATAAGAGTTCCCCTTTACAATCAAAAGTGCAACTCGTAAAATTCTGGCAGACATTCCCGATTTGCTGCTTTATTTGGAAGGTGCTCCTGAATTCTTGATCCCGAGACAAAAGCTGCATAACAAAGGAGTGTATGGAAAAGTACTTCTCAAGTCTTCAAGCTCCATCCATTTGGCTGCTTTCTCGGCAGCTCAGATTCAGTCCGCATGAATCGTCTGAGCAGCATTTTTAATTATTGGCAAATTGTTCGTGCCAGCATGAGATGGACTTCTGCCAGCAGAGTGGAGATTCACCCTTACTCTCAACAGATTTTCAATTCAGAACATATGGTCTTTCCAAATGATTAAAAAAATAAGGTGTACAAAATGTTATGAGACAATCTCTGCATTTTCAATTTGTGTTGCATTACTTAGAGTAGGGATGAGAATGAAATATATTTTATTGACAGGATATAGAGAGAAAAACTGACAGGTAAGGAATAATTTCAGGCAATGTACGTTGGCAATGAAGTCAGTTTTTCAGGTATTACCATTTGCTATTTTATCATTGTACGTTATATGTCACATTTTGTATAACATATTATATGCATTATACATTATATGCATTAGCTTTTCTTTGACTAAGAAGGTTGTTGAATCAAGTTGAATTCAGCTATAAAGTGGATGAGTTCCTGCCTACTTGTGTCACATTTCTTCATCAGCTAATCCCACAGAAAGAAACGTTAGCTGATCTATCGACCTGTGCTGATTGTGTAACTTCTCTTTGGCTGTAACGTTTGACTCCATAGCAACAAAAGCTCATTGGTCATGAGCAACAGACAAACTGCTGGAGTCAGCTTCTGCGGAGAGGAATAAACAGTCAATGTTTCAGGCCAAGACCCTTCATCGAGACTGGAAAGACAGGGGAAAGAAGTCAGAATAAGAAGGTGGGAAGGGAGGATAAGGAGTTCAAACAGGCAGGTGATAGTTGAAGCCAGGTAAGGGGAAGGTGGGTGCAGGATGAAGTGAAAAGAGGGAAAGTGTAGAAGAAAGGAAAGTAACATTGCTGTGTTGGTGCATTGGGGGATCCACTTCAGACACTGTTTTTTTATGTCATTTCTTAGAATAATAGGCAAGTGATTTATCTGGATCAAATTGTGCTGCAACCCGAGATTGTCTAATGCTGATATACACATGTAGGAGACAATGTTATCCATTTACTAATATTGCTCATCTTCACAGAGTTATTTTTTAAAGATACAAACATATCGACCAATACTGTGGAACTGGAAAAATGTTTACAGGTTTATCATTAGCTCTCCAACTGACACTGCAAGGTACATATTGTACCTTGCGAAAGTCACACAGATTTCCTTTCAATTAAACTTAGGTTGAGATTCATGTCCTCAATATTTTTGTGATAATGGTGTACACTATTTTTGCCTGAAGGTTAAAAATTAGAACAGCAAATGTATTTCTACTGCTTGTTAGAAATAACAGCATCCTGTGGTTGAGCCACAAAAGATTAAAACATTTATTCATCAGTTAATCCCACCGAAAGAAACCTTAATTGATCTATTGACCTGTGCTGTTTCTGTGACTTCTCTTTGACTGCAATGTTTAACTCCACAACAAAAATAACTCACTGGTCGCGACAAAATGCTGGAAGAATTCAGCATCTATGGAGAGGAATAAACAGTCAATGTTTCTGGCTGACGTCCTTCATCATTACAGCAAAGGAAGGCAGAAGAAGTCAGAATACGAAGGTGGGAGGGGGAGGGAAGGAGTACAGGCCAGCAGAGGATTGGTGAAATAGGTGAGGGGGAAAGGGGATATGCGGGTGAGGGGAATGAAGTGAGACTGAAGTGATAGACGGAAGAAGTAAAGGGCTGAAGAAAAAGAACGAATCTGATAGGAGAGGATAGTGGACCATGGAGAAAGGGGAGGAGGAGGGGCAGGTGAGGAGAATGGTAGAAGTAAGAGGAGAATGGTAGAAGTAAGAGGAGAACAGAATGGGGAATGGAAAAGGAGAGAAGAGGGAGTGGGGTGGTGAAATTACTGTAAGTTAGAGAAATTAATGTTCATGCTGTCAGGTTGGAGGCTACCCAGATAGAATATGAGGTGTTGCTCCTCCAACTTGAGTGTGGCCTCATCGTGGCAATAAAAGAGGCCATGAACCAGATGAAGGGTTTCGGCCCAAAATGTTGGCTGCTAACACCCCTCCATATATGTTGCTTGAACTACTGAGTTCCTCCAGCATTTTGTGTGTCACTCTGGATTTCCAACATCTGCAGAGTCTCTTGAGTTTATCATTGGTTGTGATGTGGTTTGTCCCTATAAAGTGAGAACATAGAATATAGAACAGTATAGCACAGTTCAGGTCCTTCAGCGCACAATTTTGTGGTGACCTATTAATCCAAGATCAATATAACGCTTTCCTCCCACATAGCTTTCCATTTTTTTAACCCATTATCTAAGATTCTCTTAAATGTCTCTAATATATCTGACTCTACTACCACCCCCTGGTAGCTTGTTGAACACACCCATCACTCTCTGTGTAAATAGCCTACCTTGGACACCTCCCCCTATACTTTCCTACAATCATCTTAAAATTATGAATCTCTCATATTAGCCATTTCTGACCTGGAAAAAGGTGTTGGGTGTCAGCTCTATCAATGTCTCTTATCATCTTAAACATCTCTATCAAGTCACCTCTCATCCTCCTTCACTCCTGTGCTTGCTCAACCCTACCTTATAAGATGTGCTCTCTAATCCAGACAGTATCCTCTGCACTCTTTCCAAAGCTTCCACACCCTTCCATTAATGAGGTGACCAGAACTGAAAACAATAATCCATATGTGGTCTAACCAGAGCTATACAGAACTATAACACAATCTAATGGCACTTGAGCTCAAACCCCCAACTAATGAAGACAATCCAGCATACACCTTCTTAACAACCCATTCATCTTGTGTAGCAATTTTGAAGGATCTATGGACATGGATCCTCCAAAATACTAAGAACCCTGCCATTAATCCTGAGCTCTGCCGTCGAGAGTTTGACCTTTCAAAATGTATCACTTCACAGGTTTGGAGATTGAACTCCATCTGACTGTCCTATCAACCTACATCAACCATCCTCACTACCCATAAGACCACCAGACTTCGTGTCATCTGCACACTTACTAACCCATCCTTCCACATCTCTTGTTTACCATGTTTCCTTCAACCTACCATCCTTCCCCTACATCAACAAGACAAACCTATCCAGGACAACCTGCAAGTGCTCCCTAAACAACCTGAGCATTTCATTTGTGCATTTCCCTGAGTACATCCACTCCCAACTTACACTCCAAAGTTTCTGCCTAATAGCACCATAATTCCCCTATCAAGACTATAGTGAAGGTTAGGGAGTATCATATGAATCAGAATGCACTGGTTACAATTGATGGTCAATGTCATTGTGTTAACCATTGGGTCAACCAATGGCTTTGACTAAACATTGTATTTATTGAAGGACTTACAGCTGTCTTTTTTAAAGCAAACAGAATACATATACTTAGCAAATAGTCTACTTAAGCAGAGCACTGGAGCAAACAGACAACTTAACTAACAACAGAGGCTTTATTTAGAAAGTTTCTGTGAACTTCAGCGAACCAAATGTATGACTGAAATGATAGCAATATCTCCTCATCAAGGTAAAGGTCATTACAAAATTCAGTAAGTTGGGCTTGGTTATATATTAGAAATTCTGTCTATGAGGCCTGTCCTGAACACCATGAGCTGGACAGTCTATCAGCATGATTGATAGGGGAACTTCCAATATCTCCACTCCAGATAGAACTTGCAACTTATCTCAAATAGTGCCCAAAGTGAATGTCTGGTGCAGTTTTGCACCTAGCCAATCATTGCACAGTTTCAATATATATATAAAAAACACTTGCTCCTTTATGGAAAAAATAAAAATTACTTATACGAGGGATGATCGATAAGTTTGTGGCCTAAGGTAGAAGGAGTCAATTTTATAAAACCTAGCACATTTATTTTTCAACATAGTCCCCTCCGACATGTACACATTTAGTCCAGTGGTCATGGAGCATCCGGATCCCTTCTTTGTAGAAGTGGTCCACAGCATGGGGTGATTGATAAGTTAATGGTCTAAAGTAGAAGGAGATGAGTTATTAACTTCAAACTTTCTGCATAATCACTCAGAGTTGAACTGCATGTGCATGTAATGAGAGCGTCTGGAGCTCCAGGTGGTCCACAGCAGGGTGATTGATAAGTCCGTGGCCTAAGGTAGAAGGAGATAATACTGTATATACAGCCCTCGTTACATGCACATGCAGTTCAACACTTTGAGTGAAAATGCAGAAAGTTTGAAGTTAATAACTCATCTCCTTCTACCTTAGGGTGATTGATAAGTTCATGGCCTATGCTGTGGACCACTTCTGGAGGTCCAAGACACCAACTTCTACAAACCCCGTTTCCAGAAAAGTTGGGATATTTTCCAAAATGCAATAAAAACAAACATCTGTGATATGTTAATTCACGTGAATCTTTATTTAACTGACAAAAGTACAAAGAAAAGATTTTCAATAGTTTTACTGACCAACTTAATTGTATTTTGTAAATATACACAAATTTAGAATTTGATGGCTGCAACACACTCAACAACAGTTGGGACAGAGGTGTGGTGAACTACATATACCTGTCTGGACATGCCCCTCTGCTGACTGCTCCTGTGGCTCCTCCCACAGACCCCTGTATAAAGGCGATTGGAGGCACTGCTCCTCCCTCAGTCTCCAGGATGTTGTGTGGTGGGCTCTTGCTGCTGACGGTGCTTTCTTCCAGCTAATAAAAGCCTACCTTGACTCGCATCTCCGAGAGTTATTGATGGTGCATCAAGAGGCATGTTTACCATTGTGTTACATCACCTTTCCTTTTAATAACACTTCTTATTCGTTTTGGAACTGATGATGCTAATTGTAGTAGATTTGTAATTGGAAATTTTGTCCATTCTTGCTTGATATAAGACTTTAGCAGCTCCACAGTCTGTGGTCTCTGTTGTCTGATTCTTCTCTTCATGATGTGCCATACATTTTCAATAGGAGATAGATCTGGACTGGCAGCAGGCCAGTCAAGTACACGCACTCTGTGTCTACAAAGCCACGCTGTTGTAGCCCGTGCAGAATGTGGTCCGGCATTATCCTGCTGAAATAAGCATGGACGTCCCGGGAAGAGACGTTGCCTTAATGGCAACATATGTCTCTCTAAAATCCTAATATACGCCTCAGAGTCAATGGTACCTTCACATACATGCAACTCCCTCATGCCGTGGGTACTGATGCACCCCCATACCATCACAGATGCTGACTTTTGCACCTTTCACTGATAACAATCAGGATGGTCGTTTTCATCTTTGGCACGGAGAACTTGACGCCCGTTTTTTTCCGAAAACTAACTGAAATGTGGACTCATCTGACCACAGCACACGGTTCCACAGTCTTTCGGTCCATCTGAGATGAGCTCAGGCCCAGAGAACTCGCCAGCGTTTCTGCATAGAGTTGATGTATGGTTTCCTCCTTGCGTAATACAGTTTCAAGTTGCATTTCTGGATGCAGCGACGGACTGTGTTAAGTGACAGTGGTTTTCTGAAGTACTCCCGAGCCCAGGTGGCTATAATTGTCACAGTAGCATGACGGTTTCTTAGGCAGTGCTGCCTGAGGGCTCGAAGATCACACGCATTCAACAGTGGTTTCCGACCTTGCCCTTTACGCACTGAGATGTCTCTGAATTCTCTGAATCTTTTCACAATATTATGTACTGTAGATGTTGAAAGACCTAAATTCTCTGCAATCTTGTGTTGAGAAATGTTCCTTTTGAGTTGACTAACAATTCTCTCACGAATTTTAGCACAAAGGGGTGAGCCACGACCCCTTGCTTGCAAAGACTGAGCCTTTGATGGACGCTACTTTTATACCCAGTCATGATACCTCACCTGCTACCAATTATGCTGCTTAATGTGGAGTCTTCCAAACCGGTGTTACTTGAATATTCTGTGCACTTTTCAATCTTATTTTAACTCTGTCCCAACTTTTGTTGAGTGTGTTGCAGCCATCAAATTCTAAATTTGTATATATTTACAAAATACAATTAAGTTGGTCAGTAAAACTATTGAAAATCTTTTCTTTGTACTGTTGTCAGTTAAATAAAGGTTCATGTGAATTAACATATCACAGATTTTTGTTTTTATTGCATTTTGGAAAATATACCAACTTTTCTGGAAATGGGGTTTGTACAAAGAAGGGATCCGTATGCTCCACGGCCACTGGACTAAGCGTGTAAATGTAGGAAAAGTAAATGTGCTAGGTTTTCTAAAATTGACTCCTTCTACCTTAGGCCACATCCTTATCAATCAGCCTTTGTATCTTGTTTGATTGTGCTCTTTTACTACATCTCAAAACAGAAATGGGTTTTTGATATAGAGTAAAATGATATATTTTTGATGCGGATTCATAGATTAATACAGAAGATTTAGTAGCTAATATGCAAGCAACAAACACCCAAAGGCAATAACGTGATAGTAACTTGCTCACGCTAATTGAGTAATAAATATTTGTTAAGAAAACAGAGAGAAAGCCTTTGTTCATTTCATATTAGTTCCATGGGGGCATTATCTCTGCTGGAGAGAAGGCAGGGTCTGTGCTTGCTGCTTTATTAACACCATCAAGACTGTGGTAACCCTTACAGTGGAGAGTCAGAGTAGAATTTGGTGTTCTGGTGCAGGACTTAAATCCTGATTAACAATGTGTATTTCCTCCACCAATGTTAAAATGGTGCACTAAGAATGCAATCATGTACTATATAAATCCAATATCAAATCTTCCAGAAATAATAGAGGTTGGAAATAATTATTTGAATAAACAATACTTTATGAAGAAAATTGCAGCAAAATCACAAAATCAAAATAAATTGTTTTCATAATGGTGTAAGTGAAGGAGAATTACGTGCCAAAAGTTATATGCAGAAAATTAATTCCAATTACAAATGGTCTACTGGAGTGATTGATGACAAAATTACATACCATCCACATTCGGTTTGGAAACTGGGGTGTTATTGAATGTTTTTGTATAATAATACATGAATCTACAAAATTACCTTTAAAGATTGGCAAACATACATTAGAATAATTTTGATTTTCTGATACTTGCTCCTCACTGTTTAATTTCATTTTAATTCTGCCTTCATAATTGATGCATGTGCAGTGTTTAAATCTTTTATAGCTAACTATACTTCTGTGACATACTAAAGGATGCTTAGACATTAGCAATAAATTGAGTTATTTCATTGCTCTTTCAGAATATATTTTTACTGTTGCTTGTCTCCAACTATCTCCAACATGGGTTAAGGGTGAAAAGTGAAAAGTTTAAGGGGAACATAAGGGGAAACTTCTTCACTCAAGGGGTGTAAGAGTGTGGAACCAGCTGTAAGCACAAGTGGTGCCTACGAGCTTGATTTCAACATTTAAGAAAAATTTAGTAGGTACGTGGATGGTAGAGGTATGGAGGTTTATGGTTCCGGTGTAATTCGATGGGAGTAGGCAGTTTTTAATTGTTCAGCATGGACTAAATGGGGCAAAGTGTCTGTACTTTTCTATGACCCTATCATTCAATTGCCAATGTCTTCTAACTTCACCCCTGGGCCTCTCCCCTACCTGGCTCAAAGTTCCTGTCATCTTACACACTCCCGAGTCCACAAATCTAATCAGATTTTCATCTCACCCCATCCCTTCCCTCTTTATATTGGTCATTTCGCCTCTCCACTCTCAGTTGTGAAACAGACGTTCGACCAGAAACATCAGTACTTTATACCTCAGAGATGCTGCTCGGCCCACTGAGTTCCTAGCAGACTGTTTGCTGCTCCAGCTATCTCATCCCTTGATTTGTAGAATAGTTTTAAGACAAAAGGATGTGATGAAGTGAGTAGGGATGGATACAAGAGTCTAATGACAGGATGAAACTCACTGCTTATAAGAGAAGTCAAAACAGAGATAATCATGGATTTCGAACAAAAAATTGGATGGGCATTTGAGGGAAAATAGTTTTCCACGATAGGTCGAAAGATCAGGAGAATGAGATCGAATTGTTTCCTAAAGAGTCAGTACAGACTTAATGAGCTGAATGGCTTCTGTCTGTGCCATAATGATTCCTTGATGCTAGGTATAATGTCTTCGAAAATTTGATGCTACTATAGGTACAAAATGATAGAGTTTTTATTCAAAATTTGAAATACAAAGTTAAATTTATTATCAAAGTATGTAACCATGTACTACCCTGAGATTCATTTTCTTGTAGGACTCACAGAAAATATAAAAAAAACACAATAGAATCAATGAAAAACTGCACACAAACAAAGATGAACAAACAACCAATGTACAAAAGACAATAAACTGCGCAAATGCAAAAATAAATAAATTGATAGATAGACAAATAAATAAATAATATTGAGGACATAGGTTGCAGGGTCCTTGAAAGTAAGCTATAGGTTGTGGAATCAGTTCAGAGTTGGAGAGAGTGAAGTCATTCATTCTGGTTCAGGAGCCTGATGGTTGAGGGGTAGTAACCGCTGCTGAACTTGGTGATGTGGGCCCTGAGGCTCCTGTACCACCTCTTTGTGGGCAGCAGCAAGAAGTGAACATGGCCTAGCTGGTGGGGTTCCTTGATGATGGGTGCTGCTTTCCTGTGACAGCACTCCTTACCGATGTGCTCAATGGCTGGGAGGGCTTTACCCACGATGGAGTGGGTTGTATCCATTACCTTTTGTAGGCTTTTCCGTTCAAGTCATTGGTGTTTCTCTACAAGGTGATGCATTATGTGGATAAATATGGAAAAGCTAATTTAAACAAAAATATCCAAATATATCATTACATCAATTCTGCAGAAAGGTTTAATAATACAATATGCTGTGTTTATTACAAATCCTCAATTCTCAGTGTCATTTTTTAAACTTAATGTGGTGAACTACATATACCTGTCTGGACACGCCTCCTGATGACTGCTCCTGTGGCTCCTCCCACAGACCCCTGTATAAAGGTGATGGAGGTCTGAGCCCGGCCTCTCAGTCTCCAAGATGTAGTATGGTGGTCACTCACTGCTCGTTCCTTCTTCCAGTCAATAAAAGCCGATACCTCGCTTTTACGTCTCAGAGTGAGTTATTGATGGTGCATCACTTATTCCTGCAGCTAGACTGAACACTCACATTGTTATATTGAAGTCTTTGCTGCTGCAAGTCATAAAAAACCCTCCTTATTCTATTCATATGGAAAAAATGCTTTTATTTCTTCCCTGAGTTTGAGTGGTTATGAAACATCTAATTATAATGTGTTGGCTTTTAGGATATAATCCAAAGCTTTTAAAATCCACAGTGAAATGAATGGAGCAATGGAGAATATTGAACACAGAGGGGATGCCTGCAAATCCATTAACAGCACTGAGTACATTCTGAATCTGCTTTTTAATGTGCATCTTCTTTCTCCTACTTCCATTCTCTGTTACTCAGGAAATATTTCATTGAAGTTTTTTTTCTCTGCATCTTTGAACTTGCTTGTCAGTATTGTGCCAATTACAGTATACCAGGTTCCTTTTCCACTCGATGTTACTTTCAGCTCAATAATGCCAACTTATCATTAGCATCCCTGTATTTCCAACTCTATGTCATTTGTTGTCTAAATAAACTAGTCAGTCAGATAGCATGCATTGACGTGAGGCGTCCCTCTTCTTAATGCTTCCTCCCCAACACGCCACCACAAAGAAGAGGGCGCTCTCCACAACTGACCTATAGAACATCTTCAGCATCTCACTACAGACATTGAATGACGCCAACCTTCTAAGGAAGTACAGTCGACTCTGTGCCTTCCTGCACAAGGCATCTGTGTTGGCAGTCCAGTCTAGCTTCTCGTCTAACTGTACTCCCAGATACTTGTAGGTCTTAACCTGCTCCACACATTCTCCATTAATGATCACTGGCTCCATATGAGGCCTAGCGTGTTGGGGAGGAAGCATTAAGAAGAGGGACGCCTCACGTCTTAATAAGCTGGTAAGGAAGGCGGGCTCTGTCGTGGGCAAAGTACTGGAGAGTTTAACATCGGTAGCTGAGCGAAGGGCGCTGAGTAGGCTACGGTCAATTATGGCCAATTATGGAAAACTCTGAACATCCTCTACATAGCACCATCCAGAGACAGAGAAGCAGTTTCAGCGACAGGTTACTATCGATGCAATGCTCCTCAGACAGGATGAAGAGGTCAATACTCCCCAATGCCATTAGGCTTTACAATTCAACCGCCAGGACTTAAGAACTTTTTAAAAGCTATTATTAATGCTTTTTGAGATAGTGATTTAGATGCATATCATATTTTTTACTGAGTTAAGTATTGTATGTAATTAGTTTTGCTACAACAAGTGTATGGGACATTGGAAAAAAAGTTGAATTTCCCCATGGGGATGAATAAAGTATCTATCTATCTATCTATCTATCTATCTATCTATCTATCTATCTATCTATCTATTTCAATAATAGTTCTGCTTTACAGTTGTTCCTTCAGCTCTTGACCCTCCACAGAAAGTGGTGGATACTGCCCCGTCCACCGCATCAAAGCCCTCCCCACCACTGAGCATATTTTACAAGGAGCCCTGCCACAAGTAAGCAGCATCGATCATCGAGAAACCCCACCATCCAGGCCATGCTCTCTTCACACAACTACCATCAGGCAGAATTTATCAGCCTTAGGTCCCACACCCCCAGGTTCAGGAACTGTTATTACCCTATAACCATCAGGTTCCTGAACCGGCGTAGCTAGCTTCACTCACTACAGCACTTAACTAACTCCACACCCTACAGACTTACTTTCAATGACTCTTTACAATTCAGTATCTCGGTATTATTCATTCATTTTCTTTTTATTGGAATAATTGGTCTTCTTTGGCACATTGGTTTTGTGTCAATCTTGTTTACAATACGTCTAGTTTCTCATAAATTCTATTGCAATTCTTTATATTCCTGTAAATGTCTGTGAGAAAACAAATCTCAAAGTAGTATATGGTGACATACAGTAAACAAACTTTGATAATAAATTTACTTTAATTTTGACTGTGGTCTCCATTTGGCAGAAATTCCCTTCCCTATAATAAAAGCAGCAAATGCTGGAGATACTTAGCAGGTTCAATTCAGTATTTCAGATATCATTTTGTTCAATCCATCCCTTCCCTTTCCTTCCAACTTAAAACTTGTTTCCTCATTTATTTTGTTCTGATGAGAGATCAAGTTAAAGCAAAAATTCTGCTTCTTACTCAACAGAGGCTGCCTGATCTGTCGAGTATATTAAGCAATTGCTGATTTTATTTCAGATTTCCAGCATTTTCCACTTTTTTCTTTGATTTTCTTCCGTTACTCCAGAGAGCTGCTTGATATCCCTTCGTTTTCCCTGTTAGAGATTGACATAGGTATCCAAGTGGGAGCAATGCCACTGGCTAAATATGGTATTCTGTGGGAGTGGGTGAGGCTTTAGGGGATTTAGAGATGTAATTGAAGATGTTCTCCTACAGCAGGGTAGGGGGTGTTGGTGGAGATACGTCTCTACCAAAGGAGGTGTAAGGTGCTCTTTGTCTCCGCTAGCCTGCAGGTTACCCTTAGGCAAGATGTAGCACTTGCTTAGCCCACCCCCGACCCCAGTCAGGGTCACACAAAGGCATGGGAACAGGTGGTGGATGGTCATTTGAGAAGCTGGTGCATATGACGAGTCCTGGTTATGCAACCACCAACATCAGGCAGACCATCTCCAAAGAGTATTGATAATGGCTGGGGTCATCCATCTTGTAAAAACATTGCCCAGAAGGCAGCAAAGGCAATCCTCTTCTGCAGAAAAGTTCACCAAAAACAGTCATGGTCATGGATAAGACCATGATCGCCACGTCATACAACACACCACAAAATGATAACAATCTCCAGCATAAAGCAGCTGCCAGGTAAATATTATTTCATACCCCTTCTTCTTCTATATGGACTGATATTAAAATATCATTAGGACAATACAGACAGAAGAGTAGACAGTTAAAGTAAATACCTTTTGATCATGTCAATGTTTGAGTAAATAAAGGTCCAGTTTGCACAGCTTGTCAGAGAATCAAAATTAGATTACGTGGATCTATTTACTTTGATATTACACAACTGAAAATGTACTTACCATGAAGTGAAATGTGATAGCAATCATTTCCATATTGTTCACTGTGGAAAATTGACAAGGCATTTCTGAGCATGAGTATGGTTCTGCTCCAAACTCATATCAAGTTACATCACTCTCCATATGATGTTCTTTTGGTGAATTCTGTTGAAAATTTGACCTCAGTGTCCCATCATCAAGGATTCCCAGGACAACTAGTTCTTCACTGTACAGAGCTGGATCACTGAGGTTAGTTGCATAGTTGTGATCCTCTCACCACAGCACTGATCCCTCGATCACTCCACATCCACAAATTTCTACCCCTGATATATTCGGATCAATTGAGGACCAGTGCCTTCCCCACTGGGAACCACTCCCCTGATTCCTCAACTGGTCCATATCCTCACGCCACTCACCTGCCAATGTTTAGATCTTCAGTCTCAAGCCTCACCCCACTTCAGTCACGCAAGCCTTGAACTCCTCAGCCTCGGTTTCATTTCTGAACCATTTGGAAACAAGCTTATGCAGCCAATTTGGAAAGGACCACTGTGATTTCCAGAGATGTAACATTTCTGCTACTGTCATTTGGTTCATCTTTTCTGGGTGTCATATTGCTATGCCATATTGTTGGAAAAGTCAAAAGGTGTCTCACTGTTCAAGTGCAATACAGGGTGGATCCTGTGTATGGTGTTCCTTTCCTGCATTCCCTTCCAACTCACTGGAGCCCCAGTTCCTGCATTCCCTTCCAACTCACTGGAGCCCCAGTTCCTGCACTCCCTTCCAACTCACTGGGGCCCCAATTCCCACACTCCTTTTCAGTTTACTGGAGCCCCAGTTCCTGCACTCCCTTCCAACTCACTGGAGCCCCAGTTCCTGCACTCCCTTCCCAGATCACTGAGGCCCCATTTATTGCTCTCTCTTTCAGTCCACTGGGGCCCCAATTCCCACATTCCTTTTCAGTTTACTGGAGCCCCAGTTCCTGCATTCCCTTCCAACTCACTGGAGCCCCAGTTCCTGCACTCCCTTCCAACTCACTGGAGCCCCAGTTCCTGCACTCCCTTCAAACTCACTGGGGCCCCAATTCCCACACTCCTTTTCAGTTTACTGGAGCCCCAGTTCCTGCACTCCGTTTTTGTTCACTGGTGCCCCAGTTCTTGCACTCACTTTCGGTTCACTGGGGCCTCAGTTCCTGTACTCCCTTTTAACTCACTAGGTTCCCCAAATGTTGTAGTATCTCAACTTACAAGTCTCCATGTGCTCCCAATACATGGCATTGAGGTTTTCAGTTTGATCCTGACTTCCTTCTCCCCTTGTTGCATTTCTTCAAAGTCCGAAGTAAATTTATTATCAAAGTACATTTATGTCACCAGATACAACCCTAAAATTCATTTCCTTGTGGGCATACTCAGTAAATCCATAATAGAATAATAACCACAATAGAATCAAAGATAGACTGTGCCCACTTGGGTGTTCAACCAGAATGCAAAAAATAACAAACTACGCAAAAACTAAGAGAAAGAAGTGATAATATCTGTTTAATAATCAGGGAGCTTTGAGCACTACTTCTCTGAATGGTGGCAATCTCCTCCTCTGATGGAACCTGGAATAGGTGTTTATTCTGAGAGTCCGGCATCAGGTATGTATTTGGATAAATGCTAAATGCCTGATCTAGGTGTCAGCCCATTAGAAGCATGGGGGTTTTAAGCTTATTGTGCTTCATACTGGGAAAAGTACAAAACTCATTCACTGAGTATATTAAATGACCCAATGATTGTTAAAAATGGAAATACTTATTAAAGCCTTCAGCTTTCATGAAGGAACTGCTTAATTTCAATTAATGCTTTAGGAGCTCCCTGTATCTGGCAGAACTGTTGCTCAGATCAAGCTGAGAGTTTTTTTTCTCTTGCACAGAATCAATGCCGATATACCAATGTTCTGAAAAAAATTGGAATCCCTTTAAATTCTGCCAGTGGAGTTTACACTCACTTTTTCTTCCCTCCGGCTGTGATGTTCAGAAAAATTTAAGAACTTTCTGTCTTTAGGAAATATGAGATGTGCAGGAGTCGACAATGAAGACCACTCATTGTCTTCCAGCATTTAGGAGACACGCAGGTGAAGTTTTAACTCATTCCACTTATTGCCTGATTTCCGCAATGCTTGGTTGCCTTTCTGACCAAAGTCTTTCAACCACCCCCCCCCCCCACCACACACACAGAAATTGAGTTCCTAGGACTCACAACACTCTTTGAGTAAATAAACTTATCTTCACCTATGTCCAAGTGACTAACATCCTGAACTTACTTGTCAGCCAGAAAAAATCAGAAGCTATAAAATGCCTTCCTTATCAATATCTCTGAGTGTATTATGTTTCCCTCTGGTCGCCTTTTCTTCGTCTGTACTGCAGTAAATTTAGATCCTATTGCATTGTATGAAAGATTTGAAGAAATCTTACAATTATTGAATTTAATAGTAAAAGTATTCCATTCAGCATCCGGTTCAGATTCATTTATTTATCACATGTGCATCGATACATACAGTGAAATGCATTGTTTGTGTTAACAACCAACACAAGGGTTTCGGGCCTTAACGTCGACTGTACTCTTTTCCATAAGGCTGCCTGGCCTGCCAAGTTCCTCCAGCATTTTGTGTGTGTTGGTAAGGGTGTGCTGCGGACAGCCTGTAAGATTTTGGCACCAACATAGCGTGCTTACCATGTTGGCAGAATGCACAAGCAACAACAATTCCAACAAAATAACAGCAATAAAACAACAACAGCATAAACAAGACCATTATCACCCTCCTTCTCTCTCTCTCTCTCTCACACACACACACACACACACACACACACACACACACACACACACACACACACACACACACACACACACACACACACACACACACACACACACACACACACACACACACACACACACTCACTCCATGGCATGCTTGAGTCATCTGATGTAACAGTTATCATTTCTGAGTCATTCCGAGTAATGTCTCAGAGAACTGTGGACACTCAGAGGCTGGAATAAATGCTGGAAACACTCAAAGAGAGACTCCGTTCATAGAGAAACAGTATTAGCATCTCAGATTGTCAGAGCTGGGAAAGACAGAAAACAAGTTAGTGTTTAGTAACAGAAAAGGTAGAAGAGGGCAAGTGGAATACCTCTGACAGGGTGAGGATAGGATTGCTGCCGGGGTAAGCAGATGCTGAAATTATCTGCTTGATAGATCTATGAGGGAAGGTAGAGAGAGAACCTCCAAGAGGACCACAGCCTTGCCATACGCATTGGGGGCTTGCTGGCCTCAATGACCCCGAGAGCTGTGTTGGCTGGAGTCAGGGCCTTGTGCTTGGGATCTTGATAGGGTCACCCTACCAAGTTGAAAAGGTGAACAGCTTTAAGTTCCTCGGCATAAATATCACCGAGATCTCACTTGATCTGTACATACCGGCTGTGTGGTGAAAAAGGCACAACAGCGCCTCTTTCACCTCAGACAGTTGAAGAAGTTTAGTATGGCCCCGCAAATTCTAAGGACTTTTGACAGGGGCATGATTGAGAGCATCCTAACTGGCTGCATCACTGCCTGGTACGGGAACTGTACTTTCCTCAAACGCAGAATTCTGCAGAGAGTGGTGTGGACAGCCCAGCACATCTGGAGATGTGAACTTCCCACTATTCAGGCTATTTACAAAGACAGGTGTATAGAAAGGGCCCCAACAACAAACTGTTCCATACAAACAAGCTGGATGAACTCAGCAGGTCGGGCAGCATCCGTTGAAATGAGCAGTCAACGTTTCGGGCGGAGACCTTTCATCAGGACTGAAGAAGGAGGGGGCAGGAGCCCCATAAAGAAGGTGGGGGAGGGTGGAAAACCAATCAGAGGAAAGATCAAGGGGTGGGGGAGGGGAAGCAGGGAGGGGATAGGCAGGAGAGGTGAAGAAGGAATGTAAGGGGAAAGCACAATGGGTAGTAGAAGAAGGCAGAATCATGAGAGAAGTGATAGGCAGCTGGAAGAGGAGGCAGAGTGAAAGTGGAATGGTGGAAGGGAGAGGGAGGGAATTACCGGAAGCTGGAGAATTCGATGTTCATACCAAGGGGCTGCAGACTACCCAGACAGTATATGAGGTGTTGTTCCTCCAACCTAAGTTTGGCTTCATCATGGCAGTAGAGGAAGCCATGTGTGGACATATCCGAATGGGAATGTGAAGCAGAGTTGAAGTGGGTGGCAACCGGGAGATCCCGTCTGTTGTTGCAGACGGAGCGGAGGTGCTCGACAAAGCGGTCCCCCAATCTGCGTCGGGTCTCGTCGATGTAGAGGAGGCCGCAATGGGAGCACCGGATGCAATAGATTACCCCAACAGACTCACAGGTGAAGTGTTGCCTCACCTGGCAGGACTGTTTGGGGCCCGGAATGGTGGTAACGTGGTAATGGGGAGGTGTAGGGACAGGTGTAGCACTTACGCTTACAGGGATAAGTACCAGGTGGGAGATCTGTGAGGAGGGACATGTGGACCAGGCAGTCGCAGAGGGAACGATCCCTGTGAAAAGCAGAGAGGGGTAGAGAGGGAAAGATGTCCTTAATGGTGGGGTCCTGTTGAATGTGGCGGAAGTTGCGAAGGATAATATGCTGTTTCCGGAGGCTGGTGGGGTGGTAGTTGAGGACAAGGGGGACACGGTCCCTGCTGTGGTGACGGGAGGATGGGGTGAGGGCCGAAGTGTGGGAAATGGAGGAGATGCAGGTGAGGGCATCATTGATGACGGCAGAAGGGAAACCACGATTCTTAAAGAAAGAAGACATTTGGGATGTCCTGGAACAGAAAGCCTCATCCTGGGAACAGATGCGGCGGAGACAGAGGAACTGGGAATAGGGAACAGCATGTTCCAGCTGTTTAAGAAACTGTTCCAGCTGCTACCATCCAGGAAATGGTACCACAGCATAAAAGCCAGGACCATCAGGCTCCAGGGCAGCTTCTTCCACCAGGCCATCAGACTCATTAATTCATGCTGATGCTACTTTATTTCTGTGTTACATAGACTATCCTGTTGTACATAATATTTATTCAACTCCATGCCAAACAAGTCAAAAGGTAGAAGCCAGACTAAGAGTGGTCCACCAGTCCTCCAGTTTTAACAACCCTAACTGGTTAAAAAACAATTTTTATAGAAAAATCCTCCTATACAGACAGAGATGGAGGACCTTCACTGCTGCCCTAAACGCCAGCAGCATAATGGGCAGTAAGTAAGTAGTGAAAGAAGATAAGTAAAGAGACTCGGGATTTCTGAGATGGGGGCAGATACAGAGAGAAAGCATAATCAAAGGAATTTGTAAGTAGAGCCACTGGAAACGTCCATCAGGACGAGCCTCATTAGCCACGGACTGAAAGACTAAGACGCAGGTAAGTGATCTGCAGCAGAACAGGCTATCCTGAGGCAAACATAGAAAGTGAATAAGTGAACCTGTTCAGTTCAGTTTTAGTCCAGAACTTGTAGCATGTACACTGTTAACCAGAGACCTATCTGGACAATCTACTACTCCTATCATTACAAACCTATCTGGACCACCTACTAACAGTACTCAGGAGCAGTTACCTGTGGCAAATGACTCACCTCCTTACCTGCCATTCCACCATCAACAAAGCACAAATGAATGTTCTCCAATACCTGATTAAGTGCAGCTCCAACAATTCTCAAGAAAGAGATATGAAATGAAAGAAATACTTGTCACATGTACATCAAAACATTGAAACATATAGTGAAATTCATTTTTTATGTCAATGACCACCATGGTCTGAGATGTGCAGCCTGCAAGTATGGCTATGCTTCTAGCACCAACATTGCATGTCCACAACTTACTAACCCTAACCCATATGTCTTTGGAATTTGGGAGGAAACTGGAGCACCAAGAGGAAACCCATGCAGTCACAAGGAGACATACAAATTCCTTACAGACTGCGGTGGGAATTGAACCCTAATCTTACCGGTGGCACTGTAAAGTGTTGCCCTGACTATTATGCTACTGTGCTGTCAAGAAGAATGACACTATCCATAATCAATGGCTCAATGGTTCCTTTTAATATTACAGAATGTATACACTATACAACCTGAATTTCTCACTCTTCACAGACACCCCTGAAACAGAGGGGAAATCTTCAAAAAACGAGTGACAGAAAAATGTTAGAATCGCAAAGCTAGCAAAGCATCATCCCTCCCCCCACTTGTTCCAGCAGAAAGCATCAGCCCCACTGTCGACCATGCAAGAAAAAGCAAAACCCCAAATAGGCCATGACCTAGTCCATCAAAGCACACTGTTCATCCCAACAGTGCGACATCCCATGGGCCCTCGCTCTCACTAACAGAGAGGGAAAGAGAGGTATCACTCTTCCCACAGCGAGAGGAGGGGGCAACAGCTCGCTATTTCGATGTTACGGTCTGCAGCGTCGCTTTATTTCAAGTCCCCACCCCCCGACTTGAGAATCTGCAGCAAACTCTCTCTTGCCATCTAGAGAGAGAGAGAGAATGATCACTCGAGTGCAGAGGCTTCTGACATCTTTCTTTGCCAGTGACACCGGCAAAGAATCAGGTCATCCACAGGCCCACACAAAGTGCACCCCAAAGGCACATGTCTTCCAGACCTTCTAGACTGATTGACATTCACCACCCCAAATTTTCATTCCCTTCAATAACAGTGCAATGTGTAGAAAATGTGCACATCTTATTCATAGCACTTCATGTATGCCATATTTCTACCAATAAAGATTGTAGAAGTGTAGAAATACTATCACCGGCTTCTCCTCTGAGCAATACATCATTCTGACTTGAGAAAAGTTTGCTGCTTCTTCATCATCACTTGCTGTGAAACCTGCCACTCTCTTCCCGAAGCAAAGTGGGGGGGTAGCTTCACCGGAAGGACTGTAGCAGATTAAGAACTTGACCAACCTCGGTTTCTTAAAAACAATTGAGAATGTGTTAAATCCTTGCCCTTTCAAGGTCCTGTAAAATAAATGTAAAAGCAAGTAATTTAGGACGCTTTTATACATTTCAGTCTGGTCTTGGCTTTTCCCGGCTGTCCAATGCTACTTGCACATTTCTCTTTTGTCTAATGATGATGCAACATCAGCAAAGGCTCAGACATGGACTGTCAAAGACATGTCTTACCTACTGTGCAATTCAATCAGACAAGTGAAAGTGAGAGAGAGAGAAAGAAACAAAGAAATACTGTTGCTAGCTAAATGGATATAGATTGATAGATGGATAATTGTAATAACAGAAACAATACAAAATGCAGTAAGAAATTAGGCTATTAATAACAGAATTAATAAAACACTTGCAGTTTCTGATTGTGCTTTCTGCTTTTAAAAATCTTGATGGCTTTTAATATTTTCCAAGATCTTCTGCTTTTATCTCAGATTTCGTGTAGCATCATCAAAACTGTGACAAATTTCTTTAGATGCACAGTGCAGAGTATCATATAGGTTACATCACAGCCTGGTGTCGAAGCACCAATGTCCAGGAACAGAAAACAGTAAGTGGAGCCTACAGCTCAATCCATCACTGGCAAAGTCCTCCCCACTATTGGGCATGTTTACATTGATTGCTGCCACAAGAAAGCAGCATCCATCATCAAGGAACTCCACCATCCAGGCCATGACCTCTTTTCGCTACTATCATTGGACAGGTGGTACAGAAGCCTTAGGTTGCTCAACATTAGGCTCCTGAACCAGC
This sequence comes from Hemitrygon akajei, assembly GCF_048418815.1. NCBI lineage: Eukaryota > Metazoa > Chordata > Chondrichthyes > Myliobatiformes > Dasyatidae > Hemitrygon > Hemitrygon akajei. The sequence continues at coordinate 168,384,100 of NC_133129.1, forward strand.
GTCGATAACTTCACTCACCACACTCTGAACTGATTCTATAATGTATTTTCAAGAACTCTTTCCAACTCCCATTTTTCTTATTTGTACAATTTGTCTTTGTTTGCACATTGGTTGTCAGTTTTTGTTGATGTGTTTTTTTTATAATCTCTACTGTATTTCTTCATTTTCCTGTAAACGTCTGCAAGAAAATGAATCTCAAGGTAGTATATGGTGACATAATGAATTTTCCTTTGGCTTTTCAGCATCTAATAATCATATATTGCAATAAGGTGATATTTTTGCAGCTTTTGTTTCCACTATGAAGTTTTTCCCAGGTTGTTGCTGCAGTATGTACCCATAACATTATGCAATAATTAATTTCAGCCTCTACTTCAGCATTCATGAAACCAATTAAATAGGCATCCCAAATACTCATCCAAAAACCTTTAGGGATTATTTTTACCCTGAAGCAACAGTTATAATATAATAAGTTTCCAGGAAAATACGTTAATTAGAAGAATCACTCAGTGATTTAGCAAGGTAGATATCATTAAATAAATATTAGAACTAATTTCTTATGAATATGACGATTATGCTGAAGCAGGCTATCTCATAACTGATCGAAGAGCCTGACAATATTTTATTAAGCTCATAAGGAAAATACCTCAATATCTTAGAGGCAGTAAACCTCACAATGGCAGGAATATTTAGAATTGTCGGTACTTCTAACTGAAGAAGAATCTCCAGGCAGGAATAAATTTCCAGAAGCAGCCTTTAATAGTCTCTCCATGACCATTGAAGACCCAGCCTTGCAAATCCACCCCTCTTCACTCCCATTCCATGACTGGTTGCGGAGTTAGTCATCTACTATTGTTTGACTTATCATTTTCAGATTAGTCTATTGACAAATCTAATTAATAGATTCAAACAAGCATTCTCCACTGTGTTATCTATAAATATGCTTGTTCTGTAATGCTATCTCTTGTTTTTTGCAAAGTATTTGAGGAAGATGGGTGGTGTTTTATTAATTCTGTTATTGTTATTATTCTCTAGATTTATTGAGTACGCCCACAAGATAATGTATCTCAGGTCTGTATATGATGACATATATATATAGTATAATACTAAATTTATTTTGACCTTTGAACACTTAGATAGATATTCACATAAGATATCAAAATCAAACACTGAAATGAACTTTGGGGATATGCTAAAAATTATAAAATGTTTTGTTTATTGGTTTACTCAGTTATCCTTAGTTTTAAAACTAGTAAAACAAAGCTTGTGTTAAAATGAGACTATTAGACACTAGTTAAATTTGTGTGAAATAATTAGAATCATTAAGCATTTACTTAGCACTGTTACGTACCCTGTAACTGGGTGTCTGACCAGCAGAGAAAGAAGAATCCGTTGGAGTCTGGTGGTACCAAAACTAAAGGTGTTTATTAGTAAACTACACAATACAATATCAAAAATGCAAATATACATATAAAACAAGTTAGCAGTAATAAACCTAAAAGTGTAGGAATGATAATAAGCAATAATAAACAAGCTCTATCGATGTCTAGGGGTAAATGAATTGTCATAGAAAAGCATGAAGTTCAGTTCAGTTCATACATGCTGAGGTAGTTATGGTTGTTATGTTGAAATCATTGGAGAGAAAGAGAGAGCGAGTGAGATGTAACAGTTGCAGCAGGCAAACCTTCTATTACTTTCTGATTCCGTCGTATCGTTGTGGTCATTCAGTTATGACCCCTCTGGCCTTCAGCTAGACCGTTCTTCTGTGGTGGACTCGTCACTCTGGCATAAGTGGACACACACACAAGTCCCCACCAGCCCTGCTGTAACACTGTGAGCTTTACTGACCGATCTCCTGGTTCGGTCTCCAAAGCCCCCACCTTTCTGTGGGTTCCCAACACTCGGTCAGTGTCCACTGGTGTGTCTGAAGGGTGTCTCTCCAGACCTGTCTTTTATCCCTACTAACGGGGTCTCAGCTATCCATCAACTCTGAATGACTGTGTCCATCAAATCAGGCCCCTCCTGCTGTCTCCTGAGGAATGTTAATGAGCAAGGTAAAGTCCTTGTAGTGAAAGTGAAATAATCCAGGAAAGAGTCAAAATACAGTAAATCAACAGTCTCTCTCTCCCTCTTATCTGTAGCAGATGTTCTTGCCTGTGTTTCATCTCTCTGTCTCATGAGCAGCATTGCAACAGTAATAGTTTGTGGTTCTCGGGGGGGGGGGGGGGAAATGGTTAACTCTGCACCCCATTGTCCATCAGCTCTGTTCATCACTCATAACAGTACCATCGGGGATAAACCGGAATGCATTAAGTCACAGTCATTTTAACATTAAGTATGAGGGCAATTAAGGCCAGTTTCAAACAGTGATTAGTCTTTACTCAAGAAGTAGATGCTCCATTTGAAGTTGTACTGCTTGCCTTGGTATGGAAATTATATCTAACCTATTTTCAAACACAACTTGGGCTGGGGCTTGTGATTAGCAAATTCATTTCTAAAGGCTTCATCCCTGAGAGGGGAAAGATACACCAAGCAGACAGGCTACACCTGGGAGAACTTGAAAGAGTCTCCCAGGATAGAGGACTCTGGCGAGCTATTGCCGACGGCTTTTGACCCAGTAGAAGTGGCGGTCTAAAATAAGTAAGTATTATCAAACACTGGTGCTTAATTTGTTGTTGATTATCTTGCTTGTCTTACATAATCTTATCTTATATTCTATTCAACTGTGTAATATATTCTATTTTAAATATAGTCTATTTTTAAATTCCATTAAACAGAAGTGTTTAGTTCCTATTGAGTGATTAAGCAGTAATTGTTTTTAAGTACTAATTTTGTACCACAGAAATATGTTAATGCCATTGGCATGATTCTGCTTCCTTTCTGCTGACTGAATGCTCACAGAGTAGAGTACTAGTGGCAAAAACATTGTGGAAACTATTTTAATAAATCCTTTATTAAGTAAGTACTCCTCAGTATTACCAAGAATTTTAGTGGCATTCCATCTCTTCTAAATTGTTTTGACCATGAGACCATAAAATATAGGAGCTGAAGTGCTCCTATATGCTGAAGAGCATTGAGTCTGCTCCGCCATTCACTCATGGGCTGATCCAATTCTTCCAGTCATCCCCACTGGCCTATAATGCAGATTTAGTATTACATATTTAGAACCATGAACAGTTAACAAAATAACAAAACTTGTTTTCTGCATACATGACTTAAGCTTTTTTAATATTTGCCTTGGCAAATCATCTTGGTAGAATTATACAATGTATTTAGCACCATAGACTGAGGTAAACAAAATCTCAAAGTAAACTAAGTCTCAAAGTTCACTGCTTAAGTGGAAGCATGAGATGATAGTTCACTGTCCTCAAGCACCATCTCACTTCATCAGACTACCTGAAATTTCAGTGATGTGTTTGACCTGAACTGACAGGCTGAATTGACGGAAAGTTCTACAAAAAGTAGTGAATACGGTCCAGTCCATTACAGGAAAAGCCCTCCCTACCATTGAGTACGTCTGCACGGAGCTTTGTCGCAGGAAAGCAGCATCCTTCATCAGGGACCCACACCACCTGCTGCCATCAGGAAGAAGGTACAGGAGACTTTTCGTACTCCTCAACCAGCAGACTCTTGAACCAAAGGGGGTAGCTCACTCAACTTCACTTCATCATTCAAATGTTCCCATAACATATGGATTCATTTTCAAGGACATGTTGTCTCTTGTTCTTGATATTTATTGTTTATTTATTTATTATTATTATTTCTTTCTTTTTCAATTTGCAGTTTGTTGTCTTTTGCACACTGGTTGAATGCCCAAGTGAGTGGGGTGTTTCATTGATTCCATTATGGTTAGTATTCTAACATGGATTTATGCACACAAGAAAATGAATCTTAGGGTTGTATATAGTGATATACATGGATAATAAATTTGCCTTGAACTTTGAATTGAACAGAAAACCCAAATATCCGTTCTGTCAGTTACACCATCTGCTTGCTCATCTATGTTGGCTGCTGCAGGTCTCACCTGCGCCTTCACAGACTCATCATGTTGATGCTTGTCTGAGTAATCACTACCTTCTACCTTACATAAATAGGAGTTAATCAAATATCTGCTGTCTATTTTCTAGTATTTGTCAAGTCCCATTCACTGAACACCCTTCTTTCAGATCTACTTAACTTCTGATCAAGCTAAGACTTAATGACGCTATTGTTTGAATCTCTCCACACCTGTGTCCCTCACAAGCTCAGTTGCTTTTCCTTTGTTCTTATTTCTGGTAAACACAATTTTTTGCCTCTATATGACATTTAGAAATATAGAGCATTAATGATGCTATTTAAATACAAAACATCTCTGGAGTTAACTGATGTTAGATTTATACAAGTAGATGATTTTAGATATCTTTTTATTAATTTCCTCTAAACTTGTGTGCTGTTTGCTTTTGGAGGATAAAGAATATTCTGCATTTTCCGTCAGCACCAGTCAACCATTACAAATGCTGACCAAGCAAACAGATTGATTTTATATGTGTCAGTTAGAGCAAATTTCTAAACCATGAGACCCAAGAGACTATATACTATAAATAGGTCATTGGTGAATCACCTTGTTCTTTTGGATGCTTTGCTGTGGCAAAGAATGCTGAAGTACTCAGGGAGCTCCCAGTTTTGGTTCAGGAGCAAGTGCAGCACTTTTTGTTGGCGAGAGGAGAGGTAACTATATGGTGATACGTGAAGGATTTAAGATAAGATTAGATTAGCTTTATTTCTCACATGTACATGGAAACATACACTGAAGTGTGTGGTTTGCGTCATATCCAGTCAGTGAGGATTGTGCTGGGCTGCCTGCAGATGTCGTCATGCTTCCAGTGCCAACATAGCATGCCCATAACTCACAAACCCTAATGGTATGTCTTTGGAATGTGAGAGGAAATGGGAGCGCCCGGATGAAACCCACGTGGTATGGGGGAGAACATACAAATGCACAGACAGTGCAGGAATTGAACCCCAATCTTACCGCTGGCACTGTAATAGCAATACATTAACCACTGTGGGATGCACTCAGCCACCAGGAGGGTCTTCATTCAAGATGCAAATGATAGCTAGTGGACAGGCAGTGATACTAGACCAGGTGAGGTTCTGTTTACTGTTAAGACGTCCTGCATGAATAGACAGTGTCCATATCTGAGTGCCTTTGTGTGTCAGTGAAATCAAAAGGAAAACTACAGACACACAATACACAGTCTAAGTCTACAGATTCTTTTTTAAAATAGATTCTTCCCTGGAAGCTGTTACAGAGTACAAATAAATGTGCTGCCTGATGGGTTCTCAGTCCTTACTTATACTTCAATAAGATATAAACTAATTTCAAAAGCTTTTCATGGCAAAGTTAGTTACCTTGTAAGCAACACTTTTCAGGGTATCTTTTGAAATTAACAAGTTAAGCAAGGCTGACAATTTTACACCTGAACAGTCACATCCAATGTCCATCTCACCTGGATCCTGTTGTTTATTATTACATCTCATTTAGCCATTGAATGGAGGCCATATCATATTGGTTGAAGAGGCAGAAGCAGAATTACCTCTTGAATGGTGGAAATTAAGAATAGAATTGACATGGTGAGAGCTAAAAGTGAAAATGGATCCAAACATTTACAATACTTAAAAATACAGATCATAGTTCATTGTGATGTAAAATTCTTCGGTTTGTTATCATCCTCAGATCAAAGTAACAGCTTTCTCCAGTTCCTTAGGAGGACGGAGAAGATTTATCACCATCAGCACAAAGATTCATGAATTGTGTGTGTTGCTATGAATTTCAATTACTATTTGGGTACTTCAATTGCCTGAGTTGCTTGCAATTTGATACTGTTTTATTATGATGCTGATTTATTTTTTAATTGAATACCATGTGTGCACATGTGTCAAGAAGCTTCTCAGAATCTCTGCAACCTCTCCATAAAAGTAGAAGATAATTTACAACAAAAACATCTTGCATTTGCATGGCATCCTAATTGAAAATTTATGGAAATAATAAAAAAAATTACAATGCAGAAAGATACCATTCTGCCCATCACTTCTGTGCTAGTTGAAAAGGTGCTAGCACGGTGAACTCCAGCCCAAGGAGCTGACAGCAATAATCCTGCAACACTTGTCTTTCCCATTGGACTTCTTGTCCATTATTTAAAAGATCTCATTCTCACATTGCAGTGTGACCTATAACCACCTCCCTGATACATGACATTTTCCTTTCTTGCCTGAACTTATAAGTCAAAAAGATATCCTGAAGCTTGATCAGCCAACACCAGTGCCAACAAGATGTTGCTATCTTTTCACTATAATCACAAGATCTGTAAAGTCAGGAAATAAGTCTATTAAAGTATGAGATGTCTACGTGTCTTCCAATGAACCGGTGTATTCTGATGCTATACAAGCAAAATATTCATTGATATTCTTTTTATGGCATGATGCTAGTTTAATATGTGGTTTCTAAGTGTAGAATTTGCATTTAAGCATCTCTGAAGATATTGAATAAATGTCATTGCATGCATTATTTGACCCAGCTCTTTAATTGGGAAAATTGATCTTAACTGATTTTTTTCCTCATTCATGGGATCAGAAGTCATTGGTTATTTGCTAGCAGTGTTATTCTATATTCTGTTTCCAACTGTGCACTTTGATCCTTGTATAGAGCAACACACACAAAATACTGGACAAACTCAAGAAGTCAGGCAGCATCCATAGATGGGAATAAACAGTAGACATTTGGAAGTTTAGTTGATTGCCGAATTTGGCAAAATGTTTGCAGACCTTTCGGCTCCAGTCGAGAAGCCATCATCAGTGCACAGTTGAGGGTGTTGTCTCCTCAGAATGCCCGTTTATATACTCCTCTGGGGTCTGAATGGATATTGATTAGACATCATCATCTGGTTGGCTGGTTCAAAACACTGTGAACAGTTTAGCAGTAGAAGATTCTGACTGGCTAGCTTCAAGGGAGGTTCGTTGGAAGTGTTTGCTTCGCTGTCCAGACCCCAAGATTACTGGCGATTCGGAGAAAAAGAGAAACAACAACCTTGACAATCAATGAATAAGTCTCATCTGCGCACTGATGATGGCTTCTCGACTGGAGCCAAAACATCTACCAACATTTTGCCAAGATCAGCAATCAACTAAACCTCCAAATAGCCAAATGAGCTACCAATATTCGGCAATATTTGAAACAGTCGATATTTCGGGCTGAGACCCTTCATCAGGCTGGTAAGGCAGGGTGCAGAGTCAGAATAAGAAGGTGGGAGGCATGGAAGGAGTTCAAGTTGGCAGGTGATAGACAATAGACAGTAGGTGCAGGAGTAGGCCATTCGGCCCTTCTAGCCTGCACCACCATTCACTGTGATCATGGCTGATCATACACAATCAGTACCCCATTCCTGCCCTCTCCCCATATCCCTTGACCCCGCTATCTATAAGAGCTCTATCTAACTCTGTCTTGAATGCATCCAGAGACTTGGCCTCCACTGCCTTCTGGGGCAGAGCATTCCACATATCCACCACTCTCTGGGTGAAAAAGTTTTTCCGCATCTCTGTTCTAAATGACATACCCCTTATTCTTAAACTTTGGCCTCTAGTTCTGGACTCACCCATCAGCGGGAACATGCTTCCTGCCTCCAGTGTGTCCAATCCCTTAATAATCTTATATGCTTCAATCAGATCTCCTCTCATCCTTCTAAATTCCAGTGTATACAAGCCCAGTCGCTCCAATCTTTCAACATATGACAGTCCCGCCATTCCGGCAATTAACCTTGTGAACCTACGCTGCACTCCCTCAATAGCAAGAATGTCCTTCCTCAAATTTGGAGACCAAAACTGCACACAATACTCCAAGTGGGGTCTCGCCATGGCCCTGTACGGCTGCAGAAGGACCTCTTTACTCCTATACTCAATTCCTCTTGTTATAAAGGCCAGCATGCCATTAGCTTTCTTCACTGCCTGCTGTACCTGCATGCTTGCTTTCATTGACTGATGTACAAGAACATCTAGATCTCATCGTACTTCCCCTTTCCCTAACTTGACTCCATTTAGATAGTAATCTGCCTTCCTGTTCTTGCCACCAAAGTGGATAACCTCACATTTATCCACATTAAACTGCATCTGCCATACATTTGCCCACTCACTCAACCTGTCCATAGATAAAACCAGGTGAGGGCAGAAGCTGACATCTTACAAATTGGTTCGAAAAATGTCAATTTATTTTGCACCTTTATTCCACAATAAAGAAGAAACAATGTTTATATAGTACTTTTAATGTAGTAGTAAACTACAGCAAAGCATTTCACAAGTAAGTAATCAAACAATGTTTGATACTAAGTTATACAAGAGAATACTAAGGCAGAAGACTACATCTTGGATGTCAAGAAAGATTTTAAGAACATCGCAAAAAGTAGGACAAGCAGAATGGTGGAAATCGTTAGGAAAGGGATTTCTGAAAGAACATAAGCAAATCGGTTTTTGTCTCTTTAGGAAAGAACCACTAATAATTTTAAGAGGTGGAGGAATTAAGATTCAAGAGGCTCAAGTGACAAAAAAAAGGATATCTCTCAGTATTGACAAGCTAGAAGATGAGAATGACACTCGGTGGCCACTTATTAGGTACACCTGTACACCGGCTCAATAATGTGAACATCTAATCAGCCAATCATGTTGCAGAAACTCAATGCATAAAAACACATACAGACCTGGTTCAGACCAAACATCAGACTGGGGAAGAAATGTGATCTAAGGGACTTTGACCATGGAATGATTGCTGGTGCCAGGAAGGGTGGTTTGAGTATCTCAAAACTACTGATCTCCTTGGATTTTCACACAAAACAGTCTCTAGAATTTAAAGAGAATGAATGGCAGTTCCATGATGAATACACCTTGTTAATAAGAAAGGTCAGAGAAGGACCTTGTACACAAACAGTGCAGACCATAATTATAAACACTGGCCTTAACTGCACCCATTCAAGGGAACCACTCTTTTCTGATGAGTGGTTGGGGAATTTGTAGATCGGTCACCTGGGCATTTCCTCTTAGTGTTTTACTTGCTGTTCAGTCATACCCATTCTCCTCTCCAATGTTGCTCACACTATTCAGATCCCCTGTTAGCACCTCTGTCATTTCATCCTGCAGTCTGACCTGAATGCAACTCTAATCAGCGACCTTGTACCCATATCCTCCAACACCTAACTATATAACCCATACTTCAATGCCCTATCGCTTATTGTCCATTTATTCATCCTCCTTTTCCTCTGAACCATTCTCCCAATGTCCCTACCCATGCTTTCCTTTCCATCACTCTTTCTTCATTTACGCCACGGCTCAATATTCCTTCCCTCAATATCTTTGCCCTTCACAGGCCCCCCTCCGGACCCTTCAATTATTCTGATGCCCGTTCCGTCAGTCCATTCATTTTGAATCTTGTTATACCTTTGCCTGATACCCAGTAATGCTCAGTTCAGGTGAGGGACATCAATGTGAAAGATTAACTGTCCACATCCCTGCACAGATGCTGCCTGACTCATTGAGTTCCATCAGCAAATTTGTGAGTTACTCCATATTTCCAGCATCCGCACCTCTCTTGTGAATCCAGTATTGCTCCTTCCCTTTAGTCTCTTGATTTCCCCTGAACCATGAAATCATCCTCACTCTCACAGTTATTTCTGGATCTTTCCCTTGACCAGTTGGCGCAACACTGACCATTTCAAAAGCTTTCTTTTGAACCTGAAGCCTTGAGCCTGTGTGCAATAGAGTTATGGAAAAGTACAGTACAGAAACAGACCCTTCGGCCCACCTAGTTTGTGCCAAATCATTTAAACTTCTAGACCCATTGACCTCCACCATTGTTGAGGATCATCGAACACTATTGCTGGGAACCAGCACAAAACTATCGCAGGCTCCTCAAGTAGCAATATTACTTTCTTAGCTGTGGGTTATTTTCAGGGGATGGAAAAAGGGAGTATTTCTTCCAGTGGGGACCAAGAAATCAAGGGCAGAGCTGTTACTGAACAAATATGTAGCTGTGGTACATTGTGGAAAGACTGCTGGGATTTTTAAAGTGCCATAGAATGCAAATTGGAGGAGTGATTATTTTTACCAGAGCAATCAGAGAGGGGAAAAAGGGTGGGTAGGAGAAGGGTTAAGGACAGCTTAAGGAATTATTGCAGGTAACAAGTGTTATTGAGACAAAGTGAATAGCCGAACTACAATGGATGGGATAGACATGAATAGGAGAAAGGATGGAAGAGGCTAATGGAGTGGGATGTTGAGATGTACATACACCTTGACTGCCTACCTCTCTTCTGAGATTAGTTTTATATTTGGGTATCCCTACAAAATGAGTAAGGTTTTCTATTCAGGCTTACACAAAGTAACAGACACAAAGCATGCATATTGTAACCATAAGACATAGGAGCAGGAGTAGGTCATTTGGCTATCAACTCTACTCCGCCATCCGTCATGGCTGATCCTTTTTTATTCTCCTCCTCAACTCCCATTCCCGGCCTTCTCCCCGTAACCTTCGATGCCACATCCAATCAAGAATCTATCAAACTCTGCCTTAAATACACCCAACGACCTGGTCTCCACAGCAACAAATTCCACAAATTCATCACCCCCGGCTAAAGTAATTTTTTTAAATGGACACCCCTCTATCCTGTGGCTGTAACCTTTTGTCCTAGACTCCCTCACCATAGGAAACATCCTTTCCACATTACTCTGTCTAGGCCTTTCAACATTCGAAGGTATCAATGAGATCCTCCCCCTCATCCTTCTGAATTCAAGCAAGTAGAGACTTACTGGTGTCTGCTGTCATGTGGGAACTGGGTTTATGGCTGCATTTCAGCTGCTCATTGGAATGGAACCCTGCTGTAACCTGTGTGTGCGGAGGTGGTGAGCCCAATTTTATTTTTTATTTAAATCTACAGCACCAGATCCTTCTGACACTACAAGCCCACACCACCCAATGAGACCCATGTGACCAACTAACCTACTAATCCATACGTCTCTGGGATGTGGGAGGAAACCAGAGCACCTGGAGGAACACCAAGAGGTTACATGGAGAACATACAAACTCCAGCGCTGGAATTGAAGCTGGGTCATAGCATTACATTAACCACGATGCTACATTGCCACCCTGTCTCTAAGTTTCATTTTAAAAATTTAACTTCATAGCTGAAGCAGTGATTTACTTGTAAGCATATTTTGGTGCCCGTGATGTGGTCTCCTCTGTTAGGAGAAACCCATATACAGATTGGGCAATCACTATGGAGATCAGCTCCCGTCATCTGCAAGGGTGATCTCTACCTTCCTGTTATCTACCACCCTACTTCACTATGCAATCCCACACTAACTTTGCTGTCCTGTACAAAGCTCAATGTCTACTTAAGGAATGACACGGCTTCTACTGACTTACAAATTGTAGCCTTCAGAACTCAACAAAGAATTTGTCAGTTTTACATAATCAGCCATTTCAGTCTTGTATCTCACATTTCCTTCAGTTTTGTTTTCCTTGTCCTCGTCTGGCATTTATTAAGATTAGTTTTATTTGTCACACGTACATAGAAACATCAAAACATACAGAGAAATGTTTGTGTAAAATCAAATTAACGAGGGTTGTGCTGGGAGAGACCAAGAGTGTTGCCATGCTTTTGGCACCAACAGGGCATGGCCACGACTTTCTAACCCTAATCCTAACCATACATCTTTGCCATGTGGGAGGAAACTGGGGAAACCCAGAAGAAATTTACGCAGTCATGGGAGAACGTTCAAACTCCCTACAGACAATGGTAGGAATCCAACACCAATTGGTGATCGGTGATCGCTGGCACTGTAAAGCAAGTGTAAAGCTACGCTACCGTGTACTCATCTGCTCACTTCCAAGTGTAAGTTTACTAACAAACAATCTGCCAGGGGAAGTCAGCAAGTCAAACAGCATTTATTGGGGAAGGTGGGGGCAGCTTAAAAGAAATTCTTTCCCCCTTAACCCCCTTCAACCTCACAATTTCTGCTCGATCCCTTAAGTACCTCCAGAAGAGTGTTTGTTGCTCCAGGTTCCAACATTTGCACTCTCTTGTGTTTACCAGTCTCCTTAAACCAGCATGCCCTCCCTACCACAAAAATACAAAATACAACTGCAGATGCTGTGGATCAAAGAATACGTACACAATGCTTGAAGAACTCAGTAGGCCAGGCAGCATCTGTGAGAAAAGAGTAGCCAACGTTTCGGGCCGAGGCTCATATGTCCCCACACCTCCCCCCTTACCACCATTCCGGGCCCCAGACAGACCTACCAGGTGAGGCAACACTTCACCTGTGAGTCTGCTGGAGTTGTCTATTGCATCCGGTGCTCCCGGTGCGGCCTCCTCTATATCGGCGAGACCTGACGCAGATTGGGGGACCACTTCGTCGAGCACCTACGCTCCGTCCATCACAATAGACAGGATCTCCCGGTTGCCACCCACTTCAACTCTGCCTCTCATTCCCATCTAGATATGTCCATACATGCCCTCCTCTACTGCCATGATGAGGCCAAACTCAGGTTGGAGGAGCAACACCTCATCTACCGTCTGGGTAGCCTCCAGCCTGGTGGTATGAACATTGAATTCTCCAATTTCTGGTAATTCCCTCCCCCTCCCCCTTCCCCTGTCCCAGGTCCCTCTCTGCCTCTCTCCCCTTTCAACTTACTGCTTCTTTATCTCCACAGTTCTTTCATGCTTATCCCCTCCCCCTCTATCTTTCCTCTGATTGGTTTTCCACCTGGCGCCTCTAGGCCCTACCCCCTCCCCTATCTCTATTACTGGGCTTCGGACCTCTCTTCTCCCCCATTCCTGATGAACGGTCTCGGCCCGAAACGTTGGCTACTCTTTTCTCATGGATGCTGCCTGGCCTGCTGAGTTCTTCCAGCATTGTGTACGTATTCTCTGCCCTCCCTACCACTTGTACCAATCTCCCTCTCCTGAATTTAACATGAATATAGATTTACCTTACACTCTCTAATCCCCTCTGCCTTTCTCTTCAACTTCCATCTCTATTTCCCCCCAACTCCAATGAATGTTTTGAAATGTTACTTTAGTTCCTCTTTCAACAGGTGCTCTCTGATCTGTTCAGAACTTCTGAGTACTTACTGTTTTTATTTCAACTTCAATATTTTGGTTTAGGCTCATTTTATGATTCTACAAAATTTAACTTCTAAGCTTTAATATCTAAGCTGAGGTAAAATGAAGACTGCCCAGCATATAATATTGACAGTGTTGCTTGTTCATTTATTATGTTCCATGTCATAAGACATGGACGATCATGGTGATGATTGTTCTTGGCAAATTTTTCTGCAAAAGTGGTTTGCCATTGCCTTCTTCTGGGCAGTGTCTTTACCAGATGGGTGATCCAGCCATTATCAATAATATTCAAGGTTGTCTACTTGGTGTTAGTGGTTGCATAACCAGGACTTGAGATATGCAGCAGCTGCTCATACGACCATCCACTACCTGCTCCCATGGCTTCACATGACCCTGATCAGGGGGCTATGCAGATGCTACACCTTACCCAAGGGTGACCTGCAGGTTAGTGGAGGGAAGCAGCTCCTTACACTTCCTTTGGTAGAGACGTACCCCTACCCTGCCATCCAAGTCAGGGTTGTAATGCATTTTAATCACCAAATTTAAAACTTTTTTCCTAAGGTCATATCTACCTTTGCAGCTACAATTTGTTTTTCATAGTGTTTTAGAAGAGTGGTTGATCCAAGTGAATTGAAGTCTTTGATCATATTTTCCTATCTTTATTTTCATTCCACTAAGCCTTTGAGTAGGCAATCCAGCCAAATTTAAAACAGATTGGCTTCAGTTGAAATAACTGAATAATGATAAACACAAGAATTTCTACAGACACTGGAAATCCAAAGCTGCACACACATATTGTATATAATATGGCCATTTTATACTATGACCTACTTCACTCACAGTCCATGGGTATCACTGGCAAGGCTAACAGATCTTGCCTGTCCATAGCTGCTCTTGAACCTCATGGCTTGCTGCATAATTTCAGAGTTGCTATGGAGTTGGAATCACAAACCAATAGGTGGAATTCGTTGCTTTCTCTCTGAAGACATTAGTCAACTAGAAAGATTTTTACAGCAAACTGCTAATATTATGATCACTAAAACTGATGCTAGCTATTTTCCAGATTTATTTAAATTCCCAATTGCACTTCTGGAATTTGAACTCAGTAGATGATGAGTTCATCACTTGGTTACCACTATTGTAACTGAACTGCTATGCTACATCTTGTAGAAAATTATTTTTCATGTACTATATATAAAATTTTAAAAAAGCAATGAAAAGTGTGGAGCACTCAAGAATTTGTTTCATAAAATTAACTGTGCACTATTAGGAGAATTAAATTGTCTGGTTTTATTCTATTGGATATTTAAGTTCTATTTATAGAACAATGTTTGAAGCTAACTGGTATCTGAAGAGCTCATTAATTTACAGTTTTCCAGGAGAATTCTCCAAGGTAGTGTCAGCAAGATGCAAGAAATGGAAAATATCAATAAATAGAACACAAAGACTATTTTACTGATCAACACACACAAAATGCTGGAGGAACTCAGCAGGTCAGGCAGCATCTGTGGAAAAGAGTAAACAAGACGACCTTTCAGGTTGAGACATTTCATCAGGACTGGAAGAAAGATGAGCTCAGTGCAAAAGGTGGGGGGGAGAGAGGAGGAAGTACAAGGTGGTAGATGATAGGTGAAACCAGGAGGGGGGAGGGGTGAAGTAAAGATTTGGGAAGTTCATTTGTGAAAGAGACAGGAGGCTGGAGGAGGGGGAATCTGATAGCAGAAGACAGAAAGCCATGGAAGAAAGGGAAGAGAGAGGAGAATCGGGGCGGGGGGGGTGATGGTCAGGTAAGGAGATAAAGTGAGGGAGAGAGGGAAATGGGAATGGGGAATGGTGAAGAAGAAGGGGCGAGCAAATACCAGGTTTGAGAAATCGATGTTCATGCCATCACATTGGAGGAATAAAAGGTGGTTCTCCTCCAAACTGAGCAGAGGAGGCCTTGGACTGACATGTCGGAATGGGAAGCAGAATTAAAATAGTTGGCCACTGGGAGATCCTGCTTTTTCTGGTGGACAGAGTGAAGGTGCTCGGTGAAGAGGTGTCCCAATCTACATCAGGTCTCCCTGATATCCAGGAGGGCACACCTGGAGCACTGGATACAGTAGATAATCCTAACAGCCTCCCAAGTGAAGTGTCGCTTTACCTGGAAGAGCTGTTCAGTCTCATTAGTCTGGAATGAAAAGCTTCATCCTGAGAGCTGATGTGGTGAAGACGGAGGAACTGAGAGAAGGGGAAGGCATTTTTAAAAGTGACAAGATGGGAAGAAGCAGCTGTGGGTATCTGTGGGTTTATTAAAAAAAATCAGTAGAAAAACTGTCTCCAGAGATAGAGACAGAGAGATCAAGAAAGGGGAGGGAGATGTCAGAAATGGACTAGGTAAATTTGAGAAAGGGTGGAAGTCGGAGGCAAAGTTGATGGAGTTGACAGGCTCAGTATGGGTGCAGGAAGCAGCACCAATGCAGTCATCAATGTAGCATCGGAATACTTGGAGAGTGATGCCAGTGTAGCTAGGACTGTTCCACAGCCAACAAAAAGTCAGACATAGCTGGAACCCATGTGAGTTCCCATGGTTACACCTTTGGTTTGAAGCAAGTGGGAGGAGCTGAAGGAGAAATGATTGAGAGTGAGGATCACTTCTGCCAGATGGAGAAGAATGATGGTGGAGGGGAACATATTGGGTCTGTTGTCTAGAAAGAAACAGAGAGCTGTAAGACCCTCCTGTTGGGGGATGGAGGTGTATCGGGACTGGATGTCCATGGTGAAAATGAGACTATTTTACTGATGTTTAGATTTCATGTACTGTAACCTTCAATTATTAACACCATAAGACATAGGAGCAGTATGAAGCCATTTCCCCTCCTCAGACCCCACTCTCCACTTCTCCCCATAACCTTCAATGCCATGCCCAATCAAGAGCCTATCAATCTCTGCCTCAAATACACCCAACGAACTGGCCTCCACAGCTGCTTGTGGTAACAAATTCCACAAATTCACCACCCCCTGCTAAAGCAATTTTTAAAATGGACACCCTTCTATCCTGGGGCTGTGACATTTTATCCTAGACTCCCCCACCATGGGAAACATCCTTTCCACATTTACTCTGTCTAGGCCTTTCAACGTTCGAAAGTGTCAATGAGATCCCCACTCATCCTTCTGAATTCAAGCAAGTACAGACCCAGAGCCATCAAACGTTCCTCATATGGTAATCCTTTCATTCCCCTCTGGACCCTCCCCAATGCCAACACATCACTTCATAGATGAGGAGCCCAAAACTATTCACAATAGCGAGGGTGAGGCCTCACCAATGCCTTATTTCTCATTTCATTTATCCTTCAGCTCCTCGCATTTCCTCAGTATCACATCCCTGTTCTTGTATTCTAGACCTCTTGAAATGAATGCTAACATTGCATTTGCCTTCCTCACCACCAACTCTACCTGCAAGTTAACCTTTAGGGTGTTCTACACAAGGCCTCCCTTTGCATCTCAGATTTTTAGATTTTCTCCCAATTTAGAAAATAGTCTACACATTTATTTCTACTACCAAAGTGCATGGCCATGCATTTTCCAACATTGCATTTCATATGCCACATTCTTGCACATTCTCCTAATCTGTCAAAATCCTTCTGCAGCCTACTTGTTTCCTCAACACTATCAGCCCGTCCACCAATCTTTGTATCATTTGAAAAATTGGCAACAAAGCCATCTATTCCATCATCTAAATCACTGATACTCAGCATGAAAGAAGCAGTCCCAGTTCCACCCCCTGTGGAACACCACTAGTCACTGGCAGCCAATCAGAAAGGATCCTTTTATTCCCACTCCCTGCCTCCTACAATGAGCCAATGCTCTAATCATGCCAGTAACTTAACTTGGTAAGCAGTCTCTTGCATGGCACCTTGTCAAAGACCTTCTGAAAGTCCAACTTTACAATATCCACTGCATCCCCCTTATCTATCCAACTTTTAATCTCCTCAATGAGTTCCAACAGGCACATCAGCCAAGATTTTTCCTTAAGGAGATGTTGTGCCAAAAATTAAGGATCCAATAGAAATAAGCCTTGCTCATGCAACGATGCACACAACACACTTTGTTGCTAAGTTACAAGTAGTACTTATCTTGGAAGCAGGCCTAAGCCTGTTTAACTGCAGTTCACAGTGTCAGTCGCGACCTAACCTGTGGTTAACCTGTGGTGAGACCAAATCCAAGAGACCTCACCATGGGTGTGCTCTTTCTTTTATACCCTGGTTACTTCTTTCCCCCCCTACCTGGTTCGATCTTTTGTCCAAGTTGATCCATCATGTGACCATTGCCTCGGGCACTACAGGCTCAGGTTTGCAGAGACAATACCTTCGACGGGAGTTCATCCAGCTTTTTTGTACGTCTTGACAACACCTTGGTCACCTTGCACCCAGGCTACCCGTCCCCTGAACAACACACTTCTGATCCCAGCAATTGTTCCTGCACTCTCTGGCTGACATCCTTACTACAGGAAACCAAGCTGACTTTGTCTTATTTTGTCCTATGTCACCAAGTACTCCATAACCTCATCCTTAACAATTGACTCCTTCCCAACCACTGAGGTTGGGCTAACTAGTCTAAAATTTCCTTTCTGCTGCCTTCCTCCTCTATTAAAGAGTGGAGTGACATTTGCAATTTTCCAACCCTCTGACACCATGCCAGAGTCCAAAGATTTTTGAAAGATCATTACTACTGCCTCCACAATCTCTACTGTTATGTCTTTCTGAACTGTATGTCACAGTTTATCTGGTCCGGGTGACTTATGTACCCTTATGTCTTTCAGATTTTTGAGCACCTTCACCCGTGTAATAGTAACTGCACTCACTTCTCTTCCCTCAAACCCTTCAACATCTGGCACACTGCTAGTGTCTTCCACAGTGAAGACTGATGCAAAATACTCATTTAGTTCATCTGCCACCACCTTGTCCACCATTATTATTTCTGTGGCCTCATTTTTAGCAGTCCTATATCCACTCTCATCTCTCTTTTACTTTTTACATACTGTCCACTTTGATATTGTTTGCTGGCTTGCTTTCAGATTTCATCTTTTCCTTCCCAATGATTTTTAGTTTCTCTCTGTAGGTTTTTAAAGGTTTGCCAATCTTTTATCTGTCCACTATTTCTTGCTTTGCTTTATGCCCTCTCTTTCGCTTTTACATTAGCTTGGACATCCCTTGTCAGCCATTAGTCAAGTCAAGTCACTTTTTATTGTCATTTCGACCATAACTGCTGGTACAGTACACAGTAAAAACGCGACAATGTTTTTCAGGACCATGGTGTTACATGAAAAATACAAAAACTACACTGAACTACGTAAACCAACACAAAAAAACTACACTAGACTACAGACCTACCCAGGACTGCATAAAGTACACAGAACAGTGCAGGCATTACAATAAATAATAAACAAGACAATAGGCACAGCAGAGGGCAGTAAGTTGGTAGTCTGATGGCTTGGGGGAAAATCTGTTACATAAATAAACAGCTGAATGGCGGTGGCCAGGATTCCATCTGTGTCTGTACTCCCGCCGAGTATTTCGTTGACACAGATGTAGTCCAATTTAATGTCCTTTGGAGAGCTGAATGGATGGGAGAGCCAGCCGGCTAGGGCTTGCTTTTTTCCTGGCACGGATTCCTGCCCGCTCGCCTCGCTTCCGCTTCCTTGCACACTGCTTACAACATCCCCAACTCCGGCCACCCACATCAGGCGACTCCAAGGACTGCAGGCCCAACTCCCTCAGCAAGCAGACGTTGGAGAGCAGAATGGACGGTAGAGGCGGCCAGCTAGGGCTTACTTAGAGTAAATTAGAATAATTTGTTTCAATTTTGGAATACATCTATCCTGCACCTTCCTCATTTTTCCCAGAAACTCAAGCTGTTGTTGCTCTACTGTCATCCCCACCTGCATCTCCTTCCAATTTACTTTGGCCAACTCCTCTCACATGTTACTGTAATTTCCTTTACTCTACTGAAATACTGCTATGTCAGACTTTACTTTCTCTTGTCGAATGTCAAGTTAAACTCAATCATGTTGCGATCTCTGCTTCCTAAGGATTCTTTTACCTTAAGCTCCCTAATCATCTCCAGTTTATTGCATAACACCCAATCCAGTATAGCTGATTAATGTTGATTTGTTCAATCTACGTAAGATTAGTTTAATGCAAACTTTCATTTTATTATGATCACTGTTTTTGTGTTGAGAAAAACTTTTCATTCTCTTTGATCCTTGTCAGACTTTCAGAAGAAAGGACACAGATATTTTACAAAGAAATCTTTTTCTGTCTAGTTAATCTAATATGACTAAGTGTGCCTGGTTGATCAAAGGAATGTTCACACTATTCAAAGAACAAGTGACTCAATTTTTTACCTTGAAAGATTGTCTGATCATTCATCCCACTGTTATTTGAGGGATATTGTTATTTCAGAATTGCTGCCAGATTTCTCTTCAAGAAATCCAAAGTCCAAAAGTGATTAGTTGTGTGAAACATTCTGTTTAAAATGTTTCAATGACAATACTAAAACCTTCCACAAATGCAACACTTTCCTTTTATTTTGTTTCGCAATACATGGCAGAATGCCAATACAGTTCTATAGGATATTTAAGCACCTAATTTACCTCATTTGCAATGGAAAACTTGCTGATAACATATGGTTAATGACTTATACTATTTGGTGCCTAATAACTGGGAGCAGCACAGAGTGTAGTGGTTAACACAATGCTTTACAGTTCCAGTGACCCAGGTTCAATTCCCACCACTGCCTTATCTGAAGGAATTTGTTTGTTCTTCCCTTCACCACATATGTTTTCCTCCAGTGCTCTAGATGTATTGGTTACGGTTAAGTTTGGTATGTTGGGGCCACCTTTGCAGGCTGACACCCAGCACACCTTTGGACAGTGCTGGTCATTGATGCAAACAACATATTTTACTGCATATTTTGAGTACATGTGGCAAACAAAACTAATCTTTAGAAACCCTTCTTGGAGGGGTGGGGCTTTGAAAGATATGGGTCAAACGCAGGAATTTGGAACTAGCGGGCAGAGACTGGTTGCACTGTTTTATGATTCTAGAACAAATTTAGAGAGGGTTATTTGTAATCATGATGCTGCATCAGGGCCATGTGTGTAAATGTGTGTACTTCAATTTTACTTTTAGCAAGGCGCATGACAATGACATAGTGGCATAATGACGTATGCCATTCACATACTTTGACATTTAAACCATAATGAATTATGTAAACAACAATGAATACTTAATTAAACAATATATTTACAATATTATTCAAGTATTATTGAAATATTAAATACACAACATTCCTCCTTGCTTAATTATAAACTCCAAATCAATACAGCATGCATCTCAATTACATACACAATATACTATATAATACAATTACTATACAGACATCTACAGAATAGTAAATTTTAAATTGTCCCATTCTGGACTGAAAATATAATTACTGTGGAAAATTTTTACTCTTGTGGGATAACTTCTTTTTGGACCAGGTTGGTGTGGAGCTATCCTGCTTGGCAGGTGAAATCTGTGGCTATGAAATAATCTCAGCTTCTGGCGCCTCCTTCTTGCTGGCTATCGGAGTTGACTCTGGGGCTGCAAGAAATGGTTCTGGCAGCTCTGAGCCCCTTTCTTCTCAAACAAATGACTCTGTTATCATCTTTTTAAAACTGCCTTGAGATTTTGGAAACATTCTCAGTCATCCTCACCTGTAACAATGATGTCATCCAGGTAACACTGGGTGCCATGGCAGCCTTGCACCTGGTCCATAGCTTTCTGCCAGAGGGCAGGTGCAGACACTACTCCAAAAATAAGCTACCATAGTGTAAGAGCACTTAGTGAGTGCTTATGGTGAGAAACAATTTGGACTCTTCTTCTATTTCCATCTGTATGTAGGCCTCAGAAAAGTCCACTTCAGAAAAGTTTGCAAAGAAGTGCTATATCCTGGGCAGAGGCTATTGACTTACTTACAGTGATGGGTTGATGGTGGCCTTAAAATCACCAGAGATCCTGACAGACCAATTCTTCTAGGCTACTTGGACCACCGGCATTGCTCATGGGCTCCACTCAAACTTGGAAAAATTCCTTCAGCCTCCATGCAAACCAGGTCACTGTTTACTTTATCACAGATGATATGGTGAACTGGATGGACTTTTGTAAAACTTGGGTGTGTCATTTTAGTTCAACACTATTTTACCCTTGATATGTTTGTGTTTTCCAATGCCATCCTTGAACACAGTTGTGGCATCATCCAGCGACTTTCTTAATGTGGTTTCAGTTGACACTATTGCAGGAGATGTGGCATGCAAATACTGGATGGATCTCCGGTCAAGTTGTAGTTGTGTCAGCTAATCATGAGCCCACAATACTGCGGCCCCTCCTGTTTTTACCACAAACTCACCCAATGTGGATTGTTGGTTGTTGTATTTCATTATTACAAATGTCATTTCCACAGGAGTTATCTTTTTCCGGTATGTAGTAAGTTCTGAGTTGGATATCTGCAGGCTTCAGTTCAGTATCTTGGAAATACCATTCAGACTTATTTTGTGGAATGACTGAAACAACTAAGCAAGTGTCCAATTCCATTTTAGTTAATTTACTGCTAACATGTGGTGTGACCCTTATTGCTTGGCTCTGTTAGCTGTCATATTATAAATTTTAAGATTACTCACCATTGTCAGATTTTTCATTAGCAACATGAAGATTAGTGCTCTTTTTGAAATGGCAACATGACTTTTTTTTTAATCTTTATTTACTTCCACCTGCTTATTTCCTGCCCAAAATGCTCTTTGTTTGTGTCCTACTTTGTTGCATTTTCTGCAAGTTTCACTTTTAAGCCTGAAAGCTGTGAGCCACTGCCACAGTGGTAACACAATTTGTTTGGCCAGACAGATTTCTGTTTAGACATTGAAGTTTTGTTCATGCTCACTTTCATTCCTGACTGCGATTCAATTGTGTCTCCATTGATACAGCAATTTCAACTGCTCTTTTAAATGTAAGTTGTGCTTCAGTTAGGAACTCTTTTTGAACAATATTCCACAACCTAAATGATCTCTCAGTCTATCATTAAGCCCATCTCTGAACCGACAATGCTCAGAACATCTTCAATTCAGCCACATAAGCGGCAAAGGATTCCCCCTGATTTTGATTCCACTTATGAAACCTAAAGTGTTCTGCAATGATTGCATTCTAAATATTCCTGCAATATTTTCATAATATCATCAAAGCTCATTTCAGATGGTTTGTTTTGATCATTTAAGTTTCCAAGCAAGCTTTATGCTCTTCAAACACTCAGCATTGTCTATTTTATTTGCTTCAAAATACTATTCAATGTGTTCAATATACATATTGTGCAATCAAATACATCTATCTTTCCGATGTAGCTGGCCATTTCTGTTTTTATTTTGTTCATGATTTTTTCATCCAGTACTCACTGGTCATGAATCCATAAATTCATTCATTTTCTGCCTTTTATTAATTTTATCATCTTTTACTCTGACACTTCTGCACAACTTGACTCTCTTGCTGTGCTTCAACGTAAGAACGTAAGAAATAGGAGCAGGAGTAGGCCATCCGGCCTGTCGAGCTTGTTCTGCCATTCAATTAGATCATGGCTGATCTGGCCATGGACTCATCTCCACCTACCTGCCTTTTCCCCATAGCACTTAATTACACTACTTGCGCAAAAATCTATCCAACCTTATCTTAAATATATTTATTGAGGTAGCCTCCACTGCTTCATAGGACAGATAATTCCACAGATTCATCACTTGCTGAGAACAGCAGTTCCTCCTCATCTCTGTCTTAAATAAACCCCTCTGAATCTTGAGACTATGTCTCCTAGTTCTAGACTCACCTATCAGTGGAAGCAAATTTCCTGCCTCTATCTTATCTATCCCCTTCGTAATTTTATATGTTTCTATTAGATCTTCTCTCATTCTTCTGAATTCCAGCGAGTACAGTCCCAGGTGACTCAATCTCTACCCTTAGTCTAACCCCCTCATCTCTGAAATCAACCTGGTGAACCTCCTCTGCACCACCTCCAAAGCCAGTATATCTTTCCTCAAGGAAGGAAACCAGAATTGCACACAGTTCAACAGGTAGGTTGTCATCTGGGTTCGCTTTAAGTCTTACTTGTCACTTCTGCTTTGTTTTGTAACACAAAAATTAATCAAAAGGAAAATATGGAGACTCTGGGGATAAAAGTGTGCACATCATTTTTACTTTTAGTGAGGCAGGTGCTTATGATATGGTGGAGTATTGACATATGTCATTCATGTTTTATGTATAACCCATCATGAATTATGTAAACAACAATGAATGCTCAATCAAACAATATATTCACAATATTACTTAAATACAGTACTGCGCAAAAGTCCTAGATACAGATGTATAGCTATGGTGCCTAAGACTTTCGTACAGTACGATATTTGCCAATGTGGAGCGAAGGGGAAATTTGCAAATATGTTGGGAGCAAAGGATGTTGTGAATGGTGAGGGTGAAGTGCTGCGGGAGGGTACGGAACAGGTGTAGGGTAGGGCATGGGAAGGGTGCAGACAAACCCATCCCTGAGACACCAGGGCAAGGTCAGTTGATTCCAAACAATTGGTTTATTGATCTTTACAAAATGTCTCTCTGGTGCTTCCTGCTCCCTCCCCTCTCCTCTCTCCCTTTCCCTTTTCCCAACCATGATTTGACTCTCCCTGCCCATCTTCCCACTCCCAGTCCACTACAGACACCCATTTCATTATCAGGTTTATTATCACTCAGCTATGTCATGAATCTGTTGTTTTTTTTTGCAGCAGCAGTAGTACAGTGCAATAGATAAAATTGCTACAATACTGTACAAAATTTTAGGCACCCTAGCTATATATATGTGCCTAAGACTTCCACTGTATTTTATTACTGAAATACTACATACACAACAACCTGTATCCTTCCAAATTTCTCCCTAGATTTTTTCTCCATAGCTCCATAGCTTATCATTTATCAATCTCTTAAATGAAAAAGTAGCACTATAGTGTTGAGGGATATCTGGCTGCTCTTTTATATAAGGGTTCAATTTTCTTCTTTATTGACTTGTTGGAATTCGTTAATGCTTATTGTGTTTCTGTCTGAGTAAAGAATGATAATCAGTTTTCCATAGAAGTAACCCTATTGCAACTGAAAATAACAGAAAATGCATGGAATATCAGTCTTTATGAAATGTCATTGGCCTCCACTGATACTGATTGACCTGTTTGCTGTGTGCTTCTACCATCTTCTGAGCTCAGATTTTCACCAAATACCGATTCCACTTTTGGATTGCTGTTGCTAACAAGCAACTCTTTCTAGTTATGATTCCAACAAGATGCTTCTACAGAGAAGTGTTTTGTGACCATGCATAATGGAAAGACAGCTGTGCCTAAACAGATCAAATATTATCTTTCAGTTTTCTGAAGTAGAGTCGAGGATCATTACTGAGTATTGCTACCTTTCTTTGCAGACTGACAAATAAAAGGATTGTTAATGATAAAGACATAATGGATAGTGGATTGAATGATAGTGGATAAGGCATTCATCCTGAATTTTAACGAACTTCTTTGTTTCCATTTGAGACTATAAATTTTGTTGGTCGCCTGCAGTAATCTTCCACTTTCCAGTCAAATGTCATACTGCTTAATTTTTCATTAAATATTAATTCTGTTAGAAAATACTGAGTTGAAAAAAATTAAGAACAGAGATGTGGCTCTAAAGCTGATTTTATATGAGCAGATGGAATTTTAGGCCAAGCCTTATCACACAATTTAGATGGATTATAACAGTTTTGGCACCTTGTGGATGGAGTTCTGCCAAAATTCATCCTTCATCCTGTACCATCAGAAAATATTAACTGTGAGCTTGACCCTTTCTGAAATTACCCTCTTAAATAGCACATTCAATTTAAGGTAAATTAGAATGTGAAAAATATATTGGCCTTGTCAGTGAAGTTCAGATAGTAACAAAAATAACTCAACTCTTCGCATACATTTCCAATTCATGACTTGGTTTAACAAAATATATTCTACCCTCCAATGCTAATTTTATTCTAATATGCCCAAGCACTAACAACATATGCACTCAATTCAACATGTCCCAACCAATGAGTTCCAATTACAGATTTCTCCTTCATTATGGAAAGGTGACATAACCATGGCTAACAAGAGAATTCAGAGCCAGCATAAAAGCCAAAAAGAGGGCATATAATAGAGCAGAAATTACTGGGAAGTTAGAGGATTGGGAAGCTTTTAAGAACCAACAGAAAGCAGCTGAAAAAGTAATTAAGAAGGTAAAGATGGGATACAAGAGTAGGTTAGCCAATAATATTGAAGAGGATGCCAAAAGTTTCTTCAGATACATAAACGTAAAAGAGAGGTAAGAGTGGATATCGGACTGTTGGAAAATGATGCTGGAGATGTAGTAATGTGGGGCAATGAAATAGCGTACAAACTGAATAAGAATTTTCCATCAGTCTTAACTACGGAGGACACTAGCAGTGTCAGGGGGTATGAAGTGTGTGAAGTTACCATAACGACAAAGAAGGTTCTTGGGAAACTGGAAGGTCTGAAGTAAGATAAGTCATCTGGACCAGGTGGTATACACCCCTGAATCACTAGACTCTGGAATGATTCCAGAAGATGGGAAAATTGCGAATGTCACTCCGCTCTTCAAGAAAAGAGAGAGGCAGAAGAAAGGAAACTATAGGCCAGTTAATCTGACCTCAGTGGTTGAGAAGATGTTGGAGTCCATTATTAAGGATGAGGTCTCAAGGTACTTGGAGGCGCATGATAAAATAGGCCGTAGTTGGTGTTGTTTCCTCAAGGGAAAATCTTGGCTGACAAATCTGTTGGAATATTTTGAAGAAATAACAAGCAGGATAGACAAAGGGGAATAAGTTGATGTTTTGTACTTGGATTTTCAGCAGGCCCTTGAACAGAGACAGCACACATGAGACTGCATAACAGGCTACGAGCCCATGGTGAGATTCTAGCTTGGATAAAGCTATGGCTGATAGGCAGGAAGCAAAGAGTGGCTGGCTGCCAGGTTTCACAGGGTGTTGGGACTGATTACTTTTACATAATATGTCAGTGATTTAGATGATGTAATTCATGGCTTTGTTGCAAAGTTTGCAGACAATATGAAGATGAGTGGAGGGGCAGGTAATTTTGAGGAAGTAGAGAGGTTACAGAAGGACTTAGACAGATTGGAAAATAGGCAAAGAAATGGAAGATGGAATACAGTGTTGGGAAGTATATGGTCATGCACTTTGGTAGAAGAAATGAAAGAGTTGACTACTTTCTAAACGGAGAAAAAATACAAAAAAACTGAGATGCAAAGGGACTTAGAAGTCCTTGTGAAAGATTCTCTAAAGGTTAATTTGCAGGTTAAGTCTGTGGTGAGGAAGGCAAGTGCAGTGTTAGCATTCATTTCAAGAGGATTAAAATATAAAAGCAAGGAAATGGCAGAGCAGATTGGATGGGCCAAATAGCTTAATTCTACTCCTATATCACATTGAATGGTGGTGCTGGCTCGAAGGGCCAAATGGCCTACTCCTGCACCTATTGTCTATTGACTACAATGACCATCTCTCCGAGCAGCCAGGGCCATCAGGATTTGGCAATAGGGGAGGGGCCTCTGTTATGACACCTACTCAAACATGCAACCTTCCAGGGTTCAGGCTCTCTAACTCTCTGGAATTTGGATAACAGGCTTGGCCCCTTGAAAGATTCAGGACCATCCCACTAATTGGCAATCAGGACTTTGGGCGCCAAGAATTCAGTATTTAAAATACGCCTGAATGGAGCCTTAGTGCTCAGTCGTATCCCTACTAGTGCCACCATTCACTTTGCGTTCAGCTATCGATCTAGTTTGATACCGTGTCTCAATCCTAGCCTCAGATACACAAGCATTTGCATCCAAACCACCCTCCACAAGGAGTTGCATTACTAAAAGATATAATCTCATCAAAACATGTAAAATTCTTACAAGATGGACTGGATAGATGCAGGGGTGATGTTTCCTGGAACCGAGGGTTCCAGTCTCAATCACATTCAGTATAGAGACAAGCAGAGAGTAGGGATTCTTCTGCTTCTTCTCTTTCAAAGGACTATTGAGATTCAGTCACTGAGTATGTTCAATGATATTGTCTGGATTGAAGGTTTTTATTTATGGTAAGAGATTAGGCAGGCTGTGCCTATGTTCTCTAAAGTGAAGGAGGGTGAGAGGTGATATGCTTGAGGAATATAAAGTCTAAGATGGAAGATAGTCATAATCTTTGACTCCATGGTAGGGCTATCTAAAGTAAGAGGTTTAGGCTTAAGTGGAAGGAGTTTTAAAGGGATTTAAGGGGAAATCACTGTAATTATGCAGAGGGTGATTGATATCTGGAACTCACTTCCAGAGGAAGTGATGGAATCAAATACAATCACTTTATTTAAGAGATATTTAGAAAGGATACAGTTTAGAAGAATACAGACCTAATGTGAACAGGTGGCATTTGCAAAGATCTTCAAAAAGCTTGACATGGATGTAGTTGAGCTGGAGGGTCAGTTTTCCTGATACCATGACAGATTAACAGATGCTCAGAAATTAAAGGTATCCAGGATATAGAATTAGTGTGAAAAGGCATTTCTGTATTTACTAGAGTTTAGAATAAGAGGTAATTTCATTCAGATGTACAAGGGGAATTATAGCAAGGGAGGAACCCTTGTTTCCTTTGGAGATTCCAAAACTAGAGGCATCATCTCAGGATAAAAAAATCAGTCACTTAGCTCAAGGATAAAAAGAAATTTGCTATCTATTGTGCTGTAAATGGAATTTTTGGGACCAGCTCAGGTGGAGGCATCAAATAAAAAAATGCTAGGTGCTTAATCATTAACTTTTTATTAGCCATATATTTTTTTCTTTTTTCACGACACTACATAATTATATTTCTCACCTCTTTATGCCTCATCATATTTACAAGAACACAGCTGCCAGCATTGATACTCGCTGCACGCTAGACATTCTCAAAGATCCAAAGATTGAAAGTACATTTATTATCCAAGTATGAATGCAGTATACAACCCTGAGATTCATCTTCCCATGTTCAGTCTGCCCAACAAAAGCTAGAAAAACCACGCGATCCATTCAAAGGAAAACATCAAATGGCCTACGTGCAAAAAAAAACACACATCATGCAAAATGGCAAAAAGTACAGAATAAAACAAGTCATCAAGGCAGATCAAGTTCAGTTCAATATAGCTCTGTGTCGTTTGTTAACTTCAGGCCACAGAGCCTGAAGTGCACCCTGATCACAAATCACACAAAATAGCAACAAAAAAAGAGTGACCAAAAACCAGAAACACATCATAACATGAACTACAGAGTCTGATTCACAACCACGTCTGTTAAATTTTGAGCAAGACCCAGGCCGCCATCACCAACCTCTGACAGCATCAAGCGATAGGTAGAGATGACTGTCTGCACTATCAAAAACAGGTGTAACAGGACTCAGGGTTGAGAAAATAGCATGGAAGGTAGAAGTTCAAAGGGAGAAGAAATGTGTAAAGAAAGAGAGCAAGTCATTGATGGCAAAAATAGGAAGACATTAGAAATAGAAAAGATGTTTAGAAAGGGATAAATAGAGAGTGAGGAATTGGAAAATAACAAAAGAGAGTGATAGAGGGTAGGAGTAAGAGTAACAGGGCAGTGACCAGAATAGAAATAGGCAGAAACACAGGCAGACGGAATGGAAAGTAGAAAGAAAGAGAGAAAGGAAAAGAGGATGGAAGGGAAAAGGGAATGGGATTGGAGAGAGGGTAAAGGGACAGGAGGAGATGACAGAGAATAGGTTGGAAATAAGGCACTGGAACCAGGCATTCAGCCCAACTAATTTATGGCAGCATTATGCTTCATTTATGCCTTCTTCCTCCTTTATCCTCATGCAAATCTCTTTTTGAGATCTCCTTTGGGAAATGTGTGACCTGCACAAAAAGGACAGGTTACACCTGAACACAAGGGGGACCAGTACCCTTGCAGAAAGGTTTGCTGTAAACTAATTTGGCAGTGGGGTGGGAACGGGAGTAATAGGGCTATTGGTATGCAAGTCAATGTAGCGTGTAGTGAGACCATGAGGAAGGACAGGCAGATGATAGGGCAAAATTGCAATCAGTGAGATGAATTAAAGCATAACGGGGCCAAAATCAAAAAGGGTGATAAATACATGACTGAAGGTGTTATATTGGAATGTACATGATATACGTAATAATGTAGGTGAACTTGGAGCACAGTAAAAAATTGGCCTGTATGATTTTGTGGGCATCTCTGAGTCATGGCTAATAAAAGATCATAATTGGGAACTTAGCATCCAAGGATATGCATTGTACCAAAAGGGCAGTCAGATAATAGAGGTGGGGGTGGCCCTGTTGGTAAAAAATGAAATCAAATCCTTGGTAAGAAGTAACATAGGATGGGAAGATGTAGAATCCTTGTGGATAGAATTAAGAAACTGCAAGGGTAAAAAGACCCTGATGAGAGTTATATACAGACCTGTGAGAAGTAGCCAGGATGTGGGCTACAAATTACGACGGTAGTACGAAAAAGCATGTAAAAAAAGGCAAAGCTGCAATAATCTTAGGGGATTTCAACATACACATATTCTGGGAAAATCCGGTTGCTGCTGAATACGCAGAGAGGGAATTTGTAGAATGCCTCCAAGATAGGTTTTGGAGCAGCTTGTGGGTGAGCCCACTAGGGGAATGGCAATCCTGGACTGGGTGGTATGTACTGACCCAGATTTGATTAGGAAGCTTAAGATAAAGCAACCCTGAGGAGCCAGTCATCGTAGTATGATAGAATTCACCCAGCATTCGGAAAAGGAGAAGATAAAATCGGATGTATCAATATTACAGTGGAGTAAATGAAATTACAGAGGCATAAGAGTGCAGCTGGCCAAAGTTAATTGAAAGGAGACACTAATAGTGATGACAGAAGAACAGTAATGGCTGGTGTTTTTGCAGGAAATTTGGAAGGCACAGGAAAGATACATCCCAAAGATGTAAGGGTATTTCAAAGGGAGGATGAAACAACTGTGGCTGACTAGGGAAGTCAAATCCAGCATAAAAGCGAAAGAGATGGCATGTAATATCGCAAAAATTAGTGGGAAGGTAGAGAATTGGGAAGCTTTTAAAAACCAACTGAAGGCAACTAAAAAAGCCATAAAGAGAGGAAAGCTGAGATATGAAGGTAAGCTAGCCAATAATATGAAAGAGTATACAAAAAAGTTGAAAGAACCTTCTGAAGTCCTAAAGAAGGGTTTCAGCCTGAAACGTCTACTGTTCATTTCCATGGATGCTGCCTGACCTACTGAGTTCCTCCAGCATTTTGTATTTGTTGCTTTGGATTTCCAGCAATTGCAGAATTTCTCATGTTTACAAAAAGAGCAAAAAAGAGATGAGATAAGATATCAGGCTGATGGAAAATGATGCTGGAAAGGTAGTAATAGGGGATAAGGAAATGACAGAGGAATTTAGTAAGTTTTTGAATCAGTCTTCACTGTGGAAGGCACTAGCAGAATATTAGTAATGCAAGAGTGTCAGAAGTGATTGTCTTTGCGAATACTAAGGAAAAGGTGCTTGGGACGCTGAAAAGCCTGAAGGTAGGTATGTCACCTTGACCAGACAGAACCACACCTCAGTATTATGAAAGAGGTAGCTGAAGAGATAGTGGAGAGATTAGTAGTGCTCTTTCAAGAATCACTAGTTTCTGGAATGATTCCTGAAGACTGGAAAATTACACGTCAGTCTACTCTTTAAGAAGAGAGAGAGGCAGAAGAAAGGAAATTATAGGCCAGTTACCCTGACTTCAGTAGTTTGAAAGATGTTAGAATGCATTATTAAGCATGAGGTTTCAGAGTATTTGGTATAAATCCCAGATAGGCCTTCCTTTTTTGTCGGTTACATGGAACAGTATATGTTCCAAGCCTACACTGTACACTGGTATCACTCCCCAGCTTTTCCTATGCTACATTGATGATTGCATTGGTGATGCTTCCTGCACCCATGCAGAGCTCGTCAACTGCATCCACTTTGCCTCCAACTTCCACCCTTCCTTCAAGTTTATCTGGTCATTTCTGACATCTCCCTCCCCTTTTTCAATCTCTGTCTCTATCTCTGGAGACAGCTTATCTACTGATTTCTTTTATAGACTCACTGATTCTCACAGCTACCTAGGCTATACCTCTTCCCACCCTGTTACTTGTAGATATGCCATCCCCTTCTCTCAATTTCTCCATCTTGACTGTATCTGCTCTCAGGATGAGGCTTTTCATTCCCGAACTAATGAGATGTCCTCTTTCTTCAAAGAAATGGGCTTTCCTTTCTCCATATCAACACTTCCATTTCACGAACATCTGCCCTCATCCCATCCACCCCGTCGCCCTACCAGGAATAGGGTTTCTCTTGTTCTCACCTACTGGGCCTCCACAAACAGCACATAATTCTCTGTAATGTCTGTCATCTCCAACGGGATCCCATCATCCTTCCCTCCTCCCCACTTTCTGCTTTCCTTTTCCATCCATGCCTCCCCACCGATCTCTCTCCTGACACTTATCTTTGCAAGAGGAACAATTGCCACAATTGCCCCTACACCTCCTCCCTCACTACCACTCAAAGCCCCAAACAGTCCTTCACGGTGAGATGACATTTCACCTGTGAGTCTGTTGTGGTCATCTACTGTATCCAGTGCTCTCAGTGTGGCCTCCTGTATACCAGTGAGACCCGAGATAGATTGGGAGATTGCTTTGCCGAGCACCTATGTTCCGTCTGCCAGGAAAAGTAGGATCTCCCTGTGGCCACCCACTTCCCATTCCCATTTCAACATGTCAGTCCATGGCCTCCTCTAATTCCGCGATGAGGCCATACTCAGGTTGGAGGAGCAATACCTTATATTCATTCTGGGTAGCCTCCAACTTGATGGTATGAATATTGATTTCTCGAAATTCCAGTAAATGCCCACCCCCTTCATTATTCCCCATCCCCTTTTTCCCCTCTCGCCTTATCTCCTTACCTGCCCATCACCTCACTCTGGTGCTCTTCCCCATTCCCTTTCTTCCATGGTCTTCGGTCCTCTCCTATCAGACCCCCTTCTCCAGCACTTTATCTCTTTCACCCATCGAGCTCCTAACTCTTTACTTCACCCCTCTCCTGGTTTCACCTATTATCTACCACCTTGTACTACTTACTCCCTCCTCCACTTTTAATTCTGACTTCTCATCTTTTTCTCCAGTCCTGATGAAGGGTCTTGGCCCAAAATGACAACTGTTTACTCTTTTCTATAGATGCTGCCTGGCCTGCTGAGTTCCTCCATCATTTTGTGTGGGTTAACATATGAGAAGTGTTTGATAGCTCTGGGCTTGTACTCGCTTGAGTTCAGAAGAATGAAGGGTGATCTCATTCCAACCTATCAAATACTGTAAAGTGGTTGTGGTGAGGACATTTTCTATAGTAAGAGAGACTGAGACCAGAGGGCACAACCTCAGAATTGAGGGACGTCTATTTAGAACAGAGATGAGGAAGAATTTCTTTAGCCAGAGAGTGGGGAATCTGTGGAAAGGAATAAACAGATGATGATTCACACTGAGGTCCTTCACTATAATTTGCTACTGGTTCAATTTAGTTTATTGGTGTCAGGCTGTATTTATACATTGGCATTTGAACTGAAACCTGATTTCCCTACAAAGGACTGTGAGAACAGCTGAGCGGGTCATAGGGGTCTCCCTACCAACCATTGGGGACATTTATCAAGAGCGTTGCGTATGCAGGGCCCTTAGTGTTATTCAGGATCCCGCTATCCATCCAACATCCTCTTTGACTTTCTACTATCAGGCAGGAGACTCTGGTGCATAAAAAACAAGAATGGTCAGTATGGGAAACAGTTTCTTCCCTCGGGCCATGAGGCTTTTGAACTCTCCGCTGCATCATATTCAAAGTGTCCCTGGTTAATCTGTTTCATACCTTACAGTATTTAATTTATGCACTTTAGTTTGTTATTTATATGTGATTCATCTCTAGATTTTATCCTTACCTTCCCAAGTTATTGCGTGTTATGTGGGTTATGTGTACTATTGTGCTTTACACCCTGGTTTGGAGAAACATTGTCTTAATTTCCATATACGTTACATCATTATGTTGTTATATACATGTATAGAGTTAAATGACAATAAGCTTGCTTTGACTTGACTTAATTTAAATATCACCTTTTTAAAGCTATGTTCTTTCATTAGTCAATCAAGTCTACTTTCTGTAAAGCAGGGGTCTTCAACTTTTTTTTAATGCCAAGAACCAATTCCATTAAGCAAGGGGTCCGTGTGCCCCAGATTGGGAACCCCTGCTAAAGAGCAAAAGACTTTGGTTGGGATAGTAAAGAGTTAACCTGTGTCCTCTGTTTTATTCAGTTTTGAGCTCTGTGACTAATCTTTCAATGTCACCACCTACACTGGTTCTAAAAGCATCCACAATACACTCTGTCCTTCGCTGCAAATGAAAAGATTTTGGTGTAAATTAATTCTTTTAAGCAACGCAATCTTGGATTCAAAAGCACATTGTGGGACTTGATTATGAGCTCCCTTAAGTAGCTTTGGAATAGCATGTCCAAATGTTGATCTATTAGCATTCACAAATGCTTTATTGTGCTCTATCTTGTATGCCTGTTACCTTAACTGTATGAAGCATTCCTCATTATAAGAGCTCAATAAAAGTGTGTCTCCAGCACAGCAAAGCATATGCTGCAACGATGAACAATCACTTCTCACACTTTTGTTCAGTCTCACTGTGAATGAGGAATTGTGAAACATAATTAACCGAATTTTGTTTTCATCATACTGTATATACATTCCGCATCGGCTGTGCAGATAATATTGCAAGTGCTGGTTTGCATTAAAAATAAAATACTATCATATATTTTATCAAATACATTTCCCAGTTCAATTGTTGAGATATTTGGTATTACCAAATTCACAACAGAAATTTTGTATTTAATTAGATCCCAATGAGAAGAATTCTAAGTAATGCTGGATTATCAAAATTAGTTATCTTGAATGATGTCGAAATAATGTCGTTAAAAGTAAGCAACAAAATTACTCTTTGTAATGTTAGCTCTACTTTTGTAACATTTGGGAAGAGGAATTTTACTGAGCAAGTTTTTATGCCCACTTGAGATTGATTTTAACTCTACAAGAGATCTCTTGTAGAGATTTTATCTCTACACAACACTACAGGAAAACAAGATCTTCCTAGAACCATGGTCAGACTTAACTTTGTCCATAAAATAATATCCTACTGTGTCAAAAGAAGAACAAATGTTGAATTGTAATTTACTGACATGCCAAATTTTGATTTCTGTTAAGCTATGGGGATACCACTGAGCAACAATAGATTATTCTTGTCCATCTTCTAACCCAAGGGGACTTAAGAATTTGGAGAGAAGATGAAGGAATGGGCTGTGGCAAGTACTCTATGAAGTGAACGTTCTTTGCTGGCAGCTACAAGGGGTGATTGATAAGTTTGTGGCCTAAGGTAGAAAGAGTCAATTTTAGAAAACTGAGCACATTTACTTTTCAACATAGCCCCCTCCTACATTTACACACTTAGTCCAGCGGTTGTGCAGCATACAGATCCCTTCTTCGTACAAGTGGTCCACAGCAAGGGTGATTGATAAGTTTGTGGCCTAAGGTAGAAGGAGATGAGCTATTAACTTCAAACTTTCTGCATAATCATTCAAAGAGTTGAACTGCACGTGCATGTAACAAGAGCATCTTGGACCTCCAGGTGGTTCACAGTAAGGGTGATTGATAAGTTCGTGTCCTAAGGTAGAAAGAGGTGAGTTATACAGCTCTTGTTATACACACATGCAAGTCAACTCTTTGAGTGATTATGCAGAAAGTTTGAAGTTAATAACTCACCTTCTTCTACCTTAGGCCATGAATCTATCAATCACTCCTCATATGTTGAATGGAAATAGTTCTGTACATTCTGCATCCAAAGATTAAAATGCATGCACACTGCATATAATTAGAAAGACAACATTATGAATCAGAATCAGGTTAATTATCACCGGCATGTGACGTGAAATTTGTTAACTTAGCAGCAGCAATTCAATGCAATACATAATCCAGCAGAGATAGAAAAAAAATAAAAAATAATAATAATAAATAAACAAGTAAATCAATTACGTACATATATTGAATAGATTTTAAAAATGTGCAAAAGCAGAAATACTGCATATTTTTAAAAAAGTGAGGTAATGTCCAAAGCTTCAATATCCGTTTAGGAATCAAATGGCAGAGGGGAAGAAGCTGTTCCTGAATCGCTGAGTGTGTGCCTTCAGGCATCTGTACCTCCTGCATGATGGTAACAGTGAGAAAAGGGCATGCCCTGGGTGCTGGAGGTCCTTAATAATGGACTCTGCCTTACTAAGACACTGCTCCCTAAAGATGTCCTGGGTACTTTGTAGGTTAGTGTCCAAGATGGTGCTGACTAGATTTACAACCTTCTGCAGCTTCTTTTGGTCCTGTGCAGTAGCCCCTCCATACCAGACAGTGATGCAGCCTGTCAGAATGCTCTCCACGGTACATCTATA
Organism: Hemitrygon akajei; assembly: GCF_048418815.1. Classification (NCBI taxonomy): domain Eukaryota; kingdom Metazoa; phylum Chordata; class Chondrichthyes; order Myliobatiformes; family Dasyatidae; genus Hemitrygon; species Hemitrygon akajei. The sequence continues at coordinate 168,419,906 of NC_133129.1, forward strand.
GAAGTTTTTGAGTGTCTTTGTTGACATTCCAAATCTCTTCAAACTCCTAATAAAATATAGCCATTAGTAAACACAAAGTACACTGCAGATGCTGTGGTCAAATCAAGACGTACAAAAAAGCTGGATGAAATTCTCACTTTTTGTGGACTCTTCGTAGACTCTTTGAAACAGACCACATCATGAACTCACTTCCACTGTAAAGGTACAGTGGCCGCTTTGTGAGATCAGCGTTCGAGAGGTACCGTGTGTCTGCCAAATTGTCTTCGGAAAGGTACAGTGGCCGTTTTGGCATATCTCTGCGAGACTCGCTTCTTCGCTGTATTTTGAATCTCCATCTTCAAGATTGTCACTTCGCTACACTTCAAAACTAAAAGTCTCTCCTATCAATTCCCCCATGATTCCCTGGAAACTTTCTGAACTGACATTCTGAGACTGTGCTCCAGTAAGACTCTGTTAAGAATTGTCTCTAATTTTAATCATTTGGGAGCTATAGACGCTTAGCGCTGTTAACTTCATTTTAAGTTAATCGCTTGTTTAATATTTCATGTTTCTGCTTGAGTGTTAATAAATTCTGTTGTTTTCCAATAATATCCTGACTCCGTTCCACATCTATTATTGCAGGTTCCACGTAACAGTATATAGAGAGCACAGCAGTGGGCTAAGCACACACCCCGTGGTGCTCCAGTGTTGATTGTCAGTGAGGAGGATATGGTGTCACCAATTTGTACAAACTGTGGTCTTCCCATTAGGAAAGTCATGGATCCATTTGCAGAGGGAGGTACAGAGGCCCAGGTTCTGCAACTTCTCAATCAGGATTGTGGGAATGATGTTATTAAATGCTGAGCTATAGTCAATGAACAGCATCCTGACGTAGGTGTTTGTGTCGTCTAGGTGGTCTAAAGCCGTGTGGAGAGCCATCGCGATTGTGTCTGCCATTGACCTATTGTCACAACAGGGAAATTGCAATGGGTCCAGGTCTTTGCTGAGATAGGAGTTCAGTCTGGTCATAACCAACCTCTCAAAGCATTTCATTACTGTCGATATAAGTGCTATCAGGCGATAGTCATTAAGGCAGCCCACATTATTCTTCTTAGGCTCTGGTATAATTGTTGCCTTTTTGAAGCAAGTGGGAACTTCTGCCCATAGCAGTGAAAGGTTGAACATATCCTTGAATACTCCCGCTAGTTGGTTGGCACAGGTTTTCAGAGTCTTACCAGGTACTCCATTGGGACCTTCTGCCTTGCAAGGGTTCACTCTCTTTAAAGACAGTCTAACATCAGCCTCTGAGATGGAGATCACAGGGTCACCAGGTGCAGCAGGGATCTTCACAGCTGCAATTGTGTTTTCCCTTTCAAAGTGTGCATAGAAGGCATTGAGTTCATTTGGTAGTGAAGCATCGCTGCCATTCATACTATTGGATTTCACTTTGTAGGAAGTAATATCTTGCAGACCCTGCCAGAGTTGCCGGGCATCTGATATTGCCTCCAACCTCACTCGAAGTTGTCTCTTTGCCCTTGAAATAGCCCTCTGTAAATCATACCTGATTTTCTGGTACAGGCCTGGGTTGCCAGACTTAAATGCCACAGATCTAGCATTCAGCAGACAATGTACCTCTTGGTTCAACCATGGCGTTTGGTTTGGAAATATACGGTAAGTCTTTGTAGGCACACACTCATCCACACAGGTTTTAATGAAGTCAGTAACAACTGCAACATACTCATCCAGATTCAAAGATGAATCCCTGAATACAGTCCAGTCCAGTCCACTGATTCAAAGCAGTCCTGTAAGTGCTCCTGTGCTTCCCTTGTCCAAACCTTCTTGGTCCTCACTGCTGCTGCTGTCTTCAGTCTCTGCCTATACTCAGGGAGTAGAAGTACAGCTAGGTGATCAGACTTCCCAAAGTGAGGGTGTGGAATAGCACGGTAGGCATTCTTGATGGTGGTGTAGCAATGGTCCTGTATGTTGTTTCATCTGGTATTGCAAGTGATCTGTTAATGGCAGTTGCTTAGTGATTTTCTCAGACTGGACTTGTTAAAATCTCCCAAAATGATGGTGAAGGTGTTAGGGTGCACTGTTTTGTGCATGTTGATCCCATTGCTCAGATCATCCAAAGCCTGTTTGACATTAGCCTGAGGTGGAGTGTAAACTGCTACCAGAATGACCCCAGAGAATTCCCATGGTTGGTGAAAAGGACTACACTTAACTGCTAGATATTCCAGGTCTGGTGAGCAGAATTGTCAGCACTGATATATCTGTGCACCAAGTAGAGTTAATCATGAGGCATACTCCTCCACCTCTGCTTTTGAGAGACTCTATAGATCTATCCTGATGGTGTATAGTAAACCCATCAATCTGAATCCCTGCATCTGGTACAGAAGGGGTTAACCAGGATTCCGTGAAACAAAGGACACATGCAGTCCTAATGCCCCTTTGATTCAGCACCCCGGCTCTGAGATCATCGATTTTATTCACCAAAGACTGCACTTCCCCAGCAAGATAGTCGGTATAGGGATTTTAAAACCCCATTTCCATTGATCCCGTTGATATGAACTAAATTATGATATGAAGCAATTCTGATTTAAGTAGAAATTAACAGTCAGTATGGATCAAGCAAGTAATTAAAGATTGGGATACATTCATACCCATGGGTTCCAATTCAAATTGGTAAATCCATCACCTAATCTTAAGGCAAGTAAGGTGTCAATCCTGGTCCGGTAATGTTGCAGTTGAAATTTTCCATTCTCTTCCTATAAGTTTGAAGGATGGGTAAATACATGACTCATATTAGCTCCAGTACCTTCAGTCAGCACCATACTGTTGCACAAATTATTTAGACTTAAATGTGAAGGACACTATGGCTGAGAGCCACTGCTGTCAGCTTTTGTTTGTGTAGTACTTATAAAGCCAAGGACAGAGATGTAGATTCAGAGGATTCAAGCAATAGATCAAAGTTTAATACAAAGTACATTTTTCATCAAAGTATGTATACCATATGCATCCTTGAGATTCGTCTTCTCACGGGCAGCCACAAAACACAGAAGCACAACAGAATCCACAAAATAAAACCCACGCAACAAAAACTGTCAAACACGCAAAATGCAAAAAAAAAGAACTCGTGCGAACAATAAAAAAGTAAGCAAATAACACAGAGATCAGGAACCATGAAAGTGAGTCCACAACCACAGAGCTCGTTCAGCACTGCAGTTGATCCAGGAGCCTAACGGCTGCAGGCCACAACTGCAGAGTCAGTTCAGCATTGAGGTGAGTATCTATATAGAAGTAATAAAAATTACATTTCCTATTATCATTAGTTTCAAGTTAAGCATCATTAATAGTACCTGAACAATTTTAGTTGTAATTTATAATTAAATCATATTAACCCTAATTCTAATTCATCTTAGTTCCAGAATCTCTTCTGTTTGTAAATCCTGTGCTGCTGAATATCGTTTGCAGTCCTTTTGCTCTGATTTTAGTACTGAATCTCAATCAACCCACTGAATATGAAAATCATGTTCCATCAAGCCAGCAATTGATAGGTACCATATATGACATGATTCCTATTTCTGTGAGGATTCCTATCATAATTGAGTGCACAAGATGGGGTTACTAACCTCATTTCTCACTACATTCAAGGAAGGTGCATCTTAAAAACTAATGGGCTATCGTCAGCATCTAAAATCATCCATGTTGTTTGGTTTTTCATACAAAAGGAACATATGCCCTTGCCTTGAGTTTTCTTATTTCCTGTACTGATATCATTAATTTCAATTATTAAAACTATTAACTTATTAAATGTAATTATTCAATTATTTAAAAATAATTCCATAAAGCAGTCAAATCCCTAACGCTGAGAATACATCCTTTTCATGTGGGACAATTGTTAGCCTTGCTGGTTTTTCAGATTGAGAAAATACTGGCCAAGCCCAATTTGTCGTCACCAACAGATCTCCAGAACAAATACTGGATTGATTGGCAAGGAAGTCTGTGAGAGAAACCATTGTTTCCTTCCTAGTTTTCCATTAGGAATCAAGTAAATCTTTCAGTAAGTTGGTCTCCATTAGTCGGGGGATTGAGTTCAAGAGCCATGAAATAATCTTGCAGCGCTATAAGTAATGTTGCAGCTTTTGGGGCTGCACCATAGCATGGTGGTTAGCACAACACTCTACAGTACCAGTGACGGAGGGTTCAATTCCCTCCACTGCCTGTAAGGAGGTTGTATGGTCTCTCCATGACAATGTGAGTTTCCTCCAGGTGGTTTGGTTTCCTCACACAATCCAAAGACATAACAGTTGGTAGGTTAATCGTTCATTGTAAATTGTCTTGTGATTAGGCACGGATAAAATCGGGGGATTACTGGGTGGTGTGGCTCAAAGGCCTATTCTGCGCTGTATCTCAATAAATAAATACATATAAAACCCTAGTTAGACTACACTTGGAATATTGCATTAGGTTGTTTCATTATAGGGAGGATGTGAAAGCTGTGCAGTGGAGATTTACCAGGATGCTGTCTGGATTAGAGAGCATGTCTTAGATGGATAGGTTGAGCAAGCTAGGGCTTTACTCTTTGAGCAAAAAGTGATGAGAGGTGACTTGATAGAAACGTACAAGATAAGAGGCATGAGAGGCATTGATTATGTGGATAGCGGGAGGCTTTTTCCCATGGCTGAAATGGCTAACACGGGGTGGGGGCATATTTTTAAGATGCTTGGAAGTAGATACAAAAGGAATGTCAGAGGTAAGTTTTTCACGCAGAGAGTGGCAGGTGCATGGACTGTTAGCGAAGTTGGTAGTGGCGGATACAATAGGGTCTTTTAAGAGACTCTTAGATAGGTTCATGGAGCTTAGAAAAATAGAGGGCTATGCGGTAGGGAAATCCTAGGCAGTTTCTAGAGTAGGTTATGTGGTTGGCACAACGTTGTCATGGAGATAATTACTAATGCCTTCAAAATCTCTTCAGCTACCTCTTTCAGAACTCTGGGGTGTAGTTAATCTGATCCAGACAACTTATCCACCTACAGATCTTTCAGCTTCCCAAGCACCTGCTCCTTCATAATGTCAACTATGCTCTCTTCTGACCCCTAACACTCTTGAATTTCTGGCTTATTGCTAGTGCCTTCCACAGTGAAAACTGATGCAAAATACTTCTGAAGTTGGTCTACCATTTCTTTGCCCCCATAACTACCTCTTCAGTGTCATTTTCCAGCCTCCTGATATCCACTCTTGCCTCTCTTTTACTCTTTATATATATGAAAATACCTTTTGATATCCTCTTTTATATTATTGGCTATCTTACCTTCATATTTCATCCTTTCTCTCCTTAAGGCATTTTAGTTGCCTTCAGTTGGTTTTTAAAAGCTTCACAATGCTCAAACTTCCCACTACTTTTTGCTATATTATATGCCTTTTTTTTTGCTATTATGCTGTCCTGACTTCCCCAATGTTTCCTTCTTCAAATTTGGGATGTACTGCATGTATCCTGTGCCTTTTGAATTGCTCCCGGAAACCCTAGCCATTACTGCCTGCTGTCATCCCTGACACTGTCCCCTTCCAATCAACTTTGGCCATCCCGTCTCTCTTGCCTCTGTAATTCCCTTTACTCCGCTGTAAGACTGATACATCTGACATTATCTTCTCCCTCTCAAACTGCAGGGTGAATTCTATCATATTATGATCACTGCCTCAGAAGGTTTCCTTTACCTTAAGTTCCTTTATCAATTACACAACATCCAATCCAGACATGAGGAAATCTGCAGATGCTGGAAATTCAAGCAACACACACAAAATGCTGGAGGAACGCAGCAGGCCAGGCAGCATCTATAGGAAGAAGCACTGTCGACATTTTGGGCCGAGACCCTTCGACAGGACTAACTGAAAGGAAAGATAGAAAGAGATTTGAAAGTAGGAGGGGGAGGGGGAAATGCAAAATGATAGGAGAAGACCGGAGGGAGTGGGGTGAATCTGAAAGCCGGAAAGGTGATTGGCAAAAGGGATACAGAGCTGGAGAAGGGAAAGGATCATGGGACAGGAGGCCTAGGGAGAAAGAAAGGGGGAGGGGAGCACCAGAGGGAGATGGAGAACAGGCAGAGTGATGGGCAGAGAGAGAAAAAAAAGAGGAGGGGGAAAAAAACTATATCAGGGATGGGGTAAGAAGGGGAGAAGGGGCATTATTGGAAGTTAGAGAAGTCAACGTTCATGCCATCAGGTTGGAGGCTACCCAGCCAGTATATAAGGTATTGTTCCTCCAACCTGAGTGTGGCATCCAATCCAGAATTGCCTTTTCCCTAGTGGGCTCAACCATAAGGTTCTCTAAAAAGCTGACTGATAAGAGTTCCTCTTCAAGATGGCACCAGCAAAAAGTGCAACCAATGATAACGCCCTGCAGACAGTTCTTTTACTTCTTCTTCTTTCAAAAATGATCTATTACTAAACTGTGTCTGATTGGAACTTGTTATTTACATTTTGATGGTGTGTTTTTGGGCCAGTTTTGCGACCTGTTGCTTTGTTGTCTCCGAGGGAGTTTGGTGAGGTTTAGAGCTGAGTGTACAGCCTGGAAACCAGGAAGCACATAATCGACTCATTGCTTCCCTTTGGTTGAGGATGAGAGCGGAGGCCGGGCAGGTTTTCAGTGCAGTCTGCCTGCATTAAAGTTTATCCCCAAAGTAGGCCCAAAGCCTGGTATTAGTTCATCATATTCACGGGACAAATCACCATTAAGTTTGCAGACATGAGGTACAGTAGCTGGGAGCAGTCTTACAGCCTTGGCATTGCGGAGAGAGAAGTCTCCTGCTATCTGGTCCGGCATTTAAATTGTCCTATTTTGGCTGCCTCAATATAGAAAGGATGTGGAAGCTTCAGAGAAATTGAATAACAGATTTATCTGGACTATAGGGCATGTCTTATGAAGATAAGCTTAAGCGAGCTAGGGTGTTTCTCTTTGGAGTGAAGGATGATGAGAGATGACTTGATGGATGCGTACAAATAATAAGAGGCATATGCAGCCTGGATAGCCAGAGATCTTTTTGCAGGGTAAAGGGGGGCATAATTTTAAAGTGATTGGATGAAAGTATAGCAGGGAGGTCAGAAGTAAATTCTTTACACAGAGAGTGGTGGGTGTGTGGATCACCCTGCCTGGGATGGTGGTAGGAGGGCATTTAAGAAATTATTAGATAGGCAAATGGATATCTTATTTGATGCACAGTGAGTCTCACTTCAGTTGTTGGGATGTTGATGGAGAAGATCCTGAGAAACAGGATTTATGAATATTTAGAGAGGAATAATATGATTAGGAATAGTCAGCATGGCTTTGTTAAGGGCAAGTCGTGCCTTACGAGCCTTTGAATTTTTTGAGGATGTGACTAAACACATTGATGAAGGTAGAGCAGTAGATGCTCTACTAGATGCTAGTATATGGTTTCAGCAAGGCATTTGATAAGGTACCCCATGCAAAGCTTATTGAGAAAGTAAGGAGGCATGGGATCCAAGGGGACCTTGCTTTGTGGATCCAGAACCAGCTTGTCCACAGAAGGCAAAGAGTGGTTGTAGACAGATTATATTCTGCATGGAGGTTGGTGACCAGTGGTGTGCCTCAGGGATCTGTTCTGATTTGCTCTTTGTGATGTTTATGAATGACCTGGATGAGGAAGTGGAGGGATGGATTAGTAAAATTTGCTGATGACACAAAGGTTGGGGGTGTTGTGGATAGTGTGGAGGGCTGTCAGAGGTTACAGCAGGACATTGATAGGATACAAAACTGGGCTGAGAAGTGGCAGATGGAGTTCAACCTAGATAAGTGTGAGGTGGTTCATTTTGGTAGGTCAAATATAATGGCAGAATATAGGCAGAATATAAAAAAATGGAAAGACTCTTGACAGTGAGGAGGATCAGAGGGATCTTGGGGTCTGACTCTATAGGACACTCAAAGCTGCTGTGTAGGTTGACTCTGTGGTTGGGAGCTGAGGGATAATGTTGCAGCTATATAGGACCCTGGCCAAACCCTACTTGGACTACTATGCTCAGTTCTGGTCTCCTCACTAGAGGAAGGAAGTGGAAACCATAGAAAGGGTGCAGTGGAGATTTACAAGGATGTTGCCTGGATTGGGGAGCATGCCTTATGGGAATAGGTTGAGTGAACTAGGCCTTTTCTCCTTGGAGTGACGGAGGATGAGAGGTGATCTGATAAAGGTATACAAGATGATGAGAGGCATTGATCGTGTGGACAGTCAGAGGCTTTTTCTCAGGACTGAAATGGCTAGCACAAGAGGGCACAGTTTTAAGGTGCTTGGAGGTAGGTACAGAGGAGATAGCAGGAGTATGTTTTTTATGCAGAGAGTGGTGAGTGCGTGGAATGGGCTGCTGGCGGCGGTGGTGGAGGTGGAAACGATAGGGTCTTTTAAGAGACTTCTGGATAGGTACATGGAGCTTAGAAAAATAGAGGGCTATGGGTAACCATAGTAATTTCTAAAGTAAGATCATGTTTGACACAGCTTTGAGGGCCAAATGGCCTGTATTGTGCTGTAGGTTTTCTATGTTTCTATGATAGAAAAATGGAGGGTTATGTAGGAGGGAAGGGTTAGATTGATCTCAGAGTAGGTTAAATGGTCAGCAGCACATCATGGGCCGAAGGGCCTGTACTGCGCTGTAATTTTCTATGTTGTGATAAAGGAGAACAGTACTTTGGCTGCCATAGGGCTGAATTTGTTGATATATTTGCTATTTACTTTAAAAGTTCAGATGGATATTATTATAACTATTCATTTCTATATTGGGTGATTTCAATCCTCTTTTTTCCTTCTCTGGTTCCCTCTGCTGTTAGGATAGCTTTCCGATTCTGTGATAGTGCAGTTTCCATTTGTTATCTTTGAATAACACCCAAGGGCTCAGGAGAATGTTTTCAATGAAACATGATCTCCACAAAGCAGATATTTCTGTGCCTCCCTAAGAAGCCAATTGGAGTTTCAGTGTTAGCTTTGGATATTATACCTGCTGAACTTCTCTTGGTCAGGTTTGACAGCATTAAGCATTAAATGGGTTACTTGGACCATTCATGTTCTCTTTCATGGAGTTATTGCATGTTAGTAAAATAAAGAGAGACTTCATAATAGAATTCAAGGCTAGATGCCCTCACTGGCTGAAGACAAAGAAACCATTCCTGCTAGCTGGGAACTCCAGGATTGAGGTGAGATGGAGTGAGTGTGTGAAAGGGGAATGATGAAACAATGGTGTAGAACTGTGTGTAGCTTAAAGTATACATCTATATCTTTCAAGATTTAAAGTTAGAAAACTCTCTTATTTCCATTTCTACTCTATGTATAGTGGAGGTTTGGAACGCTTTCTTTGAAATGGTAAAGATTGTCTTACCATTCGGACAGTGTTAATTTTAAACCTAAGTCTGATAAAGTTTTTGTTTACTGGGATGTGAGGTGTGGCCCGTCATGTAGAAATATATTACAGATCAGCAGTGATCTCTCAGATTAACAGAAGTGGCTTGAAGGGATGAATGGCCTACTCCCAATCCGATGTTTCTTCCTATGCACCTGCAGTTACAACAATGAAAGAACTCCATAGCAATTTTATTTTGCAAATAGGTGAAATTTTAATTCATCCATTCATCATATCCAGTTCGTCCAACATGTTCCCATGGGAACTTTGAATTTCATGTGGAATTTATTAACGAACAGAAATAAAGCAAGTTAATAGTAATTTCTCTTGTAATTGTAGATGGGAGGATAAAAAAAACAAGGAAATGGGAGCTGAAGAATTCATAGAAATATGATCCAAGATGGCACATGTGCTAATTTGCTCCAGAATACCTTTGTGTGTGCATTTTCCCAATGACACACACAAAAAGAACTGGTGTTTTGTGAGTATAGCAATGATGACCACAAAGTTAGCACATAGATGTAAAGACCCATCTAAATTCGCACATTTTGGGGGTCATTCACAAAATCCTAACCTGTACAGTGTTGCCATGGATGGAACTCCCAAAACAACAGTTCTGGACCATTTGAGGTGTTACAAGCAGTGTAATAGGAAGAGTGAACTGCCACTCCGTGACACAGAAGCAAGCATTTCGCTTTCACCCCACCAACCCACTCCTCCGCTAAAGCAAGAGGATAAAGACAGAAGAGGAAGAATCAGAATCAAGAAATGAGATGAGATTCTTTTCTATTTTCCATTCATTGCAGCTTTTTGGTGATGTAATCATGATCGATGTAATCATGGTGATGTAATCATGACCTTTGTTCTGGGGCTTTTATAATATTTGTGTGGTGCAGTTCCAATGTTGTCACACGCAGTTAAATAGCTGGATTAGTAGGGTGAAACTGTGAGCTAATGGCTTGGCGATAGCATTCAAATCCCACTAAAGCAGCTGCGGGATGTAAATTCAGTTAAATAAATAATTCCAAAGGTTCAAAGGTAGATTTAATGTCAGAGAAATGTATACAATATACTACATCCTGAAATACTTCTTCTTCGCAACCATCCACGAAAGCAGAGGAGTGCCCCAAAGAATGAATGACAGTTAAATGTTGGAAACCCAAAGCCCCTCCCCAGCTCCCCCCTCCCACGCGTAAGCAGCAGCAAAGCAATGACCCCCTCCCCAACCAGCAAAAAAAAGCATCGGCACCCCCCCCCCCCCACCGAGCACTCAAGTGTGCAGCAAAGCATCAATAAAGACACAGACTGGCAGTACCCCAAAGACTACTCGTTCACTCGATAATTTGACATATCACAGGCTCTCTCTCTCCCTACTAAGGGAAAAAGAGGTGTCTCCATAATCTAGATTTCTTTTAAACTAATATAGTAGTAGTGATTTGAATAGTTCTAATTTACTAATGTTTTTCAAGGAGGAAAATATCCTATCCTTACCTGCTTTGGATAGATATGGCTTGAATCCTAGAAAATGTGGTTGACATTTATCTGCCCCTGAAAGAGCCCAACGAGTAACTAAGTTCAAGGGCATTTAAGGGCAAACAATGAATGCTGGCTTTACAGTTATGCCTACCTCCCTTGATAAAATCAAATGGCTGAATATGGTAAACTCAGTGTTAAACCAGACCTTTACAGCAATGTAACCTTTAACAATGCAACTCCTTTAAATACTTAATCAGAAAGTCAGAGTCAAAAAGTAACAGAAACAGCATGTTCTGACCCAACATCCATGCTGTCCAAGATACCTATTAAGCTATTTCCTTTTGTCTGCCTTTGATATGACTATAAATCTTTCCTACCCACGCACCTGTCAAAATATCATTAAATTTTGTTATTGTAACTACCTCAACCACTTCCTCTGGCAATGACTCCATATACGCACCACCCTCTGTGTGAAGAGTTTGTCCCTCATTTCCATTTTAAGTCTTTTTCCTCCCACCATAAGTTTAAGATAAAGTCAAAATTCTATTCAAATTTTAAGATTTTTTAACATATATATTCATTAACTTTCAGAGATTTTTGTATCTGGAACTTCAAATCATTTTTTTCCTCTGTAATTCCCTTTTCTTAATATTGTGATATTGAACTTCATCTGCCCCAGTTTTGCAGGAGTACATAATCAATTCAGTATGTTTCTAGAATCCTGCAATCTACAAAATAGCTGCTAAATTGTCTGGAAATATTACTATTTTTCCATGAGCCCTGCCAGCATTTATTATCTATCCCCAATTGCTTCTGAACTGAGGAAACATATAATCAGCACAAAAAATCTAAATCTGTTGTTTAAAAAAAAACAGGGTAAGATTCCTTCTTAATACAAATCCATCCCTTCCTTTGTGCTACCATTTTTTTAGTGGGTTCAGACTGAATTAAACTACTCCGTTCACGAGACAGATGGTATGGCTCACAGATACAGTGGAGAAACTAATTCTGTTCATCTGAAAAGAAGGGGGAGAAAAGCTAATCAAAAATTCTTCCATCTCAGTGAATCTCTAGTGTGTGGGTTGATCTTTATCCTTCATCCAACATCATTCAGTCAGCTACATATCTCATTACAACTTGTGGAAGCTTCCTTTGTGAAATTGGCATATTACTCACCAAACCACACTTCAGAAGAATTGGCTGCAAAATGCTTTGGAAGTTCCTGAAGTCTTGACAGATCATAAATGTAAGCTTTTTCTTATTAAGCAGTCTGAATTCTCACATCGAACATCTGCTTCATTCCTGATTCACAATTCTACTGATTGTGTAAATATGGTGTTCTAAATATTGTCGGGCCAGACAAGGAGAGAAATGCTAACAGTCTCTTTGCATCCCATGCCAATTGTGATAAAGTCTGCTGACTGCTGTTTTCTCTGGGACTTTTTTTCCCCCCTGTGCCTAAATCTACTCAGTCGTCCATTCTTCCTAAGTCTTGATAGGAGACATTCTAATATAGGATACATTCAGGGCAAATACTAAGTGCCCAGAAAATGAGATTACAAGCAGAATATCTCTAAATTTTCAACCGCTCACTGCAGTCAGAAGTTCCCACTTGCTTCAAAAAGACATCAATTATACCAGTGGCTAAGAAGAATAATGTGGGCTGCCTTAATGACTATTGCCCAGTAGCACTCACATCGACAGTGATGAAATGCTTTGAGAGGTTGGTCATGACTAGACTGAACTCCTGCCTCAGCAAAGACCTGGACCCATTGCAACTTGCCTATTGCCACAATAGGTCAATGGAAGACAATCTCAAGTGGCTCTCCACATGGTTTTAGACCACTTAGACAACACAAACACCTATGTCACGATACTGTTCATCGACTATAGCTCAGCATTTAATACCATCATTCCCACAATCCTGATTGAAAAGTTGCAGAACCTGGGCCTCTGTACCTCCATCTGTAATTGGATCCTTGACTTCCTAACTGGAAGACCACAATATGTGCGGATTGGTGATAACATATCTTCCTCGCTGATGATCGACACTGGCGCACCTCAGGGGTGTCCCACTGCTCTACTCTCTATATACACATGACTGTGTGGCTTGTAATAACTCAAATACCATCTACAATTTTGCCGACAATACCACCATTGTTGATAGAATCTCAGGTGGTGACGAGAGGGCGTACATGAGTGAGATATGCCAACCAGTGGAATGGCACCACAGCAACAACCTGGCACAAGATGAAAGAGCTGATTGTGGACTTCAGGAAGGGTAAGATGAAGGAACACATACCAATCCTCATAGAGGGATCAGAAGTGGAGAGAGTGACCAGCTTCAAGTTCCTGGGTGTCAAGATCTCTGAGGATCTAACTTGGTCCTAACATATCAATGTAGTCATAAAGAAGGCAAGACAGCGGCTATACTTTATTAGGAGTTTGAAGAGATTTGGCATGTCAACAAATACACTCAAAAACTTCTATAGTTGTACCTTGGAGAGCATGCTGACAGGCTGCATCACTGTCTGGTATGGAGGTGCTACTGCACAGGACCAAAAGAAGCTGCAGAAGGTCGTAAATCTAGTCAGCTCCATCTTGGACACTAGCCTACAAAGTACCCAGGACATCTTTAGGGAGCGGTGTCTCAGAAAGGCAGCATCCATTATTATGGACTTCCAGCACCCAGGACATGCCCTTTTCTCACTGTTACCATCAGGTAGAAGGTACAGATACCTGAAGGCACACACTCAGCGATTCAGGAACAGCTTCTTCCCCTCTTCCATCTGATTCCTAAATCGACATTGAACCCTTGGACACGACCTCACTTTTTTTAATATACAGTATTTCTGTTTTTGCACACTTTTTAAAATCTGTTTAATATACGTAATTGATTTACTTGTTTATTTATATGTTTTATTTTATTTTATTTTATTTATTATTACTATTTTTTTCTCTCTTTCTGCTAGATTATGTGTTGCATTGAACTGCTGCTGCTAATTTAACAAATTTCACATCACATGCCGGTGATAATAAACCTGATTCTGATTCTGATAAGTGATGTTCGCTTAGGGATAAATAATGGGACAAACACCAGAGAGACACGGAGGTAGAAATTTATCCCCTGTTGTATACACAAAATACATGATGAGTCTATTAATCTCTACTTCTATACTTTGGCTTCATTAAAGTTCAGAAGCAGGATTCAGTGTGCATATATTATATTGTGCATTTAACATATACCTAGAAGGTAAATTTCTACCTCATCTCCTTCATTGAATATTATTTTCATATCTTTATGAGTTCAAATGTCTTCGCTCAGAGGGTGGTTCAAGTGTGGAGTGAGCTGCCAATAGAAGTTGTGGGTGCATATTCAACTGTACCATTTAAGAGAAGTTTGTGAAAAGCCCTGGTTTCCTTGGCTGTGTAAGTCTAGGGAAGACACCCTCTGGTCCCACAAACTCGTGAGATTGAGGTGACTCTTCCACCCCAAGCCCTGGTTAGTGTGGAGGCTGTGTAATTTGCTGCCCTGTTACAACTCAATGCCTCAAAATAACAGACAGTACACTACATGCAATTAAAGGAATTATATTTATAAATCTTATCTGAAGGGTTAGTAAAGAAAAACAAAAAGAAAAGGGCCCATTTTAATTAAACAGTCACATGTTGGAGCTCATCCTGAACTTCTCTGTCACTCACGCGCTGGGCCCTTGGTCTGTGTGAAAACACACCACTTTCCAAACGTCACTCGCAATCCATCTCAAACATACGGGTCTCCCACCGGATCGTATGCTATGACCGGTTCTCCCCAGTGTCTTCTCTTCTCATCTACCATCAAACAAAATGGTCCAAGAGTAACCTCACCAAAAAACCTGCCCCCCACCCTTTTCACCTTTCTAGCTGGATGGCACACATTCCTCATCATTCCTGATCGTCAACAATAACCCAAACAGGCTGAAAGCAGAACAGCGGCTCTCACAGAGCTGCTAAAATAAATACCTACAGCATAACAGTAGAGATGTGGACCCAGGCATTACATTTGTATAGATACATAGGTGAGTGGGGCTTGAAGGGATATGGTCTGGATGCAGGTAGATGGGGCTAGGGAGATTTCAGGTCAGCATGGACTATACAGGCCAAAGGGTTTGTTTCTGTGCTATAGTACTCTATGATTCTATGAATGAGGATTTGGTTTAACATAAAATGTCAAAGTAATTGTGTTCTCAATACCCTGGTAAAGGACTTGAAATATAACTTAAAGATGAGAGTGTTACCAATTGGACCAAAACTAGTAAAAAGAAAAACTGCCAGCAGTTATATATGATATCTGTTATTTACACCATAAAACCTTGACATGGGAGCAGAATTGAGCCATTTGGCCCATCAAGTCTGCTCCTCCAATCCATCATGGCTGCTCCATTTCCCTATCAACCCCATTCTCCTGTTTACTCCCCATAACCTTTCACACCCTGACTAATCAAGAACCTATTAGCCTCCACCTTGAAAACACCAACGACCTGGCCTCCATAGCCACCTGTGTCATTGAATTCCACGGATTCACCACTGTCTGGCTAAAGAAATTCTTTCTCATCTCTGTTTGAAATGGATGTCCCTCTATTCTGAGGCTCTGTCCTCAGGTCCTAAACTCTTAAACCACAGGAAACACCCTTTTCACATCCACTCTGTCTATGCTTTTCAACATTCGATAGGTTTCACTGAAATCCCCTTTCATTCTTTTAAGTTCCAGTAAGGGCTCAGAGCCATCAATCTCTTCTTATATGATAAGCCTTTCACTTCCAGAATCAATCTCATGAGCCTCCTTTGAATGCTCTCTAATGTCAGCACATTCTTTCCTATGTAAGGGACCCCAAACTGCTTGCAATACTCACGGTGATGCCTCATGAGTGCCTTATAAAGCCTCAGCATTACATCCTTGCTTTCATATTCTAGTACTCTCAAAATGAATGCTAACATGGCATTTGCCTTCCTCACCACTGACACAACCTGAAAAATACCCTTTAAGGAATCCTGCATGAATTTTCTTCCTGTTTAGAAAATAGTCTATGCTGTTATTCCTCTTACCAAATTGCATAACCACAAACTTCACTACACTATATTCCACTTGCTACCTCTTTTTCCATTTTCCTAATCTGTCCAAGTCCTTTTGCAGCCTCGCTGCTTCCTTAACATTACCTGCTTCTCCACTTATCTTTGTTTCATCCACAAACATGACCACAATGCCATCAATTCCATCATCCAAATCAATGTAAAAAGAAGCAGTCCCAGCACCAACCCTTGCAGAACACCACTAGTCATGAGCAGCCAATCAGAAAAGGCTCCCATTATTCCAACTCTTTGTCTCCTACCAATCCGCCGATGTTCTATCCATGCTAGTATCTTTCCTGTATTACCTTGGGCTCTTATCATGTTAAGTAGCTTCACATGCATCATGTTGTCAACAGCTTTCTGAAAATCCAAATACACAACATACACTGACTCTCCCTTATCTATCCTGTTTGTTATTTCCTCAAAGAATTTCTCAGGCACAGTTTTCCCTTAAGGAAACCATGCTGACTTCGGCCTATTTTATCATGTACCTCCAAGTACCCAGAAACCTCATCCTTAACAATCAACTCCAACATCTTCTCAATCTTAGTTCAGGCTAAGTGACATAATTTTCTTTCTTCTACCTCCCTGCCTTCTTGAAGAGTGGAGTGACATATGTAATTTTAAATTCCTCCGGAACCATTCCAGAATCAAGTGATTCTTGAAAGATCATTACTAATACCGCCACAATCTCTTCAGCTATCTCCTTCAGAACCCTGGGGTGTGGTCCATCTGGTCTAGGGGATGTATCGACCTTCAGACCTTTCAGCTTCCCAAGCTCCTTCTCCTTAGTAATAGCAACTGCATTCATTTCTTCCCCCGGCACTCTGGAACTTCTGGCATACTGCTAGTGTTTTCTGCAGTGAAGACAGATGCAAAATACAAATTCAGTTCATCCACCATTTCTTTATCCCACATTGCTAACATTCCAGTGTCATTTTCCAGTGGTCCAATATCTTTTATTACCTCTCTTTTTCTCTTTATTTACCTATAAATCTGCCGGTATCCTCTTTGATATTATGGACTACCTTACCTTTATATTTCATCAATTTCATCTCCTGCCCCATGGATTTTTTTGTTGTCTTCTGTTGGTTTTTAAAGATTTCCCAATACTCCAACTTGCCACTAATTTTTGCTCTATGATGTGCCTTCTCTTTGGCTTTTATGTTGATTTTGACTCCCCTTGTCAGCCTGCCTTTAGAAAACTTCTTCTTCTAAGGTAGCCATTTTGGTAATGTTCAAGTACAGAAGTTCGAAAATTATTGATCGGGCTTTGAACTCACATCAAGTTCGACCTGCTACAGGAATAGTGAGACTTTGAACTTGAAGAATAAGGCAGAAATTCAAGAGCATTGGGGAAGAAGTAGGAGTAGTTTTATTACTAAAGAGAAAGTGCTTGGAAGTAGAAAGGTCTGAAGTTTGATAAGTCAACTGCACCATATGGACTATACCCCAGGGTTCTGAAAGAGGTAGCAGAATAGATTGATGAGGCATTAGTAGTGATCTTTCAAGGTTCACTGGATTCTGGAATAGTTTCGGAGGACTGGAACATTGCAAATGCAACTCCACTCCACAAGAAGGGGAGAAGGCAGAAGAAGGGAACTTATAGGCCAGTAAAGCTTAACTTCAGTGGTTGGGAAGACATTGGAGTCTATTATTAAAGATGACATTCAGGAGTACTTGGAGGCACATGACCAAATAGGCCAAAGTCAGCATGGATTTCTTATGGGGAAATTTTGCCTGACAAATCTGGTAGAATTCTTTTGAGGAAACAACAGGCAAAAATAGCCAGAGGAGAGTCAGTGAATGTTGCTTCCTTGGATTTTCGGAAGGACTTTGACAAGGTGCCACACATGAGGCTGCTTAACAAAGTAAGAGCCCATGGTATTACAAGATAGAAGACTGGCTGACTAGTAGGAGGCAAATAGTGGGAATCAAGGGGGGCTTTTCTGGTGCTAGTGGTGTGCTACAGGGGACAGTGTTGGGACTGCTTCTTTTCACATCATATGTCAATGATTTGGATGACTTGATTGGTTTGTGGCCAAGTTTGTGGATGATACAAAGATTGGTGGAGGGATAGGTAGTGTTAAGGAAGCATCAAGTCTGTAGCAGGACATAGACAGATTAGGAGAACGGAGAAAGTAATGGCATATGAAATATAGTATAGGGAAGAAAATGGTCATGCACTTTAGTAGAAGAAATAAAGGTGTAGGTTATTTTCTAAATGGGGAGAAAATTCTGTAATCAGAGGTGCAATGGGACTTGGGAGTTTTGGTGCAGGATTTCCTAAACATTAAGTTGCAAGTTGTGTCAGTGGTAAGGAAGGCAAATGCAATGTTAGCATTCCTTTGGAGAGGACTAGAATATAAAAGCCAAGGTATAATGCTGAGGCTTTATAAGGCATTGGTAAGGCTGCACTTGGAGTGCTGTGGACAGCTTTGTACCTGTTATCTAAGAAACGATGTGCTAGCATGGGTGAGGGTCCAGAGAAGATGCACAAGAATGATCCCAGGAATAAAAGGGTTAATGTGTGAGGAGCTCTTGGTGGCTCTGGCTTCATACTTGCTGCAGCTTAGAAAAATGACAGTGAATCTCATTGAAACCTATCAAATATTGAAAGGCTTAGATAGACCAAAAGGACATGGAGAGGATGTTTCCTATAATTGGAGGTTTCTAAGACCAGAGGGCAATGTTTCAAAATAGAAGGATGTCCCTTTAGAACACAGACAAGGAAACATTTCTTTAGCCAGAGGATGGAATTAATTGCCATAGATGGCTGTGGAGGCCAAGTCATAGCGTATTTTTAAAGTGGAGGTTTATAGGTTCCTGATTAATAAGGGTGTCAAAGGTTACAGAGAGAAGGCAGGAGAAATGGGTTAAGACTGATAATAAATCAGCCGTGATGGAATGGCAGAACAGATTCAAGGGGTTGAATTTCCTAATTCTGCTTCTATGTTTGATGGTCTTGTGGTCACTGTACTTTCGGACAGCAGTGTGTTAGAATTTTGTTTTTGTTATTGTTGGCCAAAAAAAACTAAACAATTTTATTGAAAAATAGTTTTTAAAACATCAGTGGGGCATTGTATCAAGGTAAATTATATTTTATTGATAATTTCTTTGATGCTTTGGCTTCAGGGTATGTTTTGTCAGTTCATCAATCATTCTATATGTGCTATCAGGTACTTCAATTAGCCCCACTGGTGATCTGCCAGTAGCCAATATCTATGGCAACAGAGGACTGCCCCTGCCTGTGAATGATCTAGATTCTATACTGAAGAATTTTTTTTCCAAGAATTGTGGCTTAAAGTTCTATTTGTAAAGAACCACGCGCAGCTGCCTGAAATAGGTGTTAGGCCCCATGTATATATCGTGGATGAGTCTAATGGCTGTGTGTGTTTTTTTATTCTGGTCAGTACTAAGTAACATTGCCATCAAATCCTCCAGCTGAGAACTTTTTGGAGGCCGAAGTTGTGATCTGAACAAACAGAAAGACTACTCCGACAGAATCAAGCGCCTCTATTAATCAGAGAAACAAAGACTCCTGATGTAACACCAACCTCCGTGGTACCAACCACCCCAATCCATCAAATATAGTACTTCACCTTCAGTATCACTGAAGCTACATCCTGGAACACCCATCCTGGCAGCACTTTGAGAATGTCTTCACCAGGAATATGGATTTCCTCCACCTGCTCATGGCCAATGAGGATAAGTAACTAACGCTGGTTTTGCCCACACTGCCCAAATCTTGAAAAGGAATAAATGAGGGAAAAAAAGGTAAATGAAATAAACCCTACCTGTTTGTTATCTTACACCCCACTTCAGTCAATCAATCACTTCACCACCCCCCCCCCACCTCCTCTTTAAAATGACATCAGCCCTTTTTTACTCTCAGTCCTGATACAGGGTTTCAACCAGTTACGTTGAAGATTTGTTTCCTCCTACAGATGTTGCTCGACTTGCTAAGTTCCTCCAGCAGATCCGGACTCCAGCACCTACAGATTCTTGTGTCTTAATTCATATAGACATTCTGGTAGAGCCTGAAGATGCAGGTACAAATGCCTAGTGTTGCAGCCCTCCTCCTGACTAAGGCAGTGCCCTCTTCAAACTTTTCCATCCAAAACTTACATGAAAGTGGTTGGTCTTCAACACATGCAAGTAAGGGGAAGAGCCAATTTTTCAATCTTTTCTTTGCTTGAGAAACCCTATAATTAATTTCATAGGACATTAAAACTTAAAATAGAATAAGATTGAACCTGTCAATCAGAGGGTTGAACTTAAGCCTCTGATTGCTCTTATCGGTACTTCGGGAGAAGTTGACATGCATTTAACTCCGACTAAGCGTTGTACATTGTCTTTCACCTCTCATTTGGCCAGACGTGCAGTCCTACTTAGGTGGAGAGATGCTGCCCCACCCACTCATGCTCAATGGCTCAGAGATATTATGTCCTGCTTAGACCTTGAAAAGACTCATTATTTACTTCTTAATTCAGATATAAAGTTCCAAAAGGTGTGGGAAACTTTTCTTGATATTTTTGTAATGCCTGTTTAGATTTAGGGTGCATCCCTCCTTTTTCTTTTCTTTTGCATTTAAATCCCTTACTTACAGCTTCTTATGGTTAAGATTTATTGTTTTTTATGGATAAACATATTATAGTTTAGGTAGTAGGCAATATACCTTCTTTTTATAAATACAGCTCTGTGGTGATATAGTTCTGATTACCGTAGATTTCGCACTACAGAGTGCACCTGATTAAAAGCTGCTGGCTCTAATTTTAGAAAGAAAATCAATTTTGTACTTGTACAAGCTGCACCGGATTTTAGGCCGCAGGTGTCCCACGTTGTAATATGAGATATTTACACAGAAAGTTATTACACGTGAGGATTTTTTAACTTTTAATTAAATCCATATGGTAACATAAACAAATACATATTGCAAATGCTTTTTTTCGAACCGTGCCTGTAACACGGCTACTTTTAAATATACATACATATCGGTAACACACAAATTACGTTGTGTATACATTCCAATATCTCCTAACGACTGGTAAAAAAATATATACTGCAGCCTACCAGGAAAAGTTATTGATCGCCTTTAACTTAAAAGCAGTGTTTCGCGCTCGCCTAATGCCCCCACCTTCCCGTTTATCGCAAACCGGTATTTCCCACAAGACGCGGCGAAACCGGATGTGACATCATAGTATCCCGGGATGTAGTACTTCTAACTTTAACTAGAAAATACTAACAAATGAATTACTAAGCGAAAATATTATAAACTAAATAACTGCCATAAAGGCAGCACAATGCTTTTCTTCGAGTGTTTTCCATGTTGATGAGGGTGAGTACAAATGACTGATTTACAATAATTTAATTGTGAAAGTGCGCTTGATTTATCGTACAATTTCATTGGACCTCTGTGAACTACTCATCAATTTTATTGGTCTACTGTTACGAGGCAAAATGTTTTTGGCGGCATGAAAAAAATTCATGCATTAGCCGCACCGTAGTAAAGGCCGCAGTGTTCAAAGCTGTTCAAAATGTAGCGGCTTATAATCCGACATCTACGGTAACTCTTTTATATATCGTAAGGTTGTCTTGGAGTTTGGTAGTGGGAGGGTGGGGTGGTAACTAACTTTACACGATCTACTATGGGTGCTTTGCTTAATTGTTATGAATTGTACTTTGATATGTTTGTTTTGCACTGTATAAACCTCTTTTGTTATTGTTTTTTTGTTTTGTTGCATTGCAAAAACTCATTAAAAAATTAATTTAAAAAAAGAAAAAGATTGGCTATTTATAGAGATGTTACTGGGACAGGGAATGGGTGACTGATAGAAGATTTGAGATGAGAAAAGTGGAGAAAATTTAAAATTAATAGGCTTCTTATTCCTTCTGAATTAGGCAACCATAGGGTTAAATTACAGATGGTGGGTAAATCCACCTCCAAGTCTGTAGAGATGTTACTTTAAATACACAAATTGAGTTCCATTGATGCCATTGAGTCCTTACCTGTCACTCTGTCTTGATGCCTGAGCTTGGTATAAGATGAGATTCCAGTTTACATGCCAATTCCCGGACTCTAACCTAACTCTATTGAAGCTGAGCATGTAGATTAGATCTAGGAATAGATCCATTCTCTGGACATGGTTTTCCCTGTCTTGTGCTCCTGTCAGGGTGTTCTGTACTGCCGGATTTAATCTCCTTTGTATTGACACTTGGGTCTCAGGAGACTGCCAGCTATTCAGTTTTGCCTCTTTATTTTAGTTTTGTCTATTTCATGTTAATTACTCTTTTATTAGTGGAAAATAATGCAAAATCATTGCTAATTGGAAATACAAATATTATGAAATTGAACTTACAGAACATTCCCGACAGAGTTTAATATTTGTCAGGTTAACAGAGTGGTCTATTGAAAAAAGTATTTGGATTTTTTTAACTCTCTTTTATTCACTTTTCAGGACTTGGTCAGTCGTGCTAAGGCAAAACTTATTGCTCCTTCATTATAGCAGAGAGAGTGGTGGTTACCTATATTCTTGCAGTCAACAATCTAGTCACTGTTGAACGTGGTAGACCGTGTACACTCTCCCAGAAACAGTAATGTGATAATTACGTGTAAATTCAGTTGCACAGCGCTTTTCCTGTGCTTTGCAATCAAAAATCTTTTATTTCTCTATGAGTGAGTGAAGCATTTCCAAGTCTTAATTTAGTCAGCAGATTCTTCCTAAGACATCCTATCATAAGTCAACATTAGAATCACTGAGCAGTGCAGACAAAATGCTGGAGGAACCCAGCAGGTCAGGCAGCATTTATGGGGGAGAGTTAAACTGAGGAGGTTTTAGGCCGAGACCCTTCATCAAGACATGAAAAAAAGATGACGAATCAGAGTAAGAAAGTGGGAGGAGGGGAGAAAGACCCACAAGTTGATAGGTGAAACAGGGGGATGGGGGGAGGAGGGGGAGGGGTAAAGTAAAGATCTGGGAAGTTGATTGGTGAAAGAGATTGGCTGGAGAAGGGGGAACCTGATGGGAGAGGACAGAAGGCCATGGAAGACAGAAAAGGGGGGGGAGCACCAGAGGGAGATGATAAGCAGATAAGACGAAAGAGAGAAATGGAAATAGGGAATGGTGAAGGGGGTGGGGGGCATTACCAGAAGTTTGCGAAATCAATGTTCATGCCATCAGGTTGGAAGCTTTCCAGACAGATTATAAGGTGTTGCTTTTCCTGCACCTGAGTTTGGCCTCATCGCGACAGTAGACTAATATATCGGAAAGAATGGGAAGTGGAATTAAAATGGGTGGCCACTGGGAGATCCCGCTTCTTCTGGCGGACAGAGCGTAGGTGCTCTGTGACGCAATCTCCCAAGCTGCATCAGTTCTCACCAATGTACAGGAGGCCGCACCAGGAGCAGCGAATACTGTAGATAACCGCCAACATACTCACAGGTGAAGTGTCACCTCACCTAGGAGGATTGTTTGGGGTCTTGAATGGTAGTGAGGGAGGAGGTGTAGGGCATTTGTCCACTTGCAAGGATAAGTGCCAGGAGGGAGATCAGTGGGAAGGGACGAATGGACAAGGGAGTGCAATAGAGAGAAATCCCTGCGGAAAGCAGGAAGTAGGGGAGAGGGAAAGATGTGCTTGGTGGTGGGATCCTGTCGGAGATGGTGCAAGTTATGCAGGTTTATGTGCTGTATGCAAAGGCTGGTGGGGTGTTAGGTGAGGACAAGAGGAACCCTATCTTCGGTAGGGTGGCAGGAGGATAAGGTGAGGGCAGATGTGCGTAAAGTGGAAGAGATGTGGTAGAGGGCAGTGTTGATGGTGGAGGAAGTGAAGCCCTTTCCTGTGAAGGAGGAGGATACCTCCTTAGTTCTGGAACGACAAGCCTCATCTTGAGAGCAGATGCGGTGGAAACGGAGGAATTGAGAGAAGTGGGTGGTGGTTTTACAAGTAACAGGATGGGAAGAGGTATAGTGCAGGTAGCTGTGAGAGTCAGTAGGTTTGCCAAGTTGATTTCCTTGCAGTTCCACACAGAGACACCGACACATGCACTGAATCTCCAGCTGGTAATTCCAATTCTCTGAGCTTTCAGCTCAAGTCTTTACACCACATGTTGCCAGTAGATTGCCAAACCCTCCTTTCCCTCCGAGCTTCCTGTGGGAAGAATGCCAATAACCCCCTGATATGCTGCAGACCTAGCCCCACCGCTCCAACTTTACCTGGCCAGCAACCCAATCAAACCAGTCTCCGGTAAGGAAGTATGGGGTACACATTTCTATATAAATGTTCAATGCCCAGCTATTGCAAGGCCTGGTTTATGATAGAATTTTGTCAAAGTAGCTACAACTGTTGCCTGTTTGCTTCTGCTCCAGTCTAGTGCACCACTTTGGATGCAGTAGATATTCTCTGCTAATATGTCTTTTCTAGAGATGTTGATTAAGAACTAAATATTAATTGGGTCCATTGTATTAAGTTCTTTGCTTTTATTTTATTCAGTGCCTTGGGATCTCTTAGATCCATTCAATACAGCCTTGGTCAATGAAAGGAAAATATAAGGTATAAGCTAACAAGAATTACTCATTAGTTGCCGTTCTATGCTGTGTATGAACACAGAATTAACCCAAGGTCCTCTAGTCTATCATCAAACATGTTGGTCCTTTCACCTTATTAAGAAATGTATTAGTGAGGAAAACCAATTACAGCGAGCTGGCCTGCTGCTAATTTGTAATAAGGCCTGTCTGCTTGCCAGGGCAGAGATTTCATGTTAAGCTAATCTTCTTTGTTACTTGATTTGTGGTCAGCACCTTGTGTTATTAATCAAATGTTAGTGAATGTCCCAAGGTACTGTTAGTGATAAGTTAGTCAGTGGAACTGAACCCACTCCACTTCTGTTCATAGGAACAAACGGATCTAGAAATTAGATTCTGCAGTGCCTGTTCTTTTTCTATACCAACCCCTTATAGAGTAATCTGATGTATGCTGTTTTTAATTTTGCTACATTGAATAGGGAGAATAGTTAGGTTTGCTGAGCAACACAGCAGTAAGCCAGTTCTGGTCTAGAAGCCCTCATTGTCGATTTGACTGTTTGTGGCATTGGGTCCCTTCCAGGCAATTGTCAGCAACATATTAAACAACCGTCACATCTCCAATTTTAATCGTGCCTCCAAAACTTGCACTGACAAATATTGTCAAAGTGAGTCTCGTAAAAATTTCAGAGTTGTAAACTTTGATAATAAATGAAACTTTGAACAACTGAGTGTCTTGTATCGTGCTAAATAATGATTGTACTCCAATCGCAAACAAGAGAAAATCTGCAGATGCTGGAAATCCTAAGCAACACACACAAAATCAGCAGGCCAGGCAGCATCAATGGAAAAGAGTACAGTCGATGTTTTGAGCTGAGACCCTTTATCAGGACTGTACAGCTTGTACTATGATTGTACTGCTCATGTTAACCCTATGCTCAAATTTTGCCATAAGTGATGGTGCAGATGCCTCTTCTCAGTTTCTGAAACCCAGCAAATAACAACAATTATTATCCATTTGGTTGCAGCCAGACTGTCTAGTCAAGTGTAGTATATATAGCTTCTCCGAGGATCATCAACTTATTGTGGTGGAAAGGCTTGGGAGTTCCAAAGATCCTGAAAGTGATGCCATCTTGAATTTAGCTCCTTGTAGGGTCACCCAAGGCAGTAAGGTCAAGAACGAGGTTTCAGACAAAGAATGATCCAGCCAGACCTCAATGATGGAGCTGGCAGAAGATGATGACGCATCACAATGACAGTGAAGGTGGAGGAAGGCTGCAGCAGTGAAGGTTACCCAGTCATCTTATATTTCCAAGCCACCGGACCCTGACCCCAATCTGTCAAGGACTGTGTGGTGGCTGCCCATGCATCAGCTTCCTCATGTTAAAAAAAACTTACACACATCCGTTCTCCATTAAGGGAATCAACCCTAACATCCCACTCAACTCGGGTGATAGACAATAGACAGTAGGTGCAGGAGTAGGCCATTCGGCCCTTCTAGCCAGCACCGCCATTCACTGTGATCATGGCTGATCATGCACAATCAGTACCCTGTTCCTACCCTCTCCCCATATCCCTTGACCCCGCTATCTGTAAGAGCTCTATCTAACTCTCTTGAAAGCATCCAGAGACTTGGCCTCCATTGCCTTCTGGGACAAAGCATTCCACATATCCACCACTCTCTGGGTGAAAAAGTTTTTCTGCATCTCTGTTCTAAATGGCCTACCTCTTATTTTTAAACTGTGGCCTCTTGTTCTGGACTCACCCATCAGCCGGAACATGCTTCCTGCCTCCAGCGTGTCCAATCCCTTAATAATCTTATATGTTTCAATCAGATCCCCTCTCATCCTTCTAAATTCCAGTGTATACAAGCCCAGTCGCTCCAATCTTTCAACATATGCCAGTCCTGCCATTCCGGGAATTAACCTTGTGAATCTATGCTGCACTCCCTCAATAGCAAGAATGTCCTTCCTCAAATTTGGAGACCAAAACTGCACAGAATACTCCAGGTGGGGTCTCACCAGGGCCCTGTACAGCTGCAGAAGGATCTCTTTACTCCTATACTCAATTCCTCTTGTTATAAAGGCCAGCATGCCAGCATGTGTGATCCACAACTAATATATACATGGAGGTGTGAAATACAAGAACAGAACAAAACAACACTATTAATTTATTATTTTGTCCTTTTATTCCTTTTCTAAGGAAAGATATTCCTGTTATGGGTGTGTAATGAAGATTCACCAGGTTAATTCCTGTTGTGGCAGGTTGACATATGAAGAGATATTGGTTTATATTGTTGGAGTTTTAGAAGAATGGGAGGGGACCACCTAGAAACCTACAAAATGGTGACAGGACTGGACAGACTGATTAAAGGATGTACGTTACCCCTGGATAAGAAATCCAGGATCACTCATCACTGTCATTTAATAACGAGATGAGAAGAAATTTCTTCTCCCAGAATGTGGTGAGCTTCTAGAAATTCTCTGCTCTAGGAAGTAGTCAAAGGCTAATCATTAAACACATTCCAAGCATTGGGTATTACTCCTGAGGCTAAGGGAAAGAGGGATTTGTCAAAAGAAAGCTAGAGTACTACCGAATGTGGATAAAATTGGCGACTGACCCTTCTTGACCAACCTCCTGTGCAGGACATTGCTAAAAGCCTTGTTCAAGTCCAGGTAGACAAAATTATTGCTTTTCTTTCTTGGTAACCTGTTCAAAAAACTGAGTAAAATTGGTTAGATATGACCACCCTGCAGAAAGCCAGGTTAACTATCCCTAGTCAAGCCCTCTCTATCCAAATACTTAAATATCCTGTCTCTTAGAATACTTTCCAATAATTTACTTATTACTGACATCAGACTCACTGGCCTATAATTTCCTGGCTTATTAGAGGTATTCTTGAAAAATGGAACAATGTTAGCAGTCTCCAGTCTTCCAGCAACTCGCATGTGCCAAAAGGCATTTTAAATACATATGCCCAGGGCCCCCGCAATTTCTGCAATATTCTCCCACTAAGTGCAGGAGGACAGCTTGTCAGGTCTTGGGGACTTGTCCATCCTAATTTGCCTCAGAATGTCAGATGTTGCAGGTTCATGAGTATCAGTCATAAATGCTGTTTAGTTTGTTGTCATGGTTGTGGAGAGTCACTGACTTGGACCAATGATGGTTGACAGCAAGAACCATTTTCTAAAATAGTTGCTGAGATTGCTTGCAGTGTATGGAGAATTCAGCACATAATGAGCAGCCAGTTGCACCAACTTTCTCTGAATGGGAAGGTCAGCAGGTCTGCAGAGGAATAAACCTCTGCTGGTCCCCTCATCCCATGATTCCCAATGCCAAAAACACCCATAAGTGCCAGCAGCCTTTGATGTAACTGCCAGTAGCAGGATGGGCAATCCTGCCCATGTTCTTACCCTTGCATGAGGGCATTTCCAAATTTTCCAGAAGGCAAAGTTACCATTTGAGAAATGGCCTCAGACCAAATTAAATCATCGCTAAAGGCTATCTTATTGACCTCTTAAGGTTAAAAAAGCTGTAATTCCGTGCCAAACCAAACAACAGAATGCATGCTAATAGTTACAGCAGCTGAACAGCAAGAGTTCTGTGAAGAACAGTTTATAAGGACAGTAGAGCTTCTGGTTAGGGAGTGCTGGTAAGCGAGCAGGAGTGTGTTGTGTGTTTTCCCTGCCTTACATTCATACAGTCCATTATGGTAAAAGCTGTCCCCACCATTGAATATATCTACAAGGAGCGCTGTCATGAGAAAGCAGAACCCACCAGCAAGGACCTCCACCATTCAGGCCATGCTCTTTTCTCACCGTTGCCATTGGGAAGGAGTTACAGGAGCTTTAAGTCCCACACCACCAGGTTTATGAACAGTTATTATCCTGCCATGATCAGCCTTCTGAAGCAAGTGGATAGCTTCATTCACCTCAATACTGAACTGATTCCACGACCTATGGACACACTTTCCTGTAAAAATCCACAGGTATGGAAACGGCTGCACCTGGGGACAACTTGAGACCAGCCCAGGACAGAGAACTATGGCAAGCTACTGTTGGCAGCCTATGCCCCAGCAGGGGTGATGGGCTTAAGTACAATTTGTCTTCTTTTGCACATTAGTTTTCTGTCTGTCTTTTTCTTTGTGTAATTTTTTCATTGACTTTAGTGTGTTTCTTTGTATCTATTGTGAATGCCCACAAGAAAATGAATGTTATGGTAGTATATGGCAGCATACTATATACGTACTTGGATAATATATTTAGTTTGAACTTTGAATTTACTGATTATGACACTGAAAAATGTTACTCAACCCAAGGTGAGTATGTGGCCTCCAGCAGAGGCATCCCATCAACCTGTTACTTCCCTATAACTCTTCAACTTATCTTCTTTCATATACTTCCCAACAACTTCCCTTGGTTTATTTTTAACCACTCACTTACGTTAAGTAACAATGTACAGTTCTCAATTAACCTACGTTTATGATGTGGGAGGGATTGAGAACACCTATGAGGAACTCACAGGTAAAACATGCACATTCCAAAAGAACAGCATCTATGGTCAGGATTGATGAAGGCCCTTAAATGAGGCATCTAACAGATTTATTGGCAAGAAATGATTGAATTTCAGAACTCTGTTTCCTAGCAACCAAACATCAAGATTAATTTACTACATAAGAAATACCCCAAGGCCATTTTCAGCACTGTTCTCATATCTTTTGATTCTCATAATGTGACTAGAAATCTATTGTTGTCTGTTTTGAATGAATGCAGTCACGAAGCCTCCATCCACAGTGATCTATGAAAGATACATCACCCTTACCTCAACTATTCGTGGTCACCTCTGATCATAGACTTCTCAGCCATGTAAATTGAATTGAACTGAATTGAATTGACTTTATTTCTTACATCCTTCACATACATAAGGAGTAAAAATTTTTATGTTATGTCTCCGTCTAAATGTGCAATGTGCAATCATAGTCATTTATAATAAGTTATAATAAATAGAACAGTCAATGTAATATAGAGTACACTCAAATCTGCGTGAGTTCGTCATTCTGATGGCCTGGTGGAAGAAGCTGTCCTGGAGCCTGTTGGTCCTGGTTTTTATGCTACGGTACCGCTTCCCGGATGGTAGCAGCTGGAATAGGTTGTGGTTGGGATGACTTGGGTCCCCAATGATCCTTCAGCACTTTTTACACACCTGACCTTGTAAATGTGCTGAATCATGGGAAGTTCACAACTACAGATGCGCTGGGCTGTCTGCACCACTCTCTGCAGAGTCCTGCGATTAAGGGAGGTACAGTTTCCAAACCAGGCAGTGATGCAGCCAGTCAGGATGCTCCCAATTGTGCCCCTGTAGAAAGTTCTTGGGATTTGTGGGCCCATACCAAACTTCCTCAACTGTCTGAGGTGAAAGAGGCGCTGTTGTGCCTTTTTCACCAGACAGCTGGTGTGTACAGACCACGTGAGGTCCTTAGTGATGTGGAAGTCGAGGAACTTGAAGCTGTTTACCCTCTCAACCTCAGATCCATTGATGTCAATAGGGGTTAGCCAGTCTCCATTCCTCCTGTAATCCACAACCAGCTCCTTTGTTTTTGTGACATTGAGGGAGAGGTTCCTTTCCCTGCACCTAGTCTGTCATGCACCTAAAATCTTCTGTAAGTGTTGATAATATATACCATTTCTCAAAACTCAAGAGAATACTGTCACAGTCTACTCCATATTCTTTTATAGCAAACTCACCATCCTTTGAGCTGGTCTTTTGAATCTTCTCTGCACTCCATCTGTGGCAAGCACTTGCCCTCACTGACCATGACCTCTTTCCAAATCTATAAAATCTCTTACTGCCTTTTTTTATGTTCCCACCAGTCTACACTCATGTTTCGTATTTCCTTTATCAATCTCCTGGTCCTTCACTCGGTTCTAAAATACTCCCAACTCTCAGACCTCCTACTATTTCTGACTACATTATAAGCTTCTTGCTTTGATTTAATGCTAGCTCTAAGTAAGGTGTATATGGTTACTAGAATGAATCACTCTTTCTGTTGGGGCTATAAGTTTTTTCTCTTCTGCAAGATATTATTTCCTTAAATGCTAGCCACTAGCTCCTCACCATTGAACCCTTTAATGTGTTCATCCAATGTTCTGGCCTCTAGAGGTTCAGTTTGTATTGTATGCATTTGTTTAATGCATATCACTTCCTGTATGTAAGCAGTTTTTAATAACATTTCCTGTGTGGGTTAATTGGATTCAACTATAAGCACAGGGTGTAAAGATATCTATCTCTATCCTCTCTTTACTTGCCCTTAAAATGGCAATATCTGTGAGTCTTAAGCTTTGTTCACATTGGTAAACAATTAGTAAATCTATTTTGAAGGAAGTATTATTTTATCGCCTGTCATCGTTAAGATAGTGTCACATCACAAGTTTACTCTTGTTTCCATGGCGTAGATATGGAGTGTTGTGTGTGTGTGTGTGTGTGTGTGTGTGTGTGTGTGTGTGTGTGTGTGTGTGTGTGTGTGTGTGTGTGTGTGTGTGTGTGTGTGTGTGTGTGTGTGTGTGTATTAGCTTGGTTAACACCAATTGCAATATTAATCAGCAGTATTAATATATTAAGGTGCATGGTAATTCTGCATTGAATTTAACATATATTTTATTGAACTTTCTGCAGTTTCACAAGTAAGATTTCATTAAAAACCTTGAAGGAAACTTCTGTCTCAGGTGATTTTTGAAAAGGTGTTTAACTCACTGCATAGTTTTGTATATCCATACCCGAGAGCAGTAGATCCAATCAACTACAGCCGATATGATTCTCGTGCCTTTATTGTTTAGATTTAAGACCCTTGTCTTATATTGAACTACATCACTTTCAAACTCAGTGTAAGATTAGGGAATTTTGTGGCAAAAACCTACATCTAGGGTGTGAGGAGGGAAGGAGTGTGGTTCAACAAAGACATTAAATATGAGTGGGATGGTTAAGTTGGTGGAGGTGGGCGAGTGATCATTAGTTTTATGAGTAGGGATAGTCATGAGTTACAGGCCAGAGAGATCCTTCAAGGATAAATCATGGTCTGAAAAGGTCAAGTTCAACATAATGTGGCTAGATTGTGAATCTGTTGAATTTGGCAAGGGCCTTGGTGGTCAGGGGTATTTGGGTGGGTTGCGGGAAGAAGATCTCATTAAAAGGGTCTAATCATGTAGAGGGATGGAAGGTAATAGTTTGCTTGGAGATGTCAGTGGAAGATAGCAAAAATGAAGCTCTCTCACCCCCAGCAAGTGGAAGATCACATTTTCATTTCTGCTTCTGTTGAATTGAATGGTTACATGAACTCAGGGATACCAGGTTCACAGCCATTAAGTTTAAAGCACATGTGAAATGTGAAGCCTAAAGCTTCTTAAAGTATTCAAGATGGGGATCTGCCTCTCAAGAGTAAAGTATTCCCATCCATCTGCATTAAAATCCAAAGTGGTAAGGTTTATGGGGTTGATTCAGCCTATCTTTAGTTGCATTTTGTTAAGTTTCTCCACTTCTGACCTTGTGATGGATGGAAAACAATTAGGTAGGTGATAATACTTGGGCCTCGGACACTGTCCAGCAGTATTCCTGTGGTGATGTCCTGGATGGAATAACTGACCACCAACAACCACATCTAACTTTCTTGGAGAAACTAATTATTAGCAAGATGTTATTGTATGTGTGGAATAGTGTAACATCACATTGAAAAGGTCTAATGAGTGATGCATCTATCACTAAGATTTCATTAGTTCTGACCCACAATGCACCTTGAAATGGTCAGTAAGTGGTCAACTACATTTGCAACGTAAAGCAGGATTTTTCAAGGAATGGTGGGCTTCATTGGCATTAATTACTATCACTTGATGCAATTCACTACCTTTTGTGGACCTGAATGATCAACATGTTGTTATGTGATTTATAATTATCTGCTACGACCAAACTGCAAGGCAACAGGTGAAAGGGTTCAGGTGCTCAAACAAAATGTATACCTCAGACTGGGGCTGATCTGAGCCATATATTTTATGCTGAGGTCACTGGTTGTTTCAGCAAGAGGATGCTGAATCGGGAAACACAGATATAATATAGCAAGAAATTTAAAATAGACATGGCAAGGATCAGTCATTGTTTTGATATATTCAGCAGAGTTAGATCACCTCAGGATTGGAGAGAATTTTGTCATCTGGATGGCTATTAATGTACTATGTTACTGTTAAGTTAACTGTGGTTTTCATTGGGAACATTGATTTAATTGCCACCATATTTGAAAGAACTCCTTGCTGCCAATTCAGATAATGCCTACCACCACCATTTAGCTGAGAGATAGAGTCATAGAACACTACAGCATAGAAATGGGTTCTTCAGCCCATCTAATGCATGCCAAAATATTAACCTGCCTAGGTGCATCGACCTACACCCGGACCATAGCAGACCCATCCATGTACCTATCAAAATTTTGCTTAAATGTTGAAATCGAACCTTGCATCATCACCTCCACTGGTAACTTGTTCCACACACTCACCATCATCTGAGTGAAGTTGTTCCCTTTAAACATTTGGAAGTGGACAAGATAACAGAGGTAATTAATGAGTACTTTTCTTCAGTATTAACTACGGAAAAGGATCTTGGCGATTGTAGGAATGACTTACAGCAGACTGAAAAGCTTGAGCATATAGATATTAAGAAGGAGGATGTGCTGGAGCTTTTGGAAAGCATCAAGTTGGATAAGTCACCAAGACTGGGTGAGATGTTCTCCAGGCCTCTGTGGGAGGTGAGGGAGGAGATTACTGAGCCTCTGGCTATGATCTTTGCATCATCAGTGCAAAGGTTCCGGAGAGGTTCCGGAGGATTTGAGGGTTGCGGATGTTGTTCCATTATTCAAGAAAGGGAGTAGAAATAGCCCAGGAAATTATAGACCAGTGAGTCTTGCTTCAGTGGTTGGTAAGCTGATGGAGAAGATCCTGAGAGGCAGGATTTATGAACGTTTGGAAAGGCGTAATATGACTAGAAATAGTCAGCATGGATTTGTCAAAGGCAGGTCGTGCCTTACAAGCCTGATTGAATTTTTTGAAGATGTGACTAAACACATTGATGAAGGAAGAGCAGTAGATGTAGTGTATATGGACTTCAGCAAGGCATTTGATAAGGTACCCTATGCAAGGCTTTTTGAGAAAGTAAGGAGGCATGGGATCCGAGGGGACATTGCTTTGTGGAATCAGAACTGGCTTGCTCACAGAAGGCAAAGAGTGGTTGTAGACGGGTCATATTCTGCATGGAGGTAGGTGACCAGTGGTGTGCCTCAGGGATCTGTTCTGGGACCCCTACTTCTCATGATTTTAATAAGTGACCTGGATGAAGAAGTGGAGGGATGGGTTAGTATATTTGCTGATGACACAAAGGTTGGGGGTGTTGTGGATAGTGTGGAGGGCTGTCAGAGGTTACAGCGGGACATTGATAGGATACAAAACTGGCTGAGAAGTGGCAGATGGAGTTCAAACATAGAAACATAGAAAATAGGTGCAGGAGTAGGCCATTCGGCCCTTCGAGCCTGCACCACCATTCAGTATGATCATGGCTGATCATCCAACTCAGAACCCTGTACCTGCTTTCTCTCCATACCCCCTGATCCCTTTAGCCACGAGGGTCATATCTAACTTCCTCTTAAATATATCCAATGAACTGGCCTCAACTGTTTCCTGTGGCAGAGAATTCCACTGATTCACCACTCTCTGCCTGAAGAAGTTTTTCCTCATCTCGGTCC
The DNA here is from genome assembly GCF_048418815.1 of Hemitrygon akajei. NCBI lineage: Eukaryota > Metazoa > Chordata > Chondrichthyes > Myliobatiformes > Dasyatidae > Hemitrygon > Hemitrygon akajei. The sequence goes on from NC_133129.1 coordinate 168,454,163, forward strand.
TAAAAGGCTTCCCCTTTATCCTTAAACTGGGACTCCTCATTCTGGACTTCCCCAACATCGGAAACAATCTTCCTGCATCTAGCCTGTCCAATCCCTTTAGAATTTTACGTTTCAATAAGATCCCCCCTCAATCTTCTAAATTCCAGTGAGTATAAGCCTAGTCAATCCAGTCTTTCTTCATATGAAAGTCCTGCCATCCCAGGAATCAATCTGGTGAACCTTCTTTGTACTCCCTCTATGACAAGAATGTCTTTCCTCAGATTAGGGGACCAAAACTGCACACAATACTCTAGGTGCGGTCTCGCCAAGGCCTTGTACAACTGCAGTAGAAACTCCCTGCTCCTGTACTCAAATCCTTTTGCTATGAATGCCAACGTACCTTTTGCCTTTTTCACCACCTGCTGTACCTGCATGCCCACCTTCAATGACCGGTGTACAATGACACCCAGGTCTCATTGCACCCTCCCTTTTCCTAATCGGCCACCGTTCAGATAATAATCTGTTTTCCTGTTCTTGCAACCAAAGTGGATAACCTCACATTTATCCACATTAAGCCTCACATCAAGCCAGATAAGTGTGAGGTGGTTCATTTTGGTAGGTCAAATATGATGGCAGAATATAGCATTAATGGTAAGTCTATTGGCAGTGTGGAGGATCAGAGGGATCCTGGGCTCTGAGTCCAAAGGACACTCAAAGCTGTTGCACAGGTTGTCTCTGTGGTTAAGAAAGCATACAGTGCATTGGCCTTCATCAATTGTGGGATTGAGTTTAGGAACCAAGAGGTAATGTTGCAGCTATATAGGACCCTGGTCAGACCCCACTTGGAGTACTGTGCTCAGTTCTGGTCACCTCGTTACAGGAAGGATATGGAAATCATAGAAAAGGTGCAGTGGGGATTTAAAAGGACATTGCCTGGATTGGGGAACATGCCTTATGAAAATAGGTTGAGTGAACTCGGCCTTTTTTCCTTGGAGCAACAGAGGATGAGAGGTGTCCTGATAGATGCGTATAAGATGATGAGAGGCATTGCTCATGTGGATAGTCAGAGGCTTTCTCCCAGGGCTGAAATCACTAGCATGAGAGGGCAGATTTTTAAGGTGCTTGGAAGTAGGTACAGAGGAGATGTCAGTGGTAAGTTTTTTATGCAGAGAGTAGTGAGTGCTTGGAATGGGCTGCCAGCAATAGTGGAGGCGGATACAAAAGGATCTTTTAAGAGATTCCTGGACAGTTACATGGAGCTCTGAAAAACAGAGGGCTATCGGTAACCCTAGGTCATTTCTAAGATAAGGATATGTTCGGCACAGTTTTGTGGGTCGAAGGGCCTGTATTGTGCTGTAGGTTTTCTATTTTTCTATGTTTCTATTTCATCTTTCGCACTTAACCCCTGACCACTAACTCTAGTTTCACCCAATCTCAGTGGAAAAAGCCTACTTACATTTACCCTTTTTATACTCCTCATTATTTTGTACCTCTATCAAATCTCCCCTCATTCTTCTATGCTCTGGGGAGTCCTAACCTAGTCAAACTTTCTCTATAACTCAAGTCTCAGCAATGTTCTTCTACATTTTCTCTGCGCTCTTTCAATCGTATTTACATCTTTCTTATAGATAGGTGACCAAAACTGCACACAATACTCCAAATTAGGCTTCACAAAGGTGTTAAAACTTCTACATATTATCCCAACTCCGGCATTCAGCACTTTGATTTATTAAAGCCAAAGTGACAAAAGTTTTCTTTACAACCCTATCTACCTGTGACACCACTTTCAAGGAATTATGGATCTGTTAATTCCAGATCTCTTTGTTCTACTGCACCCCTCAGTGTCCTACCGCTAACCATGTAAGTTCTACGCTGGTTTGCCCTCCAAAGTTGCAACGCCTCACACCTGTCCTGATGAAGGGTCTTGGCCCAAAACATTGACTGTACTCTTTTCCATAGATGTTGCCTGGTTTCCTGCTAAGTTCCTCCAGCATTTTGTGTGTGTTGCTTGGATTTCAAGTATCTGCAGATTTTCTCTTGTCTTAAATTCAACCTACTATTTTTCAGTCAAGCTGGTCCAGATCCCTCTGTAAGCTTTAATAGCCTTCCTGACTGTCCACTACACCCCCAATGTTGGTGTCATTAGCAAATTTGCTGATCTAGTTGACTACATTATCATCCAGATCATTGATATAGATGACAAATAACAACAGACCCAGCCCAGATCCCTGCAGCAGATCACTAGTTACAGGCCTCCAGTCAGAATGGCAACCATCTACTACCACTCTCTGGCTTCTCAAAGTGACTGAACTTTCTTGACCAACCTCACATGCAAGAGCCTTGTCAAAGGCCATAAAGTCTATGTAGACAACATCTATTCAGCTGGGTCATTCCCTCATCATTCACCTGCTTGTCTCCTTTCTGTTGTCCAATGGTTCCTGGTTATTCATTGATCACATGAATGAGGTATTGGTGGCAAGAATATGTAGAAAGCTAACAATACTGGCAAATAATTTCCCAAGGAGTTGATTGGTGAGGTGAAACAGAATTAGTGATTTCCTGGTGTAACAGCTATAAAATGGCTGAATGTGTTGACAAAAATGCTGACTCAAGTTTAGTTTTGGACTTTGATTATGCAGGTAGGCCTTCTGAGACAATTTACTGGAAATCATGTGATAGTTTCCACTAAATTGCATTCAGGGATCTTGTCTTGTATGAAGTTATCATTCATGGCAGAGGTAAGGGAGAACCTGAACAATAAAATAGTGAAGATGTTTCAAGAGATTACTCCATGGGTTGGATCGCGACCAGTGCCTGGCAAATTTAACACCCCTTTCATGCCTTGCCAAAGCTTTGTTAAAAATTAAAAATCTTAAAATTAAGTAAAATTGGAGAGAAGGTCCAGGGAGCCTCATTGATTCTATGATGGATTTATTGAGTATACCTGCAAGAAAATGAATTTCAAGTTTGCGTATCATGACATAAATGTACTTTGATAATAAATTTACTTTAAACTTTGAACATTATATAAAAACAAACCTGCACTTACATTTTCAATTATGTTTGGCTTTCTCTTTTTAAGGAAAGGAGTCATTCCATATACCCATGCCATATCTTTCATAAATCTGAGAGGTCTGGTATGTTTATTTGATCTATTCTGCTGAGGATGCTTGGTCTGCATCACAGAACTCTGTGTTAAGTCCATCATGGGTGCTGACATTTACAAGGGGTGACTGATAAGTTTGTGGCCTAAGGTAAAAGAAGTCAATTTTAGAAAACCTAGCACATTTATTTTTCAACATAGTCCCATCCTACATTTACACACTTAGTCCAGGAGATGAGTTATGCAGCTCTCGTTACATGCACACGCAGATCAACTCTTTGAGTGATAATGCAGAAAGTTTGAAGTTAATAACATCTCCTTCTACCCTGGGCCACAAACTTATCAATCATCCCTGATGAGATTAACTTCAAACTTTCTGCATAATCAATCAAAGAGTTGAACTGTATGTGCCTGTAACGAGAGCTGTATAACTCATCTCCTTCTACCTTAGGCCACAAACTTATCAATCACCCCTGCTGTGGTCACCTTCTGGAGGTCCGAGATCCGTATGCTCCACGACCGCTGGACTAAGTGTGTAAATGTAGGACGAGACTATGTAGAAAAATAAATGTGCTAGGTTTTCTAAAATTGACTCCTTCTACCTTAGGCCACAAACTTATCAATCACCCCTCGTAGATATACCATCATAACACAAGCATGTTTCTAATTTCCACACTGCCATGCTCTGAAAATCAATAAGGTCTGTCCCAGTACCTTTTAGGTCCTCTTGACAAACTTATACTATGCAGGGAATACATGTTGGATATATATACTGTATTATAGTTATACCGTCAACTGTAAGAACATACTGTAACTTGTATGTAAAAAGTATAGATAGAGATTTTTATTAACACTTCTTGCAGCAACAAAGTGATACAGTCCACATCTTTCCAAAGTACACAGCAATGGCATGATCACATTACACATCACTTTGAGGCACAAAGCAAGGGCAATACCTTCAGATCAAGTAGGTTCCCCTCATTAGTAACAGAAGCCATTCCTGACTTGTATACTGGGACAACGGACACTAAAACAGCCTCCATCCACTAGTACGGTATAGCCAACAAACAGAAAAAAAAACCCATCCCCTGCACCATCTGGAACATACAGTACAGCAGCAAATGGTTGATACATCTCGAACTGTACCATTAATGAGTAGGACTGTCATCATCTGTGGAGCAGAATTTTAGTCTCGAGAATGAAGTAACTCAAGTGAACAAGGTGCTGATGAATCCAGCATAATAATTACCTACAACCAAAAGCTATATCAAACTACAGTAGTGGAGCACATAGTACAAGACAATGCAGTTGATTATGTGGGTTTATTGCTTTGTACACAAATACTGCAGTCTTTGCTGAATCCAGTAATATGGAGAGGAAATGGGTTTAGCCAAAATGACATTGCCTGATACTAATTCTAAATCTGATGAGGCATGCTTCCTTTTATTTTCAATGAAGACTGTGATTCTGTCCTTTTTTTTTTCTCTGCTTTTCAGTCAAATATTCAGATGCAGGTCCTACATCTGGGGTTTTGATAGATTTCCGTAGAAGTTTTTTTTTACAGTAAATTAAAATTTTGCAAAGCTTTAACTTCTTTATCTGATAAATAACCTCTAACTTTTAAGTGCTAATTATATTCAAGTACAGATGAATCATAAATATGTGATTTTTTTCCATTTATAAAAGCTATTTACTTATCTAGAATATCAATAGATAAATTTATCTCATTATGTGTGCTTTACAACTTTTCTTCTTTGCATACTTTGTTCATGGTAATGGCGAGACTTGTATAACCATTTGTTTGGTTTGGTGGTAAACTGAATGTAATTTCACTACACATCCAAGATGGACATAATGACACGTGCATTTTTATAAAACATCTAACCAGGATGAAAACATATTAATTCAATGGGTTTTCACAGATAAAAACGCTCATTTAAGGAAAATGCATATTTTGAATATAGAGTTTAAATTTACTAATTTTTGAGTTTTTTTGAACCAAGTATCTAAATATTCATATAATATGCATTAAACTTTGGCTTGGATCCACTGAAATTATGTAAGATTTACTTTAATATCTAAAACTCAACAATACAATTCATTACTAGACATTCATCTAAACACTCACATTAGGATTTATTTTATTTGAACGGATACCCAGTTAAGCTGCAAGTCTTTCCATTTGAATGGATAAGTCATTTTGGATATCCCCGCTAAATTTCCTGGCAGTTTGCTGGCCAACCAGCAGATCCTGAAAAAGCCCAAGTCCTTCTAAAAATGGCAAAGCCTGGATTGAAATGATGCACGCCACCATTTTATACAGATTGCACTCAAATGCTGCTTTGTTAAATTGTACACAGTTAACAATTGTCATTCTTACGTGTGGACATTCACACCACAGTAGTCTGTGCAAACAATCACAATGAATCTTAGACACAATACAAAATATCGAATAGACCTTTTTTTGTTTATTTCCCTGTTATGAATAGTCTCCTTCTTGGCCTTTACTGTAGTAGGAATCTTTCACATCCTCCTGTACAAATTCTTCCTTCTTTTCCCATCCATTAGGCCAACCACCATTGCCACAAGTGGTGGCCCCATAAGACTTTGTTGTACCATAATTCTGAGTAATGTCACCGGTTTCTTCTGCCAGTTCATCTTCATTTATAAAACCACATTTTTCTTCACTTGTCTGCTCAGGGTCTGCCCAAGGCTGTTTCTCACCCGATGCAAATAATGCATAAAATATGACTCCTCCATAGTGGACAAGTGCCGCAATTAGAAAGACATACTGCCATTCTTTCTGACTCTGTGAAGGGAAACAGACATGTATGTATTTATTCTGTGGCCTGCAATACATCCCAAAGAGTATTAAGATAATCAATAACTTATGAAATGTGGTTGCCCTTGGTAATCAGGTTCCCACAAACACCAATGTCTAATGAGCTAATTATCTTTCTTTGGTTATATCAAAGTGCAGCACAGTGGTGTTAGCGACTAACGTAACGTAACTTTACAGCACATGTGATCAGGTTTATTCCCACTGCTGTTTTAAGGACTTTTTACATGCGCTGTGTCTGTGTAGGTTTCCTGTGGGTTCTCCGATTTCCTCTCGTGTTCCAAACACTCAAGGATTAGTCAGACTTGGGCATGTATGTTGGCGTCAAAAGCATGGTGACACTGCGGACTGCCCCCAGCACATCCTCAGACTGTGTTAGTCATTGATGCAAATGATTCATTTCAATTATGTTTTCATGTACATACGGCAAATAAAGCTAACCTATTCCAGGTTAAGGAATATCTTTATTTGTCACATGTACATTGAAACACACACAGTGAAATGTGCCATTTGCATCGAGTCAGGAAGGACTGTGCTGGGCACCCTGCAAGTGTCGTCACGCTTCTGACACCAGCATAGCTTGTCCACAATTCACTAACCCTATCCGCACATCTTTGGAATGTGAGTGGAAACCAGTGCACCCAAAGAAAACCCACGTGGTCACAGGGAAAGCTTACAAACTCCTTACAGGCAGTGGAGGGAATCAAAGATCATCTCGATCTTACCACTGGTGCAGTAACATGTTGCACTAGTCTAATTGACTGAGAAAATAAAACATAGGCCAAATCAACTGAAATGCACATAAGCTCTTAAGTTAGTATCCTTATATAGAATAGTATAGCATAGGAGTATTCTCTTCAGCCCACAACAGCTCTGCTGACCATGAAACTAATCCCTTCTGCCTACACATGAATCATATTCCTCCATCCCTATATAATCTTCATACCCTCATAATCCACACAAGTAGAACAACATTGCTACAAAGTAACCTCATGCAGTCACTATGCCCCTTTACTTGTTGAGTTCCCCCAACATTTCACATGAGTTTTTCAGGATTTTCAACATCTGCGGAATCTCTTTTCTGCTTAGCAAAATGAACTTTAAATATGGCAGCATTCAGTTTAACAGTGTATGTGTGAGAATTTACCAATTATTGTAAATAATATTTCAAAGTATTCTAGTTTTGATATACTTTTCTCCCTTTTCTGTTCTTAGACAACATATGCAGTAAAATACCCTGCAATCATAATTTTGGCTTTGTTATACAGAATGATCACAAATGTGGTTACCAAACAAACTTGCACAGTTTACATTTTTTTCAGCTAAAATTGCATCTGCATTGTGACTCTTTTACTTTAGGATGATCAAAACATTTTGAAGTATGATCATTCTAGAGATAAATATTGCAAGGTTAATGAATAGTAAATCCAGCTGACCACGTACGGGGAATTGGTGAATAATCCAGCAAATACCCAGATCAATAAATGGTGGTGTGTTTGGACAAAGCTTGAGAAACACATTTCACATGAGGACACTGACGCCTACAGTTATGCACGGCTCAAAAATTCTGCAATTAAGATCAATAGGTGGGTAGATTGGGAAAATCAGACTGGTGCTGAATCCTAAGGGAAGGAATTTGTACAATGCTGACAAGATGGCTTACTAGAGCAACTTGTGGTTGAGCCCAATAAGGAAAAGGCATTGCTGGAATGGATGTTGTTTAATGAACCAGATTTGATCAGGGAGCTTAAGGTAAATGAACCCTTAAGACACGGTGATCATAAAATCGTAGAATTCACCCCGCTGTTTGAGAGGGAGAAGCTAAAATTAGTAAGAGTCTCAAAGGTAATGGTGAGAAAATTGAAAATGGGGTTGAGTGGGATATTAAATAATAAATCAGCCATGTTGGAATAGCAGAGCAACTTGATGGGCCAAATGGCCTAATTCTGCTCCTATGTCCTAAGATCTTATAAAAGTAGATAGTTTTCCTATGATTTTTTAACACATAAACATATAAACATTGTGTATTGCCTGAAGGAGGATGGAAAAGTTTACATCAATGGCACTCATAGCATTTTTAAAAGGAGAAAAGGTGGAATGATTAGACATTTCTCAAATATCATGTCAAATATATGACAGAAATTTGTCCTGTACAATGGCAATGGTCAGCAGTGTTAGGTAATTATTTGAATAAGCTTGGCACCATTTTACAAACTCAACTTGTGCTACAAAAAAGATAAATAATATATAATTCTACGTGACAGGTTGTAGCAAAAGGTGACACCTGGACAGGAAACTACAGAAAATTTGTTGGTTGCAATTCAAACAAGAGATCATTAACTATTGAGTAAAATTGACTGTGAGTTGGTTATGAGACCATAAGACATAAAAGCAGAATTGGGCTATTCAGCCCATCAAGTCTGTTCTGCCATGCCATCATGGCTGATTTATTATCCCTCTCAACCCCATTCTCCTGCCTTCTCCCCGTAACCTTTGGTGCCCTTCCTAATCAAGAATCTATCAACCTCCACTTTAAATATACCCAATGACTTGGTTCCTACAGTTGGGTGTAGCATTGAATTTTACAGATTAACCACCCTCTGGCTAAAGGAATTCCTCCTCATCTCCATCTAAAGGAACATCCTTCTATTCAGAGGCTGTGCCCTGTGGCCCTCGGCTCCTCCACTGTAGGAAACATCCTCTTCACCTCCACCCTATCTAGGCCTTTAAATATTCAATGGATTTCAATGAGATTCCTCACATTCCACCCCCCCCCCCCACCCCATTCTTCTAATCTCCAGCAAGTTCAGATCCAGAGCCATCAAATGCTCCTTGTACATTAATCCTTTCTTTCCTGGGATAATTTCTGAGACAAATGGGAGAACGGCTGGATTTATTAACAGAATTATATTAGTAATCTATGAACATCCTTCCAACAGAAAGTTGACTATGTATTGTAACAGTGTTCCACTACTATTTTTTCAGTATAGCTTCTCTTTTACTGTATGTCATCCTTTTGGGTTATATCGATGGAGCACAGGAATCACCAATCAGTGAGCCAGAGGCTGAAGCTCTGGGATCTTTCAAGAATCGATTGATTCTGCCATTGTACCAGATGACTGGAAAATTGCAAGTGTCACTCCACTATTTAAGAAGGGTGGGAGGCAGCAGAAAGGAAACTATAGACCTGTTAGCCTGACAACAGTGGTTGGGAAGTTGTTGGAATCAATTGTTAGGGATGAGATTATGGAGTACCTGGAGGCACACGACAAGATAGGCCAAAGCCAGCATGGTTTCCTGAAAGGAAAATGTTGCCTGACTAACTTACTGCAATTTTTTGGAGGAAATTACAAGCAGAATGGACAAAGGAGATGCAGTAGATGTGGTGTACTTGGATTTTCAGAAGGCCTTTTACAAGGTGCCACACATGAGGCTGTTTAGCAAGATAAGAGACTGTGGAATTGCAGGGGAGTTATTAGTATGGGTGGAGCATTGGTTGATCAGCAGAAAACAGAGATTGGGAATAAAGGGATCCTATTCTGGCTGGCTGCCAGTTACCAGTGGAATTCCACAGGGGTTGTTGGGACTGCTGCTTTTTAGGATGTATATCAATGATTTGGACTATGTGATTAATGAATTTGTGGCTAAATTTGCCAATGATATAAAGATAGGGTGGAGGAGCAGGTACTGCTGAGAAAACAGAGAGCCTGCAGAGAGATTTAGAAAGTTTAGGGGAACGGGCAAAGAAGTGGCAAATGAAATACAATGTTGGAAAGGGTATGGTCATGCATTTTGGTAGAAGAAATAAACGGGCAGACTATTACTTAGATGGGGAAGTGAATTCAAAATGCAGAGATACAAAGGGACTTGGGAGTCCTTGGGCAGGATACCCTAAAAGTTACCCTCCAGGTTGAGTCGGTGGTGAAGAAGGCGAATGGAATGTTGGCATTGGTTTCAAGAGGTATAGAATATAACAGCAGGGCTGTGATGTTGATGCTCTCTAAGGCACTTGTGAGACAGCACTTGGAGTATTGTGTGCAGTTTTGGGCTCCTTATTTTAGAAAGGATACACTGACATTGTGGAGGGTTCAGAGAAGATTCACGAGAATGATTCCAGGAATGAAAAGGTTACAATATGAGGAATGTCTGGCAGCTCTTGAACTGTATTCCCTGGAGTTCAGGAGAATGAGGGGGGATCTCATAGAAACATTCAGAATGTTAAAAGGCCTGAACAGATTAAATATGGCACAGTTATTTCCCATGATAGGAGAGCCTGGGACAAGAGGGAATGGCTTCAGGATTGAAGGACGTCCATTTAGAACAGAGATACGGAGAAATTTCTTTAGTCAGAGGTTAGTAAATATGTGGAATTTGTTGCCACAAGCGGCTGTGGAGGCCAAGTCATTGGGTGCATTTAAGGCAGAGATAGATAGTTTATTGATTAGCTGGGGCATCAAAGGGTATGGGGAGAAGGGAGTGGGGTTGACTGGAAGAATTGGATCAGCCTATGATTGAATGGTGGAGCAGGCTTGATGGGCCAAATGGCCTACTTCTGCTCCTATATCTTATGGTCTTATGATTTCCAAACGATCATTTTAAATTCACCCTCATTCTCTACCAGTTCTGTTTAACTTTCCTAAGTCTTTCATTTCATTTGTTAGGGAGTTATGATTATTGCATTCTCCATTTATTGTGGTTTAAGTTAGAGTGCAGCAAACGGCAAGACTAATATGAAACTATTGCACCTATTGTCCAGAGCCAAGTTTACCTAAACCTCAGAAGCTGGGTGCACTTGTGCCTGTTTGAAAGCTGTGCTTGACGATCCATGATCCTGATCGTAGTTTACTGTATATAGCACCAAATGCTGATGTTAAACATGCCCTCTAGGTGTTGAGTGCAGCAATATGCAAATGGAACAATTGCAAAGGGCCTTGTTCTGCACTTGATGTCCATCTGACGAAGGTCCTCCATCAATCTCCACCCATTGTATGAACTCATTCTCTGGATCAAAGTTTTTTAGTGAGGCCGTGGAAGACATGGATCACTTCTCGTAGCTTGAGAGCCACCTCTCAGTGAAGGCAGATATCAATGAAGGGTTATTTCAACAATGTGCCAGCACAGCCTTTGGCTAACTGGCAAAAATAGTGTTTGAAGATCAAGGCTTCCAACGACACAAAACTCAAAGGACTCGGTGGACTTAATTCTCAAGAATGCAGGTATGACACCTTTAAGTGAACAAAGGTACATTTTCATAGCTGGAAGCGAGCAAGGAGTGGGAGGACTCCAAACCAGACTAAAACATCAGGATATGAAACTTCCTCTACTCAGTATCTTGTTAGCAAATGTAGTCTCTGGAGAGCAAGACTGATAATCTAAGGGCAAGATTGTTCCACTGGAGCAAAAAGGGATTGTTGCATTCTCTGTTTCATGAAGACATGGCTGACCTCAGACATGCTGGATACCGAAGACCCGAAGACTTCTTGATACATGGGAATGACTAGACTGCTAATTCAAAGAGGGCAATAGTTGGTGCTCTATGCTTCATGACAATCTCTTCATGGTGCTTGGACATTGCAGTCTTGTTCCTCTGACCTGGAACATCTAATGATTAAATGTTGACTGTTCAACTTAAAAGAGTTCTCCTCCATGATCCTGATCGTAGTTTACTGTATATAGCACCAAAGGCTGAGGTTAAGCATGCACTCTAGGTGTTGAGTGCAGCGATATGCAAACAAGAAAAAGCCTATCCCGACGCCTTTCAAATCATAGTCGGGGACTTCAGTAAGGCTCCACCCAATTATCATCAACATATCACCTGCAGCACACACTCAACCTTTGCATGTTACCGTAAATAGTGTCTACCGTTCGAGCCCAAGAATGCATATTGAGAAATCTGACCATCTGACTATTCTCCTCCTACCTTCATACAAGCAGAAAATAAAGAGAAAAGTTCCAGAAGTGGTCACAAGAGGCAGAGGAGCAACTACGGGACTGCTTCAGGTCAGTCCTGGGCCATGTTCAAGGACTCATGAGAGGACCTGAACAAATACACCATGGTTGTCATCTACTTTATAAAGTCAGTCAAGGACAAGTGTGTCCACACAAAATTGTTTAGAGTCTCCCCTAACCAGAAGGTCTGGATGAATCAAGAGATCCTCATTCTGCTGAGGACAAGATCAGTGGCATACAGTTCTGGCAACCAAACAAAGTACAAGAGATCCATGTATGACCACCAGAAAGCTATCTCACACGCAAAGAGGCAATTCCACACCAAACTGGAATCAATAAGTGATGCTCAGCTGCTGAGGCAGGGCTTGAATGGTATCACATCCTACAAGGCAAAACCAAGTGGCATATGTGACAATGTTTCACTCCAAGATGAGATCAATGCCATTTGTGCTTGCTTTGACTGACATAACATGGAGGTAACTTCACAAACTCCCACAGCCCCCTTTGAACTTTTGATTTCAGTCTCTGAGGCTGATGTGAGAGCATCCCTCAGGAGTGTGAACCTACGCAAAGCATCTGCCGCAGATGGGGCCCCTAGCCAAGTACTGAAGACCTGTGCTGATCAGCTGGTTGGAGCATACACTGACATCTTTAATCTCTTGCTTTGGTAGTCTGGGATAGCCACCTGCTTCAAGCAGGCTTCAATTATACTGATGCCCAAGAAGAGTGTGGTACCTGCTTTGATAACTATCATCCAGTAGTACTTACTTCCACTGTGATGAAGTGCTTTGAGAGACTGGTGTTGAAGGATATCAACACCTGCCTTGGATCCAATCCAGTTTGCCTACCATCACAACAGGTCAACAGCAGATGCCATTTCATTGGCTCTTCACCCAACTTAGACCATGAAGATTCATATTTCAGGATGCTCTAAAACTGTACAGTTGGGAGTATTGTGACAGTTTCATCATTGGCTGATATGTATACACGAATGCCCCTGAATGGAAAAGCCTACAAAAATTAGTAGATAGAGCCCAGTCCATCGTTGGTAAACCCCTCCCCACCATTGACCACATCTATGTGGAGCACTATCACAGGAAAGCAGCGTCCATCATCAAGGACCTCCACCATCCAGGCCATGCTCTCTTCTCACTGCTGCCATCAGGAAGGAGGTACAGAAGCCTCAGGACCCACACCACCAGGATCTGGAACAATTATTATCCCTCAACCATCAGGCTCTCGAACAAAGGGGATAACCTCTCTCAACTTCACTTACCCCATCACTGAAATGTTCCCACATCCTATGGACTCACTTTTTAGGACTCTTCACCTCATGTTCTCAATATTTATTGCTATTTATTTATTGTTATGATTATTATTTTTCTTTTTGTATTTGCACAGTTTATTGACTTTTGCGCCTGGACTGTTTGTCCATTTTGTTTTGTGCATTTTTTCATTGACCCTATGGTGTATTTTTTGTATCTACTGTGAATGCCACAAATAATGAATCCTGGGGTTGTATATGTTAACATATACAGGTATGTACCTTGATAATAAATTTACTTTGAGCTTTGAACCCCCATTCCTAGTTCTGTTACAAGAAGGGATTATAAGGCAGGCAAAGGAAAAAAAATAAATAAAGGAGACTTTGAGAGCATCCTTCAAAAAGATGCAACAACCCTACTGTTTCCTGGGATTCTGTGGCCCAAGACCACTTGAAATGGAGAAGGGTTATACAGGATGGTACAGGGAGGTACAAGGTGTACCTACAGTAACATTGAAAGCAGCAATAGGAATCCTCCATCTCACAAACTACCCAGACTATCCTGCCCATCTGTGGAAGAAGCTGAAGTTCTCACACTGACCTCACCGGTCCACACCAGAAGCCACAGCACCAGCATGAACCATCCCCTGACCCTGGGGGGGGGGTCTAAGCAGCAGGAGAAGATCAGATTTGTCGCCATATATGGAAGGTTGTAGGGATAAGTCTAAAAGCAAATCCAATTCAGTCATTGATATTACAAATTCTCGCCTAATATTTAAAGTGGCAAGTGATTCGGGAATCTGCCAGAACAAGCAGGATCTCCCTGTGGCCACCCATTTTAATTCCACTTCCCATTCCCATTCCGATATGTCTATCTATGGCCTCCTCCACTGTCATGATGAGGCCACCTTGTAATCCGTTTGGGTAAGCTCCAACCTGATAGCACGAACACTGATTTCTCAAACTTTCAGTAATGCCACCCACAACCTCCCCCCTTCACCATTTCCCTCCCTCACCTTATCTCCTTGCCCACCTGTCGCCTCCCTCTGCTGCTCCTTCCCCATGGCCTTCTTTTTTCCATGGCTTTCTATCTCTTTCACCAATCAACATCCCAGCTCTTTACTACTTCCACCCCCTCCAGGTTTCACCTATCAGCTGGTGTTTTTCTCTCTCCCCCCCCCCCCCCGCCCCACCTTTTAAATCTACTCCTCAGCTTTTTATCCAGTCCTGCCGAAAGCTTTCGGCGTGTTGCTCAGATTTCCAGCATCTGTAGATTTTCTCTTGTTCAAGAATCTACTTAACCAGATTTTAACTATTTTTGCCATTGTGAGTAAACACTAAAAATAACCTGCAATGCAAGTGCATTAGTAAAGAAAAATGGGAATTTTAAAAATGAAAAATACTACAATGTCACAGCTTAAAATCTACTACCGGTGTTCGACAGTTGTTGAGTTCTGTACCTTGTTTTTAGTCATTGCCCCAACAATCAGAGGGCACACCATTCCAGATAATGTTCCCACACCGTTGGAAATTCCCATGAGAATACTGGCATATCTAGGTGCTATATCCAGATGGTTAACATTGAAACCTGTATTGAAAATTTTAAAAAAGGATTATGAATATAAATCCATGCCTTCTGCAATGTAAACTAAATAAGAATTTGGATAATGAATTCCTTTTCCATCTAGGGTAAACTATTAATTTAATTTCCAATATAATTTAGTATACCTAAAGTGGTTCTTAAACCAACAAACAAGTCTAATAAGAATAAAATGTAACTATCATATTTAATATCGGAAAATTAACGTCTTTCATCCAAAAATATCTTGGGACAAATTTACAACTGGTATACACTCTAAAATGTAAAATTACAAACAAACAAATAATTTAACCATGTAGTAATCTACTACCTGATGAGGTAATATCGAGCAGGGACTAATGAAAATATATTGTCTCATTTACTGTCAGGTGTCGTACAAAATGAATTTGACCTGCTTCCTGTAAATAACTAGAAATATTGAGTGTGATTATTATGGTAGATGAGGCAATTCTCACTGACATGGTCTGGATTGCACTTCTGAGCTTTTTTTTTCAAGAGATAAACCATTTATCTCATTCTGCATTTCATATCTGTCAAATATGAAAAGCGCTCCATTGAATATTATTACTATCTGTTTAGGATTCTTTTGAGTCTAACTCAAACACAATTTTGGCATAATTTCATCATTGAAGTTCATTAACTATGAATGAAAAATCAGGCCACAGATCGTCCACAGTAATATCCCTGGGAAAATTGTTTTTCTTGTCAAGGTGGCAATAATTCAATCATATCACAGAAGTGCTATTAACTGACAAATGCTCCTCAGAGAAACAAAATGCTGTTCACTGAACCATTTGGCTGTTTCATAAAGGTTTGGGAAAACAATGAATAAGTAAAATACTTAAGTATAAGTGTCTGTTGCAATGTGCCAGGCATGGGTACCTTGCCCTGAATCACTGCCTACAATAAGCTCACAGACAAGTTTACCTGGTCCACCTGGCTGGCCTGAATAATCCTGGATTCCAACAGCATGGCTTGAGAGGTGGCAGCTCCTTGACGGGCCCAATTAAATCTCACCCCTGAAAATCCCATGGAAGCCCTTACCTGTCATCAAAGCCCCTATCCCACCTGATCAAGTTGTAAAAGCTAATATTTTTTAAAATGCCTCTGAATGTCCTGACATTCAAAATATTTTAAATACAAAATATAAATATAGCTAATTATATTTTTTGAAATTGATGATATTTTTAAAAATCTCAAGTAATTTATCAATGTTTTGTGCTGACTGAAATAAACAACTACAAAGGATTTCTTCTCTGCTGGCATTGAAATGATTGGGTTCACAGAACCTGAAGCAGCTCTTACCTGTTGCAGTGTCCCCAAATGCAAAGGCCAAGGAAATTGCAATTTGATTGGTATGCCTACGCTTCCCCCCAACTAATTCTTCCCCACCAACTAACCCTCCCACTAAGGCTACGGAAGTCCTGGACCTCACCTCTTTTAAACTACTATACGCTATTGATTCTGAACAGAACCAATCACGTTCACCAGTATAACCCATAACAATGCATTTGGGATGTGCAGAAAGAACTATAAAGGATAGAATTATGGAGTAATTCAAGAAAAAACACTATACATGCTAAACCTATAACTTAACAGTGTTGTTAGTCTAACTAATAATTAGCAAAATACAGCAAACTTTCATTTATTCTGTAGTTATGCATCCTGAATTCTCACTCTACTGACAATTTCTAAGAATGTTCAAAAAATTCATAAAATATTCATAACTGTGAATTTTATTCCAAGTTTTAAGTGTGAAAGTGTATTTTTAATTTATTTACATTTATACATGAGAGCAGTGCAATTAGAGGCTGACTGGCAGCTCTTTGAAGACTTGGCACTTCATGTGATGGTGAACACACTCATTCTTTTGATTTATTTCTGTTCTATTTTGCACTAATGTTATTTAGCCTTAAATATATACAGTAGACCTGCAGTATAAAGCATTTATTTCAAAAGGGTAAGAAGATGTCAGATCAGATATTTAATTCAAGGCTATGTATAGAATACCGTGCCTTTTATTTAGGAGCTATTCCCATGCAACCAATACACTCCTCTCCCCAAGGATGCTGTATAGGTAAGAGTATATTGTAATATTAAATATCACCTTACCTGATATAGCAAAGCCACTGAAGCCAACAGCCATGACAAGGAATGAGATTGCAACCCCTTTGCTATGTGAGTAGCCTACCACAAGAAGAAAGGTTGCTTCCAAACCAAACCCTTAAGGGAAATAAAAGACAAGAAACTATTATCCAAATGAGGTCTATTAATGACTTTAATGCTACAGTATTTAATTGTAATCTGCACCAATTGACACCATAATGACTCCACTTTTGATGAAATCAATATCAATTAGCATTTATATACCTTACCTAAAGATACGGTAGAATGCCACCAGCACTTACCAATCTATACTGTATATAATCACTAAAAAAGTATTCAGCTCTTTGCAGGATAGTGTGGTCCACTTACCCGCACTCCTATTACTAAAATCAGCATCCATCCCTTTCATTACTAACACACTACAGCAACATTAAATCCTAATTACATGGTGCAATGCAACCATTCAACAAATGCAATTCAGAAGCAGTTTCTGGCCACCTGACGTCTATCAACAAGAAAGAGAAGAGCAACAAAGAATGAAAGTTCTTTATTTGCTAGTCCACAACACAGATCATGCATCACCGCTGCTGCTCCTGTCCACCCCAATCCTGGACAGCGGGAAGTCTGTTTTGCAGAAGCGTCCAAACAAATTTATAATTTATTTTGTTGTATTGGAGATGAGGAGGAATTTCTTTAGTTTAAGTTCAAGCCTAATTGCCATTATACAGCCAGATGAAACAGTGTTCCTCTGACTTCAAGGTATAAAACACACTCACTGCATATTCTGTACATGTAATCATGACAGCAGAAAAACATAAAGATACCAAAAAAATGTAATTATATAACACAATTCTCTGACTGTCATGGCCTGTAGATTGATGGCACATAGATGTTGTCCTGGAGCCTTGTTTCTACAACAGCAAACACATAGCAGTTCCTCATCTCACACAAATGCAGTCTCAGGTTAACACAATCCAGCTCTTCTTCCACCCAGTGAACACTAGTGGGCAGCACCAAAGGGAGGGGCCAGCCCCCCCCCCCCCCCCACCAAACTATCCCGGAATCCAGTGGCACACAGTCATCTCCAGCATCTCCTTCCCTGGCGGCTGCAGCAGGCAAAACATCCGAGGTAACGCAGCTCCCCCACCTTTCGTCTTGCCAATGAACCAGTGAATTGGACTCACAGTGCTCTAAAACCCCAATGTCAAACAGGATCTTGTAATCACTATAAAAATGTCCACGACAATCATTTGCACCACTTGTTGATCGCACGTTGCCTCTGACACCTATTTTCCTGGGTGGCTGAAGTGAGGTGCAACACAATACACAACAAGGTCAGTTCCACTGCTATTGAGCAACTCGAGTGGGTAGATCTGCAGCACTTGGTGTTCCTAATATTTACCAGTGTCATGCAATTGTGAAAAAGATGTATAGGACAAACAATTACATCTTTGTTTGGATCCAAAGAGATCTCACTGCATCCAAGGCCCCCGCCGTCTATCAGAAGCAGTGGGATTGTTGAATTCTGTGAAACCATTGCCACAGATGGCTGTAGAGGTCGAGTCATTTGGGTATTATTAAACCAGCGGTTGATAGATTCTTGTTTAGTAAGTGTGGCAAAGGATATGGGGAGAAGACAGGAGAATGGGGCTGAGAGGGATAATAAATCAGCCATGATGAAATGGCAGAGCAGACTCAATGGACCTAAAGGTCTAATTCTGCTCCTATGACTTAAGCTCTTTTTATCTGATTGTATGATTATTCTCTTCACCATAGCTATATCATGCTCCTCTTCTGGACGTCAACATGCAAGCATGTTCAAGAGAAAATTTCATAACCATCTTCTCAGGGCAAATATTAATAAACAATGTACTCTAGCTATCATTCCTGAATAATTTAAGAAGGAAGCATCCCCTGCTCTTTAGCTTATATCAATGCGATTTGCAATAAATAAAACACTGATCAATGCTATATTGGAATGGTCAAGCAATCCCTGCTCAGTGTGGAACCTCAAAGAGCTAATGCAATAAAGTGGTAATTTCTGATTTTCAAATTAATTCATTAACAACAGTAATCGAGTTAGGGAGGAAAGTAATGTGTAAAGGAATTGCAAAAGGTTGAATAGCTAAGGAGTTGAAAAGTAAGATTGATTATAACATGAAAAAATCAGAACTGTTCCACTTTGTCTCGAGAAAGAAAAGCAGAATTTTGCTTTAAAGTTGAAAGCTGGAGAAACTTTGTACTTGGATGACCATGAACATGAATCACAGGAAGTTAACATGTTGGTACAGGAGAGAGAGACAGAGACAGAGATAGGAACACACGCAGAAACAGACAGAGAGAGACACACACATACGGAGATTAAAAGAGTTCTAAATACAAAATGAACAAAGCAAAAAAAGGAAAATTTATGGAAGTGTTGAGCCAGGATCCAATGAAATAGCGAAGTCTGCTTGAAAAAACAAATAATCTATGTTCTTGTAACCTGTTTAACTATAATTACGGTAAGTATAAAATAGTTGAGCTACTGATTGCTTAATTTTTTGCTGAAATGTAATTTGTTGCATTAGTTACTTAATTTTCAGCACTTGGCAGTCTTGGTTTAGGGTACTGCAAGGGAATGACAGCATTGAAATAACTACTGAATACCTGGTTCAAAAAAATATAAGAAAAAATTATGACCGTCAGAAGAAAAACTACAACATGTATATTGAAAAAATTGCAAGAAAATTTCTGGAATTTAAAGAATTAGGTCTTAGGATAATTGAGAAACGACCATACTGAAAGTGTCATGGTTGGTTTTAGAAATGAGGGAATTGGCGAATGGATTTTAATGCCAAAGCATTTTCTTGATATATCACCAATATTTTATTATCAATCAGCAAATCAGATAAATACAGTATCATGGATAATATTAGTTGATGCTAGATCAGTATTGATCGATCAGGATTAATTCAATCCTGGAGGTCACATTGTAGTCAGTGGCAAATGAATTTCATTTTGCAGTTCAGCTCACTGACAGCTTCCTCTGAGGTTTTTGTTTACAGATTATGAAGTACATAATGTGGTTATCAGAGCCTCACTCTTCCAACTCAATGGTGAAGTCACCTTCTCTCTTCCACCCCCCCCCCCCCCCACCCCACCGAAGAAGGCATTGTCGCGCTGTCAATTCTCTTTTGCGGAAGGCTGCAAACTTCAGATGGTATCCATTTGGAGATTTTAATGTGAATGACAATAACAGGGGGTTAAATTGGACAGCATCAGGAAGCGGACAGAGGAGAAACTGGAATGTGTGATTAACTCAGTCTGTTTGATTTGGCAAAGTACAAATTCATGCTGCTTGTATCTAGTCACAGGAGATCGATCACAGTGATATTCAAACCATCCATTGGAAGAAAGATGGATGACCTGTATCACATTTGCGTTACACCAGACCTATATCAGGTTCTGCCTGGCAGTGGTGTAGTGGCATCAGTACCAGACTTCCAGATGAATGGTCTCAAGTTCGAATCCGGGCAGCTCCTTGCATGCTTTCCATCCATGCTGGGTTGAGCCGGGCCTCGTAAAAAAGCAGTCAAATGCTACGGAAGCGGCAAAAATGCAGCCCAATGTGCCACAATGCATGAAAAGGAACAACAATATCACAGGTGAGGGGTGAAGAGAACTCTGGAAATGAATAACAGGAGTCAGGCTTGCAGGGTTGAATTTGAAGAGGTAATGCCCGAAGAAGAGCAAAGATCTCCCATGCCGAGTCAAAATCATGGAGAGCACCATCTAAACGACAAACCTTAAAACAAGCATCATCAGCTTTAATTGCTGGTGCATGCACTGCTTCCTGTTCACACATTCATCAACAGTCTCAAATAATTAGAAACTGGATAAGCTTCACAGTATTATAACTTACTCTTCGTCATATAACCATACCTTTTACACAACCCCAACAAGTCAGCCATTACAGGAAAACGGCCCAAATAGTAATCACCAGATTGTACTGATGACTACTCAGCAGCTTTGCAGAGAACAGCCAGCATCTACAGTGCACAAGTTGGCAAGGAGCTTGAGGAATAATGCAGTGCAGCATAGGCACCCAGAACATGTAGAAGATTAGAGGGCAATGGATCTGGCTTCTGCTCCACTACTGGACTCGGCAAAGAATCCAGGGGAATATCATAAGGTACTGAATTTTAGGTCACAATGTACTCTGTATTTGGCCCCGTCACTTTAAACTAACAGGTATGTCTAGAGGGGTTCGTTCACTAAAATGTGTTTGTATTTTTTAATTGCCTTTTTAAAAGCTAATAATGTTCCCAAATTAATTCACATGTTGAATATGTTTCTAAATTATTTTTAAATATCTAAGGTTTTTAAAAACTTTTTCTTAATATCTGTGGTCATGTTTAGGAGGGTATTTATTTGGTGCCACTCACAGGCAACTAAATACCCTCCCAGAGGGTGGCAGAACAATGGGGATCATGAAACCATAGAAGTTAAGTATGACCACATCCATCCCTTGTGAGGCAAGTGTGAAGCTTGGGCTGGTTCCTACCCCATACAATGTTTTAAATAACAGATCAGGTAGCCCTTTAACTGCACCAGTCAGCCCTGATATGTGATGGCCTTGACCCAAAATGCTAATCCTGTTTCTCTTTCCAAATATTGTCTGACTTCGGAGCATTTCCAGTATTTTCTGGGTTTTTTTAAATTCGGATTTCCTGCATTTGCAACTTTTTTGGATTTTCATTGTGTGGTAGGCACTTTTTTTTTAGCAGGTGCAGCTTACCTCCCATCTACTGGCCAGAGGTGACAATCTTTGCCATCACTGAACAGGAATTAATGAGTCCATTTGGAAATTTACTGTTAGGGTAAAACAGTTAAGCAACAATATTTTTTTGGAGTCATAGAGAGGCACAGGTCCTTCAACCCATCAAGTGTGGGGTGGCATCAAATGAGTTGTTGCACTAATCCAACATTAATCCGTTTTTTTTCTTACAATCTCACCAAAAGAGAGAAGGTAAGATTGGAAATGGTACAGACCGGAATTGGGGTTAATTTTATTGGTAGAACACTCTGATGAGATGGTTACAGACAGAGACTCTCTTCCTTTTCCACTGGCTTCATCAGATGTGTTTTTCAAGGCTGTGCTTTCCTAAGTGCAAGGTTGTGAAGCATACAGCTGACCATCATGGAGGCTGCAGAAAGTTGTATACTCAGCCAACTCCATCACAGGCACAACCTTCCCCATCATGAAGGGCATCTTTAAATGCAATGCTTCCAGAAGGCAGCATCCAGCAAGAAGGACCCTAACCACCAGGAACATACCCTCTTCTGCCTACTACCATTAGGGAGGAGGCACAGGAGCCTAAAGACCCACAATCAACATTATAGAACAGTTTCTTCCCCTCCACCATCAGATATCTGAACAGTCCATGAACATTACTTTGTTACTCTTTTTTTGCATTATTTATTTATTTTGTAATTTGGAAGTTTGGTTGATCACTGATCTTGACAAAATGTTTGCAGACCTTTCGGCTCCAGTCGAGAAGCCATCATCAGTGCACAGTTGAGGGTGCTGTCTCCTCAGAATGCCCGTTTAAATACTCCTCCAGGGTCTGAATGGATACTGATTAGACGCTGTCATCTGGTTGGCTGGTTCAAAATGCCGTGAACAGTTTAGCAGTAGAAGATTCTGATTGGCTAGCTTGGATGGAGATCCATTGGAAGTGTTTGCTTCGCTGTCCAGATTCTGACATTACTGATGATTCATTAATTTATAGTACTTATAATATCTTTGTGCTGATTTACTGCCACAAAAAAACCACTTCAAGACTTATAAATCAGTGATAATAATCCTGATTCTGATCTTGTCCTACTCAAATTCTGGGCATCTACAAATCAGTCTATGAGCAATGCTTGAACTTTCTTATGATCTATCATGTGATCTTTGTTTTCATAGCAAATAGCCGGTAGACCCTTTCTTTTGCATCCTTTTATTTTATTGACGTGTAGAACACAACACAGCAGAAGAAAAATATTTTGGCAAGCTCAAAGAGCAGAGCACTAATCTGCATGGTAGATACTGTGAGAATAGAACCCTTAGTTTGGTATTCATCTCCACATTGGCATGCGATAACACAATACCAGTAACATGAGGGCATGCATCTATTTTTTTCTTTGACAATGAAGAAAGCTGCAATCCTTGCAATGAAATAAATGATAACTACCTCGAGAAAAAGGACAGCATCTCAACCTCCTTTGAGAAAAATTGTATAGTAGACTAGGATATATTGTAAGTATCTCAAACTGATACTTAGAGGAAGCCTATGCAAAAATGCCTATGAATAGCACAACTTTAATTACAGGGACAACATTATCCTCATATAGAATGGCAATAGACTGTATTTGAAGCATGTGTTTTTATCTCGATGTGGGCATCTTTAATAAAGTGTAATTCCTTTACATTGTTCTTGAAGTGCATAACGAGGATTAACCCCTGAAGGTCCTGGAAGTGCATAACGAGGGTTAGCCCCTGAAGGTCCTGGAAGTGCATAACGAGGGTTAACCCCTGAAGGTCCCGGAAGTGCATAATGAGGGTTAACCCCTGAAGGTCCTGGAAGGATGTTGAGTGCCCTTAAATCCTTCTTCCTCCCTTTTCAAACAAACTGCTTTTCTCCATCTGGTCCTTCCCCTGACTTTCTATCAAGCTACCCTCTGACAGAGAAAACTACTAAAACATACAAGTCTGGAAGAAATTGATAACTGAATCAAACTCCCACAAAAGTTTGTTGAGTAATTACAGAAACTGTTAAAAGCATTAAACAATCAAAATTAATCTATCCAATGGTTGAATGATCCATAGAAATGTATCTTCCTAGTACATGATCTCAAACTCATAAGGAATACAACAAATTTTTACATTATAATATGAGCAAAAGCATTAAGAATTATAAATCACTTATTTTCATCACGGTATCTATCACAATACTGAAAGCTTATCTTAAATAGTACATACACAAAAATGTTTTGGTATTATCATGAAAAATATAATAGCATACCTCCACAATTCATTATCTTTCTGACCATTGTAGTTGAAAGTATCCTTTTACTTCTGAGGTAGTCCGCAATCTGCCCACCAATTGGTACAATAATTGTCATAACGAGATGGGGCAAAGCTGACAGCATACCGACCTGAATTAATAAAACTGAATGGTTACAGAGAATAAGGGAAATAAATTGTACTTCTGTCTCTTGTGTAGTTAAAGATATTACTTTAAGTAATTTACTCTAAGTAGTCATTTTAAAAGGTAAATATGGAAATACTCTGTGATAGGAAATCCAAATAATGCAAAAAAAAACGTTTAAAGGTTATATCAGATAAACTGACCAAAAAGAAATTCCTTAAATCACTGGAAATCAAAAGAACTGCAGAATTTGTAATCTGAAATAAAATTATAAAATGCAGGAAGCACTTAGCAGGTCTGGAAGCAGCTGTTGGAAGAGAAATGTTTCATTCTTGGGGCATTTCATAAAGAACTGGGAAAGAGAGAAAACAAGTTAGTTTTCAGATGCAGAGCAGATGAGGGGCAGGGGATGGATAGCACAAAGGGGCATATCTCTAATAGCGTGAATCTACACACCGTGACCACTTTATTAGGTACACTCCTGTATCTTAAAGTGGTCACAAGAGTGGACCATGGTGTGATCTTTTACTGCTACTGCAGAAAGGTTCAACACTGAAGTTCAACATGTTGTGTATTCAGAGATGCTCTTCTGCATATCACTGTGATAACACGTGATTATCGGGTCCAGTGATCACAATACCATTAGTTTCAATATAATTATGGAGAAGGACAGGACTAGACCCAGGGTTGAGATTTTTGATTGGAGAAAAGCTAACTTTGAGGAGATGCGAAAGGATTTAGAAGGAGTGGATTGGGACAATTTGTTTCATGGGAAGGATGTAATAGAGAAATGGAGGTCATTTAAAGGTGAAATTTTGAGGGTACAGAATCTTTATGTTCCTGTTAGGTTGAAAGGAAAGGTTAAAAGTTTGAGAGAGCCATGGTTTTCAAGGGATATTGGAAACTTGGTTAGGAAAAAGAGAGATATCTACAATAAATATAGGCAGCATGGAGTAAATGAGGTGTTTGAGGAATATAAAGAATGTAAGAAGAATCTTAAGAAAGAAATTAGAAAAGCTAAAAGAAGATATGAGGTTGCTTTGGCAAGTAAGGTGAAAACAAATCTGAAGGGATTCTACAGTTATATTAATAGCAAAAGGATAGTGAGGGATAAAATTGGTCCCTTAGAGAATCAGAGTGGACAGCTATGTGTGGAGCCGACAGAGATGGGGGAGATTTTGAACAATTTATTTTCTTCGGTATTCACTAAGGAGAAGGATATTAAATTGTGTAAGGTAAGGGAAACAAGTAGGGAAGTTATGGAAACTATGACAATTAAAGAGGAGGAAGTACTGGCGCTTTTAAGGAATATAAAAATGGATAAATCTCCTGATCCTGACAGGATATTCCCTAGGACCTTGAGGGAAGTTAGTGTAGAAATAGCAGGGGCTCTGACAGAAATATTTCAAATGTCATTAGAAACGGGGATGGTGCTGGAGGATTGGCGTATTGCTCATGTGGTTCCATTGTTTAAAAAGGGTTCTAAGAGTAAAGCTAGCAATTATAGGCCTGTCAGTTTGACGACAGTGGTGGATAAATTAATGGAAAGTATTCTTAGAGATGGTATATATAATTATCTGGATAGACAGGGTCTGATTAAGAACAGTCGGCATGGATTTGTGCATGGAAGGTCATGTTTGATTAATATTATTGAATTTTTTGAAGAGGTTACGAGGAAAGTTGATGAGGGTAAAGCAGTGGATGTTGTCTATATGGACTTCAGTAAGGCCTTTGACAAGGTTCCGCATGGAAGGTTTGTTAGGAAGGTTCAATCGTTAGGTATTAATATTGAAGTAGTAAAATGGATGCAACAGTGGCTGGATGGGAGATGCCAGAGAGTAGTGGTGGATAACTGTTTGTCAGGTTGGAGGCTGGTGACTAGTGGTGTGCCTCAGGGATCTGTACTGGGTCCAATGTTGTTTGTCATATACATTAATGATCTGGATGATGGGGTGGTAAATTGGATTAGTAAGTATGCAGATGATACTAAGGTAGGTGGCGTTGTGGATAATGAAGTAGGTTTTCAAAGCTTGCAGAGAGATTTAGGCCAGTTAGAAGAGTGGGCTGAACGATAGCAGATGGAGTTTAATGCTGATAAGTGTGAGGTGCTACATTTTGGTAGGACTAATCAAAATAGGACATACATGGTAAATGGTAGGGCATTGAAGAATGCAGTAGAACAGCGTGATCTAGGAATAATGGTGCATAGTTCCCTGAAGGTGGAATCTTATGTGGATAGGGTGGTGAAGAAAGCTTTTCATATACTGGCTTTTATAAATCTGAGCATTGAGTATAGGAGTTGGGATGTAATGTTGAAATTGTTCAAGGCATTGGTAAGGCCAAATTTGGAGTATTGTGTACAGTTCTGGTCACCGAATTATAGGAAAGATATCAACAAAATAGAGAGAGTACAGAGCAGATTTATTAGAATGTTACCTGGGTTTCAGCACCTAAGTTACAAGGAAAGGTTGAACATGTTAGGTCTTTATTCTTTGGAGCGTAGAAGGTTGAGGGGGGACTTGATAGAGGTATTTCAATTTATGAGGGGGATAGATAGAATTGACGTGGATAGGCTTTTTCCATTGAGAGTAGGGGAGATTCAAACAAGAGGACATGAGTTGACAAGAGGAAAGTGTTGTGCATTAAAGTTCCAGGAGATCAGCAGTTTCTGAGATACTCAAACCACCCCATTTGGCACCAGTAATTATTCCATGGTGTAAGTCACTTAGATCACATGTCTTCCCCATTCTGATGTTTGGTCTGAACAATATATGAAACCCTTCACCACACCTACATGCTTTTATGCATTGAATTGCTGCCATATCTGTTTTTATAGCAGGCTGAAATTAGCGCGAGAGATCTTTCACAGCAGATTGAAATTAGCATAAAAGGTCGTTCTCTGGTGACACAGCATGAGGTTGAAAAAGATCTGGGGTGCTTTTCAGCGGCTGCGATCAGCATGGGACCAATAAAAATCGGTGTCAGTGGAGTGTTCATTGTTGAAGCGAGGCAGTGTTAGAGTGCTCCAGCTTTGGCCAAACAGGCTTAGGCAAGGACAGGTTTGGACAAGGATAGGCAAAGGTTCAAAGTAAGCTTCTAATAAGTTTTTGTTTTCTGTGAATGCATTGCTGGTGCACAGAGAATAGATCTGGGGGTAGTGGTAAGTTTGTGTGAGATGTGGGAACGCTCTCCCTGATAATGACATTTGCACAGACTGCATGTAGTTCCTTGGAGACCGTGTTAAGGAACTACAGCTGCAGCTGAATGACCTTCAGATCATACGGGAAAACGAGGAGGTGATAGATAGGAGCTATAGGAAGGTAGTCACATCCAAGTTTTCCGATGCAGGTATCGGGTAACTGTCAGGAGAATGAAAGGGAACAGGCAGCCAGTGCAGAGTAGCCCTGTGGCTGTTCCCTCAATATACTGCTTTGGATACTGTTGGAGGGGTTTAGCTACCAGAGGGAGACCACAGCAACCAGGTCTCTGGCACTGAGTCTGTCTCTGTGGCTCAGATGGGAAGAGGGAAAAAGAGGAGTGCAGTAATGATAGAGGATAATTAGAGGAGCTGAAAGCAGATTCTGTGGATGTGAAAGAGACACCTAGATGGTATGTTGCATTGCAGATGTCAGGTCAGGGATGTCTTGGATCGGGTCCATGAGATTCTAAAGGGAGAGGATGAACAGCCAGAAGTTGCGGTACATATTGGTACTAACAACACAGGTCGAAAAGGGAGGAGGTCCTTTGAAGACGTAACCAGTAGAATGGATAGGGGAGAGCCAGTGGATGTGGTATATTTAGATTTTCAAAAGGCTTTTGACAAGGTCCCACACAGGAGATTAGTGTGCAAACTTAAAGCACACGGTATTGGGGGTATGGTATTGATGTGGATAGAGAATTGGTTGGCAGACAGGAAGCAAAGAGTGGGAGTAAACGGGACCTTTTCAGAATGGCAGGCAGTGACTAGTGGGGTACCGCAAGGCTCAGTGCTGGGACCCCAGTTGTTTACAATATATATTAATGATTTAGGTGAGGGAATTAAATGCAGCATCTCCAAGTTTGCGGATGACACGAAGCTGGGCAGCGGTGTTAGCTGTGAGAAGGATGCTAAGAGGATGCAGGGTGACTTGGATAGGTTAGGTGAATGGGCAAATTCATGGCAGATGCAATTTAATGTGGATAAATATGAGGTTATCCACTTTGGTTGCAAGAACAGGAAAACAGATTATTATCTGAACGGTGGCCGATTAGGAAAAGGGGAGATGCAACGAGACCTGGGTGTCATTGTACACCAGTCGTTGAAGGTGGGCATGCAGGTACAGCAGGCGGTGAAAAAGGCAAATGGTATGTTGGCATTCATAGCAAAAGGATTTGAGTACAGGAGCAGGGAGGTTCTACTGCAGTTGTACAAGGCCTTGGTGAGACCGCACCTAGAATATTGTGTGCAATTTTGGTCCCCTAATCTGAGGAAAGACATTCTTGACATAGAGGGAGTACAGAGAAGGTTCACCAGATTGATTCCCAGGATGGCAGGACTTTCATATGAAGAAAGACTGGATCGACTAGGCTTATACTCACTGGAATTTAGAAGATTGAGGGGGGATCTTATTGAAACGTATAAAATTCTAAAGGGATTGGACAGGCTAGATGCAGGAAGATTGTTTCTGATGTTGGGGAAGTCCAGAATGAGGGGTCACAGTTTAAGGATAAAGGGGAAACCTTTTAGGACCGAGATGAGGAAAAACTTCTTCACACAGAGAGTGGTGAATCTGTGGAATGCTCTGCCACAGGAAACAGTTGAGGCCGGTTCATTGGCTATATTTAAGAGGGTGTTAGATATGGCCCTTGTGGCTAAAGGGATCAGGGGGTATGGAGAGAAAGCAGGTACAGGGTTCTGAGTTGGATGATCAGCCATGATCATACTGAATGGCGGTTCAGGCTCGAAGGGCTGAATGGCCTACTCCTGCACCTATTTTCTATGTTTCTAGGTCCTAAAGAGTGAATATAGGGAATTAAGCAGAAATTCTGAAAAACAGGACCTCCAGCGTAGTAATCTCTGAATTGCTACCCGTGCTATGTGCCAGAGAGGGTAAGAATAGGATCATTTGGAAGATGAATACATGGCTGAAGAAATGGTGCAGTGGGAAGGTTTCAGATTTCTGGATCGTTGGTATCTCTTCTGGGGAAGATATGACCTGCACAAAAAGTAAGCATTACACCTGAACCCAAGGGGAACCAAAATCCTTCTGAGCAGATTTGCTAGAGCTGCTGGGGAGCGTTTCAGCTGAGCTGGGAGAGATGTGGGATCTGGAGTGATAGGGCTGAGGTTGGGGCAGTTGGTATACAACTAGATGCAGTGTCTAGAGAGACTGTGAGGAAGGACAAACAGATGACAGAGCAAAATTGTAGTCAGGGGGATGAGTATACCATGAGGCCAAAATCAAAAAAGGGTGATGAATACAGGATTGACTCTGTTATATTTGAATGCACACAGTATATCAAATAAAATAGATTATCTTGCAGCGCAGTTAGAGATTAGCAGTTCTGATGTTGTGAGCATCACTAAGTCATGGCTGAAAGATGATCATAGCTGGGAACTTAATGTCTAAGAAAACATCGAAAGGACAGGCAGGTAGGCAGAGGGGATGGCATGGTTCTGTTGGTAAAAAATTTAATCAAATCCTTTGAAAGAGGTGACATAGGTTCAGAAGATGTAAACTCCATGTGTGTAGAGTTAAGAAGCTGCAAGAGTAAAAAGACCCCGATGGGGCTTATATACAGGCCTCCAAACAGTAGACAGAATGTGGGCTACAAATTACAACACGAGATAGAAAGGGCATTTAAAAAGGGCAATATAGCGATAATCATGGAGGAACTCAATATGCAGATGGCTTGGGAAAATGAGGCTGGTGCTGTATCCCAAGAGAGGGAATTTGTAGAATGCCTACGAGATGGCTTTTTATAGTAGCTTGTGGTTGAACCCATTAGGGGAATGGCATTTTTAGATTGGATGTTATGTAATGTCCCAGATTTGATTAGGCAGTTTCAGTTAAACACTGAGGAAGCAGTGATCATAATATGATAGATTTCACCCAGCAGTTTGAGAAAGAAAAACTAAAATTAGATGTATAACAGTATAACAGTTGAGTAAAGGGAGTAATAGAGGCATGAGAGGAGTTGGCCAAAGTTCATTTGAACGGGACATTAGCAGGGATGATAGCAGGACAGCAATAGCTGGTGCTTCTGGAGAAAATTCAAAAACCACAGGAAAGATACATCCCAAAGATAAAAAAATTATCCTAAAGGATGAGGCAACTGTGGCTGACAAGGAAAGTCAAAGACAGCATTGAAGCTAAAGAGAGTGTATATAATTTAGCAAAATTTGGTGGGAAGGTAGAGGATTAGGTAGCTTTTAAAAACCAAAAGAAGGCAACTAAAAAAAACATAAAAAGAGAAAAGATGAAATATGAAGGTGATAGTGGCATCCGGTAGGCTCAAGAGACCATGGATCTGTGCCTGGAAAGTCTACTGGAGTGTCCTCTCCAGGGCGCAGGCCTGGGAAAGGTTGTATGGAAGACCAGCAGTTGCCCATGCTGGAAGTATCCCCTCTCCATGACACTGATGTCAATATCAAATACCCTAATATGAAGGTAAGCAGGACAATAATATCAAAGAAGATTCCAAAAGTTTTTTCAGATATATAAAGAGTAGAAGGGAGGTGAGTGTAGATAGTGGACTGCTGGAGAGGTAGTAAAGGGCCACAAAGAAATGGCAGTGATGCACCATTAATAACTCACTCTGAGATGTAAGAAGCGAGGTATCAGCTTTTATTGACTGGAAGAATGAACAACACTACATCCTGGAGAATGAGGCCGGGCACAGGCCTCAATCGCCTTTATACAGGGGTCTTTGGGAGGAGCCACAGGAGCAGTCAGCAGGGGTCTGTGGGAGGAGCCACAGGAGCAGTCAGCAGGGGTCTGTGGGAGGAGCCACAGGAGCAGTCCAGACAGGTATATGTAGTTCACCACAGGCAGACAAACTGAATAAGTATTTTGCATCTGTCTTTACTGTAGAAGACACTAGCAGAATGTCAAAATTGAGAGTGTCAGGGGGCAGAAGTGAGTGTAAGTTGCTATTACTGAGAAGAATGTGCTTGGGAAGCTGGAAAGTCGGAAGATTGATCAATCACCTACTCTAGATGGACTACACCCCATGGTTCTGAAAGAGGGAGCTGAAGAAATTGAGGAGGAACTAAAATTGATCTTACAACAATCACAGGATTCTGGAATGTTTCCTGAGGACTGGAAAATTGCAAATGTCACTCCACTTTTTAAGAAGGGAGGGAGGCATAAAAGAAGTAAAATATAGGCCACACGAGTGAATCTGCAGATGCTGGAAATAAATAAAAAACACAAAATGCTGGCAGAACTCAGCAGGCCAGACAGCATCTATGGGAGGAAGTAATAACGACATTTTGGGCCGAAATCCTTCATCAGGAGTTGGAAATTTTGGCCCAAAACGTCGTCACTACCTCCTCCCAAAGATGCTGTCTGGCCTGCTGAGTTCTGCCAGCATTTTGTATTTTTTAAAATATAGGCCAGTTAGCCTGACTTCAGTAACTGGAAAGATATTGGAGCCTATTATTAAGGATAAGGCTTTGGAGGACTTGGGGGAACATACTAAAATAGGCCAAAGTCAACATGGTTTTCTGAAGGGAAAATCTTGCCTGCAAAATATGTTGGCATTCTTTGAGAAAGTAACAGGCAGGATCACAGAGAGTTGTTTATTTGGATTTTTGGAAGTGCTTTGATAAGGTGTCATACATGAGGCTGCTTAACAAGATAAGCCCCTTGGTATTACAGGAAAGGTACGAGAATGGATAGAAGAATGGCTGATGGCAGGAGATAAAGTGTGGGAATAAACAGTGCCTTTTTTGCTTGGCTATCAATGATTTGTGGTGTACCATTCAGATCGGTGTAGGGACTGTTTCTGTTCATGTATATTTCAATGATTTGGATGAAGGAAATGATGACTTGTGGCCAAGTTGCTGATGATATGAAGACGGGTGGAGGGGCAGATAGTGGTGAGGAAGCAGGGTACCTTCAGAAGGACTTAAACAGATTGGGGGAATGGGCAAATTGACAAGATGGAATATAGTGTAAGGAAGTGCATAGTTACGCACTTTGGTAAAAGGAATAATGGTATGGACTATTTCTAAATGGGGAGAAAATTCACGAATCAGAAATACAAAGGCATTTGAGAGTCCTCATGCAGGATTCCCCAAAGGCTAACTTGCACGTTGAGTCGGTGGTAAGAGGACTTAAAAACAAAAGCAAGGGTGTAGTGCTGAGGCTTTGTCATTGATCAGATCACATCTGTAGTATTGTGATCAGTTTTGGGCTCCTTGTCTAAAAAAAAAGATGTGATGGCACTGGAGAGGGTCCAGAGGAGGTTCACGAGAATAATCCCAGGAGCAAAAAGGTTAATGTATGAGGAGCACTTGATAGCTCTGAGTCTGTACTCACTGGCGTTCAGAAAAATGAAGTGTGAAACCTATCAAATATTGAAAGGCCCAGATAGAGTGGATGTGGAGAGGATGTTTCCTACAGTGGCTGAGTCTAAGACCGGAAGCCCCAACCTCAGAATTAAAGGATGTCCATTTTGAACAGAGCCGAGGGAAAAATTCTTTAGCTAGAAGGTGATGAATCTGTGGAATTCATAGCCACAGACGGCTGTGCAGGCCTAGTCATTGGGTATATTTAAGGAAGAGTTGATAGGTTCTTGATTAACCAGGGTGAAAAAGGTAATGGGGAGAAGGCAGGAAATGGGGTTGAGGGAGATAATAAATCAGCCACAATGGCCAAATGTCTGCAGCTATGTCTAATGTCTTATTGTCACCTGATTAGCTGATTAGAAATCTGCATTGATGAACAGGTGTACAGTCGTACCTAATGAAGTGGTCACTGTGTATAAATGAATTAGGGTTTCATACTTCTTTGCCTGGATTGTGTGTTGCTGACATCAGGGCTGTGGAGCATGACCAACAGGCCAAGTATAATCAGTTACTAGCCAGTGGCTCTTTCTGCTGTGAAGATATCATTTTCGATTGTGTTCAGTAAAACACACACAAAATCTGAATGAACTCAGCAAGTCAGGCAGCACCTATGGAGTGGAATGAACAGTCATGGTTGGGCCGAGGCTCTTCATCAGGACTGGAAAGGAAAGGAGAAGAAGACTGAAGAAGGAGGTGGGGGAGAAGAAGGAGTATAGGCTGGTGATGGGGAAGATAGATGAGTGTGGTGGGGGAATTGTCTTCAGTATGCAAGTTAAGCAATTTCTGCAGGAAGCAAAACCAACTATGAATTCACAATATAGACTCATCGAACCATAGAAAAGTACAGCACAGAAACAGCCCCATGGCCCACCTAGTCCGTACTGAATCATTTAAACTGGCTACTTCCATCAACCTACAATGTGTTGACATCATTTCAAAAGTACATGGAGAGCTTTTAGAATGGATTCCAAAAAGACATGAAATTAATAAACAGAAACTCTGCCACTCACTTTAGCCAGAATTTTCTGTTTTAGTATTCAGGTTCAATGTTAGTAATTTGCTTCTGTATGTCCTCAGTAATTTCTCATCGTTCCCAGTAATCTCTCATCCCCATTCAACTCTGCTAATTCTTATTTTAAAAGTTAGGATAATTAAGATGTTGTAAGTAAAGAAAAAAAGTTGCATTCATATGCAGTCTTTTATAGCCTCTGTATATCCCAGAGCACTTTATAGTAAATTAGTTATATTTGAAGTGCAATCTCTATGGAAGGACAGAGCAAATAAATTATAAATAGCAGAATTCCAAAATAGCAATAGGATGATCAGATAATAATCTGGAATATCTGATTAGTTACTTTGTATACCTAGAGCAATTCTTCCATTATCAATATACTGTAGATGGATCAGGTTTCCAAATCTCCATTCTGACATGCCTTATTTTAATGACTTTTAAGGAGGAATTGTTGGTAAGAACACAAGAAAGTAAGCCCCACTCTTTAGAACAAAGAGTAGCTGTTTAGATCCACTGACTAGCCCACATTCAAAAGCTAATGAACTCAAATGATTCTATAACTTCAAAAGATGTAGTACAACACCCCCTCGGTGCAGCAAAGTGTCTCTCAGTACTGAAGTATCAATTTGCATTTTATACTCAAATCACTAAAGCCCGCGCCTTCACTTTCGGACACAGACTAGAGTGGTACTACTGAGCCAAGGCTGATTTTGTTTTGAGATGGACTCATAGTGAAATCTTTCTTTTGTCAATTCCCTTTATGGATTTAGCAAGATGGGATATAGTAGCACTCAGTTGCAAGCACATGTCATAGGATATCTTGGCTGAGAATCTATAAGGCTCCATGGTTTCATGAAGGGAATTCTATCTAAAATCAAGATGGGTTTTTGAATTCCAGGGTATTTCCATTTTTTGTGTACTAAAAAGAATTCTACCATGTGACATTTTTCACATTGCAAATATCTATTTGTCAAATTGCCTGTCTTGTTATAAGCTGTATGAAATGAAAATTACCTTGCTGATTTCAAATCCAAATACTTCTTCGAAGTAGGCAGGTTGGCTAATGAGCAGCAAGTAGAAAGTCCAGCTTCTACAGAAGTTTGCCACAATTATTGCATAGACTGGCAGAGAGGTAAAGAACTTTCTCCATGGTGTCTTGAATTTCTAAAATAAAAGAGCAGACCAATTATGATAGAGTTGTTAAATTAAAGCATGTATTGGTTAACTTATTCCAACAAGCCCATTTGTAAACTGAATGCATTAAAATCAAAAAATTATACCAGACCATGGTCCAGGACGAAAATCAGCCCACACTCAAAAACAAATGAACAATTATATGTACAACCAGATTAACCAACTGATTTTCTTTCTGGTAAAGGACAATAATCAATATACTTTGACCAGAACTGTCAAATGATCAACTATTAATTTACCCAATAATTTACATATTTAAAATGCTTAGAACATAACCATTTCTTCACCAGCTGCCCTGCTCTACATCATAGATTTATCAACTGAATTATGGTGAAAGTGGTAGTGGATCAGTTGTAGATTAATCAAGCTTTCTGATATGTCCAAGTTACTTTGAGAAGTGACTTGACTTGGTTAATTAACCATATGCTTTTCGTCAGGTCCCCTACACAAACAATCAGATCTCCAGGAAAAAGTACACCATTACCGCATTTCAGTGCACAGGTATAAATTTTCATCTTTAGGATGATACACTATTACCCAATTTAACAATTATTGTAATATTTTACTATTTAGAGTTATGCCTGAAGATATAACATAATATTTGATTTTGATCATTTGCTCATTTTGAATAAAAATTGGCAATGTGAATCCCCAGTGCTCTCAGATCATAAAGCACAGTTATGGTGTTACATCAATTATATCCTGGATACTCTGCTGTGCAGGAACATTATTGTACAACAATAAATAACCAACACTGATAAATACAATTTATATTGAGATATAAAATGCCTATCCATAGATTCTATGTTCTGCAACAATGCATTATAACAGGCAACTATGGCAAAAGTAATGAAGTTTTAATTTTGTAATGCTTGGCTTCAAATAAGCTTGTTAACTGTGTCTTCAAGTACATTTTATTTTGCTTGAATAATGTTTAAAGATTTAATTTTCCATATTTAGGCCAATAGACATGAAATTCCTGCATATCTTGTGTTACGTTATGGCAATTTCAGGTTTATAGGGATTGCAAATGAATGCCATCAAAGTCTCACATCTTATCCTAAACATGACAAAATCAACCTGCATCATTTTTCCTAATAAGGAATATCAATCAGTCAATCTATATGTTAATAAAAATAATGTCCAGGAAAGTAAGGCACAGTAGCATAGCAGTTAGTGGCATGTTATCACAGAGCCAGTGATTGGTGTTCAATTCCCACAAGCATTCTTAAGGAGTTTGTCATTTCTCCCCATGACTGTGTGGGTTTGCTCCCACATTCCAAAAACACATGGGTTAGTGGGTTTGTTGGTCACATGAGTGTAATTGGATGTTGTCGGCTCATTGGGCCTGTAACAACACTCTCTAAATAAATCCATTACATCAGTTTTGTGTTTCTAAAATTTGAAAAGGGCTGATAGAAAAGCAAGGTTTTGTTCTTAAAAATTGAACTATAAGTGAAAAGCTAAAAACAGGTGGAATATTGGTTGAATATGTGCAGAATTCAGGACATGTATCTACCAATGGAATGACAAAATTCTGTAGATTTTTTATATGCAAATATAAAACACAGTGTCTGGTGTAATATATTTGGACAGAAGTCAAGGACATCTTGAGGTATGTACTACATTTATATGCATGTTAAGCAGTGTGAACGACGACATTTTAAAGTGTATTCAGAATCTTGGTGCATGGCTTAAACACTTTAATTGGACAGCTGTGCAATAAAACATGGTGCACATATGTTAGAGCAGACCTCCATGTATCTACTTAGTATGCAAGACCAGAGCCCTGTGCCCACAATTAAACAGTAGAGACAAACATCTCCATATGTTTAATCTGAATGGCGCAGAAATCGGTAGACATAAAATACCCATATACAAAGTTCAATAAATGTTATTACATACACAAAGAGCTTTGGGAATGGATCAACGTAATATCACACATACTGTATTCATCTTTAGTTAACTGAAAGACATCTAAAATAAAGAACAGATGGAAATGATCCTACATCTATTCCTCCAATTAGGTTGGCACTTTCACCAATGCTCTCTTCAATGTAGGTGCGCTCCTCATCTGTGATTGTTGGATGTGCTGCAGGACTTTCATAGGATACCAGGACCCAAAATATATACCAAAAAATTCCAAAAGACCCTAGTCCAAAAACATTAGAGAAAGCAGCATATGAGAAAACCGGATCACTTTTTCATTGTTTTGCAACAGAGCAATTACAAATTACTTAACATATTGCATTCAATTATTAATCAGAATATTCCAAAAAATTAAACAAATACATAAGAATGCTGGACATGTGAAGAAAGAGTCACCATTTCCAGACAAATGATATATGAACCTGGTATGTTAGTTTAGTATTTTAAGGGTAGATTTAGTCTTCATTCAGGTCAAATCAGAAGGAGGGCAAAAATTCAGAAACCTGACAATGATAGGGAAACCATTTGGGAGAACAGAACCAAGATCCTGATAAAGTTTTTTGCTGGAAAGGTGTAGAAGGGATGCCAGAACTGCTACAGACTTTCATCTTTTCCCTGGATTTTTTCTGCCATTGGCATATTGTTTTTCCAGTAAATGTTTCTGTTAAATATCAACATGAGAAATTATGACTTTTAGCAAGAGAAGTAATATTTTGTTTTAATGTCATTACTGGGTATTTCTATAGACAATTATAATTCCAAAGAATGTATTTCATTTTTCCTAATAATTTCTCAAGTGAATTGGTGAATTGATCAAATGAATTCTCAAATGAATATGCAATTGGTCTTAATTGTTGTCAACCATGCTTTGAAAAACTGCCATTTCAGCTTTATGTGCTTAGCTACAGTTGCATATTCTTACTTTTCAATTCATTTTTCTGTCACTTTTTAAAGTTGAACCTATTAGTTCATCATCCTAGAACTAGTACCAAATCTGAAATTACTATAAACTAACCCTATTTAGTGTTAAATACCCCTTTTTAAGCCTGATGACAACATAATACTATTTTGTACTCTCTTTTTGCCAGTAGTTTGGAAGAGAAAGGTATTTCTTGTATGTTGGTGTGGTCCATGCCTTCAGTGCACAGTGAAAGTAGAGAACATGCTGGATGTCCAAATGTGGACAGCTCCAGGACATCCTGAGCTGACTGGTCAGATCATTATATCTTCACACCAGCTAATTTTTTGTAAATTAATGTTTTAATTAACTTATTTCAATTATATATGTTTTAATTGAGTTGTTTTATTTTGTAAAATACTTAAACATAACAGTGTTTCTATAAGTCTCATTGTCAGAAACATTTAGTTGTAAAGATGAAAAGGTCTTGCCAAAAACCATTGGGGTGATTGGAGGTTGGTTCTTAGGGTCACCAGCAAGACCTTGAAATTAAAAGGGGAGCAATGTACAAAAGGTATGCACAACTCTGGGAATATTATAGAGGGGCATACTTGAGATGTGGGCTGGTTCAAGTATGATCCAATCCAGTTTTGCTGTTCTATACCACTCAGGTGTTGCTCTTGAAATATGAACCCTTTTTTAAATGAAAATGCATTTGTGAATTCCTAATCAATATTTGCAAAATCCCACAGAAGCATTCTAAATACATACTGATGGCAAAAACTTCACCCACTGCTAATATTTATTAAAGTAATGCAATGTCATTTAAATTGCAAAAAAAATCCATGTCAGTAATAAACACAAAAGATTCTACAGATTCTGGAAGTTCAGAGCCACACAAGCAAAATGCTGGAGGAACTCAACAAGTCAAACAACATCATCCTGACCTGCTGAGTTCCTCCAGCACAGATCTGAGCAGCCACAGCAACAATTCCTTAATATTTTACTTACCAATGATTAACATTCTCATCAAGTTTAAAATAAAATTCAATACTATCTTTACCAAACTCTCCATCAGAATGCAGCAGCACAGAGGAAATCATTTGGCCAATTATGCCTGGGTGAGTCATTTGAAAGAGTTTTCCAACCATTCCCCCAATTCTTTCCCTGTGAAACTTCTTCTTTTCAATATGTGTAACATAGAGCTACTGTATGTAGCACAGAGACAGCCTGCTCAGCCCTGAATTCACACTAATTCTTAAGTACCCGATTACATTGAAAACATTTATTCTATTTTGTCTTCAACTCTTCATGCCTTTGAGACGTGGGAGGAAACCAGAGCCCTCAGAGGAAACCTGCACAGTCAGAGACAGGGTGTGCAAACTGCACACAGGCAGCACAAGAGCCACTGGCACTATGAGGCAACAATTCCACTAGATGTTCAAAAGTGCTGCTACTTCGAATATAAAACTCATCTTTATCCTATGGCCATCCTCATTTTTGCAAGCGGTGCATTGATCATATGAACCTGTTAATTAAAAAAAAATCACCTCACTTCATCAAACATGGTGTAACTTTCCCATGTGCAGTCTGAAAAAATTCCCTTATAGCTTTTGCACCTCTATCAATCAACCTCTCTTTGTTCTATACTCATAACCCTCTACAGGTGCGCAGTATGGAAACAGTTCTGGGGCAGGCAGGAGGGTCTACAATTGGGTAGCCTAAACTGCCTAATGCATCTCTGGCACCATCCTACCCGATATCAAGGACATATACACAGAAAGGTGCCAGAAAAGGAACAGTAACATCATGAAGGATCCCACCCACCCTGCTCATGGACTATTTGTCCCACACCCAA
Source organism: Hemitrygon akajei (assembly GCF_048418815.1). Taxonomy (NCBI): domain Eukaryota; kingdom Metazoa; phylum Chordata; class Chondrichthyes; order Myliobatiformes; family Dasyatidae; genus Hemitrygon; species Hemitrygon akajei. The sequence continues at coordinate 168,493,626 of NC_133129.1, forward strand.
CAAAAAGGAGGCTATGTAGCATCCATGCCAGGACTACCAGACTCAAAAATAGTTACTTGCTCCAAGTAAGGCTGATCAATACCTAAAAGAACTAATATAGAACAATTCACAAGTAATTTCCTAGATTATTTTAAATGTCATAGGAACTGATTTCTTTATAACAATTTACATTATTTTATAGATTAGTAGCACTGCTTGTACCCCAGTAATGCCTGTATGTACTGATATTCTTACAAAACTAGACATTAATAAATTTGCAAAAGTAAATCCTGATAAAGGGTCTCGGCCAGAAATGTCGACTGTGCTTCTTCCTATAGATGCTGCCTGGCCTACTGCGTTCCACCAGCATTTTGTGTGTGTTGCTTGAATTTCCAGTATCTGCAGATTTCTTCGTGTTTGCGAAAGTAAATCTTTGTTTTAATTTAAACAATGTTTTTAAACTTGTATTTATTGGACAATATGCACTGAAGAAATACGGGGAACAATGGCACAGAACCTACCATACACATAAAACACAGAAGGCCATCCAGTGTATTGCACAAGAATCCCAGCTAAAGGCATAGCAACAACAGCTCCAGCATAAGAACCTGCAAGAAATCAATCCACAGCTAAGATCTCATTGAAAGGGTGAAAGTCAACAACAATTTTAAAAATCTTAAAAGGCAAACAAAATGCTAATTACCGCAAAATGAGGTGGTTGCTAGCCTGCTCCTCTCCAGCGGTGGGGCCCACTTACTCCATATGCCATGACAGGCTGGGTATGTGACTCCCTGCAAAAAAAAACCATCAGTTATTGTTTTATACAGAGCCCATGTGCCAAGCTGTTCAGTAAAGTGTCATCTGGCATCTAAGTTTAAACAAAACCAATACATTTACTAAATACTGATTCTGACACAATAGCAAAATGATCAGCTGAGAACATTTCTTGCAGTCTACATATAATATTTATACTTCCAATTCAACGTAGAGGTATAAACTGTGAATACACAGTTCCTCACCAAAAAAAATGTAAACAAACTGAATCTTAGTAGTGACTGAAATATATGAAGTTACATCCACATGTGATCAATTCATTAAGAAGGATAATGATGTATGATGTAATGATTCTAATTCATACTGGACTGGAATTGCTATTAATGTTGAATAAAATTAACAAAGACTAGAGGCTATAACAGGTCAGTCACCACATGCAAAAATGGAAAACCAACAATGGTGTACGAGGAGTGAAACTTTCATCCGATTTAGCCAATAACGCATTGTGGCAAAAGGAGCGTATTTCATTAGGAGCTACTTGTATCCACAGCAGGTTACAGGTCATTGCGAGCTGTTGTGAACTGACCGCTGATGCCCCGTCGCCCGCAACATACCTCCACTAAGCCCTGCAGAATCCTGACGAATATCACGAAACCATAGTGGACTTTGGCGGCGGACGGGATGAGCATATTTAGGGCGGAGGTGAGGAAGATGGCAGCGCCAAATACTCTGGAAAGAGAACCGAAGAAATCTCGTCACACATATTCTCATTCGGTCTTTTCTTTTTAACGTTGGTGTCTCGGGTCAGTTCCTACTGTTGAGTCGAATATCTTTTTCACGTTGAATATTCCCAGTAATTATTTGGACTATAACAGATGTACTGGGTCTTTTTCGCAATTAATATTAGAAATTTAGCTGCGATCTTCAAATACTAGTTGGGGGGATATCATTAAACCCAGGTACCAAATTTCCCTGCCAATCAGAGTGACGGGAACATCGTCTTCACAACGCCTCAGACTGCTTCAACCATCGATGTCATTGGCATACTGTTAGAAACGTAACGTAATTATGCCAAGGAACTTAACCTCGATTAATAAACTCTTTATCTGCATGTTCCGTTCTTTTTATATACACAATTTTGATATTGTCACATTCATGCCGAAAAACGAGTAACCGACACACACCTGGACTACTATTCCATCAATACATATCACAACAACCAGTACCTATCACAATATCAGTCATAACAGTGAATAATACCATCATGATGATGAACACATAACGACAGATACGCATTGCGTTTGATTGGCCTGGTTTTGTTAATTCTGTTTGAGTTTTTAGTTCCTTAGGGCTGTGGAGCGATATGCTACATTGTAACTGTCGGACCACTGCGGTGAGCCACAATTCAAGCAGTGTCTCTGGAAACATCAGTCAACTCTGCGCCTAGCTTCTCCGGGTTTAACCCCCGCGATTCGGATCAGCTGAGCCTGTCGGCGACTGATTTGTGCCAGACCTATCAGAAATAAAATCTCGGCATGCACGATATAATTCTTTTTAAATAATCTCATTAACACGCATATAAATTGAACTTTGCAACATTTGGTATGAACATATTACAAATCACAAGTGCAGGTTACAAAAACTCATGTTTAATCTACGCAAAGGGGTTTTGCTTTCCACAGAAGAAAATGCAGAATGCTAACGAAACCAAAAACTGCAACCTTGTGGTATGCAATCACTAAAAAGCAAAATTGGAGTCGGGGGGGGGGGGCTTTAAAATATATAAATACATCTGTAGCATATAGATGTAGCAACTCTTTTAACAAGGGATTCGAATTCTCGCTAATCGGTAGAACTAAGTTCCACTTGAAGGATCTTTATTTGTGTACAGTTAGTGCTGCGACACGGTGGTGAATTCTGAAACATCCCGACCACAGGGTCCTCAACTCCAAGATACAATTCCGATAACAAAAAGATATTCCGCGTTGCTTCTGGAAAATTATATGATTAATCATATTCAGTTTTCTCGTGGAATTTATGTGAATCGTATGTGAATTACCCGCGGCGAAGATTATTTTGTATCGCGAGGAGATCCCTTTGGTCTGAGGAAGAAAAGGCCAAATTGAAAAAGAAGATGAATCTCGAGATAGTATCTGGTAACATTTATGTGCTTTGATAATAAACTTACTTTGAACTCTACTTCGAAATTCGATGTGATGAGAGAGCGTATTGAATGGAGCTGAATGTTTCGATACCTATTTCACACTACATTTCTTTTTATTTTAAAGTTTTGGACCAAATGCTTTGAAATTTAGTAAATTTAGTGCTATAAAATTTTGTAGATTTTTGTAAAGAGGCGCATGTGTTAAATTTTAACAGCTATGCATTTAACATTGGCGCAGTCTCTGGAAACCAAGCAGTAATTCTTAATTCAATTAGGAACTTAAATATTTCGGATTTGATCACTGCCCGGTACTGCTCCTGCCCACATCAAGCCAACGAATACCACAGGGAGGACAAGTCCTTCGGGATAAATTACAAGCGTGTTAACCTGTCAAGACTGCCCCCGCAAGTATTACGCTTCTCTTTTCGGTGCCCTCGAGACCAGCCTCCGAGAGGGCAGAGAGAAGAAAAGCGGATAAAATGAACGAACGAGCATTGAAAGAGTTTAAGGTTCCTTTGTGCCTTGAGTTGGATAAACGCCTCCCAGGATAGACTTCCTCAGTAAACTACAGCCCCACAGACTTCCAAGTAAAGGATACATAAACACCACGGAACACAGATCATTGAATCCATGGGAAATGATAGTAACCATTTCCCTTTTTTTTCTCTCAAGTCCAGACATATCAAACTAGAAAACTAGAGAAACAAAATTGCTTACAGATCCTAATATTCACCATGAATACCTTTAAAATCTTTTTTTCCCCAACACATTGATAAAGATTCTGTAAGTATATGTTACATTGAATGTCATAAGTACTCGGTCTAATCTCGGTAACTGATGATCTTTTATAATTTCTAATAAATATGCAAATACTTTGCAGTAGTGGATGCATTGTAAATCTTCACACCAGTGTCTAAATATTTAATGAAGACAAATGCCGGCTTAGATTCATTGATGACTTGGGACTGAGTTTTACCCTGTCTCCAGGCTCTGCGGCAAGGGGAAAAGAGAAAACCGAACCGCATTTCGATTGTTTGCAAATACATTTCAACCTCAAAAGGTCTTGGTGAAAATAGAAAACCCCATCCTGATCCTGCCCACATCAGTGCTATACTACCTCTGCAATACCAGAATGGCAAGAGCATTAAAACAGCAATTTTATTTTAAAACGTCAAAAATTACTTCTTATAGATAAACATGATTTGTGCGGTAAATAAAAGTAAAGGTATATTAACAGAGAGATCTTCTGCACACGTTCTTAAACGGTTGTCATCACATGCCGCAGTGTGCCAAGGTGCAGACATAACTCACGCCAGTATATAACCCGGCTTCGTTGTTACATATTTTGGTTGTATTTTATTACCTGAAACTATATAGGAGGATATTATTATCTCTGCAGGTGTCACCCACGGCCCCAAGGTCACCAGCCTTACTGTGAATGGCAATTTATGCTTAAGCTCACACGTTTTCTCAAAGTAAGAAGCTTTTAGATCAATCTCAGCTGAAATTTAGCTTCATCGTTTTATCTATAACTCATTGCAGAACATTTGTGATCAGCCTTTGTTTGAAGGCGAATTCAAGAGATGGCCAGAGTTAATCCATCCTTTTAAACTAGACATTTCTGGAAATGGTTGCTTACTAATAAAGCAAAGATAATTTCTGTGATGGCAGGCAACAAGCTACCTGAATTTTATACTGTTCATATAACAGAATAAAACATTCCAAATGCCCAGGGGAGATTTGCTCAGATAAGAAATTGTATATATATACACACACACACACACACACACACACACACACACACACACACACACACACACACACACACACACACACACACACACACACACACACACACACACACACACACACACACACACACTTAGTTACTGCCTGTAACGCCGTGGGCGTTTAGGGCAGCAATGAAGTCTTCCATCACCGTCTGTCATTGACCATCTTCTCCATTGTGCCCCAGGTGTGGTTTAGGGTCCTCATTTCTACCTCTAAGGTATGGCGCCAGGTTGTCTTTGGTCTCCCGTGTTTCTTCTGCCTTTCAGGAGTCCAATGAAGCGCTGAGTCTTTGGGACTATTTTCTTCAAAGGTCGAAGCATTGTCTCGACAGGGATGAAGGTTACTGCAGATGTCTGGTATGTGAAGGGGCTCAGCAAGCAAGCGCTGGACTGGATGAACTGGAATATGTAAAATTGCTATATGGATGGCAAAGCTTTCAATGAGCTTGTGTTTACAGAGCATGGAACTTGGAAGTCCGGCAAGGTGTAAATTGCATTGCTCAGATCTAGAGGTATAGCTGAGCATTTGACGGGAGATGTGTTAAGTTGGGTTTTATTGTGTAAGACATTGGTTTCTGCAAAGTTAGAAGAATTTCAGGATGGAAAGTGACACTGAGGTGAAGTCTGTTTCAATCTCCAAAGGTTGACCGCTATGGGATAAAATTTGACGATCTTCCCAATATCAAAGGAAATTTGCAGCCCCCGGTCAGTTTAGATCGGCACAACATCTCCTCTACGATCTTCATCAGTACAGGTGTACCACGTCTGTGTGCTTAGCCCCCTGCTCTACTCATTTTACACAAATGATCGTGCAGCTAAGCACAGCTCCAATGCCATACTTAAGTTTGCTGACAACATCACTGTTGTTGGCTGAATCAAAGGTGGTGACAAATCAGCATCTAGAAGGGAGATTGAAATCTGAAGATGTCGTGCCACAACAACCTCTCACTCAAAGTCAACAAGATCGAAGAGCTCAGGAGGACCTTATTGACCTCAGGAAGAGGAAACTGGATGGCCTTGAGCTAGTCCTTATTGGGGAGCAGAGGTGGAGGGGGTCAGCAAATTTAAATTCCTCTGTGTTATTATTTCAGAGAACCTGTCCTGGGCAATTCACATAAATGCAATTACAAAGAAAGTGTGGCAGAGCCTCTACTTCCTTAGAAGTTAGCAAATATTTGACATGACATCTAAAACTTTGACAAAATTCTGTAGATGTGTGGTGGAGAGTATATTGACTGGTTGCACCAAAACCTGATATGAAAACACCAATACCCTTGAATGGAAAATTCTACAAAAAGTAATGGATATGACCTAGTTCATTATGGGTAAAGCCCTCCCCACCATTGAGTACTGTCACAGGAAAACAGCATCCATCATCAGGGACCACCACCACCCAGGTCATGCTCTCTTCTCGCTACTGCTGTGATCAGGAAAAAGGCACAGGAGCCTCAGGTTTCAGTTTCAGTTTCAGGAACAATTATTACCCCTCAACCATCAGGCTCTTAAACCACCAAGGTAACCTCACTTGCCCCATCACTGAACTCTTCTCACAACCAATGGACTTGCTTTCAAGCACTCTTCATCTCATGTTCTCAATAATTATTGCTTTTTTCTTTTGTATTTACACAGTTTGTTGTCTTTTGCACATTGGATGTTTGGGTGCGGTCTTTTATTGACTATTATGGTTCTTGTATTTACTGTGAATGCCCACAAGTAAATGAACCTCAGGGTTGTATATGGTGATATATATGTACTTTGATAATAAATTTACTTTGAACTTTGAGTGTTTCATTCAAGAATCACTGTATGTTTGACAGAGGGAAAGTAAGGAAGAAAAGAAGGACTCAGAGAAATAGAGATAAGTTTGAGGTGGGTGTTATCAGCAGATAGACAAAGACAGATACTGCATTGTCAGGTGAGTTGCCAGATGGAAATATACAGATAAGAAAAAGAATTGTCTCATTGATTTGAAGAATAAACAAGGCTAATGAGAACCAAAGATGACTAGGAAGAAAAGCCATTGCTAGTGATTCTGTCATCATGTCCAATAAGAATGGAACAAAATATGTTTGCCCAAGTTAATGAAAGTGAAGAGAGATTGGTAGGGCTGGACATCAGAATCAGAATTAGGTTTAATATCATTGGCATATGGCATGAAATATTTTGTTATGTGGCAGCAGTACATTGCAATACATAATATTACCAATAGTGAATTACAGTAAATATATATGTTAAATTTAAAAAAGGGGTTTATGAGTCAGTGTCAAAATATTGTAGTGTATTTGTTTGTTTGTCCTAACTATGGGTTCTCGTAATTCAGATAAAACATGTTTCACCACATGGAATGTTAACAGACTGGGGAATCCTATAAAAAGGAGAAAAGTAATGAATAAGCTTAAGAAACAAAAATGGGATGTGGTATTTCTACAGTAAACACATTTATCAGCAGAGGGATCAGTAAAATACTGGAGGAGGGGTTTACAGATCTTTTTTTTACAGTGCAGGGTCAACTAAGAGCAGGGGAGTTATAACACTTATCAATAGGCAGCTGCAGTTCAGATGTGAGAAACAGATCAAAGATGAAGCAAGGAGAATTCTTATTATTTTGGCAGAAGTACAGAAGCAACATATTATTTTAGCAAACATATATGCACCTAATATAGAAGATGCAAGATTTTTTGTGGATCTTGAAGGAAAGTTACATTCATTTGGAGCTTACGATATCATACTTGGGGGAGATTTTAATTTGGTAATGGATCCAATCATTGACCGTAGTAAGATGTTGTCATATAGAACCTCAAAACTCACTGTGATGGTGCAAAAAATGAGTAAAGCCCTCGGGCTTGTGCAGGTTTGGCGCTTTATGAATCCCAATGGGAGGGATTACACATATTTTCAGCAGTTCAAAAAAAAAAACAAGGATTGATTTCTTCCTTATATCCAAGTCACTTATTCAGTCTGTGTCTCAATGTGCAGCTGGTAATATTATAACATCAGATCATGCTTGGGTTTGTCTAAAGACAATACCCCAGTATGAGAGAATGCAGTCACATAGATGGAGATTTAATTCATCCTTGTTAGAAGATTCAATATTTAGGGAAGCTATGAGACAGCAAATCAAGGTGTATTTAGAGATAAATACACCTGTGGCCTCCTCAGCAGGGACTAACTAGGAAGCCCTGAAGGCAGTTTTGAGGGGATATACTATTCAACGTACTTCTTATATAAAAAAACCGAATAATCAAAACAAGTAGTGTATTCACGGGTTCAATGTCCATTCCAAAGTCTGATGGCAGCGGGGAAGAAGCTATTCCCGAATCATTGAGTGTGTGCCTTCAGGCTCCTGTACCTCCTCCCTGATGGTAGCAATGAGAAAAGTGCACATCTTGGGTGATGGGGGTCCTTACTGATGGATGCTGACTTTCTGAGGTTTCGCCCCTCGAAGATGTCCTGGATTCTGTAGAGGCAAGTGCCTTGATGGAGCTGACTGAGTCTACCACTTTTTGCAGCTTATATTAATCCTGTGTAGTGCCCCCCACCACCCCCCATACCAGACACTGATTCAGCCAGTTACGATGGTACATCTGTAGAAATTCGTGAATGTCTTCATGAAAGTGACATATTATGTAAGTTTGAAGATTATAAAGAAGATAAAAAAGGAATAGTTTGCTTTTGTCGCAGTTCAACTAGAATTATTTTATTCTGAGTCAGGAACTCACTTCAGAGTATCAAAACTCGAGTTCAAGAAGGATGGGCATGGATTCTGGAGGTGATAACAAAATATAGGTTTCTGGAGAGGGAAGGATGTTATGGTAAAGTTCATTTGAATTGTATGGTTCTCATTAAGTAGTGCTCTTAATCTGTTCATTCATAAATTTTAGAGAGATTTTTTTTGTCTGTTTAGAAGACCAATTTTGGTGTTGCCCAAGGAGGCTGTGTTGGTCCCACTCTTCTCCTTATACATGCTCCCCTTGGGAGATATCATTAGAGAGGATAAATTTGATTTCAGTACATATATGACACACAATTTTATATCTCAGTTGAACCTGATGATGGTAACACCCTATCTTCTCTGACCTGGTATGGTTGAAATTTAAAAAATGGATGAGCAATAATTTCCTAAAACCAAATAAAGATAAAACTGAAATACTTCTGAATTGGTCACAAAGCCAAAAGAGATAAAATTCTTGATAACTTGTGAATTTGGCTCCCCTTGTAAAGTAAGTCTGGGTGTTATCCTTGATTCAAGCTTAAATTTTAAATTCCACATAAAGAAAATGACCAGAGCAGCATTTCTACATTTAAGAAATATTACAAAGTTATGTTTTCTTCTATTACATAATGATGCTGAAAAATAAATTCTTGCCTTTATATTGAACAGACTAGATTACTGCAATGTACTTTTCACTGGCCTTCCAAAGCACTCTATTGACAAACTTCAAATCATTTAAATGCCGCTGCTAGACTATTAACCAAAACCAGAATGAGGGAATATATCACTCCTGTACTGGCTACTCTGCATTGGCTTCCTACATCTTTTAGAATAAATTTTTAAAGTTCTCTTACTTATTTTCAAAGCTCTTAATTGTCTGGGATGGAGTACATTTTTCTTTTTTAATCCTGCTCAAGGACTGGTGACATCCTTCTGCCCCTCATTAGTGAGAGAGAGAGAGAGCCTGTGGCACGTCAAACTGTCGTGTAAACAATAGTTTTGTTGACTGCGGAACATGGTCTCATACAGATCACGATTGCAGTACTTTGCTGTACCTTGGTGGGTGGTGGGTGCTGATGCTTTTTGCTAAAATGGGTGGGGGGAAGCTGCTTGTGTGGAGGAGGGCGGAGATAGTGCTTTGGGGTTCTAACACTTTTCTGTCATTCATTCTTTTGGAGGTCATCTGGTTTTCATGGATGTCTGTGAAGACTAAGTAGTTCAGGTTGTATATCGTTTATATTCTCCGATAATAACTGGAACCGTTTGAGTTCTCAGGTCTTCTGCCACCAGTCTCTTAAATTTAAACACTCTTTCTCTAAAGATAATAGGTAGGTCAGCTTTTTTAAACCACGCTCCTAAGCTATAAAGGTTGCAGACTCAGTTGGCACTTGTAAACACCAGCTCAAGACCTATTTATTTAACCTTGATATTAACTAACACCTTTTCATCATTTAATTATCTTTTTATTTTATTTTTGTTTGTATTTTATTCTGTTATAAAGCACTTCGAACTACATTGTCAGTCTGAAAAGTACTCTAAAAATAAAGTTATCATTATTATTTTCCTTTTTATAGACCATCTAGTCAACATATTCATTTAACTCCTGTATTTAAGTAACGTGGTTAAATGATACTTAGCTTTGAGTAGTATACAAGGAAGAAAATTGATAAAATCATTGTAATATATGTAGATATTTTACTAAATTGAAATTGCATGTGATTTACATTATTTTCTTAAATACACAATTCAAAAAGTTTATATTTCACAGTTTATCTGAATTATATGGAGCAATTTTAAGACCTTTCAAAGGGCCAGCATTATGATATATATAGTTTATATGTGTTGTGTACAGGATATGTATATATAAAACAACATAGAAACCTGCATCAATGTATTTTTTTACATCTGTCACATAACTGCATTAAATGTTATTAAGGGAATTGACCATCTGCCTCTCTGTACCCTGTATAAGAAAGCCATAAATCATTGCTTTTCTAATAATGATGGTACCTTAACCTCTCAATTTTCATTGCAATACTGCCCACACATAAAAAAATACATGGAATCCAGTGCCTGCATCATACCACAACATATTGCTACATAAAACAGTGAAACCACTAAAAGAGGATTGAAAATTATATTACTCCAGAAACTGACATTATATTGTAGGACTACACAAAATTTGTTCTCAAAAATTACGAAGTACTACTTTGGTCCTAAAATATTTCTTTTGTCATTATATTATTCAAAGAAGAAGTAAATGAAACAATATGGGAGATAGTAATACTGTATAGTTGATACTAATTATCTTAGTCCAAAAGAAAGAGCATTAACAGAAAGAGTTTTCCCCTTATTTGAGCATTGTTCAGTACATGTTAAAAGTGGATGAAAATTTATTGCACATTATAGCATTGAAAGCGATTGCTCAAATTCAGAAATAGAGGAAAGCCAACATCTCTATAATTTTATGTACTAGAATATAAACATAGCTGTTCATTTTATTAAAGTTTATTAAAAAGTAAATAGTTTTGACTAATGCAGATAATTTTCTATCCTATTTTCATTCCTCTTCGGAATGAAATTAAATGAGTACTCATTCCGATGATATCAAGGAGGAAGAAATTATCTAAGGAATTTATCATAGGTGCCAAAACCCGAATTACTCAAAGATGGGAGTTGGTATAGATTTAATTTAACTTTGGAGCTGTTTAGAAGAAGAAATGTGAGGGAGATAGAAGAGAAATGCCTGCATAGTGATAAATATCAAAAAGTATAGGAAAGAAAGGGTAAACTTAGAACAAATATCAAGAACAGAGAGCTAACATTGTAAATGAACAGGACATCAAAAGTTGAGCCATTAAAAACTAAATGAAATTACTAAGCAAGGTTATAATAGAATATATTACCATACTATTGACTCCTTTCAATTCAAATATTAACACAGAATCAGAAACCCAGTTCATGATAATGATGCACAAAATAAGTTAAATAATGTCTACAATAATTGTAAGCACTTACACTTGACATATATGTTTTATTGTATTAAACTAAGCTCAGAGCTGTTCAATGTCTCCAAGTTTTACTCAATGACAGTAACAATACGGCTACATTTCCCCTGGGTAGAGATGTTTGGTTATCATTTTAAACGCTAGGCTTGTTCTACAGGTTGATAATAGTGGAGTAAAGGGAATTACAGAGGCATGAGAGCAGAGCTAGCCAAAGTTGATTAGAAGGGGACTTTATTTTGGATGACGGCAAAAGAGTAATGGCTGGAATGGAGATTCTGAGAACAATGTGGAAGGTGCAGGATAGATACAGCCCAAAGATGAAGAAGTATTCTAAAGGGAGAATGGGGAAACTATGGCAAACCAAGGAAGTCAAATTCAGCATAGAAGAAAAAGGGAGAGCATATAATATAGCTGACATTAGTGGGAAGTTAGGACAATTTGGATGCTTTTGAAAAGCAATAGAATGCAACTAAAATGACATAAGGAGAGAAAAGATGAAATATGAAACTAAACTAACAAATAATATTGAAAAGGATAGCAAAGGGTTTTTTTTGAGATATATAAAGAGTAAAAGAGAGGTGAAAGTAGATGGTAGAATGCTAGAAAATAACAATGGAAGAGTATTGCTGGGGGAGAAACAAACGGATGACAAACTGAATAAGTGTTTTGAATCAGTTTTCACTGTGGAAGACACAGGCAGTATGCTAGAAATTCAAGAGTGTCAAAGGGCAGAAGTGAATTTAGTTGCTATTACTAAGGAGAAGGTGCTTGGGAAGATGAAAGGTCTGAAGATTGATGTCACCTGGATCAGATGGATTACACCCCAGGGTCCTGAATGAGGTAGCTGAGAAAATATTGGAGGCATTAGTAATGGTCTTTTAAAAATCACTAGATTCTGGAATGGTTCTGGAAGATTGGAAAATTGCAGATGTCTCTCACTCTTTCAGAAGGGAGGGAGACAGAAGAAAAGAAATTATAGGCCAATTAGCTTGACTTCAGTGATTGAAAAGATGTTGGAGAGTATTATTAAGGATAAGGTTTCAGAGTACCTGGGACATGATAAAATAGCCCAAAGTCAGTATGGTTTCCTTAAGGGAAATTCTTCAAGGAAATTCCCCTTAATGGGAAATACAGGTATTTGAGGAAATAACAGGCAGGATAGACAAAAGAGAATCAGTGGATGTTGTTTATTTGGATTTTCAGAAGGCCTTATCAAGGTGACATGCACGAGGCTGCTTAACAAGCTAAGACCCTATGGTATTACAGGGCAGATATTAGTATGGATAGAGGTATGACAGGAGGCAAAGAGTGGGACGAAAGGGGGCCGATTCTGGTTGGCTGCTGGTAACTAGTGGTGTTCTGCAGGGCTATATATACAGGGGACTGGTTCTTACCACATTATATATCAATGGTTGAATGACAGAATTGATGGTTTTGTGTGCAAGTTTGCAATGATAAGTGGAGGGGCAGGTAGTGCTGAGTAAACAGGGTGCCTGTAGAAGGACATAGACAGGTTGAGAGAATGAACAAAAAAGTGGCAGGTGGAAAATAGTGTAGGGAAGTGTGTGGTCATGCACTTTGGTAGAAGGAATGAAGGCATACACTATTTTCTAAACAGGGAGAAAATTCAAATATTAGAGATGCAGGGGAATTTGGGAGTCCTCTTGCAGGATTCACTAAAGATTAACTTGCGGTTGAGTTGGTAGTAAGGATGGCAAATGCAATCCTAGCATTCATTTTGAGAGAACTGGAATATAACAGCAAGGATGTAATACTAGGTTTTATAAGGCATTGATCAGACCATACTTGGAGTATTGTGAGTAGTTTTAGGCTCCTTATCTAAGAAAAGATGTCCTGGCATTGGAGAGAGTTCAGAGGAAGTTTCAAGAATAATTCTAGGAATGAAAGAGTTAACATATGAAGAACATTTGATGGCTTTGGGCATACCTCACTGAAGTTTAGAGGAATGGTAGGGAATCTCATTGAAACCTGGTGAATATTGAAAGGCCTAGATAGAGTGGATGTTGAGATGATGTTTCCAATAGTGGGTGAGTTTAGTGCCAGAGGGTACAGCTTCAGAACAAAGGGACATACATTTAGAACAGAAATAAGGAGGAATTTCTTTAGCCAGAGGGAAGTGAATCTGGAATTTATTGCCAGGAATGGCTGTGGAGGCCAAATCATTGAGTATATCTAAAGTGAAAGTTGATAGGTCCTTGATTAGTAAGGGCATCAAAGATTATGGGGAGAAGGCAAGCTAATAGGGTTGAGAGGGAAAATAAATCAGCCATGGTGGAATGGTGGAAAAGCCCCGATGGACGAAATGGCCTAATTCTGCTCTTATGTCTTATGGTCTATTTTTTGATAGACCAATTCTCACATTCAATGCAATGGCTGATTTATTAAAGCGCCTTGGTAATATTATGATCAACAGCACAGAAAATAAAATTTTCCTTCAAAACCACATTTTCTATTTAATATGTATGTCTGCTTTCCCCTCTCTCAATATTGTCTAGGCTATTGGTTCATTATGAGTCAACAAAAATATTCAGAAAAGTTAATGATTTCAAAAGATGACTTTATCAAGTTGGCTGGAAATAGCTGGATTGACTATCTTCTGGCTCATCAATAATCAGAATAAGTTTACCAGAGATGTTTGGAGAAATAATTATATGAGATGCAAACTTAATACTTGCATTAACAATTTAATTTTGTGGTCAGATAAATGTTATAAATAAGACCTCTCTGTTAGGAAGAACATGATACAGAAATTGACACAGAATTTATAACGAGACTTTGACTGCCTTTGGGTAGTACTGTAGGATCAAATTAAAGAATTAGAATAAAAATAGCCCAAAACATCAACTGTTTATTCCTCCCCATAGATGCTGCCTGACCTGCTGATTTCCTCCAGCACCTTGTGTGTGTGTGTGTTACTCTGGATTTCCAGCATCTGCAGACTATCTTGTATTTTTGAGTTAAAATAAATGTTTCTAATATTTAAAGATCACTTATTTACATGGAAATTAATATTAATATATTTAAAACTGCTTATCAATACAAGCATTTGCTTTGCATTTGTACCAATACACATATATTGAGGGAGAGGGAGAGGAGAGAGGGACAGAGGGAAAACATAGTATGTCTCATTTACATGTTTATAATTTTGAATATTTGGCAGGGAGTATTAAAAACCTGTAGAATACCCAAAATTAAATGGTGGAATAATAAACACAGCTATTCAATATTATCTGACATCTCTTTCTACTGCTATAATGGTGATGGCAAACATATCTTAAATGATTTATTGCATAAGCTTAAGTATAATAGACATTTATATTTATTGTCTGTATATAATTTCAAGATTGAAGTACTTTATTGATGCTTAATGCAATATTTAAGTTTCCATAACGTAATTGTTGGCAACAACTTTTTAAATTTATTGCTTATTTTTTTATTTATTGTTTTATGGAACGTGGATGTTGTTGGCTGGTCCAGCATTTATTGGTCATCTCTAGTTACCAATGAATTGAGTTACTAACTTGGTCATTCAGAAGGTACTTTGGAGTCATGATATTGATAGGTATGAAGTTTCATACAGGCCAAGTCATGAAGGCCAGTTTCTTTCCCTGGATGACACAGGTGACACAGGTAGGTACTCACCTTAACTTAGTAGTTTTAAGCTAAAACAGAAAATGCCAGAAACACTCCATAGGTCAGGTGGCATCTTGGAAAGAGGAACATAGTTAATATTTCAGGTCAGGCATGCATCAAAACAAGTTCTTTGACCTGAAACCAGAATGATTCTAGAATTTCCAGTTATTTTAGATGTCCATTTTTTGCAATTTTTGATTTAGAATTTCAATGACTTTGTACAGTATACTGGCATTCATAGGCATGTGTATGGGGGGGCAGAGAATTGTCATTTGCATTGAAGTGCTGATTACATGAGAATTGCTTGAGATTTTACAGCACAGCATTTAGTGGTTGTGCATAAATTTAAAAATACCAAATGCTGTCATCTCCTTAGAATTTTAACAATTCTTCTAGGTTTTAAGGCTAAACATATCAATGCAAATACAGCAAAAAAAATTAAATGTTGTAAAGTTCTGTAACAATGTAGAGCAAAAACAAATTAAATAAATGACAGTTTTCACCATCACATAAAGGGCAGTCTTTAAAGAGGATATTGCTGGTAAGCAGCCTCCAACTTCATCGCCCTCATGTATAAATGTAAATAAACTGAAAATGCCTTTTCGCACTTATTTTTTACAACACTTAAAATTCACTATTAAAGGTTATTTTCAGATTTTAAAAGTAAAAAAGCTAATTGCTTAATAATATTTTTTTTGCCAGATACATATATTCTAGACACGAACATTTACTGTTCTTTGATGGTTACATTTATTAAGGTTAGCTTTTGATCCTATATTTATTTGTTTACTTGAATTTAGATCCGCCAGCCACTTTGGTCCCTGCATCAATAATTCAGGCTTTTGTTTACTAGTCTATTAACCTAACCCCAATTGATGTAACTGTCCTTCATTTTCCTCGGGGCAACTGTGCGTCAGCAGTACCAGTACTTGTAAAAATGTACTTCCAGCTCACTATGAATGTTAGTAGTTACTTATAAAGGTGACAATATGAAGTTAATCATAAAGGAATATCAATCAAATATTTGTCATTTACCTTACCTTTTCTACATGCTCATTGTAGGAAAATCATAGCCAGTTTTTAACTATGTTAGCATAGTTCTAATTCTTCTAGCCAGTTCCATTTTTGCTTATAAAATGGCTTTTTTCTTCTGAATCAAAGCAATGAAGATGTTTACAGACTCTACCGCCTCATAAACAATGAGGAAGATGTTGGTGCATGACCTTGCTAGTTTTATTTCATAGATGATCTAGTTTAATCAAATACATAATTGTAATTGTGAGGCTTTTGTTTTACACTAACTAAGGGAGCTTGGTTTACATCTAATTAAACTACTTGGCATGGCAGTGGGTCAGAATTATGTCATTCAGGGACTTGTTTGCACATGAGATTTTTTTAAGCAAAACCTTTATAGTCAAAAAGTAATTCATCTGAAGGCACTGAACAGACGAATTTTTTTAAGTCATTAATATCAGCATGGTGGCTTTTTAATTATTTCATATGTTTTTAATACACATCTCACTGAAATCACATTTCATGAAATTGTTACAGGAGAAAATGGACTCAGCTACTTTTTGTTAAATGGATGCTAAGAGGCAATTTATTTTTACTGTCATCTTCTGTTTTCTTATGCATTGTGTATGGTAGCCAACTTTTATATATATATACATATATATATATATACACACACACATTCATATTCTGTTAATATATACAGTTTATTGGATTAGGGCATAAGATTGTTATTTTCCTGATATTTTTCTTGTAGCTTAACTTTCCTATGCCTGCTTATATCAGAATCAGATTTAATCCAAATCAGAAGAAAATATGATCACCTATATACATGTATATAGGATATCATATTTCTATATGACCACTTATAGAGTAATTATTCAGTGAATTTTCCAGTAATTATGGTAATTGCTTCTATATTTTTCCAGAATGTTCTTAATTTTCCAGAGCAGATGTCATACTACTCGAATCCGGCTGTTTATAGACAAATTGTTACCTCTGAAATTTTGTTTTTCTCTAGTTTGAGTAGAGAAGACCATGACTACTTTTTCCTGTTTTCTTGGCTACTCTTTCTTGCTTGAATTCTGCTCTTGTAACACTTAATAAAACAATTATAAGCAATAATCTTTATGCCTCAGTCTTTACTTCCAAGAAACCTTTGGATCGCAAAAAATCAAGATCCAACAGCTTGGATCTCATCATCATAACTGAGCAATGGAGAATGCTGACTGGATTATCCACCATGTGAAACTCAAATTAAGTTTCTTAAAAAACTGCTCTCTATGTTTCTAAGGACAAGACAAAAGGAAACAAGATTAATTATCAAATATAAATACTATTCCAGAATTCTGGTGACATTAATGACCAAGTCAATTGTACTTTCTAGTTTTCAATGATAACATTTGAATTAGATTGCAGCCTGTTACTGACTCCCAATTAGTAAATCAATTGTCAACTATGATTTTTTTTATATAAAAGATCTTTACAGATTATTCTTGCACATATCGAGCTATCTGGTTGTCAGGATGAGTTTGAGTTTAGCATTTAATCTGGTGGAATTATTTTAGTTCCTAGTTCTGAGTTTCTATTCTGAAATAAACCAACTCGGCGTCCCTTTATCAAACTTCTGGGCACAATTAACTGGTTCTCTCAGTCCACTTGTATACTTGATTAACGTACTGTTGCCGGCTAGTTTGTTTACATTGCAGAATCTCATGCAGTAAGTGCTTCCTCGGGCACAAACCGGATGGTTCCTCTTCAGGTCGCAAATGGAGTCATGTAATGACTCGTGAGTAGCGTAGAACGCAAAAAAAAAATAATCTGACAGGAGTTTTCTTCTCGCTCCGCAAAGATACCCATCCACGTTAATGAAGCTCACGTGTTCACTTCTACGGTATCGGAACCGGAAATGTGACTCCCTTGGATCTCATTTGTAAAACTGATAGGATCTGTTAGAAGGTTTTCATTGGATAGTGATGCAATGTGTCATTGGCAACGTCAAAGAAAAAACATTGAATCCAAATATAGCCATTTCATTGAGAAAGTTGATTTTTAAAGTTAATCACAAGGTTATTTTAATCTATCGGGGAAAGTTAGAGAGGAAGAAGAAGCGTTGTCAAAATATATGAATGAATGGATTGGATCAAGTGATATTTCGACATGGTGTTCTTGCACACAAAGAACTTCTCTGTAGGATTTTGAAAAAGTGTTGCATTTGTTGAAATTTTAAACCTTTAAATTTCAGTAATACCGATGAGTCGCCCAAAGGTTTTATATAACTTATTCATTAGGAACTATTGTTCATTTCCTATATTGTAATTAGTCAAGAAAGAACATAAAATGAAATTAACATCCAATGGTGCCCCAACTTCCGCTGCAATAATATTCTCCTTAACAAAATCGCTCTAAGTAAATTTGAGTTTTCTGACTGTATTGTCGCATAACCACACAACCCGTACGGGAGGGCAATAAGCGCTATCAGATGGTCGCAATGTACAGTACACAGACAAAGCCAGGAAAGATGAAAGACAACTGCCGGAAATCTAAACATGCATAACTGTGAACTTTTAAACGCTTTTTTTCCCCAAGAGCGAAGTGTACATAAATTGACTGTTAGGTGCATCTTTAATGAATTCATGTTTTTGTGTGTTTTGCTGCTGTTAATACTAAAGTTAACCAATATTTTGTAATAATAAACTGACTGGTGAAGCTATGAAGTCCCAATAAAAGTTTGGATAAGCATGCTGCCATAGGCTACGATGAATTCAGCATTTAATTTCCATGGAATTCCTCAAAGTGTCTGAGCAAGCTGAGAAACATACACGTATTTTGGATTTTTCTTATATTCCTCGTTTAACTATAATTATAGCCAGAAAAATGCCGTGGGAGCATGGAAGACGTTTGTTGTGCGCGCATATCCATGGTTGATGTAGATGTATTTGGTGTAATTTATTAAGGTATGGTTCCTCCAAAGTCTGTCTCCAATGATTGTAAGAACGCCATATCAAATCTACTTGGGCCAGAGTGAAGATGCATTTCATCTATAATTTCCAAGTGACCATTGCAGATAATAAGCCGTAAACTCGGGCGCACAATTAAACGCCCATAGTGTGAGTAGGGTGAATCTAACTACAGTTCTCCTCTAGCTTGTCGTTTTCATCTAAGTAACCAGGAGAAGTGTTCTCCACACTCTTACTAACGCTTTAGCATGGGAATCGAGACAAGAGCCAAGGGTGTTTGTTTTTTTTAAATTAAATCTGCAGGTTTATTCGTAGTGACTAGAAATGATTACCAAAAACACACTATCACTGGAAAGTACATTCAAAATGCTGGAGGAACTCAGCATGTCAGGCAGCAGCCAGGGAAAGGAATAAACAATCAACGATTCGAGTCTAGACCCTTCATCAGGACTGGATAGGAAGGGGGAGGGAGCCAGAATAAGGTGAAGGAGAGGATATTTACAGAATCTCTGAGTTCATCACTGGAGTGCTATTGTTTATCGATATAACGCAGAGCGACTTTTTCATCTCGGCAGGCATATTTTAATTCATTCCATCTATTTTCCATTGGGGAACAAACAAATGGTCAGGTATCGTGCAACCTGTCTACTCGGATCAAGAGAAACAATATATCAACGTATTTGCCGCATGAAATAAATAATTTTAGCGACATTGTTAGGCAGTAATTATTCTTTCAAGCCTGGTATTGTATTGTCTGAAATCATGTAAGAAAATAGTAAATTCAAGATTAATATGTGAATGTGCTAGTTTCATACACGATTTCAGACGATGTAATATCGAGCAATGTTTCTGCTGTTAAAAATACTACACTTATGTTATTTAAAAACCCCAAAGTTGATGAGAATGTTTTTAAGGATTATCCCACCAAACAAGTCCACATCGTTGCATAGCACCTTTGAAAATTCCCGGTAGATATCTCAAATCCTTACTACATCGCGATGAGCTATTGTCTGGAGACTCCTTTTCTTGAAGGGTGGAGTATTTATAAGGGACTAGTAAAGGTTATAAGTACGTATCAAACATACACATGCCTATGTCGGATTATTAGGACGGGCAATAAATAAAGCACTTATTCTAAAAGTGTAACCGTTTATATTAATAAGGAAGAGTCTATCTGAAACTGAATGTTAAACAATTGCAATATTAAAACACCACCGCCATATTCCACTAGCAAAATGTTTAAACAATATTGGAATATATCGTTGCTTTAACAGATATAGCCAATATTTTCTGAGGTTAATTAATACGAACATTCGCACACTTCAGTTCTATTTTGCAAATGTTTTTCACACAGGATTCTGATATTCTTCTGTGCGCTACCCCTACAGTTCGCACGCAACTTGTTGTTATTGTATAAACCTGTAAACACGAGGATAGATACCGCACTGTCTGCACGACAGACAATGAGGATTAGCTTTTACTCCTTAACACAGTGTTTATCACATTGTAGTGTTGCATTAAACTGTTTCATACGAATTATCCGAATGAAATAACATATTTCGTGTACAAAATTCATCATTGGCCGATCCTGAATGGAAGGGGGTCTTCTGTGGGCATTGCAACTTTTAGCAATCCGCTCGAGAAGGGGTCGATCTTGTCGCAATGTTACGCAAATCATTTCGTTCACTGCAGTAACTACACCGGACACGTTCCTCTGCAGCTATTTATATAAAATATTGTACACACGGCCGAGACGTTTGAAGCAGGCTTGAACATAATTTTAGTTTCCTACTGCCTGGCTGAATTAGACGCGAGTGCGTGACTCGGATTAAAATGAACTAGGTCTAAAACTCAAGGGATCCAATTAACAGGTTGGATGAAACCCCCTGAGTACCGAAATATTAACAAACTCCATGGAAACGGGTCGTCCACAACCTGCTACCCAACTCGCCTCTGTATCTCAAACAACACCCTGAGTTGTCTTTCAAATCTTTCCATTATCCATTCAATCAAATTGTAATAAGGAAACGTAAACTGGCACTGTACTGGGGGAGAGGTGTTGGTTGTGGAAGAAAATCCATAAACACCTAAAAACTACCGGGGGGGGGGGGGGAGAAATGCAGATTAAAGCATTGCATCCTGTTATTGAAGCAAAGAAAACGCAAAGACAATATGATTTTGAAAGATAATATAAAGTTAATCTGATTTTCGAAAAAAAATTATGTGTTTTATGATTTGTTATATTATTGAATCGTTTAATTCCTGTGTAATTCTAACTAGCGTGGTCAATTTAAACGTAAACTAAAATAGTCAGATCTCAATAGGTTTTCAGCTGCCCTGATGCTCTAAATATGGAGGATGGGCGCTAAGTCAAGTTTAGCGTTTGAAAATGGCATCTTCGACCTGTGGCGAAAAGCCAAGTCTAATTAAGACAGGAGTCCGGAACTTGGGGCGCATGATGCTACTGTGGCATCCCATTTAGCGTGATAGCATTTCCTTCATTAAAATAGTTTTTAAACTTAACGCAAATTCCGTTCAGTTAGTTTTGTTCAACTGCCTTCTTTGATATTAAAGTTACCACTTTACAAAATGGATCATTTAGGAAAATGAACATTTTTGAAGTAAATCCCGAATAATTTCACGATCCGCAATTGCTAATTCTCGATTTTTGTATTGCCGACTCTGCGTCAGACTATCAGACAATTAATTTATTCCCCTCAAATTATTTTACCTGTTTGCTGCCAATCTTGATGCTATATAGCCTCCAGGAATCTGAGTTACGATATACCCCCAGAAAAAGGACCCGTGGATCATTCCCACAGTCTCGGGATCCCAGTTAAATGTCGCTTTCTTGTGGAAAAAGAGATGAAGAGAGTAGGGAAATGCAAGTTAGATTACATGTTGGCAAAACTGTAATGAGTTGTTTAGACATATTAAGGCATGCGTGTACGCTTCAAAATGATCGGAAATTTGTTTAACATTAGAGGTCAATTTAAAAGGAGTATTTGCATTTACAATCAACGGACAACGAGAGAGCCGAGCCGAGCCGAGCTCAGTTGAGCCGAGGTCCATTCTAATTTTAACGCAAATCGAAGTGGCTTACAAAGGGGCAGTCTGACAAAGGAATGTTATACATCCAATGCAGCAAACATCCAAATGGATTCAAAGCGAAGTATATTAAAATGAGTATTTTGATGTTGTGGGATTTAGCCGAAATCAACAGAATATTTGGAATCTAGGCTGTGGGCGTGCCCTTCTCACCTTTTTAATGATTGTATTCCCGTGGTGTATGGTACTGTTGTTGACCATATCCACGATGGCCACGCCAAGGTTACACCTGATGCCAAAGGAGATGCAGAAGCCCAGACCACTCATGATGGCGATGATGTACCTGCGAGGTAACCCGAAACAGGTGCAATCGCAGAGAGGCGGTTTCTTGGGGCGGACGTTCTGTACCTTTCCATCCTCAGTCAACTCGATATTTTCCCCATGTTGCTGTCTCTTTTCCAACACTCTGCATCAGAAAACAATGGCATTTATTCCACAGAAACATTAATTTCTTTAGGGTTGCTTCCATCCATCAGAAGCGCCGTTTTTCAATTTTATTGTTTCAATTTGGTCGCAAGGATTCAATCACTTATGATAGTTGTACATCAAATATTTTGCCTTTGCTAGGTATTCGTTTTATATGTCACATGAATCCGATTTTTTTTTTTAAAAAAAACCCTTGATAACCACCACAGAGTATCAGTTCAATATGGGAAGCAAAAACAGATTTGATTATAATCAGGAGCAAGTACTCCCTGTAATTATCAGTCAGGTTTTTAATATACTGTATTTGTCTACAATGATGTCCGTGAAAACGTATTTTAACGCGCAATATATATGGAATTTGCGGGTTATAATTAAAGATCTGAGTTCAGTCTGAGATGTGTTTTTACTGCAATACGAATCTTCGTTAAAATAGAAACGAAATTCATTATTTACAAAGGTAATCTGGAAACAATAGGTCTTGCATTGTTTTAATAAATCGGATATAGAAATAATGTTTGGTGATTTTTTAACGCAGGTAGTGGAAGCCCAAAATACCTACTGAGACTGATTTATATGGAAATAGTATGAAAATTCAGGAAAAACACACCGAGTGAAATGAGCAAAAAAGAACTTGAATTTCATAGGTATTAATGGCGTTGCCCTGCTTTGATGCAACAAGCAGGAGAGGTTGCAACTCATAATGCACTGATATGTCAAAAGAAATATTAATTGGCTAGAGTATAATCCAACGTGTGTGTTTTATTGCAATCTTGATGTAAAAGGGAAATGTTTGCTGAAATGAAAGCATATACTGTATAGCAAATAAATTGACGAGTAGGCCAAAGAGTGCTTGAGGTTAGGACCAATGTATTTAGGTGCTTATATCAAACCGATTTTTAATCTTCAAAATACCCGCGTCTCTATAAACATTTGTGTAAATAGACTGATGAACCTTTAATGGAAAAAAAAACTTTGACTAATTATACCGCAAAGATCCATATCAATATTATAGTTGTAGGTGGTGGAAGGAAGGGGGTGGGAAACGGCTTGGCGTGATTGTTGTTTTGATTGAAAGACACGGTGGTATAGATATATTATTAAACAGATCGATATGTATGCAGCGCTTTGGATAATGCAGAGAGCTGTCAAATGTAGAAGCACACATCCCTTATGATATTAATTATTTACATGTTTCAGGCTGATCCCAAAGGTGGAGATTACATTAAAACAGCTGTGGAATGGAACCATATTTGCAATAAGTGGATTGTTCCAAAACCACGGCAAAACTCACATTTACAACGGTCACTTAACTCCATATTCGAAAAAATGTTTAACACTAGTATAGCTGACACTTCTGGGCAAATTATGGGCAGCCATGTTTAACTTACTCGGTTCTGAGTGTTACTAGCAAAGGCAAATATACAGGTAATTATTGGGGAAAGGGGTAATAAGAGAACGTTGTGTGACAGAACATCATGCACAAATTATAAGCAGCATACATTAAGTCAACAGAAGATTTTCATAATTTTACAACATTATAATCACGTTTTAATCTATGTTTTATTTGTGATATTTTCTCTAAATACGATTCAGGTATATTTAAGAGATGTTCTTTAATGTGTATATAGATTTGCAGAATGACAATTATTTTAGAAGTCTTACCTGTACAGGTGACCAAGAGATTTCCCGGCAAAATTTTTCAGCCCCTCTTTGCTAGGAGCAAAGACCCGTTCCTTAACCGTATCCATACCCTCAGAAAGTGATCAGGCAGAAACTCTTAGGAAAGTGTCATGCTAGAGATAATGACAGTTCATTAGAATTAACGTGGTGAAACGATCAAGTGCTCTCAAGCTACAGAGGAGCGTACGACTCATACATAAGACCCGATATGCTGCTGTGATTCGAAGTTCAAAGAGGAAATGAGGCAGTCTTATTTGGTTGCCCGCGTCCAGCCACTGAAGATTCAGAAACAGCCATGATGTTTAGGGTATCCAGCATCAGAAAATGTATTGTTGCTGTTTAAAAAAATATAATCCACGGATGTAGTCTGTAGATCAAGGTTAATAAAGTATCTAAATAAGCACGACTTTTCAGTCGCATGCAGAGAAGAAACAAAGCTACCTGGCGCAATCGATCATTGGAATACTTTGGCAGATACCGTATTCAGCACCTTGGACAGTAGCAGCGCGTAACTGAATTGCGTTAGAACAAGAGGGTGTTGGTTCAATCGCCAACTTTCTCTGGGATTTGACCGGATTAGAGCAAATCCCTCACCGTCACCAAGCGCTTACTTGGGTTGTGGATGCTATGGAAACGGCATCAAAGGTTCGATATCTCACCGCAGGTTCTTTGCCTGTGTCATTGCCTCGCGGAGATTGAAGTTTATTAAAAATTGACAAGTTTTCTTTCAATTCCCGCATGTTCTCCCCACCCTGACGTCAATTTAAACTATGACATTCACATTTAGCTTTGAATAGATGTGGGCTCCCAGCCCTTTGATTTGTTGAATGTGCACCAAATCAAGAACCTCACGTTCGCAGCTTCTCTTTCTATTGAAAAAAAATCAAGTTCCTGGTTTTTGCAATACCATTCTTACGCATTGCAGTGCATTTTTACAGCGGATCTAACAGTTCACTTTATTTAAATGAAATAGTTTTGTACATTTTCATAGCTGTTCTTTGTCCTGTCAATTCAAATTACAGACAGTTTAATATTTCACCCCACTGTTATTTGTACAGATATTTTATTCTGCATCATGTTTCGTACTTAAGCATAGCATGTGGTTGCTTTAAAACCTACTGTAGGATCGGAACAGGTTGTCATACCAAATTAACAGTGGTTCATTTAAGGCTCACGCTTTATGGCCCACGTCTCCGCCTAGTGGTTTATCCTGATACTGTTCGGACTCACCCTGTGTGAATCATCCGCGATTTTGAGGGGTAAACTCGTATCCCATTTCGACACACTGTAGTTCCATTTTTTTTTGCATTAGATGGGTCAGAATGGATCACATGATACCTTTCATAAACGTGTTTTTGGATATTTGCACTTGTCTATGAGAGATATAGTTTTACAATTACTGTCATATAATTCTTTATTCCATAAATTTATACCTGAAAATCTCTGATTCGTAAATACATGTATTAAATTCCTATGCAATATCTTATACGACCTGTAATCATAAAACTTGAAATTTAAGCTGCATAATATAGTTTATCGTATATCTAAAAGAAAATTAGATATTTTCTTCAACACAATTCGTTTAAGACAAATCATATTTTAAAATCACCCCTAAATCTATTACAAAATGGAGTATATAAGCATTCAAAGGTGTTTAAAATTCGTGAAGCGCAACAATACTTTTAAGTTTCAAAATCCGAAAACGTTCTTTAGTAGTCTGGAACAAGAAAGAAATAACAAGAGGGGATAAAAAATTATGTTGCAGGATAAAAGCAAATTTGAACAGCCCATCTAAGAAAAAAAGTACTTAAACACACAACATATTAGATGTTCTGTTACATCCCAGAAAACCATCCCCATAGGGCCAATTCTGTTCTCAGAAACTCTTGAGCTTTCGGGTACTTTGCCAATTTGGTGGCACGCTGGCACTTACAAATGGAATTGTGGATTCTGAGGCGCTGATGAAATCAAGTCTCATGAGCATACAGCAGGAAAACGTAGCTGATGACGAAGTTCAAGCACTGGCTTCATGACTGGGAGAAAGACGTACACCTTCTCCTATTCCTCATGTT
This sequence comes from Hemitrygon akajei, assembly GCF_048418815.1. NCBI lineage: Eukaryota > Metazoa > Chordata > Chondrichthyes > Myliobatiformes > Dasyatidae > Hemitrygon > Hemitrygon akajei. Next base: position 168,519,964 of record NC_133129.1, read on the forward strand.
ATTGACAGTTTTGTGATAGCTTACTGCTAGGGACAGGATCGTTACATACTTCACATACAAATGTACAATTAGCAAAATGATTCCCTTTTCATATGCGGGTTTGATTTTAAATCGTTATTAGTTGATGCAAAAACTAATCCATTAAGTGGAAAATTTTACCCATTCCCTGTCGGATCAATTTATACATTCTTACCATTTGAACTCTTGTTGTGCAGCCCTGAGAAGTCAGATAGACCAAATAGTTTGAGGCCCTTGACTGAAAATTGAATTGCACCTCTTCAATGTGCTAAGACATGGCTGCAGGTGACATTAAGAACAACTCAGGTCCCTCATCAAAAGAAGTTCATTAAGACGGCAAACGACAATTAGCAAATGCGCAGATGCATCCGCAGATTTTCTCTTGTTTGTGACTTGATTACTAGCGTGCAAATATGTTGGTGTGTTTTATAATAGGGAGAAGTCTAAAACGAGAACCACGTAAATCCAGGTGGAGAGAATGCTGCCTGTAACTTACCTGCAGCTCACACTGTCTACAGCAATGACAGACTGGCGCTAGCCCTTAAGGGATCTATGCTGACTACAGACCGCAGCTGTACACATTATGGCTGCTATAGAAAGAAGTGGGGGAGATGCAGGGGAGAGGGAGGTCGGATTTACAGATAGGAATACTCGATGCCTCAAAGGGGCGGTATCCATCACCCCGGACATACTCTCCTCTCATTGCTTCTATCAGGGAAGCGGTACACGAGCCTGAAGGCACACACTCAATATTTTAGGAATAGCTTCTTCCCCTCTGTCATAAGATTTCTGAATGGACATTGAATCTATGAGCACTACCTCACTACTTTTTTTCTTTTTGCACTACACAGAGCACAGCCTCCGCCAACAGCACAGGAACAAGCCCTTCGACCCACAATGTGCTGATCAAATTAAATTAGTAATCAAAAGGGCAACCTAACTAATGATAGATAGATAGATAGATAGATACTTTATTCATCCCCATGGGGAAATTCAACATTTTTTCCAATGTCCCATACACTTGTTGTAGCAAAAACTCATTACATACAATACTTAACTCAGTAATAATATGATATGCATCTAAATCACTAACTCAAAAAAGCATTAATAATAGCTTTAAAAAAAGTTCTTAAGTCCTGGCAGTTGAATTGTAAAGCCTAATGGCATTGGGGAGTATTGACCTCTTCATCCTGTCTGAGGAGCATTGCATCGACAGTAACCTGTCACTGAAACTGCTTCTCTGTCTCTGGATGGTGCTATGTAGAGGATGTTCAGGGTTTTCCATAATTGACCGTAGCCTACTCAGCGCCCTTCGCTCAGCTACCGATGTTAAACTCTCCAGTACTTTGCCCACGACAGAGCCCGCCCTCCTTACCAGCTTATTAAGACGTGAGGCGTCCCTCTTCTTAATGCTTCCTCCCCAACACGCCACCACAAAGAAGAGGGCGCTCTCCACAACTGACCTATAGAACATCTTCAGCATCTCACTGCAGACATTGAATGACGCCTATTCTACCTATTCAGGTTTTTAAATATGTATCTAGATACTTCTTACCATATATTTTTATTATATATTTCAATATACTGCTGCCGCATAACAAAAAAATTCACGACATCTATCAGTGATAGTAAACCTGATTCTGATTCTGAGATGAGATATGCTATAGGGAATGGAATGTCAGTGGGAGCCACCTGAAGAAGAATCTGACAGATAACTGGAGCGTCTCCTCCAGGAGCAAGAACCCATACTCAATGGAGTAATACTGGAACATGTTCCATGACCTCACACGATAGTTTAAGGTGAGTTGCGGTTCAACTCTCGTGCAGATGCACTTAACATGAGACCATATTCGCACTTGTTCTTACTTCCATACTGTTATTCGATTCAATCTTCCCTACCCTCTCACCCTAACATATGCAAAAAAAAAACACGTTGTTTAGGGCGCCGAACGCCACTTAATGAAAAGGTGTATAAGATGATGAAAGGCATTGATCCTGTGGATAGTCAAAGGCTTTTTTCCCAGTGCTGTAATGGCTAACACGAGAGAGCAGTTTTAAGGTGCTTGGAAATAGGTACAGAGGGATTGTCAGGGGTAAGTTTTTTTTTACGCAGAGACCGGTGAGTGCGTGGAATGGGCTGCCGGCGACTGTGATGGAGGGGGATACGGAAAGGTCTTTTAAGAGACTCCTGGAGAGGTACATGGAGCTTAGAAAAATAGAGGGCTATGAGTAACCCTAGGCAATTTCTGAAGTAGGTACATGTTCGGCACAGTATTGTAGGTCGAAGGGCCTGTATTGTGCTGTAGGTTTTTTGTGTTTCTCTATGAAAAAGTGAATCAATGTCTGTCATGTCCTCCACGTGGAATAAAATAGCAAAGGACGAGAGGAAAATTCCCAAGTGAGAGGCAGTCTTCTCGAGTCCATTTTCCCTTCTCAGTGAAGATGAAGATCGTTCTCGTTCTAGGCACAGAAATAAAGGTTGAAACCAGGACACAAGAAGCAGCTATGTGAAATCTTTAGTACTGCTTCTTTGAAATTAGTCTGCAAGTTCGGAATTGTTATGCATGCATGAAAGTGTTTAGGATGTAGCTTATTTATTGTGGGAGTAAGCTGGCATCTATGGAACTGATTGAATTATTTCACAGACTCTTCGTAAGATGCCATTCATCAATGAATATAGAAATATGTCACGTCAAATAGTGCAAGTAATTAGAGCAGATATTAATTTCTGTAATGCGTTGTAATCAGTACATGTGGACCACAAAGAGGCATTTGAAGGAATATTATGCTTCAACTGGGCAGTCTTGGCTGTTTCTGGTGTACCATGAGATGGAGTGTGGAGAATATCTCTGACAGCGCACACAACTGATAAGAAATGTCTCACTACTCATACAAAAGAATCTCCTGTCTCTTTGCACGTTTTCTACCTGCCCTACTCTGCCGAGAGATGAAGCTCCGATGCCGAATATGACCAATACCTTAGAATCTTCATTATCCTCCAGACCTCTTGCCCTGCCAGTCCTCTGTGTTTTGTGATATGCAGGCTGAGTCTCCTTGCTGTACCCCCTCAAGCACGCTGCCAGGTTACATGTATACAGCCCACTATCATGAGGTCATCGTGTTATAGAATTGCACAGGGCAGAGATGAGCACTCCAGCTCAACACACCCATATCTACACTTTTGCCCGTTTACACTAATCCCGTTTGCCTCCATTTTGACCATATCCACATATGCTTTAACCATTTGCACTCTTCTCAAGCTTACAGCTAGTCTTTGATATGATCGTTATGGGGGGGGGGGGGGGGGAAGAGAAGAGAGAAGCGAAGTTAGATCCAACAATTTACCCTGTCAAACCTTTCAATTTTATATATACCAAACAGGTCACCTGCTAGCCTTCTCTCCAAATAAAACAAGCTCAGTTTTTCCCTATCTCTTCCTCCATTCCTCACACCCCCCCCCCCCACCCCATAACCGAAGACCTTAAGTCTAAACAACAATCAAGCGAATCTCTTCAGGGATTCCCAGCTATACAAATATCGCTGTGTATCACAGGATTCATGAAAATAACAGAACTCAATTTTCATCTTCATAATTGTATTCCAGTCATTGTATCAATTCTATCTGAAGAAGTGAGTGTTCACTCAGGTCCAAAACCATCAAGATACAGTGTAGCCCCCCCCCCCCCCCACACCCCTGAAGACTCGTCCCTTCCAGTACTGTTGACTTCTGAAAATAGCAGGTAGTGCAGACTTGTGAAGGATAAAAAAAAAAATCGTGCAAGCTGCCAGAAAACATGGCATTGTCATTTTTCTCAGGATTTACAAATGCCTGCACTTTGTATTAATTACATTGTAATTACAAGCCCATCCTCGTAGGATCACAAGTGCAGGCACTGATATTCTGCACCCATGGGAAGCCAGCAATGCTGGCAAACCCTTGATCCTGAGATGCCAAATTCTCACCACTGGAATCAAAGTACTTGAGTTTATTTGTTCATGACTACAGGACACAGCTGTCATCTCTAATGTCACAGTCAGCCACAGCGAAAAATAGGACCGAGTTCTGCAAAAGCAGACCAGCACAATCCTAAAAACAAGAGATTCTGCAGATGCTGGAAATTCAGACTAACACACACACTGTATACTAGAGGGAGGCCAGGCAGCATCTATGGAGAGGAATAAAGACCCAATGTTTCAAGCTTCAGCCTCAAACATCAGTTCTTTATTTCTCTCCAAACATACTGCCTGACCTACTGAAGCATTTTGTGTTACTTTTTTTTAAAACAATCTTTGTTTAGCCTAACATTTGTAGGGCAACTCATACAGAACTCTTTCAGTTTTGTACACTTAACAGCAATCAGATAGATTTTTTATTCTCCCTCCAATCAAGTCAATCAGTCAAGATTTGATCTATGAAAATGAAATATTCCATCAGTGAAGCAATAAAATATTTCAGAGTACTGATGTCTTGTAAATTAGACAACTGGCAGGGTACACTTTGGAGGTTTTGACAAGATGCCGTAATACATTTCGTTTGCTGGTTCATATAACCATGGTTTGCTGGTGATAATGGAGTGATTATTTAGTAAGATGGATAAGGATTCTCTTAAGTTGCCTACTTTGCCCTTGATGAAGAGTTTCTTGAATATTTTTGGATCTGCACTTACCCATATGGAGAGTGCATCTTCACATGCCTGATTTATCACTATCTACAAAGCACTTACCAGAATACAAAGCCTGTAACCTGCTTCTGTTGGAATAGTACGTATTTATGGGACTCCCAGCCCAAGGTAATGCCCAATGGGAGACTGGGGAGTACTGACTCTGGTAATGTAACCAAGTGCAAAGTGAAAAGTTGGATAAACTTTCTCTTGTTCAGGATGGTCACTGTCTGCATTTTTTTGTGGTGTAATTAGTATTTGATGTTTTCATAATGAATATACACTCACCTGGAGAGATTACTTAATAGGCAAGAGGGAAATTAGGAATAACCACTGTAGATTTAATTTATTTTAAATGTTTTGCTGTCATCTACTTTAACGGTATCAAATTAAGGGGCTATTCAAGGGGACTAATCTTGTCTACTGCAATCATACTGAATGGCTGCACAAGCTCAAGGGATCAAGATATCTATTCCTGCTCCAAATTCATAAGATACATCTTGGTTAACTAACAGAAGACATCAATTTGCCAAGAACACTTTTTTTCCCCTCCCAAGATGTTGCTAAACTGCTTGGTTTGGTTGGGGGGGGGGGCATTGTGATGGCATAAAAAAGGGTATCATGGTAAGTGGAGAGGAAACAATGGATCAGATCATCTTATTCTTTTTCATGCTTAACAGAATCCATTTCATTCACAGATTACACTTAACATTCTGCTGAACTAGAGGATCCAGCATTGCCTGTTACTAGTTAGACATTTTCGTATGGTAGTCAACTTTTGCATTTCTCGCATATACATGTAAAATCAGATTTAAAACCTCTAGTTAGTCAAGGGGAAGAAATGAGGATTACAGATTAATTTGTACTTACTGAGCAAGAAGCTTATTAGTGTTCAGCAATTGTTACATTGATTAAAAAGTACTTGCAACTACAGCTAGGCAAATTCTTGCGACAAGATTAAAGAGCAAGTCTAACTGTTCAATTGTTGATGTGCAAAGCAAATGGCAGTGGTGCACAAATCAACAATTTCTGTAGTTCTACAAATTAATGCATGCCATTTCACCTCCTACTTTTTCAGGAAATTCACACATCCATAATTATGTTCTTTGCTTACAAGGTCTAGCCATGTAGAAAAACAAGTGTATGCAGAAATTAACTAGTCTGTGAGCCAAATGAAACAAAGAGAAAATCAGAAATGAATGAAACTTTAATCTGAAAATAAAATAGTGTATATAGATATTATTGATTGGAAAGTCTTCTGGTGTTTTACAATCACAAATTTCTTTCTTTACATAAAGTCTGTTGGTCATTTGGCAATATAGTGTACAGGAATAATTGTGTACATTTGTTTGGCTAACAAAATGAATCTCTACACTGAGCACTCTGGACAGTGCAAATATTTAAGAATGTGTTCATTTAGAGAAAAACATTTAATGTACAAAGGTTATTGTAAACAGTGTGAAACATCTAAACTGTGCAATACCATACATACCAAATAAAGCAGAGGTTGACTCCCTTTTTCATAGAGGTTAATACTTCTATTTACCCATGTTATCAACTGTGAAACACTACACCATAACATGGATATAGCTATAACTGGAAACAAAGTTTCACTAATGTGTTAAGAAACAAAAAAATGGCACGAACTACAGACAAGTGAAAAGAAATATTGTATGTATTATATCACCTTATCTACATTTTCTCATCTCATACACTAATTATCTGCTTGCTTCCAATCACACACACACAGTACTGCGTAAAAGTCTTAGGCATATATATAGCTAGGATGCCTGAGACTTTTGCACAAGTGCTGCAGTAATTTCGTGCATTACTTTGTACAGCTGCCACAAAAAAAATGATATACATGAGTGACGATAAACCTGATTCTGATATTGGTCTCTATCATAGACTGAGAGTAGGGTGGGGGGCAGGGAGAGGAGAATCATGGTTGAGAAAAAGGGAAGGGAGAGGGAAGGGAGCAGGAAGCCGCCTGAGACATTCTATAATGATCAATAAACCAATTCTGTGGAATCAACTGACCTTGCCTGGTGTCTCAGGGCTGGGTGTGTCTGCACCTACATTACTTCCCCATCCCCCATCGCTGGCACTCCTTCTCTGCTGCTTCTCCCACACCTCTCCCTCAGGGCTCCACCCTCACTATTCCCAACATCCTTTGCTCCCATCAGATTTACAACTCGCTTTCAGCTCCACGTTGACAAATACAGTGCTATGCAGAAGTCTTAGATGTACAGAGCTAGGGTGCGCAAGACCTTTGCACAGTACTGTACTTCCAAAGTTTAACATTCACAGTTCCTTCACACCCACCCAACCCCCTCCAAACCATGATCATTTAGAGAATTGCAATGGAAGTAGCCTCTGTAAATCCTACAGTGCAACCTACGAGAAACCAGATGGACGCGTACATTACCCAGTTCAAAGAGAATGCTATACTGGAATAATCACCATGAGATTTCTTGCACAGAGTGGTTCCAACTCTACATCGAGTTGGGACAAACAGTTTGAAAATCAATTTTAAACACAGGCCAAAAGTCTCATACTTAACTAAATCTATTAGATTATTACGTCTTGATATTGTAAATCACTCGTCAAATGTCTCAAGTGGTCAAAACTCAGTAACAGTAGTAAAGGAAATTCTTCTACTGCATACCCTCCATTAACCAGACAACAAAATATTTGCAACTATTTTCTAATACAGATTTGTTTTAAAAAGAAAAAAAGCACATGGGTGAAGTGTTAGTTGTAAATTGATTCAGTGATACTTTCACATGTAGATTTCTTTCTAAAACAATTTGTTCACACCCTTAGCAGTGATGTTGCCATTATTTAGTAACTACCTGGCTAACCTGAAGTAATAGTATTGTTGGGAAGTATCAAAGAAAAAGTGAGAAATAGACCAAGAGTTTATATCTTTACAGTATTTGCCATTATTTACAAAGCTAATCAGATATGAATAAAAATTATGCATTTTTCTTTGAGGAACATGCTCCAAAGGGCAAGTTTGGACCTTGATTTCATAAGTACCATTTTGCTTGAACATGCATCAATAGATGCAAATAGAGACATCTATAATTTTTGCAAAAATTCATCACTGGGTGTAAGTATCAAGAAGCATTAAACAAAGGTACGTAGCCATTGAACTAGAATGCAAATGAAATCATCTCAGTGGAAATGGGAAAACAATTTTGAAGGACTGAATATACCATCTCTGTTTCTATGCTCCTCTATGCAGGCGTTGCAACTTCTGCTGTTATGATCTCTTACAGTAAGAGGAATTCTGAAAATAATTATCTCTACGGATAAATTTATTTGCATATTTCCTAATCTTTAAAAAAAACTCTTATTATAGTACAGATTGCTCTGCACACACAACAAAAAAGTGAAAAAGTGCAAATCAGCAAAGTCTGAGAGGAATCACAGGTGCCAGTCCTGGTCATTAAGTTCTTTGCCTTTACGCAGATACAAATCCCACATGACCCTTCCAATAAGAGGGTTCGGGATGTGAAATTGAAAGGGGAAGGTACGAGATAGACCTAATGTGTCATCTGATGAAGACCAACACCTGAATTTATGTCTTGTTTTAATAGTTTCGTCATTTCCTCCCACACACTAGAAGGAATATTGAAGGCCACACTAAAATATTGAACTCTAATTTGGCAAAATTCTGACAAAAAAAAATCATACAAGTGTAGTCACACTATTCCCACCCCACCCCACCCCCAAGCCAGATCCATTAACCTCGAGGATGTACGATAAATTGCTCATCAGTTCTGCTTGCATAAAATGAAGCCATCAAGGAATCGATAACCTGCACAGTCAACAGTGGTGTGCAAATCATAGCATTGAAATCTATATCTTTTAATCCCCCCCAAAAATGACACGAGTTACACAAAACTTTGAATCAGAAAAAGTCCTATGAAACCATAGTGTAAACTAATATTTGTGATAGTATGTAAAAGACCAAAGATAATCAGCAACTGTACATTTTCAGTGTAAAATTAAAAAGTTATAGAGCAGTGTAATTATTCTAGTTAGAATTTTGTTTAAAAATGTCACCATGTGCAAGTAGTTAATACATCCAAAGTGCTATTTTATGTGAAATGCCCAGAAACACTCCCTTTCAGTTATTCATCTATTGTTCTAATCTTCTACATATAAAGCAAAAATGAAGAAGAACCTCTTGACTAAACTTGTTTGGTCTCAGGATTGTGGGAAAGATCATGAATGTCATTCCCACTTTCAGCAGAGAACAGATAGGAAATAACTAAAATTTTATCCGTCACTTATAGGACAAGATATTACATTCAATTTAGATCCACTGAAATTCATGCAAGACACTAAGTGACCCATTTCACATAGCCTGAACAGACAGGCTATCAGTCTCATTAAAAAGGATATATAAATTATTGCAATGTTAATTGTTTCATGAATGCAATCATTTACTTTCAACACCAACAATGTTTGCAAATATAGCTAACACAGGAATATTCAATCCAAAATGGTAATTTTAAAATTTGGCTAATTTCACCAAAAAAATTCTGTGAGATAGTCTAAAGGATAAGGGCAAAATTCTTCTCCATTTTGAAGAATAGTCTGTGCAGATTTCTGCACCGTCAATGCGTAATTAACAATGTAGAAATGAAGTGGAGAAAGTACACGCAGATTCAAACAGTCACATTTCAGGGGGATGCAACAGAGGTGTTCGTTCTCCAATTTCTGTGCTTCTCCTCTTCCATTTCTGGTACAGACAAGGTGGGAACGTTGATCTATTTCTTGCCAAAGTAAACTGTAGTGCTACACCATTAACAAACAAGAATACCCATACAGATGTCAAAATGTAATCTGGAAGAGAAAGCATAAAAATAATATAATCCATTTAACAAAAATCAAGGAGCTTTTGCCACAAAACTGAACCAAACAAATAATACATCTTTTTAACAATAACAATATTACACTCTGCATCTACTGAGTACAGAATGAAGCAAACTGCCCATTTTTACTGAAGTTAGAGTACAGGTTACCAATATTCTCAGAATTTTAGACTGCTAGGGATTACTGCCAACATTTCTTTATTTAATCTATGAGCATACTTTGACAAAAGTAAAGAGCTTCTCTTAGTGAATGATTTAATTTGCTGCTCTCTGTTAATGGGCTAACAAATACACTAAAAGAACTACATGCTCTCCACCTCTGAAAAGACTGCAATGAACTAATACACCTACCTGTACGCTGAAAAGGAGCATTGCTATAGACCTTTGCAAAATCTGGATGTATTGCTCTTTTGATAACGTTTAGAATTATGTAAGTTAAACTGCTGTAGATGTAAACGCCAACTGCAATAATCACAGCATACGAGCCGACCAAAGCACAACTGATGATGTTCAGCTATTAAAAGAAAATTCATTAATTAGAAAATATTTAATACATTATACAAATTGCAAAGTTCAAAGTACAGAGCAAATATATTACCAAAGTATCTGCCACCATATACTACCCCGAGATTCATTCTTTTGCAAGCACAATAATTAATGAAAAACTACACACAAAGACTGACAAGCAACCAATGTGCAGCAGACAAACTGTGTAAATGCAAAGCAATAAATAAACAAATAAATAATACTGAGAACATGAGTCATAGAGTCCTGGACAGTGAGTCCACAGGTTGTGTTCAGTGGTCAGTTCAGTGTTGTGGTGAGTGGAGTCATCCACACTGGTTCAGGAGCCTGATGGTTGAAGGGGAATAACTCCTCCTAAACCTGGTGGCGAGGGACTCAAGATTCACGCACCTCCTTCCTAATGGTAGCAGCAAGAAGAGAGCTTGGCCTGGATGGTAGGGGTCCATGATGATGGATTCTACTTTCTTGTGCAAGTGCTCTTTGTAAAAGTGCCCAATTGTGGGTTTCTATTTTATTTTTAAACTCAATAATTATTTAGGGACATGATTACCATGTACATGAAGATGAGCAGTGCGGAGTGCACCCTGGTTTCAGGCAACCCAAGTTTAGTACAGTTGTATGGCACATGAAGTTATGTAACTGCTTCAAAGAACCAGTTACCTGGGTTCAATCCTGATCTATACTGCTATGTGCAGTGTGAATGTTTCCCCATGACCACAGGGGCTTCCTTCTAGTCCCAAAGACATGCGGGTCGGTAGGTTAATTGGGCACTGCAAATTGCTCCTGGTGCACAAATGAGTAGGAGAATTAAATAGGATTAAAATAACGGGATTAAAGTCATAGATGGGCCTGTTTCTGTGCTGTACAGTTCTAAGTAAGCATGAGTTGCTTAGTGATTGCATGCACCAGCTGCACTAACTCAAACCAATCAGTACAAGTACCTTAACAACAAAAGCAAAAATACTTGAATGCAAATAGATCTCTGATAGAACACTTTGTGATTGTATCTCACTGAGCATGATGCCAAGTTAATCTCTTTTACCTACACATGAATCCCTTCATTCCGAAGTTCAAAGTAAAATCTTTGAACTTTTGAACTCTGATGCTGAGGTACATCCTAGGATGTACAGTAACACATCATTACTGATGTACCTGTACATGTCATTTCTACCCTGGGAAAACATTCTAGCTGGCCACCCTATCAATGCTTCACAATTTCACAAACTATCAGTGTTTGTAAACTTTTACAAACTTCTAATCACTTAATAACAGAGTTTGATTATGTTCAAGCTGCCTACTTTACAGAGCATTTATTTTTCATTCCCACGGCAGATAACCTGTCCATTAAATAGAAATTTTTAAAAGCACGAGTACTTACTGTTTTCGTAAAAGGAAGAAGAACTGTAGGGATGACCAGTGTTATAAAGGCATATATCATCCAGAAGTTCAGGTCGTTACGGAATAAATTCACATTTGCTGTTTAAGATAAAGAAACATTAAGGCAGACATTAGCAATATTTGGTGCACAAATATTTCAGACCATGCTGTTCTGTCAACCGATACACATTATTGTCCTTTAGGAAAGAAATATCCCATCCTTACTTGCTCTGTTACATGACTTCACATGTAAAGCAATATCATTGACTTATACATTCCCCCTAAAATGGGCATGTAAGCTGTTTAATTCACAATGAACAATTCCCCTTAGTCATTGTGAACCTGCAAATAAATAATTTAATATCTTACTTAAATGAGAAAAGGATCTTTTTGGCCACAGCCCAACAAGAAAATTTGGAAGGTATAGAGAGCCACTGATTCTCACAACCATCTGGACAATATCTCTTCCCATCCTGTCACTTGTAAAACTGCCAGTCCCTTATTTCAGTTCCTCTGTTTCCATTGCATCTGCTTTTCATTCCAGAACTAATGGGATGTCCTAATTCTTCAAAGGGGGCTTTCCTTCCTCTACTTTCAATGTCGCCCTCACCCTCATCTCTTCCATTTTGCGCCCATCTGCCCTCACAGCACCCATCCTCCTATCATGCCACAAGGGACAGAGTTCCTCGTCCTCACCTACCACTCGACTAGCCTCCATGACCAGCACATAATTCTCCATAACTTCCGTCATCTCCAATGGGATCCCACCATCAAGCGCATCTTTCCCTTCTTCCCCACTCTCCACAGAAATTGCTCCCTACGCAACCCATCTATCTATTTGTCCTTTCCCCACTGATCTCCCTCCTGGCATTTATCCTTGCAAGCAGGACACGTGCCACACTTGCTCCTACACCTCCTCCCTCACTACCATTCAGAGCCCCAAACTGTCCTTCCAGATGAGGCGACACTTCAACTGTGAATTTGCTGGGGTCATCTACTGTATCTGGTGCTTCTGGTGTGGCCTCCCGTATATCAGTGAGACCCAACAGACTGGGGCACTGCTTTGCTAAGCACCTACATTCTAGACACTAGATAATTGGGATTTACCTGTAGCCACCCTCAATTCCACTTCCCATTCCGACATGTCAGTCCATGGCCTCCTCTACTGCCACGATAAGGTCACACTCAGGTTGGAGGAGCAACACCTTATATTCCATCTGGGTAGCCACCACCCTGATGGCATAACCCCACCCCCCTTCACCATTCCCCTCTCACCCCTCATCTCCTTACTTCCCATCACCTTCCTGTGCTCCTCCTCCCTTCCCTTTCTTCCAGAGTCTTCTCCCGTTCCCCATCAAATTCCCCCTTCTGCAACCCTTCACTTTTTTCACCAACTTCTCAACTCTTTACTTCACTCCTCCCCCTCTTCTCGTTTCACCTACCACCTAGTACTTCTTTCTCCTCTCCCCCATTGGCGTCATTCAATGTTTGTAGTGAGATGCTGAAGATGTTCTATAGGTCAGTTGTGGAGAGCGCCCTCTTCTTTGTGGTGGCGTGTTGGGGAGGCAGCATTAAGAAGAGGGACGCCTCACGTCTTAATAAGCTGGTAAGGAAGGTGGGCTCTGTCGTGGGCAAAGTACTGGAGAGTATAACATCGGTAGCAGAGCGAAGGGCGCTGAGTAGGCTACGGTCAATTATGGAAAACCCTGAACATCCTCTACATAACACCATCCAGAGACAGAGAAGCAGTTTCAGCGACAGGTTGCTATCGATGCAATGCTCCTCAGACAGGATGAAGAGGTCAATACTCCCCAGTGCCATTCGGCTTTACAATTCAACCGCCAGGAGTAAGATATGTTAAAGTGCCGGGGTTAGGACTCAATGTATTTAAGTAAACTACTTAAGAACTTTTTAAAAGCTATTATTAATGCTTTTTGAGAGGGTGATTTTAGATGCATATTTTTACTGAGTTAAGTATTGTATGTAATTAGTTTTGCTACAATAAGTGTATGGGACATTGGAAAAAATGTTGAATTTCCCCATGGGGATGAATAAAGTATCTATCTATCTATCTAATCAAAATAACTGAGATTTTACTGTTTATTTTTCCTTCCTCAGAGGCAGCACAGATTCAATAGGCTGAATGGCCTCTTCACATCATAAAATAAAAATACACGTTTTGCAAATCAAGTTATAGCAAATCTGACAAGCGACCAGGACTTTTGAAAACAACTCCATCTCTAGGTCATAAATTCCCTTAAACAAACGCTTGCTCAGCAACTGAACCCAAGCTAAATTGACAAGAAAGGCATAAGACAAGGAAACGTACACATGAGGCAATTGTAAAATACTATCCTTTCAGTGTTATGTTCTTCTAAAGTGAAAACATGACCAGAACATAGATGTGAGTGGATACAATTAATTCAACCAATCTAATTGTAGTCAGTTATACACAACTCATCCATACCAACCAAGATGTCTACCTGAGCTAATCCCATTTGCCTGCATTTGGCTCATATCCTGCTATCCTGCTAAATCATTCCTATTCCTGTCTAAATACCCTTTAAAGATGTAATAATACCCACTTCTATCACTTCCTATGGAAAATCATTCTGCATTACCCACCACCTTATGTGTGAAAAAGTGGCCCTCAGGTACCACATAATCATTCCGGTCTTATCCGAAATCTGTGCTGTCTAGTTTTTGACTCCGGTACCATCGGAGAAACACTGACCATTCACCTTATCCAAACCACTCATGACTTCTAACCTCTATAAGGTCACCCCTCATCCTCATGGAAAACAGTCCTACCCTATCCAGCCTTTATAACTCAAATCCACAAATCCCAGTAACATCCTCATGAATTTTTTTCTGTACTTTTTTTCAGTCTAGTAACATCCCTCCTGTATCTGGACAACCAGAAATATGCACAAGTTACATTGATTATATTCCTTTGACTTACCAAGTGGAGTGAAGAAAATGATTGCTGCCACCAGAAATCCCAGCACAAATCCCACAAATGTCACACAGATGACAGGAAGACCGAATCTCCACCTCACGAGAGTCATTAACAAGCCACCAAACAATCCCATGCCTACCAAAACAGCAAACCGCTCTGCAAAAGAATAGTGGGAGTGAAGGATGTCTAAAGCTTTCATGAAAAACATTAAAAGAGCATTTAGGGAAATATTTTGCAGCTTTACTGCATTATCAACCAATATCAAATGGCATATTTTATAGAAACTCAACTGCAAAATCTCTTTCAAGATGGTATAAATTGGAGGTCACTTAATTTCTGATTAGAACACCAATCATCAGATATGCAAAAGAGCTCTGAGCCTAGTCAGCCAAAAGTTCATATAAACTTAGCTGAGTGATGCAAGGGGTGATTGATAAGTTTGTGGCCTAAGGTATAAGGAGATGAGTTATACAGCTCTCGTTACACGCACATGCAGTTCAACTCTTTGAGTGATTATGCAGAGAGTTTGAAGTTAATAACTCATCTCCTTCTTAGGCCACAAACTTATCAATCACCCTGATGAGATTAACTTCAAACTTTCTGCATAATCACTCAAAGAGTTGAACTGCACGTGCATGTAACGAGAGCTGTATAACTCATCTCTTTCTACAAACCCCATTTCCAGAAAAGGTGGGATATTTTCCAAAATGCAATAAAAACAAAAATCTGTGATATGTTAATTCACGTGAACCTTTATTTAACTGACAAAAGTACAAAGAAAAGATTTTCAATAGTTTTACTGACCAACTTAATTGTATTTTGTAAATATACACAAATTTAGAATTTGATGGCTGCAACACACTCAACAAAAGTTGGGACAGAGGCATGTTTACCATTGTGTTACATCACCTTTCCTTTTAATAACACTTTTTAATCGTTTTGGAAGTGAGGAAACTAATTGTAGTAGATTTGCAATTGGAAATTTTGTTCATTCTTGCTTGATACAAGACTTCAGCTGCTCAACAGTCTGGGGTCTCCGTTGCCTGATTCTCCTCTTCATGATGCGCCATACATTTTCAAAAGGAGATAGATCTGGACTGGCAGCAGGCCAGTCAAGCACACGCACTCTGTGTCTACAAAGCCACACTGTTGTAGCCCATGCAGAATGTGGTCTGGCATTGTCCTGCTGAAATAAGCATGGACGTCCCGGGAAGAGATGTTGCCTTGATGGCAACATATGTCTCTCTAAAATCCTAATATATGCCTCAGAGTCAATGGTACCTTCACATACATGCAACTCACCCATGCCATGGGCACTGATGCACTCCCATACCATCACAGATGCTGGCTTTTGTATCTTTCGCTGATAACAATCAGGATGGTCGTTTTCATCTTTGGCACGGAGAACTCGATGCCCGTTTTTTCCAAAAACTAGCTGAAATGTGGACTCATCTGACCACAGCACACGGTTCCACAGTCTTTCGGTCCATCTGAGATGAGCCCGGGCCCAGAGAACTCGCCGGCGTTTCTGCATAGAGTATGGCTTCCTCCTTGCGTAATACAGTTTCAAGTTGCATTTCTGGATGTAGCGACAGACAGTGTTAAGTGACAATAGTTTTCCGAAGTACTCCCGAGCCCAAGTGGCTATAATTGTCACAGTAGCATGACGGTTTCTTAGGCAATGCCACCTGAGGGCTCAAAGATCACGCGCATTCAACGGTGGTTTCCGACTTTGTCCTTCACGCACTGAGATGTCTCTAAATTCTCTGAATCTTTTCACAACATTATGTACTGTAGATGTTGAAAGACCTAAATTCTCTGCAATCTTGCGTTGAGAAATGTTCCTTTTGAACTGACTAACAACTCTCTCATGAATTTTGGCACAAAGGGGTGAGCCACGACCCATCCTTGCTTGCAAAGACTGAGCCTTTGATGCTACTTTTATACCCAATTAGCCTGCTTAATGTGGAGTCTTCCAAACCGGTGTTACTTGAATATTCTGTGCACTTTTCAATCTTATTTTAACTTTGTCCCAACTTTTGTTGAGTGTGTTGCAGCCATCAAATTCTAAATCTGTGTATATTTACAAAATACAATTAAGTTGGTCAGTAAAACTATTGAAAATCTTTTCTTTGTACTTTTGTCAGTTAAATAAAGGTTCACGTGAATTAACATATCACAGATTTTTGTTTTTATTGCATTTTGGAAAATATCCCAACTTTTCTGGAAATGGAGTTTGTACCTTAGGCCACAAACGTATCAATCACCCCTGCTATAGACACTTTCTGGAGGTCCAAGATTCGGATGCTCCACGACCGCTGGATTAAGTGTGTAAATGTAGGAGGGGACTATGTTGAAAAATAAATGTGCTAGCTTTTCTAAAATTGACTCCTTCTACCTTAGGCCATGAACTTATCTATCACTCCCTCGTAGATAATTATACACATGCACATCAGCCACTTCTGTTGCAGCTTGCACAGATGTTGAGTTCCAAATTGTCAGTAGTATGTATATCAAAAACCACCAAACTGAATCCCTTGTAATCTTTGGGAAAGTGAAGGCCCTTAAGATATCTGCCTTTTGGCTGCCTGTAAGAAGTTTGTATGTACTCCCCATGGTTTCCTCAGGGTGCTCCGGTTTCCCCTACAGTCCAAAGGTGTACCTGTCTGTCTGTCTGTCAAGTCTGGGGATTGTTGGGCTGCGCAGCTCAATGGGCTGGAAGGCCCTATTCTGGCTGTATGTCACAATAAATAAAAATAAATAAATGGAAAAAAGGTGTGTATAATTAAAATAATGGTATTAACATTGTGCACTTCATCAATGATGATGTTAGCTTCCAGGCTGAAGGTGGAAGATGAATGGATGTGGACAATCTGCAGTACAGTTTTGGAAACATAAAGATTTTGTCATGAAAGACAGTCGGAGAAGAGGTGAACTGAAGCCCATTTTTTGCTAAGCGTTCTCTGGAAAGAGTACTACCTCCCCAGAAGGAATGGCACAGCTTTATATTCCATCATGTAGAAAAATAAACCTGTAAGGAAATATCCATTCACAGAATAAGTGAATCCATTCACAGTAATCTTAATATTAACATTACTGCCTACAGATCCAGTTCATGGGTATTGTTGATATATTTTTGAGTATAGAGCACCCACTTAGTAAATCAGGTAAAAAAAAAAGATACAATTTCTCGAAATACAATGCAATTTAAATCATACTGGTGAAACCCAGTGCAAATACAGGAGCTCCGGATGGAGATAGGAAAGAAAAAAGATGTAACTCTGAAGTAGCACAACTGATTATCAAAGTTTTTGCTAGACGAACTTAGACTAAAAAGTGATGTATATGGCTTCTTAGTCAACACTTACTGATAAAGTCAAGCGAAGAGTATCGGGTTACCACAACAAAGCTTATAAATGCGAAGATCAGGAATCCAAAGAAGAGGAATTCTGCAAAAAAATAAATTGAAAATAGAAGTTTTCTCAGTTCCGATATTCATCCTCAGCCACAGAAGGCAATTGTAATCTTGTGATCTGAAATCAATTGCAACATATACCCAGCGATCAGACCAATATGTCAGACAGGGATTTTAAGTGAAAAGAAGTTTTTTTACTCTGAGCCTAATAGAAGCATGTGCATCACTGGCACCTGTCCACTTTAGATATTGAAATTTGGATATTGGATATTTGATATTGGATATTTGGATATTGAACTTTAGATTTGAAATATCTGATCAAATATAGATCCTATCCCTATAATACTGACTAGGGACATTGAATTCAAAGTAAGCATCTTTATCGTGATTTTCCATAATGTTAAACTATGTTATCAGTGCAAACATCAAAAAACAAGAACTGAAAAAAATGAATAAATGTGTTGGTTTATTTACAGTACATCCCCCTTCTCCCACATAAATTCCTTGAGAGTTTTATTCGGTATCTCAATTTTATGAATGGTGATTTATTAATTCAACAAGGGTGAATTTCTGTAACTGAAATGGCCATAATATAGGGGTCATCTATATGCAAGTCATCATTTAATATTCTTTTCAGTGCTTAAGGACAAAAGGAAAATAGCTCAAAACGTACCACAATTAACTATCAATAGCATCTCCATAAAGATAAAAGAACAAGGAGGCTACAGGAATAAGTTTACACGTACATTACAAAATGAAGTCCCATTACAAATATTTTAAGACTTTACCCGCTTCAAAGATTCTATGCCCAGTTAAGCAGAGCAACAGACCATAGATTCCAATTATGGTGCACAGAACCTGTATGTAAATGAATGTTTCATCTGCAAAACAAGAAAATGAATTTAGTTTTGGAAAGTACATTTAAACTTTCTCGATGTGAGGAGTAAACAGTATCATTTCTTACAACATTGAGCCAAATGGCTGCTTCTGAGTCTTTAGCTATCAGTCCCTGATTTCCCTGTAATCTTCGCGCGCGCACACACACACAGCGACAACGCCCACACCAGCAGGAATTCACACCAGCCAATTAATCTACAAGTACATCCTTGAGATCTGCGTCTAACCCAAGCAGCTGGTGGAGTAAACCAGAGCACTTGGTGGAGTACATGAGCAGAAAGAGAACATGCAAACTCCACACATACAACAAATCACTGGACTGTGAGGAAGCAGCTAGCTGCACCTCTCTGCCATCTTCATGAATAAACAAGGATGCTAATTTAACTTCTAACTGGAAAAAAAACTTAATGAGGAATTAATTTGTGTTTGAGTTGTGAACACCCTTCCCCATTAAATTAAAACCTGTTACAAGTCAGCTAGATTTCCCTTGTCAATTAGAATCGCTTTGCTTGGAACATGTGATTTCACTTCATAAGCGAACAAGGAATGAAAATGTGTTGCCTTCCACTTTTAAATCTATTGTCAGAATGCACAGGATTTCTCCCAAATGAAATTATGTATTTTCCCCCAATTAAAAAACGGAGGAAAAATGGAAAAGAGATGATCAATCTGCTTAAAATAAAAACACAGTAAGAGTGACAAGCAATGTGAAGCAACGAGAATGCCCTCCAAATTACCTTCAACATTAACGTGGTGGAGGGGGGCATGGGTGGGAGGAGAATGCATTACTTGTGTTTAACACACTCTTTTATTCCTTTTTTGAGCTAGGCAGATGTATAAGCAGATCTCAATTTGTCCCCAATTTCCATTTTTTAAACTTAGAGGGGTCAGCCACACAACAGAAATATTTTAAAATCCAGAAGTTTAAAATTACTTAATGTTGAATGCTGAAGAGATTATATTTTGCTTACCTGGATTCTTACATTTGTACCCCTTGAAGGACATGTTACAGGTGTATGTGGACACAGGGGCATAAGATGCAGAGGTCTTTAAAAGAGGGTCTCTCACAATAACATTATATATCACCCCAATGCCAACATATGAATTTCCATAGAGTCTGGTCTGCTGAGTTGAGCTTATTGTAGTTACCTATGATAGAAAGAGAATGTACACTTAGTCTAAATGTATGCCAGTTTACAAGACTAAAATATGTTCTTAATATACCTTATATTATGGGCTCACAGAAATGGTCATTCAACCTTTTGTTTCAGTTGCAATCCCAGGATCTGGGAACAGAAGCTGGTGCCACATGAAAGCAGCAGCACCTGCCTGCATGGGGAATATCCCCAGACAGCAAAATAAATTCAAAGCAGCTCCTGATCAGAACAGCAGGAAGGTAAAAGTAACAGTCACCTGGAATCCAAGAAATCTCACTAGCTCTGCAGTAATCAGTAAAGCATTTCCATCTCAATGGCTTGGACAGACCCTGTTGCAAAAGGTATCCATACTAGCAAATCTATGCTTTTTGGATCATTTCAGACAGGAAGCAAAATCTCTATTATTACAAATTGCATACAAGAGAGATTCACTATGACTCTGACAGACAGAAACATACTGGTGGATGTAAAACTGCAAAGGTTCTTATCGTATGGACAGATGCAACAGAAGGAAAGTATTCCCTTGAACTTGCACTATTATCGTGTACTAATTTTAAGAAAAACAACAATATTCTGCATGTTGTGTTTATGAATTTTTAAAATATCCAACGTCTAGAAATGGCATGAATGGTTCATCTTTGAGAGGGAATAGCAAGCCTTTGTCGATGCAAGATGTTTGTATTCTGTCACAGTAGAAACTTGTTTGGCAGGAAATATGTCAAAAATAGAAATGCCTTTTTTCCCTCACCCTGGATAAAATTTAAAGGAACTTTCAATTCCCTTTTTAAAAATTATGCAGACCAAGCAGATTTGGGCAAACTGCATTTGAAGATACAACAATCCCAAACAAGCAGAGACAAGATTCAAAAGATTAAGGTACATGAGACTTACGGTGAATTAGTAAACTGGATCTAAAATTGACTTGGTCAGAGAACGTAGAGTCTAGTGGTAGAGGAGTATTTTTTTGACTGGAGATATTCCACAAGGATAGGTATGGAACCCCCTGTTTGTAACATGCATTAATGATCTGGATAAAAATGTAGGTGGTTTGATTTACAAGTTTGCAGATGATTGCAAAAATGAAGGAGTTGTAGATAGTGAGGCAATTTTTATAGATCAGTTACAACTCTGGGTGGAAAAGTGCATATGCAATTAATCCATACGCGTGTAAGGCGATGCATTTTGAGGGGTCAAATGCAAGAGGGTAGTAAATGGCAGGATTCTTTGGAGAACTGAGATTGTCACATTATAGGAAGGCATAGGGAAGCCTTGAAGATAATGAGGACAAGGTTTCTGGATAGGAGCATATTAACAATAGGTCCTCTGCAGGTTATAATCCGAATAATTTACAAGTTGGCAATGCAGCTGTCTGACAATATCTAAATAAAAATATGGGTAACTAAAGGGAATGTGTAGTTAAACCAGGGCATTTACCTCAACCTTTCAAAGTTCCCACGCTGAGATGTTAAAGGGTTGAGAAATGATTTTCGAAGTCTTGGAAATAACTGCAGACTTCTGATTGTTCTGCTCTGAATAATCTGCTTATGCATTTTTACATTAACAACTATGTTATGTTTTGTGGATTGAGTTCTGCTTATTGTCACATACTTCCTAATATATGGTTTTTCAAGAATTAAAATTGCGCTTTTTGTCTTGTAAGATAGTTCCATAAATTGTTAGACAAAGGTTAGATATATTTTGTTTCCAAAAATGCAGAATTATAGTTAGAAAAATGAGGAATTATCTCATTGTGCATATTGTCTCAGTTATCTTAATTTGACGGCATTTTTAAGGTGATCAAGTGGTCCTTGCCTTGAAATACCACTGTTGCTGGGCATGTGATTATGGGGGTATCTAAAAATTGTTTCCTGCGTACGTGACAAAAGATAGTGAAAAAACCACTGTATCTCTGTGCTTAGGGTGGAGAGACCTCCAGTACAGGCTCCTGTGTGTGCCTTAGGAGAGCTCTCTCTCTAGTAGCAAGTTACTAAATAAAAAGCTGTTGTTTTATCCTCCGTAGTACTGTGTGTTCTTGCATCGGGTAACGGGTAATAGTTAGAAGTAAGGTTTAACAATTTGGCGAGCCAGCCAGGAGTCCAAGACGAGGCATTCTCGTAAGATGGTATCAGCAATCGGCTCAGTGGCAATGACCTGAGATGGATGGGCCCACGAGGTAAGATTTACTTTGGTCTCTCTCATTAGCTGTCCACCTTGATGACCCTTTCATCTACGGGTAATCCTCTGATGGACTCCTGAAGAACCATTCAGATTACCCGAGTACTAAGGTAAGAACGGTGGGCTTGAGGATTCACCCTGGTATAAGAAGAGGGGCTTGAGGTTTTGCCCTGGTGTAAGAAGAGTTAGAGTATTCACTCTGGTATAAATACGTTTTGAAGTAAGCTTACGATAATTTGCCTGTCTTGGATACCCTGCCTTAGACTGGTTGTTAAGAGGGGAAATCCCCCACGCAAAGGTCAGGACCCTGAAGTGGGTGCACAGAGACACGGCACGAGATTAACGGATTAAGGAAAAATGGGTCAGACCCTTGATAAGTCAGTACCGGATACCCACTTGTTCAAAATTTGTAAGGAGAATCCTAGGGACCAGAATGATTTTCGTAAATTATCTGCCGCATTTAATAAGAGACTGGGAAGTGGAATGTGGGCATTAGGAGGGACCTGGAATGTGGAAAAATGCATTAAAGCAGAAGAGACAATGTGGAAACGAAATTCAGGGGAAAAATAGAAAATTTTAATGTCAACATGGAGAAAAACGGCCAAGGAATTAACCAATAAATCTAGACAAAGTAGTTGGGAACATAATGCACGTAGAAGAGGGATTAGTGTATGTGACAGGGAAGGCAAACCCAAGTCATGGGAAGTATCGAAGTATCAGTGTGAGGACCATGATAAAGGTCAGAAAAGGAGGGAGAAAACAGGACAAGGAACTGGACAGGGACATGAGGGTGCTAATTACAATGGTAAAACGGAGGTACCTCCGGACATGTCTGAAATACACATGTTGTTCCAAAATGAGACTGAAGATACAGATGAAACTGAGGAGGACTGGCTAGTGCACCCCACCACCCCAGTTTACCCTCCACTCCCTCAACAACAGGCGTCCCAACCACCACCTCCTTACTCACCTCAGGGATCTAAGGAACAGGAACAGGAGCAGAGACAGGGGCCAGAGCAGTTTTGTAACCCTATACCAGCCAGAACTAGAAGCCAAACTAAGCAACAGTCAAAGGACAAGCCCTCCCGGCTGTCGGTATCTACAACCCCTGCCCGAAAGTGAAACTGCTTGGTAGGGGCCAGCCCCTTAATTGACCCAGTTAAGAAGTATGATGATGATGACCTCTTTGGACCTGCGGCCCAGTTGCAAACTCTCCACGTTTACTCTCGACCCAAATGGTCCCCAATCCCCATGGAAATGCCAATAAACCCACTCTGCGCGTTTATACCCCGTGGAAACCTCATGAAATGAGGTATGATTATGAGCAGGCCAAGTAACCGTAAGACGAATCCTGATGATTTTATAGACTATATAAATAAGCACCATTCAAATGTATCAGGCTACTTCCCAAGATCTTTTCAGTCTATGCTGCATGGCCCTCACTCAGGATAAACGGACTAAATGACAATCAAAATAATTGGCAGGCATTTTCGGCAGCGAACCAAGACCCACGGGAACAGGTGGACAAAATTAAACGAGCCCTTAAGATGACCCTGCAACACCCTGTTGACATGACCGAAGTCTTAGAATGTAGACCCAAGGAAAAGGAAGATGGTGCTGACTTCTGGGACCATTTCTGCTCCACCTATGCAACCTATGCTGGGGATACCACCTATAATGCTGGTAATGCCTCACCTCAGTTTAATGCTATTCTCTTGCAATGTATCCCTGAGAATATTGCTACTGCCATAAGGGCCAACAATACGAACTGGTCAGATAACTCCCGACCCCAGATGAAGCGAGCGCTCGTATTCTATTGGAACCTGATTAAAGAATCCAAGCCCAACAAGGTAAAGTGTGAGATGGCCCCTCAGCCTCCCCGCCGGAAACCTGACAATACGGGATACCAGGTGCAACCCCAGTATCGCGTCCCTGGATAGGTGGACCAATCAGGCCATGGGTGCACAGTCCACCCTAATGGACCCAGAGCACCACTGTTTGGGCCGCCTTATGCTCCAAGTCCTCAGCCCCGTGGCGGTCGAAGACCTCCGCTCCCCCGTCCTTCCGACCCGGCCCTGTTCAGTGTCCGGTGGACAGGAAGCTTTCACTGTGGTGCCAGGAACCATTGAGAAAAGGATTGCCCCTACCACTTAAACAACCCACCAGGAAGGCCCGAACATCCGCCTTGGGGCGCCTTCTAGCCCTCTCTATGATCGTCCTTTCCTGTTATCCGTCAATGTCTTGAAAGACTGTGCTACAGCAGTCCTTACACAAATTCACAGGGAAAGGAAATGGCCAGCAGCGTACTCCTCCACGTGTCTGGATCCAGTAGCATGAGGCCTGCCACCATGCTCACAGATACTCACAACCATTTATTCCCTGGTAATGGCCGCCTCGAATATCACTTTGCAGTAGCCGGTGGTCATATATTCCTCGCATACTATTAATGTACTTTTGACCTCTCATCAAATCCAACTCCTCGGTCAAGCTAGGTTAAATAGATACGAAATAGCACAAACACAAGGAAATCTGCAGATGCTGGAAATTCAAGCAACACACACAAAACGCTGGTGGAATGCAGCAGGCCAGGCAGCATCTATAAGGAGAAGTACAGTCGACGTTTCGGGCCGAGACCCTCCATTAGGACTAACTGATAGTAAAAGATTTGAAAGTAGGAGGGGGAGGGGGAAATCCAAAATGATAGAAGACAGGAGGGGGAGGGATGAAGCTAATAGCTGGAAAGTTGATTGGCAAAAGGGATACACAGCTGGAGAAGGGAAAGGATCATGAGACGGGAGGCCTAGAGAGAAAGAAAGGGGGAGGGGAGCACTAGAGGGAGATAGTGAACAGGCAAATAGTGATTGTGAGAGGGGCGGAGAGGGAAAAAAGGAGGGGGAATAAATAAGGGATGGGGTAAGAAGGGGAGGAGGGGCATTAATGAAAGTTAGAGAAATCAATGTTCATTCCATCAGGTTGGAGGCTACCGTTACATACCCCGTGAGTATCTTGTGACTGTCACATGACCATGATGTAATTGAGTCTCTGCTGAGCATGATGTAATGGTCTTGTGATGGTGGAGTGATGTAATTTTCCCGCCAGTGAGAGGTCATGTGATGGCCTGTTTCAACAGGTATAAGAGAGGAAAGCCTTGCTGTGACGCAGGTCAGTTCGTTGTTTAATTCATCAGTGACTCCGTTATGCTGCGTATTCGTCTCATGACACGGTTTTGTTTTAAAGTGGAGTTTTACTTTCTGCCTTAAGTCTCAAAGGTTATTGCTGGCAGTTTCACAACACTGCCAGTTTAGTCCAGTTGGAGAGTGAAGAATTTATGAAAGTACGGAGACCCGAAGGATCGAGAGAAGTTGATGCTGTCATCGGTAATATAGTATCGACCATATTGAATCCTCATTCGAAAGAGATAGTAACCTGCATCCGAGATAGCCCCTGCTATAAGAGCAGAAAGGGGTGGAGCAGGGTTATTCGCCAAGGAAAGGTCAGAGCCATTAAGCTGTTTTTGTTTCCTTCATCGTAAATCCTTCGGGTAAGGCAAATTTTTTTCTCTGGGATCAGCAGTAACGTCACGTTGTCAAGGAATTTGTTACTTCAGGAAAGTCTCTCCTAATTGACTGTGTAAATCATTTGGACTTTTGCATTTATCGCTTTAAGAACTGTTTGAGTTGCTGTATAGCAGTTAACTTCTGGTTAAGTTACTCGTTTGTTTACTTTTGGTTTTTTATTGAGCAGTGTTTAATAAATGTTTTATTTGTTTATAAAACACCTTTCTCAATTCTATATTCATTGTTGCCGTATCATAGCACTACCCAGATGGAATATAAGGTGTTGTTCCTTCAACCTGAGTGTGGCTTCATCTCGAAATAGCACTCCTCATTAACCCACCTCTTGCCTTTGCCTACTGTACTACCATCACTCCTGCCACCTTTCTCAAAAGCCCTCCTGAACACCTCATGGAACTGCCCCATGACTGCTTAATGAGAAACCATTTCTTGACTACGCCTTGCCCAGACCTCTCCGATAAGGCTTTTCCATTTGCAGATTTGGCTCTCTACGTTGACGGTACCTCCTCTATTTCTGAGCAGGGAATCCGCCTTAGTGGCTATGCCATTGTGAATATCTCAGCTGTGGTCGAGTCAGCATCCTTACAACTTCCTGTCTCAGCACGAAAGGCAGAACTATTTGCCTTGACGAGAGCCTGTATATTGGCCAAGGATAAAGTGGCCAATACTTTTACCAACTCCCATTACGCTTTTGGGGTGGCTCATGACTTTGGCCAACTGTGGGCCCACCGGGGATTCCTCACTTTCACAGGGACCCCTATCCAGAATGCCTCATTCGTAAAGAACCTCCTCAGTGCCATCCTCCTCCCAAAACAATTAGCTATCATTAAGTGCATATCAGCGTATCTCTCCCACTCCTCTACAGTTATCCAAGGTAATAATTGGGCGGATAGGGCACCAAATTAGCGGCGCAAACTGCCATTTATATTGTCTCCATGGCAGAGAAATTGGCCTTGGCCTACAGGCCAACCACAACAACGAAGGGTATTGCAGACATGGACACCGTACAACTACAGGGGGATGCCCCTGATTCAGGAAAACTAATCTGGAAGGGTGTTGGCACTCTGTGTCCGAGGACCTCTGGCTCCCCCTTGCCAAGTCGTCCTTTTGAATACATTCAGCTTGATTTTGTCGAACTACTGCGTGTACACTGTTATAAGTATTGTTTAGTGATTGTAGATACGTTTAGCAGATGGATTGAAGCCTTTCCGACCACCAATAATGAAGCTTCCAAAGTGGTAAGGTTGTTACTTACAGAGATTATACCAAGATTCGGGGTACCCAGACAGATAAATTCGGACAATGGTCCTCATTTTGTGGGAAAATCAAATAAAGAGCTATGGGAGGTGCTGCACATTGAACAGCGATTTCACTGTGCCTATCACCCGAAAGCTGCGGGGGTAGTGGAACGGGCTAACTGCACCCGGAAAATTAAACTAAGTTAATGTCCGAAACTGGACTGAACTGGCTGAAGGTCCTTCCGTTAGCTTTGTATCGTATGAGGATTACTCCCCATTCCACTACTGGAGTATCAGCAGCTGAAATTATTTATGGACGTCCCGGAAGGACTCCATGGGATGCTATCATTCGGCCTCCCACCCAAGTTGACCTTAACGTTATGGGGGATGAATTGCCAAGGTATTTCAGGCAGTTAACATCCTCTCTAAAGTTTCTTCATTCTCAGGTGCAGGAGGCGTTTAAGCCACAGGAAATACCGGAGGTAGAGTGGCCAGATTTGAAAATTGAAGATCCGGTACTGATAAGCGATTGGGAGTGTCCCAAGCTTGGACCCCGGTGGAAGGGACCTTTTCAGATACTTCTCCAAACGCCCACAGCAGTAAAAGTACAAGGGCACAACTATGGATTTACCTGAGCGATTGTAAGTGATGGTCGCAGGACGAAAAGTGATTGTTGTCGGACTTGGTCTCTTTATGTTTGTACTAACAGATACTTTGAAAGTAATCTCTTTTATGAAATGCATATGTGATTATATGGTAATAGAACTGTATGTTACCCCTTAGCTCAATCTGTGGGGGCATTATTCGTGGCTGACCCATCTGAAAGGAATTGGGAGAAGTTAGTGGAAGAGGATAGGTCAGGCAGAGAGTGTAAAGGTGATAAGGGAAAGTTTGAACGGTACCTTAGGGTGGAGCTCTGAGAATTGGCGATCCAAGTGCTGGGGAACTGGTCCTGGCTAAAGGAACGAAGGAAAAAAAATGACGATTGGGAAAAGGGATGTTGGGTCACTAACTCTAGCTGTAGGGGCACCCAAAGCTACCCTTTCTGTTTCCGAGGATTAGGATGGGGGTGTGTAATTGTCAAAGTCCCTAAGAACATCCCCTGCATTGAAAAGCAGTGTCTGAATCATGATTGTAGAATAAAAAGAGGGAAGTTTTCAGGTACCTGGACTCGAGAAAGGTGTGTTTCCCTATCCAAAGGGAGTCAGTATGTATGTGGTCATTGTAATGGGACCCACGTTTCTAGAGGGACAATGTCACTGGCTTTCGCCCCAATATACCGCTCTGAAAATACATGGTATCAGAAAATATTTTCTGATAGTTCCACATAGTACCGGGCAAAGAGCGGATATGTGTTCCTTTTTAACAGAACCTATACTACGGCTACTAATGTTCTGCCTCCACTATTCGCAGTTGGAACTATCAGCCCTCTCACCATTCCTTGCCCGCAGGAAGCTCACATTCAATGACTGGTGGCTTGATCCATCCGTAAAGAATTTTGTGTGGATTATAAGGACTCGACCACTCTGGGATCAGCAGTAGGCTATGGCTGGCTCAGCACGTTCTCCCTCGGGGCCATAGCTGTCATCTCTGGGCTGACGGCATTGGGGAACAGCACAATAGAGGACCTGGAGGCAATCAACCAAGAAATGGCAGAACTTCGGCTTTACGCTCTGCGGACCCGGTATGCTGTGGACTAACAGTTAGCTCAGCAAGGAGGGGTGTGTGCCATAGTTGGGGATAAGTGCATCACTCACGTCAGGGATGAGTCCTATAACGTCTCTCATGCAATTCTAGAGATTCCGGAGCAGTTAGTTTTAGGCAAGGGTCTGCAGAAGGGTGGCTCAACTGGTTGCTAGGGGGATCATGGGGTTCTTATCTCCTGCATGGATTAGTCATTCTTGTTGTGATTATCATTGTGTGTTGTGTACTGTTTAAAAACTTGCCCTACGGCTTTTGCTACCAAATTAGCGGCACCGTTTTCAGCCCCAATTTAATTGTGTTATCATAAGATGATAAAAGGGGTGAATCAGATGTTAAAGGGTTAAAGGGTTGAGAAATGATTTTTGAAGTCTTGGAAATAACTGCAGACTTCTGATTGTTCTGCTCTGAATAATCTGCTTATGCATTTTTAGATTAACAACTATGTTATGTTTTGTGGGTTGAGTTCTGCTTATTTATCACATACTTCCTAATATATGGTTTTGCAAGAATTAAAATTGCGCTTTTTGTCTTGTAAGATAGTCCCATAAATTGTTAGACAAAAGTTAGATATATTTTGTTTCCAAAAATGTGGAATTATCTCATTGCACACATTGTCTCAGTTATCTGAATTTGACGGCCTTTTAAGGTAACCAAGAGGTCCTTGCCTTGAAATACCACTGTTGCTGGGCATGTGATTATGGGGGCAACTGAAAAATTGTTTCCTGCATACGTAACAAAAAATGGTATAAAAAATCTGTGTCTCTGTGCTTGGGGGATGGGGGGGGGGGGGGGCATGGACAGACCTCCGGTACAAGCCCCAGTGTGTGCCTTAGGAGAGCTCTCTCTCTCTAGTAATGAGCTACTAAGTAAAACGCTGTTTCTTTATCCTCCGTAGTACTGTGTGTTCTTGCATCGGGTAACGGGTAATAATTTGAAGTAAGGTTTAACAACATGGCAGAGGATGCCTGCACGCTATAAGCAGCCATCAAATTCATTTTGCTGTTCTCCATATGCTTGTTTATATGTAAAGGCTAGACATAACTTGGGGAGAATGTGTACAAGGAGATCATTTCAAAGCAATTTCAAAGCTCAAAGTAAATTTTATTATCCAAGTACATGTCATCGTTCTGTATGCTACCTTGAGATTTTTCAAGCAGTCACAGTACAACGAAATGTACAATAAGGTCAATGAAAAGCTACACATAATGACTGACAAATAACCAATGTGCAATAAATAATACTAAGAACATAAGCAGCAGAGTCCTTGAAAGGCAGTTCATAGTCTGTGGAATCAGTGAGGTTATTCACGCTGGTTTAGGAGCCTGACTGTTGAAGGAGAATAGCTGTTCCTGAATGTGGCAGTGTGGGGCCCAAGGCCCTGCCTCCCTGGTGGCAAAAGCGAGAAGAGAGCATGGCCTGGATAGTTGGGGTCCTTGATAATGTAGATGTGCTCAATTGTAATGAGGGCTTTTCCTTTGATGGACTGGGCTACATCCACCACTTTTTATAAGCATTTCCATTCTTTGGCCTCAGTGTTGCCATACCACTGTTACGCAACCAAAGGTACTTTCCACTCTGCATCTACAGAACTTCAAACATTTAGATGATGTGCTAAATCTACACAAACTTCTTTTTATATTTTTTTAAAAAAGAGGTACTGCTGTGCCTTCATTGTGATCAAACTTTTGTGCTGGTCTCTGAACAGATCCTCCGAGATGAACAGGAATTTAAAGCTACTGGCCCTCTCCACCCAATTCTCTAATGAGGACTGGCTCATGGACCTCTGATTTCTTCCTCCCGCAGTCAATTATCAACTCTGATTTTGCTGTTGAGTGAGAGGTTGTTGTCATGGCACCATTCAACCAGGTTTTCAACATGCCACCTGTATGCTGACAATGGTTGTGCCATCTGCAAATTGAAATAAGGCATTAGAGCTGTACTTAGCCTCACAGCCACAGGTATAAAAGCAAGTAAAGCAGGGAGCTAAGCACACAGCCTTGTGGTGCACCTACGCTGATGATGATTGTGGAAGAGATGTCATTGCCAATCCATACTGACTGGGGTCTGCTATGTGAGGAAATGGAGGTTCCAGTTGCACAAGGAAGTAACAAGGCCTAGGGCTTGAAGCTTAATGATTAGTTGAGGGGATGATTGTGTTGAATGCAAAGCTATAGTTAATGAACAGCATCCTGATGTATGCATCTTCACTGTCCAGTTGTTCCAGAGCTGAGTGAACAATCAATAAAATGGCATCTGCTGTCAATCTGTTGTGCCAGGAGGCAAATTGGTGGATATCCTAGTCACTCCTCAAGCAGGAGTTGATATGCTTCACGACCAACCTCTTAAAGCATTTCATTACAGTGGGTGTAAGTACTTGGAAAATGGTATGATGGAAGCCTACTTGAAGCAAGTGGGTGCATCAGAATGCTGAAGTTAGAGGTTAAAGATAACTGAATTCTCCTGCCAGTTGATTAGCAAAGGTTTTCAAGTATGCCTGGTACACTATCTGAGCCAGGGGCTTTCCGTGGATTCACCCTCCCGAAAGATGCTCGCATCTCAGCCTCAGAGACTAAAATCACAGTCTACGTGAGCTCTGGGGGTTGTGAAGGAGTCTCCACGTTCTGTCAGTCAAGGAGAATATAAAAGGCATTGAGCTCATCTGGGAGCAAAGCCTTGTCATATACGATACGATACTTGGTTTTCCTTTGTAGGAGTTAACAGCAATCAAACCCAGCCACAGCCCTTCTGTGATTCAAGCTTGGTCCTGAATTGCAACTTTGTACTCAGGATGGATTTCTGTAGATCATAGCTGGACATCTTGTACTTTTCTAGGACGTCAGTTCTGAATGTAACTCATCTAGTCCTCAGCAGATTGTGGATCTTGTGGTTCATCTAGGACTTCTGGTTGTGGAAGACTGAATGATTTTTACTGTGACATCAGTTGCTGAGGAGCAACCAGATAGAAGTATATAAAATTATGAGAAGCATAGATAGGGTAAATAATCAGAGTCTTTCTCCCAGGGTGGAAATGACTCAGTGGTTAAGAAGGCGTATGGTGTATTGGCCTTCATCAATCGTGGAATTGAATTTAGGAGCCAACAGGTAATGCTGCAGCTATATAGGACCCTGGTCAGACCTCACTAGGAGTACTGTGCTCAGTTCTGGTCACCTCACTACAGAAAGGATGTGCAAGCCATAGAAAGGGTACAGAGGAGATTTACAAGGATGTTGCCTGGATTGGGAAGCATGTCTTATGAGGATAGGTTTAGAGAACTCGGCCTTTACTCCTTGGAGCGACGGAGGATGAAAGGTGACCTGATAGAGGTGTATAAGATGACAAGAGGCATTGATCGTGTGGATAGTCAGAGATTTTTTCCCAAGGCTGAAATGGCTGCCACAAGAGGACATGAGTTTAAGGTGCTGGGGAGTAGGTACAGAGGAGATGTCAGGGGTAGGTGAGAGTGGAGAGTGCGTGGAATGGACTGCCGGCAAAGGTGGTGGAGGCGGATATGATAGCATCTTCTAAGAGACTTTTGGATAGGTACATGGAGCATAGAAAAATAGAGGGCTATAGGTAAGCCTAGCAATTTCTAGGGTAGGGACATGTTCGGCACAATCCTGTGGGCCAAAGGGTCTGTATTGTGCTGTAGGTTTTCTATGTTTCTAATACTAGAGAGCATATGTTTAAGGTTGGGGGGGGGGTAGTTTAAAAGAGATTTCTGAAGTAAGCTGTTGTTTTAAACACACAGTGCTATGGGCATGAGACATGCTGCGAGGGGAGGTGGTTGAGGCAGATATGAAAACACTACTTAAGAGCTTTTAGACAGACATGAGCAGGCAGGGAACAAAAGGGATTCTATCCTAAAGTAAGAAAAGTCTCCTTCCAAGAAGCAAGAAAGCAGCATTTTAAAGCAGAAGGAACTGGAATACACTTCTCCATATCCACCACTCCCCAAACAACAAGCTCCCTAATTTAGTCGCCAGTACATTGACATTAACGTTTGAAATTAAAAGAAAAACGCTTCTTGATTTTACACAGATCCTTGCAACAAAATGAACAAAAAGCAACTGCTTAGCTTCTTCGGACAGTTAATTTCTCCCATCATATTGAATGGGAGATTGTTGCGCTAATGACCAGTTTAGCCTGGGCAGATTTCACAGTCCAAATAGACTACACATAGCAGAAGGCATTCACAACTATCAGTGTAAACACAGAAGAGTAACATAGCAGCAAAGCCAGACAACAGAATGGATGTGGCACCATCAATATCGGCACTTGACAAAGCTGGAAGTTGGGACGTAGCATGGAAATACGGGTAGCACCAGATTTGGATGACAGGATTGATGGCTTTGTGGCCAAGTTCCTAATGCTATGAAGATAGGTGGAGAGGTAAGGTAGTGCTGAGAAAGGAGGGAGTCTGCAGAAGGATTCAGATTAGGAGAATGGGCAAAGAATTGGCAGATGGAATGCAGTGTAGGGAAATGTACGGTCAGGCGCTTTGGTAGAATGAATAAAGGCATAGTCTATTTTCTAAATGGGAAAAATCCAGAATTCAATGGCACAAAGGAACTTAAGGAGTACTGGTACAAGATTCCCAATAAGGGGTCCAAGGACCCCTCAGTTAATGGTAGGGATCTATGGCATAAAAAAAGTTGGGAAACCCTGCCCTAAATGTTAACTTACAGGCTGACTCAGTGGCGAAGGTGGCAAATTAAATGTTAGCATTTATTTCAAGAGGACTAGAATATAAAACCAAGGAGGAAATGCCGAGGCTTCATAAGGCATTGGTCAGAATAAACTTGGGGAGTATTGTGCAAACATGAGGAAATCTGCAGATGCTGCAAATTCAAGCAACACCACAAAATGCTGGTGGAACGCAGCAGGCCAGGCAGCATCTATAGGGAGAAGCGCTGTCAACGTTTCCGCTGGCATTGATGAGGGTCCAGAGCAGGTTCATGAGGATATTTCTGGGAATTAAAGGACTAACTTATGAGGTGTTTGATGGCTCCAGCCTGCACTTAGTGGAGTTTAGAAGAATGGGGGGGTGGGGGGGAGAGAGGAAATCTTATTAAAACCTATTGAATATTATAAGGGCTGCATGGATAAAAATCACCAATCAATGGGCAGTCTTCCTGTTATGAGGCAGCCTATGGAATCACTTATGGAAATGTCTCCTGGCTGAGAAGCACCAATGGAAATGCCTCCAGGAATGAGAGGTCCTCCACCACCCAGTCTGCGTCTACCAAGGCAGGGATAATGATACCAAGAAGATACCCAGGTTGACAAATTACACCCATCCATATGGGAGAACCTGTTCCTGAAGAGTGTTCTGACAAACTACTTTTTTTTTTCCAGAACCTGCTGCATTGACAGGTGGTGGCTGCAATGCAATCGCTGAAATTTCTGGGACTTTTATCAGTAGAGAATGGCAAAAATATTGACCGGTTGGAATTTGCATAATTGTTTAACATCATCCCTGCAGAGCAATTGAAACCTCATAAGAGGCTCAGGCCTAGATTTTCAAGTTCTGAAGAAAAATAACTCGTTGAAAATAATAAAAAATAACTGGATCCGACAACTAAACCTTCAAGAAACAAACACTGAGCAATCAGGTGGAGCTGGATAAGGAAGATACGTTGATAACATAAATGGAAGATTCTTAAAAACTGAATTTGGTATGCTGTCAATAATATTGTGAAGAAAATATCGTAGTCTCTGAAGAAGTCAGTGCAGGTCGAAACACTGGTCCAGCGATCGCTGCAGTCTGACATGCTTTGAATATGCCATATTAGCTAATTCTAGGATCTAAAATTAAGCAAGATCTGTACCATGTCTAATTAGCTATCAGTGGAATTTCTGCAATCTCAACTAACGAGATTTCCAACTTATGGTAACTTTGAGTTGCACTGAGTCTTTGGATCCCTCATGATCTGGAAGTGTCTATACTGAAAAAAAGACCAGTTGTGCTGCTCAGAGGAAGATGATCCTGGTCAATTTCTGCGGTCTCGTACCAAAGATGCCCGACTAGTTTGTTGCAACATGCACTTGGCTGCAAAATGTAAAGTTTTGCTTTAATTTAAAACTTTGTTGGAACATCTTTGTCACACTTATTCTTATGTCATATTTCAATAAAATATAGCTCGAGGCAAGAATGGAACGTATTTTTCTAAGAAGAATTGCTATTTGTAGCCATTGGACAGAAAACAAATTTTCATGATCTGAATCATATATTGATAGACATTAATGCAGGAGGTGGCTCTTCTCTTGAAGCTTTTATGATTATTTATCAATATATACCTCAAATTACCTAATACATAGCTCAAGCATTCTGTACAAATTTCAGAGAGTATTTACTACCTGGAAATTTTACTGAGGCATTGGCCATGCTTTATTGTGTCAATGTGTAACCATTAAAATCAATTCATATAACCATATTAACAATTACAGCATGGAAACAGGCCATCGCGGCCCTTCTAGTCCACGCCAAACGTTTACTCTCACCTAGTCCCACCTACCTGCACTCAGTCCATAATCCTCCATTCCTTTCATGTCCATATACCTATACAATTTTTTTTTTTTAATGACAAACTTGAACCTGCCTCTACCACTTCTACTGGAAACTCGTCCCACAGAGCTACCACTCTCTGAGTAAAGAAGCTCCCCCTTGTGTTACCCCTAAACTTTTGCCCCTTAACTCTCAACTCATGTCCTCGTTTGAATCTCCCCTACTCTCAATGGAAAAAGCCTATCCAAGTCAACTCTATCTATCCCCCTCATAATTTTAAATACCTCTATCAAGTCCCCCCTCAACCTTCTACACTCCAAAGAATAAAGACCCAACTTGTTCAACCTTTCTCTGTAACTTAGGTGCTGAAACTCAGGTAACATTCTAGTAAATCTCCTCTGTATAAAGCTTTGCATAATGATTGACTAGAAAATATCTGAATTAATCTAACAACTTGTTGCTGACTGCTGGCATTATACATTGCAACCAGATTCTGACAAAGCTTTTCCATGGCCCTTTGCATTGATTGTAGGAGGGTCCAAAAAAAAATGGATTACAAAGGACGGGGATGCACTCATCAATCATTAGTGATCAGTTTTAAATGAGGCTACATTGAAAACAATGACTAATCAATTAGGTAGAGTCACTCTGGCTTCTCACCATAAAACAAAAGTTACTGAAAGTCCAGTCCAGATTACAGGAAAGCAGCACAATCATATTTAAAATGTAGTGGATAACTACCGTGAGATTTAACAGTACAATCATATTTAAAATCTAGTGGGTAACTACCATGAAATTTAATCATGATTAAATGCATGACAAACTGTTTAACTTGCTACATGCCTAAAGGCAAACTTTAATTAAAAGCAAGCAGCACCTAATGCATCCTCATAATCTGCTGGCACCACTACTTTCTGGACAATTAATGACTTAGAGTCTTTTTTTCTTGTGTCAGCAAATACAGTAAATGAGATACATACCTCAAGGTGGCCCAAAAAAACACTACTTGACCATATCAATGATTCACCCATGCTTTTTAAAATCATACCATAAAAATAGATTTAATTAAATGAAAACATATGAAATTACAAGATACGTTATACTATCAGCAAATTTCAGCCAACTGGACAAGCTGCAAGATCTGTTAATACAAATTTGGTTAATATTAATCATACTAATAACCTTGCGCCATAACTTGCTATCAGGATAGAAACTGCAACCGCAAGGTATGACATGAAAGCTTTTCAGAAAACATTTGAAAGCTGGATAATATATCTGCATATTGGTTTATAAAGGCAGGAAGGGAGAGCAAACAGACAGAAAACTGCAGTTACAAAAAGTAAATACTAACAAGGCAATGAAAACTTTGAGCCTCTCCAAAGCTTTGAACACAGAAATCAGCTGGAAAATGTCCACTTCTTGAACTCTCAGAGGTCACGTGCAAGCAAAGAGACAGTAAGAAGCTTATCAACTTCAGTCAAGACAAGCCATGCAATTTAATAACCGCAGGGGGATTTTAAAAAAAGGGGGTTGGGGGTTTAAAACGGCAGAGGTAGAAGATATACCAGTCCAGAGAATACGCCAAGTAAAGACCATACCACAGAAAACTTAAAAGCAGGAATCATCTATAGCTCTGGGTTTTGTTAAGTACAGACATTGTACTTCTGTTATACTCTAAGCTCTCTGACTTCATTAAGGAATTGAAGTCTATATTATGCAGTTCAATACTAGTCAAGAATCCAAGCAAAACAAGTTGAATATATCATTGAAGTTATTACATTTTAAAGGAGAAAAACTCTCCCACCAATTTTTCCTCAAGGCTTACATCATTACATTAACAATATCCTTTGTTACCTTCAATCCATTCACTTCTATGCTTTGCACAGATGACATCTTCCTCATTCCAGTTAATAGACTTGTCACACTCAGGTCATTCTCAGGTAGAAAATATTGGTAGAGATCGTAGGTCAACCTCCACCTCGTATGAGAATCTGTCCTAACATCACAGGCAGGGGGCAGCAACCCTCTTTAAAAAAAATAAACACAAGCAGTAACGTAAATTAATTGAACACTTTAGCTGATTCTCTCTCAAAACTATGCTTTCACGCACAGGGGGAAAGAACAGTTTTGAATGCTTTAAGTTTTAAGCTTTGAAAAAGGTCAATATACAGAACCAACATATTTTCCATCAATCTCTCCTTGGAAGTTGTAAACTAAAGCACTGGGCCTTTATCGCAGTTATTATCATTATCTTTAACATGCCTTGGATGTACAGGGCAACAAAACAGTACGTACGTTAAAACAGGAACTCCAGCATCCTCGAGGACTGGAGCTGAGGGTCAAGAAGATTCGGGGTTGAAGTTTATTAATCACGTGTACATCAAGGCATACAGCGACACTCATTGTTTGCATAAGCTACCAACACACCAAAGGATGTGCTGGGGGGGGGCAGCCTGCAAGTGTCACCATACATTTCAGTGCCTACTAAGCTTGCCCACAATGCTTAGAACACAGAAAACAATAAACAACAACAACAAAAAAGACTCATCACAGAACAGTACAGCATCCTACAGGCCATTCGGCCCACAACATTATTCCAACCTATATAAACTTGCTCCACAATCAACTCTTCACTCTTTACTAGTCTATAACCATGCAGTTTTTTTACATCCCTGTGCCAATCTAAGTCTCCTAAAATCTCTGTTGTACCACTACCCCCAGCAGTGCATTCCAGGCACACAGCACTCTCTCCCTGTAGAAAACCTACTTCTGACATCTCCCCTAATCTTTCCTCCATTCACCTTAAACTGACGTTCTGTGTATTGGCCATTGCCACATTAGAAAAGAGATGCTGACTCTCCACTCAATACCCCTCTGTGCCTCCAACAAGTGTCTTCTCATTCTCAGTCACTCAACTTATCCTTATAATTCAGGCAGCATCCTAGTAAATCACCTCTGCATCCTTGTTAAAGCTTCTACATTCTTCCTATAATGAGGTGACCAGAACCAAACACAATACTCCAAACATAGTCTAACCAGAATTTTATTTCGGTGAACTCAATCACCCCAACTAATCAAAACAAGCACGTCATTATGTCTTCTTAACCACCAAATCGATTGCATGTTAACCTCAAGGGACTCATGGACGCAGATCCCTCTGATCCTACGTACCGATAAAATTCCTGCTATTAACCTTGTTCTCTGTCTTCAAGTTCGATCTTCCAAAGTGTATACTTCAGACTTTTCCATACTGAATTTCATCTGTCACTTCACCATCCAATTCTGCATCCAGTTCATGTGTGGTTGTAACCTACGGCAACCTTCTAACCAATCCACAAAACCACCAACTTTCATATTCTCTGCAGGCCTACTAACCCACCACTCCACTTCCTCACCCAAGAAAGAGTAAGGTTCCCAGAGAAGAACCTTGTGGAACACCTTCAGACCCAAACCTCCACACATAATATGCTCCATCTACCACCCCTTCTGCTTTCTGTGTAAACCAACTCTGAATCCACACAGCACACACAAAATGCTGGAGGAACTCAGCAGGCCGGGCAGCATCTATGGAAAAGGGTATAATCGATGATTCGGGCCGAGACCCTTCAGCAAGCCTGATGAAAAAAGATGAGGTGTAGAATTCAAAGGTGGGGGGAGGAGGCAGAAACAAAGGTGACAGGTGAAACTCTGAGAGGAGGGGTGAAGTAAAGAGCTGAGAAGCTGATTGGTGAAAGAGATACAGGGCTAGAGAAGGGGGAAATCAAAGAAAAGGGGGCAGAAGCATCAGAGGGAGGCAATAGGCAGGCAAGGAGACAAGGTGAGAGAGGGAAAAGGGGATGAGGAATGGTGGGGGGGGGGGGCATTACTGGAATTTCGAGAAATTGATGTTCATGCCAAAGCTACCCAGATGAAATACAAGGTGTTGTGCCTCTAACCTACCTATTCTAATGCTTTCCAAAGGCTCCAATGCTATCTCCCTCTTCGGGGATGGTGGGGGGGAGGTGGTGAGGAGGAATGTATGAAGTTAAAGGGAAAAATAAAATCAGCCATGACTGATGGCAGAGCAGACTCAGAGGGCCAAATGGCCCAATTTTGTTTCCATGTCTTATAGTGTTTCTTAACTCTCAAAGTTTCCTCTCAAGTCTCACAAATAATCCTGACATAGTTGCTGGTAATTGTTCTACCACTGATGCTCAATCAAACCCTGGGACCTTCTGCTGTTAACTTTGCGAGGGGTATAACGAGTGAATTGGCAGCAGACCAAGACAGCTCTTGATCTTCTCCTCTAAAGCAGCCAAGACGGGCAATGAAGCTGCTCTTATCAGTGACACCCACAACCACTGGAATGTATCAAATGAAAGGTGAAGTTACCAGTGCGACAAATACAGCTTGCAGGCTGTACAATACAGTGCTTGGAGCTCAAAGCCTACAGCACTGAAAACTGAGACTTTGCAAGTCAATAAACATATTTTAAGAAGCACAATACCACAATTTTGAACAGGAACAAACTTTAATTTTAAAATGCAAGATGATAGAATTTCAGTACAATTTGAAATCCTTTGAAGATAACATACTTGTTGAATGTCATGAAACTAAGATAACAATCAAAAGAATACCCATGTTAACTCTGACTTACCTGCTTACACCCAGGTTAGCTGGCGCAAATGATACAGTGGTTTCATACACATTGAACATCAAGTGCAAGTTCGGGTCATTTTCCAAGGCAAACTCGAGGTTGCAGGCACCAGGTATGGGATCTGAGTATTGGATGGAAAGGTGATCGATTGGTTCAAATGTTCAACTGATGATCTCTTTATAAAACATATGATTATAGTAGGACGCCAATTCCTAAAAGCTCATTGTGAAAGTGAAAGTGAAGAAAAAATAGACAATGAGGTGGAACACACACAAAATGCTGGAGGAACTCAGCAGGCCAGGCAGCACCTATCGAAAAGAGTAAGCAGTCGACAGTGAGGCAAGTAGTATGCAAGCACCTGTGG
This sequence comes from Hemitrygon akajei, assembly GCF_048418815.1. Lineage (NCBI taxonomy): Eukaryota > Metazoa > Chordata > Chondrichthyes > Myliobatiformes > Dasyatidae > Hemitrygon > Hemitrygon akajei. The sequence continues at coordinate 168,560,060 of NC_133129.1, forward strand.
CACATCCCAAGCAGTTCTCTTTTTGATCAGCTTCAGTCAAGAGAAAGCTGAGGTGTTAATTGGTGTTGGGTTTATTATTGTCACATATACCAAGATAGAGTGAAAAGATTTTATCTTTATGTCATCCAGTCAAATTACTCCATACAGTGAGCTGACACGAAAGGAAAAACAAAGAATCCAGAATACAGTGTTAAGGCTGATTTATACTCCTACGTCAAATGAATGCCGTAGGTACGGCATAGCCGGGTAACCTACGCTGTACCCTACGCCCTACCCTATGTCATAGCCTGACGCACACTTCTCCAAAAATGTAACTGCGCGTCGTGGTGACGCAGACCGCAACAACTGTGATTGGTCCGCTTGGTAGCATCGCATTTCCTCCTGTCTATAGGCATCCTGTGCGTACACTGATGCAAAATAAATGGTTGGAGACGAAGAACCAAATCGTCAAATCTACCTGCTGACATCCAAAAATCTTTGAAATGCATTTCCTCCTCCATGTCTCTCAGTGGCCGGACGAGCACAGAAAATTCACCCTCCTTCTGCCTCAATCCGTTCAATGGTCGTACACACCATCTCCTCCGACATCTTCTCTCTTTTTTGCGTTGCAGTAATTTCAATAGAAGTAACCCTTGTTCAATATTTATTAATTCCAACTCCAACATGATGCGCTCAGTCACCCTTGTTTGAAGTACACGAAGAAATTCTACACAGTGGCATAGAAACCCCACCGCCAACTGTTTTGGTGGTGAATTGCAGAGTGACGCAGACACACCAACGCACAGGTATAAATGCTCACAACAGCGCAGGCCACTTACGAAGGCTATGGCTTAGGCTACTACACAGAAGTATAAATCAGCCTTTAGGCTGCAGGGGAAGGAGAGTGCAGGTAAAGTGTAAATGCCATGATGTGGTAGATAGAATTTTTTATTCTACAGGAGGTCCCTTCAAGAGTCCTGCAAGGATATAAAATTCTTTGAGCCTGGATTTTGTAATTTCTGCCTGAAGGGAGAGACTGACTGATTGGGAGGGGAGCTAGGTTATATTGGCTGCTTTCCCGAGGCAACAGGAGCATAGCTAGAGACAGTGGAAGGCAGAACTGTTTTTGTAACAGACCGGGCTGCATTTACAGTGGCCAGTCTGATGCCTTGAAACTTAATTTTGTCTCACTGTAATTTTGGTTCTGCCACTTTCAAAAACCAGTATCTTTAAGCAAACCTGTGTCCCATTTCCTTGCACAGTACAATATTGGCAAAGGTTTCACTTGGCAACACCATTTGAGACTACAAATGTTAAATCACCAGATTTCAATGATAGCTGGTTTGAGTAAGTTGGTTCACTAAGTTTATGCCAAAATGAATTTTTATTTATTTCTCCCAACTTGAAATGAAGTAAATTTCCACGGCATTAAGGAAATCACCGGTCAGTGAATGCATAAGCTAGGAGGTGGTTTTAAGATTTTAAGATGTGGAATGAGAAGTCGTGAGGAAAAAAGGTTAAGAGTGTGAGTGAGAAAACTGAGCATTCCACAAATAACTACAGGTAAATGAGATGTAACCAGTTGGTGGCGTAGTGGCATCAGCGCCGGACTTCAGAGCGAGGGCTCCAGAGTTCGAATCCAGCTGGCTCCCTTGCATGCTTTCCATCTGTGCTGGGTTGAATGTTGAGCTAGCAATTCTGTCTCATAAAAATAAGAAAGCCTGCTTAAAAAAACGCCGTCATGATGGTGTCCCGATAATGAAGAAGAATTTCTTCTTCACATGAAATGTAATATTGAAAAATATTGAAAAGGATGGAGTGTGGAAGAACAAGATGAAAGGATTGAAAGAGAAAAACAAGAATTGCCAAGACTTGCACTGGCTGCAAAGCTAATTATAAGCACATTCAATGCTTCGATTTTTCTTTTTGTCTACACTGAATAAGCATTTTGCTGCTCTTTATGCCTGATTTATTGGCTCCATTCCTATGGACCAATATGAAAAGGAGCAGCCTCTACACCAACAACCAATGCACTGCCTTCATTTAGTAAACCAATCCAAAACAGAAGACAAAATTGTGACCAGGACATAGAGGGTTAAAAGACTATTCAAACGGCCAATTCAATAAGTGCATCTTCAAAGAAGTGTCACAGGGAAGTGTTGTAGAACATTTCAGTGAGGTTTTGCATGCAAGAGCTAAATGCAAACTACCAAACATGGGAAAATTAAAAAACAGGAGTTGCAAAAGAATTATATTTTAAGGGAGGAGATTAGACTTTAATGAGTTTGTCAAAGGTGTTCAGGTAAGTTTCCTTAATCAGTACATTGAAGTCCCAACTACAGAGAATGCGATACTATATCTCCTATTAGGAAATGAGACAGGGCAGGCAGCAGAAATTTGTTTAGGGGAAAACTTTGCATCTAGTGATCATAATGCCATTAGTTTGGAGGTAATTATGGAAAAAGCATGAGTCTGGTCCTCTGAATGAGATTCTAAATTGGAGAAAGGCCAATTTTGATGGTATCAGAAAGGATCTGGCAAGTGTGGATTGGGATTGCTTGTTTTCTGGCAGAGGTGCACTTGGTACGTGGGAGGCTTTCAAAAGTAAAATTTTGTGAGTACACAGTTTGTATGTTCCTGTCAGAATAAAAGGCATGAATAACAGTTCATGGAATCATAGTTTTCAAAAGGTATTGGCTAATAAAAAGGAGGTGCACAGCAGGTACAAGCTGGCAGGAACAAATGAGGTACACAAGGAGTGTAAGAAATACAAGAGAGCACTTAAGGAAATTAAGAGGGTTAAGACATGAAGTTGCTCTAGAGGACAAGATTAAGGAGAATCCCAAGGGGTTTTTTTTACAGATATATTAAGAGCAAAATGCTGGCAAGGAACAAAATTAGTCCTCTGGAAGATCAGGGTGGTAATCTGTGTTTGGAGCTGAAAGAGAAGATCTTAAATTAATATTTTGTGTCTGTATTTATCCAGGAGACAGACAAAGAATTTAAATGAGGCAATGCAGCAGTGAGGTCATGAACCCTCTACAGTAGTGGTCACCAACCCGTCGATCGTGATCGACTAGTCTATCTTTGAGACTTTCCCAGTAGATCCGGGAAAAAAATAAAAAATAAATACACAAATACTGTTGAGAGATTGTTTCCGGGTTGCGGGGGTTTAGTTCCGTTCTTTCTGTCCAGTGCGCATGCGTATAGCTCCCCCGCACTACACAGCATAATTCAGTGGTCCCCAACCACCGGGCTGGGAGGAAACAATATGAGTCAGCTGCACCTTTCCTCATTCCCTGTCAGCCCACTGTTGAACTTGAACCCACGCAAGGTCATCAGTCGCCTAAATGCAGTGACACCTTCGCACCAGGGATCACTGGTTGGCCTCGCACGGCCAGTGGGAAGTGCCATCACTACTGGCCTGGAGCGCTGCCTCTAAACCTGTTTAACACACCGAATGTTCGTGGAGAAGCCGGTGCTAAAATATTCGCAGACGACCTAATTCGGGCTCAGCATTTCGTAAGTATCAGAGCAGCTACCTCGCTGCGATCTACTGAAACAAACTTTTGTTGGCCGATAGATCCTACAAGGGGGGGTGGCCGTGCGCCCTGTTGCACTCCTCGCTCGGTCGCTCGCTCACTCTGGACTGCAACCGCCGCAGCCCCAGCACGGGGACCACCGGCCCTGACCTTGTCCTCTCACCTGACCCAAGATCAACCCTGCCCTCAAAACTGCTTCGGTACCTTGAATCCAAGCGCCCCGCACTCAAAGACAAACTCGTTGAGTTTTGTGAGCAGAAAAAACTTGAGTAGCGCGGGACGGAAGCTAAGTGCCGAGAGCCGCAAAAACTAAGTTGCCGAATAGACTGGACATAAGGAACCTGCTTCGAGTAACGCTGTATTGCCGTCGTGTTTAACACCCCCACCCCCATCGGCCGATCCACAAGAATATTCTCAATATTAAACCGGTCCGCAGTGCATAAAAGGGTGGGTACCCCTGGTGTTCATACAGTACTTCTACTTCCGGGTTGCGGGGTTTTACTTCCGGTCTTTTCTGCCCTAGTGTGCATGCTTGTAACTAATTGATCTGGGGTCGATCTTGCCTTGAACTAAGGCCGAGGTAGGGGATCTTGGGCTTAAAAAGGTTGGTGACCACTACTCTACAGATTATAGAGGAGATAATGTTTGCAGTCTTATGGCAAATTATGGTGGGTAAATCACCAGTGCCTGACAAGGTGTTCGCATAGACCCTGTGGGAGGCTGGTGCACAAACTGCAGGGGCCACAGAGATATTTAAAACATTCTTAGCCACAGGTGAGGTGCTGGAAGATTGGAGGATAGCTAATGCTGTTCTGTTGTTTAAGAAAGGCTCTAAGAACAAGTCAGGAGATTACAGCCCCGTAAACCCGACTTCAATAGCGGGGAAATTACTGGGAGGTACTCCAAGAGATCAGCGGAAGTTTTGACAGGATATTGGAAGCTTTGAGAGGAGGGGACTTGTGGTGAACTACATATACCTGTCTTTTGAGGGCATCCAGTGCCCCTTGGTAGGTCGGCAGGTCTCTGATAAGTGAGTAAACTTTCGGGGTGACCCTCGAGAGGAGAATTCTGTGCATAACAGCGGGCTCAGTCGCACTAACCTCCTCCAAGTATGACTGGAAGCATGCAAGCCAGAGTTCAAAGGCAAGAGCTGCTTCAGGGGCTTGGGGGTCCAAGTCCAATTTTTCCGGACGTAAAATACTTTCCATGGTTTAAAACTTCCAGTCATACTTGGAGGAGGTTAGTGCGACTGAGCCCGCTGTTATGCACAGAATTCTCCTCTCAAGGGTCACCCCAAAAGTTTACTCACTTATCAGAGACCTGCCACATATACCTTGTCTGGACACGCCCCCCTGCTGACTGCTCCTGTGGCTCCTCCCACAGACCCCGGTATAAAGGCGATTGAGGCCTGAGCCCAGCCTTTAGTCTCCAGGATGTAGCATGGTGGTCAATTGCTGCTTGTTCTTTCTTCCAGTCAATAAAAGCTGATATCTCGCCTCCCGTCTCAGAGAGTTATTGATGGTGCATCAGGACTTCAGTCAGGTTTACTGCCCAAGTACAAAAGGCAGCAGTGGGTCGGTACAGCAAAAAAGAGCTTTGACCAGCAACCAGTCGGCTTTGCCAATGACTAGCAAGACGCAATTAATGGAAGGGGCAAGTGCAGCAGTCATCGTCTGAGTGGACAGAGTCAGAGTGGTGACCTTGAGGATTTAGCTCTTCGAGGCTTCAGTCAAAGGCAGCAAAGAAAAGCTCTAGGTTAAGTTTTTTTTTTCCCTTCCCTTCTTTATATCTGCTCAGACAGGAGTGTGGAGATGCCAGGCAGGATAGTTGAACGCTCCTCTTGCGGGATGTGGGAAGACAAGGAAACCTCCAGTGTCCCGGACGACTACAAAGGAGAGAAGTGCATCCAGCTGCAACTTCTAACAATCCATGTTAAAGAGTTGGATCATTCGGGTGGTGGGGGGGGATGAAAAGGGGTGATAGATAGAACATAGAGAGAGGTAGTTACACCCAAGGCGCAGGACACAGGAGACTGGGTGAGAGTTAGGAAGGCGAAAGGGATTAAGGAGCCAGTGCAGATTACCCCTGTGGTCATCTCCCTCAACAACAGATACATCACTTTGGATACTGTAGGGGGAAGAAGATCTAACAGAGGAAAGTCACAGTGGTCTGGTCTCTGGCAGTGAGTCTGCCTGTGTGACCTGGAAGGGATGGGGGAAGAAAAGGCACATTGTGGTGATAGGGGATTCATTAGGGGAACAGATAGGAGATCCTGTGGGGCAGAACAAGATTCCCAGATGGTATGTTGCCTCCTGGGTGCCGGGGTCTGGGATATCTTGGACCAAGTCCTTAGCAACCTTAAGTGGGAGAGTGAACAACCAGAAGTCGTAGTCCATGAGGGTACCAATGACATGGGAAGGACAAGTGACAAGGTTCTGCATAGGGAGTTCAGGGAGTTAGGTGTGTAAAGAGAAGGACCTCCAAGGAGAGGCTGTTGATACGGCATCTCTGAACCATGGCTGAAAGATGAATATAGATGAGAGCTTAATGTCAAAGGATATACATTGTATTGAAAGAAAAGGCCGGAAGGTGGGGGGGGAGGGGTGGAGTTGCTCTATTGGTAAAAAAAACTAAATGAAATCAAATCATTAGAAAGAGGTGACCTAAGGTCAGAAGGCATTGAATCATTGTGGATAGAGCGAAGGAACTGCAAGTTTTAAGACCTTGATGGGAGTTGTATACAGACCCCAAGAAGTAAGAATGTGGCCTACAAATTACAACAGGAACAAGAAAATGCATGCCAACAGGGACAAAGCTACAATAGTCATGGGGGACTTCAAAATGCAGGTAGATTGGGATAATCAGGTTGGTGTTGGATTCAGGAGGGGGAGTTCCTAGAATGCCAACAAGATGGCTTTCAAGAGCAGCTATAGTTGAGCCCATTGGACTGGATGTTGTGCACTGAACCAGAATTGATTAGAAACTTTAAGGTAAAAGAACCCTTGAGGGAAAATAATCATAATATAATCGAATTCACCCTGAAATTTGAGAAGGAGAAGCTAAAGTCAAATGTATAAGTGTTACAGTAGAGTAAAGGGAACTACAGAGGCATGAGAGAGGAGTTGGCTAGAATGGATTGGAAAAGAACACTGGCAGGGATGATGGCACAGCAGCAATGACTGGAATTTCCAAACCAACTTGGAAGGCACAGGATATATATGACCCATAAAGAAAGAAGTATTCTAAAGGAAAGGTGACACAAACATGGCTAACAAGAGAAGTCAAATCCAACATAAAAGCCAAAGAGAGGGCATGTAATACAGCAAAAATTAGTGGGTTATTGAAGGATTGGGAAGCTTTTAAAAACCAACAGAAGGTAACTAAAAAAGTCATTAAGGTAAAGATGGAATACAAAAGTAAGTAGTGATAATATTAAAGAGGATACCAAAAGTTTTTTCAGATATGTAAAGTGTAAAAGAGAGGCAAGAGTGGATATCTGACTGCTGGAAACCGATGCTGGAGAGGTAGTAATGGGGGAAAAATGAAAAGGCGGACAAACTGAACAAGTATTTTGCGTCAGTCTTCACTGTGGAAGACTCTGGTGGTATGGTGGCAGTTCCAGGTGTCGGGGTGATGTAGTGTGTGGAGTTACAATAACTAGAGGAACTGGGAATCTGTAAGGTTGAAGGTAGACAAGTCACCTGGACCAGATGGTGTACACCCCAGGGTTCTGAAAAAGTGGACAGAAGAGATCGTGCAGACATTAGTAATGATCTTTCAAGAATCACTAGATTTTGAAATGGTTCCTGGAAGACTGGAAACTTGCAAGTGACACTCCTCAAGAAGGGAAAGAAGCAGAAGGATGGAAACTATAGGCCAGTTAGTCTGACCTCAGTGGTTGGGAAGATGTTGGAGGTGATTATTAAAGACAAGGTCTCAGGGTACTTGGAGGCACATGATAAAACAGGCCGTAGTCAGCATTTTCCTCAAGGGAAAATCTTGCCTGACAAATCTACTGGATTTCTTTGCAGAAATAACAAGCGCAGGATAAACAAAAGGAGAATCGGTTGATGTTGTGTACTTGGATTTTCAGAAGGCCCTTGACAAGATGCCAATACTAGGCTGGTTAACTGTAGCATGGATAAAGCAGTGGCTGATTCACAGGAGGCAAAGAGTGGGGAAAAAAATGATTTTTATTTTGCTGGCTGGCCGCCGGTGACTAGTGTTGTACCATAGGGGTGTGCTGGGACCGATTCTTCTCACGTTATAAGTCAATGGTTTGGATGATGGAATTGATGGCTTTGTTGCTAAGTTTGCAGATGATATGAAGATAGGTGAAGGGGCAGGTAGTTTTGAGGAAGTAGAGAGGCTATAGTCAGACAAACAGATTAGGAGAATGGGCAAAGAAATGGAAGGTGGAACACAGTGTCGGGAAGTGTATGGTCATCCACTTTAGTACAAGAAATGAAAGGATTGACTATTTTCTAAATGCAGAGAAAATACTTGGGAGTCCTATTGCTAGATTACCTAAAGGCTAATTTGCAGGTTGAGTCTCTGGCAAGGAAGGCAATGGCAGCATTTATTTCAAGAGGACTAGAATATAAAAGCAAGGATGTAATGTTGAGTCTTTATAAAGCACTGGTGAGGCCTCATTTCAGGCCCATTTTCTTAGAAAGGATGTGCTGAAACCGGAGAAGGTTTAAAGGAGGTTCGTGAAGATGATTCTAAGATGTATGGCTTGTCATATGAAAAGTGTTTGATTGCTCTGGGCTTGTATTGACTAGAATTCAAAAAAAAATGAGGATTGACCTCTTTGAAATCTATTGAATGGTGAAAGGCCTTGATACAGTGGATACGCAGAGGATCTTTCCTATGCTGGAAGAGTCTAAGACCAGAGGGTACAGCCTCAGAATAGAGGGTTGTCCTTTTAGAACAAAGTTGAGGAATTTCTTAAGCCAGAGAGTGGTGAATCTGTGTAATTCTTTGCCACAGGCAGCCATTTTTATGTACTGTACATTTAAGGCAGAAGTTGATAGATTCTTGATTGATCAGGGCATGAAGAGATACAGGAATAAGGCAAAAGATTGGAGCAGAGTGGAAAATTGGATCAGCCATGATGAAATGGTGGAGCAGACTCAATGGGTCCAATGGCCTAATTCTGCTCCTATATCTTATGGTCTTATGAATCAGGTATACAAGTACTTGGATAGACAGGACTGATTAGGGATAATCAATATAGTTTATGTGTGCCAAGTTGTGTCTAACCAATCTTATAGTTTTGCAAGGAAGTTATCAGGAAAGTTGATAAAGGCAAGACAGTAGACATTGTGTACATGGACTTCAGCAGGGCCTTTGACAGGTCCCGCATGGGAGTTTGGTCAAGAAGGTTCAGTCACTTGGCATTGAAGATGAGGCAAGAAATTTGATTGGACATTGACTGCACAGAAGAAACCAGAGTGTGGTGTGCTACAGGGATCAGTGTTGGGTCTGTTGTTGGCTTTTTTATCAATGAACTGGATTGACAAATTTGCAGATGACCATAAGATTAGAGCTGTAGTGGACAGTGAGGAGGACTATCAAAGCTTGCAGTGGTATTTGGACCAGCTGGAAAAATAGGCTGAAAAAAAAAAGGCAGAAGGACCCCAATGCAGACGAGTGTGAGGTGTTATACTTTGGAAGGACCAACCAGGGTAGGTCTTACACAGTGAACAGTAAGGCATTGAGCGGTGCAGTAGAACCGAGGCATCTTGGAATTCAGATTCGTAATTTCTTAAAGGTGATGTCACAGGTAAATAGGGTCGTAAAGAAAGCTGTTGGCATGTTGGCCTTCATAAATCAATGCACTGAGTACAAGAGTGGGATGTTTAAATTGTGTAGGACATTGCTGAGATCTAATTTGGAGTGTTGGATTCAGTTTTGGTAAATAAGATTGAAAAAGTTTGGATAAAATCTCCAAGGATGATGCCAGGACTTGAGGACCTAAGTTATAGGGTAAGGTTGAATAGTTGGGACTTTATTCCCTAGAACATAGAGAAACAGGGGAGATCTGATAATAGGTAAACACAATTATGAGGGGTATAAATAGGGTAAGTGCAAGCTGGCTTTTTCCCACTGAGGTTGGGTGAGACAACTAGAGATCATGTGTGAAGGGTGAAATGTTTAAGGGGAACATCTTCACTCAGAAGATGGTGAGAATGCGTAATGAGGTACCATCGCAAGTGGTGGATGCTGGAGCAATTACATCAGAGCGTGAGAAATAGGAGCAGCAGTAGGCCATCCGGCCCGTCGAGCCTGCTCTGTCATTCAATAAGATCATGGCTGCCTTCTCCCCATAACCCTTAATTCCCCTAAAATGCAAAAATCTATCCTACCTTGTCTTAAATATATTTATGCAGGTAACCTTCACTGCTTCATTGGGCAGAGAATTCCACAGATTCACTACCCTCTGGAAAAAGCAGTTTCTCCTCACCTCCATCCTAATTCTACTCCCCCGAATCTTGAGGCTATGTCCCTTAGTTCTAGTCTCGCCTATCAGTGGAAACAATTTTCTTGCCTCTATCTTATTTATCCCTTTCATAATTTATATGTTTCTATGTCCTCTCATTCTTCTGAATTCCAACAAGTACTGTCCCAGGCGACTCAGTCTCTCCTCAGTCTAACCCCCTCATCTCTGGAATCAACCAGATGAACCTCCTCTGCACTGCCTCTAATGCCAGTATATCCTTCCTCAAGTATGAAGACCAGAATTGCACACAGTACTCCAGGTGCGGCCTCACCAGTACCCTGTACAGTTGCAGCATGACCTCCCTGCTCTTGAACTCAATCCCTCTAGCAATGAAGGCCAACATTCCATTTGCCTTCTTCATAGCCTGCTGCCCCTGCAAACCAACCTTTTGTGATTCATGCACAAGCACTCCCAAGTCCCTCTGCACACCAGCATGCTGAAATTTCTTTTACCATGTAAATAATAATCTGCCCTTTCATTTTTCCTTTCAAAGTGGATGACCTCACATTTACCAACATTGTACTCCATCTGCCCAACCCTTGCCCACTCACTTCACCTATCTATATCTCTCTGCAGACTCTCCGTATCTTCTGCACAATTTGCTTTTCCATTCAATTTAGTATCATCAGCAAACTTAAATACACTAGATTTGGTCCCCTCTTCCAGATCGTCAATGTATATAGTGAACAGTTGTGGGCCCAGCACCAACCCCTGCAGCACACCACTCACCACTGATTGCCATGTATCCCAATTCTCTGCTTCCTGTTAGTTAACCAATCCTCTATCCATGCTAATATATTTCAACATTGAAGAAAAATGTGGATAGGTACGTGGATGAGAGAGGTATGGAGGGCTACGGTCCAGATGCAGGCAAATGGGACTGGATAGATTAATGACTCAGCATAAACTATATGGGCCAAAGGACATGCTTCTGTGTTGCAGTATTCTATGACACTAGGACTTTGAGATTTTTTTTGAGGGGTGTGTGGCGCGGAAGACCAATTGTGGACAGATTTGAACACTAATGATAGTTTAATGCAAAGCTCTATTAGACCTCAAGCTAACACCCACTTGTGGTGAGCAGAGTTGCAAAGAAAAATATGCAGGGCAAAATGAATTACAAGCAAGAGCATCCTGATCGAGCTTCTCAGAGCAGGAAAGGCAAAAGGAAGTGAGTGAGTGAGTGTGTGTGCGTGTATATGTATGTATGTATGTATCAGTCATGCGTTCTGTTTCTATTGAAAATCCTCAAGACTGGTAGATGAGAAGTCCAGATTACTCTTGTGAGGCCATGGATGATCTTCCAAATGTCAATTTTAGGTCTCTTCGTTATGTTGAAATAATGGTTGAATTTCTACATATTATTTCTTGTATTTTAACTAGTTCTAAATTTGCACAACAGCAAATTTGTAAAAAGCTATGGTAACGAAATTCCAATGAGGAATAGATATTATAAACTAGCCATCAAGATCTACTCATAAAAAATATAAACAGAGATTAAACATAACAGGAGTCCAAAAATTTATGAAAGCCAAGAACATCTTGCACTACTTTATCAGCTACTGTGCTCCTCTAATCTTATCCGGTCTCAGTTTATCAAGCTGATCTCCATTCTTTTCATCTAGCTTCTGCACCCATAATGTTCTCAACCACATCAGCACCATGGAGTTCAATATGCTGACTCTGGGTAATGAAACTGCTTTAGCCTTCCTCTCAGAGACTACTCAATATTGATGACCTAGTGTTTTGATCTCTATCCCCACAAGTGAATTCTTTCTGGTGTACATTCTGTCAAAATGTGTCACAATTACAGGACAACTATTCAGTCATCCAGCACATTCACTGTTCAATGGAAAAGTTTAACAAATCCGCTCATCCTGATCAAGGACCTGGGCCTGAAACATCGACTGCTTTTTCCCCTCCACAGATGCTGCATGATCTGCCTCGTTCCTCCAGCATTACGAGTGTTTGCTCATTCTTTCCGTGCAGATGTAACCATCTTTTGGTTTCATGCTTGTTAATCAATTTTACACTGTACCATTGATAAATGTCTTTTTTATAAAACTGCAAACCGAGTCACACTCAGAACTCCCAAAGATGTCCTAACAAAGGTTCAGTTCAGACATGACATGGAATAATTTCCCCATCTGCTATTTCCAAAATAAACCCCGATGCACAACTTGCTTTTCATTTCCCAACAAACATAAAGAGGACTTATTAAACAGCATCTTACATTCTGTGATTTGCACATTTAAATCCAAGATCTCTTTGTTCTTCCACCGCTGCTGTCTGAAGCAGCATGTACGGTCTCCCCGTGACCTCGTGGGTTTCTTCCAGTTGCTCTCCCACATACTAGTTAGTAGCTTAGCTGGTCATTGTAAATTGTCCTCTGATTGGGCAAGGTTTGAAGAGGTGGGTTGCTAGGTGGTGCAGTTCATTGGGCCAGAAGGCCTGCTCCACACTGTATAGCCATATAGTTCAGATTATTTTCTTTATAACATGAGAATTTGTTGTGTGTGTTACCATTATTCAATGAAGAACTATTAAGAGTTTATTTACCTTGGGCTGAGTAGGGCAGGGCAAACAGAGTTGCCGATACCTCCTCCTCCCCAGCTCTGATATAGAATGTTGCATGTTCAGCAGCGGGCTGCAACATGAGGACCACACCAGCACTTGAGCTTGTATAAGATGCATCTACAGCAAAGAACTGAGGCATACCAGAAAATAAGTCCATTTCCTTTAAACACTTCACAGAAATGCTAAAATTGCAAGTCTGCTCAAAAGTGACTCATATTTAAATGGGATTGGAATTACCTAAGGTTAACTACCACCTAATCACATTCAAATTTCCATCAAGTCCTAAGATACAGGACAGAGTTAAGCCATTCTACCCATCAAGTCTGCTCCACCTTTCAATCCTGCCTGACTTTTTTCTTCAACCGCATTCTCTTGCCTTCTCCCTGCAACATTTAAGCAATTGAGAAACTATCAATCTCTGCCATAAATACACCCAAAGACTTGGCCTCCACAAACATCTGTGGCATCAAATTTAAGAGTCATCACCCTCCAACTGAAAAGATTTTCCATCTTGGCTTTAAAGAGACACCCCTTTATTCGCAGACTGTGCCCTTAGATCCCAGACTCTCCTAATGGAAACATCTTTTCCACATCCACTTACCTCAGGGACTTCAGTGTTTGATGGGTTTCAAACCCCTTGTTCTTTTGAACTCTAACATGATTCCAGGCCATCAAATAATCCTCATATTTTAAACCTATTATTCCCAGGATCATTTTTATGAATACATTCTGGACCCTCCCCAAAGCCTGTACATCTTCCCTTCAATGCAGGGTCCAAAAATTAGGTGTTTGGATTCAGAATCGGCTTGCTCATAGAAGGCAGGGTAGTGCTCAATGGGACTTCTTCTGGCTGAAGATCCATGACAAGTGGTGTTCTGTAGGGATCCATACTTGGACTTTGCTGTTTGACATATTTATCTATTCCCCACTCTGGCCTCTTACTACTTCTCCTCACCTGCTATCACCTCCCCCGAAACACCTCCTTAATTCCCTTTCTCCCATGATGCCCATCAACTTGATGGAGATGAAGGAATCTGATAGGGATTTGTTTAGTTGGGCATTTGATTGCTAATTTAATTAGTTTTGCAAAATAGAGTGGGCCGAAATGCCTGTTTCCTTTACACCTCCAATTTCTGTAGTATATCCCATTTAGAAAACAGTTTACATTGTTATACTTCCTATCAAAGTTTATAATGCCAAACTTCCATCTGTCACTGCTTTGCCCACTGTCCAAACCCATCCAAGTCCTTCAGCAAATTCCATTCCTCTCCAACAGTACCTGTCACTCCACCTAACTTTGTATCTTCTGTAAACTTGGACACAATGCAATTAGCTTTATCCAGATCATGCATCTATATACTGAAAAACTGCAGTCCCAACATTGACACCTGTGGAATTCCACTAGTCACCGGTGTCCATCCTGAAAAGGATCCCTTTATCCGCATTCTCTGCTTTCTACCAGTCAAATCTTCTATGTATACAAGTGCCTTGCCTCTAACACCATGGGTCTTTATTCTTTAGCAGCCTCATGTGTGGCACCTACTACAAAATTTCTTTATGATTTAGGACAGGGGTTCCCAACCCTTTTTATGACAGGGATCCTTATTACCTGAGGGGCCTATGGACCCCAGGTTGGGAGCCACTGATACAGGTGGTTCCTGTTATTCGAATGTTCACTTTACGACAGCTCGCTGTTACAAAAGACCAACATTAGTACCTGTTTTCGCTAACCAAAGAGGATTTTCGCTTTTACAAAAAAAAAAGACGCCCACTTTATATGTGTGTTTACCCCGAGAAAGACTACCATGACCGTGAAACCTTGTGCGGGCACTCGTGTGCGCATGCGTGTACATGCCGATTCTTTTTTCTCCAAATTGATTTTGGCTTCCTGATTCTGATAAGTGAAACTACACTGTATATACAATATTTCTACTTTATACAGGCTGTGTACTTTTCATATCATTCCTGCTTTTACTATCTGTTCGTGTTATTATAGGTTTTTTGTGCTATTTGGTATGATTTGGTAGGTTATTTTTTGGGTCTGGGAACGCTCAAAAATTTTTCCCATATTAATTAATGGTAATTGCTTCTTCGCTTTACGACATTTCAGCTTATAGAAACATAGAAAATAGTTGCAGGAGTAGGCCATTCGGCCCTTCGAGCCTGCACTGCCATTCAGTATGATCATGGCTGATCATCCAACTCAGAACGCTGTACCTGCTTTCTCTCCATATCCCCTGATCCCTTTAACCACAAGGGCCATATCTAACTTCCTCTTAAATATAGCCAATGAACACGCCTCAACTGTTTCCTGTGGCAGAGAATTCCACAGATTCACCACTCTCTGTGTGAAGAAGTTTTTCCTCATCTCGGTCCTAAAAGGCTTCCCCTTTATCCTTAAACTGTGACCCCTCGTTCTGGACTTCCCCAACATCGGAAACAATCTTCCTGCATCTAGCCTGTCCAATCCTATGAACCGTTTCATAGGAACTCTCTACCTTTGGATAGCGGGAGAAACCTGGATAGGAGATCATTCAGCCTATCAACTCAACACTAAATGAAAAGTTGTTAATGTGAAATGTTAACTTGCTCTCTCCACATTTCTGTCCACCCTGCTGAGCAATTCCAGCAACCAAAACCTGTCTCTAGCAAATGAAGTTGAACAACAATCACAAAAACCTAGTTACAATGGCAATGCAATTAAGTACAAGAGGGAATAACAAGTAACATTTTTTTTTGTGTACATGTGGTTTTGGCCCTATCAAAATAGTATAAACTTCATACTCTTTTTCTTAAATATAAAGCTGGTAAAGTCTCCTTATTTGCAATTTACAAATTCAAAGATTACATAATTTTTTTTATTTATTACATTGATTCATCCTGAGCAAAACATTTTCAAACTGTTTTAGAAAATTCCACTCATCATTTTAATAGTGCTTTGCATTATCAGGTGGCTATTGTGTATAAAGTCACAGTAAGTAAAATTAACATTTTTCTAAATTACTTATTGCAAAAATAAGCACTCGTTAGTTTTCTTGAAGACTCAGTGATTATTGGACACAAGATCAAGGCTATTAACGACTATTTCACAAACATTATCAGTTTTTTTTGAGGAGATAAGTGCTTTGCAGACACCTTTTAAATGCTACACAGCAGAACACAAGTTTTGGTTACATTTAGAGCAACTACAAGATAACACAAATCAGAAGGGAGCGCATAATTTGGTGCTTTGTGCCATTCCTGATTATTCACATAGGTTTGAGGTAAAAAGAGACAGATGAAGAAGCAGATTTAAAAATGCTTACCTCAGCCTTTCAACTTACCCTAGAGAGCGAGACTGTCACATTCTGCATGTGCGAGTACACTTGGGCAACCACAGAGGCAGCTTGGTGACTAATGTTTGTAATGACAACTCGCTTACTCTCATGAGGCCTCAAAAGGACAGAAACAGGCATCAAAAGAGAGATTCTGATGTGACCTACCGTAAGAGAATGAGAAGCAAAAACATAATTAAATCATTTACGTGCAACAGTTTCTCAAGACCTACATACCTCAGGCACAAGTACAAGTCTAAAGATCATAATAACATTAAAGACCTATCCTATCGCCCGGATGCAGTCTGTTCAATCTCCTGTCATCTGGTAGAAGATACAGAAACATCTTTTTTTTTAAAAAATCAACAAAATATACTTTATTCAAAAATAAAATTATGTACAATAAACCAAAGACTCTCAATCCTTTACAGCTGTTTCCACCATATTCTATACATTTCCATACTTTTTGCCACTCACTTGGCACTCTGTCGTGTCATCTTTACACATCATTAACAGGTATACTCCCCGCCACCCGACCCCTCCCACTCCCGCGGGATAAGAACCCTAAACCGGGCCCTTGCGGTG
The DNA here is from genome assembly GCF_048418815.1 of Hemitrygon akajei. Lineage (NCBI taxonomy): Eukaryota > Metazoa > Chordata > Chondrichthyes > Myliobatiformes > Dasyatidae > Hemitrygon > Hemitrygon akajei. The sequence goes on from NC_133129.1 coordinate 168,576,562, forward strand.
GCTGCACCAAGTTTCAATGCGTCCTTCAGCACGTACTCCTGCAGCCGAGAATGTGCCAGTCGGCAGCATTCTCCCACGGACATCTCCACGTACTAGTAGATCAGCAAGTTTCGGGCCGACCAAAGAGTTGATGATCTGCCAGCAGCACCGGATATTGGTTTCCGTGTGCGTCCCCAGGAACAGCCCGTAGATCAGAGTCCATCCTCCTCCACACCTTCTCCGCAAACTCACAGTGTGCAAAGAGGCGGGTCACCGACTCCTCCTCACTGCAGTCCTCCCGTGGGCAGCGGGGTGTGGAGACGACGCTCCGGGCATACAGGAGGGATCTGACTGGGAGGGCCCCTCTCACTGCCAGCCAGGCAAGGTCTAGGTGCCTGTTGGTGAGGCATTTTGCCAGATGAACTGGAATGACTGCTCCGGGAACCACCCCACTGTGTCCATCACGTCCTTCTCCTGCAGTGCCTGCAGGACATTACGTGCTGACTACTGACTGATGGCCCTGTGGTCAAAGGTGTTGACCTGGAAGAACTTTTCTACGGTGGACAGGTATGGCGGTAACAACCAGCTGACTGGGGCATTGCGCAGGAGTGGGGCCAGACCCATCCTTCGTAGCAGGGTGACAGGTAGAACCTGGGCACATAGTGGTACTTGGTGCCCACATACCTGGGATCCATACACAACCTGATGCAGCCACATACGAAGCTGGCCATCAGAGTGAGGGCAACATTAGGAACGTTTTTGCCCCAATTGTCCAGGGACTTGTGCATGGTGGCCCATCTGTCCCGCTCCACCTTGGATCCCCAGATGAATCTGAAGACGGCTCAGGTGATTTCCGAGCTGTAGGAGCGGGGGACAGGCCACACCTGCGCCAAGTACAGCAGCCCTGAGAGCTTCTCACACCTGATGAACAAGTTCTTGCCCGTTATCGAAAGGGAGTGCCCTCCCCACAGTCCCAGTTTCTGTTTCACCTTGGCAGTACGCTCCTGCCAGTTCTTATTGTACGCCTCCGCCCCTCCGAACCAGATCCCCAACACCTTCATGTGATCAGACCTGGCAAAGGGGCCACTGGATTGGTCGGGCCAGTTGTCAAAGAGCATGGCTTCGCTCTTTGTGCGGTTGACCCCGGCCCCCGATGCCTGCTCCAACTGTTCGCAGATGCTGATCAGCCTGCGAACTGACCTCAGATCAGAGAAGAAGATGGTGATGTCGTCCATGTACAGGGAGGTTTTGATTTGGGTCCCTCCACTGCCTGGCAGCGTCACCCCTCTTATGCCCTCATCCCTCCTGATGGCTTCGGCAAAGGGTTCTATGCAGCACACGAACAAGACAGGGGAGAGAGGGCAGCCCTGCCTGACTCCAGACCTGATGGGGAAGCTGTCTGTTTCCCACCCGTTGATCTGGACTGCGCTACAGATGTCCATGTAGAGCAGTTCGGATCCAATTCCAGATTCCCTCCCCAAATCCCATTTTGGAGAGTACATCCACCATGTACGTGTGCGATATCTTGTCAAAGGCTTTCTCCTGGTCCAAGCTGACCAGGCAGGCGTCCACCCCCCTGTCCTGCACGTAGGCGATGGTGTCCCTCAGCAGCGCGAGGCTGTCTGAGATCTTCCTGCCCGGTACAACACAGGTTTGGTCTGGATGGATCACCTGCTCCAGTGCAGACTTGAACCTGTTGGCGATAGCCCTGGACAGGATCGTGTAGTCCACATTCAGGAGTGAGATGGGCCTCCAATTTCTAATGTCCTCCCTTTCCCCTTCCTGCTTGTAGATGAAGGTGATGATGCCCTTCCTCGGATTCTGACATGCTGCCAGCCAGAAGCGTAGCGTTGTACACTTCCGGCAGGTCCGGGCCCATTCGGTTCCACAGCGCCGAATACAACTCAACCCGGGAGCGGGCTGAGCCGTCTGGTCGTGTCCAGGTGGCTCGCGGCTGTCCTCCACCTGTGGGGGCGCCAAAGGCATCGTGCAGCTTGGCCGTCTTTACCGTTTCCATCAGGAGTCTGGAGGTCCTGCCCAGCCTGCCGTTGGCTGAGTCAAGACAGTAAGACTGGTAAACAGCTTCTTCCCAAGGGCTGTTGTGCAGATAAATAATGCTACTCCCTGGCTTGCCAAAGGCCCTTAAGTGTTGAGGATGATTGAAGTAACTTGTTGCATGTAAATATAGGAATTTTTTTAAAATTAAGCTGTACCACATGCATTGTTAATATCTATTTTGCACAGACTGGAGTAGCCATGAAAAATGACAAAAAAAGTTATATTCTATTATTAGACAGGAGACCACCAATTTACCCACTGAGCCTGTGGCAACATTTTGCAAACTAGTTAATTCCATTCTCTGATCATTTCCCCACAACCAGAAATTCAATTTGCTCCAAGGATTTATGCAGGTCCAATTGGAAAGTAGTAAAACAGATTCACAACTCAGTTACGCTTGTATTGTTTACAACTGGGTATACCGTATGTTAGGGCCAATTTCTACAAGAACAGAAAGCAGCAAATGGTAACCTTTAATCTGTAAACATAACCATGTGTTCTTTCTTTAAACACTTAGCACAAGTTGCTTAAAATATGGGGAAATATTACTTAAGCTATGCATTTAAAATAAAACTTCATTATAAGCAAAAAAAAAATGCCTCAACAAGCACAGGCTGTTATTTCACTTCTTGTTAAAGTTTGACATCAAATTGCAGAACCGCGATAAATATCTCATACAGTAAATAAATCTAGATCTCAAAACAAATGCAGTTAGCGGGGAAAGAAAGGAAGATTGGAATTAATGATACTAACAGTTACTTACTTACCTCAAGTAGACAGGCTGACCACGACTACTACTTTATCAATTCCTGTCAGTTATCTTATGGACACATACACTTGTAACTAGCATTACTTCATGCACATGCAACCAGTCCATGTATAGAACAACACACACAAAATGCTGGAGGAACTCAGCAGGTCAGGCAGCATCTACGGAAGAGTATAAATAATTGACGTTTTTGGCTGAGACCCTTCTTCAGGATTGTATATAAGCTATACAGTCTATGTATAAAAGCTAATCTTATATTTAAGCTGTTAATTACATTCTTGACACTATATCAGATCAGAAGTAACACTCATTTCATTATCCTTTACACTTGTGTGCTGACAAATGACAATAAACTATCTTATATCTTACAGAACAATACAGTTTTGCAAGGCAATACTTATCCAACTAGATTTTAATTCTAGTAGTGTCAAATAAAGATTACTGCAGTCTATGGAAGCGAAGTAGATCCACATCTCCATAATGAATCAGATTTCTGTTAAGCATCATCTGCTTCACTTTCATTGCTGCCTGACCTGTTGGAGTTTTCCCCTATCATTTTCTGACTTTATTTCACCTTTCAGGTATCTGGATATTTTTCCACTTATGTAAGGAGGTGGTGTTTGCTATTAATAAAATTGTACACTGTGTGACAAGTGACTAACATTATAAAATACAATAACTACATGGAACTTAGAAAAATAGAGGACTATGCACTAGGGAAATTCTAGGCAGTTTCTAGAGTAGGTTACATGGTCGGCACAACATTGTGGGCCGAAGGGCCTGTAATGTGCTGTAAATTTCTATGTTCTAAATACAAGATAGCCAAATTTTAACTTTAGTCTCTGAAAACAGATGGCATCATAAAAGGATAGAGAGAAAAATCACTAACTGATAAAAATAATTAAATGATTAGTGTTGCTGCAGGATTTTATGGATAAAAAATTCGGATAATTTTATGTGCCTAACAAAAACTGCAGCCCTGTACTTCCATTACAAGCAAAGCAAAAGCAGTCACCCTACATTGACATCATTACGTCAGACACCACGTCATAACAACAACTCAATGACTGTGTTTCTGAATTATGTAGAACAGTTTCTATTATGAACAATATGTATCATCTGTCACACCCTACATTACCCTACACATCTCCCCCTCTACCCCAGAATTCAACAAAACCAGCATCGTAAGTCTGACTGGAGGTCGTACGAGCTGCCCGTCTTGGGTGCTATGTGCCTTGGTTGGAGTAACAGCAGGTTCCTCTGCCTCGTCCAGGGCTGTGCTGACTTGCACACAGTCATGTCATGATGCAGGAGGTATGGTAGTAAAATCATCGGGATCATCGGGACTTTGTTGGGATGGTTTAAGGCAATCTAAATTTCCTATCTTCAATACAAGTCTTTTCACCCCATTCAAAAACCTGGAATGGGCCATTGTAAGGAGGCTTAAGAGGGTGTTCAAGTGCATCACAGCAGACAAAAACAAACGGGGTAGAACATAGGTCAACTGGAACCCTGGAGTGCTGTACGCTACGATGGGAGGTAGGAATAGGGGTGAAGGAATTTGAATTTACTGAGGAGGGCTGTACGATGCTGAGCACCGACCAGGTGGTTGTGGTGTCAGGAATAAAATCATCTGGCACACATGATGGCTGCCTTTACACCAACTCAGCTGGGGAGGACTGCTGGCCCTTTTTTGGAGCTGTTCTGAGCCCCAGCAGGACCCAAGGGTGATGATCGTGCTAACAGTCATCTGTCATGGAGGCTCTCAGAACAGCCTATAAGGATTGGTGAAACCACCTGCATAGGCCATTGGACTGAAGATGATACCCTGTGGTGTGATGGAATATAACGCCAAGGTTCTGGACCACTGTGGTCCAGAGGTCTGATGTGAACTGGGGACCATGGTCAGAAGAAATATCAGATGGGGTGCCAAACCAAGCAACCCAGGAATTGAGCCACGTCCGCAGCTGTCATTGGCGCCAGAAGGACAACCTCTGGCCAGTGGTACGGTCAACCATGGTAAGGAGATGCGTCAAATCGCCAGGGGTGTGGGGAAGAGGACGAACCAGGTCCTCTTTGACATAGTCAAACTGTTGCTCAGGGACCTCGAATGGTGTCCAAATGTAACACTTAATTTCCTAAGGCCATGCTGCACAAACTTTAAAGCACCAGTTTCTGTGAAGCCTTTCCACCCGGATGCAAGAGGCCGTGAATGGAGTTAAAAACAGTAAGCCTCCAGTTTGCAGGCTTGGGACATGGGACAAGGGCGGGCAGTTGAGACATTGCACAGGAGAAAACTCCTACATCCCTGAACTTGACATCAGCCAACCACAGGCCCATGACTGCAGGCCCTTTAAGTCTGGACCCCTGGGTCAATAACACACACAAAATTTGAAGGAACTCAGCAGGCCAGGCAGCATCTACGGAAAGGGGTACAGTTGATGTTGCAGACCGAAACCCTTTGGCAGGACCAGCTTGGTTGGCCACCACAGTCAACCCTGATGTGTATGGCAGACATGGCATTATTTTTCCCTTTGATATGCTGTATGTAGGTCATGAATTCCAAAACGTAGACCCTGTGGCGTTGCTGCTGTGCAGACCAAGGTTCTGACCCTTTGGCTACTGCATAGGAGTGTTTTTGTGATCAATGAATGCGGTAGAATGCTGACTCTCCAGTAGGAAACAAAAATGGAGGACAGCCAGATGGAGACCAAGATGCTTGCTCACAGTCAAACGTGCTGTACTTCCTCTTGAGTTGGGACGGGACAGCTGAAGGGTTGCCAAGCTACCAGCTGAAGGCGGTAAGTAACTGCCACATGCCTACAACAGAGCACCCACAGCACAGTCTGAGGTGTCAGTAGTGATGGCTACGGGTGCCCAGTACAGCTCCATGTTTTGGTCCTGACTACTGACCACTCAAGCATATAATTAAGGTCAGTGAGTTCAGCAGCTCGCAGAATGAAACAGTGACAGAAGTTCACCATACCTAGAAAGTTTTGCAAGGTTTTGGTAATGCCGGGCATTGGAAAGTATATAATAGTGGCGACTTTCGACAGCACGGTTGGCACACCTTCTGTGCAGCAACCACCATTGGCTTAGAGACCAGGTGGAGAGATGAAGAAGGGCTATTCAACCTGTGTACAATGCCAGCCATTTCCACGTTAGTCAGTAAATTCAGTCTTCGTGCTGTCCAGCTTTTCTGAGTCCAGTCTGCACGCACGGGTGTGGACTGGTAAGCCAGTTGTGGAAATGTGGTGCTAGACTTCATGCTTTGTGACTGTAGTGGAAAATGTGGGCTTGGTGAGGTTTGGAATTTGCCCGGCAGGCAAGTGAATTCACATGGGGGGGTGCACGCGCTAGGGAGTGCCATTGTGGAGAAACTTACTAGGGGTACAGAGTAACAACCCAAAGTCCTTTGCATCCACAAGCCGGCAATTCTTGAGATCTACTAACGGTCCTTTGGCACAGGAATCTGCGCTGAACAGAGGACTAGGAACTTTAGCCAAGCCAAAGTCCCATGCGTAGCGTCATCCACTGAAGCAGAGCATCACCTGCCGTGTCTCAAGTCCAGATCCTACTACCATTGACAGCCTCCAGTGAAGATCCATCACTCTCTACCACATTATCAATGTATGATGCCAGCAGCAAACTCATCTGAGTGCCAAGGGTGTCCGTAATGAACAATAGATGATGCCGGCAGCTGGAACCCTCAGTGTTCACAGACCTCCAACGTCCCAAAACACTGGCACTGTCAAAGTCTCACAGCAGTCAGCACTGCTTGGCATTTGTGCCGAAGCACGCACGGTAAAAATACAGGCACAGTGTTGTCGTGTTTGAAGCTGCAGGCGTAAGTGTGCTGGAGACTCTGCTGACGGGACTGACTGAGAGGGAAAGGAGGAGGAGTGATGCACTTCTGCCTGGTTGAGTGTAGATTATACCAGCCATTTTAGCAACCTCCCTATAGTCCCTCACAGGTATATTAGTGAGGGCTGTGTGAACTTGATCAGGCATTTGTTGTATAAAGAGTTCTTTAAAAATAAAACAAAGATGGTGGTTGCCCAGGAGAGATAGCACGTGGCCCATTAGTGCTAAAGGCCCAATATCACCCAGGCTGGGCAAGGAGAGCAACTGTTTGTCATGCTCAGATTTGGACAGTCCAACAGTCTGCAACAGACCAGTTTCCAGAGTGACACATTTATACTGTGCAGATGGGTCTTCTAGTAGACTCACCACTCTGCCTGCATGGAACTACTTAGCAATGCTACAACTTAGTAAAATTTGGTACTGCTCACAGTGATTTCTCAAAGCAAAAACCGGGCTTCCGTCTGTGCAAACCACGCAGTAATGTGCTGCCCCCAAAACTCTGGCAGCTTCAACACAACTTCATCAGTCGACAGATTTTTGAGTAACTCCAGAATCATCTGATCACATCGGGATCACCAATGTAGGATTTTGTGAATAAAACATGTGCCAAGTCTTTTTGTGCACTAACAAAAGCCACAGCCCTTTATTTTATTTACAAACAAACCAAAGGCAGTTGCCTTACACTGATGTCAATACATCAAACACTGTCTCAAAGTGAACAACAACTCAATGGTGATGTTTGTCAATTATGTGGAACAATTTCTATTATGAACGGTATGTGTCACCTGTCACCCATTACATTACCCTACAATACAAATCATTAACAAAAATTGTTAACTAAAATAAACCAGCTTAAAACTAAATCTTGCACATTCCCAACTGCAGGAAATGCCGTGCAATTCCTTCAAGAAACCAAATTCGTCATCACTTAGCTATGAGCTGATTGTTAATGTTGAGGGAAGAGATGGCATTGAGAATGCTGCACGTTACAAACATCAGTTAGAAAGGTTGCTGCTCTTCCTTTCCGTGCCTCGTGGTGCAACGGACAACAACTCTGCCATTTTTTTGGTATTTTTGTCTGGTGTTTTTTTTTACAAAATAGCTCAAATCAGCACAAATGGAAAGAGTACATGGAACTGGCTGGATTTGAATCCGGGACCATTTGCCTTAAAGTCCAGTGCTGATGCCACTACACCATCAGCTGGCTAAGTCAGAAAAGGTAGGGAAAGAGTATCATCGAATCCTGATTGCTACATAAGAAACTCAGGTATTTTGTATTTGAAAAATACAGCAATAACTCAACTCCTCAGGCGTACTAAGAACAAAATGGACTGAACTACACTGCAAGGAAATACCCCTGAAAATGCACTTAATTGTACTGAAGTGTGCACATCAACACAAAAAAACCAAACTCGGGTATGATTTTAATACTTGAGGCAAATTAATGTGGATTCAAGACATTCAGCCAGAAGCCAGGGGTTCCCAACCCTTTTTTATGACATGAACCAATATGATTAAGCGATAGATCCGTGGATCCGTTGGGAACCTCTGAGCTAGAGGGTCACCCATACTCACTTTGTCCTTGGTCTGTCCCAAGGACTGATATATAGCTCCCTTCAACTTTCATTTTCATCATGTCTCATGCTGGATCTTCTACATGGGCTCCTCCTGAATAAGGTGATCCTCAATTTCTAAATTTCTATCATCAATCTTAAATCCCTAACTGGCTTTGCTCCTCCAGCCTGGTAACTCTACAAGCCATCTACCATGCTCATCCTCAAAATTCAACTGCTTCATCACTGGCAAGAGATTTCTTCAGTGCCCTTTCCATCCAAGCTCTAAAATTACATCCATTAAACTTTTCAACCACGTCCTCCTTTGAAAACCTGCTTAAAAACGTGCCCCCCTTGCTTCTGGGCATGTGCACTGTTTCCTTTACTGCACGTGGCAACTTACGGTTGTAAAACACTGTGACACTGCCACATCCAAAGAAGATGCCTAAATGGAAATTATTATCGCTGAATGAATTGGTTGAAGGGTATTACATTCATATAACTGGATGCGACAGTGGAATTGACCATCTGCAGCTGTTGTTACAGGAACAATGGGCTTATGAATGGCACTTCTACAAGAATCAAGAGGTCATAGACTCAAGCAACACTCCCAAAATTTGAGCAGTCTAGTCCAACTCATCGAGTGCAGCTCTGTGGGGCTCTTAAAGTAAACTGGGACACTGGTACTATCAGTCTAAAAATCAGAACTTAAGTTGTAAGTGTTCAGCCCATTAGCTTCTAATTAAGGTTCAAAACCACTTCCAATTATAGTATTGTTGGCACTTCAGTTATGACTTTCAATCAACTAAATATTTTCTCAGTCCAACTAAATGACTAATGTTTAGAAACTAGCTTGTTATCCCCATGCAGCTGAGCAAAACAGATCAGTAATTAACTGGAAATGAGTGAACAGACTTCTGGGACACGAAGACAATACGGGTTGTGGTTTTACAGGCAGGTACATTTCATTAGGAATACTTCACAAATGAGCCTTAAGGTTGTAAAATCTGAAGTTTACATTTGGCAATTTACCTTTAAAATTCCTCGGCACTCGTTATGATAGGTGATCATGTGCTGTATTTATGTTAAAACATAGATTAGAATAACACAGGAACAAGCCCTCTCACCCACCATGTTGTGCTGAATTAATTATCTAGTAATTAAGGTACAGTACTGGTATTAGTTATTTGAGGCAGCACTCTACTTATTTAAAGCTGAGGTTGATAGGTTCTTGATTACCAAGGGTGCCAAAGGTTACGGGAAGAAGGCGAGAGAATGGGGGTTGAGGGGGATAATAAATTAGCCGTTGAATAGAGGACGGTTAAATGGGCCGAATGGCCTAATTCGGCTCCTGTATTTCAACACAGCTCGACCAATTTCACCACCACTGACAATACGAACATAAACACAACGGAAACAATCTGGTACTGCGAAAATGTCCTGTTCCATCACTTCAAAACTGGTCGCCTCGCATGCACCCCAATGTTTCACCCCAAATTAACAACACCTTCCTATTCCAAAGATATTAAATAAAAGTCAAGTAAGTAGAAGTTCAAAACTCATGATGTTTAAAAAATATGTTTGCAACCCGTCTATATTAATTTACTGGTGTTAAAGTTTACATGGCATGCATTAACTTTGGCATTGAATTTAAACTGCCCACAGCTCATTATCAGCCAAAGCGGAAGAGCGTCCTAGAAATGACTCCAATCCTCCGAGGTGTGGTCAACAATACGCTCACCTGTAACCGCAGCCCGGTCCAGATTCCGGGCATCCGCTGCCAGAAGCCCATCGCAGCGATTCAGGAGAAACAGGGGCACCGTCAGCGCGAACCAGGCAACAACACAAGCCTTCCTCATCGTCCACTGCCCGGCTGCCCGCCTGTCAATCAAGCGTCCGGCGACACCTTCCATTGGCCAGCACTCCCACCCCCACCGACGTCACATCCTGACGTCTGCACGCCTGTTCTATTTTCACAGATCACTTTGGCAACTGGCGCTTGAATATTTTTGCATCATTGCTATTGGTGACTTTATTATTACATTTTTAAAAAATTAAAAAATATTAATGCCTACAGAAATTATTTCTAGCTTATTGCAATGACAGTTAACAAATGAAGTCAATCTTAATACTCGTATTCTTTATAGTTTGTGATCGGTTGTTCTAACCTCGCCACTTATTTTTTTCATTTGGAACAGGGAAATTCGTTTCTATTGCTTGGATTGGGTTGCAGATGAGCTATCTCCAGAACTAACTTATAATCAAACGAGAAAGTGCTGGTCAGACAATAAACGCAATTAATGTTTCGGATCGATGACCTTTCCAAGTGTGTTTCCAGTAGCCAACGGCAAGTTCTTGCTTTACAGTCCGTCAGCAAGACAACGGAAGTGAGAATACGGGGGAGTCGGACCGCGGTTTTAGCGCAAATCAAGAAAATTAACATTAATATTTAAGATTGAATGTAACACTTCCAACTACAGTACTCGGCGAAAATGCCACTAAAGGACGCGCTTATTTAACAACTTCCACAAACTTTTTTTTAATCCAGTGGAGCAAGTTTGAAGTGCAGTCCGTTTTGTTTCTGTGAAAAGTAATTTAGAGTTTCGAGCTGGACGTTCTGTTTTGTAACTGTAAGACATCGAATTAATTCAAAGGAAGACACAAGAGTCCGAAATGCGGGTCTAACTTCAAGCGAGACGTGTATCACGTGATGACGTAAACAAATTCACTGTTTAGAACGCATAATGAGTTATTTAAACGAACAAGAACGCTTAATCAAACAATATATATAAATACATAATTACTCAAATATTAATTACACAACACTGGTCAACACCTGTGGTGAACTACATGTACCTGTCTGGACTGCTCCTGTGGCTCCTCCCACAGACCCCTGTATAAAAGGGATTGAAGCCTGAGCCCGGCCTCATTCTCCAGGATGTAGTGTTGTTCATTCTTCCAGTCAATAAAAGCCGATATCTCGCTTCTTATGTCTCAGAGTGAGTTATTGATGGTGCATCAACACCCGTTGGGGTTAGAGAGAAAATGTCCACACTGTTCTCCCCCATGTTTTCCTGGTGAAACCTGATCCTGGCTTAACTCAGAAATTGTCCACGTTTTTCCGACTCAAAGTGGGAGTCACATTAAACACTCATCACAACTACAGAAAAATAATATTATAATACAGGTTTTAGAGATGTACCCAGATGAAGTATTAGAGGAAAGAAAAAGATAAAGTTCACTTAAAGCTAGGTGAGAAAGCTGTGCCTAAGGAGGTTCTTGAAGGAAAAGATGGAAATAGTGAGATAAAGAAAGGAAGTTACAGAACATTGTTCAAGTTTACTGTCATTTCAACCATATGCATGTATATAACCAAACAAAACAACATTCCTCCAGACCAAGGTGCATAACATAATACATATAACACAGACAGAACACAAAGTGATATTACCACAAATAAATTAACAAGTAAGGTGCATTTATATCACAGGTTAAGAAGACAGAACAACTCTACTGGGGCTTCATACGTGCTGAGACCAGTGTGTTGGCAGGGAGATTATTAGTCTCCCGGCCTGGGGGAAGAATCAGTTTCCCATCCTACCAGCCCTTGTCCTAATGCTACGCTACCTCCTGCCCGATGGTAGGGGGTCAAAGAGACTGTTTGACAGATGATGAGGTTCGTTGACAAATCTAAGGGCCCTACACACACAGCACTGCTGATAAGTATCTCGGATAGGGGGAAGAGAGACTCTGATGATCCTCTCAGCAATTTTGTGGTCAGATACCTTACAATTCGTGGAATGGTCTGCCGGCGACGGTGGTGGAGGCAGATACGATAGGGTCTTTTGAAAGACTCCTGGAGAGGTACATGGGGCTTAGAAAAATAGAGGGCTGTGGGTAACCCTGGGTAACTTCTAAGGTAAGGACATGTTTGGCACAGCTTTGTGGGCCGAAGGGCCTGTATTGTGCTGTAGGTTTTCTATGTTTCTAATTCCCACACCAGACAGGGATGCTGCTGACCAGGGCCCCCTCTCAAAGGTACTCGTGTAAAAATTGATTAGAATGGGAGGGTGGAGCCTTGCTCAACTCAATCTTCTTCAGAAGTGGTGACGCTATTGTGCATTCTTGACTAAAGAGATGGTGTTAGGGACCAGGTGAGCTTGTCAGTTATGTGCACTCCCAGAAACTTGGTGCTCCTAACTCTCTCTACGGAGGAGTCATTTATGCGCAATGAGGAGGCCAGGTGCAAAGAGCTATTGTTTTTGTAACAAGGAGGAGGAACCCACAGGTCATAAAATGAAGAACATCATAGATTTGTGGATAGAAAGAGCAACATAATATTTTTTAAATGTTGGAAATTCAGTGATGCTCTAAAATTGATAAGGCTGAAGGCAAAATGTGATTCTGTCATTAAGATCCTGAGACAAATGCCGTGGTTTCAGAGGATATTGGAACAAACAGGAAGGTGCAAATAAATATATTGATTGTGTTTCAGGTTAATGAAATATATGTAGTATTTTGCTGTTAGAAGTCTGTAAATGGGTTGTTCCCACATACTAAAGGAGAATATTGCTGGACTCACATAGGTAAATGGTGAGAAACAATCCTAAGTGTTGGAGCCAATTATCAAACAATAAAATGAACTAATAATTAACAGGAAAAAGAGACAATATTGGAACATATCCAGTCTGAGAAAAATAGGTAAAAGTGTGTATAAGGTTTCAGAGTGGGGTGGGAATGATAGAGAGACCAGGAGGAATACCCATGATTGAGTCCACACTAACATTGCCAAGTTAAAACTACTTAGAAAAATGAAGTTAGGGGACAAAAAATAAAAGACACAAATATATGAGGGGTGATTGATAAGTTTGTGGCCTAAGGTAGAAGGAGTGAATTTTAGAAAACCTAGCACATTCATTTTTCAACATAGTCCCCTCTTACATTTACACACTTAGTCCAGTGGTCATGGAGCATACGGATCTTGGACCTCCAGAAAGTGTCCACAGCAGGGCTGATTGATAAGTTTGTGGCCTAAGGCAGAAGGAGATGAGTTATACAGCTCTTGTTACATGCATGTGCGGGTCAACTCTTCGAGAGATTATGCAGAAAGTTTGAAGTTAATAACTCATCAGGGTGATTGATAAGTTCATGGCCAAAGGTAGAAGGAGATGAGTTAATAACTTCAAACTTTCTGACTAATCACTTGAAGAGTTAACCTGCATGCACATGTAACGAGAGCTGTATAACTCATCTCCTTCTACCTAAGGCCACAAACTTATCAATCACCCATGCTGTGGACACTTTCCAAGATCTGTATGCTCCACGACTGCTGGACTAAGTGTGTAAATGTAGGAGGGGATTATGCTGAAAAATAAATGTGCTAAGTTTTCTAAAATCGACTTGGGCCACGAACTTATCAATCACCCCTCGTAGCCTGTGGGGAGAAAATCAAGAGATGATTGATTACATGAAATTGTTAAGTTTAATATATTCAGCAAAGGGACTCAACCTACCTAGAAAGAAGTTGAGGTGCTTTTCGTCAAGCTGACATCCAGCTTTGTTGCAAAAAAAATTAGGAAGTGGTCACTGTGGTGAGGGGCAATTGAAAGCTTGTGATCACCTTTGCAGACTGAATGGAAATACTCTGCAAAGCAATGAGCCAATCCTTTTTTGTTTCTCTGGTGTACGGAAGATCGCATCTTGAACACTGAATGTAACACGAGGAAATCTGCAGATGCTGGAAATTCAAACAACACACACATGAATGTAATACATGGAATCCAAAGAAGAGCAGCTGACTTACTGTTCAGCTGAAAGGATTATGTGGGTGCCTTGATGGTGGGAAAGAAACGGCTGAAAGGACAGACTGTGTTTAGAGTCATAGGGTCATACAGCGTGGAAACAGGCCATTCAGCCTATTGTGGCCACACTGGCCATTGTGTGCCCATCTGTATTAATCCTACCTTCCAAATATTTCTGTACCCAGACAATTCAAGGGCTCAGTTTGACACTTTAATACAGGGCACTTCACGAAGTGGACACCCAAGTTCAAAAGATGTTAAGCACTCAGGCACAGAACAGATGCAAGAACCTTGGCTTCACTTCACTTTCTCTCAACTTTAGGATTTCTTGAATACCTTTCTCTTAAATCTATTGGCTCAAAGGCTGATTAGTGAGAACCTTGCCAAGACTCAATGGCCTGATTTGCAGGGAGTGGTTGAGCAGGCTAGAACTTTATTGCCTGGAACACAGGAAGCTGAGGGGTGACCTTACAGAAGTGTATAAAATCATGACTGCCAAAGATAGCGTGAATGCAAACAGTTTTTTTTGTCAGAACAAAAGAACCAAAACATAAAGGACATAACATAAAGATGAGAAATTCTTCAGATTCTGGAAATCCAAAGCAACACACAAAAATGCTGGAGGAACTCAGTAGATCAGGCAGTATCCATGATCATTAGAGGCTGAGACCCTTCTTCAGGACTGGAAAGGAAGGGGGAAAGCGCGAGGATAAAAAGGTGAGAGGGAGGGGAAAGAGGATAGCTAGAAGGTGATAGGTGAAGTCAGGCGGATAGGAAAGGTAAAGGGCTGGAGAGGAAAGAATCTGATTGGAGAGGAGAGTGGACTATAGGAGAAAGGGAAGGAGGAGGGGACCAAGGGGGATTTGATAGGCAGGTGAGAAGAGGTAAGAGACCAGAGTGGGGAATAGAAGAAGGGAGAGAAGGGAAGGGAAACTTTTTTTTGCCAGGAGAAATTGATAATCATGCAATCAAGTTGGAGGCAACCCAAGTAGAATATAATGTGTATAGATAGATAGGTACTCTATTGATCCCAAAGGAAATTACAGTGTCACGGTATATATAGGTATAAGTTGAAGGTGAGAGGAGAAAGATTTAAGGGAACCAAAAGGGCAACTTGCTCATGCTGAGGATGGTGTTTGTTAGAATGAACTGCCAGTGAAAGTATTTGAGGCAAGTACAATAACAAATTTTAAAGACATTTGAATAAGTATACGGATAGGAAAGGTTTATGGAGATAGAGGCCAAACACAGTCACATGGTACTAGCTTAGATTGGCACCTTGATCAGCGTGGACCAGTTAGGCTGAAGGGCCTACTTCTATGCTGTGTTATCTGAGATTCTCTGAATTTGAGTTAACTTTTGTCTGACGGCTATCTTTTGGATACTTCACAATACCATATAAAGGCAGCTGATTGTTTGTTGTCAGGAATGCAAGTAGACTGTGTGGGATCTCCAAATAGATATAGAAGAGACAACTAGTGTACTCATGCAACTTTTTTGTGGAAGCTGCCTTTCCTCCTAATGCTCTGTTGTATTCATTAAGCAAAGATTTCACTCGAAGTTTCTGTCTGGAGTAGTGGAGCCTTAGATACTGTATGAGTAAACTTGATTGCATTCCAACCATGACTCTTAAGACAGACGGTACCTGCCAGTTACATAATGATCAATATCCTTTTAAGTACTTGAATAAAGGTCATCAATTTGGAATGTTAATATAGATTCCCTATCCACTGATATTGGATTTACTGCCTTTTTTATTCATTGCTCGATATACAGTCAGTTGACACTTTATTACATACAGGATCAGAATCTAGTGTGGTCTTCTGCTGCTGGAGCCCATCCAATTCACGGTTCAACTTGTTGTGCATTCAGAGACGCTCTTCGGCACACCAATGTTGTAACACACGGTTATTACAAATGTTTGTAGATTATCGTCACCCTACTGCCAGCCTGAACCCGTCTGGCCATTCTCCTCCGACCTCTCTCATTTTCGCCCACTCTCTGGACATTGTTTTGTTTCTGGCACCTTTCTTTGTAAACTCTGGAGACTGTCGTGTGTGAAAATCCCAGTGGATCAGCAATTTCTGAGATACTCGAACCACCCCGTCAGGCAACAACAATCATTCTTCAGCCAAAGTCACCAGATCACATTTCTTCCCCATCCTGATGTTTGTTCTGAACAACAACTAAACCTCTTGACCATGCCTGCAAGCTTTTATGCATCGAGTTGCTGCCCTGTGGTTGGCTAATTATATATTTGCATTAACAAGCAGGTGTACCTAATAAAGTGGCCATTGAGTGTATATTTTCTTGTAGAAAGGACTGGTACAATTTGTTACCTTTGTATTTTAAAGTTTTCGAGTCTACTACCACTGAAGCCATAGGGATTCATTCAAGGGCTTGATTACAGGATGAATATACCCTAAAGTTTGATTTATACTTGTGTGTACGGGCTACGCCATAACCCTGATTTTCACTTCTGCGTCGCTCCACACCATAGCGAGCATGCGTTGGTGTGCGCCAAAACACTAGTTGGCGGTGGTGTTTCTATGCCACTGTGTTGAGTTTCTTCGTGAGAGACATGGACGAGGAAATGCATTTCAAACTTCTTCGCATGTCGGCAGGTAGATTTGACGATTTGGTTCATCTATTTCGCATCGGTGTACGCACGGCCTACAGACATGGCGCAGAAGAAGCAACCGGAAATGCGTCGGAGGAAATGCGATGCTACCAAGCGGACCAATCACAGTTGTTACGGTCTGCATCGCCGTGGCGTGTGAGTAACTTTTCTGGACAGGTGCACGTCACCCTACAGCGTAGGGTACGGAGTAGGTACGGCGTAGGGTACGCGTTACCTACGGTGACAATGCGACACACAAGTATAAATCAGCCTTTACATTTGTTAATAGAAACCAAAATAAAGGCTCTTGTCACAGGAGCTCTGTTACCTAGAACCATGTAAGGGACCCACAGCAAAAAGTCAAGAATACATGTCGAAAGGTACATTCGGATTAATAAGCAGGCCAAGCGGATTATTCACAAAACAAAGTGCTAATTTATTTTAACAAAACCTTGCAAAACATAGAACACAAGAAGTTTCCACTAACCTGGAAAGTATGATAATGAGATAGCTGTATATTGTCACTAGTAGTTTATTAAATATTAAATCACCTGTGACAGAGAGAAATAAATGGCTCACATGGGATCCTATTAATCAGCTGAAACCCTGCCAGGAGCTCTGATAGAGTCTGGTATTATTAGAAATGACAGGCTCCAAATGAATGGAGCCTGTCCTCTGAGCTAAGTCCACTGACAAACTAGGAGAAGGTTACAGGCCAACTATTCAAACACAACTTTAATCAAATTTCCATTGAAACTTAATTACTAATAGTTAATTAAGTTTAATATGATTAGAGCTGGTGGTCGTGTTGAATGCAAGCTCAGGAGTGTATGTCTAATTAACTGATGATGACTTATTGAGACATAACAAACCTTATCCAGGAATAGGAAACAGGAGCCAAGCTTTCAATCACACTGCTGCAGGGGAAGTTTTTATGAACCTCCCTTATTTTCCACCCCACCCATCAAACCAGATGGATTTCCTAGGGGATAAGCAAGAGATATGACTTGCATGGATACTAACGTTGAATTGATTTGACAGACATCGGGTTATTAACATGGATGTGTGAGGTGAGAAAAGGTCCAAACTCAACTTGCAGACAAGAGAAAATCTGCAGATGTTGGAGACCTAAGCAACACACACACAATGCTGGAGGAACTCAGCAGGCCAGGCAGCAAAAGAGGAAATAGCTGGTGTTTTGGGCCAAGAACTTTCATCCAGGCTGGAGAGAAAACTTGAGAAGTCGGAGTAAGAAAGTGGGGGGAGGTGAGGAAGAAATATGAAGGAGGGGGCAGGGGTGAAGTAAAGAGCTGGGAAGTCAATTGGTGGAACAGATAATGGGATGGAGAAAGGGGAATCTGATAGGAGAGAACAGAAGGCCACGGAGGAAAGGGAAGGGGGGAGAGCACCAGAGGGAGGAAAGGGCCACGTAAGGAGATAAGGTGAGAGGGGGAAATGGGAATGGTGAATGGTGAGAGGGGACAGGGGGAGCCATTACCAGAAATCAATGTTCATGCCATCAGGATAGAGGCTTCCCAGACAGAAAATAAAGGCATTGCTCCTTCAACTTGAGCGTGGCCTCATCGTGGCAGTGGAGCAAGCCATGTGCTGACATGTCGGAATGGGAAATTAAAATGGGTATCCACTGAGAGATCTTGCTTTCTCTGGTGGACAGAGCATAGATGATCCGTGAAGAGGTCTCCAAATCTTTGTCAGATCACACCGATATGAAGGAGGTCACACTGGGAGCACTGGATACAGTCAATGACCCCAACAGACTCATAGGCGAAGTGTCGCCTCACCTGGAAGGACTGTTTGGGTTCCTGAATGGTAGTGTGGGAGGAGGTGTAGGGGCAGGTGTGTAACTTGTTCTGCTTGCAAGGATAGCTGCCAAGAGGAAGATCAGTGCGGAGGGATGAACAGACAAGGGAGTCACATAGGGTGTCCTCCTTCGCCCGCTCCCCACCTTTGTATTCTGTTCTCTTTCCCCTTCCGTTCCAGTCCTGAAGAAGGGTCTCAGCCCGAAACATCAAGTGTTTACTCATTTCCATAGATGCTGCTTGGCCTACTGAGTTTCTTCAGCATTTTATGTCTGGATTTCCAACATCTGCAGAATCTCTTGTGTTACTGAAGATGTTTGTTATTTTGTTATGTCCAGTTTATCCATACCTGTAACAAAGATAAGGTTACGCAAAACTTAGAAACTTCGACAACACAGTTAATCTTTATAACAGACTGTCTTTATCTGTGTCTTTATAATCAGCAAACTGTTAACGCTGGCTAATAATGTGGGTAAGCAAACCACCTACGTAAAGTGTATGTTGGCTGGGGTTGACCATGGATAATGTGTTCCAGTGGTCTACATGATAAGCAAGCCGGTACATTAGCACGAGGAGTATGATTTGAAGAGCAAGCTGTTGCCCCTGTGGCAGGCTCCCCCTCTCCACACAGCTGATGAACCCAAAGGAACGGCAGAGGCCAATGCAGTTCGGCACCAGCAACATCACAGGAGTTGCCAGTCAGCATTGAACTCAATTTAGGACTGCCTGAGGGACTCCAGCTCCGGATTTTCCCCTCAGGGTCTACTCCCAAAGCCTTCCCCGTGAGTGGGTATAGCTGCAAGGCAGCTGATGTCTGAGGTCAGAGTTTTCACAGATGTACGTTTCATCAAAAAAAACATCTGTTGAATATTTGCTTTTCAATTAATCCTTGTCAACTATGATGAACAAACAACTTTGTAGAGCTCTGATAAGTGTTAAAATAAGTGCTATCAATTTCTTAAATGCAATTAATGACAGCAACTTTCTGAGCATAATTTTCATGAAAAAAATATTTTTCCTGTTTGCAGGTGTGGGGGTGGGGTGTGTGGTATGGAAGCCCTCACGTTTACAGGTAGAGCATGCAAACTCCACGCAGACAGCGCCCATGGTCATGATTGAACCAGAACTGATGGAGCGGTGAGGTGATCGGTGCCCGCTAACAATGATTTCATGAAGCAGGTTTACACTGGAGAATTCTCACAGGCTGGTAAACTGAATGTTCTTTTTATTTCCTGCAAATTCAATAGTAATTGTGGGTTAGTCGATCGTTTAAGGGTTTTTTTAAACTGTGAAATTAGTTCATGAATAATTTTACATCTCTCCTCACTTATAACTGAAAATTATTGCTGAAGGCTGCTGCGTGCTTGTATGCCTTGTTGACCAAGAGGGAGTAACTATGGTTGCTGTATTTAACTGAAGTAGAATTTGCATTACAAACCCCTGAACAATAAAAATATGTTTTCTCCTTAACCTTAGCCTAGCAACATTTCCAAAAAAAAATTCAGCTTCATTATTTTTTTGCAGTTGCACATTTCTGCCTCTTTGGGCCGTATTACATAGAACGATGTTCCATTCTGTACATTCAAAATGGTAGCAAATTAAAGCCAAAGCAAATTTAATTATCAGAGGTCATATGTGTCACCGCATCCAACCCTGAGAGTCGTTTTCCTACAGCCATACTCAGCAAATCTATGGAGTAGTAAATATAACCGGATCAACGCAAGATCAACCAGAGAGCAGAAGACAACAAACTGTGTAAATGCAAGTATAAACAAATAGCAATAAATTAAGAGATAATGAGATAAAGAGTCCTTTAAGTGAGATTATTGGTTGTGGCAACATCTCAATGGATGGGAAAGTGAGTGTAGTGCACCCTTTTGTTCAAGAGCCCGATGGTTGGGGGTAGTAACTGTTCTTGAACCTGGTGGTGCGAGTCCTGAGGCTCTTGTACCTTCTACTTGATGGCAGCAGCGTGAAAAGAGCATGGCCTGGGTTGAGGGGATCTCTGATGATGGATGCTGCTACCCTGCGATAGCATCTCATGTGGAGGTGCTCAGTGGTTGGGAGGGCTTTACCTGTGATATACTGGGCCAAATCCACTACCTTTTGTAGGATATTGTGTTCAGCGGCAAAGGTGTTTTCATAGTAGGGCATGACGCAGCCAGCCAATATACTCTCCAATGCAGATCTATAGAAGTTTGTCAGAGTTTTAGATGTCATGCCGAATCTCCACAGCCTCCTAAGAAAGAGTATTTTTTTTAAATCTCAGATGATCTGGTGCTACTTTAATTTAGTTTTTAAATTTAATTTTAAGGCACAATTAGGGTTTAGGGCAATGGATAACAGAGTGACTACCTACCATCGCCAGATACTGCTGCAATACAGAGATCGCCCAAAAACAAACCTTCATGAAAATCTGCTGGTTAGATTGCGCGACCTCGGCTTGCTGAGGGAGTTGGGCCTGCAGTCCTCGGAGTCGCCTGATGCCGGTGGCCGGAGGTTGGGACATCGTAAGCGGTGTGCGAGGAAGCGGAAGCGAGGCAAGGAGTCCGTGCCAGGAAAAAAGTAAGCCCTAGCCGGCCGGCTCTCCCGTCCATTCGGCTCTCCAATGTCTGCTTGCTGAGGGAAAAGGGCCTGCAGTCCTTGGAGTCGCCTGATGTGGGTGGCCGGAGGTTGGGACATTGTAAGCGGTGTGCGAGGAAGTGGAAGTGAGGCGAGGAATCCATGCCAGGAAAAAAGTAAGCCCTAGCCGGACGGCTCTCCCATCCATTCAGCTCTCCAATGGACATTAAATTGGACTACATCTGTGGCAACTAAAAACTCGGCCGGAGTACAGAAACGGACAGAATCCCTAACACCACCATTCAGCTGTTTATTTATGTAACAGATTTTCCCCCAAGCCATTGGACTACCAACCCACTGCCCTCTGCTGTGCCTATTGTCTTGTTTATTATTTATTGTAATGCCTGCACTGTTCTGTGTACTTTTTGCAGTCCTGGTTAGGTCTGTAGTCTAGTGTAGTTCTTGTGTTGGTTTACAAAGTTCAGTGTAGTTTTTTGCATTGTTCATGTAGAACCATGGTCCTGAAAAAAAGTTGTCTCGTTTTTACTGTGTACTGTACCAGCAGTTATGGTCGAAATGACAATAAAATGTGACTTGACTTATTAGAAAATAATAATTTTCACTTGATTC
The DNA here is from genome assembly GCF_048418815.1 of Hemitrygon akajei. NCBI lineage: Eukaryota > Metazoa > Chordata > Chondrichthyes > Myliobatiformes > Dasyatidae > Hemitrygon > Hemitrygon akajei. The sequence continues at coordinate 168,598,218 of NC_133129.1, forward strand.
ATGAATTGTTGTCCAAACAGAATTTCATCAGGATACAAGTTGAAATCTTCTTATTTTATTTCAAATTGGAGGGAATGCCATCAGCAAAAAGGCAACAAAGAAGCAGTAACTAATTCAAATTTAATCACAGGCTAGAATGAATCTGTCTGATTTTGTCCGGACTTCTTCAGACATTCTTCAGAAAACTGTCATAGCTTGGTAACTATTACCAATGTTGCAAGTATTTAGTGAAAGAATTTTGAAGCATAGCGTCTGTTGTAATTTGAAAAATATTTCAGACAGTTGCACACAGTATCTCTCACAGCCAACAGTGTGATAAAAACCAAATGGTCTATTTCAGTGATGTGGCTAGAATAGAAAAATAGGCAATATTGCTCAGTAAAACAGTGCCATCTGGTGTTAAACTAGGTGATGATCTTTAAGTGTGGTTTGGTCATAGAAGTTTGAAAATAGATTTATTATCAAAATACATATGTGTCACCATATACAACCAAGAGCTTCATTTCCTTGCAGGCATACACAATAAATCCATAATAGAATAATAACTATAATAGAATCAATGAAAGATTGCACCAACTTGGGTGGTCAACTAGTGTGCAAAAGGCAACAAATTCCCCAAACACAAAAGTGAAAGAAGAAATAATAATAATAATAAATAAATAAACAATAAATCTCAAGAGCATAAGATGAAAAGTCCTTGAAAGTGGTTGTGGAAACATTTCAATGATTGAGCAAGTGAAGTTGTGTGAGGTTAGACCTTTGGTTCAAGAGCCTTATGGTTGATGAATAATAGCTGTTCCTGAACCTGGTTATACGAGTGCTGAGGCTCCTGTACCTTCTTCAGTGAGAAGAGAGCATGACGTGGGTGGTGGGGTTCTTCAATGGATGCTGCGCTCCTGCAAAAATACTTTGTGTATTTGTACTCAATGATGGGGAGGGCTTTACCCGTGATGGACTAGGCTGTATCCATTACTTTTTGTAGGATATTCCAGTCAAGGGCATTGGTGTTTGATGCACCAAACTCCAGTGTTTGAGATACCAAAAGCATTTGTAAATAAAATATTCTTCCTTAGATATTCATAGAATCAGGGAATTGTGCAGCGCAGAATTCAGCCCTTTTGTTCTTCATCAATGCCCACTGTGATGCCTATTTAAATTAATCCCATTTGACTGAATCGCAATCATCCTGCAGACAATGATGGGTAAAATGCCTCATTGGGTCTCAACACCTTTCCCGTAATTGGATCCTGGACTTATTGACAGAAAGGCCACAGTCAGTCCACGTTGGTAGAAACATCTCTAGCTCCATCACACTGAGCACTGGCACTCCCCCGGGCTGCATGCTCAACCCACTGTTCACACTCCACTGCTATATCCAGTTCAAACCAAATCATCAACTTTGCTGATAACACTACAGTTCATCAACAACCATGACAAGACATCATACAGAAAGGAGGCAAGGAGGCTGGTAGAATGGTGCAAGCACAACATTTTGAGTCTCAACATTGCCAGGACCAAAGGGCTGATTGTAGACTTTAGGAAGGTGCAGTCTGACCATTCTTCACTGCATGTACATGGCTCATCCTTGGAGAGTGTTAAAAGCGCACGTTTCTGGGAGTTCACCTAAATGTACAATCTCAACTGGTCACTCCACACCACCTCTTTAGTCAAAAAAGCACAAACGTGTCTCTATCTTCTGTGGAGATTGAGGCAAGTGAGGCAACCCCCCCACCCAAATCCTTTATTCTAAGCAATGTTTACATGAGCGCCATCAAACATGTCCTGCCCAGCAGCATCACTACAGGAACTGCAAGGCATCTGACCACAAACCCCCACAAAGGATTATAAGAACTGCTGAGAGGATCATTTGGGTCTCTCTTCCACACCTTAGGGATATTTATCAGAAATACTGTCTGCGCAGGGCCCTTGGCATTGTCAATGATCCCTCCTCCCATCCATCCAAAAATCTCTTTGACCTTCTATCATCTGGTCAGCTATACAGTAGCATTAGGACAAGAATGTCACACTGCAGCTTCAGACCCAAGCTCAGGATCACACAGAGACTTGGAAGGGTAACACAAAACTAGGAATTTTGTTAACAAAAAGAGACAAAACAAAATAGTAGAACTCACAAGATCTTGGAAACTCAGCTAGAATATCATTAGGCAGGGATCAGGACCACCCAGCCCTGAGGGGGTTAGCACTGCCCCTATAAATACACTCGAGGACACAAAGGAACCCATACTCAGCTAATTAAAACCTCAGACTCTTAACAAGCTTCCAAGTAACCATTATGACAAGAGACAGAATTCTAAGGATACTTAATTGGACATCTGCTAAGTCTCGAGGAGAATTAATTGGAAGTATCCAAGGACATGTCAATGATATTAAACCTGATTCTGATTCCAGTGACAACAATAGCAGTTCTACAGTTTTCTAGGGAATTTTTTTCAAATATTTAGCAGTTATTGGAAATCTTATTTCCTCCTGCAATGAATGTGAATATACTAGTTCTTTGCCATCTGTTTAATATTTGGATTAGCTGGTCGGTGGTGCAGTGGCATCCACACTAGACTTCGAAGAAAATGGTCCCGGGTTTGAATCTGGATGGATCCTTGCACGCTTTCCATCCATGCCGGGTTGAGCGTTGAGCTAGCAACTCAGCCTCATAAAAAACAGACAAAATTGCTAAAGAAACAGCAAATTTGCCACCCAAAGCACCACAAGGTGTGGAAAGGAACAGCATAAAATATTTGGATTGTTGTAAGTTGCCCCTAATGTTGATGAATACAGGGGAACTGGGGTCAAGATGTAAGGACTGGGGTGCAAGAGAAGGCGCAGGATTACTGTAGAGTCTTGATGGCATGGGTGCAGAGAGCCAACTGTTCTGTGCTGTATACTCTATGACTCCATTAGTTTTGTAGCTCTATAAATCACTGTAATATTTCTTATAGAAATACAACATTTCTTGTTTCATTGAAAGCAGATGATGATGTTAATTTTCTAATAAACTATTCTAGTTATGTATCAGTGATAACCATAACAATTACATTATACATCATCTTCCTGTACAGAGTTATTGGTGACATAATTCCTTCCAAATCTATTAGTACCCATGGAATGCTGTAAAACTTTATGAAACATTGATGACATTCATGGATTGGAACATCAAAAGTGCTGCCACATATACATCACATCATCAAAGTTCAAAGTACATTTATTATCAAAGTATGTATAAATTATACAACCTTGAGATTTGTCTGCTTACGGGCAGCCACTAAACAAGAAACCCAAAGAACCAAATTAAAAACAAAGACCAACACCCAATGTGCAGAGAGAAAAAAAAAGCAAATCATGTACACAATAAAAGCAAGCAACAGCATTCAGAGTGAAAGTGAGTCCATATACCAGAAGTCCAGAGCAGGACACAGCCTCAGCTTCAGTGACAAGGAGAGGTGGAGAAAACGTCATGGATCACCAAGCAGAACCGGCCCTCCCCTCCCCTCCAGTCCCAACACACTGCCTTTTCAGTCTATCTGGCCCGGCATTTAAATTGTCCAAACACTGGGTCATCCCCTGCACAAGAACCCAGGCCCCAGATCAGTGACACGCTCTGGGCCTGCACCCCACTGCCATATTACAGACCGTACGCAACCTTTCCAAATCAGCCCTGTACTTAGATTGATCCAGCTACCCAGTTTAGGTGGATGGGCTCCGAAACTCCTTCATTTCAATTCCGCCTCCGACTCCATCTTGGACATGCCTCACTCTGACCATTTCCCCTGAACCTTGCTCCGACTTCGCATCACACCCTCGTGCCTCGACCCTCAAATCAGTCTTGCTTTCGCTTGCTTCTTTATGGTTTGCGGTGACAGTTTACCACAATTTTCCACAGAAAAGCTGTCATTAAAAAAGTGTTAAAGGTGTTGTAAATAAATCCAACCTATTAAATACCAAACACATCCCTAGGTGCAGTAAGGTTGGAGTGGGGGTCGAATTTATTTTTCATCCACAGCACAAAATATGCTGATTGTAAACCGCCACCCTGCTTTACACCATACTCAGTCTTTACACAATGGAACTGATAATCTAGTACAGTACAGTATCAGTTACACTCAGTAATGATTATATCTTGAACTACTGGCAAAGTTTAATTTCACATCCCTGAAGGCTAAAGAATTATTTTATGATAGAAATATATTAATTTTATCATTTATCAGTTGACTTATCTTGATTAGTTAAGAATTATTATGCATGGTGTGGAAATATTATACTGTTGCCATTTTGCTATGGAGAGGAAGATGCCTTTTCAGTATTCTGAATGGGTATTTGTATGTGATGAATAATTAATTTTCAAGAGATGTATTTTCCTCATTTTCACTATTTCTATGTTTTTGAAATTTTATTGAATTTTACCAAAATCCAATAATTGAATTCAAAGTATTATCAAAGTACGCATATGTTACCAAATACTACATTTACTTGCTAGTGTTTTCCACTTAAGTGAAGAAATACAATAGAATCTATGAAAACCCACACATAAACAAAGACTGACAAACAACCAAAAAAAAGGAATAATTGTGCAAATTTTTTCAAACTGAGAACATGAGTTGTAAAAGTCCTTGAAAGCAAGTCTGTAAGTCATGGAATCAGTTCAGTGTTGAGGTGAGTGAAGTTATCCATGCTGTTTCAGGACCCAGATGGCTGTGGGGTAATAACCGTACCTGAACCTAGAGGCATGGGATCTAAGGCTTCTGTACTTGCTGCCTTGTGGTAGTAGTGGGAAGAGAGAATGACCTGGAGGGTTGGGTCATTGGTGATGGATGTTGCTGTCTTGTGGCAGCACTTCTTGTAAATTGACTCAATAGTTGGGAGGGCTTTGCCTGTGACTAGGCTGAATTCACCATTTTCTATGGACATCTCTTTTCCTGGGCATTGGTTCCAAATCAGGCCATGATATTCTCCACTGTACATATAGTATATAAAAATCTGTCAACATTTTTTGGTGAATCTATGCAAATTTCTAACAAAATGTAGAGGCTCTGTCATGCTTTCTTTGTGGTGGCATTTACACGTTGGTCCCAGGACAGATCCTCCGATGTATTCACCTTCAGGAACTTAAAGCTACTGGCTCTCTCCACCTTTGATTCCCAAAAATGAGGACTGACACACTGACCTGTGATTTCTTCCTCCTGTAGTTAATAATCAGCACTTTGGTTTTGTTAACATTGAAAGGAGGATTGTTGTTGTGGCACCAGTCAACAGATTTTCAATCACTCTTCGATATGCCGATTTGTAACCGATTCAACCAACAGTTATATTGCCATAAACTTAAATACAGCATTGAAACTGTATTTAGCCACACAATCATAGATATAAAGTGAGTGATTCAGGAGTCCAAGCACACAGCCTTGTGGTGCATATGTGCTCGTGATGAGTGAGGAGGAGACGTTTCCGTACCAACTGGAGATTGCCAGTGTGGAAAATAGGGATCCAGTTGCACGGAGATATTGAGACCTAATTTTTGGAGCTAAGTGATGAAATTTGAAGGGATGATAGTGATGAATGATGAACTGCAGTTGATGAAGGGCATCCTGACGTATGCACCTTCATTGTCCAGGTGTTCCTGAGCTGAGTGAAGAGCGAATGAAATAGTATCTGCTCTTGACTTATTGTGACAGTACTCAGATTGGAGCGGACCTCATTCAGGAGTTGATATGCTTCATGACTAACCTCTCGAAGCACTTAGTCATGGTGCATGTAAGTGCTACTGGATGATAAGTCATTGAGGCAAGTTGCCATATTATTCTTGGGCACAGAAATAACTGAAGCCTGTTTGATGCAGATGGACATCTCAGACTATCAAAGCAAGAGGGTGAAGATGCCCATAAACACTCCAGCCAGGTCTTCCATGCTCTGGGTCAGACGGTTTCCATGGTATCACCCTCCTGTACAGTATCTTAATTCTGCCTTAGAGACAGACCACAGTGTCACTGGGGAGTGTGGGGGTTCGTGAGGTGTCTCCATGTTCTGTCAGATAAAGGGAACATGAAAGGCATTGATCTCATTTGGGAGTGAAACCTTGTTATCTATGTTGCTTGGTTTCGCTTTGTCGGAGGACATGGCATTCAAGTTCTGCTACATGGGTCGAGCATCCTCCTGTGACTCATTTAGTCCAGAATTGCTCATTTGCATGTCAGATTGCCTTCCAGAGGTCAGGCCTAGACCTCTTTTACTTTCCTGAATGCCCCTGATCTAGTCCTCAGCAGATTTTGAATCTTTGGATTCATCCAGGTCATCTGGTTGGGCAAAACTCGGAATGATTTTACAAGGACACTCTTGTTTATCAGTGTCTTCATAAAGTCCATTACAACCATAGGGTATTCATTCAGATCCTCTGGCGAGTCCTTGAACATTGCCCAGTCCATCGACTGAAAGCAGTCCTGAAGCTGCTCCTCTGCCTCCCATGACCTTTACCCTTCACTTTGTTGCCCTTACCTTTAGTGCCTCACTCTTCAGTTTCTAATAAGAGCTTATTCACTATATTCAATTTTGTTTCTTTGTGGAGTCCCTCTTCAACCACTTCATTTCAAACATTTGATTTATATTGAATATCCTTTATGTGCTGCCCCTTTCAGCACAGAAACTGACTTTGTTTCCTCGAGTTCTCTTTATATTCTATTTGTTTAAATTCCACTTTTATTTCCATTATATTTCCTCAAATCTTTTCTATAACTTCTGTCCTTTCGTACTGTATTGCGCTTTTCATATTGTATAGTATATGAACAAGACTGTTCTCACATCCATTTTTATGATTATCTGTAAAATATCAAACTACATAATGGATTTACTTCTTTTATATAATTTTCCAGCTATTAAGAATAAATTAAGTGATAATTTCAATGTTTCATGAAGCTCCACAGACAAATCATCTTCTGTTTTACTTCATTTATTGATATATTATGATGTAATCATGGTGATTGGATTTAATCATAATAAATATAATATGACATTCTCCATACTTCAAAAAATGGTGAATGCAGCCCAGTCCATCACAGGAAAAGCCCTTCCCACCATTGAGCACAACAGCAAGAAAACAGCATCCATCATTAAGGACCCCCACCATCCAGGCCATGCTCTCTTCTCACTGCTTCCATCAGGTAGGAGATACAGGAGCCTTAGACCCCACACCACTTGGGTCAGGAATAGTTCTTATCCTTCAATTATCAGGCTCCTGAACCAGCATGGATAACTTCACTCACTACAACACTGAACTGATCACTAAACACATCCCATGTTACTTTCAAGAACTCTACAGCTCATGTTCTCAGTATTATTTATTTACTTATTTATTATTATTTGTATTTACACAGTTGGTCTCCTTTTGCACACTGGTTGCTTGTCAGTCTTTAGTTTTTCATTGATTCTATTGTATTTCCTAGTTCTACTGTGAATGCCTGCAAGAGAATGAATCTCAGAGTAGTATATGGTGGCATATATGTACTTTGATATTTAAATTTAATTTGAACTTTAGAAGATTATCTGCTTCAGATCTTTTACTGTGTTTATCAGTACTTTGATTAAGAAGGGAAGAATCTTATAACCAGGTTTGATGATAGTTTAGGTGCTACAATGACCCTACAAGTTCTCTTCTTCTCGTAGTCCAATACCACGGTAAATGCTAGAATGGACAAGAATTCACGGGTTAAACTTGTAGGACTTAAGATGTGCTGTGGAAATCATTAAAGGCTAGAGCAGATACAAACAGAAATTTAGAAAAGGGCGAATAAAAGATATCCTTTATCAAAAGGAATTGGATCACCAAGTGGTAGAGGTCTTGGAGCTATTGTATGAAGCTGTGGTTAGAAACCATCTGCAGCTTGCCTAAATAACATGAGAGCTGTAGCATTTTGAAGTTATGAGAAAAGACTGCATGTATTGCTTGAGGATGCACCCAGTGGTCACTTTATTGGGTACCTCTTGTGTAGAGTGGCCACTGAGTGTCTTCTGCTGCTGTAGCCCCTCCTCTTCAAGGGTCCATGCATTGTGCATTTAGAGATGCTCTTCTGCACACCTCTGTTATAACATGTGGTTATCTGAGTTACTATTGCCTTCTTGTCAGCTTGAACCAGTCTGTCTATTCTCCTCTGACCTCTCTCATTAACAAGGTGTTTTTGCCTCCGGAACTGCTGCTCACTGGATGTTTTGTTTTTGTTTTCTGAACCATCCTCTGCAAACTCTAGAGACTGTTGTGCACTAAAATCCCAGGAGATCAGCAGTTTCTGAAATATTCAAACCATCTAGCACCAAGAAGCAGATCGCATATCTTCCCTATTCTGATGTTTGTTCTGAACAAGAACCAAGCCTCTTTACCATATCTGGGTGCTTTTATGCATTGAGTTGCTGCTGCATGATTAGCGAATTAGATATTTGCATTAACATGCCAGTGTGCAGGTGTACCTAATAAAGTGGCCACTCTGTGTACCAGAATAGAAGGTAGCATTTCTCAAGTGGAATTTGTTTTTAGGATTTCCTACGTAAATCGGAGTCTACCACCCCTAATCCCACATGCCAAAGTCAATTGAAAAGTTCAGAGGTGCTTGGTAGCAGCATTTAATAATATGGAATCAAGCCCAGTAATTAAAGCTGACATACAAATCAGTTATCACCTAGTTGAATGTCAGAGTTAGCTAGAGGGCTGAAGACCTGCTTTCATCTTCCTAGAAGATGGGAGAATAGAATTAGACAGACTGTGTATAGAACACGAGACAGTGACAAAAATATTTTGTAGAAAAGATGAGTGTGGCTGCATAGAATTTTTAAAATTAGATAGGTTCTACTAGATAGATCTCAAAAGGTATCCATACTGTCTTTTTGCAGACATCCTCAAGAGTGCACATTCTAATCCTAAAAAAAGTATTTTCTTATGCAATGATTCCAACTAAATTAAATGACTGAAAGACCAATTACATATTACATATCACTTAGACAGAAACGTTTAATTAAGATCAATGTCATTTTAAAATGCCAGAGAGATGTTAGATATTTATTTGCAATGGAAAGTACTCAAGTTAAGCCAATAGTGTCGTTTGGAAAGGGTAACTTTGTACCACAATTTTGAAAAGGGTTTGGATTCCATGGTGACAAATGATTAATGCATGAAAGAAGGTGCAACAACACCCTGGATACCAAATCCTCTAGACTGGGTGGATTGCAGCCACTTTGTGCCTGACCTGTTGTTTGGTCTCCCCGCAACAAACAGAAAGGGCTTTCCTCAGAGAATTCTTGGCGTTGCCATTTGTTACAAAATAAAAGAAAGGATTAATGCAGGTGTTTAAGCTGCAGATGGCCATCTCGACCGAGAAGGCCGCATCCAAGCTGTAGATCATCTGGGTCTGATGGCTCCGGGTGGCTCTGGTGATGATGCAGATGTTTCTCATGAGGTGATAGGGCACATACATCAGGCTGAAAATGATCAGGACGGAATACATCAGATGGAAAAGCTTTTTCTTTTGGGCGCTTTGCAGGTTGTGCTTTCGGAGTTCCTTGGTGCAGTTCCAGTAGCAGTAGCAGGTGGCCAGTAAGGGCAGGAGGAAGCCAGTGACCGTGCTGATTGTTGTGTAGGGCAACGACCTGTGAGTATCATAGGAGAAGATGTAGAGGGAGCAAATAGTTTTGTTGCTTGGGCAAGGGATGATGAAAGTCATGATGACTGAGGGGACGCTGACTATCAAGGCCGTTACCCAGATTCCAATACACACATACAAGGATTGCCGCATGTTTAGTAAGAAGAATGAATGCAGAGGATGGACAATGGCTAGGTAGCGGTCCAGGCTGATGCAAGTCACAAAGGAGATGCTGGAGTAGAAGCAAGCGTGGTACATGCACCTCACGATCTTGCAAATGACACTGCCGAAAACCCACTGCAGCCCGGCAAAGTGGTAGTGGATGAGGAAGGGCAGGGTCAGCATCCACGTGGTGTCAGCCATTGTTAGGTTGCAGAGAAACAAGGTGCTGCGGTTCCAAGGTCTGGTCTGGCGGATCATGACAAACAGGACCAGACAGTTCAATGTCAGTCCAATGATTAAAACCAGCAGAAACGTCACTGGCACCAGGTATACCTGAATGAAGAACAGAGCTTGGTCTTGAGCCAAAGAACAGAAAACAGAATGTCTTCCCTGCAAGAGAGGAATGAAAGACAGGTTGAAATCATAACTCCCCCCAAAAAAGGTAATGCAGTTATCTATAGCTTTTCACCACCTCAACATATCCCAGAGACTTCATAGCTACTATGGATTTGTAGAGCTGAAATGGCTGTTAGAGTAAGGGGAATGGAGCAGTCAATATGTGCAGTCCCAGAGCCAGCAGTGTGGTGAATGCGACTTTTACAATGATGGACAGATACTGAAGGTTACGCATCCAGGGAAGCGTCTGCTAGGGATGGAAGGTGACTAACATTCTTTGCTAAAATATATAATGCAACATCAGTGACAATAATAACGCACGGGGCAATTCTTGTGAAGCTAACAGGCGCCCCAAATCTGCTTGTGCGCTCTAAACTGTGGAATGCTCACCAGAAATTATAGTTTGTAAATCGTCCACCCGCATGCAAAAAAGGATGGTGTAAAAGAAACCGTCGGTATTTTTCGTTCGTGATTTACCCATATTTGAAGAATAACAACGCAGTCTGCATACATTCGGGGAACACTCGCCTTTCAATTTCTTCGGAGTTTCGAGCTGGCGGAGCGGGAAACAGGCAATTTAAGAAGCGTAAAAAAAAAAGGCTGAATGCGAGTGGAGGGTGGCAACATGACAGACTAGACCTTTTATACTTCGGATTTATTCCTTTTAATCGGCAATCGTTAAATATAACAGGTTCATTTTATTTATACCCAGCCCATCATTGGCCAAAAGACATAACTTTCCCGATATAGTGACCTATTGGAGTTGTACCCACCGTTGCTGCACAAGAGGCATTCTATAAGCCGACCACCATTAAGCGGTATCTGGAAGCCAAGCTTCAGTTCCATTGCACACGATAACCGAGGTCTGTTATCAAATTCTCGCACATGAATAAAAACACATTTTTTTGTCAGGATTAAACATCTCTGTTTATATTGTTCGATTTTCACAATTAAACTTCTAAAAAAGCAACGCCTTGTGAAAATATCATTATAAGTTACCAATCTCTCCAGTTAAAGAAATATTTGTTCTCTAGAGACCTGGAGAAGAACGCCTTTCCACCCTTGGAATTACGACCATCGATAAAACAACTCCTCGTTCATAGGAAGAGGGGGAAATATATTAAATTACTCAGATTCGCTTTTGCTCACCTCCACATTTGCGACAGTCATAATCCAACGTTACCCTTCTTCCAAGTGAGGAGCTTTGGTCCCAGGCGCTCTCAGTTACTCTGTAAACAGTCAAGAGGCTTTTAGTCCTGTTTAATCCTTTTTCACCAGGTAACTCGGCTATGTGACCACCACAACAATTATTTCATTGTCTGGTTACTTCGTCGCCTTCCATGACATTTCCCTTGGCAAACATTGATACTGCTCTTAAAACCATTCAGGTTAGAACATATACAAAAGGAGGGGAAAAACTTTGTCAACAGAAATTAGCGCCAAGTGGGCGAGATTAATTGGTGCATTCAGCAAGAATAGTCACGTTCAAGTCAAATCCTAAATGGATCAAGAAAATGCTATTGACAGGCATAAAATGCGAAATTCCGAGTAATGATGTATAACGCTGTGTTTTATTTCATTAGACTATCATGTAACCTTTGGACAGGTGTTGAAAGAGGAGATGACCCCCTACATAATTTCTTGGGACTGAAATGACTTCCCTTTTTTTTTTTAGCTTTCTTCTGCCATTTGCCAAGTGTATAGCAAGAGTTTTCAATTGCAGCCTTTTGCTTCCTTTCAGTTCCCCCAGTTTCCATTGGTCTGGTGGTCTGAGGTAAAGAGTTGAGTGGGACAGGATTATGGAGTTTGGATCTGAGGATATCCTTCAGGTGGCAGCTATTGCACTCAGTGGCCACTGTATTTGGAAATGTCTGAGCTGACGTTCAGGAAAATAACATTAATCATAATATTAAAGGTTGTACACCTCCCTGGTGCACCTGCACACCTGCTCGTTAATACGAATATCTAACCAGCCAATCATGTGGAAGCAACACAATGCATAAAATCATGCAGACATGGTCAAGAGGTTCAGACGTATGACCATGGACTCGGTGTTAAATTTGGAATCTGATATTTGTAAGGCCCAATTTAATAAAGAATCAGTGGTAGCAGTCTCCTTTGATATAGAGAAAACTTATGATATGTTATAAAAGCAAGGGTTGCTGCTTACACTGGAAAGAGATAGGAATAGGTGGAAGAATGTTGAAATGGATTGAAGATTTTTTGTGAGACAGGAAGATGTAAGTTAAGGTGGGAACAACATTCTCTAAGGAGTATGAAATAGAGAATGGGGCTCCACAGGGGAATATGTGTAGTCCACTCCTTTTTAATATTATGATTATTAATATCTTCTTAAATGTTAACTCAGAATTTCCAGATGCAAATGATGGAGCACAGCGGAAGAGAGGCAGGAATATAAATTCCATGACTAGGAAAATGCAGGCAGCTACTGATGAAGTAGAGGAATGGGAATGTTGGTGGGGTTTCCTTTATCTGTTGCAAAGAGTCAAGTTATTTATTTTTCTAGTAGGAACATTACACACACACACACACTCAATCTTAAGTTACATGGTAAATCTCTTAAACAAGAGTCGATGGTAAAGTTTCTAGGTATGTAGGTGGGCACAAGGCTAACGTGGCAGGAGCATGTGAATGAAATTCTAAATAAATGTAAAAAATCTTAGTGTGCTCAGGTGCTTAGTTAGATGCAATTGGGGTATGGGTAGGCAGTCACTTAAACAAATATTGTTTTAATCAGAACTAGCTTTGATTTTGGATGTGGTGCTTATGGGTCAGCTTCACCAGCTTAAATTCTCTTGATAAAGTTCAAGCTCATATGTTGAGATTATGTTGTGGTGCCATTATTCATCCCCAATTTTGTCATTAGTTGTAGAAATGTGTGAAGTATCTGTACATCTATGTGGGTTATATTTAGTAATGGTTTATTGGGTTAATGTAAGAGGGCTTAAGGTTGGTCATCCAATATCGGCAATAATAGTAGAGAGCTGGAAACACTGCATTCATAAGGTCTTGTCATGGTCTGGTCCATGAACTCCGCATTCCAGTTCATGGTCCGGTCCATCATTCCATATTCCAGGTTTTCCTGCTTTCCCTTGTTCTGTTGGGTGCTCTAATTGAGGCACCTGATTCTCATTTTGGGCTGGCTACATAAATAACTGGGTTCAGCTTTGTTTGCTGGACTGTTCCTTTTCCCTGTATTGCTGCTGGAGGAAGACTGGAGCCTTGGTGTCTAGATAAGGAACTGTCTCTGTCCATGCCTTTGCTAAGTAGGTCTGGCTGTTTGCTGCTACCTTGTGTTAGGAACTGTCTCTGTGTCCATGCCTTTACCAGGTAGGTTTGGCCATTTGCTGCTACCTTGTGTTGGGAACCATCTCTTTGTGTTCTGTGTGCAAGTCCTAGCCCTATGTCCTACTCCCTAGGAGGGGTTCTGACTCTGTGTAGAGCCCTGGCCCCAAGTCCTGTACCTAAGGAGGGGGCCTGGCTCTGTGTTCCATGTCCCTGTGTTCCTGTCTCTCTCAAGACCATGGCTTGGCTCTGTTCCGGTGTCCCAAGATTGAGTCAAGGCTTTGGGTTCTTGTTCTGTCTATGTGCCTTGTCCTGTGCAGGAGTTCCATGTCTAGTCCTGCAGCCAAGCCTTGATGAACCCAAGCCATGTCCAGTCCTGTAGTCACATCATGTCCTTGTCTAGTTTTGGGGTCTGAGCCTGAGTCAAGACCCAGGTTCTGGGTCCTTGTCCAGTCTCTGGCTTGGAGTCCAAGCCCAGGCTCCTAGTTCCCAGTTTGGTGTTCTGGTCCTGCTTTCCTAGACCAAGTCTATCTTCCTACCCCAGCTCCTAGTCTGTCCTGTCCCTAACTCTGGTCCAGTCCAGTTCCTAGTACTTCAGTATCTGTCTTACATTTGGGTCTGCTCCCTGTGCCCCTGTTATGACAGGTCTTTAGTTTATAGTGGTTAGGAAATGAATGGGTGCTTAATGTGGAATAAAGTCCTGGAGTGCCCCTTTCTATTGCTCCTCCATGGTTTTTCCCTTTGCCTATGGTTGATTTAAGCCTTCAAAAAAAAAAAAATTCAAAATGAAGAATGATTGTATATTAGTGGCACAGGAAGCTCAGCAATATATGCAAGGCTGATATGATGCTTCTTACATACAGTATTTACACATTGGTCCTTCAGGTGTTTCTATTTGTGTTCCAAAGTTGAGAAAATATTCTGACAAAGTATCAAATGTTCATGTCTGAGATAGTTGCTATCATTTTAGGTTGATATGGGTTGAGGAAGTACACCTGATTATGTACTTCTGTGCTTGGATTCACTCTTAGTTTGAACATACAGTATATTTATATTATACAGTATATTGCAGTAAACAGACTTTTCAAATTGTAGGGCAGACATTATTCTTGGGATTGGACAACATCTGTTCAGACTGCAGGGTTTAGGCTTGTGTATGCATTTCTTATGGGTCCCTGCCCATGTTGGGGTTGAAGGAAATGAGGTGGTAACTTTCTAGCCAAGCGTTCGCTTAAAATTAAAGGTGTATATGTAGTGCAAAAAGTGGAGGCTAAAGCCATAACTAAAAAGGTCTGTTCAATCACTGTGGCAAAAGACGTTGGGATAAGAAAAAAAAAGGATAGCATTTATATAAAATTCGGAGGATGGTAGGAACTTAACTGGGCAATGGGTATAAATAGAGGGGAGAAGTTATACATACTTACATATTGGACATACTAAGTTGAATAATTCCTTGTTCAGAATTGTATGCATTCTATTACTGTAGTACTACAAAACTGTACTAGCTCTTTATAGTTATCGATGGAAGATAATGTGTTCTTTTGATTGACTATATCTCAGAACACAGTGGCCACTTCATTAAATACAAGCTGTTTAGGATACTGTGCTATTTAGTTAGCGCAGAAGACTGTTGCTGAACATTTTCTAACTAGTGTCAGCTGTATATGTCATGAGGCTGTTTAGACACTACACCGTGCTTAAAATGAACAGTTTTAAAATGTCGCTTGTGTTTTTAAAAAGCAGCAATTTTTGTCACAGATTGTTGGCGTGTAATAAAGTATGACAATTCAGAACTGTTGTTTTCTCACTGTGGTTTCAAGCATCTCGGCTTGGAGATGCCAGAAAAGTCCGGGAGTGAAGGTGAACCAATTTCATGTTCACTACTTCAAGTTAGGAAATACAAAGAATTTGAAGGTATCAACAATCATTTTAAATGTTATAATTAATATGAAGATTTGGAGGATGTAATTGTTGAAAGCACTATTTGAAGGCAGTCTGCTATCTGCACTAGGTGTCTGTGTTTTTGTTCACTTACAGTTGATCAAAAGAATGTGGCATCCTCCATTAGGAACTAATACAGGGTTTATTGTGCAGTAGTAGTATTAATGAGGTTCTAATTGAATCTATTTCATTTAAATACATAATTTGGTACTCGGTTAAATGGTATTTTGTCTTTTTTGTACCTTAACTATTTCCATAAAACTTCGGCTAATTGAGGAAATTGCTTTATTGGGCCAAAATGTAATGGTCCATCAAACATTCAAAAGGTATTATTTTGGCTTCACTGGCCAGATATAAACTGGTGCCTGCTTGAGACAGGGTCTTGCCACACCTCGTCTCTCCCAGCTTTAGTGTATTCTTCCTTGCCATTGAAATCCTCTCAAATCACATCTAACCCAGTCGTGCTCTCCACCCTCAATTTTTAATCAATTTCACTGCTGCTATAAGTTCACATCAGCTTCAGTTTTGGGTCCCATTCATAGAGACCATCTATTTCTTCCCTCCACACTCGATTCCATTTTTAGAAAATGGGTTTTGAACAGTCTTCTGTGTATTAAGGATTTGTACACTGGTAATATATTTGATAGTTTTGATAACCTGTGCAGTAAATATGACCTTCTGCATAATCATTTTAAAAATATCTGCAGTTTTGCCACTTTGTCAAGGAAAAATTTCCCTCCTTTCCTGATCTACCACCTGCTATGTTGTGGGAAAAACTCACTCTTTAATAATAAAGGGCTGATCTCTGTTCTATACTCTCAACTGATGTCTTTGGAAGTTCAAGATTTAAACAAAACTAAACCTAGGTGGGAGCATGACCTTGGTATGGATCTGGCTGAGGAGTATTGGACAAAAGCATTGAATAGGGTTCATTCCTCGTCATGTGCTGGACTGGGGCTCATACAATTTAAAGTTTTACACAGGGTACATTTAAATAAAGCCAGGCTTGCTGACATATATCCCGGGACAGACGCTGGCTGTGACAGGTGTTCCTTCTCTCCGGCTGGTTTAGTGCGTGCATTTTGGTCTTGCTCTCGGCTTGATGGCTATTGGGCACTGGTTTTTAAAATTATCAGTGAGGTTTTGGGGGTGACACTGAGACCTTGCCCACTTATAGCTGTATTGATGTGGCAGATGATGCTTTGGGTTTAAAAGCAAACCAGTCGGATATCGTTGCATTTACATCGCTTTTGGCCCATAGGAGAATCTTGCTGGTCTGGAAATCTGCCATTCCCCCATCTGCTGCCTCTTGGTTAGAGGACGTCATGTTTTTTCTGAAATTAGAAAAGATTTACTGAGGGGGTCTGTGGAAAAAGTTCTATTCAAAATGAGGACCTTGTCATATTTTGGGAGTCTTAAGGAATTACCTACTAGTTGAGGATATTTGATTGTACTTGGGAAGTTGCCCCCTTTAGCATGTGAGGTTTACCTCACAGGGTGGCTGATGAATTGTAATGAGTATATTCTGGATTATCTGACATGTTGTGGATGTGTGTGGGCCTTCAGCTTGAAGTAGTGTGAGGGTATGGCTGTGAAATGTCTGTACTAGTATTTGTGAATTGTTGTATTGTAAATGCATTAGCTGCCATGGTATGTTTGGGCAGGGAGGGTGAGGGGAGGTTTGTTTCGGGGTAAGATGTTAAAGCAAAATGGAGGAAAATGTATTCTGTATTGTCATTCCTTCAATAAAAATATATTTTTAAAAAAATGTAATGGTCTGTCTCCCAATTAACCAAAATCTACTGTGTGTATATAAGAATAAAAATAGTTTGAGTTCACAAGAGTCAGATTTTGAACTAAATGTCCTATTTCTAATGCAGCCCTATAATTTCATCTTGTGAACTCGCTGTTTTTATTCTTTACTAAGCAATAGCAATTTCACTGTTTTATTTTTCTGCTTATCTGCATAATGATTCTCACAACATCACAACAATGACTACAGCTATTAGAGTGTGTCATGACTGTAAAGCAACCTTAAGGTTATTAATCCACTGGATAACCAGAACTTTTGCAGATGCTTTAATTATTAAATAGAAGATTGACAGGACCATTTCCAGTTTTCTGCAGTGAGTGGTATTGCAATAAAAGACATAATTGCTTTGATTTTTCAACTGTATTTAATGGCAGTAATTTTGGCACTTCGATGCACTTAAGTTAAAAGCAGAGCAATATTGGGTGCTATACACTCCAGCTTGAGAAATAACTTTTGCTGAGATTCCCCAGCATTTGTGCTGGAAGAATCTCCGCTTGACTTTAGTGCCTGGCATGCTAGAATGAAGACATTTATGAGGGTTTTCTGCCAGCATATTAGGACTGAGTTATGGAAAGAAGCTGGGCAGGTTGAGTCATTTTTTTTATTAGCGTGTAGGGGAATGAGAGGTAATCTTATGGAGGAGTTTTAAAAGTCTGAAGGTCAAAGATAGAATGAATGCACAATCTTTTTACAGGGTTAGAGAAACAAGGGAATAAGTATACGGAGATATTTAATAGGAATCTGAGGGGAAAATTTTCACCCAGAGGGTGGTTCTGTGGAATTTGCAGTAAGGCAAGGATAGACTGCAGATAGAGTGCAGACAGCCCAGGCAAGAAAGGCTCTTAAGAGAATAGCAACCCTTGGCACAGAAAGAGTCTGGAGATGAGATAAGCAAGCCAAGGTGCACACAGCAGCCAAGGGACAATTGTTTCACTAACTTCAAAGTACATTGTCAGCTTGTAGCTTCTATTGACTTTCAACACCTGTATTGTGAATGGGGTTTGTTCTTGCAACAAACATATGTATTTTACCAAATGGTCAATATCTGTAACTCGAGCAAACACGAGGAAACCTGCAGATGGTAAGAAATTCAGATTTAGAATCTCTTGGTATCTTTCCTTTCAGTTAGTCCTGACAAAGAGTCTCGGCCCGAAATGTCAACAGTGCTTCTCCTTATAGATGCTGCCTGGCCTGCTGTGTTCCACCAGCATTTTGTGTGTTGCTTGAATATCTGTAACTGATAAGTCAATGCTGTATAGTCTGGCGTACTGACCTCTACCTTGCTGAGGCACAGCGACAACTCACTGATACCACTTCTTTGTAAGCGGAACAAGTGCTACACCTGCCCTTACACTTCCTCCCTCACCACCATTAAGGGCCCCAGACAGTCCTTCCAGTTGAGGTGACACTTCACCTGTGAGTCGGCTGGTGTGGTATACTGTGTCCAGTGCTCCCGATGTGGCCTTTTATATATTGGTGAGACCCGACGCAGACTGGGAGACCGGTTTGCTGAACACCTACGCTTGGTCTGCCAGAGAAAGCAGGATCTCCCAGTGGCCACACATTTTAGTTCCACGTCCTATTCCCATTCTGATATGTCTATCCATGGCCTCCTGTACTGTCAAGATGAAGCCACACTCAGGTTGGAGGAACAGCACCTTATATTCCGTCTGGGTAGCCTCCAACCTGATGGCATGAACATTGATTTCTCTAACTTCCATTAATGTCCCTCCTCCCCTTCTTACCCCATCCCTGATTTATTTATTCCCCTTTTTTTCTCTTTCTGCCCATCACCCTTTGCCTGTTCTCTATCTCCCTCTGGTGCTCCCCTTTCTTTGTCCCTAGGCCTCCTGTCCCATGATCCTTTCCCTTCTCCATCTCTGTATCTCTTTTGCCAATCACCTTTCCAGCTCTTAGCTTCACCCCACCCCTCCTGTCTTCTATCATTTCGTATTTACCCCTCCCCCTCCTACTTTCAAATCTCTTACTATCTTTTCTTTCAGTTCATCCTGATGAAGGGTCTCAGCCCGAAACGTCGACAGTGCTTCTTCCTATACATGCTGTCTGGCCTGCTGTGTTCCACCAGCATTTTGTGTGTGTTGCTTGAATTTCCAGCATCTGCAGATTTCCTCACGTTTGCTGTATAAAATAGCATTTTTCTGTCCTGGCTCCAGAACAATGGTGCTACAGGCCATGCTGTTCTCCTTGTGCACAAGTAAACTGAGTTGTAAGTGTGTGTGTTCTGGGTCCAGTTATTTAATTATTGGCAATGACTATTTGTATATGGTGTACACTGCCAGAGGATTTGGTTGATACAAATTTGCTAACAATATTTAAAATATACTTGGAGAGGCACATGAATAGGAAAGATGTGGAGGGTTTTGGGCCAAACCTAGGCAAAGACAACTGGCTTAGATGGCTGTCTTGGTTGACATGGATGATTTGGGCTGAGGAGCCTGTTTCTGTGCTCTGACTCGTGTTAACCTTTCTATCAGCTTCTTTGGTACTTGGATGGTTGCAGCTAACACAGGAATAGGGAAAGTTCTGTTTCATTTGAAATAAATATTGCAATTTAGTTTAACTTTTAAAATTATTTGTTTTTTTTTAGTGTTCAGCCTGAGTACATAGGCTTTAAATTTTGTATTGTGAAAGTTTATATTTTAAAAAAAAGGCACATGTAAGGCAGGGTTATGGAGGGCTATGGTCCAGGTGCAGGTCAATGGAAGTAGGCAGTTTAAATTGTTTGGCATGGACTAGATGGACTGAATGGTCTACTTCTGTGCTGTACTTTTCTATGGCTCCATTTCTTTCTTCAGAAACATTTAGTTCCAAATGGCTTTGACAGGTGGCAGTGCTGGAGTTGATCTTTCCCACACGTCAAAGATTTCAGAAGCATTTCAGGGACAAAGTTTCTCCAATGAGATGAAGGATTTGCCCACAGTGAGGCCTTGCTGCTGGTTTCAGGACACTTCAGACTAGCAAGATAAATACTCTGCTTCTTGAACAGATAGAGCCATTGAGTTACGGCACAGCAACAGACCATTCAGCCCATCTAGTCCATGGCAAACTGATTTTCTACCTTGTTCCATCTATCAGCAAACAGACCAGATCTCCCCAAACCCCTTCCATTCTTGTACCTATCCAAACTTTTCTTAAATGTAAGAATTGAACATCCACTATTTCTGCAGGCAGTTTATTCCATACTTGCACCATCCTCTGAGTGAAGTTTCTCCTCAGAATTCCCTAACCCTCAAATTCTTGTATCTCTGTAAGATATCCCATCATTCTCTTGCGCTCAAGGGAATAGTCCTAGCTTATTCAACCTTCCCCTATAATTCTGCTCCTCAAATCCCAGCAACATCTTTTAAATTTTCTCTGCACTCTTCCAAAGTTATTGATATCTTTCCTGTAGGTAGATGATCAGAACTACACACGATACTCTGAATTCAACCTCATCAAATGTAATTCACAACTTCAACATAACATCCCAACTCTACTTAATGCCCTAATTTATAAAGGCTAACATGCCAAAAACTCTCTCTACTCTATCTAGCTGTGATGCCACATTCAAGGAATTATCGACCTGTATTCCAACGTTCCTTTATTCTACTATGTACCTTAGGGCCATTAGCTCTTCACACTTTCAGAATCCAAAGGTTCTTTGGAAGTCAAGAATGAGGCATAACTTTTTTGCTTACAGCCACTTTATTAGGTATTACAAGAGCAAAGAAATAGAAGAAACACCAAGTGTCAGGATTTCTTAGCCCAAAGAACAATTATTTTGTTATTGTATCCTGCTAAGTGAAAATGATGCATGTGGCTTCTAGACTCTTGTAGAATCAACAATTATGCATACATTATGCATTTAAAACATGACACTTCTGGCGGTATGTTTTTGCTATCATCAAATGCCAAATGCTTAGTTATCTAATTTGATTTAAATTTCTCCCCATGAACTAACTTTTATCAAATTAATTCTGGAGAATATTTAGAGAAATTGATTAGGTTAAGGATAAATAGAATGACATATGCAAAGTGCTGGAGGAACTCAGCAAGTCAGGCAACATCTAGGAGGGGAATAACCAGCTGGTGTTTAGGGTCAAGATTCCTCTTTGGAACTGGAAAGGAAGGAAGCCAGAATAAAGTTGGGGGTGGGGGAATGAGTACAAGCTGGCATGTGAAAGGAGGAACCAGGGGTACGGTGGGTGGAAGAAGGGGTATGAAGTGAGAAGCTGGGAGGTGATAGATAGAGGGGGTTGTGGTGAACTACGTATACCCGTCTGGACATGCCCCCTGCTGACTGCTCCTATGGCCCCTCCCACTGACTGTGGCTCCTCCCACAGACCCTGGTATAAAGGCGATTGAGGCCTGAGCCCGGCCCTCAGTCTCCAGGATGTAGTATGGTGCTCAACTACTGCTTGTTCTTTCTTCCAGTCAATAAAAGCCGATATCTCGTCTTCACATCTCAGAGTTATTGATGGTGCATCGGGGTAAAGGCTGAGAAAGGAATCTGACAGGAGCAGAGTGTGAACCATAAAAGAAAGGGAGAGAAGGAGGGATAAACTGACCTTGTAGTCAAAATAATAACAATGTTATTGACTTTTATCGTTAATGGTAATACAGATATTAATAATCATGAGGGTAATGACTTTTAAAACTCAGACTTTTTTCCTGAACTCAAAGAAACAAAAAATATACATTCTAAAAGCAATTAAGATGTAATTTCTGTTTTAATTTGCCAATAAAGTAGCCAATATTCCATAATATAATTGGCAAATGGTTTTAGATTTCCAGAATGACACCAGGATTAACACAGAACAGCATAGGCCTTTCAACTAACAATATTGTGCTGACATTTAAAATGATTATTTCTGGTAAATCCATCTTTAGAGATTTAATCAAACTACCCTGAGAGGAACTGAACAAAATTCAGAAAGAAGTACATGGCAAGCATCTATCTTTTACTGCTTGGACTATGGATAGACCAGTGCCCTGTCATTAAAATTGACAGGAATGCAGTGTGGGCATACTGCTCAGTTTGGATTCTAATGAACTCCTGTGCTACTCGATCTGTACTATTTACAAATGTTACTGTGATCGAGGTCACTATAAAGAGGTAGATGAACATGGGAAGGAGTAAAAGTCAGAACATGATATAGCAATTAAGAACTGACGGGCAAGGCCTACACCTAGTGCTGGTGAAAATATAGAGGTGCATTTATGGAAGGGAATAGGATTATCAGCATTTACATGAGGTGCTAGATCTATCACTAGTTTTCCATTGTAACATGTCCTTACTGTACTGTGCAATCACTAGAAACACAACTTGACTTGAATCCAGGGTTGTTGCCCGGTAACTATAAAAGAGACAGGTCGAGCATTCACAGTATTATCATTAGAGATGTACAGGGAACATTTTTCAGCATTTACACTTTGTCATTAAAATTGCTCGGAAGAATCAATTTCCCTCTCTAGGATTTTGGATGTGAACTGCTATAAGAGTAATAAGGAGCTACAGAATGAAAACAGGTTGGTTGCCCTGCTAAATTCTTGCATCTATCAGGCAGCTATTTTTACACCAACCCCTACTCCAACCACTTTGTCTTGTGTTTGCAAGCTGCAAAACAATGAAGCAATTGCTTGAAGGGAGGTTTAGTTCAGAGCAACTTTTTTTTTTTAACAAGCTTAGACATGGCAGGGGCCAAAAAGACCTCATGTTGTAAATATTCTCTGTGGAATATTTTATTTAGAGATGGAGCACAGAACAGGACCCTCTGGTCCCAACTAGCCATGTCACTCAGCAACCCACCTACATTAACCCTGGCCTAATCGTAGGACAATTTACAATGGCCAATTAACCTAGTAACTGGAACATCTTTGGAATGTGGGAGGAAATCGGAGCACTCACAGGATGCCTGTAGGTTTTCGCATATAAAACAATGTGAGGCATTTTATATTTGAGAGAAACCATAACCACTCATTTTCTGTACTCGAGATACAGAACACAAAAAAGCATGGCAACTGAACTTCATGTAATACAGTCACTGTCAGACCAGTCTCTTAAAGTGAGCCCCAACTCAATGTGGGTAGTTGAGAATGATGCATGTTTCCACCAATCGCACTAACCTACAAACCCACGTGTTCACAGGGAGGCTGTACAAACTCCTTACAGACTGCAGCAGAGTTGAACTCTGAACTCTAACCTGAGCTGTAATAGCATTGAGCTAACCACATTGCTAACATGGTGCCCCAAAACTGATGTTCAAAAAAATTACGATCCCTAATTAAATTTTGTGAAAATGTGCTAGTCTCATCAACCTTAACTTGCATCTGTACTTGCGCTGATCAAAGCTGCTCATTGCATATTCGCTTAAGAAAATGATTCCCCAACCAAAACTTTTGTGGCTGATTCATCACACCTCAAACAAATAGGAGGTTTTCTGGAACTATACAAGGTATTATCATCTGGTATTTAATAAACAGCATGTGGGGAGGAAGTATTTAAAAAAGGAACAGAAGGTAATGACGTTAACCATACACTGATTAATCATCCTAAAGCTTGATGATTTCATGGCAACTGTCTCCTCCTCACTGGCATGATGTCCACTTTTTGTCAACAGTGTTGTATTATTACTGGTAACTGGACTAATCAATGATAGATAAAGTTATAATTACCTCAGTCACTGAACTGCAAGGTAAACACTTTAAATTACTTTTTATAATCTTGTTTACATTGTAAATACATGATTGTATTTGTGCACATATCCGTACCTTAACCTCGAAGTTTAATTTTTATATAATTCCTTAATCTTATTAATTGTTGAAAGTTGTTTTGTTGCATGTCGCACCAACCCACCCCAGCAAACCCCTAATACATGTAAACGTATACGGCGAGTAAGGCTGATCCTTGATGTGGACAGCACAATGTGATTACAAAACAGATGTCCAATAGTAAATGCCCACTATAAAGAAAGAAATAGAACTTGCTAATAGGGTGATTGAAAGGGACGTGGATCTATGTATTGCTCATCAGTTGCAGCATAAGATGCCCATCATCTTTGTCCATGTTAGCAAATCTATTGAGTCCAACTCACTGTACGATTCTGAGGTTAAGTGTAACATAATTTGATTTTTTAATTACTTACTATACCTGCATGTTTCTTACTGAACTTGTAACTGGTTCACCAGATTTCCTTTCTACAGTCATATTTACCAGCTAATTGTTTAAGAAATATCCTGCTTTTCTAGGACCCTATCAAAATACGTAACGCATTTTCACCCTCGGTAATTTTCTTACCTACTCTCTTGACTTGTCTGTACACCTTTTGTAAACACTTTGCATGTTCCTCACAGCTCACATTTTCACCCAATTTATTACTCCACATCAACGTGTGGATGCAAAAGGTTAACTTCATTTCATTCCAGAGTTGTACGTTCTCTTCGTGACCGCCTGGGTGTTCTGCTTTCCTCCCATGTTCCGAAGAGTACAGATTAGTAGGTTAGTTGGTCACGTGGCAACACACACACAATGCTGGAGGAACTCAATGGGTCAGGCAATGGATCTATGGAAAGGATGACATTTCAGGCCAAAACCCTTTTTTAGGACTGGGGGGAAAAAAGAGAAGTGGGAGTAAGAAGGTGGGGGGAGGGGAGGAAGAAGTACAAAGTGGTAGGTGATCGGTGAAACTGGGAGGGGTTGAAATAAAGAGCTGGGAAGTTGATTGGTAAAAGATAACAGACTGGAAGAGGGGAATCTAATAGGAAAAAGGTCAAAGGCCAACAAAGAAAGGAAAGGGGGAGGAGCACCAAAGGGGGGTGATGGGCAGGTAAGAAAAAGGTGAGAGGGTAATGGAGGAATGGAGCGATTATCAGAAGTCTGAGAAATCAATGTTCATGCCATCAGTGCTCACATAGGTATACTGGGTGGTACCGTGTGCTGTATCTCTAAATAATGAAAAAACATCAGATTTCCAGCATTCCAATTATTTTATTGCTTAGGAATTCCAGTCCTTCACAACAGAGTAATTAATGCAACAAATCTTTTACTTGTTGTACAATCAGGCTCTTGGTCCAAAACATCGATTGTGCTCAATTCCATAGATGCTACCTGGCCTGATGAGTTCCTCCAGCACTTTGTGTTACTTGTATTTGTTATACCAACATTGTGCAAATATTAAGCTCAACAGAGTAACAATGAGGAGACTATGAACTTAAATATGAACAAGTCCTGCAGTGTATTTATATTTGTCTTCAAAATTCAGCTCCAGTTCCACATGCATTCTAGTGTTTCTGTTGGAAAGTCAATGATCTGAAACCATTGCAGGTTTTCAGCCTGAAATACTGACAATACCTCCACGGCCACAAATGCGTCCTGACATAGAGTTCCTCTGGCAAATTGATTGTTGCTCCGGATTCCAGCATCTCAGCCTTTCTATGTCTCCACCTGAAGCACTGACTTGCATTATGCAGAGTAACAACAATGCAACTGTCAGTGTTCAACACTCATCCTGCAAAGCTGGAGGTAACCTCAACTTCTGCATGCAAAGACGGAAATTTGGAATATGGTGTCAGCAATCAATTACCAGGCCTTAGTACTCAAAGGGAGTTCAGCAAGGGGGCAGAAAATTGGTTCAATTGCCCAACACAATACAACTTAGATCAGAGGACGTGTGGTGAACTACATATACCTGTCTGGACATGCCCCCTGCTGACTGCTCCTGTGGCTCCTCCCACTGACCCCGGTATAAAGGCAATTGAGGTCTGAGCCCATCACTGCTTGTTCCTTCTTCCAGTCAATAAAAGCCGATATCGTGCCTTTACGTCTCAGAGAGAGTTATTGATGGTGCATCAGGACGTGCAAGGGATATTAATGTAAAGGAATGGCTCTGAGAGCCTGAGTTTGGCAACTTTAAAAAAAAAAACTAAACACTCAGATGTCACTACTATGTGTGACGAGAGACCTAGGTGAGGATGGTTAGGACTCAAGTGCTTGAATATCTAAGACTAGATTGAGTCACAATACAAGACTGAAATGAGGACAGGGTTCCTAACTAGATGCTAGACGAGATTTCAAAGTTGAGGTGAGGATTGATCAGAACTTCAGTTCAGATGCTCTTTAAATATTAATACCCTGGCACCAAAACATGGCTGCCAATTAGTGGGGCAGGTCTGAGTCTTAAAAGGGATTGTGCCAGCTATCCATATTCCAGAGACTCAGTGTGTCTAAACCCTGGAAGCTGGTGTGGTTAGGTGTGTCGTAACAGGACCCCCTCCCCTACGGCCGACTCCTGGTTGCTCAGAGATGATTATAGTAGTCATGGATGAGAACCAGATCCAAGATGTCCCTTTCAGGAACCCAGCATCATTCTTCAGGTCTAGATCCTTCCCAGTCAACGAGAAACTGCCAAACAGTTCATGAATCCAGAATTCTCAATGATAAAAACATGTTCCCTTTTGACAAACCTGGGTGGTAGCAGGTCTGATGGTGGTGGTGGGGGTGCTAAAGAGCTGGTACTTACAGGGTTTAATTTGGAAGTGTGGAAAGTGGATTTGATCTTGATGGTCTTGGGGGATTGCAAGGTTTAAGCTACTGGGTTTAATTTCCTGAAAACTTAGTCCAATGAACTTGGCGCCAATTTCCTAGACTTCACGCAATGTGGCAAATCCTGAAGAGATGGGTGAACCTGTTGCACAGGCTGTAAAGCTGGTCTCTGTCTTCTCTTGTGGCTATCCTTCACTTCAGCCTTCCGGGTAAAGACTAACAAAACCCCCCTTGCCCTAGCCTATTTTCCTTGGAGTGTTGAACAAGATCTTTCAGCTGCAGAAACCCCAACCTTGACCTTCTGCTCAGGGAAGAGTGGCAGAGAATACCTGAATTGCCATTCAAACGGGGACATTCCATGCGCAGAATGATGTAAAATGTTGTGGGTGACCTCTGCCCATATCAAATGGTCGCACCACTCGTCTAGTTTGAGGCCAGGCATCTTGGGGTCCATCACGCATCTTGGTTCGCCCACTCCATCTGGCGATTGGATGGTGGGCAACACCCAGAGGAAAGACCTGCTGTAGTCTCATTCATCTTCAAGAACACCCTTCAAAAATGTGATATGAATTGTGGACCCCAGCTGACACAACGTCCAGCAGAAATCCATGGATCCTGAAGACTTGATGCAGGACAATCTCAGCTGCCTCTGCTGCTGACACTTGTTTGTCCAATGCAATGAATTTGCAAGCTTTCAAAAAAAACAATCTGCAATTACCATGATGACAGTCTTCCACTTGGAAGGCAGAAGAACTGTGACAGAGACCATGGAGTTGTGTGCCCATGGTTTGTTCAGAACAGGTAGAGGGTGAAAGCACCCTTGAGGTTGGGTGCAAGGCTCCTTGCTCTGGGCGCACACCTTGCACGCCTGCACGTGTTATTGGACCTCTCTAGGCATTCCAGGCCAACAGTATCTCCTGTCTTTGAACTTGTGAGTTCTGGCAACCCCTGGCTGAACAGTCATCCTAGATGCATATCCCCCCTGAAGTACCTTAGACCTGACAAAATTTGGGATGAACAACCCAAGGTGAACCATTCTTAGGAATGAATGGGCGCTATCACCTTAGCTTGGGGCAAAATCGTGGTAGGCTGCTCGTCTCTTTTGGGTTCACCTAACTGATGAGACAGGGCATCTGGTTTTTTATTCTTTCCCCACAGTCAATAGACCAGAACAAATCCTGACCCAGTTAAAGAGACCACTTGGCCTGCCTAGAATTCAGTCTTTTGGCCCTGTCAGTGAGTTGAATGCCATATTCAACTCATCACACTCCTTTATGCAGACCAGACTATATGCAATCTGCAAGTCTAGCTTCCAGAATACTCTTGTCCCTTGGAAAATCATGAAGGTAGCGTTCATGAATGGAAGGGGGAAATGATCCTTGGTCATTGTGATTCACACCTCCATATTCACACATCACTGCAGGCTTCTGTCCTTTCCAGACCATATGACATAGGAGCATAATTGGGCCATTTGGCTCCTTATGTCTGCTTTGCCATTTCATTATGGCTGATCCAATTTTCCCCGCAGCCCCAATCTCCTGCCTTCTCCACTTATCCCTTCATATCCTGACTAATCAAGAATCCATCACCCTCTGCCTTAAATCTACATAAAGATTTGGTCTGTGGGAAGGAATTCCACATATTCACCACTCTCAGGATAAAGAAATTCCTCTTCAGTCTAAAAGGATGCCCCCCACCCCTATTTCCGAGGTTGTGTCCTCTGGTCTTAGACTCATGCCCAACACCAGCCCCCTAGGCCTGAGTCAACATAGTTGTAGCCTTAGACTCTCCCACCCTAGGAAACATCCTCTCCAAATCCACTCTATCAAGGCCTTTCACCATTCGATAGATTTCAATGAGTTCACCCCTCATTCTTCTGAATTCTAGTCACTACAGGCCCAGAGCCATTAAAACTCTTCATATGTCTAGCCATTCAATCCTGGAATCATTTTTGTGAATCTCCTTTGAACCCTCTCCAGTTTCAGCACATCCTTTCAAAGACAAGGGTCCCAAACCTGCTCACAATACTCCAAATGAGGCCTTATCTGTGTTTTATAAAGTTTCAGCATTACATCCTTACTTTTATATTCTAGTCACTTTAAAATGAATGCTAGCATTGCCTATGCCTTCCTCACCAAAGACTCAACCTGCAAATTAATCTTTGGGGATTCCTGCACAAGGACTCCCAAGTCCCCTTGCGCCTCGGTTTTCTGTATTTTCTATCCATTTAGAAAATGGTCAACCAAAGTGCAAGACCATACACTCCCTGACACTGTATTCCATCTGCAATTTCTTTGCCCATTGTCCTAATTTGTCTAAGTCCTTCTGTAGCCTCTCTACTTTCTCAAGACTACCCATCCCTCCACCTATCTTCATATCATCTGCAAACCTTCAATTTCATCATCCAAATCACTGACATATAAAGTAAAAATAATTTGTCCCAACACAGAACCCTGTGGAACACCACTGGTCACTGGCAGCCAGCCAAAAAGTGCTCCCTTTATTTCCACACTTTGCCTCCTGCCAACCAGCCACTGCTTTATCCATGCTAGAATCTTTTCTGTAATACCATGGGCTTGTTAAGCAGCCTCATGTGTGGCACCTCGTCAAAGACCTATTTTGTCAGGCAAGATTTTCCCTTGAGGAAATCACGCTGACTTGGCCTATTTTATCAAATGCTTCCAAGTAACCTGATATCTCATCCTTGGTAATCGACTCCAATAACCTCCCAACCACTGAGGTCAGAATAACTAGCCTATAGTTTCCTTTCTTCTGCCTCTTTTCCTTCTTGCAGAGTGGTGTGACGTTTTCAAATTTCAAGACATCCAGAACCATTCCAGAATCTAGTGATTCCTGAAAGATCATTACTAATGCCTCCATGATATCTTCAGCCACCTCTAGAACTCTGCAGGAGGAGGTGGGTACACCATCTATCTGGTCCTGGTGACTTATTTACCTCCAGACCTTTCAGTTTCCAAAGAAGCTTCTCTCTAATTATGTTAGCTTGATACACTTCGTGTCCCTGACACCTGGAATTCCCATCATACTGCTATTGTCTTCCACAGTGAAAACTGATGCAAAATACTTATTCAGTTCATCCACCATTTTGTTCACTTCCTTACTACCTCTCCAGCATCATTTTCCAGTGGTTCGACATCTACTCTTGCCTGTCTTTTATATTTTACATATCAGAAGAAACTTTTGTTATCCTCTATTATTGGCTAGCTTACTTTTGCATTCCATCTTTACCTTAATTACTTTTTTTAGTTGCATTCTGTTGGTGTTTGAAAGTTTCCCAAACTTCTAACTTCCCACTAATTCTTGCTCTATTATATGCCCTCTCTTTGGCTTTGTTGTCCTTGACTTCTGTTAGCCGTGATCATGTCATCTTTCCTTTAGAGTACTTCTTTGGGAAGTATATATCCTGTGCCTGTGAAATATGTATATATCCTGTGAATTGCTTCCAGAAATTCCAGCCATTGTTGCTCTGGCATCATCCCTGCCAGTGTACTTTTCCAATTAATTTGGGCCAACTGCTCTCTCATGCCCCTGTAATTCCCTTTACTCCACTGTAATACTGATATGTCTGATTTTAGCTTCTCAAATTTCAGAGTGAATTCAATCAAATTCTGATCACTTGCTCCTAAGGGTTCTTTTACCTTGAGCTCTCTAATCAATTCTGGTTCATTGCACAACATCCAATCCTGAATAGCTGATCTGCTACTGGGCTCAACCACAAGCTGTTCTTCTTTAAAAAAAAACAAAAAAAAACTACTATCTCATACTATCTATAAATTTGAACCCTGGAATCCAGCAATAACCTGATTTATTTTTATTCCCCCCCCCCCCCATACTGAAGTCCCCCATGACCATTTCTAACTCCTGTTGTAATTTGTAAGCCACATCCTTACTACTGTTTGGGGGGGTCTGTATACAACTCCCATCAGGGTCTTTTTAGCTCTACCCACAATAATTCAACAACTGTCACCTCTTTTGAATGATTTGAGTTCTTTTTTTTACCAACAAAGCAATTTCACCCCCTCTGCCTTCCTGCCTGTCCTTTCAATACAATGTGTATCCTTGGACATTAAATTCCCAGCTCTCATCATTCAGCCATGATTCAGTGATGACTGCAACGTCACACCTGCCAGTCTGCAACTGTACTGACAGTTCATCTACCTTGTTCCATAAACAGTGCGCAGATGCACCACCTTCAGTCCTGTATTCATCCTTCGATTTTGTCCGCCTTTTAATTTGCAACTTGCCCTCTTTGCTGCAATTTTGTCCTGTCAACAGCCTCTCCTCACGACACATTGCCTATGTTTGCAAACCAGCACCTCATCTTCAGGACTATTATCCGCCTTTTCTATGATGCTACTTGCATTGAAATATAGACAGCACAGGACACTAGTCACATGCTCAACCTTTTGATTCCTAACTTTGTGTAAGGTCTTACCAACATCTGTCTCCACAACCTCTCCACTAACCGTTCTGGCACTCTGGTTCCCATCCCTCTGCAACTCTAATTTAAACCGCAACATGCAGCATTAACAAACCTTCCTGCTAGGATATTAGTCCTTCTCCAGTTCAGGTACAAACCATCTCATCTGTACACCTTTCACCTTCCCTGGAAGAGGGCCCAAAGATCCAAAAAATCTAATGTCCTTCCTCCTACACCAACTCCATGTATTAAGCTGTATAATCTTCCTATTTCTGGCCTCACTAGCATGTGGCACAGGTAACAGTGCTGAGATCACAACCTTGGAGGTCCTGCCCTTTAACTTCGCACTTAACTCCCTGAACTCCCTATACAGAACCTCATCACTTGTCCTACCCATGTCATGGACAACTTCTGGCTGTTCACCCTCCCACTTAAGAATGCTGAGGACTCAATCCAAGATATCCTGGACCCTGACACCTGAGAGGCAACATACCATCTGGGGATTTTGTTCTCCCCACAGTCTCCTGTTTTTTCCACTAACTAATGAATCCCCTATTGGTACAATTTGCCTTTTCTTCCCCCTTCCCTTCTGAGTCACAGGCAGACTCATTGCCAGAGACCAGACCACTGTGGCTTTCCCTTCTTCATAGCCTACCTTTCCTTCCCCCTCGACAGTATCCAAAGTAATATACTTATTGCTAAGAGGGATGGCCACAGGGGTGCTCTGCACTGATTCCTTAACCCCTTCCCCTTCCTGACTGTCACCCAGTTTCCTGTGGCCTGTGCCTTGGGTGTAACTACCTCCCTATGTCCTATCTATCGCCACTTCAGCCTCCTGAATTATCCAGAGTTCATCTCATTTCAGCTCCAACTCCTTAAGGCTGTTTGTCAGAGACTGCAGCTGGATACACTTCTCACAGTTGTAGTGGTCAGGGATACTGCTGGTCTTCCTGCCTTCCCACATCCCATTTCACTATCCTGGCCTGGCATCTCTGCTGTTTTCTAGCTGAACTTTGCTTTCTCAGAGTGAAGCCTCTCTTCGCTGAAGTCTTGAAGGGCTAAAGCCTGAAGATCACTGCTCTGACCGTGTCCACTCAGACAATGGCTGCAGCACTTGCCCCCTGCCTTCCTTTAATTTTCCTTTACTAATCAATCCCAGGCACCGATTGCCACTGGTCAAAGCTCTTTAATGCTGCCATGACCCATTTCTGCCTTTTATCCTTGGGCAGTGAACCTGATTGAAGTCCCCTCCTCTCCAGACTTCTGCTGGTCAAACTCCTTTTGCATTTCTGCACCTGCCCCACCGAACTCATTTCTGCATACCTTGACACTGTCTTATCCACCCTCCCCCCCCCCCCCCCGTTCAATCTCTTCCCACCTATGTTCGTGACACTTCTCATGCTTTGAATTTTTTCAATGATTTTAAGTTCCCTGGCCCCCACCATCTTATTTTACTTTGGACAAGACACTACCTGCTTTCTCCCAGTACGTGGATTGCTACACCAGGGGTAATAGGACTATTGACCTACTGTATGCAAACGTAGAGGAGGCATATAGTGCATCCCCACTGCCTTCATTGGGGAAAGCTGATCACAACCTGGTTTTGTTACAGCCCAGATATAAATCAATTGTGATGAGGAATCACACTAACACACGCTCTTTTAGAAAGTGGACTCCTGAAGCTGAACAGGCCCTTTTAGTTGAATTTCCCCATGGGGATGAATAAAGTATCTATCTATCTATCTCTCAATTTCTCCTTTGGCTCCTCCCACTTCCTCCAAACCAAGGGTGTAGCCATGGGCACCTGCATGGGTCCCAGTTATGCCTGCCTTTTTGTTGGCTTTGTGGAACAGTCCATGTTCCAAGTCTATACGGGTATCCATCCCACTCTTTTCCTTCGCTACATCGACGACTGCATTGGCGCTGCCTCCTGCACGCATGCTGAGCTTGTCGATTTCATTAACTTTGCCTCCAATTTTCACCCTGCCCTCAAATTTACCTGGTCCATTTCTGACACCTCCCTCCCCTTTCTTGATCTTTCTGTCTCCATCTCTGGAGACAGCTTATCTACCGATATCTACTATAAGCCTACAGACTGTCACAGATACCTGGAATACTCCTCTTCCCACCCTGTCTCTTGCAAAAATGCTATCCCCTTCTCACAATTCCTCCGTCTCTGCCACATCTGCTCTTAGGATGAGGCTTTTCATTCCAGGACGATGGAGATGTCTTCCTTTTTTTAAACAAAGGGGCTTCCCTTCTTCCAACATCAACTCTGCTCTCAAATGCATCTCTCCCATTTCCCGCACATCTGCCCTTACCCCATCCGCCCGCCACCCCACTCGGGATAGGGTTCCCCTTGTCCTTTCCTACCACCCCACCAGCCTCCAGGTCCAACGTATAATTCTCCGTAACTTCTGCCACCTCCAACGGGATCCCACTACCAAGCACATCTTTCCCTCCCCCTCCTTTCTGCTTTCCACAGGGATCGCTCCCTACGTGACTCCCTTGTCAATTCGTCCCCCCCATCCTTTCCCACCGATCTCCCTCCTGGCACTTATCCTTGTAAGCGGAACAAGTGCTACACCTGCCCTTACACTTCCTCCCTCACCACCATTCAGGGCCCCAGACAGTCCTTCCAGGTGAGGCAACACTTCACCTGTGAGTCGGCTGGTGTGGTATACTGCATCCGGTGCTCCCGGTGTGGCCTTTTATATATTGGTGAGACCCGACACAGACTGGGAGACCGTTTCGCTGAACACCTACGCTCTATCCACCAGAGAAAGCAGGATTTCCCAGTGGCCACACATTTTAATTCCACGTCCCATTCCCATTCTGATATGTCTATCCATGGCCTCCTGTACTGTCAAGATGAAGCCACACTCAGGTTGGAGGAACAACACCTTATGTACCGGCTGGGTAGCCTCCAACCTGATGGCATGAACATTGACTTCTCTAACTTCCATTAATGCCCCTCCTCCCCTTCTTACCCCATCCCTGACATATTTAGTTGTTTGCCTGTTCTCCATCTCCCTCTGGTGCTTCTCCCCCTCCCCCCCTTTCTTTCTCCTGAGACCTCCCGTCCCATGATCCTTTCCCTTCTCCAGCTCGGTATCACTTTCACCAATCACCTTTCCAGCTCTTAGCTTCATCCCACCCCCTCCGGACTTCTCCTATCATTTTGCATTTCCCCCTCCCCCCACTACTTTCAAATCTCTTACTATCTTTCCTTTCAGTTAGTCCTGACGAAGGGTCTCGGCCCGAAACGTCGACAGTGCTTCTCCTTATAGATGCTGCCTGGCCTGCTGTGTTCCACCAGCATTTTGTGTGTGTTGTCTTTCCAGCATCTGCAGATTTCCTTGTGTTTGCTGGTCAAAGCTCTTTTTCTGTACAGAGAAGCCTATGCCAGCTGGTGAGGAGGGCGGCTGAATGAATGTGTCAGGGTAGTCGATCAGCAGTTGACTACACTACGGAGTTTTGGACTTTGCCCAAGGAGTGTGGTTGGAACGATGAGACCTTGACCACTCTGTACCCCCAAAATTCCAAGGTGAATTACAGGATGTCCTCGCCTTGGGACAGCCATCCACCTCAATAAATGCCTGAAAGTGGGACTTTCTCAGGAGGTCGAAGAGGGTTGGCCCAAGCCTAGCCTCAACGCATCACAGTTCCACTTCCCGAGCTCAGATAATGTCCATCCTGTCTCCTGTCAAGCCAATGCGGATTGGCTGCACAAGACTCTCTGCTGAAGAGAGGTCCCGGTGTCCGAATCGAGACTGCTGCTATTACTACAGGGAAGCAGGCCACCCGTGGGTCAAATGACCAAAGCTGCAGCCGTCAGGAGAACAGCTAAGATAGTCCAGTGTTGGGAGGACTATAACGGTAGCAGCCATGACTCCCAATCCTATTGAATCTGGTGTCACACTGAAGGTGAACAGCTCCTGGGGAAAGAAACAGATGAATGCCTTTGTGGACCCTGGGTCCACAATAATGATTTATTGTGATAATTTCTTGGACTAAATTACCAGCCCATCAGCTCAACAAACTTCTGCAGGAGTTGAGCCAGCCCATGCCTGCAAATGGCCTGGACAGTAATCCTCGTGGGTCCAGGCAGATCCTGCAGCAGACATCCGTTTTTCAAATGAGGATAGGGGAACATGTGGAGGGCATTTATTTCCATATCAATTCTCCTCACATACCTCTGATCCTAGGGCACCCTTGTCTATCCAACCATAACCTTCCTTGAGTTTGAAGGAAGGGAGAACCATTGTATGGTTGAGTCATTGCAAGAGAATGTTTTCATTTGGTGTTCCGACCTCCCTGACACATCTTCATCAGATGGTCCGAGTCTGTTAGTTCCAGCAGGATGATGGAACAGCCTGTCATGACGTTGATGAATTCTTCTGAATCACAGCAGATCTCCAGCCTCTGTTCCCAATGCACAGTGGCCCAGGCCATGGCTCTTCCAGTCAGGAGAGATCATGGAGGGTACCTTTCTGTGATCCATAGGGAAATGGGACAGCTGGAGTTCAAATCCCAATGAAAAGTCAGTGAGGAAGCCCTGGCAAGAACCCAGATCACTGCTGTATTTCTCCAGGGTCGGAAGAGGGACTGACACTGTAGAGTGAATGACAGCATCACCCAAGCAATTCTGCTTCCTCCTAATGACAGTTGGCACAAGGTGACCTGGAAGTCATGTATCTCACAGCTCTGCCCACAGCTGATGAGAGGCTCGGATGCAACCCAGGGTCCGTGTTAGGCTCAATCGTAGCATGACAGGACACCTAGTTAGGGCTCAAGTGGTGGAGTATCCAAGACTAGAATCGAGACACAATACGAGACTGAAATGATGACAGGGTTCTAAACTAGACGCTCGACAAGAATCCAGAGTTGAGGTGACAATGGAGCACTGACTCTCAGTTCAGGTACTCTTTAAATATTAATATCCTGGCACTAAAATATGGCTGCCAATTAGCAGGGGTGGGCCTGCGTCTTTAAAGGGGCCGCACCAGCTATCCATACTCAGCAGAGTCAGAGTCCAAACCCTGGAAGCTGGCACAGTCGGGTGCCTATAACTGTGAAATATTTCACCTTGGCTTTGCACCTTACTGCCTGTCTGCACTGCAATTTCTTTAATTGTTACACCATATTCTGTGTGTGCTATTGCTTTTCCCTTGTGCTACCTCAGTGAGTGCGGAATTTGTTCTTAGAAATGCTTTGCTCTTCAACGTGTTGCCTTTGCCTATTGCAAATCCATTCTAAACAATATTCTGACAAATAAGAATTTAAAAAGCTGGGAACAGTCAGTAGCTCAAACAGCAGAAGTGGAAAGGGAAACACAGTTAATGTTTCAGGTTCAAGATCTTCGTTAGAGTTGTGCATTACTCTCAAAGGCATGGGCAAGGACAGGAATCTCCCACCATCACTGTTCATCAGATCAAAACTGACTTCTGACAGCACCTCTGGTTTGGAACTCCGCCTAAGAAATTGGGTACCGATCAGAGCACTCTAGGTGTGAGTTATTCATCAAGAAACAGAGATGGTGTGACATGACATTCAGTAACAGGAGCAGATGTTAATCCATTTGTGTTTACTAAGCAGTGCAGGTGGATATTCTTATAAGCAGTGGATCTGGGCTGCTCGTTACTTTCTGTAGTTCAGATTATGTTGCAAGCTACAATGAATTTTCTCCAGCTGGCTCGGTAAGTTAGGATAGCCCCTCCACCCCCCCCCCCCTCCCCCCCGCAGGAAGTGACGTCCACTGAAAATGTCGGGCAGTGATCTCGCCAAGGGTAACAGCAAGTACTGGAGCCACAAAGAGCGAAACCCTTTGCTGTTTTCCTGGCTAGCTTTCAGCAATGGTGAAGGGGCTTCACAAGGGTTGTGAGGTAGGGTTTATTGTTGGTGGGGCATTAAGAGGTGGTGTGATAGTCTAGCGATTAGTGTAACACTACCGCTACAGCGACTGCAACCCGGGTGCAATTCTGGCTGCTGTCTGTACAGAGTTTGTATGCTCTCCACGTGACAGCATAGGTTTCTTCCCACATTTCAAAGATGTTCTGGGTAATTGATCACATGGGTGTAATTACTGGTGCAAGCTCATTGGGCAAGATGGGCATGTTACCATGTTGTATCATTAAATAAAAATAAAATTTTAAAAACCATCGGCTATCCGAGAATCTTTCTTGTGATCTATGATGATCTGCATATTTAGGGAAAGAAATCTCTATGAATGAAATATCCATTTTTTCCCAAGAGAACCCTTGAGCATAAGCACAGTTTAGTTGTTTTAGATGGTCAGCTCTTTGTATCCCTTCATCTCTAGTGGAAACATCTCCACATCTACCCTGTCAAGTTCCCTTGAGTTCAGTCTCCATTCTTCTAAATGCCAGAGGATACAAGCCCAATTTGTCTAGTCTTTGTTGATGGGACACCCTCCCAAGAACTAACTTGATGAATTTTCTTTGGATGGCACCAATGCTGCCATATGTGAGAGGTTATGGGCATAAGATGTAGGAATAGCACTGGAGATTGGGAGGTGACAGGTGGAAGTGACAAAGGGATAAAGATAATGGAATCAGATAAGAAAGGAAGAAGGACCATGGAATCAAGGAAGGGAAGTTAGGAGGGCAGAGGGAGTAGTAGGAATGGGAACTACTAGTGGGGAGTGTGGGTGGGGGGGGGGAGATGGGAAGATGGAGATAAAGTTAGATTAGCTTACTTTGTAACCTCAGAAAATGGGACTTTCCATGATATTGCTGTTTAGCTGAAGTGTTGGATACATTGACTGCCTAACAACAATCTCAGCAGATCAGGATTATGTCCACTTCTGACACTTTGCCTGGGAGTGTGAACCCAGTCTCACTGTCCCTGTTCCATTTCAGATGGTATCTTAAAACACAGGAGTGAACTGCAAGTGAGTTTTCATATCAGAGTGAAAGTTTCTGGAACTGTAAATATAGTCAGAACAAAAAAAACAAAAATAATTCAACAAGTTGCTTTGGCATTTGTAAAATACTGTTTCATTCAAGTCGGGTACAGAGTAGGTCTGTTATGCAATAATTCTGAATAAGCAGGACTATGCAATGTAGAAGGCAAACATGGTCTTACAAGAAAGAAATCTGCTGAAACTGTAAACTAGCAATACTGAGCATCACTAAAATATCTGCAATTAAGTTATTTTGGAGCTAAAGGAGGAAATCCCACCTTCTGTGCATAAGTGAGTTCACAAAAATACACCAGACGCATTATACAAAACAATAAAAAATGTATTACTAAGTAGCATATTACATTTTCTCAATTTACTTCAGTTGATTTTCTTTAAATATACAGATAACCAGATAACTTAGCAGAAACTCAATAAGTACATCATTTTCAGCTCTCACTTCCAAGCATTTCATCCGGAAGTCAAAACTATTCAGTGTATCTGGTTGTGTAAAGCAAGAAGCAACAGCTTTCACAAAGGAGGATAATACTGTTCCATACAGGTAACTGAGTGTGTACATTATATATGGCTTACGGTAATTTTGAGAAAGGTACATCCATCCCAGCATGATTAAAAGGAAAATAATTTTGCTCAACTAGAAACCGATTGACTAAGGACAAATGTACCTCAGATAGCTTTAGAATCTATGCTTTACAGGCTGTAAAGAGGTTTAGCATATGGCTGCATTGGTGAGACAGGAAAGGTTTTCTTTTGTTGCGCACACTAAATGCGTACAAAACTTTGCTAGCAGTAGTATTCACCTCCCACCATTTGCTTGCATTGACTTCAAAGGCACTGAATGTACAGGAGAAGAATAAACAATAATCATAACCAAAAGTCCTCCCTCACATATCAGTTACATGAATATTTTTATGTTCTTTGAGGAAGGCACCTGTGTTTGGTTTTCTTACAAAATGCTTCATTTAAACATCTATGTTACTGTTGATTTCATTAATAATAATGTCAAGTAATTACTACAAGATTAGATACTGACATACTTAATGCCTACAACAATTATGAAAATATGTGAAATGCATGCTTTCAAGTCACCAAAACAACATCCAATTGCTTCAAATTCTTTGACATTTAGTGATGTTAATGTATTTTTCATTTGGCTCACTTCTAATTCTAAGACTGCATTAATATCAGATTATTGTTATAGTGCAAATGTTTTGAAATATTGTTTTGGGAGACTAAAGAAACTCAGCTGACCTTCATTTAGATTTGTAAAAGAGACACGGGGGGGGGGGGAGAATTGCACTCAATTTTAGCACTTAAACGTTGAACTTTTCTCCCCTCCACACTAACAGTCAATCACACAACCAATTTCTGTGATTAGCTTTTAGTGCTGATAACTAGTGAAACTGGTATCATTCTGTACATTTTGATGCCAGTGTATTGCAAAGTCTTATTTGACAACATTTCTTTGGCTTCATATTTCTAATATGATGAAATGATTTCATAGATATGCAACAATAGAAAATCAGTAAATGATGGTTTTCTAGCCATTATACAGACATGACTGAAAAAAAGTCTTACAGTATTACTAATCTAACTCAAGACAAATTCATGCAACTTAGGTTGCATGAATAATTTACAAATAACATTTCATTATTTTTCACCTAAACCTGTATTGGCCAGCCAGACAAAAATAAAACATTTGAATGAGTGACCAGCAGAGCACAAAATTCAGGTACAGCTTCACTGTAAAACAAGTAACTGTGGAAGGTTTAGATTTCAGAGACAATGGGATTGTGAACAAGAGCAACTCAAATTGATGTTAACATAGCTGCTGATATGAAAAACTCGACAACAAAGAGTTAATCAAAACAAAACAGACCATTGCCAGTATTTGTAATATCCTATCATGCTTCACAATTTTGAAATGAACTCCTCAGGAATGGGTAATACATTCAAAGTGCAATTTTCATTAATTAAAGCTAGAACAACAACTTTCAACCTTCTTCTCACTACAGCATGGAGACAGAAATTTGTCCAAGGTCACTAATTCAACGTAGTGGCAAATACGTTCTGTTTTCTGCTTCCAAAATCTGATTTTCTACAGCGCCTTCAATGGAGCAACAGTTCAGAAGCAGAGTGATTGAGTGACCGAGGATGAATTTCTACCTCCATGTACCTATTATGTGCTACTCATTAGCCTTCTTCATAAAGTTAAATAAAGTCTTAACCTTTATGTAACAGTTCATATAATAAAGGGAAATACTGCTATATTGGGTGGGGGGGGGGGGGTAGCATTGCGACTGCAGAAGCTGAGTTCTTAGCAGTAGAGAAGTTAAACTTGGCATGCTGGCAAGAATCTTGCCCAACTGTTTGGAATCTTTTTTTCTTCAAGAGAAGGGGAAGGCTAGGACACAACTGTCACAAGCTCCATAAACTACATTCATTAGTGTGTTACCTTAGACTGGCTTTGTGTACTTAATAAATTCACATGCTTACGCACTCAATGTTCTTGCTCTGAATGTTTAAGGACAATAGGACTCCGATCACAGTCTGATGGCTGCATATCAAGTGAGGCGATGTTAGTGCAGAGTGTGTCGAGAAGGT
The DNA here is from genome assembly GCF_048418815.1 of Hemitrygon akajei. NCBI lineage: Eukaryota > Metazoa > Chordata > Chondrichthyes > Myliobatiformes > Dasyatidae > Hemitrygon > Hemitrygon akajei. The sequence goes on from NC_133129.1 coordinate 168,638,991, forward strand.
ATTAATACAAACTTTACTAATACTCTACTAAAAGAGCATTTCAAAACTCTGCAAAAGGCAGAAGGAGCACCATTATTTGAAGCAGAACATGGTTGGAGTGTGCAAAGAGGGCTATTCCAGATTTAAGGCCATGAAGATTAATTTACCTTGAAACTCAACCTTGGTCATTAGATCCAAAAGCTTTATTATGTCTTCAACACAAGTCAGTGAATTTCAGGGACAGAATACATTGCACTGATGTTAACATCAAGCACTGAACACCACTAATTGGTGCTGAAGTTCAAGTCAATTAAGCTGTATATGAGGCAAATGGAATCTTGAGCCTTTTTACCAGAACCAATCAAAATTCTAGGATTTTCATCAGCCCTTTATGATACTTTTTGACAATTATTGCAAAAGTGATTAGACTTGATCTTTTTTCTATTCCCTATGAATTTTGCAGCAAATGATATGCTGAGTGGGCAAACATTAAATAGGGGTTGCAAAACCACCAGGTCCAAACAACATCCTTCAATTTACTACAGAAGTGACCCCATGCAAATTACACTGAGAATGGGCAAATACACATTCTATAGTTGTCTCTGCCACTTGTGTTGTTGAAGCACCAGATGTTGAGGACCATGTGCACTGAAAAACCACAGCAACCAGGTGTGAGATACCGAGGTAGGAATTCCCAAGGAGCAACAGTCAGAGCCTTCATAGGACAGATGATGCCTTAACACTTCTTTTGATTGGCAGCTCAGATTCGTGGTGGTCACTTCTGCCTCAACTTTGGCAGAAACCCTTATCAAACCTCACTGTCTGCAACAGTACAATGTAAACACTTTGAAATTAGAATTTTATAAGGGTGTACTTAACATACCCAAGTCTGCATCAGCAAGTATAATAATCGCAGGAGAAAACCAATGAGTAAATCTATGCTGTAGATTTCATATAATGCTTCCAATAGAGAAATGGTCCCATTCTCTATGATATTGGACTCTCCTTATCTCAGGGACAATTTCTAATTTTGTATTCTCCCGGTACTTATACAAGTAATAAGCAGCCTTTGATATTACCATAAAGATTAAATTCATGGGCTATTTATTGACTCTGCTGTTGGGTTACTCCCAATGACCTGATGGTTTTTCTATTCAGTCTGTGTTAAAAATTAATTGCAAAAGATTATTAGGAACTGTATATTTTTTAAAGAGAGATTTTTTTGCAGCTATTTAACCCAAAAATTATATGCAATATATCTCACAAGAGATCAGTAGTTACCATCTAGGCACCAAATACAGCAGTATTATTTACCTTCTTGGTTCGAGGGTCACAATCTAATGCAATATAATATCTTGCAAGAGTTCTGTTTAGTTTTGTTATAGTGATGCATGCTAAGGGTAAAATTGCCAAGGTGGCAAATTTTTACAGACAGTAGATGGAATAAACAAATAAAGATCAAATAGAAAAAAAATATAGCTTAGAGAAAGAAATCAACGGAACATTGCATCCAAAGGTTTGCATTGATTTTCATAATAATTACAATACATCTTTAAAATGCATCCTAGTATCTTTCTTCCTAATCTTAAATAGGAATTTTTCAATGCATCCAAAGTGACAAAATTTTGGAAGGCTCCATTCACATTAGAAGTTTTTTTGCCATAGAACAAAGGCAAATAATGATTATATCAGAAGCTGTTAGCAGGAGGATTAAGACACTGCCTTGACGGAGACCCTGTACAGGGATCAGACTGAAACTGTGTCCTTATCAAGACGGTAGTATAGGACGGTAACTGAATCAGTGCCAGTGACATGGTGATTACTGGAGCCAAATGCACGTCATCTTAGCACATTGTTCCTTGTTAAAAAGAACTGAATTAATTGATTTATTCCAAAACAACTAAAACATTCTTGTTTTCGAACATTCCCAAACAGACACAGCATGGATTACAGCTCCTCACTCAGCAGTTCCACTCTCTCCGCATGCACTGACACCTCCTTGTTGACCACAATGTTTTCCTTCCCAGCAAGCATTGCCCTCAGTTTGTTGAGCTCATACTCATGTAGTATCTTCTGCGTTAAATACTTCTCTCGTTTGATTCGATCCTTCACCTCCCCTGGGACATCAGGAATTAAAGCTGCAACTGTAAACTTCACCAGAAAGACGACGTGCTGGATTGGAATGGGAAAATATCAGTCAACATGCTGAGGTGAACAATTCTAATACACAGATACTGGGAGGGCATGATGGGAGCCAACAGAGTGAGATGAAACACGTACAAAATGTGCCCCTCCTTCTTCACTTTCTCCCATGGTGCACTCTCCTCTCTCATCAAATTTCTTATTCTTCAGCTCCTTATCATCTCACAGCTTCACACTTTATTCCCCCTCCCCTACACACCCACTTTCTTCCCTATGTGGCTTCACCTGTCACCTGCTTGCTTGAACTTCTTCCCCTCCTCCCAACATCTTATTCTGGCTTCTGCCCCTGCCACCTTTCCTCTCCACAAGTCCTGGTTATGGCGACCACTGATGCCAGGCAATTTCTGAAGAGTACTGATAATGGTCGGGGTCACTCATCTTGTAAAGACATTGCCCAGAAGAAGGCAATGGCGAACTACTTCTGCAGAAAAATTTGCCAATCATGGTCACGAATAGGGCAAAGAATAAGGACAACAGTATGAAGGAGGTGCTAAAGACAGATGGAAGACCATGATCACCAATGTTATATGACACGGCACAAAATGATGATGATGCATTTACAGTGAACGCAATGCAGAGAAGGCTCACTCGGATATCTTCTGGGATGCGTGAAGGGAGGTTGAGCCTATCCTAAATGGAATACAGAAGAATGAGAAATGGTTTTACTGAACTATATCACATTCTGAAGGACAGTTGCAGAGAGAACATTTGTTCTTTTGTGGGTGCCTAAAACTGAGGGTCACAGTTTCAGAATAAATGGTTGTCAATTTAATACGAAGATGAGGAAAATATACTTGGTATTCACTGTCCCATGATACAGCAGAAATAGAGACTCTGAATATAGTTAATGTGGAGACAGACACATTTTAAGGGAATCATGGGAATAAAAAGACAGTAGGAAAGTGGTGCTGAGGTGGAGTTCAATCTACCATGACTTTACTAAAGGGTCAAAGGGCAATAAACTATCCATGGTGATTTTTTTTTTATTATTAATGGATGGTTGGTGATCAAGTGCTTGGTTGGGAATGTCAATTCTTCAGCAAACCATACCCCTCCAGCCCTGTCTGAAATACGTTGCTGGAATTGTGAATGGATAGTTAACCAGATAATGTTTTGACAATCATCCTCACAATTTCAGGCCGGCAACCCAGCTAACAACTTATGCTCACGGTCATCATTATGTGACCGATCCAAATTCCCTTCAACTTAGTTACAACCCTAACATTAGGTAATGTTTATTGCTTGTATCTCAAGAATAGGAGTTTTAAGTACAATACCTCCAAGATGATAATGAATGCCATTTTTGCAGCCAAAATGTGCCAGAATTGCATGGTGTGCTGGAATTCAAATTTATGTCCTGATGGGTAACGATAATCCTTGTATCTATAAAATTAAAAAGGAATCATTGATAATATTTGTGCAACGTAGAAAATGCAATGGAGACTAACATAAACTGCAAATGATATCAAAGCTTAACAGTGAACTTTGATTAAACAGTAGAACCGTCCAGGATATGACCTCTTCTCATTGCTACTATTAGGTAGGAGGTACAGGAGCCTGAAGACACACACTCTAGGAACAGCTTCTTCCCCTCCAAAATCAGATTTCAGAATGGACAATGAACCCATGAACACAATCTTGTTTTTTTTTTGCTTTTTGCCACTAATTTAATTTGATTTTATACTGATTCCAAATCAAGTGTGACGAGATCTGAAGGATTATTCATTATGGACTGTTCCTTTAAAAAGAGAGAGAGTGTGTGTGCTAATTCAAAGAGAGAGCAATGGACAGCCTGTGGTTTGCCATGGTTTCGGCAGGGTGGAGTTATATGATGGACAGCTGGTGTTCAGCAGTTGGGGAATACATACAAGGTCAATTGGCTTTGTAATCAAACACACAGAGACACACGGAAGACACTGATGAAACTGACACTGGATGAGCTTTGTGTGCTCACGACAAGGGTGGGTTTTGCTCTCAATGTGGAAAAGGGGTGACCAGTGGAAAGTTATCGGTGTGTTTAACCCTTGCCTGGGTTGATAGCTTTACCACGTGAAAACGGTACTCTCTTTTGTGTGGTCACAGTTGGTGACTTTAACAGGACTTCGGAGGACAATGGGAAGTTTCGATGGCGTCGGCACTGGGAAAACAAATCACCACTCTCTCTCTCACCCCTCAATCTACTCAATTCAATATCATGAACTGACCTGACTTCATACCTATACCATCGTAAGACTGTATCATTTATCATCTGAGCAGGGAGAAGTTTGGGAACTTTATTTACTCACTTATATATGCATAAACTCTCGTAACCTGTTTGCCTTATCTTGTTTTATATTACGTAGTTACTAATAAAATAGTGTTTTTAACCGAAGACTCAGACTCCAGGTGTGTTCCATTTCTGCTGGTTACCTTTTTAACCCGCTACGGGGTATGTAACACAAGACTAAGAAAGCCACCTTGTTTGATGTGGAGGCTGTGGAGGCTAAACGAGTGCTGCTGTGCCCAAAACCTCAGCTGAACTCTTGGTTCGCTTACCACAACAGGCAGTTCTTGCTGGAAACCTGCACCATAGCTCAGGCCTCTGCTTTTGAGCAGTACTCTCTGCACTTTGAAATAGTTGAATGTTTCACTACGACCTGGCGCGATGTGAACTGAGCCACCGAGGCGAATGTTCAATTGTTGCCAGTGGGCGTGTTGCTTTTGGATATTGAAGGGTGAGCAATGCACCATTCTAGGATGAGATATGAGCCTTACCCTGCACAAATGGCTGGAGGCACTCAGCAGGCCAGGCAGCATCAACGGCGAGGAGTAAACAGTCAATGTTTCGAGCTGAGACACTTCATCAGGACTGTAAGAGAAGGGGGAATGAGCCAGAAAAGGTGGTGGGGTGGGGGTGGATGGGAAAGAACTACAGGCTGCCGGGTGATAAGTGAAGCCCAGTGAGGGGGAGGGGAGGTAACGTGAGAAGCTCTGAGGTGATAGATGGAAAAGGTAAAGGGCTGAAGGAGGAGGATCTGTAGGGGGGGAGAGTGGACCATGAGAGAAAGGGGAGGAGTTAGAGCACCAGAGGGAGCTGACAGGCAGGCGTGGAGAAGTGCTAAGAGGAGAGCCAGAATTGGGAATGGAAAATGAGAGAAGGGGGAGGGGGATAATTACTGGTAGTTAGAGAAATCAATGCTCATGCCATCAAGTTGGAGGCTACCAAGACGGCATAGGAGGTGTTGCTCCTCCAACCTGAGTGTGGCCTCATTATGGCACCATAGGAGGCAATGGGCAAGTTGGAATAGGAATAAGGAGAGGGCATATGGGCATCTAGCCAGCTTGATGAGTGTTAGCTGCTGCTGTGGACTGGCTGTTTCATGTGTTGTCAAATCTTACAAAGTCCCTCTGCATCTGCATTGTCATCTCCCTCCCCCTTTATGTGCCTGCACAGTTCTTCCCAGACTGGAGATTTCTCTCTGATTACAAGCTCCACAGCAGCATCATCATATTCAACTGTTGTCTGCACGATTTGTCTTCTTTAGCACATTGGTTGTTTGTCAGCCTTTGTTATTTTTCATAAATTCTATTGTAGTTCTTTATTTTCCTGTAAATGCCTAGAAGAAAGTGAATCTCAAAGTAGGAACAGTGGATTCCTGCTAATTGGCCATTGGTTAATCGGGACAGTCACTTATTTGGGCCAACTCTTAGAGAACAAAAACTAAATCAATAAAATATTTGAGATTCCCTTCATTTACTTGGGGCTCTATATTATTTAATTGGGACAGGAAACTTGCTGAACAGTTACCAACTATTGTCAACACACACAAAATGCTGGTGGAACACAGCAGGCCAGGCAGCATCTATAGGGAGAAGCATAGTCGACGTTTCGGGCCGAGACCCTTCGTCAAGACTATCTGAAAGGAAAGATAGTAAGAAATTTGAAAGTAGGAGGGGAAGGGGGAAATGCAAAATGATAGGAGAAGACCAGAGGGGGTGGGGTGAAGCTGAGAGCAGGAAAGGTGATTGGCAAAAGGGATACAGAGCTAGAGAAGGGAAAGGATCATGGGACGGGAGGCCTAGGGAGAAAGAAAGGGGAGGGGAGCACCAGAGGGAGATGGAGAACAGGCAGAGTGATGGGCAGAGAGAGAAAGAAAAAAAAGGAGGGGGGAAAGCTAAATATATTAGGGATGGGGTAAGAAGGGGAGGAGGGCCATTTATGGAAGTTAGAGAAATCAATGTTCATGCCATCAGGTTTGGAGGCTACCCAGCTGGTATATAAGGTGTTGTTCCTCCAACTTGAGTGTGGCTTCATCTTGACAGTAGAGGAGGCCATGGATAGACATATCAGAATGGGAATGGGACGTGGAATTAAAATGTGTGGCCACTGGGAGATCCTGCTTTCTCTGGCGGACAGAGCGTAGGTGTTCAGCAAACCGGTCTCCCAGTCTGCGTCAGATCTCACCAATATATAAAAGGCCACACCGGGAGCACCGGACGCAGTATACCACACCAGCCGACTCACAGGTGAAGTGTCATCTCACCTGGAAGGACTGTCTGGGGTCCTGAATGGTGGTGAGGGAGGAAGTTTAAGGGCAGGTGTAGCACTTGTTCCGCTTACAAGGGTAAGCGCCAGGAGGGAGATCGGTGGGAAGGGATGGGGGGGACGAATGGACAAGGGAGTCGCGTAGGGAGCAGATCCCTGCGGAAGCAGAAAGAGGGGGGAGGGAAAGATGTGCTTGTTGGTGGGATCCCGTTGGAGGTGGTGGAAGTTACGTTGAATTATACGTTGGACCCGGAGGCTGGTGTGGTGGTAGGTGAGGACAAGGGCAGATGTGCGGGAAATGGGAGAGATGTGTTTGAGAGCAGAGTTGATGGTGAAAGAAGAGGAGCCCCTTTGTTCGGTTGCTTGAATTTCCAGCATCTGCAGATTCCCTCGTGTTTACTAACTATTCTCAGTCGCACGCACTTGTACGGCTGTTAGACACTCCATGGTGCTTAGAGTGATCAGTTTTTAATTAGCATCAGTAGCATGTTTGTGCTCTAAAAGTAATGATTTTCACCACTGATAGTTGGCAGAACTTAGCCTCTCCAAGAGCAAGCCTCATGTGGTGCCTCCTTGCTGGCAACACATGGAAACTGAACTCCTTTTGGACTGAGGCTGAACCACGGAGGACGGGGAGGAGGTCTGGCCCCTGCACATGTAGCATGTAGGCCCACTGGTGAATGGACACACCTTCGTGTTTGTGAGTCAGATCCCCAGCTACGGGTAAATAGTCCTACTGCCTTGTCAGAAGCCTCAGGAGAGATGAAGTCTATGGGAGTAAACCCAGACAGAAAATCCCAAGTGGACGGATGTGACTGAACATCCTTTTTGCAGCTCCTGCAGCCAAGTTGGTGCCAAACATATTGCTTCACTTTTCTTTGGATTATACTAGTGAGGCTGAGAGGGGGACCTTGATGACAGGGGATCTCAGGATCTCCATACCTTCCACCCAGGCTTGTGCCCTGGAGAGGTCACTCCAGTGCCAAAAAAAAACCATTGTCCTTCGAAACAGACGGATGCCATCATCATTGGTTGGTGTAAAATAAACAGCAAGACAATTCAGAACAGTTTTGTTCACTGTGGTTTCAAGCATTCAGGCTTGGAGATGCTGGAAATGGCCTTGAGTGAAAATGAAAGGATTTCACTACTGTACTTCAACAAGTTAGGAACTACAATGAATTTGAAGGGATGAACAATCATCTTGAATGCTATAATAAAAATAAAGATTTGGGGGATGCAATCATCTAAAGCATTGTATGAATGCAGTTAATTATCTGCACTCGGTGTCTGCACAGATTTTGCTCGCTTAGAGTCAATCAAAAGAACACAGCAGATGAATTCCTCCACTGATAACTACTAATAACAAATACAGTTTTATCGTACTGTAAAGGTATTGGTAGTGTTTTTGATTTATTTCATTTTTCATTTAAATCCATAAATTGTTATTCACTTATTTGGTAGTTTGTCTGTTTTTTATATCTTTTAACTATTTTCATGAAACTTTGCCTAATAGGGGCCAAAGTGTACTGGTCCTGAAGTATCCCAATTGAAAGGAATCTACTGCATATGGTGACATCTATGTATGTTGATGATAAATTTACTTTGACTTTGAACTGGTGGAGATGAGGGCAATATCAGGATCCAGGAAGTCCTGTCACTCCCACACTCACTGTGCTGCCCGGACTCTGGCCTTGAAACCTCATATCTCAGCAATGAATGGACGTATCATTCATACCGGCCTGCCTATAACTAGCCCTCAGGCAAACTCTGCACAGTGCCTCAGTGGTTTGCTGTACAGTGGGAGTACTAGGGAGACAGGGGACTATGTGGATGAGCAGATATCTTTAAAAATATACAGGGTAGTAGGAACCCATTGATGCTCTGATTCCAGAACAAAGAAAGCTGCAACTAGTAGGTGCCCTGTTCGGTGTTAGAGATTGGTGTGTGCTCAGAAAAGCTAACTTTTCTAAATCTTGCCAATGAAGATCATGCAACTTAATTTTCCCAAGTTGAGTACAAAGTGGATTATCAGAATATTGGATCCAAGAACTCATTTAGCATTAAATTTCCCATCTATACCAGGAATGCCACAGCAGCTGCATTAATCTTGCATAACCAATGCACTTTGCCTGTCACATGTCTATAATCCAGATACAAAATTGTTCAAGACACTGGTGTGTGGCGTTCCCTGGTGGACCACCTATGCTACCAAACCCTTGGTCTCTGCATCTACTCATGCACAAGATGATAACAGTCCACATGGATTTATGGCAGGTAGATCAGAGTCCTGGAACATGCCTCAGTTAATCAAGAACCTCTAGGTTTCAGAGCCTTAATTCCAGATGCACACTCAACTGTCAACATACAAAAGAATCGCAATATCTGACATTTTGTTAAAATAAATTTGAAGAGACGTTTACCAGACAAAAGAATGCTTTTTCAGTTCCTACCTGCACGATGTGATTTCAGTGCTACTATATGATGATGTTAATGATTCGTCTTTTAAGACAGAAGTGTCGGCAATTGAAAGACTGTTATTGATATATCCTTTCATTGGTAGGTCACCATTTGTAGAATATGCATATTTGTACACCAAACGTGGGATCATATCAGAAGTAAAAGCCACGATGAAAGCCTAGGGATTTGAAAGGAATCACACAGTGAAGTAGTTTGTCCTTTTGTGCATAAAGTATATAATAAACAATATTTATAAAGGGTGGGGGGGTAATCACGGGCATTAAAACTAATTTTCAATAGTAGCACACACAAAATGCTGGAGGAACTCAGCAGGTCTGGTAGCATCTATGGAAAGGAATAACCAGTCAACGGTTCAGGCAGAAACCTTTCTGGTAATTTTTTTTATTCTGGGCACTGGATCAAAGTGATTCCACACATCGCTTTACAAAGGCAAGGGTCTAGTGAGAGCGGTGAACTTAAGGAACTAAGTGAGAGCAAAACAAAAATATCCTAGAAGATCTGGGGAGCTTAAAAGTTAATAAATCTCAAGTATCTGTGTCTGCAATTTTGAAAGAGGTGGCCTAAGAGATGGTGGATTCTCTGATCTTCTAAGATTCTAGATTCTGAATTTCTTCTGTGCATTGGAAGGTATCAAGCCTGACCTTGCAGGATGAAGGGAGAGAGGAAACTGGGAACTACCCATCTCCAATAGCAGATGTAACCAGTCTCCACAAAAGATGCAAGAAGTGAACATCTTGAGAAGAATATATGGACTGAGCAGCCAACATAGACTTATGGAAGGTAAATCACATTGGACTAATCAGTTGGAGTTCCTTGAGGGTGTGCATAGTATTTTATGTAGAGATACAGCACACGGGCACTTAGGCTCAACATGTCCACACTGTCCAGTTACACCAATGTGATCTACATTGGTATATTGTTGGCAATATTCTGGAGTTATGGTATATAGCAAATATTAATTTCAATAGTAACCAGTCTTCAGACCTGAATGGGGCTTGTGGGTTGAGTTTAAAATGCAGCTGAGAACTGCTGCAAGTGTTCTTGGAGCTGCAGACTGCAATCAACTGCAAACCAAGAAACACCCCACTGACTTGAGATGCATAAATGCAGTGCAGAGTCAGTGGAGGTTAACATCCATTTTGGGTGTCTGGAGTGTTGGTGTGGAGATGGAGGTGTTTGAAAATTATATGTAATTCAAAGGAAGCATTGTAGAGACATTGTAACTATATTGTTTGACCTTTAGTATATGAAAAGTGTCATATAATATTGGGTCGGGAGACCTCTTCTAAGAGTGAATCCTGCTTGTTCTGACAAATAAAGATTTCTTTATCCGCCAACTTCAGTGTCTCTCAGTGACTTCAGTCACAATCAGAACAACCATACATCTTTGAAATAGAATAGTAGCATAGTTAAAAGGGAAACAAGTACAGGTGGTGTATTTGGATTTTCAGAAGGACATTGTGGAGGGTCCATGTGAGGAGTTGGTCAACAAGGTTGCAGTACATGGAGTCAGGGGGTAATTACTAAAGTGAAGAGAGAGAGTTGGTTGTCAGACAGAAAGCCGAGGGTGGAACCAAACCAATCATTCTAAGACAACAGGTCATGACTTACAGGTACGGCTATTCATACCCTATAACAATAATTTCACTGAATGGACCCAATGTCATAATTTCAAAGTTGCTAAACAAGGGCATGATTATGAGCTTGTAGAAGGATGCAAAGAACCTTCAGGGAGGGACATAGTGATGCTGAGACAGAGGGCAAGAGCATGGTGGATGGCATCTCATCCACAGAGATTCATGATAATTCTTTTTAATGAATGTAATAGAAAAATACTTACTGGATGATAAATAATTGGGGATGCTAACATTGAAAGGGACCTGTGTGTTGTTGTGCATGTCTCTCAATGCCACGAAACAAGTGCAACAGGTGATTAAGGAAGAAAAATGTTATTTTGGCCTCAGTCACTATAAGCCCTTTTTATAATGCTATTTACATTGTAAATACATACTCATATTTATGTATTTATGCACATTTTATTCTATATCTGTACTTTAAATTCTAAATTATTTTTATATTCTTTATTCTTTAGAATTGTTGAATGTTGATTTTTTGTTGCATAACAGATGACAGTAAATTCCTAATCTATGTAAATGTATACGGCCAATAAAGTTGATCCTTAATACTTCCAGGCCGAATGGTTTTGCAAGCCATTTCAGGTTAGAGTTGAGAGCCAACCACCCTGGTAGGCTTCTGGTCACAAATGAGGTAACAATGGCATGTTTGCTTCCTATAAGAAATTGATGGACCGAAATGGATGTTATAGCATTTGTTTCATGGTGATTATTACCTACAGAGTGACTGAGGTAATAGATAGAGATTGATGGAGAGAGAGATGCTGGCCTTATCATCAATATCTAAGTTCTTGAACAAAAAAAGAGAAGTTCTTATGATCAGCAGAGTACAAGTCAAGCCAAGTCACATAAAGATATAGGATTCTTCATTGCTGTTTCCATAACAGTCAGGGTTATAGCCCTGAGAGAACCCCTGAACCTGGAGGACTGGTGGACCACTCTTCATCTTGTCTCTACCCTTTTACCTCTTTGCCTTGGGTGACCCAACCAAGAGCCAAAGCACAAGGCCCTAACTCCAAAGAACATAGCTCTCCAGGTCACTGAGGCATGCAACCCTCCAAAACCTACGACAAGGTTGTGCTCCACTTGGAGGTGTGTTAATCTGTAGCTTATCCTTGTAAAAACCATTGCCCTTACCTATACACTCAGGGAGATTTACAATGGCCCAGTAAACTACCACCGCACAGGTCTACGGTAAGGTGAATGCAAACGGGAGTGCTCAAAGGAAGCTCCCACAGTCACAGGGAGAACGTGCAATTCCACACTGGTTAGATCTCTACAACTGTGATGCAGCAACTTCACCAACTGTGCCATGGCGTCTGGGTTATGAGTGGCACTTTGAGGCTCTTATGCCGGACGTATAATGCTCTAAGCACCTTGGCACCACAGTCCCGGCGGGAAGCAGAACACTTACATTTGTAACGACAGATAAGATAGCAATGCCATTCAGTATCTGCTGCCAGATCCCTATGCTGTGAGCCTTTGATGCCACTGGCCTCCGGAACTGCGTGATAAACTTCCACGCATCCACACGGATCTCGATGATGTTGTTCAGCAGAGCAAGAACGGGAGCCAGAGGAAACGAGGCCACGAAAAGAGTAACAAAACCAAACTGGATAACTGCAAAACAAACAGCAGATGACATCAGTAACCAAGTGCGATTGTTTCTGTGTTCAATGTCCATCTAAATATCAGATATTATCAGTCTCTTACCACTCAAAGTTAGTAGCCAACAATTTTTCAGCCCGAGGACAGGATGAAATTTTTGATTGATGCAAAAAAAAGAAAGCCCACAATGTCTAAGGAATATTATTAAAGCTTTTGAAAGCTGATTTTTTATTTTAAAAATGCAACAAAATGGCTGCTCAACTCAAATAAATCATATCAGATTTACATTTGTGGTTATTTACTCAGAAATTGCAATTCAGAAATCAATTTCTTCCAGGTGAGGCGACACTTCACCTGTGAGTCGGCTGGTGTGGTATACTGCGTCAGGTGCTCCCGGTGTGGCCTTTTATATATTGGTGAGACCTGACGCAGACTGGGAGACCGGTTTGCTGAACATCTACGCTCGGTACGCCAGAGAAAGCAGGATCTCCCAGTGGCCACACATTTTAATTCCACGTCCCATTCCCATTCTGATATGTCTATCCACGGCCTCCTCTACTACCAAAATGAATCCAAACTCAGGTTGGAGGAACAACACCGGCTGGGTAGCCTCCAACCTGATGGCATGAACATTGACTTCTCTAACTTCCGTTAATGCCCCTCCTCCCCTTTTTACCCCATCCCTGGCATATTTAATTGTTTGTTTTTTTCTCTCTCTCTCTCTGCCCATCACTCTGCCTGTTCTCCATCTCCCTCTGGTGCTCCCCCCACCCCCTTTCTTTCTCCCGAGGCCTCCCATCCCATGATCCTTTCTCTTCTCCAACTCTGTATCATTTTCACCAATCACCTTTCCAGCTCTTAGCTTCATCCCAACCCCTCTGGTCTTCTCCTATCATTTTGCATTTCCCCCTCCCCCCACTACTTTCAAATCTCTTACTATCTTTCCTTCCAGTTAGTCCTGATGAAGGGTCTCGGCCCGAAACATCGACAGTGCTTCTCCTTATAGATGCTGCCTGGCCTGCTGTGTTCCACCAGCATTTTGTGTGTGTTGTATCAATTTCTTTCCTTCACTTCTTGGGTCCTTAGCTCCCAGTAGAGCAGAGACCATTGATGACCTCTTGTCTCCATCGTTCCAAGTCCTTATGAGCATAAGGCGTAGGAGCAGAATTAGGCCATTTGGCTGATCCTTTTTACACCGCCTCAACCCTATTCCCAGGCCTTCTCCCCGTAACCTTTGATGCTGTGACCAATCAAGAACCTACCAATCTCTGACTTAAATATACCCAACGACCTTGGGATGTAACAAATTCCACAAATTCACCACCCTCTGGCTAAAGAAATTTCTCCGCATCTCTGTTTTAAATGAACACCCCTCTATCCTGAGGCTGTGCCCCCTTGTCCTAGACTCCCCTATCATGGGAAACATCCTTTCCCACCTACTCTGTCTAGGCCTTTCAACATTTGTAAGGTTTCAATGAGATCGCGCCTCATCCTTCTGAATTTCAGCAAGTACAGACCCAGAGCCATCAAACGTTCCTCATATGATAACCCTTTCATTCCCAGAATCATCCTTCTAAACCTCCTCTGGACCCTCTCCAATGTCAGCACATCTTTTCTTAGATGAGGAGCACAAAACTGTTCACAATACTCAAGGTGAGGCCTCATCAGTGCCTTATAAAGCCTCAGAATCACATACCTGCTCTTGTATTCTAGACTTCTTGAAATTAATGCTAACATGGCACTTGTCTTCCTCACCACCAACTCTACCTGCAAGTTCATTTTTAGGTTGTTCCACATAAGGACTCCCAAGTCCTTTTGCATCTCAGATTTTTGGATTTTCTCCCCATTTAGAAAATAGTCTGCACGTTTATTTCTACTACCAAAGTGAATAACCATGCATAGTACAAGCGGCCCACGTTTTTCAAATGTTCGATTTATGACACCTGGCTGTTTCGAAAGACCTACATTAGTTACCTGTTTTCACTAACAGAAGAGTGTTTTAACTGTTATGAAAGAAGGCAGTGCGCTCCCCGAGCAGCCAGGCTCCCCCACCCCACCCCCGGAACTGCATTCTAGCTGCCATTGCTTAAACACGTGCCTATGGGCATCTGTGCTTTACAGTATCTCGACTTATTTTGTTCACCCGTTAGCAAGTTAAGTTCTAAGGTATCGGAAAAGCCTAAAAGAGCTCGTAAGGGTGTTACACTTTGCGTAAAACTAGACAAAATTAAGTGTTTCGATCGTGGTGAATGAAGAAAGGACATTTGTCTGCGCGCTGAACTTGACTGCGTCCACCATTCGCACTATAAAGAATCGTGAAAGCTGCTGATGTTACTGTTGGTTCTGCTCATAGCAAAGTGGTCTCTTTTAGTTGGTGTCCAATAATGGATAAAATGGAAAGTCTATTGATTGAGTGGATTGATGGGTGTACAGAGCGTGGTGTTCCTTTAAGTTATCTTATACTTAAGGAGAAATCAGTCAGGCTTTTTAATAAGCTGAAACAGAAAGCACTGGGCGATGGTGATGAAAGCGTTGCTAAAGTGGAATTTAAAGGTAGTCATGGATGATTTGATCGGTCTCTGAGGCGAGGGCGGCTTCATAGTTTAACGTTTACTGGAGAGAGTGCTTTGGCTGATACTGAAGCTGCCAAAAAGTTCCCAGCAGAACTGAAGAAAATAATTACAGAAGGTGGTTATTCGTATAAGCAAGTGTTTAACTGTGACAAAATTGCAATTTATTGGAAAAAAAATTGGCGAGCAAGACATTTATTTCGATAGAAGAAAAGCGGGCTAAGGGACACAAGGCATCGAAGGACAGGTTTACCCTAATGCCTATTATTAACGCAACTGGTGATGCTGTCCTTAAGCCTCTACTAGTGTACCATTCAGAAAATCCAAGGGCACTTAAAGGTGTTGATAAGAATACACTTCCTGTTGTGTTCCGTTCACATCCAAGTGGTTGGAATATCAAAGTGCTTTTTTCTGAGTACGTGAGTGGATACATTAGTCCTTTTATTGAAAAATACTGTAGAGAAAATAACCTCAATAATAGGTGTCGTGATTGCTGTCTTCCCAACTCTGGTAAGTGAAACTACACTGTACATACATTATTTTTACTTTATATAGGCTGTGTATTTTTATGTGTTAGTTGGTATGATTTGGCAGCTTCATAGCTTAAAGGTTACTGGAGAGAGTGCTTCCGCCGAGAGCTCTTGTGTGAGATTTTCGCTACGCTAGACACTGATGCAATGATTGCAGAAAAGTATTTCTACTTTATATAGGCTGTGTATTTATCATATCATTCCTGCTTTTACTATATGTTACTGTTATATTGGGTTTTGTGTGTTACTTGGCATGGTTTTGTAGGTTATCTTTTGGGTCTGGCAATGCTCAGAAATTTTTCCCATATAAATAAATGGTAATTGCTTATTCACTTTATGACATTCTGGCTTACGAACCATTTCATAGGAACGTTCTCCCTTCGGATAACGGAGGAAACCTGTATTTCATTTGCCACTTTCTTGCTCATTCTCCTAATCTATCCAAGCCTACCTGTTTCCTCAATACTACCTGCCCCTCCACCAACATTTGTATCATTTGCAAACCTGCCAACAAAGCCATCTATTCCATCATCTAAATAATTGATATACAACATAAAAAGAAGCGGTCCCAACAGCAACCCCTGCAGAACACCACTAGTCACTGGCAGCCAACTAGAAAAGGATAATTTCATTCCTACTCGCCGCGTCCTGCCAATCAGCCAATGCTCTAACCATGTTAGTAAATTTCCTGTAATACCTTGGGCTCTTAACTTGGTAAGCAACCTCAGGTGTGGCACCTTGTCAAAGGCCTTCTGAAAGTCCAAATATAAAACATCCACTGCATCCCCTTTATCTATCCTTCTTGTAATCTCCTCAAAGAATTCCAACAGGTTCGTCAGGCAAGATTTTCCCTTAAGGAAATCATGCTGGCTTTGTCCCATCTTGTCCTGTGCCACTAGTACTCCATCACCACATCCTTAACAATCGACTCCAACATCTTTTCAGCCACTGAGGTCAGGCTAACTGGTCTTTAGTTTCCTTTCTTCTGCCTTCCTCCTTTCTTAAAGATCGGAGTGACATTTGCAGTTTCCCAGTCCTCTGGCACCATGCCAGAGTCCAATGGTTTTTGAAAGATCATTGTTAATGCCTCCAGAATCTCTCATGCTTCCTCCTTCAGAATCCTAGGGTGCAGTTCATCTGGTCTGGGTGACTTATGCACCCTTAGGTCTTTCAGCTTTTTGAGCACCTTCTCCCGTGTAATAGTAACTGAATTCACTTCTCTTCCCTCACATACTACAGCATCTGGCACACTGCTAGTGTCTTCCACAGTGAAGACTGATGCAAAATACTCTAGTTCATCTGCCAGCTCCTTAACCCCAGTTATTATTTCTCTGGCCTCATTTTCTAGTAGTCCTATATCAACTCTCATTTCTCTTTTTTTTTTTACAGATTTGAAAAAGCTTTTACCCTCCACACTGATGCTGTTTGCTAGCTTGCCTTCATTTTTCATTTTTTTTCCCTTCTAATGATTCTTTTAGCTGTTCCCTGTAGGGTTTTAAAAGCTTCCCATTCCTCTATCTTAGTCGATAATATGGTTGGAATTCATCAATGTTTCTATAATCCATTATACCTACTGTCCTGGGGAATGGCCTATACAACTTCACCAGAGCCCTGTTGGCCGGCCTTCCGATTTCCACCTCTCACGACAGGAACACTGGGTTGAACTTTTCCTTCACACACAATTGGGCAGTTCTTGTGCTGAGTCATCCACATTGAGTCACACTGACTTTCATGCCATGGTTCACAGAATGATCCCACTTTTGGAGCATTGTGGGGGCATTTGGACTACTGTTGGATACCGTGGTTGTCCCAATGCTAGATAAAGCTGTGAGCAGGATGGGCCAGTGGGTAATAGTTTAGTGAGGACTATGAATAAAAGCTAATTTCTTCTGTAATTCAAACCAACTTCCCTTTTTCATTTTGTGTGTGAATGCTCAAATGTTCTTCTATTCTTACCACTTCATTTCCTGCAATTTTTTCACTTCTTCATTGTGAGGAAGAAAGGATCTGAAGTATCATTAATTTCTGATTTCCCTTACTGAACTTAAAGGGCAAGGTTTCAAAGCTCTTATAATAAATATTCCAGATATGTTTGAAAGGGTCTGCAATTTTTTTTTTTTTTGCTCTGTGTACACAACATAAACCAGGGAACAGTATCAATTTTTACAGAGTAAAGGGTAATGTTTTAGATGCACTCGTTTAAAAACTAAATGATTTAATTTTAAAATATGGTTGATGGAGTAGGTGCTTTAACTTTAGGAGAAGCTGCAGGATGAGAATCACGATTGTGCAATAAATTTCTCAATCAACCGCACATTGGTGGGTGGACCAAATAGACAACAAACACTCCATCGGAAAGAAGGAAGCAATCCGTCTGTCATACAACAACACTGGACAGTTGCCATCTGCTGACTTGAGCTGAGTTTCCAAGAACACAGCCAGTTCCTCATACAGCAACCCCATCAGTTATATTTCCCCGCTTTATCCATATTGACTGCAAGAATACATTAATTCTCCCTCGAAAGCCTGGATTGATTCTATTTTCATCACCTTCTAGGGATCATTTCTTCTGCAAATCAATCCAACATCCCTTTATCATTATGGGTATGAATGCTCAAATGTTTCTCTATACCCATCACTTATTTTCCTGCAAAGGTATATCACTTTGGATATTGTTGTGGGGGGGGGGGGGGAGGGAAATGGGTGGGGAATGATCTTAACAGAGGAAAATCACAGTGGTTGGGTCCCTGGCACCGAGTCTGCCTCTGTGACTCAGATGAGAACGAGAAAGACAAGACACCCTGAGTTGATAGGAGATTCGATAGGGGAATGGACAGGAGGTTCTGTGGGTGAGAATGAGATAACTAGATGTTGTGTTGCCTCCTGGTTGTCAGGGTCTGGGATATCTAAGTGGAAAGGTGAACAGCCAGGAATCGTGGTCTATGTAGGTACCAATGACATGGGTAGGACAAGTGATGAGGTTCTGTATAGGGAGTTCAGGGAGTTAGGTGCTAAGTTAAAAGGCAGGACCTTCAGGGTTGTGATCTCAGGAGGCTAGAACCAGTAAGATTATACAGTTTAATTTGTGGCTAAGGAGTTGGTGTAGGACGGAGGGCATAAGATTTTTGGATCATTGGTCTCTCTTTCAGGGAAGCTGGGACCTGTACAGAAGGGACGGTTTGTTAACGTTGCACGGTGGGGTTTAAACTAGAGTTGTAGGGGAACGGGAACCAGAGAGCCAGAACAGTTAGTGCAGAGGTTGTGGAGGCAAATGTTAGGAAGACCTCAGATGAAGTTTGAAATCAAAAGGTTCAGCGTGGTGCGACAAAATCGAAAAGGGTGTGAATACAGATTGGAAAGTGTTGTATCTGAATATACACAGTATCAGGAATAAGGTAGATGAACTTGTAGCACAGTTGCAGATTGGCAGGTATGATGTTATAGGCATCACGGAAACATGGCTGAAAGATTATAGCTGGGAGCTTAATGTCCAAGGACACATATTGTATCAAAAGGATCTGCAGAAAGGCAGAGGGGGTGGCGTCGTGCTTTTGGTAAAAATTAAAATCAAATCATTAGAAAGAGGTGACATAGGGTCAGAAGGTGTTGGATCATTGTGGATAGAGCTAAGGAACTGCAAGGGTAAAAAGCTCCTGATGGGAAATGTGTACAGACAAACAATAGTAAGGATGTTCCCTACAAATTACAATGGGAGATTGAAAATACATGCAAAAGGGGGACTGGGAAAATCAAGTTTGTGCTGGATTACAGGAGGGGGAGTTTCTAGACTGCTTATGAGATGGCTTTTTAGAGCA
The DNA here is from genome assembly GCF_048418815.1 of Hemitrygon akajei. Taxonomy (NCBI): domain Eukaryota; kingdom Metazoa; phylum Chordata; class Chondrichthyes; order Myliobatiformes; family Dasyatidae; genus Hemitrygon; species Hemitrygon akajei. The sequence continues at coordinate 168,658,332 of NC_133129.1, forward strand.
GTTCATGGTTGAGCCCATGAGAAGATCAGTTATTTTGGATTGGGTGTTGTGCAATGAACTAGAATTGATTAGAGAGCTTAAGGTAAAAGAACTCTTAGGGGAAAGTGATCACAGTACGATTGAATTCACCCTGAAATTTGAGACAGGGAAGTTAAATCAGTGTATCAATATTACAGTGGAGTAAAGGGAATTACAGAGACATGAGAGAAGAGTTGGCCAGAATTGATTGGAAAAGAACACTGGCAGGGATGATGGCAGAGCAGCAATGGCTGGAATTTCTGAAAGTAATTCGGAAGGCACAGGATATGTAATCCCAAAGAGGAAGAAGTATTCTGAATGAACAATGACACAGCCATGGTGAACAAGAGATGTCAAAGCCAACATAAAAGCCAAAGAGGGGGCATAAAATATAGCAAAGGTTAGTGGGAGTTAGAGGATTGGAAAGCTTTTGAAAATCATCAGAAAGCAACTAAAAATGTCATTTAGGTAAAGATGTAATACGGAAGTAAGCTAGCTAATAATATTAAAGAGGATTCCAAAAGTTTCTTCAGTGTAAAAGAGAGGTGAGAGTGGATATCGGACTGCTGGAAAACAATGCTGGAGAGATAGTAATGGAGGACAAGAAAAAAATGGCAGATGAAGTGAATGAATATTTTGTGTCCACCTGCATGGTGGAAGACACTAGCAGTGTGATGGAATTTCCAGGTGTCAGTGGGTATGAAGTGTGTGAAGTAACCATAACTAGAGAGAAGGTTCTTGGGAAACTGAAAGTTCTGAAGATGGGTAAGTCACCTGGACCAGATGGTGTACACCCCAGAGTTCTGAAAGAGGTGTCTGAAGAGATCGTGAAGACATTAGCAATGATCTTTCCAGAATCACTAAGTTTTGGAATGGTCTAGAAGACTGGAATATTGCAAATGTCACTCCACTCTTCAAGAAGAGAGAAAGAAGCAGAAGAAAGGAAACTATAGGCCAGTTAGTCTGACCTCAGTGGTTGGGAAGATGTTGGAGTTGATTGTTAAGGATGAGGTCTCAGGGTACTTGGAGGCACATGATAAAATAGGCTATGGTTTCCTCAAAGGAAAACCTTGCCTGACAAATCTGTTGGAATTCTTTGAAGATATAACAAGCAGGATAGACAGAGGAGAATCAGACCATGTTGTGTACTTGGGCTTTCAGAAGGCCTTTGACAAGGTGTCGCACGAGGCTACTTAACAAGCTATGAGTCCATGGTATTACAGGAAAGATTCTAGCATGTATAATGCAGTGGTTGATTGGCAGGAGCAAAGAGTGGGAATAAAGGGAGCCTTTTCTGACTGGTTGCACGGGGACCTTTTTATGTTATATGTCAGTGATTTGGATGATGGTATTGATGGCTTTGTTGCAAAGTTTGTAGACTATATGAAGATAGGTGGATGGGCAGATGGTTTTGAGGTTACAGAAGGAGTTAGATTAGGAGAATGGGCAAAGTATTGGCAGATGGAATGCTGTAACAGCTAGTGTATGGTCATGCATTTTGGTAGAAGAAATGAAAGGGTTGACTATTTACTAAATGGAGTGCAAATACAAAAAACCGAGGTGCAAAGGGACTTGGGAGTCCTTGTGCAGGATTCCGTAAAGGTTAATTTGCAGGTTGAGTCTGTGGTGAGGAAGGCAAACGCAAAGTTAGAATTCATTTTGAGAGGACCAGAATATAAAAGTAAGGATGTAACGTTGAAACTTTATAAAGCACTGTTTTGTGAGCATGCTCAGGCCCCTTATCCGAGAAAGGATGTGCTGAAACTGGAGATGGTTTAAAGGAGATGCATGAAAATGATTCCAGGATTGAAGGGCTTGTCATATGAAGGGCGTTTGATGGCTCTAGACCTGTATTCACTAGAACTCTGAAGAATGAGGGTTGACCTCATTGAAACCTACTGAATGGTGAAAGGCCTTAATTGAGTGGATGAGGAGAGGATGTTTCCTATGGTGGGGGAGTCTAGGACCAGAGGACACAGGCTCAGAATAGGGCGGCATCCTTTTGGAATGGAGATGAGGGGAAATTCCTTTTGCCAGAGAGTGATGAATCTGTGAAATCTGTTGCCACAGCCCCGCTGTGGAGGCCAAGTTTTATGTATAGTTAATGCAGAGGTTGATAAATTCTTGATTGGTCGGGGCATGAAGGGATTCAGGAAGAAGGCAGGAGACTGGAGCTGCGAGGGAAAATGGATTGGCCATGATGAAATGGTGGAGCAGACGCGATGGGCCAAATGGCCTAATTCTGCTCCTATATCTTATTTTATGATCTAATTTTATCACTCCCTCGTTGTGCGGAAGAAAGGATACGAGATGACTTCCCTTACTGAATTTACAAGGGCAAGGTTTCAGAGCTTTTATACCCAAAGCCATTGTGAGGAAGATTTTCCTTCACACCCCCCTTGTATCTTTTGCATTAAAATTCAAATTAATTCCCCTTTGAATATAGTTGAAATCTTGAGGAATTGGATGTTGGAACCAAGAAAAAAACTGCACTACCATAATTTTGATAGAGCACAAAATTCATTAGTGTTCTTTGAGAAGTAATCATAGGTCGAACAGCAATGCTCTTGTCCTCGATAAGGAGGATGTTGACAGATTACTTTACTCACCCATTTCCAGGTATTCATAGAAGAGGCCGAGCTGGCCCATGTCCTGTAGGTCGTGGTCCTGCTCCCAGCGGGAGTACAGTCGCTCCGGATGATGCCTGGCATTTCGACTCACCCACCAATTTTTTATCCAGCTGCAGAAATAGCATAACATAAATGAAGAGCTTTATCCTGCACTGATTGACCGGAGCAGAAAACACTCCTGATTTACAGAGGTACCCAATGACCACTGTGTGCTTTATCTCTGAAAATCCTTGCAAGATGACGAAAGAGGCACATCTTAAAGATAGATCAAGAAATCTGATCAAATCCCTGAGTGTAGCATACGATCACACAATTATGGGCTCGGTTTGAAATTTGCTTGTTATTTGCTAAAATAATGAAAGAAAGCTGCATTCATCATGCTAATTTAAAATATTAATTTTTGTTTCTAATCCACAGTGTGTTTGAGAGAAATCTGAACTGTGTAAAGGTAGGTGAGTAGGTACTGGATGTTGGGAGATTCCAATTATCCTGGAGCAGGGTTTCCCATCCTGGGGCTCACAGATCCCTCCGTTAATGTCATGGCTCTAATGCCTAAAAAAACACTGGGCACCCTGGCTCTAAAGTAAAGTCTCAGTTTGTGTTGGATGCTGACAACTTATCTTCCTTCAAGATGGAGTTGCTGTAATCTGGATAAGGAGCTTCAATCTCAAACATGGACAGTTTCTTCCCTGCCCCCACCCAGACTCTGCTTGACCTGCTGAGTTCCTCCCGAAGATTGTTTGTTTCTCCAGATCCCAACACCTGCAGTCTTTTGTCCTTGGTGATGAAGGGTAACAAATGGTTTATGTGATTCCCTGGACTGGGCTTGACCGCTCAAACGGAGATCAGACAGAAATTTCGCTCTTTATTGGCCAAGGACTTTATTTATTGCTTCTGTCATAAGGCACCCATGGGTGGGGTTGAGGGAAGAAGGAGTCAAATTTATACATGATGCTTTGGGACTGACAAAATGGAGCAGCAAGTTTTTTTTTCCTGCAGATCTATCTAGTGTATGAAATAGGTTCCCCAGGCCACCTCCTGAGTTACAAACTCTTCCCTCACTGAACCTCAGAAACTCTAGTGAACAGAGAGCTGGGTTCATGAGGAGTAATTGAACCTGTTAATAAAAAAACTATTACCTAACTTTCAAGGTTACTCTTCAAGACACAAAGAGCTGAACAAGAGCCGAAGTTTGTTTATTAATTCTTTAAAATGTGAAAGAGCCCTGTATTTAACAATTTAGCCAAGGAACCAGCAGGGATGAGGAGTGAAAAGGAGGGGGAATGGGATGGAAAATCAGACTCTGGAACCAGGCAACATGGGATGCCCAGATTCAGAATTGTAGACATTCCCTCCAATATTGGGAATTAAAATCTTCCAACCTGCATCAGTTTTCTCTTTATAATCTCCAACACACTAGTAGGGCCAAAATGAGCCTAAAGCATCGTTATGAGGTTCAGATGTTATTTAATATACTTATAGTATCATGAGTGGGAGCAGCAACTGAGAAATGAACTTACGGCCAGAAAGATTCCTGGATGTTGCCCCAGATTTGTTTGCCAGCCATGATGATGGTAAGCTGGGTGGTCAGTTCAATCAGGCATCCACCGGGGTCACACTGTCAGAAGAAGCCGGAGAGAGAGCAGGGTCAAAGGGAATAAAAATTAAATTAAATGATTGCTTATCACACCCTGTAAACAATCAAAGACAATTTTTTCAAATGTTTGTTCTTCTATTGCGGTGAACTACATATACCTGTCTGGACACGCCCCCTGCTGACTGCTCCTGTGGCTCCTCCCACAGACCCCTGTATAAAGGTGATGGAGGCCTGAGCCCGGCCTCTCAGTCTCCAGGATGTAGTATGGTGGTCACTCACTGCTTGTTCCTTCTTCCAGTCAATAAAAGCCGATACCTCGCTTTTACGTCTCAGAGTGAGTTATTGATGGTGCATCATCTATATCAATGAAAACTGTGAAACCAGGTACTAGGCCTCAAGACCTCCTTGTGCAACTGGATCCTCAATTCCTTCATTTTCAGAATCAGATTGGCAACAACATCTCCTCCACAATCACCATCGGCACCGGTGCACCACAAGGCTGTGTGCTTAGCCCCCCGTTCTACTCACTTTATAAGTTATGACTGTGAAGGTAAGCACAGCTCCAATGCCATCTTAAGTTTGCTGACGATACCACTGTTGTTGGCTGAATGAAAGGTGGTGACAATTCGGCATAAAGGAGGGAGATTGAAAATCTGGATGAATGGTGAGCAACAACCTCTCACACAATGTCAGAAAGACCTTAAAACTGGTTATTGACTTCAGGAGAAGGAACCCGGCCATCCTCGAGCCAGTCCGCATCAGGGAATCGGAGCTGGAGAGTGTCCGCAGCTTTCAAATTCCTCGGCATCATCATTTCAGAGCATGTGTCCTGGGTCCAGAACACAAATCCCATTACAAAGAAAGCACAGCCACACCTTTACTTCCTTAGAAATTTGCGAAGATTCAGCGTGTCATCAAATTTCTACAGATCCACAGTGCAGAGTATACTGTCTGGTTGCGTCATGGTCTGATAAGGAACACCAATGCTGTTGAACGGAAAAGCCTACAAAAAGTAGGGGGATGCAGCCCAGTCCGTCACCGGTAAAGCCCTCCCCACCACTGAGCACATCTACAAGGAGCACAGTTGCAAGAAATCAGCAGCCATTATCAAGGACTCCCACCATTCAGGCCACAATCTCTTCTCGCTTGCTGCCATCAGGAAGAAGGTACAGGAGCCTTGGGTTACAAAACCCCAGGTTCAAGAACATTTGTTTTCCCTCAACCATCAATCTCTTGAACCAGAGAAGATAACTTCACTCAACTTTACTCACCCCATGACTGAACTGTTCCCACAACCAATAGACTCACTTTCAAGGATTCTTTGTCTCATGCTCCTGAAAGCTGTTGCTTACTCATTTAATATTATTTTTTTTTCTCTCGTTTTGCATTTGCACAGTTTGCTGTCTTTTGCACATTAGTTGTTTATCTGTCTTTATTGTGAGCAGGTTTTCATTGATTCATTGTGTTTCTTTGTATTTACCATGAATGCCTGCAATAGAATGAATCTCAGGGGACTGTGTAGTGTCATACATGTACTTTGATAATAAACTTACTTTGAACAATGAACCACAGAAGTAAAGCCAAAGGGGTGACTATGAGAGTTAAATTTGATCTCACAGTAACTATTGAGGCCTCAAAACACACAGAGACACGGACACACGCACACACACAAGACTGAGGGTCCAGAAGCACAGTCCGTCATTTTCTCTGAATGATAACAAGCCTGATGACAGTGAGTGTTTATCCCTCTAATACATCTGTTCTGCTTTCTGTTTACATTGATAACAGTGAAAATCGATACTGAGGAGTAATCTGCAATGGGAAATGAAGTGGAGAGAGGAATATAGGGTACCTCGTTACACCGCTGTATTCTAACTTGCCACTGTTATCCCAATTGGAGTTTCTGTAATTACACATTTATGCCACTGGAGGGCGAACTTGGCCTAATACACGCCAGCTTACTCCACTCCACTCCATGCGGAATACTTAAGAATAATCCTCAGTAATGGACAACAGTCAAAGTGTTCAAGGAATTAAAGATTCTGAGCAGCCAGGTATAAAACAGTTGAATCTTAACAACTTTCTATATTTAGATCCATAATTAAAAAACAAATAGCTTTCAAACAAGTACTTTTGTACAAGGGACATTCATGATTTATATGATTGTTACACACATCCGATTTTGACACTGGTTGGGGGGTGGTATTAACTCAAGTCTCCTTGGCCTTTCGTACCTGAAAGAGATTTTTAAAATTACTGTCCTTGATTTCAAGTCCCTCCTGCTCATGCCCGTTCCTACCTCTGTTACCTCAGTTGAAATCCCTCCACTAATAGAAGCCATGTCTTGGAAATTCCATCCTTTCAAATAATCTCTTCTCCCTCTCCTTTAAACATTAGGTCTACTTCTTGGACCAAGCCTTCAGTTGTATGCCGTTGTACATCAGTGTATGGTAATATTGCTGTAAAAGGCTTCAGTACATTTCTAATAGCAATATACTGACCAACCGAGCATCTTACCTCTTCGTTCCTCCATGACCCAAACAGATAGTTGTATTCTCCAGGGTGACCGATAAACTTGCCCTTGAAGAAGGCAACATAGAAACACGAGGAGTAGTAGTTAACAAACTGAAAGAGGAACATTTTCATGGTCAGTCGGTTCTCGTACTCAAAGTGAGTTTTGGGGATCTCTGTTGAACAAAAACACACAAGAAAGAAAACAGTCTGGTTAATACACAGAAGATCTGTGACCTCACCAAACAGATATGGTAGTGTCACTTTTAACCATCCTGCCATTCTGAGGAAAGTTATGTCCAGGACCAGCAGGCAGGGAAAATTATGTGTCTTTCTCCAACCCCATGTCCTTGAAAATAAAAGCCTACAAAAAAAAATAGTGGAAACAGCACAGCCCATCACCGGTAAAGCCCTCCTCACCATTCAGCACACTTACAGGAGGTGCTGTCGCAAGTAAACAGCATCCATCATCAAGGAACTCCACCATCCAGGCCATGCTGCTGCCATCAGGAAGGAGACACAGGAGCCTCAGGTCCCACACCACCAGGTTCAGGAACAGTTACTACCCCTCAACCATCAGGCTCTCGAAACTGAAGGGATAACGTCACTCACCCTAACACTGAACTGATTCCACAACTATGGACTCATGTTTAAGGACTCTACATCTCATGTACTTGGTATTTATTGTATGTTTGTTTATTTATTTATTTATATTTTAACATTTGCACAGTTTGTTGTCTTTTGCACACTGTTTGGTTGTCTTTATTGTGTGCATTTTTTTCATTGAATCTATTGTGTTACTCAGTATTTAATGTAAATGCCCACAGGAAAATGCATTGCAGGGTAGTATATGATGACATACATGTGTTATGTATTTAATATTTTAGTAATATTGTAAATATATTGTTTGATTAAGCATTCCTTGTTTACTTAAATAATTCTTGAGGTTTATATGTTAAAGTGTGTGAATGGCATATGTTATAATGTCATCACGTTATAAGTGTGCGCTTTGCCAAAGTTTAAAAAAAACAAGAGGTAAACCAGCATCTCCCAGCTCCACGTTTTTCTGTCAGTTAGTTTTATCTTTTGGAATTACAAAACACAACAATATGTATTTTGATAATAAGGTCACTTTGACCTTTGAGGAGGTTTGTGGAAATACTGACAGTTCAGAAGAAGCAGATCCCTCATTCTTTATGCCAAAGTATTTGTGTAGGATCTCAGCATTCAGCTCCAATAAGATTAAAAGTAGAGCAAGGCAATATTTTACAAGCACAACAAGCATTACCTGCAACACCATTCCCACTCCAGTGTCCACTTCCATTGCGTCACTGTAATTCTTTGGGGGAATGGGTAAACTGGGTCTCGTTCACAGCAAACTTTGAATAGTATAGTGAACGAGGCCCAGTAAACTGCCTTCCTTTCTGGGACCTGGACATTACAAAATTAATAGGATTAAATAAAAGCTCATTTTTCTTGGAGGGGACTGCATCAGTCAGGTTTGGAGAGTTTCACTTTGGGCCACACTGGTGTAGTGTAGGTCTCTGTTAGTCTCGATAGACCATGGATTTACGCCTTGGAAAGTTTCCAGGGTGCAAGCCTGGGCAAGGTTTTTTTTATGGAAGACCAGCAGTTGCCCAAGCTGCAAGTCTCCCCTCTCCACGCCACCGATGTTGTCCAAGGGAAGGGCATTAGGACCCATACAGCTTGGCACCGGTGTCATCGCACAGCAATATGTGGTCAAGTGCCTTGTTCAAGGACACACACGCAGTCTCAGCCAAGGGTCGAACTAGCGATCTGAACGCCTTAACCACTTGGCCACGCGCCAACACAATGCCACACTGGTACTGGTAGATGGTACACGCCTGTCAAAACTGGCACTAAATTCAGATCACTAAACTCACAAAACAATATACAGAATTGAGAAAGCACCTGAACATTCGTCTTCGATGCACTCTCTCAGGTTGTACTGAAGAAATCAATACATATGGCAAAGGATTTCCACACAGATCACACATACTGTGATTCAGCTTTCCCAACTGACCCAGAAACCAAAGTTAGTTCCCCATGAAACCCAATATATAAAATACTACAGCACAGAAACAGGCCACTTGGCCCACGTTCTCTTTGCCAATCAAAACTAATCCCATTGATCTGCTCACGATCCATAACCCTCTACCCTTGCCTGTCCGTGTACCTCTTACACATTGCTAATCTATCTGCCTCAATCACTTCCCTTGGGTGATGCATTCCAAGCTCCTACCTCTTCCCATGTGGGGAAAAAAAACTTGCTTTGAAAACTTTTTTTTAATATTTCGCCCTCTTACTTTAAAGCTATGCTCTCTAATACTTGACATTTCCACTCTGGTATAAAGTCTCTGACTATCCATGCCTCTCAATTTTATATATTTCTAACAAGTCAACCCTCAGCTTCCATCACTCCAGAGAAAACAAGTTTGTCCAGTTCCTCCTTATAATTAATACTCTCTAATCCAAACAATATCCTGGTGAAACTCTGCTGAGCCTTCTCTAAAGCCTCCGTTCCGATGACAAAATGACCAGAATTAGACACAACATTCCAATGAGGCTTAACTGCTAACTTTTATACAGATGTGGAAATATTTGCAATAACTTAACTTGGAATAAGTCTCTTACTGCTACCAGCTTAGTGACTGAAGGATTGGGTCCACATTGACAGCCCATCTTCTCTCATAGAAAGAGGACCTCTGAACAGTCAATAATGGGATTATGGAAAGACAATGCTGAATTCAAAAGCAGGTTTATTATTCGGGATTTGTAACCCAGAAGACTAGATTAATCAGTGTTGGAACTCAAATATGGTAGCTATTCTGAAATTTTAAATCTCCACAAAATATCCATCATCTGACCACTGTGGTAAAAATCCAGCTGGTTGCACGATAACCATATGGGAAGGAACCCAGGTCTCTTCCCAGTCTGAACCCGGGTACTGGGCTCAGTTTTGGTCACCGTACCATAGGAAAGATGGCGTTAAGCTGGAAAGAGTGCAGCAAATATTTCCGAGGATGCTGTCAAGGCTCGAGAGACTTTGTTGAAGGGAGAGGTTGGGAAGCTTGAACTTTACTCCCTGGAGTGTATAAAATCATGCTGGTCATATATAATGCACACTGTCTTTCTTCCCTAGTCTTTCTTTCAGTCGACTGTACTTCTTTCTATAGATGCAGACTGGCCTGCTGCGTTCCAGCAGCGTTTTGTGTGCGTTGCTTTCTTCCCTAATGTTGGGAACCAAGAACTAGAGGGCACAGGCTTTAGTTGAGAGAGGAAAGCTGCAACTGGAATCTGAAGGGCAACACATTGCACTCAGGGCAGTGGGTACAGTATATCAAATGGGCTGTCAGTAGAAGTGGCTGAGGCAGGTACAGTGACGGCTTTTTAAAGATACTTGGACAGGCACATGGATAGGAAAGGTTTGGAGAGATATGGGCCTAACTCAGACAAATACGACCAGCTCAGATGGGCACCTCAATTGCCAGATGAGTTGTGCTGAAGGGCCTGTTTCTGGTCTCATCAACACAAGAGATTTTGTAAGTCAGGGATCCCCAACCTTTTTTACTGCACGGGCCCCTAGCATTGACCGAGGGGTCTGTGGACCCCAGCTTTCAAACCGCTGCTGGAAATCCAGAGTAACACACACAAAATGCTGGACGCCAGGCAGCGTGAAGGGTCTCGTCTCGAAACTTCAGCCGAATATTCCTCCCTGTAAGTGCTGCCCGACCTGTTGAGTTCTTCCTGCATGATGTGCTTGTTACCCTGTCTCTGCCTCAATATCCGTCTTTGGAGTGTTGAGCTTGCGTCTCAGTTGTAAGGAAGGTTGGACAATGAACGCCTCCAATTGAATAAGGGCAAAAAAAACCAGATCTTTCCCCCACTGCACTAACACTCGGAACGATAACTCTTTCAGAAAAGCAGTCTTCCGGGGATTGGGAGGGAACAACACTTTACCAAGGTCGGTGATCCAGATTGCTACTTTCTCATAGAAGTAATTCAGGATCATGATGATGATGAAGTTCAGTACAGAGGCGGTGACACTTGTAGCCATCTGCGGTGTGAACAACGTGCCGATGTACTTTACTTCCTTCATGCTCACGGTGAACTTGGCAAAAGAGGCATACATGGAGAGGCGGTACACGATGACGGCAATAACGCAGATCAGGATTAAAAAGATCTACACGTGAAGGTGGAGAAAGAAAATAAAATTTAATTCACTTTTGTGTAAATCTGTCTCACTACACTCACTGATGGAAAATTCGGAGCACTGTCCAATAGCACGTTATAGCCCAGCAGGATTAGAACATTGGAACAGTATTGCACGGCTATTAACCCAGGTTCAATTCCTGCCGCTGTCCGTAAGGGATCTCTTTGGGCCACGTTTGTTTCCTCCGGGTGCTCCGATTTTCGCCACATTTCAAAGATGTACGGGTTAGTAGATCAATTAGTCACAAGGGTGTAATTGGGCACTGTGGGCTTGTTGGGCCAGAAGTTCCTGTTACCATGCTGTATCTGTGAAACAAAGCATGGTCGGTTCAAGACCAAACATCTTGAGGCAGCTCGGTAGCACAGCAGTTAGCGTAGTGCTGTTAACGCGCCAGCAATTATAGGGTTCAATTTCCGCCGCAGCCTGTAAGGAGTTTGTATGTTCTCCCTGTGGCCATGTGGGTTTCCTCTGAAGGCTCCAGTTTCCTCCTACATTCCAGAGATGTATGGTTAGGTTAGTGAGTTGGGGGCATGCTATGTTGGCGTTGGAAGTGTGGTGACACTTTCAGGCTGCCCAGCACGATCCTCACTGATTTGATTTGACACAAGCTACACATAGCACTGCATGTTTCCATGTCTCAATGTACATGTGAAAGATAATCTTTAAACATCTGGGGCCTACAATTGGTTTTGCTCATGATGGGTGTTATAATGAGCTAAAGACAACATCAAACAGATCATCTCAATACCTTTCAAAGAACAAACTGCACATAAAACAAAGGTTCTTTTACTTTTAGTGCTTATGTCCCACTGTGTGCTTACATAACAAGTCATGATGCAAAATGGTTGCAAGGAATACCAAATAAGAGGAAATTTAATGGGCGGAGCAAAATTTGACAGAGGCATAGCTCTGGAGATGGAATCAGCTGCCTTGTCAACAAACTGAAATTATCTCTTTATTCTTTATCAACTTTAAAGCAGGGTATGGGCTTTGCGGAATGAAAAAAAAACACTTACCCAAAACAGGACTGTAGCCCCTGACAAACAGCAGCGAAAGGCTTGATTCGATATCGGAATGTAAGGCTCTAGTTCCTGAAATTGATTAGGATATGTTAGGATGGTGCAAACACAGGATATTTTCAATTGTTGCAATACTACACAGATTTTTAAAGCTGTTCAAGAAAGCCAATATGTTTGAAATCAGATTTTAGGGAAATGAGTGAATACTATTCATAATCCGATTGGATAACGGCTTATAAAACTCCTACTAAAGTTTGCTCTAATTTGAAAAATTCCTTTGGAAATTCATTAAAAAAAATCTCTTGATTCAGCATTTGTTAAAGCTCTGCCGGTTTTTGATAAATTCAGAAAACGTCTCTCCCCAAATTCTAAGAACTTTCTACAGGGGCATAATTGAGAGCATCCTGACCGACTGCATCAGTGCCTGGTATGGGACTGTACTTCCCTCCCTCAATCACAGGACTCTGCAGAAAGTGGTGTGGACAGCCCAGCGCATCTGTAGATGTGAACTTCCCACTATTCAGGACATTTACAGAGACAGGTATGTAAAAAAGGTCCGAAGGATCACTGGGGACCCAATTCACCCTAACCAGTAACAGTTCCAGCTACGGGAAACGGTATGGGAGCATAAATGCCAGGACCAACAGGCTCCAGGACCACTTCTTCCACCAGGCCATCAAACTGATTAATTCACACTGATGCAATTGTAGTTCTAGGTTACATTGACTATTTATTATAAATTACTATAAACTGCACATTGTATATTTAGATGGAGATGTAACGCAAAGATTTTTACTCATGTGTATGAAGGATGTAAATTCAATTCAATTCAAAACATCCTGATTCTCCAAAGAGAATTTACCCGTTAAAGATCCAAACTGCGAATATAACTATTGTTTTGAAGGATAATATAAACTGAAAATGTATCTACTGGGAACCCAAAAGGAAAAACTGAGTTAGGCTAGGGAATAAAAATATGTGGGTATTATGAAGGGAATTTCACTGATAGGGTGAAGACAGATGGTAAGTGGGATCAAATTGTGGCCATGAAGTTTGTTACTGATGTGCTTGTGAAATACTGGGCTATTTCCTACAAGCTAGATTGTTTAATAAGAGGGAAAGAAAAAAGGTGGCAGACTGAAATTGCCCTCATATTGATAGCAGAAATAGCATGTGATCTAAAGCTAATTAATTCAGTGTTAAGGCTAGAAGGCTGAAGATGAAGTGCTGCCCCTAGGCTTTGTATTTAGCCTCCCCAGCAGTGCAGAAGACCACAGGGAAACCAAAGTGGGAGTAGAAGGATGAATTAGAGTTTCAGTTTCTATAAAGGAAAAGTTGTACAAGTGAGCTAGACTACACTCAGTGGTCACTTTATTAGGTACGCCTGCTCGTAAATGCAAATATCTAATTTACTAACCATGTAGCAGCAGCTCAGTGCATAAAACATACAGACATGGTCAACGGGTTCGGTCACTATTCAGACCAAATATCAGAATGGGTTCTGAAGGAGGTGGCTTTGGAGATTGTGGAGGCATTGGAAATAACCTTCCAGGAATCAATAGACTCTGGAATGGTTCCGGAGGACTGGAAGGTCGCAAATGTAGTTCCATTGTTTAAGAAAGGGGGGGAGGCAGCAAAAAGAAAATTACAGACCTATTAGTCTGACATCGGTAGTTGGAAAGTTACTGGAGTCGATCCTCAAGAATGAGGTTATGAATTACATTGAAGTGCATGACAAAATAGGCCCAAGCCAGCATGGTTTCATGAAGGGAAGATCCTGCTTCACCAAGCTATTGGAATTTTTTGAGGTAATCTCAAATAAGATTGACAAGGGAGAGGCTGTAGATGTTGTGTATTTGGATATTCAAAAAGGCCTTTGATAAGGTGCCGCATAAGAGGCTGCTTAATAAGATGATGGCCCATGGAATTACAGGAAGGAATGGGTGGAGCATTGGCTGATAGGCAGAAAGCAAAGAGTGGGATCCTATTCTGGTTGGTTGCCGGTTACTAGTGGTGTTCCGCAGGAGTCGGTGTTGGGGCCTCTTCTTTTTACACTGTATATTGATGATTTAAATTATAGATTAAATGGTTTTGTGGCTAAGTTTGCAGATGACACCAAGATAGGTGGAGGAGCAGGAAGTGTTGAAGAAACTGGAAAGGTTGCAGAGACTTGGTCAGTTTAGGAGAGTGGGCAAAGAGATGGCGGACGAGATACAATGTTGAGAAATGTACGGTTGTACATTTTGGAAGAAGAAACAATCGGGCAGATTATTATTTAGATGGAGATAAATTTCAAAAATCGGAAGTGCAAAGGGACTTGGGGGTCCTAGTGCAGGATACCCTAAAGGTTAACCACCAGGTTGGATCGGCAGTAAGGAAAGCGAATGCTATGTTGGCATTCATTTCAAGAAGAATAGTGTATAAGAGTAAGGAGATGTTGATGAGGCTCTATGGGGCACTGGTGAGACCCCATCTGGAATACTGTGTGCAGTTCTGGGCCCCTTATCTTAGAAAGGATGTGCTGATGTTGGAGAGAGTTCAGAGAAGATTCACAAGGATGATTCCTGGAATGCAGGGACTAACATATGAGGAGCATTTGTCAGCTCTTGGATTGTATTTATTAGAGTATAGAAGAACGAGAGGGGATCTCAGAAACATTTCCAATGTTGAAAGGGTTGGACAGAGTAGATGTGGAAAGGCTGTTTCCCTTGGTGGGTGAGTCCAGGACAAGAGGTCACAGTCTTAGAATTAGAGGGTACCCATTTAAAACAGAGATGAGGAGAAATTTTTTTAACCAGAGGATCATGGATTTATGAAATTCGTTGCCACACACAGCTGTGGAGGCCCAATCATCGAGGGTCTTTAAGGAGGAGATTGACAGGTATCTAATTAGTCATGGTATCAAGGGATATGGGAAAAAAGCTGGAAATTGGAACTAGGCGGGAGAATAGTTTAGCTCATGGTGGAGTGGCCTACTTCCGCTCCTTTGTCTTGTGATCTTGTGAAATGTGATCAAAGTGACTTTGACCATGGACTGACTGGTTGTTGGGGCCAGACTGGGTGGTTTAAGCATCTCAGAAACTTGTTGATCTCCTGGGATTTTCACACGCAACAGTCTCTAGAATTTACAGAGAAAGGTGTGAAAAAGCAAAAAAGATCCAGTGAGGGGTAGTTCTGTGGACAAAAATACCTAATTAATGAGAGAGATCAGAGGAGAATGGCAAGACCTGTTCAAGCTGACAGGAAAGTAACAGTAACTCAAATAACCACACGTTACAACAGTGGAGTGCGGAAGAGCAACTTTGAATGCACAACATGTTGAACCTTGAAATGACGGGCTACAGCAGCAGAAGACCACGAACATACACTCAATGGCTATTTTATTCAGTACAGAAGGTAACCGAGTGTAATTTCAGGCAAGTTATACATAGTTTAATTAATTGCATTATGAATCAGCTCAATTTTAAACAAGTGCCCATAGTGCTCAATTGTTTTCCAAACATTTAATCTTCTAAAAATCTCAGTAGTCTTTGGATGATACTGTTGGAAATATTCCTGATATTTTTGACTGTCAATGAGCCAGAGGGTGTGAAGTATAAAGCATTTCTATTTGTTGAATTTGGCATTTACAGAGCATGCCCAGGTTCATGCAAATCACAGTAAAGCTGACTCTGGCCAGGCAACCCACTAAACAGATCATTCCTCTTTACTGCTGCTTGTGCGGGCAGAAAAATAGCCAGTGTTGGGTCTCAGCCAGGAAATTACACGACACCCCTCTGGGAATGATTGAGGAGATTTAAGGCGAATTGTGGAATGGAAGCCGCTGATGTAAATGAGCAGCAAGGTTAACTGCTCAAGTTGCAGTGTGCAAAGTGGTCACGTCTGCTCCCGGTAACTTGTCGTGCACTTAGCATTTGAGGTGCTATGATCTAGAACAAAGTGAACAGATCTTTGGGGTCAGACATCAATAACTCGGGGGGAAAACTATAGAGGTCTGTCATACAATGGTTGTAATATTTCTTGTCAGATCTTCTCCGTTCATTCACTATTGAGTTACAATAGGACAAAGTTTACCATACATTATGCAGGTCGAATGTGCACTGGAAGTCTGATGTCAGAGCATCCAAACACAGGCCATGCCATTAAACTCAAGAGTCCGGCAGCAGCTCCAGACTGCCAGAGGCCCTTGGTTTAACATCAGCAAAATTCAGGTCACGTATATTTTATGTTGCTTGATACTTATTCAAGTAATTATTATGGTCATTTTTAAATTTAATTGTTTATAATGTTTTTAAATCCACTTATACTTAAAATAAAAGTCACTGTAAATATAAAATGCCCTTGTCAGAGGGAGCAGGGCAACCCTGCAGTGGGTCCTGTGGTAAATGAATGTGGGTACAGGATGAATGTGTAAGTAGAGTGCAGACAACAGCAGATGGTGACTGAAATCTAACCAACATCCCAGTCAACAGCCCTGTTTACACGAACTCGATACTCAAATGTCCTAGTCTGTTCGTTGTTTCCAAATATTAACTGCTGAACTTATCACCAAATTGAGACAAATCAAGGACCAAGTTTACTGGCGATACACGTTTACACGTGTTAGGAATTTTGCTGTGGGGCAAAATGCTACAAAATAAAAATTCAACAGTTATTAAGAGTTATATAAAAAATAAAGTTAGAAATTAAAGTTTGGATATGGAAACATGTACATAAATACATAAACATCAGCATGTACTTACATTGTAACCAACATTATAAAGGGTGGTTTAAAGCGTTGGCAGTACAGTGCAGTAACTAGGGTAATAGATATAGGGGTGGGGGGTAACTGGAATTGATCAGATTAACTGCCTGGAAGAAGAAACTTTTAAGATGGCGTGAAGCTTTTCTTTTAATAGCCCAAGAGCGCTTTCCAGCCTCCAAGCGGAGGTTTGGAGGATTGCGTGCCTCAGTGACACAGAGAGCTATGTTGGCTGGAGTCAGGGCTTTATGCTCTGGCTCTTAGTAGCGTCACCCATGCCAAACATGTCAAAGGGTAGAGACCAGACGAAGAGTGGTCCACTGGTTCGGGGGTTCAACCCTGGCTGGTAAAGCAAAACTGTTATGGAAACAGCAATGAAGAATCCTTCTACATCTGAGTGCGATGGTATTCCTGAGTCTCCAACTGGGACTTACAAAACTGACAGTAGTGAAAATTGAGGGGAAGCTACTGACACGATCAGTGAAGCCCTGAACACCACCAGAGATAGAAACATAGAAATTCTACAACACATTACAGCCCCTTAGGCCCACAATATTGTGCTGACCACGTAACCTACTCTAGAAGCTGCCTAGAATTTCCCTGCCGCAGGGGCCTCTATTTCTCTAGGCCCCATGTACCTACTAAGAGTCGCTTAAAAGGCCCTATTGTATCCACCCCTACAACCTTCGCTGCAGTGCATTCCACGCACCCACCACTCTCTGTGTGAAAACTTACCTCTGACACCCACCTTGTCCCTTTTTCCAAGCACCTTAAAACTACGCCCCCTCGTGTTAAGCGGACAATGAAGGACCTTCATTGCTGCCCTAAACACCAGCGACGTAACAGGCAACACACAGCGCTTTCCAGAAGAAAGCTCTTGGGAAAGGCGGTTTGCAGGGTTGGTAGTATTCACAATGATTTTTCCTACAAAATTCTATGCCCAGGACACATACAAGTCCGACAGTGATGGAAGGCCTTTTTCTGCTGACCCGACTGTTTGCTGTAGTTTTCATATACTGCAAGAGGATGCTGCAGCAAACCTGACAGCAATGACTGATGTTAGTCAATTGACGTGTTCATATAAAGATGAAGCCTTCAGACGAACAGTGCAATAACACTTGTCAATCTTCAGGTTTCATTTATATGTGAACATGTCAAATAATAAAAAAAACTTTGCACAGAAACAATTTTTGATTATTGCAAACAAAACAACTGATTTATTCTCAACAGACTTCACGGAAAATCCGTTGTTTCTCTGATCGTCTGCCTACAACTCTCCTCCCCCACTGCTGCTCAGTACGAGGAAAAGACTGAAGTGAATCAGTAATCAAGTGAATTCCTTTGCACTAGGAATACTAATCTGTGTCATATTAGAGAATATTGAAGCCATGCCAGTAACAATATGTGATGTAGTCACATTCTTTCCACAATGCCCTTGCAGCTAAAGACAGAAACTAAGGAAACACCTTGTCCAAGAGCAGATCAGGCTGGGAATAATATACCTCAAAGTCCAAATGAAGTTGGCAACTTTCATTTGGAACTTTTCAATATTTGTAGTAAAGAGGAGGCCATTCCACCACCACTTTCATGCTAGCAGAAACGGAGCTCACTTGGTTTACAACTTAAAAATGTACTTCAAAGTAACACTTTGAAACCAGTGGCATTAATAGAATGGCTAACGTAATGCTATTACAGTATTAATAATTAATTATTATTTAATATTAATTAATTAATTAAGCCTGTGCTGTAGTGTTCTATGGGCTGTACTATTCTATGTTCTGAATTAATTAATTAATATTAATATTAATTAATCTGAGTTGATTTCCCAGCCATCAACTCGACTTCATGCTGGGAGCCCCCACGCAGAGTGGGACTCTCATAGGTAGAGTGGACAGCCAGCACTTTTTTCCCAGGGTGCAATAGCGAGTACAACAGGGCATCCATTTCAGGTGGGTGGAGGAAGGTGAGGGGGACATGCCAGAGATGCTTCATTTGTTTTTACTCAGAGTGGTAAGTGCCTTGAGCACATTACCAGTAGTGGTGGTAGAGTCTGATACATTAGGGACATTAAAAACACTCTTAGATAGGCACATCCCCAATGACCCGGAGAGCTATGTCGGTTGGAGTGAGGGCCTTAGCGCTTTGGCTCTTGGTAGGGTCACCTATGCCAAACAGGTCAAAGGGTAGAGGCCAGCCTAAGAGTGGTCCACCAGTCCTTCAGGCTCAGGGCTAACAACCCTGATTGGACGAAAAACAATTGTTAGGGAAACAGCAATGAGTAATTCTCCTACACAGACAGAGATGAAGGACCTTCATTGCCACCCTAAACACCAGCAAGATAGAAACACAGATGAAAGAAAAGTGAAGGGTTATGGGCTACGTAGGAAGGAAGGTTAGACAGATTGTACAGTGGGTTAAAAGGTTGGGCCAACATTGTGGATGGACTCTTAAGTTTTAAGAATAAATTGGATAGATACATGGATGGGAGAGGTCTGGAGGGTTATGCACTGGGTGCAGGTCAATGGGACTAGTGGAATAAAGTTTCAGCACAGACTAGAAGGACCGAATGGCCTGTGCTGTTGTGTTCTATGGGCTGTACTATTCTATGTTCTGAAGTTCTTACAGTCTACGTTTTAGTAGAGCTGCTGCCTCATAGCTCTGACGATCTGGCTTAAATCCAGACCTCCAGAGCTGACTGTGTGGAGACTGCGCAGCCTCTTTACAACTGGGTGGGTATCCCCTGGGTGCTCCACTTTCGTCTCACAGCCTAAAGGTAAGTGGGTTGTTAGGATAGGTTAACTGTCCACTGTCAATTGCTCCTTAGTATGTAAGTGAGGGGCAGAATTAGAACTGGGTGGGCAATTCATGGGAGAAACAAATCAGATTGTCAATAAAGTGGCAGCTTGGCAGTCAGCATGGAGTGGGAGGTTAAGGTGCATGCTCGTGTATAAATACAGCTGTGTATTGAACAACAGAGGGGCGGATTAGGATAATAACTTCTGGACAAAGTTTGGTCCGCACCTGAGTAACCGGGTTTTTCTTGCGGTGTGTACACTTTGACTCGTACTCGGGGCGGATCTGGAGCCGCTGCTGCTCTTCCTCAAAGTCCACCAGGTCCCACTCGTACTCCAGCTTGGCCTGCCGCCGCTTCCACAGCTCCAGGAACAGGGTCACTGCCCAAAGCACAAACAGTGAAAGTGCACGTTACTCCTCCAGGCTGGTCTTTTAGCCTAGCTTTAAGATTAAAATTTGAAGCTCAGATTAATCCCTGTAGGAAATCCATAAAATTTAAAAAAAGATAGCGGCACTCACTCAGTGTGAACGTTATTACAAAAAGAGACAACTTTATACTTTCTAACCAAATAAACAAACAGGACACTCACCCCAAATTCCCATAAAAACTGCAAAGAACAGCGTAGCTGCATTGTCAAACAAGTGAGTATTCTGGAAACACAAGAGATCGCTTTCAGTTAACAAGCAATGACAATCTTTCAAGTACAGCATCATGTTGAATAGATTACAGTAGCTGGTATCAGTTTTATGGAAACATAACATTTCTTATCGGTGGCATTCCTGAAACTAGTTGCTTTTAATCTCCAATAAAGATCTCTGTTTCAACTATGCTTGCGTATACTGATGTAACTTGCCCTTGCATCACTGAAACATAATAAATGCTCCATCTACGTGAAATTATTTCTTCAGGTCTGAAATTCTGTATGCACAGTTGTACAATAACTTCTTATGCTCACTGTAATTAACTCTTGGCAAATGTCTGCTGGCACTGTTAAAGAACAAGTGCTGAGCATCATCTGCTTACTCGAATAACGCACCCTCTCTCCTCCTGCCTAAACAAGCCACTGAATGTACCTCTGAAGCTCCAGCTTTGTTTTTTCACCACATGGTGAAGCACTGGGCCTAAATTATATATTTTCTGAGAGCTGAGGTTAAGTCCACCTGCTCTCCAAAAAGTCATTTCCCAATACAAAGAACATAGAACATTGCAGCACAGAACAGGCCTTTCGGCCCACAATGTTGTGCTGGCCCTCTGACCTACTCAAAAATCAATCTTAATCTTCTTTCCTACATAACTGGCATCTAAGAGGCGCTGTAGGCCATCAGCAGCAGCAGAACTGTACTCAACTACAATCTGTAACTTCTTGGCCCGGCATATCCCCCCACTCTAACATCACCACCAGGCCAGGGGATCAACCCTGGTTCAATGAAGAGTGCAGGAGGGCATGCCGAGAACAACACCAGGCATACCTCAATATGAGGCATTGCTCTGGTGTAGCCATAGTACAGGACTACTTGCATGCCAAACACCATAAGCAGCAAGTTCTAGACAGAGCTAAGTGGTCCCACAGGCAGCAGGTCAGATCTAAACTCTGTGTCCTGCCACGTCCAGACGTGAATGATGGTGGACAATCAAACAACTCACTGGAGGAGGAGGCTCCACAAATATCCCCATCCTCAATGATAGAGGAGCCTAGCACACCTGTGCCAAAGATATGGCTGAGGCATATCAGTCAGAACTGCCATGTAGATGATCCAGTTTGGCCTCCTCCAGAAGTCCCCAGCATCCCAGATGTCAGTATGCAGTCAATCCATTTCACTCCATGTGATATCAAGAAATGGCTGAAAGCACTAGATACTGCGAAGGCTAGTAACGCAGACAAAATCCCAGCAACAGTCCTTAAGATTTGTGTTCCAGAACTTGCCGCACCACTAGCCAAGCTGTTCCAGAACAGCTACAACACTGGCATCTGTCCAGCAATATGGAAAATTGCCCAAGGTATGTCCTGTACACAAGAAGCAGGGCAAGTTCAACCCAGCCAATTACAGCCCTATCAGCCTACTCTCAATCATCAGCAACGTAATGGAAGGGGTCATCAACAGTGCTATCACGCAGCACCTACTCGGCAAGAACCTGCCTACGGATGCCCAGTTTGGGCTCCATCAAGGCCACTCAGCTCCTGACATCATCACCTCCTTGGCTCAAACATGGACCAAAGAGCTAAATACCAGAGGTGAGATGAGAGTGATAACCTTTGACACCAAGGCAGCATTTTACCGAGTATGGCATCAAGGTGCCCTAGTTAAATTGGAGTCAATGGGAATTGGGGGGAAAAGCCTCTGCTAGTTGGAATCAAAGGAAGATGGTTGCAATGGAGATCAATCATCTCAACCTCAGGATATCACTGCAGGAGTTCCTCAGGGAAGTATCCTAGGATCAACCATCTTCAGCTGCTTCATCAATGACCTTCCTCCCATCAGAAGGTCAGAAGTGGGGATGTTCGCAGATGACTGCACAATGTTCTGCACCATCTGTGACTTCTCAGATAGTGGAACTGTTTATAGCCAATTGCAGCAGGACCTGGACAATATCCAGGCTTGGGCTGACAAGTGGCAAGTAACATTCAAGCCACACAAGTGCCTGGCGATGACCATCTCCAGCAAGAGAGGCTCTAACTATTGTCCCTTGACATTCAGTGGCATCACCATCACTGAATCTTCTACTATCAACATCCTGGGGTTAACATTGACAGGAAACTGAACTGGTCTAGCCAGAAAAACACAGCGGCTACCAGAGCAGGTCAAAGGCTAGGAGTCCTTCATTGTGTAACTCACCTCCTGACTCCCCAAAACCTGTCCACCATCTACAAGGCTCAGGTCAGATGTTTAATGGAATACTTGCCACTCGCCTGGATGAGTACAGCTCCTTCAGCACTCAAGGAGCTTGACACCATCCAGTACAAGGCAGTCCACTTGATTGGTACCCCTTCCACAAGCATCCAATCCCTCTACCATCGATGGACAGTTGCTGCAGTGTGTACTATCTACAAGATTCACTGCAACAACACGCCAAAGTTCCTAATGCAGCACCTTCCAGACCCATGACCACTACCATCTAGAAGGACAAGAAAAGCAGATACCTAGAAACACCACCACTTGAAAATCCCCTTCCAAGTCACTCACTATCCTGACGTGGAAACATATCACTGTTCCTTCATTGTCGCTGGGTCAAAATCATGGAATTCCCTCCTTAACAGCACCGTGGGTGTACCTACACCTCAGGGACTGCAGCAGTTCAAGAAGGCAGCTCATCACCGCCTTCTCAAGGGCAACTAGGGATGAGCAATAAATGCTGGCTTAGTTGGTGATGCCCACATCCCATAAAAAACCCTCCATTTTTCTTTCATCCATGTGCTCATATAAGAATCTCTTAAATGCCTCTAACGTATCTGCCTCTGCCACCAGCCCTGGCAGGGTGTTCCACGTTTTTTATTCACTCTCTGAATAAAAAACTTACCTCTGACATCCCCCCCTATACTTCCCACTAATTATCTTAAAATGATGCCCCTTGTATTAGCCATTTCCACCCTTGGAAAAAGTTTCTGGCTGTTCACTTATCATCTTGTACACCTCTGTCAAGTCACTTCTCATCCTTCTTCACTCCAAGGAGGTAAGCCCTAACCTATCTAACCTAATCCAGGCAGCATCCCAGTAAATTTCCTCTGGATCCTCTCTAAAGCTTCCACCTCCTTCCTATAACGAGGTGACCAGAACTGAACACAATATTCCAAGTGTTTTCCAGTAGAAATAATTTTCAGCTTAATTCTCAGAAGTGGTTTTAATAACAGCAAAAAAATGACTTGTATCAGGTTCCCAATGAATACCCATGGGCCACATGAGACTGCGTGGAGGGTCCAACTGAGGAAAGGTCCTGAGTGGATTTGCAGAATCATCAATATTCACAGAACGGGAGAAGTGAAAGACAAAGAAAAGGTCACACAGGGAACTGAGAGAGTATGGTAGAGGGATGGGTGGGCAGGTGAAAGGGCAGGTGGGGGATGGTGAGGCAGCTGATAATTGTATTTCAAGTTACATGAGAGAGGCTTGCAGGCAGCCGACGAACCTAGAAAAGTTGTGCAAAATATTTGGGAACCTCTGGATCTTTTCTATGAGTAGAGAACTAACATGCCAATGATAATAAATCTGATTCTGATACAACCAAAAGATAAAGTCAGCTTCAAGAATCTGTTGCAAATGTGGGAAGGAGAGCATGCAGACTGCAGGGGCAAAGCCAAAGACGTCCTGAGTTAATGGCCAAATTTGCAACAATAGTAGTGTAACATCATGAATTGCTACATCCCTTTGAAGTTCTGCAAATCCTGACTTCAATTTTCATTGGAGAAGGTTTCAATAATCCTACCTGGACAATCTGCAGCAAAATAATGGAAAGTCCCAGCAATACAAAAGGAAAACTGAACTCTAAAGTTATCCCCTGACAAGTAATAATAGAGACACAGTGTTGGAAACAGGACAGATCATTTTTAAAAAAAGCTGAACTCATTGTGTTTTTGAAATCTGTGAAATATGATAGAAATATCCACAATTTATTTCAGAAACATCCCATGACTATTTAAAAAACATAATGAGGGAAGCAGTATTCTAGAATAATTTAGCTTGGAGCTGGGAGGGTTATGGAGCAAGTCTGGCAGTAGCTGTTAGCTGAAACTGTACTACATTCTGTTTAGATACAAACCTTGGTTGATTCACAGGTAGTGTTTAACCTCCAGAAGTCACATTTATCACAAAGAGGACACATGATTATCCTTCCTCCAATCTCTGCATCACAGATTTCATCACTGTGGGGAAATGGAGATTTCTGATGAGTAAAATTTGAGATGTAAAATATGTTTAAATTTTAGAAATAAAAAAGGATACATTTAATTTTTAATGGTCAGCATGCAAGGTTGACAAGTTTAGAGCTTGTGTTTTTGGTACCCATATGGATAACTGATAATAGACCTACTCTCATTAAGTACAGAGGGTGAGAGACCTGTTGGAGAACTGATCATCATCTTTGCTTGCTCCTGGTTAAAATTCCTGGAAAGCTTCTGAAAAAATGTCAACTGCACACAGCAATGAAAGCAGGCAATGTGGTGGGTTTTATTATTCATTCTGGCCTTTAATTTCTATTGCTCTTGTGCTGTTATACTGGTGGCAATTGTTAAGAGCATTATTACAAACACCCACCAATAGAAAGCACACGAACACAACAGGTAAGATCATGGCAAGGGTTTGGGGTGAACTCGTGCATTCATGTCCAAATTCAGGCACGGGAAAGCAAGCAGTGCCAGAAGAACAGGGCCCTCTATGTCGCATAAGGTTGTAGAGGCTGCCAAGCCATCACAGGCACAAGCCTGCCCACCATCGAGGACATCTTTAAATGGCGGCACTTCAAGAATGTGGCATCCATCATAAAGGGCCTTCACCACCTGGGATATGCTTTCTTTTCATTTCTACCATCAGGATCCTGTAGGCACACACTCAACATTTTAGGAACAGCCTCTTCCTTTCCGCCATCAGATTTCTGAATAGTCCATGAACACTATCTTACTACTTCTTTTTTGCTCTATTTATTTACATTTTTTACTCTATTTTCTTTATGTCTTGCACTCTACTGCTACAAAACCACAAACGTCATGATATTTAACACATCTTTTTAAAGATGGGTCCAAATTTCTTGGCGTGGCAATGTAGCCATTAGCACAATGCTTCACTTCACCAGCTGTAAGATCGGGGTCCATTTCCCAGTGCTCTCTGTAAAGAGTTTGTATTTTTTTTTTACAATACATCCTCCCCTGGCAGTGTGGATTTCATCTGGGTGCACTGGCTAGTGAGTTGTGGCCACGTTTTCTTGGGACACTTGGCTGGCTGCTCAGCACAATCTTTGCCAATTTGACATGACGCCAAACAACACATTTCACTGTATGTTTCGTTGTACATGTGACAGGTAAAGGCAATTTTTAAAATCTCGAATACCATAAACTTAGCTTTTCTACATATAGCTGAGTGAAGTGAAGCTGACATGTGTCTTCAGCAAAAGTGTCAGCATACCCCAGCACCAATCAGAGGCAGTAATGACTTACAGCTCCACAATCCCTTATCCGAAATTCTGAAATCCGAAAAGCTCTGAAAACCAAAGTCTTTTACGTGGAGTGTGGAGCGCGTCATAACAAGGCCTGTTTGGTGTGCCGACAGCTGACGTCACTCAGGCCGCCAGACGTCAGTTATGGCTCAGCGCTCGTACTGGTTACACGTGCATTTGCTGTTCGCTGATATTTTGTGTTCACTGTTGACTTGTGTTTAATTCACTGTGAAAATATCAAGAAGAGCTGCAGATACCCCTATGGGTAACGATGAGAAAAAGAGAAGGAAGCATCTATCATTATCAATAACGCAGAAAGTGGAGCTACTGCAGAAGCTTGATCGTGGTGTGTCTGTGCGGCGTCTTACTGAAGAATATGGTGCCAGAACTACCACTGTATATGATTTAAAGAAACAGAAAGACAAGTTACTGAAGTTTTATAGTGATGATGGCATAGTGAACACAGGTGAAAAAAATCCCCATAGACGATGGTGAAAATGTGTGATCAGTTAATTGCTGGCCTTGAACAACGTGCATTTATCAGTGCGCAAGAGATTATGGCAGTTTATTCAGTTAAAGAGAGATTGCTTAGACATGTTAATGAGACAGATGACACTTGAAGAAGTCTTTAAAAACGCTGTCTGTCATAGTGCTGCTTCATAGCTTGAGAATCCTGTTCCTGGCCCATCAGGTACCTAAAGAGTATTTAAGCTTTGTTTGCCAGACGTAATACAACTTAACTAGAGGTACGTGTATGTATTTAGCTTAGCTTGAACCTGTATATGTCCTGGAGTATTCACATTCTACATTTATTCCAGTAAGTCATTTACCATGTGTTTGATTTGGTTCATTTGAAGCTGTATATTTTTATGTTTTATTGAATGTTTTTGTTGGAAATAAAATATACCAGTGTAATTATGGTCTATAATGATCCCACTATTTCATTTATCAGTATATTACTCTATAAATAAACTGTAATAGTATTTGTAAAAGAGCACGGATCGGGAAAACCCGGAAGTTCTCTCTCCAGCACTCGTTGTTTGAGCATGTACAGACTTTTTTTCTTGTCATTACAGGTTTCTCCTGCTATCTGAAGGTAGAGCATTCCTATGAAACCGTTTGTAAGCCAAAATGTCATAAACCGAAGAAGCAATTACCATTAATTTATATGGGAAAAATTTTTCAGCATTCCCAGACCCAAAAAATAACCTACCAAATCATACCAAATAACACATAAAACCTAAAATAACACTAACATATAGTAAAAGCAGGAATGATATGATAAGTATACAGCCTATATGAAGTAGAAACATTGAATGCACGGTTTAGTTTCACTTATCAAAATCGGGAAGACAGTGAGCCAAAAATCAATTTGCAGAAAAACAAACTGGCATGTACACGCATGTGAACGTACATGCCTACGCACGTACACGCTAATGTAGGTCTTTCGTAACAGCGAGCTGTCGTAAAGCGAACGTTCGAAAAACGGGGGCCATCTGTATTCCCTAAACAATACAGTATAACAACTATTTACATAACATATCCATTGTATTAGGTATTATAAGTAATCTAGAGATGATTTAAAGTATACAGGAAGATGTGTGTAGGTCCGGAGCTCCCCCAGGTCCTAAAGTCCACCTGCACTGAGCCAGGATAATTATCAATATAATTATCAATTTTCTGAAATCTGAAAAATTCTGAATTCTGAAATGCAACCGGCCCCAAGGAGTTCAGATAAGGGATTGTGCACCTGTACTGCGGACTGGAAGAGTGGTGAGGAAAGTTCATGTTCCTTATGTTACAGGTGCAAAAGTATCAGCCATATTTTCATGCTGACAGCCTGAAGTTCACGTGAATGCTTACCTCCATATATTTCGATCCTTGGTGATGCAGCCATACAGAAAGCAGATGAAGCCAACAGCGCCCGCAATTCCCAACATTTCTGTATAAAAACCAAGCCAGGCAAAATATATTCCAATCTTCTCTCCGTAGTATTTTCTGGAAGAGGGAACCAAAGTATTCAATCTCAATCTTTTCCCTTGGCAGAATGATCAGAGGGATGCCCAAGCCCCTCTCCTGTTATTCCGGCAGACAAACTAGAGTGGATAAGAGCCTGCGGACTCACACCACCAGGTTCAGGAACAGTTATTACCCCCTCAGCCATCAGGCTCTTGAACCAAAAGGGAAAACTTTACTCAACTTCACTTGCCCCATCATTGAAATGTTCCCACAACCTATGGACTCACTTTCAAGGACTCTTCATCTCATCTTCTCAATTATTGCTTGTATTATTTATTATTATTCTTTCTTTCATTTTGGATTTGCACATTTTGTTGTCTTTTGCACACTGGTTGAATACCCAAGTTGGTGTGGTCTTTCATTGATTCTGTTATGGTTATTTAATAATAATAGGCATCCATTAGTCTCCTGAGACCATGGATTTGCACCTTGGAAGGTTTCCAGAGGGCAGGTCTGGGCAAGGTTGTATGGAAGACTGGCAGTTGCCCGCACTGTAAGTCTCCCCTCTCCACGCCACCGATGTTGTCCAAGGGAAGGGCACTAGGGCCGATACAGCTTGGCACCAGTGTCGTCGCAGAGCAATCAAGCAGATTAAGGACATAACACGCTGCCTCAGCTGAGGCTCGAACTAGTAACCTTTAGATCACTAGACCAACTCCTTAATCACCTGGCCACGCGCCAACTGTGGTTATTACTCTATGGATTTATTGAGTATGCCTGCATGGAAATGAATCTCAGGGTTCTATTTGGTGATGTACATGTACTTTGATGGTTCCTTAAGGTTGATACAGCCGGTGGTGTTAATGTGGATAAGCTCCACTAACTATTAAATGTTGCCACTGGCATGTACTTCAAATAGCTTCTGATAACCAAGTCCACCTCCTGGCTTTCACACGTGGCTTAGCTTCAAAGCCTGGCGGAACTGGTTCTACTGACCTTAATGTCACGTTAAAACTGGTTACTACAGGCAGATCGGGCTCATCAGCTGTGATTGGCAGCTCAATGAGAAGGAAAACTCTGATCTCAAACCTTAGCTGCCTTGAGGCTCTACCTACCCATGGGGAAACCATTGGGAGTAAACCCTAAGAGAAAAATCCAAAGATAAGAGTCTCTAAGGATGAGTTCAAAATTGACTGGCAAATCCTGTAACACTGCTGGTGTCAAAATGTATCAGTCTCTGCCATTCCTTTGGGTTCATCAAGTGTGTGGAGAGGGGGAGCATGTCACATGGGGAAGAGCTTGATCTCCATATTGTACTGCCCTCGCTTTGCGTATCTAGACAGCTAGGACTCAACATCCATGGTCGAATCTGACCAACAGAGGCCTCAGAAATATGCTCTTTGATAATAAAATTACTTCGAATTTTTTGAACTTTAAGATGTTATATCGTATTGCCAAAAGACAATCAGTGCTATATATTCCCACAGATCTGCTTTCCAAATAATCAGGCTATGGTACCTGCTATAAATATACATTTGGAGAAAAGCAAAACAAGTTTTTTGGGTTAGTGTTAATCAGGTGAATTACTTTAACCTATACAAGAGATGCCCTGATGTCGGTTATAATCTCACGTTGGACCAAGGTGAGTAGAAATATTGACATGAAAACTATGTCTTGGAAATACTCAGCAGATTATGCAGGATTAGAAAAAGTGAAAACTTAGCATTTCAGTTTGAGGACCCTTCTTCAGAACTTGAAAAGAGTGAAGGAACACAGAAATTATTTTCCTGATAAAGGAATCACTTGACAGAAGATGACAGGGCCTACATAATGCTATGAAACCAAGAATCAAAAGTTGGTATGAGATTGCATGTGGAATACTATGTGTAGTTCATCTCAGCCCTGAATATACTGAGTGACAGATTATTGTGTATACAAAGGAAGGATATCATTAAAAGCTGGAGAGGATGCACAAACAATTCAGGAGGATGTTGCCAGAACTTAAGGGCCTAAATTAAGAGGAGAGACTGAATAGGCTCAGGCCATTTCCCCTATGGTGAAGGAGGCTGAATGGCAAACTGACAGAGGCATAGAAGAGCATAGATAATGATGGTGGTCCAGAGAGTCCAAACCTAGAGGGATTAGGTGAGGGGAGAAGATCAAAATGGGACTAGATAGGCAAGATTTTCCTCCACACAGATTGTGATGGGTATATGGAACAAGCTGCCAATGGAAGTGGTAGAGAGAGGAAAGGGACATGGGCCAAATGCAGGCGAATGGGGCAAGCTCATGAATGAACATTGGTCACCATGGACATGGTGCTGAAGGGCTTGTTTCCATGCTGTAAAACTGTGACTAATATGGGCCAGCTGAAAAACATAATCTTGGATTGTGAAAGGTAATTGCTTTAAATTATTGGTTTAGGTAAAGCCAGTTCATCCTCAAGATCCTGGAGTCTTGCCATCTGGATCAAAAGGTTGATAAACCATTGGAAACAGATGACATATCTGTTCAATCATGAGTGTGGTTCATAAGAGATCAAACATTTAGAATTGATATAGAGAGGAATCTCTTTTGCATGGAGAAATGCTAATCTTTGGAATGTCCTACCTTGATAGGATTACTGAGGTAAATAGACTGTTGACCATCAAGTGGATATAGGGTTTGCCAGCAGAATGGAATTAAGACCCAGTTCAGATATGTAAATTTCTTCAGATACATAAAGTTTAAAAGAGAGACGAGAGTGGATATTGGACCACTAGAAAACAATGCTAGAGAGGTAGTAATGGGGGACAATGAAATAGCGAACTATATAAGTATTTTGCATCAGTCTTCACTGTGGAAGACACTAGCAGTATGGTACAAGTTCAAGGTGTTGAGGTGCATGAAGTATGTGAAGTTACCATAACTAGAGAGACACTGAAAGTTCTGAATGTTGATAAGTAAACACAAAATACACTGCAGGTGCTGTGGTCAAATCAACACGTACAAACAAGCTGGTTGAACTCAGCAGGTCGGGCAGCATCCATTGAAAAAAAATGTTTTTTTTTCCCAACGGATGCTGCCTGACCTGCTGAGTTCATCCAGCTTGTTTGTACGTGCTGAATGTTGATAAGTCACCTGGACCAGATGGTGTACACACCAGAGTTCTGAAAGAGGTGGCTGAAGAGATCATGGAGGGATTAGTAATGATCTTTCAAAAAAATCACTGGATTCTGGAATGGTTCTGGAAGACTGGAAAATTGCAAATGTCACTTCACACTTCAAGAAGAGAGAGAAAACGAACTATAGGCCAGTTAGACTAACCTCAGTGATTGGGAAGGTGTTGAATCAATTATTAGGAAGAGGTCTTAGGGTACTTGGAGCCACTTAATAAAATAGGTCGTAGTCAGTGTGGTTTCCTCAAGGAAAAATTCTGCCTGACAAATCTGTTGGAATTCTTTGAAGAAGCAACAAGCAGGATTGACAAAGGAGAATTGGTTGATGATGTGTACTTGGATTTTCAGAAGGCTTTCGACAAGGTGCCACACATGAGGCTGCTTAACAAGCTATGGTTCTGGCATGGAGAAACTAGTGGCTGATTGGCAGGAGGCAAATAGTGGGAATAAAGTGAGTCTTTTCTGGCAGGCTACCGGTGACTAGTGGTGTTCCACAGGGGTCTGTGTTGGGACCGATTCTTTTCAAGTTCTATGTCAATGATTTGGATGATGGAATTGAACGAGGATAGGTGGAGGTGCAGGTGGTTTTGAGGAAGTAGAAAAGGCTACAGAAGGACTTAGACAGATTAGGAGAATGGACAAAGAAATGGCAGATGGAATGCAGTGTCGGAAATGTATAGCCATGCACTTTGGTAGAAGAAATGAAAGGGTTGACTATTTTCTAAATGGAGAGAAAATATAAAAAACTGAGGTGGAAAGGGAGTTGGGTGTCCTTGTGCAGGATTCCCTACAGGTTAATTTGCAGGCTGAGCCTGTGGTGAGGAAGGCAAATGCAATGTTAGCATTCATTTCAAAAGGACTAGAATATAAAAGCAAAGTTGTAATGTTGAAAATTTATAAAGCAATGGTGAGGCCTCATTTGGAGTATTGAGAGCAGGTTTGTGCCCCTTATCTTAGAAAGGATGTACTGAAGCTGGAGAGGGTTCAAAGGAGGTTCACGAAAATTATTCCAGGATTGAATGGCTTGTCATATGAAGAGCATCTGATAGCTGTGGGCCTGTACTCACTGGAATTCAGAAGAATAAAAAGTGACCTCATTGAAAACTATCAAATGGTGAAAGGCCTTGACAGAGTGGATTTGCAGGGGAAGGTTTCTATGGTGGGAGACTCTAAAAGCTGAGGACAAAGGCTCAGAATAAAAGGGTGTCCTTTTAGAACAGAGATGAGGAAGAATTTCTTTAGCCATAGAGTGGTGACTCTGTGGAATTCTTTGCCACAAGCCAAGTCTTTATATGCATTTAAGGCAGAGGTTGATAGATTCTTGATCAGTCAGAACATGAATGGTTATGCTGAGATGCAGGGGATTGGGGCTGACAGGAAAATTGGATGAGCCATGACAAAATGGGGTGGAGCAGACTCGATGGGCCAAATGGCCTAATTTTGCTCCTATATTTTATGGTCTTATCGCTTTCTCATCAACTAGCAAAGGAGGCTCGAGGGGCCAAAATGATGAGTTTCTTAGGTTAGTCTCCTGATAAACAAAGGGGACCTACAAAACTAAGATTGAAAATGAAGAATTAAGAAATTTTCAATAGGAAGAATATTTAATAACAAAAACAAAAATGCATCAACTCCAAGAACAGGCAAATTAACTTGAGATTTTGGCTCATTCCAACTAGTGTGTGTAGAATGAATGGTTTTTGGATTTGCTGTCTGAATCTGATAAGTAAGAAAATTTACAGTACGGTACAAAAGTCTTAGTTTAAGACCTGCACAGTAGTGTAGTTGTTAGTGTAATGCTATTACTGCACCAGTCTGAGTTCCAATTCCTGCTGCTGCCTGTAAGGAGTTTGCACATTCTTCCTATGATCACGTGGGTTTCTTCCAGGTGGTCCGATTTCCTCCCACTTTCAAAAGGTGTACGGTTAGGTTTAATGAGTTGTGGGTCTGCCACATTGGTGCCGAAAGGCATGGTAACCCTTGCCCAGCACATTCCTCACTGATTGATTTTGACACAAATTGACGTATTTTACTGTATGCTTTGATATTTTGATGTGCATGTGAGAAATAAAGCTAATCTTTATACTGCAAGGTCATGCCAGCCTAATTCCACTGAATCTCACAACAGCTTCTATCAGGTACCACTGCCAAACTGAATGACAGCTTCCGTGGGTTCTAAACAAGGGACTTGTACTTTCTGAAGGGCAAATATCAGGCCAAATTTACATTAATTAGTTTACACAATCCATTTGCCTTTTTCCAGCTAGTTTAAAAAATATAAGTACTTTATTGCATCAAAATTTCTTTGCTATGCTTGGAAGAATTTTTTTTTACTCCAAATTTGACTTCCATTTAACACTTAGTTGGTCCAAATTATGTTGCAATTTGAACTCCAACTAATGCAGTCAGTACTCTAATCAGTGTACTCTTAATTATGACAGGATTCCAAGGTAAACAAGCAATTTGAGGCAGTTTCTTGTTGCTAGAAAATGGACACAATTTAGGTGGGGAGGTCTGAGAAAGGGAAGATAAGATTGAAGACCATCAGGTGATGGCTGGTGCTGCATATATGGGTTTTCCCCACTGGGTGCAAGGCAACACAATCACTCCAGACTCACCTGATGAGGTTAAGAGGCTGCTCCTTGTAGAACTGACCAAAACGAGCCCACTGTTTATATAATGTGAATCGCTCATTCTCACTCTTGGGATCATGGGATTTCTTCCAGTACCTACACTGTAGTATATTCACAATGAACATACGGGAGGAATAGGGAAAATACAGAAAATATTGAAACACTTAGGCAGTATCTGCATAAAGAGAAACAGTCAATATTTCATGTTGAAGACCCTTCATCAGAACATATAGCATTGCATCATTGCACTTAAGTGAAAAGAGGAACATTTCCAGCTGTATCGGGGTTAGTATACCCTGCAATGGTATTGGCTCTGGTTTCTTATTGCATAATCTCCCATGATACTGTGAAAAGCTCATCTTGCAACTGTTTATACACATCAGATCATTACAGTGCACTGAGCTAGAATATGGTAAAACAGTAACAATCCAGAACAAATTGTATTGCCAGTAAATCATAAAGTGCAAGATCATAATGAGGTAGATTGTGATGCTAAGTCCATCTTGTCACACACGAGATAAGAATATAAGAAAAAGGAGTCGGCCATCCGGCCTGTCGAGCCTGCTCCGCCCTTCAATAAGATCATGGCTGATCTGGCCATGGACTCATTTCTACCTACCTGCCTTTTCCCCATAACCCTCAATTCCCCTACCATGCAAAAATCTAACCAACCTCGTCTTAAATATATTTACTCCACTGCTTCCTTGGGCAGAGAATTCCACAGATTCACCACTCGCTGGGAAAAGTAGCTCTGCCTCATCTCCGTCCTAAATCTACTCCCCCGAAGCTTGAGGCTATGTCCCCTAGTTCTAGTTCCTTGATCCAGTCAAGACTCTGATAACAGTGAGACAGAAGCTGCCTTTTTGCTTAGTGGTATGTCCTTTCAGGCTTTTGTATCTTCTGTCCGATGGGAGAGAGAAGAGAGAATTTCGGGGATTGGTGGGGTCTTTAGTTAGGTTGACTGCTCTGAGGAGGCAGTGAAAAATATATACCGAATCCATAGAGGGGAAGCTGCTTCCTGTGATTTGCTGAGCTGTGTCCACAACTCACTACGGTGCTTTTTACAAGTCTCGTGCAGAGCAGCGGCCATACCCAGCCGTTAATCATTCAGGCAGAATGCTTTCTATGCTGCATCAATAAAAATTGGTAAATTCGATGGGGATATGCTGAATTTCTTTAGCCTCCTGAGGAAGTAGAAGCATTGGCGAGCTTTCTTAGTTGTGACATCAACATGGTTGGACCGGTTATTGGTGATATTCAAAGTTTAATATAAGTTTATTATTAAAGTACATATATGTCACCATATACAACTCAAATTAACTTTTTTGTGGGCAATCACAGTAAATACAGGAAACACAATAGAATCAATGAAAGACTGCACCTATCAAGGCAGACAACAACCAAAATGCCAAAAAAATCAACAAACTGGGCAAATATAAAAAGAAAGAGAAAATAATAAATAAATAAACAATAAATATTGCAAATATGAGATGAAGAGTCCTTGAAAGTGTCCAGCTCAGTGGGAACAAGTCAGTAATGGGGTGAGGAAATTGAATGAAGTTATTCCCTCTGATTCAAGGGCCTGATGGTTGAGGGGCAATAATTGTTCCTAAACCTGGTGGTGCAGGTTCTGACGCTCCTGCACCTTTTTCCTGATGGCAGCTGCAAGAAGAGATGGTTTGGATGGTGAGGGTCCTAGATGATGGGTTCTGCTTTCCTGCACCCGCACTCTGTGTAGATGTGGGGAGGGCTTTACCCACGCCGGACAGAGCTATATCCACTACTTTTCTGTCCAAGGGTATTTTCCGTACCAGGCTGTGCTCTCCATGATACATCTATAGAACTTTGTCAAAATTTCAGATGATATGCTGAATTGTTGGAAACTTCTAAGGAAGTAGAGGTGCTGCTGTGCTTTGTTCGTAACAGCACTTAATTGCTGGACCCAGGACCAATTCTCTGAACCGATAACACAAGGAATTTAAAGTTGTGGACTCTTTTCTGGTATTCATACCATGGAACCTGAAGCTCTCAACCTCAAGACAACTGATGCAGACAGAAGCATTTCTTAAGTAGTTCCCTTGTTTTTGTTTTTGACATTGAGGAAAATGTTGTTATCCTTGTTACTGAGCTCTTTATCTGCTCCCTGTACTCTGACTTGTTATTTGAGATGAGGCTCACTACAATGGTACCATCTGTAAAATCGTAGATGGAGTTAGAACAGAATCAGGCCATGCAGTTACAAGTGTACAGGGAGTAGGCCAAGGGGCTGAGGACACAACCTCTTGAAGTGCCAATGTTTAGAGTATCTGTGGTAGAAAGTGAAGTGAACTTTGAGCACCAGGCTCCTATACTGTCACTCTTAACCACAACAGTGAGATCAATCTGAAATCTCTTTTCCTCTCTGGAATGGATTTCTTCTCAACAAGTCCATTATTAACAACATTCAGAATCAGATTTAACATCACTGGCATATGTCATAAAATTGTTATTTGGCAGCAGTAACATTGCAATATATCCAATGTTACTGCTGCCAATAAATATGTACATTACAATAAGTATATGTGTATATATTTAAAAAGTTAAATTAAATAAGTAGTGCAAAAAGAGATTAAAAAATTAGTGATGTAGTGTTCATGGGTTCAGTGTCCATTCAGAAATCTGATGGCAGAGGAGAAGAAACTGTTCCTGAGTCGTTGATTGTGTGCCTTCAGGCTCCTGTGCTTCCTCTCTGATGGTAGCAATGAGATGGGTTATGTCTTGTGTGATGGGGGTCCTTAATGATGAATGCCGCCTTTTTGAGGTATCGCTCCTTGAAGGTGTCCTGATTGCTCGGGAGGGTATACCATTGCTGGGGAAGGGTCGAGTGGGATCCAAGATCAGCCATGACGGAATGGCAGAGTTGACTCGATGGGCTGAATGGTCTAATTCTGCTCCTTTGTCTTTATTTATTGAAGGTATGGAGAATTTGTATTTTTGCATTATAGTAGTCTTTCCAGTAACACATGCTTATTTGTAGGTGGACAGCTCATTAAAATACATGCCTGAGGTTCCCACTTCACAAGATGGATCTTCAGGAAAGATTATGGCTTACAGTATTATACCTTAAATTATAGTTTAGAGCATTCTACTCTTATGATCATTACGACCTTGTATTTTATTGTTTACCGGCATTGCGCTTTCTTTGTAGATTTTACACTCTATTCTGCTT
This sequence comes from Hemitrygon akajei, assembly GCF_048418815.1. NCBI lineage: Eukaryota > Metazoa > Chordata > Chondrichthyes > Myliobatiformes > Dasyatidae > Hemitrygon > Hemitrygon akajei. The sequence goes on from NC_133129.1 coordinate 168,694,975, forward strand.
GTTATTGTTTTATCTTTTTCTACCTCAACGCACTGTGTAATGATCTGATCTGTATAAAAACTATGCAAGACAAGCTTTTCACTGCATCTTGGTACATGTGACAATAATAAGCCAATACCAATATGCTGTTCTAACATCCTGCTCTAAGGCGATTAAAAAGTAGCTTTATTTGTCACATGTACATCTAAACATACGGTAAATACATCATTCTGTCTCAAATCAAAGTGTTGCCAGGCTTCTGATGCCAACATAGCGTGCTCACAACTCCCTAATCCTAAACGTATGTCTTTGGAATGTGAGAGAAACTCACATGGTCATGGGGAGAATTTAATCTCTTCACAGAAATTGAACCCCAGTTTTAAAGCTGAGTGCCCCAGAGCACTGCACAACCATGCTGATCTAATCCAATGTCAAACCTCAAAAGTTCTGGGAAATTCTACAGGCTGACCAGCCCACACTCTCTTAAAAAAAATGTCTGTTTCTTTTGAGCAAAATGAATCAGCCAAAAATAACACACGAGTTACGGTACAATCAGATTAAACTGCTGCATAAATTAACTTATCTAAGTCTGACAACACTCCTGGCACTAGGCACAGTGCTGTTCTTAAAATCAATATGAGTCTGGGTATCCATGCCAACCGTGTAATGCTGAGGCAGCTCCTCCACATGGCTCACAGCCAGCGTATAATGGCAGCCGTTCTCACCACAAGCTTCCCGCAGCCACACTGAAAGGAAATGGAGATTTGTCTCCAGGGGCAGACTGGACTTTTCATTTGTTAATGCACTTGGGACAATGATTTCCTATTAGAAATGATGATTCTCCTAAAAAAAAGGTTCTCTTCAATTAGCCCATAAAAAAAGAAAGAAATCACTTTGTTTCTTCCGACGTGTAACATTTGTTAATTGCATCTGAAAATGGATGACTTATCAGAAAATCAGAATAGTCATTTAGAAGCATGTGACTGTACTCGTATCTTGCTTGATGAGCAATCAGAAACGTATCCGCCACAAACAGGGTATCTCACGCAGGCACCACTTCATAGACCTTTAAAAAAGTCCACGGATTGATACAGCAGCCAACAATTAAATTAAATAGAATTCCTAATTGGCACAGATTGATAACTCAATACCCAGGGTCTGGAGTCTACCAGGAGTAATTCAACTAACACTAATCCTTGAACAGTCCCACACTCCATATTAACACTTATGGCACAATTATAAATATATATACATACACACAAACATACATACAGTATACAATAACATAAGATGGCTAATGGCCAACAACCTTGAAAAGTGACTCCCAATCAAGATGTATATGAGGCTGAGAGAATGCAGAGCTTATTCCAACATGGAAGATGCATCATTGCTGTCTGCCTTCAATAGCTATAGTCAAAGTTGGACAAGAGCTTTTGACAAGCAGTACCTTCCTAGCTCATAAAGCATTTAATGGAATGCATGCAGCTCCAATAACACTCCTGAAGCTCAACACCATCCAGAACAAAGCATCCACAAACTTCAATACTTTCACAACCACCCCCCCCCCCCGCAAACCGTGGTTACAGTGTGTACAGTCACTCACCAAGGCTACTCCAATTGCATTTTCCAAACCTCTGTCACCAAGGTTACGGGATTCACAGACGTGGCAACACTATACTTGCAAGTTCCCTTCAAGCAGCATAACAAACTGACATGGAAATCTATTACTGTCTCAACTCGGTATAAATCATGGAACTCCCTTCCCGTCCAAACCATGGGAGTACTTTTGCCAGATCGACTGCAGAAGTTCAAAATAACATCTTCTAAAGGGCAACAGGAGGTATGCTATGCACGGCCTTGCCAGCAGCATTTTGATCCTCAAACACAAAAAATTAAATTAAATAGAAGCTTGAAAAAAAAAGCTTCACTGCTAAATTTGGAAAGGTAGCAGCTAGTCTACCGATAAGGTTTTTATTCAGCGCTTTGAATTTCTTCATGGCAGAACCTGACGAACCATTGGAGAGTCATTGATTACTATCACTGAGACCCATCACAGGTTAAATCTGAATCACCTGGCCTTCAGGTATAATATTCAAAGTAATACACACAGCTTCATGGAGGGACAGCCAGGACAACCTCTCCCACAGCGTCTGCACTTATCTGAAGTAGAACTTATGGCAGCAACTTTCTGAACTAGTTACAACTTAATCACTGGGGATCTTATGATCGCAGATCTCATCGAACTGCGTCAGCAGTCAGTTCTACCTTACTCTGAAGATGATCTCTGACAGTGTCTCAGAAAATTTATAAATATTCAGTAACAATTACAAATCAAATATACTACATTAAAAATGAACTTAGAACAGAAAAATACACACTTTAAATTAACTGAGATAACAAATGCATTTGAAAACTCCCAAAACATGCCAACTGTTTATCTACATTGAAAGTAATGAAACTGAAAAATCTGCTCCAGTGTTAACAGGTAGGTTTACCCACTGTAAATCCAGCAAGTCTGAATAATTCGAAGGAAGCAATTATGCCAGAGGTCATGTGCTCTACTGCTGGACTCCACTGGAACTCCTGTGTTAGGGGGGCGGGGGGGCAAGAACCCCCTGATTTCTGAATTTGTGTGTGTCTAGGACAAAGAAGCAAGCTGGAAAATCATAGCTGACACTGCCCACCCTGCAAACTGCCTTTTTCCAAAAGCTCCCTTCTAGAAAGTGTTATAAAGCTATTATAAAAAAGGTTCATGACATCCTAAAAATGTCTTTCCTCGGGCAGTAAATCTGATCAATCATTCTAGTTAACTCTGCGTCACCCCTCCCCCTTCTATCACTTAACTGCATTGTAAACACTTTAAAGCACTTTTTATAATGCTGCATACATTATAAATACACATTGGTATTTATGCATTTAGAGTAACATACACAAAATGCTGCAGGAATTCAACAGGTCAGACAGCATCTATGGAAATGAATAAATGTCGATGTTCTGGGCCAAGACACTTCCTCGGGGCTGTTAAGGGAGGGGAGAGATGCCAGAATAAAAAGGTGGGGCAAGGGTAAGAAGCACTAGTTAGAAGATGATAGGTGAAGCCAGGTGGGTGGGAAAGGGCTGGTGAAGGAATCTGATAGGAAAGGAGAGTGGAAGGTGGGAGAAAGGGAGGAAGGGGCACCAGAGGAAGGAGATGGACAGGTGAAAAGAAGAGGTGGGGAATAGAAAATGAGGGAAGGGGGAGGAAATTTTCTTTTTACCAGAAGGAGAAATTTATGTTTGTGCCATCAGGTTGGAGGCTACCAAGCATATGAGGTGTCGTTCCTCCATCCTGACTGTGGCCGCATTGTGGCAAAAGAGGAGGCCATGAACCAAGATGTCAGAATGGGAATGGGGAGAGGAATTAAAATGCTTGGCCACCTTGGTAATTTCCAGGTGGCCAATCATTTTAATTCCTATGGAGTGGAGGTGCTCAACATAGTGGTCTCCAACTTGCGTTGGGTCTCACCAATGTACAGGAGACCTTTCTCAGGGTGAAGGAACTACAACTCATATTTTATCTGGGTAGCCTCAAACCTGATGACATGAACATCAATTTCTCCTTCCAGTAATTTTTTTCCCCCACCCCTACCGTCTTTTACATCTTCTCATCATCTGCTGATTACCTTCCCCCCTCCCCCCCCATCCTGGTGCCCGTTCTTCCATGTTCCGCTCTCCCCTCCAATCAGGTTTTTTTCTTCTTTGGCTCTTTTCCACTCACCTGCTTCAGCTATCATCTTCCAGCTAGTCCTTCTAATGTCTTCCCCCTTCCTTTCCAGTTCTGAAGAAAGGCCTCAGCCTGAAATGTCAGCTCTTTATTCATCTTCCTAGATGCTGCCTGACCTGCTGAATTCCTCTCGTATTTTGTATCTATTACTCTGGATTTCCACTATCTGCAGAATCTCCTGTGTCTAGATTTATGTATTTATGTTCATTTTAGTCAATATCTATACTTTAACCTCTAACTTATTTTATTTAATTAATTATTCTGTACAATGGTTGAACGTTGTTTTCTGTTGCATGCAACACTAACACACTACAGCAAATTCCAAATACATGTAAACGTATGTGGTGAATACAGTTAATCCTTCATCTTTGACTTGCACGACCATAACAGTAATGCAGTAAAATATTAACAGTTGCCCTCTTCCACAAGAAACAGTCAGCTTTCTTGGAAATTCTGGGACAATGCAAAGGCAACAGACCCGTGACATACAACAGAGTGGTTCTTCTGTACGAGCCTAGCTCTGCCTCGCTCTCTGTCATAAAAGCTGCTTTGTTATTGCCCAAGTCTCAAAACTAGAAGTAAACACCCAACTTCAAAAGCAAATGGCAAATATTACTCCAGAACTGGTAACTGGCAACAAATCAATGTTAATATTTCCCATGGCACCGTGAACTGGAGAATATTGTTAACATGGCATACGACCAACCTCTAGAAGGCTGCTTGTGGTGAGCTGAATCTCCAGCAAAGTACACAACAAACATTCTCTATGCTGGGTCATACAACAGAACCAGCCCACATCATCAAGGTAAATATGGCTGCTCTAAAGGATGGTAGCTTCTCAGCAGGTCTATCAATCAGGAACTAGAGAGGTCAAAGGCTTGTTGGGGGCTCGAACAAACTTATAATTCCATAATCAGTCAAGTAATGTAAATCGACATCGGGTCTCTAGGGATGATAGTGATTCAAAGTACATGCTGCCCACTCAGAAACTCTGAGTCATAGGTACATATTTACATTACACATTAATTTAAACAAAACATACACTCAGTGGCCACTTTATTAGGTACTGTATCCAATAAAATAGGTGTTGAGTGTAAGCTCATGGTCATCTGCTGCTGTAGCTCATCCAATTCAAGGTTTGACGTGTTACACGTTGAGGTTCGCTCTTCGGGACACCACTAACATATGGTTATGTGGGCTGCTGTCATGTTCCTGAGCAACACACAAAATCCTGGAGGAACTCAGTGGATCAGGCAGCATCTATGGGGGGGGGGGGGGAGGGGGGCAAGAATAAACAGTTGACATTTCAGGCACAGATGCTTTTTTCAGGGCTGGAAAGGAAGGGGAGAGATGCCAGAATAAAAAGTGGGGTGGAGGGGAACGAGGATTGCTAGAAGATGATAGATGAAGCCAGGTAGGTGGGAAAGGTGAAGGGGTGGAGGACAAGGAGACTGATAGGACAGAAGAATGGAGCATGGGAGAAAGGGAAGGAGGAGGGACACTGGGGAGAGGTGATAGGCAGGTATAGAAAAGAGGTAAGAGGCAAGAATGGACAAGGGAATCATGGCGGGACGAATCTCTGCAGGAAGTGGAGTGTGGGGTGGGGGGAGAGGGGAGGTAAAATCCCCCAACAATTTCTCCTTTGGCTCCTCCCACTTTCTCCAGACTCAAGTGGTAGCCATGGGCTACCGTGATTCCTTTATCTATTTGTCGCTCCCCAATAATCTCCCACCTAGCACATACTGCTGCCAGCAAATGAAATGCTATACCTATCCGTTTATCTCCACTCCTACCTCCATTCATGGCCCCATACCATTCTTCTGGTTGAGGCAACACTTCACCTGTGATTCTGTTGGGGTTGTCTATCGTATCTGATGCTCCTGATCAGAATGTGGATCGCGGTCCGCTTTTTTGAACACCCTTGCTCCATCGGCAAAGAACAGAATTTCCCGATGGCCAACCATTTTAATTCCTTTCCCATCACCATCCCAACATGTTGGTCTACGGCCACCTCTGTTGCCACAATGAGGCCACTCTCAAGGTGGACGCATAACACCTTATCTTCTCTCTGGGTAGCTTCTAATCTCATGGCATGAACGTTGATTTCTTCTTCCAGCATTCCAGTAAAAGATTCCTACCCCCTTCCCTCGAATTCGATTCCCCACTGTAGCCTCCTTCCTCTTTACCTCACCTGCCTATCACCCCCAATTCCCCCCCCCCCCCGCCCCCCACCGTGCCTCTCCTCCCTTCCTTTCTCCCATGGTCCACTCTCATTTCTTATCAGATTTTTTCTTCTCCAGCCCTTTACCTTTCTCACCCACGTGGCTTCAGGTATCATCTTCTAGCTGCCCTCCTTTCCCCCCACTTTATACTCTGGCATTTACCCCCTTACTTTCCAGTCCTGAAATGCCGTCTGTTTTTCTCGGCCTGAAATATTGTCTATTTTCCCCCTCCATAGATGCAGCCTGACCTGCTAAGTTCCTCCAGCATTTTGGGTGCGTTACTCTGAAAGAATTTCCAGCATCTGCAGAGACTCTTGTGTTACTGCCATCTTCCTGTCAGCTTGTACCAGTCTGGCCATTTCTCCCTGATATCTCCTATTAACAAGCATTTTCCCCCACAAAACTGCTGCTCACTGTATTTTTTTTCTGTTTTATACACTATTCCCTATAAACTCTAAAAACTATTGTGCTTGAAAACCACAGATGATCAGCAGTTTCTGAAATACTCAAACTACCCCATCTGGCACCAACAATCAAAGTCACTAAGATCATATCTGTTCTCCATTTTGATGGTTGGTCTGAACAACAACTGAACTTCTTGACCATGCCTGCATACTTTCATGCATTCAGTTGCTGGCACATGATTGGCTGATTAGATATTTTCATCAGTGAGCAGGGGTACGGTGGTACCTAATGAAGTGGCCACTGAGTGTACGCTCCAGGATTTTTGAATTGATTTAATTTAAGAAGTGGAAACATCAATGTTTTGATGGAGAGGGGAAAGTGAATACAATAATAAATGAGGTAACAGGAAATGCAAATAATATTATTATTTAATATTCTTTAAGTGACCACAAACAATAAACTATCAGGATGGTTCGTAAAAGTATTGTATTGGGTCTGATAAAACTCATACTTCCAATGGAATAGCACAACTTCAGATTCATAAGCAAACTAATTTATGCTCACCTGTTAAACTAGTTCAGTACTGGCTGGTAGAACAATAATTGGGATACAAAGAGAGAGCCAATCGGGAAGGAAGGTGGTTGGGTTGCAACCTATAAGTAAGGCAAATCCTACTATAGGAAGCATAATCATGACATTTAAGCTATTTCATGACAGAGGAAGACGTGTGAGAGAAAGTCAACAAACCCTGCAATTTGAAGCCCATCCCTTTCTTCAAAAAAAACTGTAAATTTGCCCCTTGTTTTTTTTTCCTACATCATGCCTTCTATCAACATTAGACTGCCTGCACCACAGATTTTTAGCACATCTTCTCTCCATCTGTTATAACAATTCATTCCAAAGTAGAAAAGCGAAGAGAATTGCAGTGAGCACTTGATAAACAAAAAAAAAAGTTTTTTTTAAGTTTGTAGAGATGGCTTGGGATAAAGAGTTGGGTCAGGTTTAGGGATGGAATGAGAGAGCTAGAGTTCAGGTTAGTGTTCAGAGATGGTAATATGGGTGTTACAGTAGGCTGGAGTCACAGCCCCTGGTGCACACTCAGAAGGGAGCCACATGGATGTGTGATGAAGGACATCCATAGTCTAGGAACCCACTCCACTTAATTAGCAATTGCATCAGAGATGTCAACAGCTTCATTCCAAGATGTACCTGGCTGTCTTTTTCCAGAATTTTTGGATTGACTACAATTGTAATTGTAGTCAATTGTGTGCTGCATTACAGATCTACAATTATCCTCTGTTTGTAATCTTAATATTGATTCAGCAATTCAAATGATTTGTAGTTTACTGGAAATAGTTCAAAACCCAGCGAGTCTAATAATTTGACTGAAATTGAAGCACTCTGAACAAAATACATACATCATGGAGTGGGAAGGCAGCAGTGTACGTGCCATTGTTCAGCAGCCTCTTAATCCCAATTTTCTTCTTTCCATCTTCCGTTGTGTACTTGCATCGAGAAAGAATATAATACACCTGGAGAAAGGAGAGGGCGAGTTAGGTGAAAAGGTACTGTATCTAGCTCTCTTCCCACATACTACACTGAACAAAGAATTAACTAAAGCCCAGTGATTCAAGATTTAAACGATTGGCATTTAAAAAGCACACAAAGCATGGCTTATAAAAAATACACTGTAATAATACTGAAGGAAATAATCACATGCAACACACACAAAATTCTGGAAACTCAGCCAGCCATACAACATCTATGGAGGGGAATAAACAGCTGAAGTTTCAGACTGTGACACTTCATCAGATCCCGATCAGCCTGAAACACCGACCGTTTTTCTCCTCTATAGATGCTGCCTGACTTGCAGAGTTCCTCATGCATTTTGCACAAGTATCTCAAGGTTTTCAGAATATGCAAAATCTGTTGTGTTTATAAACATAAGGGACAGGACGGAGATATAGGAACAATAGGTCCCAGACCACCAGATTCAGAGCAATTATTACCCTTCAACCATAAGGCTCCTGAACCTGTGTGGATAACAGTGATTCCACAACCTATAGACTCATTTTCAAAAAAAACTCCATAAATATGTTATCAGTATTAATTATTTAATTATTCTTTTATTTGTGCAATGTCTTCTTTTCCATATTTATCAGTTTTTGTTTGCATGTACGTTTTCATTGATTCTATTGTATTTTTGTTCTACTGCAAATGCTGCAAGAAAATAAATCTCAGGGTGGCATATGGTGATATACAGTGCCCATAAAAAGTATTCAACCCCCTTGGAAGTTTTTATGTTTTATTGTTTTACAACATTGAATCACAGTGGATTTACCTGGCTTTGTTTGACAATGATCAACAGAAAAAGACTCTCATGTCAAAGCGAAAACAGATCTCTACAAAGTGATTTAAATTAATTACAATTATGAAACACAAAATAATTGATTGCATAAGTATTTGTCCCTTTCAAGTCAGTATTGAGTAGATCCACCTTGAGTCTATGTAGATAATTCTTGATCAGCTTTGAACGTCTGGCTACTGTAATTTTTCCCTATTCTTCTTTACAAAACTGCTCAAGATCTGTCAGATTGCATGGGAATCACGAGTGAACAGCCCTTTTCAAGTCCAGCCACAAAGTCTTAATTGGATTGAGGTCTGCACTCTGACTTGGCCTCTCCAGGACATTAACTCTGCTGTTTTTAAGCCATTCCTGTGTAGCTGTCACTTTATGCTTGGGGTCATTGTCTTTTTGTAAAACAAATCTTCTCCCAAGTCCCAGTTCTCTTTCAGATGGCATCAGGTTTTCCTCCAGGATTCCCCTGTATTTTGCTGCATTCATTTTGCCCTCTAAATTCACAAGTCTTCATGGTGGGGCTGCATCCCCACAGCACCATACTTCATGGGAGGGTTGGTGTGTTCTTGATGATGTGCAGTGTTTGGCTTATGCCAAACAGAACATTTAGCCTAATGGCCAAAAAGCTTAATTTTGATTTCATCAGCCCGTAGAATTTTCATGGTGTAATTTTTGCCAGGATACTGACTCACTAGCAGGTGGACCGTCCAGATACAGGTGTATTTTTACTGCAATCAATTGAAACATCTTGACTGTACACAAGTCTCCAAAAACAGACCTCCATGTAACTAATTATGTCACTTCGAAAACCAATTGGCTGCACCAGCGATGATTTGGTGTGTCATATTAAATGAGGGTAAACACTTATGCAATCAATTACTTTGTGCTTTATGTTTGTAATTAATTTAGATCACTTTGTGAAGATCTGTTTTCACTTTGATATGAAAGAGTCTTCTTCTGTTGATCAGTGCCAAAAATGCCAGATTAAATCTACTGTGATTTAATGTTGTAAAACAATAAAACATGAAAACTTCCTGGGGGGGGGGGTGAATACTTTTTATAGGCACTATACCTACTTTGATAATAAATTTACTTTGAACTTTGAAATTCTCATTGAGCTAGGCAGCACTTGCAAAGAAACAAGTCATGCTTTTAATTTTATTCCTTCTGTTCCTGTGTGCCACACCTTACAGGTTATAGCTATTAAATATGATTTAGACAATTATATTTCTGTGGGCAGTAACTGTTCCTTTAATGTCACCGTTTTACTGTTTGTTTCACAGAACTCAGCTTCTAATGTTGTTCTGGAATAAAAGATGGCCATGAAAACCATTTCCTGAATAAAGTATTTTTGTTGTTTAAATTACTGGCTATTTTCCAGCACTTTAGATTGTCAATAAGGGAGATACTAAGACAGTAGCCGACAGTTCCAAAGGGTACGAGTAGCATTCTTTCAATTGAATGAAAATCAGGACCAAATGGCAGATAGCATGGCATCTGCTGACAGCAGCGAGAAAACATCAGATCTTGGGGTGGCACTGTAGTGTAGTGGTTAGCACAACGTATTGCAGTACCAGTGATTCAGTTCCTGCCACTGTCTGTAAGGAGTTGGTATGTTCTCCCTGTGACCGCGTGTGTTACCTCCGGGTGCTCCGCTTTCCACTCACAGTCCACCAGCACTTGTGGGTGGGACCTCTGCACTACCACCCAAATGCAATCAGATCCTGCCACTTCACTCAAGGGTGCAATGGCCAGCAGGATCCAGTCTTTGATTTCTGCTCAGGTTAAGTACGGACACGCAGCCAGCAAATACAAACTGAGAATCAGGTTCCACATAATACAACATCACTGTGTAAGTGACATAAATCGGTTCAAGGCAAGTTTTTGAACCGATCTGCACAACCTTAATCATTACCTCAGTACAGCAACACCAAGACTATGTATTTTTTTTACTTCAAATTTATATTTTTCTAGCCAATGTCGTGTTCCTTGTGCTATGCGCCCGTGATGCCGATGCGGGTCTTTCATTGTACCAGTGCATATAAAAACGAAATTGTGCAATAAAATTGACTTTGACATTTTGACCTCAGGATACCCAGTTTCAAAATGCAGGTTACATGATACCGAGTCTTGGTGTGGGAAGAGTGAAAAATGCAAGTTAAAATTTTTTTTCTACTCAATGTCTGATTATGATCTGGAAGTCTCATCCTCTAGGGTGGGGAAAATAGCTAAATAAGGCTTTCAAACTGGATTACGTGGGCAGTTAAAGAAAAATCATTGTCTTTTCTTTGTGGAAAGAGAGAGAAATGCAACCAAATATGTTATTTTACAAAGAGATAGAATGAACTGAATAGGTCAAATGTCCTCCCCTCTTTGCAATTATGTAAATGTTGTAATAACAATATTCAATATCCCACATTCAGTTTGAAGTTAATCCATAACAAAGGGTTGAATATAATCATACTTACAATCCTGTTACGGGTAGAAGGTGAGAAGAAGGTCTCTGGATTATTGATCAAGTAGAGTTCCTGCCGCTGCTTGCTGAAAGGTGCCGTGAAATAATCAGGTTCTGGGTTCATTATTGCTGGATCAAGACGGAATGGCTTCAGCATCCAGTCAAAAGGGTTTTCCCTTGCTTGTGGAATATCGTTGACTTTTATTGGCACCTTAATATGCATAACCTCTGCATACATAGCCAGCACGTCCCAAGGAGCGTGGATTTTCACAAAGTAAGTCTTGCCATCCTCCGAATCCTGAAAGTTAAATCAACTGGTTTGTTTTCAATATTAAGCTTTAAAAAGTTGACAGCATCACATCTAGGAATATGAAAGGGTTTGGGGTGGACGTGGCCGTGGGGATCTTCAGTGGAAAAGTTCATGCGCTGAATGATCTTCAGCTGGGTTTATGTGCAACAAGAATTATAACCATCCTTCAATATTTCAGAAAGCATCCTTCTATATTGGGCAAGTTTGCTATTCTTTATAATTACAAATCACAGTAGACCTCCATAGGGAGCCCAGGGTCAGAGGTTTACAAAACTAGCAGTGTGCATTGCAGGGTGTTAAACTGCTTCCTAAATTTTCAATATAGCGCACAAAAGGCACTCGCTATTACTATCAAGAAGCTGGATACTTCATCCAACTTTTCCTGCTGACTTCCTGTACTCCAGTAATTCTCAGACTTCACAGATACCACATCTAATGACTATTATCAGAGTGGCCTCCTGATCACACAATCCAGTAACATTCATGCAAGTATAGGCTTCCTGATTCAATTTTCCAATACTTCATTTACTCAGTCTCTTTGAGTCTATTCAACTTTGTTGATGGCCCTCTTCAGACATGTTTGGACAATTGTGCCCAACAAGAAATCATTGATTAAATCAGCAAATTAAATGTACAAAATTTGTATACCAGGACAGAGATAAAGAGGGATTTCTTTTACCAGTGCTGAATCTGTGGAATTCATTGCCACAGATGGCTGTGGAGGCCAAGTCATTGGGTATACATAAAGCAGAGGTTTAGTGGTTCTTGATTAGTAAGAATGTCAATGCTTATGGGGGAAAAAGCAGGAGAATGGAGTTGAAAGGGAAGATAAATCAACCTTGATGGAATGGTAGAGCAGTGCGATGGGCTGAATGGTCTATTTCTGCTATGTCTCATGGTCTAAATCTCAACCTCATTGAACTGGGCATAGACTGCATTGTCAATCAATGATTTTTTACAACAACATGCTATCAGTTTTACATGGTATCAGTTCAAAAGCCAAGCTGCAAGGCCCCCTCCTTTGACCAATGAGAAGCAGCCCCTGCCATGCCAGAAATACAAAGTAAGCCCCTTATACTTGCATTAACGCTAAACCCCCTGCCATTCCGGTGAAGTACAGTGCCCAGGAACAGAGATTTACAAATTCGGCTACTGATCAACTTCTCAACTAAGAACAATAATGCTGACTCACATTGAAGAGCAACTTTAACAAGTTAAAATTTGTACCTTTTGGGACTGGAGACCCCATACTTAAGGGAACCTTACATAATCAAATGCTTTGTCCAAGACCAAGCATTAAGCGGCACTGCAGAGGATGAAAGATTCAGAGGCAAAGAGGTTTAAGGGATCCCTGTAAAGGGCAAGATTATCAGAAGTACAGTAACCTTCACTTACGTCTTTATTTTCAGTTTCAAGTTCAAGACCTGTCTTCAGCAGATTTTCTTCAAATTCTTTTCTTCTTTCCTGAAAAAAAATGAAATTCATCATAAGTTGCAGGTGATACAAAGATAGGAGGAGGGGCAGATAGTGCTGAGGAATTAGGGAGTCTGCAGAAGGATTAGGAGAATGGACAAAGAAATAGCAGACCAATGCAGTTTAGGGAAGTATATAATCATGCTCTTTGGTAGAAGGAATACAGGTAAATGCTATTTTCCAAATGGGGAGCAAATTCAAAAAAATCAGGCTTGCAAAGGGACATGGGAAGCTACTTTCAAATCTCTATCTTTTCTTTCAGTTAGTCCTGACGAAGGGTCTCGGCCTGAAACATCGACAGCGCTTCTCCCTATAGATGCTGCCTGGCCTGCTGCGTTCCACCAGCATTTTGTATGTGTTGCTTGAATTTCCAGCATCTGCAGATTTCCTTGTTGTCGTCGAAGAGAGCTTCCCTTTTTAAACCTTGTGCATTGAGGTCACGCACCTGTGCAGTCGTGCCTCTTTTATCCCAATTAGTTAAAAAGAAAACCTGAATTTTCTCACGAAAAACGGCAACTTACTCCGCTGCCTACCTGCTGTGAATCAATATGTGGTGTTGGAACTGTACTTAGACAAACAGACAAAACAGAAGGTTTCAAATTGTTTTTCTGACCATACAGAAAATTGTTTATTATTATTTCTTTGTGCATTTGCAGTTTGTTGTTTGTTTTGCACGTTGGTTGTTTGCCTATACTGTTACATACGGTCTTTCATTGATTCTATTGTGTTTCTTGTATTTACCACATATGCCCACAGGAAAGTAAACCTCAGGGTTGTATAGTAAATGGTGACATATATGATCTTGGATTTACTTTGAACATTGAAGTATAAGCAACCCTGTGGTGCACCTGCGCCGATGGCGAGTGTGCATGAGATGTTATTGCCAATCAATTTCAGTAATGTAAAGAAAATGGAAAACTTCAAATTGTTTTCCTTAAGCAGCACACACAAAATGCTGAAGGAATTCAGCAGGTAAAGCAGCAACTATGGAAAAGAGTAGACAGTCGACGTTTCAGGCCGAGACTCTGCATCAGGACTGAAGGGTCTCAGCCCGAAACGCTGACTGTTTATTTTTTCCATAGATACTGCCTGACCTGCTGAGTTCCTCCAGCATTTTGTGTGTGTTGCTTTGCATTTCCAGCATCTGCAGATTTTCTCATGTTTATTGGTTTCTTAAGCATAGATTAACAAAGGTGTTCACAATTCTGAAAATAAACAAGAACTATCCCCACTGGGTGAAGTCAGCCACCCAAAGATAGATTTAAGATAATGAGCCAAGAAAGCAAAGCGTGGAGGTGGGGCAGGAGTGGCTATTTAAATTGCTACCCCTGTACAGTTTGAAGAGGTAGTGGAAATTGACAGTGCCTGGTAAAAAGGAAACTGGATTCACAATTGTAAAGGAAATTACTGCACTGGGGTAAAAATTAATTGGGTCCGAAGAACCTACACAATCAAAATGGGCTTAATGCCCTTGTGCACTATTGTGTATAAACCTCACTGCAAAATGGTGTCTTGCCTTTAGAAAACAATTCAGTTATACAAATTCATCCTTGACATTTCACTTAATACCTCATTATAATGTCAAAACCAGATTATAACAAACAGGAACACGGTTGAAATCTTAACATTAGTGACACCCATAAAATTGATCTTTTGCATCAAATACTCAAATATCAAGGCTCCAAGTGTCCAAACAGGCCCTGAAGGTTAACCCACACCACCACATTTCTTTTTAATTGTGTTGTTGGGCACTTTAAAATTAATATCCAACAGAAATCCTTGATCCTGTGGGTGACACCTTACTGCTGGTCAAAAACAAGACCATAATAACCCCCATCTAACTCCCTTTATTCTCTCTTCAAGATAACCCAAAATTAGATAGCTTTCCTTATAGAAGGATTGGTTTTAACGGTCTGGTGAAAGGTCTCATTTGAGGTGGTGTTAATGTTATTCATCAATGATGGTGCCAATCACTTAGAAGCTGCTATCTCTGCTATGGAAGCAAAGGCCAAACTTTTAAAGTCAACATGAATATCCTTAAGATTTAATCAACCTCTTATCCACTAGGACACCCTTCCCCTTTCCCCTGGCACCTTTAATCAAGTGCCAACACCCACTCGTCCCTCATCCCACCCACTGTGCAGTGCGGGTGTAGGCACAGGTTAAATGAACACCATTGATAAACCCAGCAGGCCATCTGCAATGACAGAGCAGCTGCTGATTTCTGCTCCGTAGGAGTGACCCTGTAGAAAAGAATTCCAAAACTGCAAACTGCACCAGCGACCGATTTAGTCTTGAGCAATAAACAAACAGGCAGATACATTTCCAATGAACTTTTCCTATAACTGGACACACGATACCACACTAGAAGAAAACGGGCACAGCCATCATCCACACTGTGTGCGCTGGTAATCCTACATCACGAGGGACTAAAGTGAGTGTTTCCAAGATTCATTGCAATGTAGGAGGCCATTCATCCCTTCAACTCTATGTTAACTCCCATCATAGTCGCAGCATTGAACTTAAGTACAGGCTCTTCAGCATAATGTTCTGCCAACCTATATACTCTGTGATCAATCTAGCCAATAACCCTCCTTTTTCTTTTTACACCCAAGAGTCTCCAAAATGTCCCTATTGTATCAGCCTCTACCAACACTTCAGGCAGTGTGTTCCATGCACCTACTGTCCCTCTCTGTGTTAAAATCCCCCCCTAAACTTTTCTCCAGCAATCTCATTCATTTCCTTGCAACCCATTCTCTCACACATGCTAATTAATCTGCCCCTGCTACCTGCTTCTGATTTTCTTTTAACTATCAAAGTTTCATTAACCATTTTTTTTAAACTATTAAGGCTGTCAAACCTGCCGTGAGATCTGTATAGCTATAATAATGAGCTGAAAAAATGACAGACAGAATTTAATGCAGTCAAGTGTGAGGGGTTACATTTGGGGACCACAAACCAGGGTAGGACTTGCACAGCGAGTGATAGGGCACTGAGGAGTGTGGTAAAGCACAGGGATATGTGAATACAGATCCTTAATTCTTTGAAAGTGACATCACAGATGCATAGGATTATAAGGAGAACTTTTGGCATATCGCATTCATAAATTAGGGTACAGAGTACAGGAGTTGGGATGTTATGTTGAATTGGTATGAGACGTTGGTGAGGCCTAATATTGAGTATTATGTACAGTTTTGGCCACCCATCTACAGAAAAGGTCGAAAGAGTGCAGAGAAAATTTACAAGAATGTTGCCTGGAGTTGAGGACCTGAGTTACAGGTTAAGATTGAATAGGCTGGGTCGGTGTAGAACAAGGGGAGATTTTTCATAGATGTTTACAAAATTATGAGGGGTATAGATCAGAAAAATGCAAGCAGGCTTTTTCCACTGAGGTTGGGTGAGACTAGAACTAAAACGCATGGGTTAAGGATGAAAGGTGAAATGTTGAAAGGGAAGATGAGGGGATACTTCTTCACTTAGAGGGTGGTAAGAGTGCGAAAGGAGCTGTCAGCAGAAGTGATGGATGTAGGTTTGCTTTCAACATTTTAGAGAAACTCGGATAGGTACAGTACATTGATGGGAGGGCTATGGAGGGCTAAATGGGAAATGGGACTTGGCAGGATAATATCTGGCATGAGCTAGATGGGCCAAAGGGCTTGTTTCTATTCTGTAGTATTCTATGACTCAATCATCTAATGGTAATTCATAGTAGTTAAATATCAAGCAGCACATTGTCAGGATGTGGGTTGATAATGTTCGGTTAGTGCCTGACGTCATTTTGTTTCGTGGTTTAATCTTCTTTATGCTTGTATATATGTTTGGACATTTTTGCAAATATTTTTATTACAATAATCCTCATATACATCTGAAATGAGTTTACAAGTAGAGGTATAAGAACATTGAAGGATTTGGAAGAAAGGACTGGAATATTGGAACATACTTTAAAAAATATTGAGATTTTTTCTGAACTGGAACATGGAAGTTGGCCTGCAAGTGACATGGTGAAGAGTAATGAGACTGGGTTTGTTAGGACACTGGAAACACTGTTGTGGATGTAACAACAGATCAGAAAAAGGGAGGCTGGCCAGATCAGGGAATACTTATCACACTCTGGTGTGACATGATCTCAAAGTTATACAGCACTACAGCACAGAAACTGACCCATCTAGTTTGCAACAGACTATTACTCTGCACGTCTCATCAACCTGCACCTAGACTTAATCCTACACCTGGATTCACTATCTCTGCATTTATCTGTAAATATTGGTCTATATTTACAACAGCATACCAATAATGTACGAGGGGTGATTGATAAAGTTTGTGGCCTAAGGTAGGAGTCAAGTTTAGAAAACCTAGCACATTTATTCTCCTTCATTTACACACTTAGTCCAGCGGTCATGGAGCATACGGATCCCTTCTTTGTAGAAGTCGGTGTCTTGGAGCTCCAGAAGTGGTCCACAGCAGGGGTGATTGAAAAGTTTGTGGCCTAAGGTAGGAGATGAGTTATTAACTTCAAACTTACTGCATTTTCACTCAAAGTGTTGACGTGCATGTCACAAGAGCTGTGTAACTCATCTCCCTCTACCTTAGGCCACAAACTTAACAATCACCCTTGCTGTGGACCAGCTGGAGGTCCAAGACGCTCTCGTTATATGCACATGCAGTTCAACTCTTTGCGTGATAATGCAGAAAGTTTGAAGCTAATAACTCATCTCCTTCTACTTTAGGCCACGGACTTATCAATCACCCCTGCTGTGGATCACTTCTACAAAGAAGGGATCCGTATGCTTCACGACCGCTGGACTAAGTGTGTACATGTAGGAGGGGACTATGTTGAAAAATAAACGTGCTAGGTTTTCTATGACACTTTCTACCTTAGGCCACAAACTTATCAATCACCCCTCGTATATCTGTACTTACAATGGTATACAGATAACCACAAAAGTTGAAGAAAGAAAACACTGGAATTTATTTCTAGGGCCCTGGAAGAGTCCTTAAGTTTATTTACAGATTATTCTAAACACAGGCTAGCACACTCAATGTTGTTTGGAGAACTGGTGTTCTGGCAGCCATTTTCCCACAGTCAAGGGCCCATCATCACTGCATTTGATAAGACTTGCTTCAGGTCATCAATTCTTGTAGTCCTGAAGGATTAATGGGATACTCTTCAGAAACTGCCTCCACTTCACTTTGAAACAGCACACTCCAGTCGTTCCTATATAAAATTAGATATCCCGTCTTCCTAAATTTTAACCATATAACAATCACAGCACGGAAACAGGCCATTCTGGCCCTCCTAGTCCGTGCCGAACTCTTAATCTCACCTAGTCCCACCTACCCGCACTCAGCCCATAACCCTCCACTCCTTTCCTGTCCATATACCTATCCAATTTTACCTTAAATGACACAACTGAACTAGCCTCTTCTACTTCTACAGGAAGCTCATTCCACACAGCTATCACTCTCTGAGTAAAGAAATATCCCCTCGTGTTTCCCTTAAACTTTTGCCCCCTAACTCTCAAATCATGTCCTCTCATTTGAATCTCCCCTACTCTTAATGGAAACAGCCTATTCACGTCAACTCTATCTATCCCTCTCAAAATTTTAAATACCTCGATCAAATCCCCCCTCAACCTTCTACGTTCCAATGAATAGAGACCTAACTTGTTCAACCTTTCTCTGTAACTTAAGTGCTGAAACCCAGGTAACATCCTAGTAAATTGTCTCTGCACTCTCTCTAATTCATTGATATCTTTCCTATAATTCGGTGACCAGAACTGTACACAATATTCCAAAATTGGCCTTACCAATGCCTTGTACAATTTTAACATTACATCCCAACTTCTGTACTCAATGCTCTGATTTATAAAGGCCAGCGTTCCAAAAGCCTTCTTCACCACCCTATCTACATGAGACTCCACCTTCAGGGAACTATGCACTGTTATTCCTAGATCTCTCTGTTCCACTGCATTCCTCAATGCCCTACCATTTACCCTGTATGTTCTATTTGGATTATTCCCACCAAAATGTAGCACCTCACACTTATCAGCATTAAACTCCATCTGCCAACATTCAGCCCATTCTTCTAACCGGCATAAATCTCCCTGCAAGCTTTGAAAACCCACCACCTCATTATCCACAACACCTCCTACCTTAGTAGATCTAACAGATCTATGGCTACTTGATGCAGTAAAATTAAGTTTTAGCAAGGCTATCATTGAATAGAGTTTTTTTAAAAACCCTCTGTCCATTTGTACTATTCAAAGATTTTCACTTTCTCCTGCACAGTACCACACGCAGACTCTGCAGATAACAGGATGACGTGGGCAGTATGAGAATGCCACTAGGTGGCAGCGACCCAGAGCTCAACAATGGGATCCACAGAGCTAATCAAAAGCAACTGCTGCCACCTCTACACAAACCGACCGCTCCAATAATTATTAACAACTGAGAAACGCAAGATAACACACTATACTACTCTACATGAATCACCCACAGATGACATCAAACTGAGAGCATCACAGTTTTGTAAGTGCCAGTTGCTGCAGTTGATGCTCGTGCAGAAATAGTCATATCTCAACAAATATTTGCACTTACATAATCCTTTTACATGCTGAATGCCCAGAGAATGAGAGAAAAGGCTGAATAATAAACAGTAAGGGAGGAGAATTTGTATACACAGAGACATACACACACACACCACTAACCCCAGACTCAGAGATTCCTCCATACTACAGAAGTGAAAATAAAACTGCATGGTTATGGGAAGACAGCGGGGGAGTTAGATTAACTAAATGGATACATACAGAAATTTTAAAAAAACAATTGGAACATGATGCATTGATTCTAGGGCTGCAAGAATTGATGACCTGAAACAAATCTTATAAAATGCTGTGATAATGGGCCCTTGACCGTGGGAAAATAGCTGACAGGATGTGGTGAACTACATATACCTGTCTGGACATGCCCCCCCTGCTGACTGCTCCTGTGGCTCCTCCCACAGACCCCGGTATAAAGGCGATTGAGGCCTGAGCCCGGCCTCATTCTCCAGGATGTAGTATGGTGGTCAATTGCTGCTTGTTCTTTCTTCCAGTCAATAAAAGCCGATATCTCGCCTCACATCTCAGAGAGTTATTGATGGTGCATTACAGGACAGCACCAGTTCTCTAAACAATAAAGAGTGTACTAGCCTCTGTTTAGAATAATCTGCAAATAAACTTCAGATGCAAGATTTTAGCATACTTCCACTTAAATATTTATGGGAGTTAGGTGACCTTCCATGACTCAATAGGTACAGATCTATTGTCATATATGAGCTTGCTATCTTGTTTGTGTGAGGACTAGGCCTCAGGCTGGGGTGTCGCCTGTTTACAGCCACTAGGAAAGAGGCTTCAGAGGCAGAGCACTCCCCTGGATGCAGTGTGGCACGGCTTCCAGGCTGGAGTTGGTGTTGCCACCCCACCCCCAGTATTCACCAGAAGACAACCTCTGTTGTGGTCGTCTGCAGATTTCAGCAGCACTGGATGGCTTGAGTTTGGACTCTTTATCACCTTATACCTACTGTGTGCACTTTGTGCTGTGTGCGACTGTTGGTACTGTGTTTTGCACCTTGGATCCGGAGTAATGCTGATGTGTTTGCTGTATTCATGAGTACAGCTGGCCCTCCTTATGCGCAGAACCAACCACGGATCGGGAAAACGCAGAAGTTCTCTCTCCAGCACTCGTTGATTGAGCATGTACAGACTATTTTTTCTTGTCATTATTCCCTAAACAATACAGTATAACAATTACTTACATAGCATTTACATTGTATTAGGTATTATAGATCGTTAAGAGCACCAAATTTCTTGGTGTTCACCTGGTGGAGAATCTCACCTGGTCCCTCAACACCAGCTCCATAGCAAAGAAAGCCCAGCAGTGTCTCTACTTTCTGTGAAGGCTGAGGAAAGTCCATCTCCCACCCCCCATCCTCATCACATTTTACAGGGGTTGTATTGAGAGCATCCTGAGCAGCTGCATCGCTGCCTGGTTCGGAAATTGCACCATCTCGGATCGCAAGACCATGCAGCGGATAGTGAGGTCAGCTGAGAAGATCATCGGGGTCTCTCTTTCTGCCATCACGGACATTTACACTACAAGCTGCATCCACAAAGCAAACAGCATTATGAAGGACCCCACGCACCCCTCATACAAACTCTTCCCCCTCCTGCTGTCTGGGAAAAGGCACCGAAGCATTCGGGCTCTCATGACCAGACTATGTAACAGTTTCTTCCCCCAAGCTATCAGACTCCTCAATACACAGCGCCTAGCCTAACACCTTGCCCTATTGTCCTGTTTATTAATTATTGTAATGCCTGCACTGTTTTGTGCACTTTATGCAGTCCTGGGTAGGTCTGTAGTCTAGTGTAGTATTGTGTGTTTTTCTTCCTCTCTTTGTTGTTTTTATTACGTAGTTCAGTCTAGTTTTTGTACTGTGTCATGTAACACCATGGACTTGAAAAACACAGTCTCATTTTTACTATCTATACCAGCAGTTATGGTCGAAATGACAATAAAAGTGATGACTTGACTTGATAAGTAATCTAGAGGTGATTTAAAAGTACAGGCAGCCCCCGGGTTATGAATGAGTTCCATTCCTGAGTCTGTCTTTAAGACGGATTTGAGGTTGGAACAGGTACATCCGGTATTATTTGGCGTCAGTTAGTCAAATGTTTTTCTTAGTATATAATACATATTTCACTTTTCTATGCATATAAAACACTTAAGAAATATAAGTATTAAGAATTAAATCACTGCGTTGCTTAGTAATAATTGTAGCTTTCATCGAGGCAGGGCCTTTCACATGCTCCATTAAAATTGTTCCGATCGTTGACCAACTGTAGCCTAATGCTTTTCCAATGACCAATGGCGTTTCACCTCTTTACGATCGCTTTATTACTTCCACCTTATTTTCAATCGTGATTATTTTTTCATGAACAGAAACACTGTGGATTCAGAGCTGCAGCTGCTCCTAAAGTCCATCGCACTGAGACAGGTTAAATAAGGGACTTGGGCATCCACGTTTTTTGGTATCCGCAGGGGGGTCTCGGAAACAATTCCCCGCAGATAAGGAAGGCCAACTGTATTTGTGTATGGTTGAACACAATTAAACTTGAAATGAATTGAATCTAATATCGAGCAAACAATTCAAATTTATTTCTGGCTATTCCTCTCTCAACCACTCCACTTTTAAATAAAACAAGTGGAAACATGCATCTGACTGCAAGACATTCCATTTACTTTCAGACAGTCGTGACCTGCATGTTTGCATTTATTGTGATAACTTTAATTATAATCTCAATTTGTTGGTGTCTTGTGTCCTATAATAAATAGATGCAGGCAGCTGATGATTATTAGCATGTAATTTTACCTGGGTTTCAGGGTTACAGTCAGTCTGTTGTATCTGTTTGCATGACAAAACTAAATTATGCAAAAACAGAGCAGTTTTTATTTCTAATGTAGCATGGGAAACATTCAACTTGTGCAACTGTTCATGAGATTTATCACACACTTAATCGTGGAAGAGGCCATTACAAAAATAGGACGCTTCTGTTACTGGTACCCAGAACTACAGCTCTGAATCAAGTTCAAGGGGCAAAAGCAGGGGGAATGATTGATTTGAATATTCAACAGGGTGAAAGGATGTTTCAACAGCATGTTGCTAGTACAGCTCAGGGTGTCCGGAGATCAGGTTTCAATCCAGCATGTCTGTGTTTCCTCCCCGTGCAATGTGAGAATGATCTCCAGGTGCTCCGGTTTCCTCCTGCTTCTATAGATGTACCAGTCAGTAGGTTAATTGATCATTGTAAATTGTCCCGTGATTAGGCTAGGGTTAAATCAGGGGTTGCTGGTTGGCACAGCTCGAAAGGCCAGAAGAGCTTATTTCATGCTGTAATTGCTAAACAAAATAAATGAATAGATGACAACAATGGGCGAGGAGGAGCAGACGGTATAGGTGGAAAGAAAGCAGAGGTAGAACAAAACACTCCTGGCAACAGATGAGATGTGCAAATTGGGTCTGGGAAACACATTCTCAGATTTAGGTAGAGGTGAACCTGATGGAGGCAGCAGCAATGAGATGTAGGGCTCGCATGTAGAAAGCACCAGTGAAGTCAAAGCTTTGGTTAAACAACTTCAGTTATGTAAGGCTCCTAAAACATAATACCCCAAGGTGATTTATAAGAATCCTACCAAACATAACATGAACCACAAAAGGAAGATATTAGAACAAGTGATATAAACTTATCAAAGTAGTTTTACTATCTAATGGGCACTTTCAGAATTGGAAACAATGCTGGTGGTTTAACCGTGTCCAAATGATTTTAAAGAAAGCTGGTGTAAATCAGTCAACACATGAAGGGAGTGTGAATGAGATTATGTGAGAGGGCATTCTAACCGGCTGCAAGGTATCCCCACTACCCAGGATTATATGAGACACTGCCATGCCTTCTTTGTTTCTGACCATCTCCACCTCTGATCCTCTAATGAGTACCAGCTCATGGACCTCTGGTTTCTTTCTCCTGTAGTCCATAATCAGCTCTTCAGTTGTGCTGACATTGAGTGAGAAGTTGATATTGTGGCACCATTTAACCAGATCAGCTTTAAATTTTGTGCTCCTTCCTTTGGTGTGAAGGATCTCTAAATCAATCAGCCATTTCTACCCGATTTTGCAGGCGGTTCAACTGTGATAGTTATGCTAAAAAATCTTG
This sequence comes from Hemitrygon akajei, assembly GCF_048418815.1. Classification (NCBI taxonomy): domain Eukaryota; kingdom Metazoa; phylum Chordata; class Chondrichthyes; order Myliobatiformes; family Dasyatidae; genus Hemitrygon; species Hemitrygon akajei. The sequence continues at coordinate 168,718,689 of NC_133129.1, forward strand.
TGTTACAGAAAGTCAAGTTATAGCAGAACAAGCTGTAACTGTTTCAAACTACAGATTTAAACATATTTTTGTTTATGTTAGTTATAGTGCAGCTGTGATCAGAGAAAAAATGTTTAAATCTAATACAATGCAGATAGTGTTCCCCAATCCATCAGTCACGTATACACATTTCTCCTAATGGAAACCTGTTACTTATTACTTTTTTGTTATTGTTATTATTTCTTTCTTTTGTCTTTGCACAGTTTGTTGTCTTTTGCACACTGGTTGTCCATCCTGTTGGTACAGTCTTTCATTGATTCTATTCTGGTTATTGTATTTATTGAGTATGTCCACAAGACAAAGAATCTCAGGGTTGTATATGGTGATGTATATGTACTTTGATAATAATATTGCAATTGGATGTACTTTAGTAAATAGTTTAATTTTTGAAGTAAACACCCAGAATATCTGAATACTGACATTTATGATTGTTTAATTGTTTCTAAATCTCTTTGACAAAAGGACTGAAGAAAGAACCAAGCAGACAGGCTCAGAGGCACAGGAGCAGGAGAAGTAAAAAAAACTGAAGTTAAAATGTTTATACTGCGTATCGTAACAATTACTCGTTTCTTGATACAATTCATTTCCTCTACCAGATACACTGTAGTCAACTCTTCCGAGTATAGTTAATGCTTTGTAATTCGGCACTTTGGTGGAGTAGCAGTTAGCGTGATGTTATCGTAGCTTCGGGCATCAGAGTTCCGAGTTCAATCCTGGTGTTCTCTGTAAGGAGTTTGTACACCCTCCCTGTGGAATGCGTGGGTTTCTCCCGGGGTGCTCCACTTTCCTGCCACAGTCTAAAGATGTACCGGTTCGTAGGTTAATTGGTCATTGCAAATTGTCCCTGGATTCGGCTAGGGTTCAAATCGAGTGTTGCTGGGTGGTGCGGGTTGAAGGGCAGGAATGTCTATTCCGCGCTGAATAAAATAAAACTGACATAGATAATTTACTAATGATGTACATTCTTCTACTGCCACTTTTTATTCTAAATACCTCAGTAATTTTCACTGGTTTCTCTCCTATGCAATTATGTCATAATGTGAAACATTTCCTTGTCATTCTGCTTTGTGCAGCTGTGCTTCAGTCGTTCTACTGCACCTGATATCTGGCCTTTGAAATACAACCCTACAAAAGATGGTAAATACTGACATCGTACAACACATTGTTCTTGACTAATATTTACTTTATTTTATTGAGATCCAGTGCACAGTAGGCTCTTCCGGCCATTCGAGTCCAGCAACCCCCGATTTAACCCTCACCTAATCACGGGACAACTTAGAATGACAAATTAAGCTATCAACTGCTACATCTTCGGACGGTCGGAGGAAACCCACATGGTCATAGTGAGAACATACAAACTCCTTGTAGGCAGCAGCAGGAATTGAACCCAGGTGGCTGGTACTGTCACCACAACACTACCCTGCCACCCCATGTAATCTCCTTATGCCACTCCACACTTTTGACGGAAATTTTAATGTACACATTTATAAAGGAAATCGTTATTAGGTATTTCATACTGTAATTAGACTTTCTTTTCAGTGGTGGCATGCGACAGCCTTTCAATACTTCAGTTCTTTCTCATTCTCAAAATAAAACATAAAATGCTATTGAAAGCAATTTAACATGTAAGACATAAATATTTATACAATATACAGCTACAATGGGGACAAAATAACTCTTGGCTGTGCACAAATTGGTCTGATTATATTTGGAATATTGTGATTAGAATTAGAATCAGAATCAGGTTTATTATCACTGGCACAAATAAAATAGAATTTATAAATAAATTACATGTCAAATGACGCACTACCCTGGAAGTCTAACATTGACTGGATCCAGAAGATAACTTCAACTGTAGCCTCTCTACTTCCTTAAAACTACCTGCCTCTCCACCTAACTTCATATTGTCTGCAAACTTTGCAACAAAGCCATCAATTCTATCATGCAAATCATTGACATATAATGTAAAAGGAATTGGTCCCAACACAGACCCCTGTGGAACAGCTTGATTCACCGGTAGCCAACCAGTAAAGTCTCCCTTTATTCCCACTCTTTGCATCCTGCCAATCAGCATTCCATGCTAGAAGGAATGAAGGTATACATCTTCTTGAACTCGGACTATTATCGTTGTGTGCTAGTTTCATAAAACCAAAATATTCAGCAGTTTGAGTTTATAAGCTTTTAAAACAGTCAAATGCTGCATCTGGAATGTCAATTTCAGAAGTTAATTGTCAAGAGAGAGAATGATAAGTCTTTGGTGATAGGCAACGTTTGTATTTGGTCACAATTTGAAACTTGTTTGATAGGAAACATGTCAAAGATAGAAATGAGTGCTTACTCATGCTGGATAAAATTGAGTGGCATTTTCAAATTCCCTTTTTAAATTAGACAGACCAAAGAGATTGAGAACAAATTGCAATTAGAAGATAAAACAGTCCTAAACAATCTTATGTGGTCCAGAAGATTAGGCCACATGATATCCATAGTGAGTTGGTAAAATGGATTCAAAATTAGCTTGGTCGTGGAAGCCGGAATGTTATGGTAGAGAGGTAATTTTTCTCCCTTCCATATTCATTTGTACATTACGTGCCATATTGCATGACTTGGGCAAACATGGTCTTTCCATGATCATGATTGTCTTTGGCAAATTTTCTACAAAAGTTTGCTATTGCCTTCTTCAGTGCACTGTTATTCCAAGATGGCTGGCCCTGGACATCATCAATACTCTTCAGAGATTGTCTACGACTTGTGATATGCACCAGCTGTTCATACGAATATCCACCACCTGGTAGAGACGTATCTCCAGCCCGCCACCCAATAACCAAGGTAATATTTGATCCAGTTTACCAAATTTCTGGCTGAAAGTCTGTGATTAGTAATGTTCCACAAGGATTGGTGCTTGCTGTTAACAATATATATTAATGATGTTGACAGAAGAGTAGGTGGTCAGATTAGTGAGTTTGAAGTTGACTTGAAAATTGACGGAGCTGTGAATAGCGAGAAAAGTTGTCAAAGCAACTCATCAGGATATAAATCAATTGGAAGTTGAGGCAGAGAAATGGCAAATGGATGTTTAACCTGGACAAGTGAGGTGATGTAGTTTGGGAGGCAAAATGCAAGAGGAAAGTAAATGCCAGGAACCTTAAGAGCAATGATCTACAGGACGATCTTGGGTGCAAGTCCTTGAAAGTGGCACCACAAATAAATAGGATCTTCGTCTGTATGTCAAGCTGTATGTCATGCTTGTTTCTTTGGTCTGATCATTGGCTATGAAAGTTCGGAAATCATATTGCAACTGTATAAAATATTCATTAGGCTACATTTGGCATATTGTGAGTAATTCTGGTTGCCACATTACAGGAAGGACGTGGAAGATTTTGAGCGCTTGCAGAAGAGGTTCACCGGGAACCCCTGGGTTCCTGGTTGGTGTGTATTAGCTACATGAAGAGGTTAGACAAACCCGGATTGTTTTTTTTGTGGAACATTGGAGGTTGAGAATGAATGGATGGGGATATACAAATTATGAGAATTATATAGTCTTGTTCCCTGGTATGAAAATGTCAAATAATAGAAGGCATATGATTAATATAAAAGAGAGAGGTAGCTGCCAGGAATGCACTGTTGGAAGAGGTGGTAGAAGCAGACAGAATAGTAACTTTTAACAGGTGCTTAGATGGCCACAATAACAGAAAAAATACAAAAAATGTAGGTATGGGAGCATGACCAGGCAGATGGAATTAGTTTGGATTGGCATAGCCACAATGGGCTGAATGGCTTGATCTTGTGTTGTGCTGTACTATTCTATTCTATGTTCTATAGGATGTTTTAGAGACTATCAAATCATAATTAATTCCAAGCAACATCAACTGAATATCCGGCCGAAACGTCAACTGTGCTCTTTTCCACAGATGCTGCCTGGCCTGCTGAGTTCCTCCAGCATTTTGTGCATGTTGCTTGGATTTCCAGCATCTGCAGATTTTCTCTTGTTTATAATTAATTCCAATTTCATTTAATTTTCCATATATTAGCTAAGACATGATTGGTGTGCCTGAAGGTGTGTCACAGGGATTGGTGCTGGTTCTGTTGCCATTTGTAATCTATATCAAGATCTGTGTAATAATATGGTCTGTTAGAGCTAAAATGGTAGCAAATAGAATACTCAATGTGTCATATCTCAGTATACGACGTATAAGAGATAAGGTGTATGATCTTGCTTCACTATTACAGATTGTCAGGTATGATGCTGTGGCCATCGCTGAATCGTGGCTGAAGGATGGCTGTCGTTGGGAGCTGAACATCCAAAGTAACACATTGCTTTGGAGAAATAGGCAGATAGGCAGAGGGGGTGGTGTGGCTCTGCTGGTAAAGAATGGCATCAAATCAGTAGAAAGATGTGACATGGGATCGGAAGATGTTGAATCCTTGTGAGTTGAGTTAAGAAAGAGCAAGGGTAAAAGGGTCCTGATGGCAGTTATATACAGGCCTCCCAACAACAGCTGAGATGTGGACCACAGATTGCAATGGGATATAGAAAAGGTGCGTCAAAAGGGCACTATTATGATAGGCATGGGAGATCTCAACATGCAGCTCTATTGGGAAAATCAGTTTGGTAGTGGATCTTGAGAGAGAGTTTGTTGAATGCCTATGAGATGGCTTTTTAGAGCAGTTTGTCATTGAGCCTACTAGGGGATCAGCTACACTGAATTGGGTGTTATGTAATGAACCAGAGATGATTAGGGAGCTTAAGGTAAGAGAACCATTAGGAGACAGTGATCACAATATGATTGAGTTCAACTTGAAATTTAATAGGGATGAAAGTAAAGTCTGGTGTAGCAGTATTCCGTGGAGTGAAGCAAGTTTCAGTGGCATGAGAGAGGAATTGGCCGAAGTAAATTTGAAGGAGATGCTGGCAGGGATGACAGCAGAGCAGAAATGGTGTGAGTTTCTGGGAAAATGAGGAAGGTGCAGGATAGATACATTCCAAAAATGAAGAAACACTCATGTGGCAACATAGTACAACTGTGGTTGACAAGGGGAGCCAAAGCTAACGGAAAAGCTAAAGAGAGGGCATATAACTAAGCAAAAATTAGCAGGAAGATAGAGGATTGGCAAGCTTTTAAAAATGTACAGAGCAACTAAATGAATCATCAGGCGGGAAAAGATGAAATATGAAAGCAAACTAGTAAACAATATCAAAGTGGAGAGTAAAAGCTTTTTCAAGTATGTAAAAAATAAGAGAGACGAGCATGGATATGGGGCTGCTAGAAAATGAGGCCGGAGAAATAATAACAGGGACGAGGAGATGGTAAATGAACTGAATGAGTATTTTGCATCAGTCTTCACTGTGGAAGACACCAGCAGTATGCCAGTTATTGAAGGGAGTGAGGGAAGAGAAGTGAGTGCTGTTACTTTTACAAGGGAGAAGGTGCTCAAAATTCTGAAAGATCTAAGGCTACATAAGTCACCTGGACCAGATAGAGGGGCATCCATTTAAGATGATCAAAGCTTGCAGCAGGATCTAAACCAGCTGGAAAAATGGGCTAAAAATGAAATTTAATGGAGTTAAGTGTGAGGTGTTACACCTTGAGGGGGAGACAAACCAGGCTAGGACTTACACAGTGAGTGGTAGGACACAGAGGAGTTGAGGTAGAACTGAGGGCTCTGGGAATACAGACCAGTAATTCCTTGAAAGTGGCATCAAAGATAGGCAAGGTTATAAAGAAATCTCTTGGCACATTAGCCTTCATAGATCAAAGTACTGAGTACATGAGTTGGGAAGTTATGTTGAAGTTGAAAAGAAATTGGTGAAGCATAATTTGGAATATTGTGTGTAGTTTTGGTCCTACCTACAGGCAAGATGTCAATAAGATTGAAAGAGTGCAGAGAAAATTTATGAGGAAATTGCCAGGACTTGAGGACCTGAGCAAATTTATTCTCTAGACTCTAGAGTCTAAAGCGTGGAAGAATGATAGTAGATTTGATAGAGGTATGCAAAATTATGAGGGGTATAGGCAGGATATTTCATAGGAAATAGGCTGAGATTGGGTGAGACTAGAACTGGAGGTCATGGGTTAAAAGTGAAACATGAAATGTTTAAGGGGAACATGAGTGGGGACTGCTTCATTCAGGAGGTTGGTGAGAGTGTGGAATGAGCTTCCAGCAGAAGTGGTGGATGCAAGCTTGATTTCAACACTTAAGTGAAATTTGGATAGGTAGAAAGATAGGAAGGGTATGGAAGGCTATGGTCCCGGTGCAGGTCAATTGGATGAGGCAGATTAATAATTCGGCCTAGACAACATAGGCTAAAGACCTTTTTCCTGTGCTGCCATGTTTTATGACTCTGTGGTTAGATCTCCAAATAGAAACATTATTGGCGGTAAAGCAGTTTACAATAATTCAATCTGATTTCTTTCCAGAATGCCTAGTCAATTACAGGGTGCACAAGTTAGGATAAACGATTATCTTAGGTGAGGATTTGCAATATCTCTTCAAAACACCAAGTGACAAAATTCTGTCTCCCAGTTATGGGACTATGCTAAATAATTTCCGAAATAGCTCTTAAACTAGAAATGGAATACAATTTGCCTTTAGTGCACAGAAAACCTGTAATTCAAATGCAGTAATGCTTAACCTCAACTGATATCTGCAAATATACCACTATCTCACACTTGCATCAACAGTTGCAATTAATCAACAATATTGCATCAAGTAAATGTTTAGAGTTCCAGACCCTGTTGCAGCAAACAACACACTCTGTACTTGCAAGATAGGTCCTACATTAGACAGGAATCTCTTTTTTAGTTGATTCCAAAGTAATACTGCCTCAAGATACTTGCACAATACACAGTCCCAATTTGGCATCCCAAGAGAACCAGACTTGAACTGCTACCATTGGGAAACAGACTCTGTGACTGGGTGATAAAAGGACAGTTACTTTAGACATTTTACTATGAAAATTACTGTGATTTTTAAAAAGAATACTTTTGGGCTAGCTGTAGGAAGCTGCTAAGCCCTAATAAATACACAACCAGAAATCTTTTCAAAAGCTCGCTGTTTGAAAATTCAATTTCAACCACACAACGAATTTTTTTAAAACATTCTCCATCCCAGTTTTGAAAGCTCCCATAGCATCAGCACTCTTAGCAACTGCTGCATGACCTCCAGTAACTTACACATAAATGTGGTCTTAAGAACAACCAGAGAATATTATTTTTCTTTTGTAGGTTGCTTAGAAAGCTCTGATAAAAGGAAAAAAAACTGCTGAATATTTCAACAGGATGTTATCAGTACATGGCACAATGAAAAACCCTTTTCACCAACTCTCTTGGAACAAATTAAAAATCTAAACTTGATGTGCTTTACAGCCACGGGGAATCCCAAATTAGACAATACTCATTTTAAGGTGAGCCTTAGGTCCCACACCCCGAAGTTCAGGAATACCTCACAAATCTGTGAGCCATATAGCCATCAGACTCCTGAATCAGTGTGGATAACTGCACTCAGCTCAATGCTGAAATGACTCCACAACCTAGCCTCCCTTTCAAGGACTCTAGAAATCAATTTTTAAAAGTAAATAACTAATACTATTTGCATGATTTGGCTTCTTTTGCAGATTGGTTGCTTGTTAGTCTGTTATTTATATTTTTCATAAATTCTATTGTATTATTTTATTTTCCTGTAAATGCCTGCAAGAAAACAAATCTTCATGTGGCATATGCTGGCATACAAATACTTAGATAAGAATTTTCTTTTTGATCTTTGGGACTGTTTTTGCACTGTGATGTTCTGACAAAACAAATTTTACATGATATAAATGACTTGTAATAAATCTTATTCTTAATCTTCTTGATCCTTTGATATAGAGAATACTGAAAATAGGTAAGGTATAGCATCCCAATCACAAACAAGAGAAAATCTACAGGTGCTGGAAATTGAGGCAACACACACAAAATTCTGGAGGAGCTCAGAAGGCCAGGCAGCATCCATCGAAAAGAGTGAACAGTTGATGTTTCGGGCCAAGACCCTTCATCAGGACTCTAAATCCACACTTATTCAGGTCCTGATGAAGGTCTCGGCCCAAAACTCTTTTCCATTGACGCTGCTTGGCCTGCTGAGTGTGTGTTGCTCAAATCATTGTATTCACTTTCCAAACAGCAAACTTCCTTAAAGATTAGCAGGACAAATAACCAAATAAAGAGAGGATATACTGATGGTAGGTAATTGAATTGTTCCAACTTTCTGCAGTTAATTGTCCAAGTTTCCTTGAGGACACCTCATAAATCTGTGAGCCCTACCACCAAGGATGATAAGGTAGCATCATCATCTGCATATTTCCCCCCAAGTCACACACTAATCTGTAAATATGTTGCTGATCCTTCATGGTCATTGGATCTGAATCCCGAAATGCCTCCTGCAGGAGTACTGTGGAAGTACCTTCACCAAAAGTACTGCAGTGGTTTAACAACCTGGCTCATCATCACCTTCTCAAGGATAGCTTGGGAAGGAGAACAAATGTGTCTTTTGCCAGCAACATTCACATCAGAAGAAGTGAGTAAATAAAAGAATAAAGTAGTCAGTCCCATTCTCTGACACTTTTACTGTGGTCATGAACTTTGTATTTAGTGGCTGGAATAATTAGATGGAGTTGTATTAAATCAAAAGAACAGGGAAGAAAGGTGACTATTAATGAGACTTTTGAAAAACAAATTAGAAACCAAGAGAGTACCAGAGGAAATAAGCAGTGGAAAACCTGTATGTGATGAATGTCTAATCAGATAATCAAATATTACATCACTTTTAAACAATATACTGAGGCTGTGACCATCTGACTGAGGGAGAAAACAGGAGACAAGTGGCAGTCAGGAGGATTTGGTCGAGGTTCTTCCATAACCTTGAGTAGTAGCAGTCTAAGAAACCACTTCACAATCCTAATGGTGCTTATTTTTGTCTTGGTATTGCTAGGATCTTTAGCAAGAGCTGAATGATAGCAAGTTCAAAAATCACCCTGCAGGACATCAGTATTGCGACCTATAGAACATTTCCCAAGGTATGGATTATTCACCGGTTCTTTCTACGAGTCTGGGGTACATAATCAAATCTAATTTACACAACCTTTTACACAATTTCAATCCATTCTATATAAACTATAATGATTATCAGACAGGTTCCTCAACCTTTGTTGATTATAACAGTGGCCATGGAAAATAAGCTTATTCATCAGAGAAAAAATATCTCAACCTTACTATTAAGGTTCCAAATTGCTTATCCCACATACAGGAAGGTACGCATAATAAGATCTGTCGCTCACAATCTACTGACCTGTCCATTCAGTGGCCACTTTATTAGGGACACCTGCTCGTTAATGCAAATATCTAATCAGCCTATTATGTGACAACAATTCAACGTATAGAAGAATGCAGATGTGGTCAAGAGGTTCAGCTGTTGTTCAGACCAAACATCAGAATGCAAAAGAAATGTGACCTAAGCGCCTTTGACTGTGGAATGGTTGTTGATGTCAGACAGGGTGATTTGAGGATTTCAGAAATTGCTGATCGACTGGGATGTTCATGCACAAATTCTCTAGAATTTACAGGAAATGGTGGAGGAAACAAAGCATCTGGCAAGCCCCAGTTCTCTGGACAAAAATGCTCTGTTCATGAGAGAGATCAGAGGAGAATGGCTGGACTGGTTCAAGCTGACAGGAAGGTGACAATAATTCAAGTAACCACACATTACAACAGCGGTGTGCAGAAGAGCATCTCTGAATGCACAACACATCGAACCTTGAACTGGATGGGCTACAGCAGCAGAAGAGGATGTACCTAATAAAGTGGTCACTAAGTGGAGAGTTTATTATCACATATTGTAGGTTTAACCCACTTGAGGCAAGAAATTAATTACAGAGCTTTGGATGGATGTGCTGAAGTGCAGAACAAATTATATTCACTTTATTTACTCCAAGGCAGAGGCTTCTATTTCTCTGGGGTTTTCGGTGCACAATTGACCAATGACAATTGCAGAATTAAAAGGATAACCCTTACCATTTTCTTTTCTCCATCCTTGGGATCATCCACATATGAGAGGATGAAGTCAATCCTCCTGATTCCATCACAAAAGAAGACCGAATCTTTGCTGTAGATCTGTTTATCAATCTAAGGAATAAGCAGAAGATGAACTATGAAAAGGTGGGCAATGCCTTTGATTTTGACTCTTGTTTTCTGAGCAGTTCCAGGCAAAGAACAGGCCAAATTTCCACATCAGGGCAGAAACATGGCAAATAGCCAAGACAAGGTCATAACTCATACCGCATGCACAATTACTCAACAAAAGCAATAACATGTACGGGATGTAATGCAGAATAAGTAGTCTAATCCTGCTCAAATGCCTTTCAAAAAACAACACTGGATTATTGTTACACTTACAATCTCAACAGTTATTAAGCACAGTTGTGACAATAGTACAAAAAGCTAATCTTGTCTTGCAAAAACATTCCAATTCCAGCAGTGCCTGGGTGTACTTTTTGGAAACAGCTCCCGAAAGACCAGCTTTTTAAACTGCTCTGTTTTATTTTTTAATGCAGTTTCCTCACAACATACTGTAGTTTTGCTGCCTGCTCTCAGAGCAATCCCACCAAATTCATCTCCCCACTGATTTCCCTGCCATCAATTCTCCACACACGCTCATGACTACCCACCTTCCCCCTTTCTCTTGCCAAGCACCAAAGCCAGGGTAAAATTTACAGCAATGATTCATCCATTAGCATTGGGACATGGCTAGAAATTGTAAGAAGCCCATGTGGTTACAGGGTGAATGCGTACATTAGGGGGAAATGTTGTATTTTGTTATCTGCTTCAATGATCTAGATGATAATGTGGTAAACAGGTAAATACATTAATGGTTTGGAATGGACTAGATAGACTGGAGGGTCTGTTTATGTGCTGTAGAGGACTATGATCCTATGACACTAAATCTAGGAGAGAACAGTAGAACACAGCAACTGGTCCTTCAGACATTGTGCACTGAAAGGCCTGTTGCTGTCTTCCACTGTTCTCTTCTAGATTCAGAGTCATAGGATCAGAGAACTTGACAGCACAGGAACAGACCCTTCAGCCCACAATGTTTGTGCTAACCATTAGGCCAATACCAACTAATCCCATTTGTCAGCAGCTGGTTTATATCCCAGCATGCTCTACTTGTTCAGGTGCCCATCTAAAAGTCTCTTCAGCATTGCTTTCAGATCTGCTTCCACCACTTGCCCTATCAGTCTCTGTGTGAAAAATGATGTCCTGCAAATCTCCTTTAAACATTCCCCTTATCACCTTGAAAACACCCTCTATTATTTACTATGTTCACCCTAGGGAAACCAGGCAGACTGTCTACCTTATTTACAGTAATGAAGACAAAACTTAAAGCATGAAGAAATGTCCATTCAAGTGGGAAGCAAGAAAAAGATTGTCTGCAAGGAAAATAAAGTAAAAAAAATAGTCCTGACGAAGGGTCTTGGCCCAAAATGTCAAATGTACTTCTTCCTATAGATGCTGCCTGGCCTGCTGCTTTCCATCAGCATTTTGTGTGTGTTACTGAAAATAATAGACTGTTCATCTCTCCACAGACACTGCCCGACTTGTTGATTTCTTCTTGCATTCTCGGTTTTCATTTCAGATTTAAAACATCTGCAATTGAGCAAATGGCCTGAATCATCTGGCTTCTTCACCCTTTGTTTCCATTCGTGATCATGGGTGTTGGCCCAAAGCGTCGACTCTTTACTCCTTTCCATAGATGCTGCCTGACCTGCTGAGTTCCTCCAGCATTTTGAGTGACTTTGGACAGAAGCTTAAGCATCAGTATACACGTAAAAGAAAACTAGACTACCTTCTAAACCTGGTATCATATGTATTTCGTACAGACATAATAACAAATTAATGTAGCTAGCAGGATTATCTAACATGTCCTAGGAGATAAAGCACCAGATTTGGCACTGCTAAGATTACCAAAACCATTGCCTTTCTTTCTGTGACTTTTGCTTGAAGGAAAGGTATGTAGAATTAAGATTACATCAGATGGTAAAGCTGTGGAATAAGTGTTCTCCATCTCCTTCAGTAAGAACAGCGAATGCATGGTATAATTACTACCTCCAAGTCACTTGGAATATTTTCACTTTTTCATTAGTTTAGATATAAACTAATCCTATCTCCTCTGATCGCCTTAGTTTCCAAGTCAAAACCCTGATAGACTGTGAATAGGGAGGAAAGGGTCCTTCAAAGTCAGTCTATAGGTCACAGAATCAGTTCAGAATAGAGGTAAATAAAGTTATCAACGCCATTTCAGGAACCTGATGGGTTGTACATTATTAACTGCTCTTGAACCTGATGGTGTGGGACATAAGGCTACTGTACCTTCTGGCCAATGGTAGTAGTAAGAAGAGGGCATGGCCTGGGTGGTGCGGGTCTCTGATAATGGATGCTGCCATCCTGTGACAATGTTCCATCTAAATGTAATCAATAGCAAAGTGGAATTTGCCTGAGATGAACTGAACAGCACCCATTACTTTCTCTAGCCTTTTCCGTTCCTGGGTATTGGTGTCTTGGTACCAGGTCGTGATGCAGTTAGGATACTTTCTACTGCGCAGCTAATACAGTTTGATAAAAGCTTAAGGTGAATCTACGCAATCATCGAAGAAAATAAAGGTGCTGTTGTGCATTCTTCGTGAAGGCACTCGTGTTTATTTTTAACATACACGAAAGAAACAGCACATATTTGTCCAGTTCCTCAATAAAATCATGCTCAGAGATGCATCTTGGCTAGGGCGACGACCTTAGCTTTGACCTGCACCTTACATGCTGCTGCTGTTTATGGTCTGGAGCTGGGGTTTCCAATCTGGGGTCTACAGACCCCTTAGTTACTGGCAGGGGTCCATGGCATAAAAGAAGTTTGGGAATTCTTGGCCCAGAGGAAGTGAGTACAGTACCATGGAAATAGTGAATCAGCCCGCAGGCATTCCACAAAGCAGAATACCATGACTCACTCAGATGACTCACAGCTTCGGACAGAACTTCTGAACATTTAAGGGAAATGCTCTTGCTGTGATTCATTTAAATGACTTTTTGACTAAAAATCATCACATTGTATAAACAGATAAAATTCAGATAACTGACTCTGGATGTTGGTTTTAAGAAACAGATCCAACTCCTCCATGATTAATTATTTGCTTCCTTAGAATAAAAAAAATCTAGCATGCAAGTCCCTCCCACTCTCACTCTAAAATGGTCTGTATGCTCTGTGACGTGCATATATAAACCAACACCAGACTGTAGTTGGAGGCTGAGAGGTGTGCAGTTCTTTTAATCTCGCAATGGATTAAAATGGTGGTCTACTGAAATTATGTGAATACAGAAACATTTATCCAGAAATTTCAATCCATGACCATTATTAATTGATGTTTTCTACTTTTTCCTTAACCATCCCATGAATGGGACACAATTGCACCCATTTCTTTACTGAATGGTGTTACTAGAGAAGGGTGAGTGGGTGGGTGACGGGTTGGGGAAGAAGTGAGAAGCTAGGAGGTGATAGGTCATAAAGGACTGCAGGAGAAGGTGTCTGATAAGAGAGGAGAGTGGACCCTGAGAGTAAGGGTAATAGGAGGGGCACAGTACGGAGGTGACGAGAAGGGGTAAATGGGTAGCCAGAATGGGTAATGGAAAAATAAAAGGGAAGGGAAGAAATTACCTTAAGGTAGAGAAATTTCTAAAAGATGATTCCTTCTTCATTAGCTCTTTACTTTACCCACCTATCAACTTCCCAGCTTTACCCTCTCACAACTTCTCCCTCGCCTGCCAGCTTGTACTCTTTCCCCTCCACCACCTTTATATTCTTGCTCCTTCCCCCTTCCTTTCCAGCCCTGATGAAGGGTCTCAGCCCAAAATATTGACTGTTTGTTCCTCTCCAGATATGCTGCCTGACCTGCTGAGTTCCCCCAGCACTATGTGTGTGTAACACCAATCTATAATATGGTATCTACCTCAATCACACCGTAGGGTCTTTTAAAAGATTCTTAGATAAGTTTATGGAGCTTAGAAAAACAGCGGGCTATGTGGTAGGGAAATTCTAGGCACCTTCTAGAGTAGGTTATACGGCCGGCACAATATTGTGGTCCGAAGGGCCTTAATGTGCAGTAGATTTCTATGTTTCTGCGTTAAACCAGTCATCTGTGCCTTCTGCTTTGACCATTCTAATGCACTCCTCTCCTCCTTCACAATCTCCACAAATTCAATCTTAACTAAACTTCACTGCCTATGCTTGAACTCATTCAATCATCAGGAATAGGATTTTAATTTTCAGAGTTTGTTAAAAAAAATCCAAATTTTAATTTCATGATGGGTTTTCAACTCTGGTCTTTGGATCGTTAATTCAAGACCATACAGTCTCAAACTGAGGACTTTAATTTTAAATCTGCCATTTCTCTCATTCCAGGGCTTTGCCCTTTCCCAAACTCTGTAGCCTGTTTCAACTGCGTGTGAACTTGTGTTCCTCCTCCACATTCCTCAGCTGCTTCGACAGTGGCCATCTGGTCAGTTAGTAGGGACCCCAGCTCTGCAGTTCCTTTTCCAACCATAAAGCAACGTCTGGAATTCCTCCCTTCGGCCCAGGACACAAAATGGATCTCATCAATGGCAAGCAGAATCCTCCAATGACTGTCTCTGCTTGATTGACTAATTAAAACAGCAATCAAGACTTAAATTTACATATTTACAGAAGGACCTGGTGGGGAATTGAACCACTTTCTTGCCAGAATGCTCATAGAGATTGTCAAGATGATGAGTGGGTATAGAGTGGACTGCCAGCAATTTCTTTCCAGGGCAGAAATAGCTAAAAAGAGAGGGCACAATTTTAAGGCAAACACGAGGAAATCTGCAGATGCTGGAAGTTCAAGCAACACACACAAAATGCTGGTGGAATGCAGCAGGTCAGGCAGCATCTATAGGGAGAAGCGCTGTCGACGTCTCGGCCCGAAATATCGACAGCGCTTCTCCTTATAGATGCTGCCTGACCTGCTGCGTTCCACTAGCATTTTGTGTGTGTGGCACAATTTTAAGGTGTTTTGAGGAAAGTATCTGGGGGGGGGGGGGGGGGGGGATGTCAGAGGTAACTTCTTTACATAGAGAGTGGTGGGTACAAGAAATGCCTTGACAATGGTGGTGGTAGTAGATTTATTAGGAGCATTTAAGAATCTTTTAGATAGGCTCAGTGATGAAAGGAAAAGGGAGGGCAACGCAGAAGGGTTAAATTAATCTTAGAGTAGGTTAGAAGATCAGTGCAACATTGTGGACATGTACTGTAATGTGCTATGTACTAGCTCTTAAACTGTAAGACTGCTGGGGTGGAATTTTTTATTTGCAGCTTGCATGGTTTCAGTCTGTTCTTGATTTAAGTGAGGCAGGTAACAGTGATAGGCACCGAACGGCAGGTGCACAAAGAATAACAAGTAGAAACAGGGAGGAATGTTAAAGGTCATGAATCGTTAGGAGAAAAGCATGGAACAACGCTGCAAACACAGTTTCTGAAAGCAGCTCTAGTATCCAGGCATGTCCCAGGAATTCTCCTCTCATCTGTAGAAATTTAATCAGGTCGAAAATCATGTGCAGAGCAGATTTACCGGGATGCTTCCCGGATTAGATAACTTGTCTTATGAGGATGGACTTTTTTCTTTGGAGCAAAGTGAATGGATAGAGTTGTACAAGAGACGTAGATTGAGCAGAGAGTCAGAGACTTTTTTTTCCCCCCAGGGTGGAAATGGCTAATATGTAGGGGCATCATTTTAGGGTGATTGGAGGAAAGTATAGGGGGATGTCAGAGGTGTGACAGAGAGTGGTGAGGGCATGAAATGCCCTGCCAGTGGTGGTGGCGGCAGAGGCAGATACATTAAGGGCATTTACAAAACTCTTAGATAGGGACAGGAATGATAGAATATGGAGGACAATGCTGGAAGGAAGGGTTAGATTGATCTGAGAGTAGGTTCAATTGTTGGTACACCATTGAGGGCAAAAAGGACTGTATTGTGATGCAATGTCCATCTTTGATGTCCCATGTTCTAAAAAGTTAGTGTGATTAGCACTGTAAAGCTTTGAATACCTCTACAAGTGTTATCTTATAATAATAAAAATTACAAGAGGAACAACAAAGCCTCTTGCCCTTTGATTGCTGCAATTTTTAAAAACCATTTCCATCATTCCAGGTAAAGAATTGGTTGCCTACAGTATAAAGAGAATGGACACAGCTTAACATCGTACATTGTTTTAGTCACTGATGAAACTGTTCAAAAGTGCAGTTTAAATCATCTGATCTTTGATATGCTCTTGATTAGCAAGAACTTCAAAGGTTATGAGTGAACGCAGGAAAATTGGGGTTGAGAGGGATAATAAATCATGGTGGAGCAGACTCGATGGGCCAAATTAGCAAAGTGCATCCATTTGATGAAATCTAGGAGGAAGAAATAAAGCACCTAACTTCATGGGTCAATTTCAAGTAATTATTTACTATTGGTTTAAAAAGTAAAGAGTTAATTATTATGCCTTACGAATTAGAATTTCAAAAGATCATCTTGGCAGCAAAACTTTTCCTAACTCTATTGTGCAAAGGACATCTATGTAACAATAGCAGCTTGTGCTGGATTGAGACAAGATTTAGCTCTGCACCTTCACAGGCACAGAAAGAATGAAGTATGCACTTCCTAGCATTGAAAATGGAAAATCAACATGATCCCACATCTTGTGTAAATATAGTTCTGCAGAAGCGACGTGCATCATCTATTTGATTAATAAACAACAGTGGAGGCAGTTTAATGCAATGAAATGGTCAGAATAGGATTTTAAAGTATTTAACATCCTTAACCATTTCAGTAATAAATTAACCTATGCTCCAAATGCAAAGCAAATTACAGAGACCAGTTATTTTCTTGTAGTCACCTTGGGAAGAACAATGGGGATTTAAAACATCAAGGATACAGAGTAACACATGCAAAGCGTTGGAAGAGCTCAGCAAATCAGGCAGCATCTATGGATAGAAATAAGCAGTTGATGTTTCAGACTGAGACCTTCAGGACTGGAAATGAAGGGTGAGGAAGATGGTGGGGGAAGGATATGGGGTACAAGCTGGGAACTGATAGATGATGATGTAAGGGGCTCGACTGTCATGATGAGGCCTCTCTCGGGTTGAAAGCAACAGTTCATAGTCTGTCAGGGTAGTGTCCATCATGAACATCAATTTCTCTAACCTCCAGTCATTTTACTCCCCCACCTCCTTTCTCTCCATTTCCATTCCCTATTCTGACTCCCCTCTTAGCCACTTCTCTTCTCTTCACCAGCCCAATAATTCTCTCCGGTGCCTCCCCTCCTTCCCTTTCTCCCATGGTCCACTCTCCTCTCTCATCAGATTCCTTCTTTACCACTTTCACCTATCACGACCCAGCTTCACACTTCATACCAGCCCACACCACCCATTCACCTTCCCTCTCACATGGATTCACCACTCACCTGCCATCTTGTGCTCCTTCCCTTCTCCCACCTCTTTATTCTGGTTTTCTCCTTCCTTTCCAGTCATGATCAAGGGCCTCAGCCTGAAAAGGTAGACTAATAATTCCTCTCAATAGGAGCTGCCTGACCTTCTAAGCTCCTCCAGCGTTTTGTGTGCTGCTTCGGATTTCCAGCATCTGCAGAATCTCTTGAGCTTAAGAGTACATATGGATTTTCTGATACTGCATTGATTAATGTGGCTGAAGAAATGCAACATTGCCAGGTTAATCTTTTTTTTTCCTCTGAAGAGATGTATTTTGTTATCGCTGAAGACCAAGACAGCTGCAAATCTTTCACAGCATGAGAGTTTCGATTAAAATGATACATGAAAATTAAAGAACTGGCATAAAACAAAATTTCCCACTTGTCACAGCTAGCCTGACCTCCTCAGGGATCAGGCATAGTGAGAGAACCAAAACATAAATGGCCATAAAGGCCAAGAGCATTTTATATATAACATTTTAAATATTTGTTCCAATTGCAATATCTGTATTCATAATGAATAATAAATCAGGTCTAATGGTAGTCTCACAATTTAAATCAACAGTTTTATTTGCCTAAATAGTGCTGCAAAAAAACCCAAAAATTTCATGACATATGTGAGTGATGATAAACCTGATTCTAATATGGGTCTCTATTGTGGATCGAGAGTGGGAAGGGGGCAGGGAGAGGGGAGGGAGCGGGAAGCATCAGAGAGACATTCTGTAGTGATCAAGAAACCAACTGTTTGGAATCAAATGACCTTGCCTGGTGTCACAAGGTTAGGTGTATCTGCACCTGCACCACCCCCTGCCCTGGCACGGCTTTTCTGCCACCTGTTCCACACCCCTCCTGCAGTGCTCCACCCTCACCATTCCCCCAACATCCTTTGCTCATGCCAGACTTACAAACTAACTCTCCCCTCCCAGCTGACAAATACAGTACTATGCAAAACCCTTAGACACACTAACTATATGTATGTGCCAAAGACTTTTGCACAGAACTGTACATATTAAAGTATACGACAACATCAGGAGCAACATCACCTGCAACATGTTCAGATGATTAAGGAAAAGGGTATCTGAAAATCTCAAACCTGGCATGAAAGCCTGCTTCCCACCTTTCTTCACGTAGTCAAGGTATTAAATTGGACTATTCATTGCAGGCATCTCATGGCACTAGAGTTATCACCAATCAGTCCCTTAATCCATTGGATGGCTCAATAAATCAACTTCAGAGTCCTCTCCCAGACCAAAATCCTTAGCATCAAGACTCTGATTGGTCTCGTCCCGAAACGTCAACATCTTTTCCATTTTTCCATAGATTGCTGCCTGGCCTGCTGAGTTCCTCAGTATTTTGTGTGTGTTGGTTGGATTTCCAGCATCTGCAGATTTTCTCGTTTCTGATTATAGAAAGTTGGATCTCTCAGTAAGAATGCTGCTCGCACAGCAGAATCCCAAATCAGACAACCTGTTCTGAGCTGTCAGGGCAAGAGACTACCAACCAGATGCATGAAAACATTAAGGGATGTGTTCAAAGCCTCCTTGAAAATACCCCCACTGATTGCTGGATAACCTTGGATAAGACTGCCCAAAAAATATCAAATGTATCCACCCACCACCCTATCACTTCAGTCCCAGCTGTGCCCAACACATTGGCTTTATCTGTCACACAAATACTTGGAGAGGTGACAGCTTATTCATGTCCCAAGGGCTAAACAAGAAGATTATTGCCAATCCCAATGATAGTAACTCAAATAGTCTGCCTACTGAATCACAGCAGTCCACAATGAATACCCTCAGTCAAATGTATCTAATATTAAACTGTAATGAGATATTCTTTCACTCCCTCCTATCAATACCGTCTCCCACAAAAGTAAAAATACAGCAGGATTCAAAGGAGTGGACAATGCAGAAAAGGTCAGATTCGATGGTTAAAGGATGTTACAGACGCCAGGAATGACAAAACCATGAAACTTAAATGAAAAGAAAGGATTTTAAAGATTTGGGAAATGAAATTCATGATTGTGACATACACAAGGCTAACTCAGAATCCAGATGTTATTTTTACACGCTGACAATGTAACGAGGTTGGGCCAGAGATTCATAATTATTATGTCCGTTACGTCTTCTGGGAGATGCATTAATTATACCCATCCCTAACCCGTACACCCGTTCTTTACTGAAATGACACAAAGAAATGCAGAATAAATAATCAATGTCAGAATTATAAATAATCTTAGTTCCTTTCTTCACTATATCCCTGGAATAGAGCTTATCCCTAAACTTGTTATTAACCTTTTTCATTTTTATGTCATCAAACTTAGAATGCCACTCAGGTGGTGGTTTGGGGGGAGCAATGCATGAAAGGTCTTCAGCCTGAACATGTACAACACTGTTGGGAAAAATTTAATATTCTTTAGCAAAACCTCATTTATCCTTGTTCCAGTCATCAACTTGAGTCTGCAGACCAGCAAAACTTTTAAAAGTTTTCTTAGGTCAGAATATCATCCCACACCATTCTTCCTCCCTATAGTGATAATCAAAATCAGGTTTATTAACACTGACATATATCACGAAATCTGTTGTTTTGTGGCAGCAGTACATTGCATGACATAAAATTTACTATTAACTTACAAAAATAAGCACTGAGCCTATTTGGAAAGGTCGTGAATAGCTTCGGGCTGGCAGTGAGGTCTAGGCCCAGAGTGTATCACTATGGCAGGCCCCGGTGCTAATGTGAGGCATGATCCGCTGTTTAGGCAATTTAAATGCTGGTTCAGAAAGACAGGAAATGCAGAGTGTCGGGACTGGAGGTGAGGGTCAGGCTGATTTTGCACTGTGGCTGGGAGACTACCCCGGCTGCTGTACTTCATGTCTGCGAGGTTTGCAGTGATTTGCCCTGTTGATATGATGAACTGAGACCAAGGCTTTGGGCCTACTCCTGGCTGCCCCGGGGTTTCGGATCTAAGGACTCAATTTGGTTTGGGATGCGGTTGCTCGGTTCTATTGTTTGCATGATTTGAGGTTTTTTTTTCCCCTCTTTCTCTGCACATTAGGTGTTGGTCTTTATTTTTTTTAAATTGGGTTCTTTCAGGTTTCTTGCTTTGTGGAAAACAAATCTCAAGGCAGTATAATTTATACATCCTTTGATAATAAATGTACTTTGAATCTATGACAGTGGTCTCTAATAAGGAAGTCAAGGATCCAGTTGTGAGAGGTCCAGGTTTTGAAGCTTCTTGTTTAGCACTGAAGGGAAGATAGCATTGAATGTCGATCTATAATTGATGAACAACAGCTTAATGCATGTACTGTTGTTGTCTAGGTGCTCCAAAGCCAAGTGGAGGGCCAAGAAGAGTGAGACCTGTTGAAGGCAAATTGCAGTGGGTCCAGGTCCTTGCTCAGGCAGGAGTTAATTCTAACTATGACCAACCTCTCAGAGCATTTCATGACAGTAGAAATGTGACACTACTTGGTGATGGTAGTTGAGGCAGCTCACCCTGCTCTTCCTGGTGAACTGAAGTTTCAATTCACATTGTTCATTGGCAATTATTATTTTACCAGGTCTCCAAGCCACAGAATTCTTTATTTACTTTTTGACAATCTTCAAGCTTTTGAAGTTAGAGCACGAGTGATTTCCTCCCTTCCTTTTAATCAGCGTCATTTTCTTCTGTTTCATCCCTGGACGTGTATTGTACAATGAATCCTGGCTCTGTAGTTAAACTTCCCAAATGTTTTTAAAGCTAACAAAAAACAAAGATAGTTTCATCTTCCACCATGATGAGAAACGATGAAGTGTAAAATATGAAGCTAGGAATATGAAACACCGCCAAACTCTGGAAAATGTACAAGTAGAAAGTCACTGCTGCCTGCGTCAGTTAGTCTTTTGTTCATTTGCCAGTGATTCAAATTAATCCTATGATCCAAACTTTTCATCTAAGAACCCTGTACACTGATGCATCAAGCTACCAAGAAGCCTTTTAAAATAAGTTCCTATGCTATCTACTTGCAACATCCTCAGATAATGCATTCCAGAGCTTATCAATTATGTATAAAAGAAATGTTATTTCCTCTTGTTATGGCAACTTTGAAAAAAAGACCTCTGGTGTTTAATCCATTTATCATTTGAACATTGTTTCTCTATAGACCTTAAGATGAAGCAAAACCATGTTTATTTTTTATATTACATTCTTATCTTCCCTGAATGTTTTCTCCCACTTGGAGAACAAATCTAGCTTCTCATCAGAAAATGCCCTTATGATGGTGAATCTCCTGCACCATCTCAAGCTGTTTTTTGTGCCCATCTTGGAATAGCATTATTTAAAACATTCATCTTCTTCCTCCTTTCAAAGTGCAAAGTCACTTTGTCACTTTATCATTTCCTGTCAGAGTAACCTCATGTTTAGATACTGCAGTGCCTAAGATCATGTTATGTCTATGTATATATATATATCCACATACAGGTTACTTGCACATTCTGTTTCATAGGATTGCTTTTATATTTATTCTGTTTTTATACTTAGTGTTTTCATGCTGCATTGAATCCAGAGTAATAATCATTTTGTTCTCCTTTGCGCTCATGTACTGAAGAATGACAAACAATTTTGAACGTTAAATCACTTCACATCAGCCTATTTCACAAGATTACAGCTTCCTGATGCCCGCTCCTATCATGCTCCCCACATTGACATACTCTGATCATTTGCAAGCTTTAATGTTGTACTCCAACACCAAAGTCCAACGTTCAAAGCAAGATAAAATTTTAATCCTAGTGAACTACACTGCTGTGTACTCTGTTTGAAATCATCTCCCCTCCATTCTGCTTCTTCCTGAGACAAATTACAAGACACTTTATTGATGTCTTTATTTGAAGTCCATGCCTACATCACACCATGACTTTTATCTGCTATTTCTTCAAAGCACTCAATCAGCTTAATTAAATATGAATAGGCTTCAACAAATTTAACTTGATTTTCCAAGTACACATTAATCTTTTTCTTTGGCAATGGCGCTGAGTAGATTTTCTATTAGATGGAGTGGTCTCAAAATACTAAGCTTATCTTCTACTGATAAAAAGTGGGAGAGCAGCAATCTCTCGTCCTCTGGCACCTCTTCAATACCCAAGATGATAGAAAGTTGTATACAGAGCTTCTACTTCCATCCCAAATATTCTCAAGCATGCATTTGGATGGGTGGACATTAAATTTTGAGTGCCGCTAATTTGCTGAGCTCCTGTTTTAGTGTTATCCAATGCCTCAACTCTTTTCTCCTCAGATACTAACCTCAGCTTCTTTGGTGAAGACACAAGTATTCACACTACTAGACTGCATCCTCTGCCTCAACTGGGAAGCAGTTTCCTTTTAACTAAACCATAAGCAGACCCACTATTTCCCAAACTATCCTTCCACGTTTTTTCTGACAAGTTTACAGAGTTTTGGCATTGTTCTCATGTTACTTTCATGCTAGGTGAATTGCCAAAGGCAGGTTTTTTTTTGAATTTATTTATTTTTTTTACACACAGAGAGTGTGCTAGGTGTCCAGAATGCACTGCCAGGGATGATGGTATACATTGATACAATAGAGATAATTAAAAGGCTCTTAGATGGGCAGGTGGACATAAGAGAAATGAGGAGTTATAGGTTGTATAGGAGGAAAGGGTTAGATTGATCATGGAGTATGTTTATATTAGTCAGTGCAACATTGTGGGCTGAAGAGTTCGATGCTCTATGTTCTACTTGCTAATATAATTTCATATTGTTACAGCCATTCTTCGTTCCTTTGCTTTGGAATTGTGTCTCCTGACTTTCCAATGATCATACATGACTACAGCATGACGATCAATGGCTAGAGAACTTCATAAATCAAAATATTGAGTACAGGACTTAGGATGTTTCGGTGAGACCTAATACAGAGCATTGTGTGCAGTTCTAGCCATCTGTCTGCAGGAAAGATACCAATAAGACTAAAAGAGTACAATGAACATTTACAAGGATGTTGCCGGGACTTGAGGACCTGAGTTATAAGGCTGAATAGTTAGGACTTTCTTCCCGAGAGGAATAGAGAAGACGTGATAGAGTACACAAAATTATGAGGGGTATAGTTCGGATAAATGCAAGCAGGCTTTTTCCACTGAGATTGGTGAGACTAGAATTAGAGGTCATAGGCTAAGGGTGAAAGGTGAAATGTTTAAATGGAACATGAATGGGAACTTCTTCACTCAAAGGATGGTGAAAGTGTGGAGTGAACTACCACTGGTAGATGCGGGTTCGACTTCAACATTTAAAAGAAAAATGGTTAAGTACATGGATGGGAGGGGTAGATTAGTATTTTGGCACAGACTAGATGGGCTACAGGGCCTATTTCTGTGCTGTAGTGCTCCAACACTATGCAAGTTCTTGAACTGTGCTCTGAGTATGTGACTCAGGGGAAAGGCCACAGTTGTAAGGAGTGAGCTGGGAGAGAGAAAAATGTTATTACAGGCTCCATTTTTGATTCTACAATTCCTCTAAAGTAACCCTCTCTGTAATGCTCACCAGTAACTGCACCATTACAAATTTCTATTCACTTTTTGAATGAGAATGTATTTGCATACCAAGACCCGAGGGGATATTCTGTTAACTAGTGCAGCATTTGCCACATGCTATTCAACACATTTGTACGTCTTCAAACTCTGCCCTTTCTGCATTTAGTAATGTTTCCATATCAACATGCCGGCTTTCTGGCCCATATTCAAATGAAGTAGAAATTAAAAATGGATGCTTCTATTACAATGAGTACAAACTCACCATCACACCTGCCAAACACAGCATGTATGCATAATACTGAAAACATATCGGCCAATTTGGAAATCTCCCTCAATCAGTTGTTCAGTAAAATTGAACATGCAAGGAGTAATAGCTCTAAATTCAGGCAAACTTTTCCAGTTTCAAGCATTAGTCAGAGAAGAGGCTGTCGGAATATGTTGGCGATACATTGCTGTTACATGGTTAAAAGGCCCAGTAACTGTAAATGAAGCTCCCACACACCGCACGCGTCATAGCGCTTCACAGCAATGTAACCTCTAATTGGTATTCAACAAAGGAATTTTACAAAGAGACAAAGGAGAATAGGAAAGTCTATATAATCAGAACATTAGTCTATGAAAGGTCCTGTATAAAAATGACAAATTTGTGAAAAAATTTCATGCATTCTTTAAGTTCCAATATTGCCTGCCGTATAACACAGCAATTCAAAAGCAATATTGTCAGTCTATTATGCTAGCTGTCTTCAAAATCAATTTAGCCCCTGGAACATATGACAGAATTAACAGTGTGGTCCATTACTATTATAGATAAATCAGTTAATGTGATGCAAGTGACAAAATGAGATAGAACCTCTACCAAAAATGAAACTATTAGCATAATAGTTTCATTGTCTAGAACATTGGTAATCTTTGAGCATTAGAGGATACTCTGCTGCTGTATATGCAAATAATTGCAGGCTCCAATCCACTGTTATAATTTAACACTACAAGTGCATTACCATACAGTACCCTGAAGCGCTTATTCATGAAGAGCCCATGTTTTCTCTGCATCTGTGGGGTAACCACCAAAATGAATAAAAATTGAAGTGAAAAGCACTGCATGTGTGAGCTGAGACATAACAGCCCCATTTCTATTCTATGCAATCTCAGATCCACACAGCAATAGTAGAAAGCAAGATGTTCTTAATTGAGCACTAGATCCTTGACTGACATTTAAAGTTCAACTGCATTCATCAAGAAAGATTCCCCAGTGCCAGACAGATGTGTGATATAGAGAATTACATAAAGGGAAAATGGAGAGGCAAAAGAATAATGAAACATTCAGTTGCAGGCTCGGTCGGTCCATCACCTGATAAGTGTCTGTGAATTATGATTAACAGAAAATTGCATCCCATCATAAAGAAATAATGTGAAAAAAGATATACACTAAATATTATAAATTCGAGCAACAGCAATACTGAATGAAATTAAACTGCTACTTTTATTAAGAAAACAAAATTGTGTAATATGAAATGCCCGGCTGCTCAAAATTACTAAAACATGCAACACTGGTGATCTAGTCCTGATGAAGGGCCTCAGCCCAAAACATCGGCTGCTTATTCCCATCCACTGATGCTGTTTGACCTGCTGAGCTCCTCCAGCACATAGCGTGTATTGCATCTGCAGTATCTCTTGTAACTGACACATGCGCTAGAGCATAGAATTGACACCACCTCACACGGCAGTTTCCCAGTTGCCTAGATTTGGCTTCCATTTACAAAGTTATAGGTTAACCATTCGCACAACTTCTATATACGGTGGTTTAGTGTACAACCACAGGACTGCTAATAAAAACAGACACCGAAGGACAGAACATACCTCTTTAAGATGCCAAAAATTCAAACTCTTACTTGCAAAACAAGATTTGGGCAGTGTATTTTCTTTCATCCTGCTCCATTTTCCTACATTCTCCTTCCCTATTGTCCTAGGTAAGAAGATCATATTTCTTTCTTACTCATTTAGATATTGTGGGCATTGCTAGCATTTAGTCAAAATATAATGCCTATATTCAACAGGAAATGACTAGGGCCTCCTTCCTGAAATGTAATCATTCCAATGATGGAGATACTATCTCAGTGGGGTGAACAACTACAGGATTTTGATCATATTGATGTCTCTTCTTTGTTGTATTTTACCATAGATTGCATGCAGCTTGTGGATTGCTGTAATCCCGTGGACCAAAATGTCTTGATTCTTAAATGCATTTTGGGAGTGACCATTGAAGCTTCGACAACTTGCTGCAGCATTCTTTGTCGATCATAAACACAATAAATTTTGCAGGTGCTGGAAATCCCAAGCAACACACACAAAATGCAGAAGGAACTCAGCAGGACTGGCAGCATCCATGGAAATGAATAAACAGTCGATGTTTTTGGTTGAGGTCCTTCCTCAGGACTGGAATGGAAGGGGGAAGATGCCAGAATGTAAAACTGGGGTGTGGGGAAGGAGAACAGCTAGAAGATGATAGGTGAAGCCAGACGGGCAGGAAAGGTAAACGGCTGGAGAGGAAAGAATTTGATTGGAAAAGAGAGTGAACCATAGGAGGAAGGAAAGGAGGAGGGGAGCCAAGTTGGGGTGACAAGTAAGTGAGATGAAGGAAGAGGCCAGAACCGGGAATGAAAGAAGGGAGGGTGAGCGAAAATTTTTTAACCAGAAGGAGAAATCAATACTCATGCCATCAGCATGGAGGCTACCCAGACAGAATATGAGGTGTTGCTCCTCCACCCTGAGCGTGGCCTCATCATGGCACAAGAGATGGAACCAACATGTCAGAACAGGAATAGGAATAGGAATTAAAATGTTTGGCCAAGGGGAAGATCACTTTTGGCAGTTAGAGCAAAAGGTGATCGACAAAGCAGTCCCCCGACTTCCGATGGGTCTCACCAATGTAGAGGAGGCCAGATACAAGAAACAAGCCTAGCAGATTCGCAGGTGAAGTGTTGGAAGGAGGTGCTGAGTGGAGGTGAGGGAGGAGGTGATAGGAGAGGTACAACACTTTGGTCGCTTGCAGTGATAAATGCTCGGAGGGAGCCTGGACAAGAGAATCACGGAAGGAGCGATCCCTATGGAAAGCGGAAGGGGGTAGGTAAAGATATGCTTGCTATTTGGATCCCTTTGGAGATGGCAGATATTGTGGAGAATGATGTGATGGATGTGGAGGCTCACGGGGTAGAAGGTAAAGATAAGAGGAACTCTGCCCCTGTTAAGGCGGCTTGAGCGCGGATAGACAGGAAATGAGATGTGGGTGAGGGCAGCGTCAATGGTAGAGGAAGGAAAACCCTGTTCTTTGAAGGAGGAGGATAAAGGAAAGTTGCATCCCAGGAACAGATGCAGCGGAGACAAAGAAACTGAGAAAAGGGAATAACATTTTTTACAGGGAACAGGAAAGAAAGAGGTATATTCAAAATCATTGTGGGAATTGGTAAGTTTATAAAAGATGTTGGTTGTTCATCTTGTCTCTACAGAGAGATTGAGAATGGTGGTGGGGGGTGGTGTCATAGATGGACCAAGTGAATTTAAGGAGAGGGTGGAAGTTGGAGGCAAAGTTGATGAAATTGACAAACTCAGCAAGAATGTGTAAAGCAGCACCAATCCAGTTATTAATGCAGCAGAGGAAGAGTTGGGGAGCATTACTGGGAAAAGGCTTGGAACATGGACTGTTCTACATAGCCAACAAAGAAGCAGGCATAGCCTTTGTAGATAATGCATAGTGTAATCACATTGTGCCAGTGGTAGATAAGTATTTAGGGTAGGGGATTGAGTGCCAATAAAAGGGGTGTGTTGGAATTAAAACTCAAGTGTTGTTGGTGATATTTTTGCTTAGGGAGGTAGAAAGTATCCTATTATATATCAGACATGCCTTGTAAATGCCAAGGAACTTCTAAGTGCTCAGTTGCTAAGTTGCCACAGCATACCCATCCTTTTGACTTGCTCTTGTGGCCATGGTATGGATGTGGTCAGTCTGGTTATTTCATGCTAATGGCGAATTTCAACAACTCCCCAATCCACCACCTCCTCTCACCTTCCCCTGCCCCCCCCCCCCCCACCACAACTCACCAAACCACCTGCTTCTCCAAACCGCAACCCAAGGTGATGCTAATGGGAGATTTGAGGATGCTGAAGTAATTGAATATCAAGAGTCGGTAGCTAGGTTCTCACTTGTCAGAGATCATCACCGCTTGCTGCATACATTACTCACCTCTTGCAGCTCAAGACTGAATTCATACAGTATTTTTCAGGACCCAAGTTAAACTACTAACAAAATTAATCAATATTTCAGAAATGCAAAATATAGCAGACAATTTGAACAAGCAAGCTCCCTCAATACTGGCCATGCACATTAAGTTAAAGGACAATGGTGCTGCATCAGTTAAACCTACAGCCCAGGATCACACAAGAACAGATTGCATCACTAATGCATATACTGCACTGACTATACAGCACAGATTCTGTATTCATCAGAGAAGATAAGTCGCCTTAAACCAGATAAAAATACATCTCTAAGGATCTATTCACTCACCTTTTAGGGAGAAGCAAAGGACACTACCTGAGGGACAGTTGAATTTGAATGATATCGATTGACACATCTGCTGCAGTGCCAATAATGAGTTTGCTTTAAAACAGCTGTAGGGTCAGAGTCAGAGTAACACAATTTGAAAACAGGCCCTGTGGCCCAACTCATCCATGCCAATGCGACCACTTAATCTAATTCCTTTAGCCAGTGTTTGGCCCACGTCTCTCCAAACCTATCTTATATATGTACCTATGCAAATATCTTTTAAAATGTTGGTGCTCTACCTGCCTCAACCACCTATTTCTGGCAGCTTCCTTCACACAGGTACTGCAGGAATAGACAACAGCTAATGCTGTTCCATTGCTCAGGAAAGGCTCTAAAAATAAGCCAGGAAATAACAGGCTGGTGAGCTTGACATCTGCAGTGGGTAAATTATTGGAAGACATTCTAAGAAACACGATTTGCAAGTATTCGGATAGACAGGGAATGATTAAGGATAGTCAACACTTGCTTAATGGAAAAAGCCATAGTCTGGTAGTAGATGGCTGCCTCTCTGAATGGCGGCCTGTAACTAGTACCACACAAACTGCTGGAGGAACTCAGCAGGTCAGGCAGCATCTATGGAGAGAAATAAACAGTCACTATTTCGGGCTCAGACCCTTCATCAGGACTGGACAGGAAGTGGGGAAGAAACCAGAATAAGGAGTGGGGGGAAGGGAGGGAGTGATACCTGAAGCCAGGTGCGGGAGGGAGGATGAAATGAGAAGCTGAGAGGTGATAGGAGGACAAGGTAAAGGGCTGGAGAAGGAAACTGATAGAAGAGTAGAGTGGACCATGGGAGAAAGGGAAGGAGGAGGGGTACCAGAAAGGTGACAGACAGGCAAAGAGAAGGGATAGGAGGGGAGCCAGATTGGAAAAATTGAAAAAGTGAGAAGGGGTAGGGGGCAGAAATTTACCAGAAGTTAAAGAACTATTTTAATTCCTTTTCCCATTCCTATTCCAATATGTTGGTCCATGGCCTCCTCTACTGCAATGATAAAGCCATTCTCAGGTTGGAGAATGAACACCTCATATTCCATCTGAACATCACTTACTCTAACTTCCAGTAATTTATTCCCCCCCTCCCCTGAAAAAGGGCAGATGGAATTTAAAGCAGACAGATGTGTTGCACTTGGGAGGTCCAACGCGAGTAGGGCTTACACAGTGAATGGCAGGGCATTGAGTATTGTAGGATAAAAATAGAGATCCACAATTCCTTGGAAGTGGTGTTATAGGTAGATGGGATCATAAAGGGAGCTTTTGGCACATTGGGCTTCATAAATCAGAGTACTATAAGAATTAGGATGTTGTGCCGAAGTTGTAGAACATATTGGTGAGGCCAAATTTGATGTATTGCGTGCATTTCTGGTTACCTACCTACTGGAAAGCTAGCAATAACATTGAAAGAGTACAGAGAAAATTTACAAAGTTATTGCTGAGGACCTGAGTTTAGGGAAAGGTGAATAGGTTAAGACTTTATTCCCTGCGACGTAGGAGAAATAGGGGAGTTTTGATAGAGGTATGCAAAATTATGAGTATAGATAGGTTAAATACAGGCAGGCTTTTTCCATGGAGGTTGGGTGAGACCAGATCTAGAGGTCATAATTTAAGGGTGAAAGGTGAAATATTTAGGGGGAACCTGAGGGAAAATTTCTTCATGCAGAGGGTTGTGTGAGTGTGGAACGAGCTGCCAGGGATTTGATTACATTTCAGGTTGGTGGGGTATGGAGGGCTATATAGTGGGACTAGACAGAATAATAGCTTGGCATGGACTAGATGAACCAAAGGGCCCATTTCTGTGCTGTAATGCTCTATGATTCTGTGCAAAGTTGCACATCAGGCACCTTTTGAATCTTTACCCTCCCACTTTAGTTTAGCGTCTTTGGTCTTTACTGCTTTCCATCTCATCAGCATGTAAGAGTTGAAATACTTGCACAATAAGTAATTACATTTCAAGTCTATCACACCAACTAGTGAAAATCTCTATTTCTTCAAGTAAAACAAATCACAGCCAGGCCATCACCATAAATACAACAGATCACAGAAAGAAAGATTTAACAAAAGATTTGATAACTCCTCTCATCACAGCACATGTAATTGATAGTGGGTAGACAGCGGGATAATTTGTCTTTGTCTGTGGCTGGCTTTGTCTTTTGTCGTACGCAGCATAGAACCCCACAGAACACTACAGCACATAACAGGCCGTTCAGGCCTCCATGTTGTACCGACCCATATAATCCTTTAAAAAAGTACTAAACTCACACTACCCCATAACCCTCTATTTTTCTTTCATCCATGTGCCTGTCCAAGAGGCTTTTAAATACCCCTAATGTTTTAGCCTCCATCACCATCTGTGGCAAATCAACCCAGGCACTCACTACCCTCTGTGCAAAAAACTTACCCCTGATGTCTCCCCTAAACTTCCCTCCCTTAATTTTGTACATATGCCCTCTGGTGTTTGCTATTGGTGCCCTGGGAAACAGGTACTGACTATCCACCCTATCTATGTCTCTCATAATCTTGTAGACCTCTATTAAGTCCCCTCTCATTCTTCTACACTCCAAAGAGAAAAGTCCCAACTCTGCTAACCTTGCTTCATATGACTTGTACTCCGAACCAGGCAACATCCTGGTAAATCTCCTCTGCACCCTCTCCATAGCTTCCACACCTATAATGAGGTGGCCAGAATTGAATACAATACTCTAAATGCGGTCTCACCAGAGATTTGTAGAGTTGCAACATGACCTCTCTACTCTTGAACTCAATCCCCCTGTAAATGAAGCCTAGCATCCCATAGGCCTTCTTAACTACCCTATCAACCTGCACAGCGACCTTGAGGGATGTATGGATTTGAACCCCAAGGTCCCTTTGTTCATCCACACTCTTAAGTAACTGAGCATTAATCCTGTACTCAGTCTTCTGGTTTGTCCTTCCAAAATGCATCACCTCACACTTATCCGGATTGAACGCCATCTGCCATTTTTCTGCCCAACTCTGCAGCCTGTCTATATCCTCTTGTAATTTCGACAACCTGCAGCTCCAACAACAACTCCTCCAATCTTTGTCTCATCCGCAAACTTACTCACCCATCCTTCCACCTCTTGATCCAGGTCATTTATAAAAATCACAAATAGCAGGCGTCCTTGGACAGATCCCTGCGGCACTCCACTAGTCACCGACCTCCAGGCAGAATACTTTCCTTCCACAAGTACCCTCTGCTTTCTTCTTTTAAGCCAGTTTTTTATCCAAACAGCCAAGGTTCCACTTATCCCATGCCTCATGACTTTCTGGATGAGTCTCTCGTGAGGGACCTTGTCAAATGCCTTGCTAAAGTCCATGCAGACCACATCCACTGCCCTACTCTCAACAATTTCTTTTGTTACCTCTTCAAAAAATCAGGCTCGTGAGGCGTGATCTTCCCTTCACAAAGCCATGTTGACTACCCATGGGTAGATTGTACTTCTCCAAATGCTCGTAGATCCTATCCTTAAGAATCCTTTCTAGTAGTTTGCAGACCACCGACGTAAGACTTACCGGTCTATAGTTCCCAGTTTTCTCTCTATTATCTTTTTTAAACAAGGGAACTACATTTGCCATTCTCCAGTCCTCCGGCACTTCCCCTGTAGCCAAAGAGGATTCAAAGATCATAGCTAATGCTCCAGTGATCTCTTCTCTCAATTCCCACAACAACTTGGGATGTATCATATCCGGCCCTGGGGATTTATCAATCTTGATGTTTTTAAGAAGATCCAGCACTTCTTCTTCCTTAACCTCCACATTGTCCAGCACACAGGCCCGCTCTGCTTCGACCTCATCCTGATCAAGATCCTTTTCACTTGTGAATACTGAAGGAAAGTATTCATTTAGGACCTCACCAACCTCCTCCGCCTCCAGGCACATGTTGCCCTCTTTATCCTTTAGTGGTCCCACCTTCGTTCTCGTCATCCTCCTGTTCTTCACATACGCATAGAATGCCTTGGGGCTCTCCTTAATTCTACATGCCAAGGCCTTCTCATGCCCCCTTCAAGCTCTCCTAAGTCTTTTCTTTAGCTCCTTCCTGGCTACCCTATATTTCTCATGAGCCCCTCCTACTTCCCACTTTTTATATCTAACATATGCTTCCTTTTTCCCCTTGATGAGTTGCCTCACATGTTTCGTCAGCCACGGTTCCCTTTTCCTACCATTCTTTCCTTGCCTCAGTGGGACAAACCTATCTTGAACCCAGCTCAAGTGGTCCCTAATATCTAAAGAAAATTTTCCACGATCACAGATACTGGAACAATTGGACTAATTCTGGGGTCTAGTTCTTTGCTGTAAAGTGGGGTCTTAGTTGAGGCTGATGATATTTTATTTATACAGCCGATACTGACATTTAGAGGCAAAGTAACACAGGTAGAAACAAATCTTTCAGTGCAAACTTGTCCATCCCAACCACAGTAGGCACTCATTCAGTCCCATTTGCCTGCGTTTGTCCCATATCCCCCAAACCCCTCCTATCCATGTACTCCTCCAAGTGTCGTTTTAAAGTGTTATTATTGTTCATGCTTCAACATCCTCTGACAGTTCGTTCCATATGCACACCACTCCCACTATGAAGTTACTTCCCACTTTAAACCAGCGCCCTCTAGATTTTAGTTTCTCTTTCCCTGACAATTGTGTGTTCTTCCTAATAATACCAGTTAATGTATACACCTCTGTAAGGTAATTCCTCAATCTCTTATTTTTGAAAGAATAACGTCCAGGCCGTCCAACACCCCCCTATAACTCAGTCCCTTGAGTACTTGGAACCTATCTATCAATGTATTTATTTATCTATCTATTTATTTGAGATACTATGTGGAATAGGCTCTTACAGCCCAGCAATCTCCTGTTTTAATCCTCGCCTAGTCACAGTACAATTTACAATGACCGATTAACCCACCAACCAGTATCATCTTTGGACTGTAGGAGGAAACCAGAGCACCCAGAGAAAACCCGCTCATTCACTGGAAGAACATACAAACACCTTACAGACAGTGACGGGAATTGAACCCGGGTCACCTGTACTGTAAAGTGTTGGGCTAGCCACTACGCTGTCATGTTTCTGGGAATGAAGTGATGCTTATGATGGCAGGAACTTCAGGATGAAACCAGAGTACAGTGATCACATTCTACAACGGACCTAATTAAATTTAAGACTCCAGGCTAGAGTGAATTTTCTTACAACAGTTTTACATAAGAGTGAGAGAGAGAGAGAGAGAGAGAGAGAGAGAGAGAGAGAGAGAGAGAGAGAGACTTTATATTAGGAGGTAAAACACAAGCATGCCCTGGACCAAGGTAAAAACATGCACTATTTTCACAAACCCAAGCTCAAGCATGCACAGCAAACAAACACCACAGGTAGACAGACGTGTGAGCAATGGCTGCTTACCATCTTTGGAGGACCAGAGATGAGAGAAGCAGTCTCTGTTGTAGTGCTTAGTACCTGATGAGTCATCAAGGAGAGATTCTAATGTTAGATTCCAGATCAAGCAAGCCAACCTTTAGGGTCATAAAATGAGGTTAAGATGAATGGCACAGGCAACCAAGCATAGCGAGGAAATAAAACAAATAAAATTTAACTGGAGAGGTGGCAGAGCATATGTCACTGTAAAGAGGAATAAGGTAAATAGTTAACCACATACATCACATTTTCCTTGACGATTGTACAAAAGTACACAGAAATCTTTTAAGTACATGATAAAATTAGTCGAAGCAGGTTTATCTCTCAATTTAATGAAATTAAATTACAGCACCCCTCTCTGAACTCCACCAGCTCTGAAGATCTTTGCCCTCATCTTGAACACCTTGATTTATCCTACACCACTACTGACCTTGAACTCCGTCTTCGGATTCCTAGGCCTCAAGCTCTGAAATTTCCTTTCAAACCCTTTCCACCTCACTCACTTCTCCAAGATTCTCACCTTCTCAATCTGTCCCATTCTGCTGCTGTGTTACAATATCATTTTTAATCTGATTATGATTCTGCAAAGGATCCTGTATCGTAGAACAGCACAGGAACAAGGCTTTTGGCCCACAGTGTTTTGCTGAACTAACTAACTGTTTAACTAAACTAACTCCTTCTGCCCATACATATCCCTCCATTCTCTGCACATTCATGTGCCTTCCAAAGAATCATTTAAGTGCCTCCATATTAGTTGGCATGACTACCACTCCTGAGAGCATGTTTCAGGCATCCACCACTGTGTAAAATAAAACGACCAGCACACCTTGGAATGTAACTACAGTCGGCCCTCCTTATCCATGAGGGATTGATTCCGGGACCCCTCGCGGATACCAAATTTCACGGATGCTCAAGTCCCTTATTCAACCTGTTGAATGCGGTGGACTTTAGGACCTAGCAGAACCCCAGACTTTATTTAACCTGTCTCAGTGTGGTGGACATTAGGACCCGGCAGTGGAGCTCTGAATCTGCAGTGTTTCTGTTCACGAAAATAATCACGGATCACGATTGAAAATAAAGTGGAAATAATAAAGTGATCGGAAAAAGGTAAAATGCCGTCGGTCAATGATCGGAACAATTTTAAAGGATAAAGTGAGAAAGGCTCTGCCCCGATGAAAACTATATTTATTACTATATTTATTGAAAGCTATTATGATTAATTATTGGGTTTTGGGTTTTTGATCCTCCACATCAACCCGGCACGGTGGAGCGTGCACTCGGAAGTGGTCTGTCACTGGATCGAACTCGGGAACTTCCGTGAAACATAGCGCTGAAACATACGTTCTAAAGTGTTTTACATGCATAGAAAGGTAAAATATATACTATATGCTAAGACAAACATTTGACTAACTGACGCTAAATAATACCGGATGTACCTGTTCCAACTTACTTAGTAAGAGAAATTCCGATTTTTTCCGATCCCGATCCACGATAACCCACGCACATCCTCCCGTATCCTTTAAATCATCTCTAGATTACTTATAATACCTAATACAATGTAGATGCTATGTAAAATAGTTGTTACACTGCATTGTTTAGGGAATAATGACAAGAAAAAAAGTCTGTACATGCTCCAACGACAAGTGCTGAAAGAGCACTTCTGGGTTTTCGTGATTCACGGTTGGTTGAATTCACGCATGCGGAATTTGCGATTAAGGAGGGCTGACTGTATTCATAACTCAAGCACATGCCTTGTAGTATTAGGCATTCTCACCCTGGGAGAATGATACTCTATTGATGCCTCTCAATCTTATGAGCTTCGATCAGGCCTTTCCCTCAGCTTCTGCCTCACCAGAGAGAACCGTGCAAGAATGACCACCTCTCCTTAGCACTTAGGAAAGCTTTATTACATGACAGTCACAAATACATGCCATTGTGTTTCTAGGTATCAAGTTATTGTCAGTTTACAAACTAACTTGTAAAAAAAAAGGAACAATTAGAGTCACAGAGTACCACAGCACTGATAAAGGCTCTTTGGCCTACCTAGTCATTACCAACCTGTTTTTCTACCAGCACCTGGACATACCCCTTTCATGCATGTACCCATCTGAACTTCTCTTAAACGCTGCAACCAAACCTACGTCCAATATTTCTGCAGGAAGCTTGTTCCATACCCAAAAAACCCTCTCAATGAAGAAATTCCCCATCAGGTTCCCCTGAAATATTTCACTTTTCACCCTAAACCTATGACCTCTAGTTCTAGTCTCACCAAACCTGAATGGAAAAAGCCTGCATGTATTTACCATATCTAAAATAATGAAAGATCTCCATGTATTAGCTGATAATTTACAGTTAAGATAACTGATTCTAATTAAGGATAGATGATAATAACTGGCTTTGCCAGTGACTACAACCTGAAAAATAAATTTTACATAAGTTATACACTCAGTGGCCACTTTATCAGGTAGAGCCGTACACCTGTTCGTTAATGCAAATATCTACTCAGCCAATCATGTGGCAGCAGCTCAATACATAAAAGTATGTAGACATGGTCAAAAGGTCCAGTTGTTGTTCTGCCAAAAAATCAGAATGGGGAAGAAATGTGATCTGTGACTTTGATTGTGGAATGATTGTTGGTACCAGATGAGGTGGTTTGAGTATCTCAGAAACTGCTGATCTCTTACGGTTTTCACACAAAAACAGTTTCTAGAGTTTACAGAGAATGGTGCAAAAACGAAAAATCATCAAGCGAGCCGGAGTTCCATGGGTAAAAACAGCACATTAATGGAGAGCTCTGAATAGCCAGACTAGTTCAAGCTGACAGGAAGGCGACAGTAACTCAAATAACCATACATTACAACAGTGGTGTGCAGAAGAGTACCTCAGAATGCACAACGTATCGAACCCTGGGTTATAGATGCAGGCTACAGCAGTTTCCACCCCTGTACCTAATAAGGTAGCCAGTCAGTGTATATCAGCAACTGATTTTATCAGTAAATCCATGGCTAAGCTTAATTGGCTTTAGCTCAATATGAAAGAAGCACAATTTTGTAGAGTCACTCTGTGCTTCCATATCAAAGGTCATGACTCAAACCTTAGCAGAAGCCTCTTCTCTGACTTCATCTCAGACTGGAAAATAAAGATGGACAAGAAGTTAAATGGTTGGAGTATTTGCTGGAGACCTGAACTCACTGTATGGTTCAGATTCAGATGCAAGCTACCAACAAATAACTCCTTGGAAAAATCTCAAGCCCTTCCACATTAACAATTCACCAGCAACTTAGAAAGAAAAATGGAGATAATTGAAAGATACAACATGTTTAATCCAAGGGGTTATTAGAACATGGAAAGGCTACCAACAAGGCTATCAAAAAGCATGTTTATTATTTATTGTAATGCCTGCACTGTCCTGTGTACTTTATGCAGTCCTGGGTAGGTCTGTAGTCTAGTGTAGTTTTTGTATTGGTTTACATAGTTCAGTGTAGTTTTTGTATTGTTCATGTAGCACCACGGTCCTGAAAAATGTCTCGTTTTTGCTGTGTACCGTACCAGCAGTTATGGTCGAAGTGACAATAAAAGCAAC
Source organism: Hemitrygon akajei (assembly GCF_048418815.1). Classification (NCBI taxonomy): domain Eukaryota; kingdom Metazoa; phylum Chordata; class Chondrichthyes; order Myliobatiformes; family Dasyatidae; genus Hemitrygon; species Hemitrygon akajei. Next base: position 168,756,395 of record NC_133129.1, read on the forward strand.
TTGACTTGAAAGAAGCCAAAATATCAAACTGATGATCTATTTTATAGCACCAACATCAATGTATTGCGGGCCCTATATTGACTGCGATTTCTGTATTTGCTTTCAGAAGACTGAAGTATTTTGGAGCCTGTCTAATCCGGATCAACTACTGCTTGAGCAACCAAGACTGCAGAGAGAAAATAAAAACCTCCATGCTCATTCTTTTTGGCTGCTTCATCCTGAAGGAATACAGAACTAGAGAATGTGGATGAGCACAGAGTCTTTAATCTGAAGGCAATTTCAGATTAGGGATGGCGGTGTGGAAATATGTCTCTACCAAAAGAGTTGTAGGGCTTTCCCACCACCATCCTGTAGGTCACTCTTGGGCAAGGTGTAGTACTTACTTAGCCACCACCCACCACCACCTTCCCTTCCCACAAATCAGGGCCACATGAAGCCATGGGACCAAGGTGGTGGATGGTCGTACAAGCAGCTGGTGCATATCACAAGTCCTGGTTATGTGACCACTGACGCCAGGGAAACAGTCTCTGAAGAGTATTGAGAATGGCTGGATTCACCTGTCTTGTGAAGACTCTGCAGCCATGGCAAATCACACCTGTATAATAATTTGCCAAGAATAATCATGGCCATCGATAGACCATGATTGCCCACATCATACGACATGACACAAAGTGATGATGATGATTCAGGATTCAATCAGAACTTTTTTTTTTAAAACTTGATGCTTGCCAGTCTTTTGAAATCTTAACTCAAAGTGGTGAGTGCTTAGTTGCCGAGTACATTCAGGGATGATATCAACTGATTTTAGTATGCCAAGGGAACTGAGGATATGAGAATCATGCAGAAAATATAGAATACAGAACAGTCCAGGCCCTTCGGTCCATGATGTTGTGCCAACCATTTAACTCACACAAAGATCAATCTAACCTTTCCCTCCCATATAATCCTCCGTTTTTCTTTCATCCATGTGCCTCTCTAAGAGTCTCTCAGATGTCCCTAATGAATTAGCCTCTACCACAACCTTTGACAGCATGCTCACCTACATTCATTCATTCATCCACATTCTCTCTCACACACGCACACACAGCCCCTTTTCCCCATGCAGAGAGAATCAGTGTTGTGTATTTAATATTTCAGGGATGTTTGGGTAATATGGAAAATATATTGTTTGATTAAGCATTCTTTGTTGTTTATACAATTCAATACGAGTCATATGTAAAGGTACAGGAATACATCATTAAGCCACTGCATCATAAGTATGTGCCTCGCTTAAAAGTAAAATGAAACTTAAGTCACGTTATTCCTGGCTCCGCGTTTTTACTTCAATTAGTTTTGTGTCTTGGAGTTACAAAACATAACAGTGGTGATGAGGAAGATATACAATGACAAGAGGGGATGTGCAGATGCTGGAAATCCAAGCAACACACACAGAAAGCTTGAGGAACTCAGCAAGTCAGGCAGCATCAATGGAAAAGAGTACAGTCGGCGTTTCAAGCCGAGAACCTTCATCAGGACTGGAGAAAATGGTGAGGAGTCAGAGTAAGAAAGTGGGGGGAGGGGAGGAAGAACCACAAGGTGATAGGTGAAACAGTGGGGGGGGGGGGGGGTCTGGGGAGTGGTGGAAATAAAGAGCTGAGAAGTTGATTGGTGAAAAAGATACAGGGTTGGAGACGGGGGGAATCTGAGAGAAGGCCATGGAAGAAAGAAGAAGGAGGAGCACCAAAGGGAGGTGATGGAATGATAAGGAGATAAAGGTGACAGAGAGAGAGAAAAATGGGGAATGATGAAGGTGGGAAGGGGGTCATTACTGGAAGTTCAAGAAATCGATGTTCATGCCATCAGGTATGAGGCTACCCAGACAGAATACAAGGTGAAGCTCCTCCACCTCTAAGCGTGGTCTCATCACAACTGTAGAGGAGGCCATAGACTGACATGTTGGAATGAGAATCGGAATTAAAATGGGTGGACACCAGGAGATTTGCTTTCTCTGGCAGAGGAGCTTAGGAGCTTGGCAAAGTGCTCTCCCAATCTACGTCAGGTCTCACCAATATGCAGGAGGCCACACCGGGAGCACAGGATACAGCAGATCACCCCAACAGACTCACAGGTGAAATGTTGCCTCACCTAGAAAGACAGTTTGGGGCCTGAATGGTAGTGAGGGAGGAGGTGTAGCACTTGTTCTGCTTGCAAGGATAAGTGCCAGCAGGGAGATCAGTGAGGAGGGATGAATGGACAAGGAAGTCGTGTAGGAAGCAACCCTTGGCAGAAAGCAGAATGGTGGTGGAGGAGGGAAAGATGTGCTTGGTGGTGAGATCCCGCCGGAGTTGGCGAAAGTTATGGAGAATTATGTGCTGGACGTAGAGGCTGACGGGGTAGTAGGTGAGGACAAGAGGAACTCTATCAATGGCGGCATGGCAGAAGGATGGGGTGAGGGCAGACGTGCGCAAAATGGTAGAGATGTGGTTGAGGGCAGCTTTAATGGCGAGGAAGGGAAGTCCCTTTCTTTGAATGAAGAGAACATCTCCTTAATTCTGGAATGAAAAGCCTCATACTGAGAGCAGATGCAACAGAAATGAAGTAATTGAGAGAAGGGGGATGGCTTTTTTGTTTACAAGTAACAGGGTAGGAAAGGCATAGTCCTGGTAGCCATGACAGTCAGTGGGTTACAATGATTTACGATGAATTTGAATCAATAACCTACACGTAGAAGAAGAAGAAGAAGAAGAAGAAGAAGAAGAAGAATAGCCCTTAACTCGGCAGTGGAGTTATCGGGGCAACATCATAACAGTGTTTCCGTAGCAAGCTATTCTTGTTTTTATGAGGCCGAGTTGCTAGTTCGATGCTCAACCCGACTTGGATTCGAACTCGGGAACCTTTGCTCCAGAGTCCGGCGCTGATATTATTGTGCCACCAAGCGGGACCTACATGTTGAAGCATCACATTTTTTTTTAATGCTTGTAAAGAGAAAAGAGATGTTAAGAGTTTTTTTTTTAAAAAAGCATAGCACGTGGTTCCTTTGGAAAGAAAAGACGATTGAGTTATAAAAAAAGCAGAAAACTGATGAATACATTGGCTCATAAACAGTGAGTACAGGATGATAATAATCATAAGTTCTTAAAAAAGCAGGCTATATCCGAAAGATAGATATGCTTAATTGCATAAGAGATAACTAGATATTGTATTTTGAGCAAAATAAGCAGTATTTTGAAGCAAATGAAATAGCTGATGAGAAACAAGTACCAGTTTTACTAACTGCATTAAGTGAAAGAGCATACAATTCTCCTTTGAAGTCTAACTGTTCCAATGAAACCAGCCCAAATGAGCTTTGCTGCTATTATGAAAGTAATGCAGAATCATTTAGAATCAAAATGATTGTTAATGGCAGAATGCTTTAGGCCTCATAAGCAGAATCAAATGGAAGGGGCCTCCATTGCAGTGTATGTGACTGAAATGAGAAGATTGTCTGAGCGTTGTCAGTTCAGTGGATGCACTAAGAGATAGCTTAGTTTATGGAATCTTACAAGATAAACATTCAAAATTGTTTCTAACTGAAGCACAACTCCCATTTAAGAGAGAGGTTGAAATCACTGTATCAATGGAAACTGTATGCAGAGAAGAAATGGAATTGCAGTTAGGAATGAAGGGGAGCATAAACAAAATTGCAATGTCAAAGCAGAAATCTGCCTGGCCGAAGAAACTGTGTTATCGTTGTGGCAGGGACTCACATACTCCAGAGCAGTGCAGGTCTGAAAGCAAAACTTGCAGAAAATGCAATAAAGTTTAACACAGCCAAACAAAACAGCTTCGCTCTGGGGCCAAGGTGCAAAACAGTACCAACAGTTATACGCCGCACCATGCTCATGCAGCACAAATCAGATAGTAAGCACATACAAGGTAACAGTAAAATACAGTCACACAAAAAAATATGTAGTTCTAGACCCCAAATCCATGAATATTACAGCAGTCTGTCGTCAAACACAATATGGCTCAGATTCCAGATTGGATTCAAGCAGCACACTGTCCTTGGCACACCATCTCCAATGCTTCTCTTCTAGGTGGCTGTTAATAGGCGACACTGGGGCTTGAGGCCTTGTTCTTGCTACAACCAAAGCCTCGCAGTTTCCCCGTCATCTGCCAATAAATCAGTGAATTGGACTTGCAGTATTCCACGTTAACAATGTCCAACAGGGTCCACGAGGAGCAACTAAAATTGTTAGACGGTACACCGCCTTCACAAACCGACCCGTCTGATGCGTCTAATTCAGGTAGCATCATCAGCAACACAAAGTCCAGCTCATTCAGTTTTTCCACCAATGAGCAACTTGCTGATGGGTTAGACACGCAGCACTTTAAGTTCTTAATGTCTGGCCCTGTACCAGGTGCTGTGACCTAGCATGCAAATTAAGAAAGTTACTGGATGATGCTACAAGTGTTCAAGGGTGACACTGTTAAACATATAAAGGGTAAAATGGTGTTCAATGAAAATGCCATGCCCAAAGCCCGTCCAGTTCCTTATCTCATCCATGATCAAGTTGCCTATGAGCTGGATCACAAGGAGGCTGAAGCAACTCTTTCCAAGTTTGAGTAAAGCCCATGGACAACATCAGTGGTCCAGATGCCAAGAAGAATGGGTCCGTCAGGACTTGTGTTGACTTTAAGGTCACCATCAAACCAGTACTGAAAGTAGATCAATGCCTTCTGCCCAGGATGGAGGATACCTTTGCAATCTTTCTGAAGGGAAACGCTTCAGCAAAATAGACTTAGCCGAGGTCTACCTACAGATGAAGTTGGAAGAGTCCAAAGTGTTTCTCACTCGCAAATGGCTTTATTGCTATAATAGGCTTATTTTTAGAGTAGCACCTGTACCAGCACTCTGGTATAAAGTTATGGACCAATTGCTGCAAGGCTGTCCAGGCGCTCAGTGTTACCTGGGTGAATCGTTGTTACCGGTAAGGTTGACAAGGAACATCTCCAAAATCTCAAGACAGTTTCAAAAAGATTAGAAGATTATGGACTCAAAGCATGATGCAACAATTATGAATTATTTAAACTAAGCATCGTTTACTGTGGTCACACCAATGACACACAAGCATTATACAAGTTTGCTTAGAAAATTCAAGCAGTGGTGGATGCCCCAAGTCTAAAGGATGTGTCAGAGTTGTGGTCCTTTTTAAGATTAATCTTTTACTACAACAGATTCCTGCCAGGTCTGGCTACGGTGGTCCAACCCTTGAACTCATTACTACAGATCAGGAAGAAATGATAATGGGCAAGTCAGTGTGTGGTGGCTTTCAGACAGCTAAAGGAAATGGTGACATCGGACACTTTACTCATATGATACACTTCGGCCACTGAAGTTAGCCTGTGATGCCTCACCTGATGGTAGAGGTGCAGTCATGCCACATAAGTGATTAAAGTGAACTTCCCATTGCCTTTGCATTACGTTCCCTTGGTGCTGCAGAGAAAAAATAGGCCTTGATTCTGGTTTGTGGTGTAAAATGTTTCAAAGTTTACCCTCATTACTGATTATCAACCACTGGTGTCCTTTTTCAATCCACAGAAGGATGTTCCACTAACAGCAGCAACACAAATGCAGAGATGGGCTCTGTTTCTTGGGGATCACAATTACAAGATCGATTTGAAGAGGATGACTAAACATGGAAATACTGATGGATTGTCCTATTTACCCTTGGAAAGGAAATACCAAAAAAATTTACAGAAGAGGATACCACTCTTAAAACATTCGCCCTAATGCAAATCAAAAGCCTCCTTTTTAAGCACAGATGATCAAAAGGGAAAACAGAAAATACCCCATAGTGTCTCAAGTCTACATGGCCACCCAAAATATCTGGAATGTGCAGAGGAACTCCAGTTCCCCCACCTTTACCAGAAAAATTGCCCTTGATGGAGTTGTCTTATGTGGGGATTGAGAGTTGTGGAACCATTAAGACTGAGAGCTAAAGTGCTGGAGGAGCTATACTCCAGTCATCTAGGCATGGTCAAGATGAAAGCATTGGCTCGAAGCTTTGCCTGGTGGCCTGGGATAGATCAGCAGATTGGGCAGCTCACCTGGCACAGTTTGGGATGCCAACATGTCCAGAAGATGCCAAGAGCAGCGCCTCTCCATCTCTGGCAATGGCCTACATTGCCCTGGCAGAAGATTCATGTGGATTTTGCCAGACTATATACGGGCACAAATTTCTTGGTAGTAGTGGATCCAGCTAGAAAGTGGCCAGAAGTGTTCTCAATAGCCCCCATTACAGCCTCACACACTGATGAGAAGCTTTTCAAGGACTGGTGTTCCAGAACACTTAGTCAGTGACAATGGACCACAGCTTGTGATGGAACAGTCTCAGTTATTCCTGAAAATGAATGGCATAAGCCATATTACATCTGCACCTAGCTATAAATGGCTCGGCGGAAAGGTTTGTCCAGAGTCTAAAGAATGCACTGTGAGCGATGTCAGCAGAACACACTACACTGATACCAATTCAGAGGCCCACTAACTTCCTCCTTGCATATCACAATGCAGCACACTCCACAACCAATGACTCACCAGCTATGCTGTTCCTGGGTCAGGTTTGAATCTCTTCAGATCCAATCTCAGAAGGAGTATGCAGGTTAAACAGCTGAGGCAAATTGAGGGTTCCTCAAACAAGGAGATCGGATATTTACTCCTTGTCAAGCAGTCCTGAGGAAGGACGACAGAGAAGACCAAAACTGGGTACTTTGCAGGATTAAGGACAAGACTGGACCACTGTCCTACACAGCGGAGATTTTGTCTGATGTCATCTAGAGATGACAGATTGATCAGCAGAGGAGAGCAAAGACAATTGTTAGAGAAGAAAGGGGGCCAGTGCTGTCAGAACCAATGCCTGAAAACCCAAATTAACTCCTTCAATCACTTTGGACGAGGTCCCAGAACCTGAGATTAAAACAATCACAAGTTTCACCTGATCAGCAGTGTGTCCCCACTCCCTCTATCCATCAGAAAAGATGTTACCCCACAAGAGTAAGCAATTCTCCACAGCGATAAATCTTTAGCCCTGAATGGAACAATTTAAAATTTACTATGCTGTGGTTGTCTATATAGTAGTTGTATTATATGCTGTGTATAATATGTATATACACAAACAGAATACAATCCCCAACCCCCTCGCGCAGGCACACACCGCCCCATCACCCCCGTGCGCAGACACACGCACCGCCCCATCGCCCCCTCGTGCAAGCACACGCACCGCCCCATCCCCCCCGTGCGCAGACACACGCACCGCCCCATCCCCCCCTCGCGCAGGCACACGCACCGCCCCATCCCCCCCTCGCGCAGGCACACACCGCCCCATCGCCCCCTCGCGCAGGCACACGCACCGCCCCATCCCCCCCTCGCGCAGGCACACGCACCGCCCCATCGCCCCCTCGTGCAGGCACGCACCGCCCCATCACCCCCTCGCGCAGGCACACACCGCCCCATCACCCCTTCGCGCAGGCACACACAGCCCCATCACCCCCTCGCGCAGGCACACACCGCCCCATCACCCCCACGCAGACACACACACACACACAGCCCCATCACCCCCTCGCGCAGGCACACACCGCCCCATCACCCCCTCGCGCAGGCACACACCGCCCCATCACCCCCGCGCAGACACACACACACACCGCCCCATCACCCCCGCGCAGACACACACACACACCGCCCCATCCCCCCCTCGTGCAGGCACACACCGCCCCATCCCCCCCTCGTGCAGGCACACACCGCCCCATCACCCCCTCGCACAGACACACACTCCGCCCCATCCTTCTCTCTCAGACACACTGAAAACATGATCTCACTGAATAGTGGTAAAGGTGCAAAAAGGCATTTTGGTCTCCTCACATTTCTACATATGTATGAATGCAAGTGAAAGTAGAGATTTCCCTGGTGTTTTTAAAGAAAAGATTTGATACCTCATTCCAAATTCCCAGCAATAATTAACATGACTTTGGGCCTCCTTTACTTAAATTTCTACCATGTTTATATTGTATTGATGCAAATTGACCTGCGGGTATAAAGTCTCAAAACAACTTTAAGCTGCTTAACAGTTAAAACCACTGGACACCATTTAAAAGTGGGTTAAATGAGTAATTAAAACACTGTTGCAAACTGAAGGCTTTATTGTTGGAGGCTATTTTTTTAACTAAAAGGGCAATCCACCCACCTCTCTTTATTTAGGACATAGTAGCTTGCCGGCAAGGCATAATTGACCTCAACATCATCTACTTCTTTGAAAGAGTTATATTATGTTTGGGAATTTGCTGATGAGCACTTGCTCAGCGTCTTTAGCTGAGGAATGCCCCACCTCCAGTATAAAGCCCAGCACTGCGGCTGCCTCACTGCCTTCAAGCTTCATTCGAACCTGGAACAGCTGCAGCACGTCTGCGCTGTGTATGAAAATAGAGCTACTGGCAGTTCGTCAGCAGACGTTGGCACATACCTCTCTCTCACATACACACCACACAGTCATCTGACCCATCTTCCAGTGAAAACAGGGCATTGTGAAGCATTTCCGTCTGCTCAGTTCCAACCCACCACGTCTACTAGAAATGTACCCTCACTGCAAACCAAGGGTTCTTCAAAAATTTGTGACAAGAAATTCCACAGGTGCAGCTTTAGGTTAAGTCTATTTTCCTCCCCTTTTCTTAAATAAAAATGCACTGTGGCGAGCAGAGCAGCGGTTCGCCTGCTGGATTCCCGGGATGGGGGGAGGGGAGGCTGCTGTAAGAGGAGAGATGAGGTCGACTGGGTCTGTACTCTGCCTCATTTATAAAAGCAGGAGGTGATCTCATGGAACCATAGAATTACTGTGAGGCATAACTGAGTAGGTGGAGAGAAAAATCACTAACATGGGAATAATCTACAGGTGCTGAAAATCCAAAGCAACTAACAAAAAAATGGAGGAACTCAGGTGGCCAGGTCCTCTTACAGTTTCTCTTCTTACCTGCCCATCACCACCCTCTAGAGTTCCTTCCCCCTTCACTTTCTTCCATGATCTTCTGTCCTCTACTATCCGATTCCCCCTCTTCCAGCTTTTTATATCTTTCACTAATCAACTTCCCAGCTCTTTATTCCAACCCCTCCCCCTCTCCCCAGTTTCACCCATCACCTTTGCACTTCTTCCTCCCCTCCCCCACCTTCTTATTCAGACTTCTCCCTTCCTTTCCAGTCCTGATGAAGGGTCTCAGCCCGAAACATTTACTGCTTACCCTTTTCCATGGATGGAGAGCTGTTTGTTTCTTGTTGCTGTGGTGTCCACATCAGTTGTCCTCAGCCTCTAATGGAGGGGTTAACTGCTCAGGACACAGGTGGGAAGAAATCTCTTCACCCAGATAAGAGTGAATCTTTGGAACCCGCCAACCGTGGCAGCTTTGAAGATCATATGCAGAGTACGGTCAAATAAGAGGAGTTGATTTTTGGACATTAGAGGAATCAAGGGTTGGCGGTCAGTGTGGAGAGTTGCACTGAAGTGAGAGATCAGTAGCCGATGCAGCAGGCATTGATGACCAAAGGGTGTTCTCCAGCTTCTGCTTCCAGCATTCAATGTGTTAGAGCATGCTCTTTGTTTCAGATTTACGTTTTAAACATTTAATGGTTATGCCTGCACTATCATTTATAAATTGTGATATGTGGTTTTCAGAAATAAGGGATTTCAAGTGGGACTGTACATCTTCCATAGATTACCCTCCCCCTACCGATTGTTGACTGTACTTTTTTTCCCCCATAGATACTGCCTGTTCTGCTGAGTTCCTCCACAATTTTGTATGTGCTTCTCTTCAATGTTACTTGATAGGACAAGTATATAGGATACTGTTTCTAACCAAACAGATTTTTTTTTTATTGTTAATAACAGCTAGCTAATAGCAATGGCTGATGCAAATGTGCATCAGAGATCATCCCACATTGTAACCTTCACTCTTGAAAGATGTCTACATACCCAGTAATTATCACAGAGCCAACTGTGTATTCAGCCCAACTTATGAAATACCAGGAACAGATCTCATAAACTTTCCAGCCTGCATTGGAAGGACTAAATAGAGTGGACGAGGAGAGGATGTTTCTGCTAGTGGGGGAGTGTAGCACCAGGAAGCACAGCCTCTGAATACAAGGATGTCCCTTTAGAACAGAGATGAGGAGGAATTTCTTTAGTCAGAGGATGGCGAATCTGTGGAATTCATTGCCACAGACAGCTGTGGAGGATAAGTCATTGGGTATATTTAAAGTGGAGGTTGACAGTTTCTTAATTGGTAAGGTTGTCAAAGTTTACAGGGAGAAGGCAGGAGGATGGAGTTGAGAAGGAAAATGAATAAGCCATGATTGAATGGCGAAGCAAACTCAATGGGTCGAATAACTTAATTCTGCTCCTATGTCTCATCATCTCATTTTCTACCTGTAATCCACCTTTCTGCCCAGAAGAATTTCCTTCAGAAGAATGTCATAACCTGCCTCCATCTTAATCATCCAGTAACACATCCACTGTGATGAACTGCTTTGAGAAGTTGGCAAAGAAACACATCAACTCTTGCCTGTAGAGTCTCTTGGATCTACTCAAATTTGCCTGCTATCACAACAGCTGAACAGTAGATACCATTTCATTGGCTCTTCTCTCAACCCTAGGACACCTAGACAGTAGAGGTGCTTAGAAGTCTTCATGCAGGATTCCCTAAAGGTTAAGTTACAGGTTGAGTCGATGGTAAGGAAGGCAAATGCAACGTTAGGATTAATTTTGTGAGGACTAGAATATAAAAGCAAGGATATAATGCTGAAGCTTTATAAGGCATTGGTCTGAACACACTTGGAGTATTGTGAGCAGCTTTGGGTTCCTTATTTAAGAAAAGGTGTGCTGGCATTGGACAAGGTCTATAGGTGGGTCACAAGAATGATCCAAAGAATGAAAAATTAACATATAAGGAGCGCTTTATAGCTCCGGGTCTGTACTCGCTGGAGTTTATAAAGGGGCATTTCAATGAAACCTGTCAAATATTGAAAGGCCTAGATAGAGTGGGTGTGGAGAGGATGGTTCCTAAAATGGGAGAGAGTCTAGGACCAGACAGCACAGCCTCAAAATAGAGGGACATCCATTTAGAACAGAGATAAGCAAAATTGTCTTTAGCCAGAGGGTGTTGAATCTGGGGAGTTCATTGACACAGACAGCTGTGATGGCCAGGTCATTGGAGTATAGTTAAGGCTGAGGTTGACAGGTTCTTGGGCCTCAAAGGTTATGGGAAAATGGCAGGAGGATAGGTTAGAGAGGGATAATAAATGAGCAGTGATGAGATGGCAGAGCAGACTTGACGGGCTAAATGGCCTAATTCTGCTCCTATATTTTATCGTCTTATTTTACGAATTAACCCAAAACAGAATAAAAACATTAGAATGATAGTATTATTTTGGGATTACTTAATTCCAATGAAAGTCTAAATTTTCCTGAATATGCCAGCGCATGAAGCCATTGAGCATAAACACTGTCTCCACACCTCATTCAGGTCCTCAGAACAGTGGTTTGAAATGGTGCTACTCACTGGACAAAAAACTGCCCGTTTTCTGGGCACCTTTATAAGAGATTATGCACATGTAAAATGTGGTTTCAGTTGCACACTGTAAATGGACAATAATTCTAGAGGGAGAAGTAGACAAACTCACTGCAAAAGAGGACTGCCTGATGCACTTATCTGTCCTTGATCTCAGGATTAACGTGTTCCACAAAAAGCAAAACTGACTTGAGGCAAATCAGAGTAGATAAATCCCCAGGACCTGACAGGATATTCCCTCGGACCTTGAAGGAGACTAGAGCTGAAATTGCAGGGGCCTTGGCAGATATATTTAAAATGTCGGTATCGACGGGTGAGGTGCTGGAGGATTGGAGGATAGCTCATGTTGTTCCATTGTTTCAAAAAAGGCTCTAAAAGTAATCCGGGAAATTATAGGCCGGCAAGTTTGACGTCGGTAGTAAGTAAATTATTGGAAGGAGTGCTAAGAAATAGGATCTACAAGTATTGAGATAGACAGAGACTTATTAGGGAGAGTCAACATGGCTTTATGCGTGGTTAGTCATGTTTAACAAATTAATGAGAGCTTTTTGAGGAGGTTACCAGGAAAATGGATGAAGGGAAGGCAGTGGATGTTGTCTACATGGACTTCAGTAAAGCCTTTGACAAAGTCCCGCATGGGAGGTTAGCTAGGAAGATTCAGTCGCTAGGTATACATGGTGAGGTAGTAAATTGGATTAGACATTGGCTCAATGGGAGAAGTCAGAGGGGTAGTGGAGGATTGTTTCTGAGTGGAGGCCTGTGACTAGTGGTGTGCCACAGGGATCAGTGCTGGGTCTATTGTTATTTGTCATCTATATCAATGATCTGGATGATAATGTGGTAAACTGGATCAGCAAATTTGCTGATGATACAAAGATTGGAGGTGTAGTGAACAGTGAGGAAGGTTTTCAAAGCTTGCAGAGGGATTTGGACCAGCTGGAAAAATGGGCTGAAAAATGGCAGATGGATTTTAATACAGACAAGTGTGAGGTATTGCACTTTGGACAGAAAAACCAAGGTAGAACATACAAGATAAATGGCAGGGCACTGAGGAGTGCAGTAGGACAGAGGGATCTAGGAATACAGATGCAAAATTCCCTAAAAGTGGCGTCACAGGTAGATAGGGTAGTAAAGAGAGCTTTTGGTACATTGGCCTTTATAAATCAAAGTATTGAGTATAAGAGTTGGAATGTTATGGTGAGGCCGAATTTAGAGAATTGTGAGCAGTTTTGGTCACCAAATTACAGTAAGAATATTAATAAGGTTGAAAGAGTGCAGAGAAGGTTTACAAGTATGTTGCCAGGACTTGAGAAACTGTGCTACAGAGAAAGGTTGAATAGGTTAGTACTCTATTCCCTGAAGCGTAGAAAAATGAAGGGAGATTTGATAGAGGTATATAAAATTATGATGGGCACAGATAGAGTGAATGCAAACAGGCTTTTTCCACTGAAGCTAGGGGAGAAAAAAACCAGAGGACATGGGTTAAGGGTGAAGGGGAAAAAGTTTAAAGGGAACATTGGGGGCGGGGGGGGGGGGGGGCTTCTTCACACAGAGAGTGATAGGAGCGTGGAATGAGCTGCCAGATGAAGTGGTAAATGCGGGCTCACTTTTAACATTTAAGAAAAACTTGGACAGGTACATGGATGAGAGGTGTATGGAGGGATACGGTCCAGGTGCAGGTCAGTGGGACTATGCAGAAAAATGGTTCGGCACAGCCAAAAGGCCTGTTTCTGTGCTGTAATGTTTTATGGTTCTATGGTTCTCTGGAGAGGTAAATGTTATTCTGGTGCAGCAACAGAAACTGGGGATATTATTATCCAGCTGCTATAATTCTGCAATGACAGCTGATGGTTGGATGGCTGAAAATAAATCTGTATTTACATCTGGCTTCTCACGTCTCCTCCGCAGTGTCACACAGCATTTCAGAGCGAAGTAAATCCGACAGTAAATTAACTACACCAGGCTCCTACAAACAGCAATACACTGATCATTACACACCAGATCTTTTCTTTTTAAAACTGAAGTTAATTACTAAATATCAGATACACCACTGAAGACACCTTCTCATTCTGGAAATAAACGTCACAGGTCCAGATGAAGAGTCTTGGCCTAAAACGTCAGCTGTTCACTCCTCTCCATAGATGCTGCTTGACTTGCCGAGTTCCTCCAGCATTTTGTGCGTGTTATGCTGGATTTCTAGCATCTGTAGAATCTCTTATGTTAATATTCTGTACAGGATTCTGCGTATCATCTACTAGGACAGAAATGGTATACCTGCCCATTCACTTCCTCACTCACCTCCCAAACAGTCCTTCCAGGTGAGGCTACAATTCAGCCGCAAATTTATTGAGGTCGTCTACTGTATGTGGTGCTTCCAATGCTGCCTCCTCTACACTACTGAGACCCAGTGTAAATTGGGGGACTGCTTTTTCAGGCACCTCCACTGCATCAGCAAAAAGTGGAATTCCCCGATTGCCAACCAATTTAATTTCTATCCCCATTCCTGTTCTGATATGTCGGTCTTTGGCCTCCTCTTCGGCCATAATGAGGCCACTCTCAGGGTGGAAGAGCACACCTTATATTCCATCTAGGTAGCTTCCAACCAGATGGCATAAACATTGATTTCTCATTCACGGAATTTCTTCCTTCCATCACCTTCTATTCCCCACTCTGTCGTCTTGCCTCTCCTCTTACCTGCCTTTAATACCTCCACTGGTGTCCCTCTTCCTTTCCTTTCTCCTATGGTTCAGTCTCCTCCATCAGTCCTCCTTCTCCAGCCCTTTGCCTTTTCCACCTATCTCCTCCCAGCTTCTTACTTCATCCTCCCTCCACTATCCACCAGACTTTACACTATCATCTCTAGCTTGTCCTCCTTCCCCTCACCCCACATTTTTATTCCGACCTCTACCTCCACCTTTTCTGGTCTTGGCCTGAAATGTCAATTGTTTATTCATTTCCATTAATGCTGCCTGACTTGCTAAGTTCCTCCAGCATTTTGTGTGTGTTGCTCTGGATTTCCAGCATCTGCAGAATCTCTTGGGCCTACAATTATGCCTTATTTTGCTCACTCAGGCAAAATATGACACATCTGATGCTCCAGCGCACTCTCAATACTGCACTGAACTGTAAGCATTGAATTGTGTTCAAATGCAAAGAATGCAACTTGTAGTATAACGTGGATGAACGTGAGGTTATGTGATGGGGAAATTTCAGAAAGGATCAGTATTATTTAAATGAGAGATTAGAAAACATTGATTAGAAAGAGACTTGGACGTCCTGTGCACCTGTTTCTGAAAGCAACTGTGCAAGTACAGTGGGCGGTTAAATCAACCAATTGCAGTTGACCTCCATTGGAGGAGCAAGGATTCCTCACTGCACTATACATGGCCTTGGCAAGACCACATTCTGAGCAATGCAAGGTTTGGTCTCCTTCTCCAAGGACACATCTGTAAATTCACTAGAAGGATTTCTGGAGATGACAGGAGTGTCGTTTGAGGAGCAGCTGGGTTTACCAGGCCTGTATTCCGGAGCATTGAACGAAAGATGACTTAATTAAATCTCCAACATTCTGACAAGCTATTTCTCTTGGCTGCGGGGTGGGGGTCTGGAACCAGAGATGATAATCTCTGGATCTGGAGTTAGACATTCCGGATCTGAACATTTTTTCATTCCAAGTGGGGTATATAGGTGAAATTTTATACTACAGAACACAGTGAGGGTCAAGTCGCTGAATATGCTCAAGATAAACTGATTTCTGGAAACAAAAGGCATAAAAAATATGGAAGGTAACCAGAAAACGGTATTGATGTAGAACAACCAATTAGTATTGAATGATAAAGGGCTGGATAGTCTGCTTCTCTGCTTATCATCAACAGCCTCTGGCTTTGGAGGCAGAAGTTATACCAACTAGCCAAGGCTTAATTTGAAAGATATAAATACAGAAATACTCTATTATCGTGCTTAACATCTATTCTCTGTATCAAAAGGATTTGAAATCTAGCGGATCTCATTCATATACTGTAACTATCAATAATCTGATATGATACATAACTCATGAGATAACTGCTGTAATACCAATCTACTGCCAAAAAACATCTCATAAGTTTTTAATGGATGTCAAAGTCTCAGAGGACCTCCTGTAGGCCCAATTTTCAAATTATGAATTGAGGAATACAGTCAGTCCATTTTCCCCCAAGAGGTTTAGTGAAGGCAAAAGAGACATAATGAACAACCTTTAAGGAGTTGGGGAAGGGTGAGGAGAGCACAGGGGCATGTGAGATCTCTGGGAGTATGTGGCCAGTCACAGTCACCAGTAATAATTCAGACCCAGTGCTGATAAACAGACTAACGAATGGAATTTCTCTTGATTCAACTACCAGCCCCTGGGGAAAATCAGCTGATGAAGACAGACTGAGAACTTGCTGTAGGAACATCGCACGTAGTAAAAGCGAGCCTGAAGCCTTGTCTCACTTTTCCCACCCATACCACCATCAATTCCAAAAATTGACACTTGATTAAACATTTGTGGGTTTAAGTTTCTGATCTGCAAAGTGCAACATACAAATTCCGCCCTTTGTTTAAGAATTAAATTGAGTGGGTTGGAGCTGGTATAACACAGAGCAGAATTTCTGAGAATTTCCACCCCATCAACTGAATGGTCAAGAATATACACAACTGCAAAATTCAGCATGAAAACTCAGGAAAACCACTTTTAAATAGCAAAGTGGCAAATATTAACCCTATGTCTCATTAGCTGGGAACTAATAAATTCTGTAATGAAGGACAGCAGAGTTGAAATTCTCCAGAATGATTCACTTTGCTGGGGGAAAAAATGAATTTTCTTTGTTAAGTAATCTCACTGGCATGTTGGAAGCAACCAGACAGCAGTGAAATGGAGCTTAGATTATTAACTCTTCCATGACCTTAATGCTACCACCAAGACTCTGAAGAATGACTACATTCTCTTCTTAAAAAAATGGAATCAGGTACAAGTGGCTCCTTCTCCTGTCTTGCATTTTCTTCAGCACCCTTGTAGCCAATGTCAAACTGCCCTAAAACTAAATCAGCTAGACATTCAAGAGAAAAAAAACAATATTCTGAGGCATTTTAAAAAAGACCTTATTGCATGAACGATGTAAAAGTACACTAATGTACCTTAAGGTCAATGAAAATACATTCCATCAGCTCTCCATTCAGTACAGAGCAACTTGCTTTAACTTTCTATGAGGTTTGCTGCTATGAGTAATTAGCAGACTGTTGAATTGGCTATAGTCAGAATTATGCAGCACGGAAACATTTAGTCAAGTTGTCCAGTCTGATTGAGATACCCATCTTATCTCATTCTATTTTCTTGCATTTGTCTCATATCTCTCTTCTTTTCCTACCCATGTACTTGTCCAAATGCTTTTTAAAATATTCTACAACTTGTTGATTGATTCTAGACAAGACTTTTTAGATAAAATAAGAAAAGCTTGGGAGGATGACCTAAATTGTCAGATTTCTGATGATAGATGGAATAAAATTCTTAAACAGGTTAATAAATCATCTTTCTGTGCTTGTCATTCTCTTTTACAATTTAAAGTGGTTCATAGAGCTTACATTTCTAAACAGAAGCTGTCCAGTTTTTACCCGAATGTTTCTCCACTTTGTAATAAATGCAACTCTGCTAATGCCTCTTCAATTCATATGTTTTGGTTTTGCCCTAAAATTGTAAAGTTTTGGCGGGAAGTATTTCATACCTTCTCACAACTTTTTAGGGTCCAATTTGACCCAAATCCCCTTACTGCCTTGTTTGGTATTATTGCAAATGAAGATATAACTTTAAATACTCCTAACCTACAGGTTTTAGTTTTTACCTCTCTTTTAGCAAGAAGAGCAATCTTGCTTAAATGGAAGGAGTCTACCCCTCCTACACATCTTCAATGGCTAAGTGATGTTATGTCTTATTTAAATTTAGAAAAGATCCGCTGCTCAGTCTTAAATTCGAAACAATCTTTTTATGATATCTGGGGACCTTTCCTAAATTACTTTTCCAATTTATAAAGTTTAACAGTGCACAGACTTTCATGTATATTTTTATCTTCTCTTCTTAAACGAATATGTTTTTTCCCCCTAATTATCCATTATCATCCATCAGCTTTTTTATTTGGTAGTTGGTAGGAGGTTGACTTTTTTTATATAAAAAATTTCTTTTATGATGTAGGACTTATCTTTAAATTTTTGATTACAGAGTGGTATATTTTTATGTGTTATAACATTTTGATCAATTTTATTACAATATATGAACGTACACAAGTTATGTTGAGATGTATCTATGTGTTGCACTCTGTAAATCTTGTTTTTTCTCTGAATAAAAAATATTGTAAAAAAAAATATTCTGATTGCACCTCCCTGCAGCATCTTCTCTAGCAGATCATTCCATATATGTACTATGCTCCATGTGAAAAACGTGCCCCCAGATCTCCTTTCAATACTTCCCACCTCACCCTCAACCTATGCCTTCTCATTTTATGTTTCCCTAGCCTTGGAAAAAGCTTGTTACTATCTACAAACTTCTTTACAAGTTCTTTACAAACTTTCATAACATCACCTCACAGCTTCTGTGCTCCAGTGAGAACAATCTCAGCTTGTCCAATCACTTATTAATAAAACCTTCATTTCAGGCTAAACCTTAGTCAGTCTCCAACACTGCCACATTCACAGTCTGGTGACCATAATTACAAACAATATTCTAAGCGCCGCCTAACCTAAGCCTTATATGGCTACAAAATATTGTTCCTGCTCTTAATATATACTACCTCTGCATATGAAGGCAAGCATGTTAAATGCTTTCTTCTTTACTCTGTCCACCTGTATCACAATTTTCAGACAGCTGTGAACATACAAGAAACCCCTAGGTCCCTCTGTATGTCAATATATTTAAGGTCACTACTATTTCCCATACGTGTCTGGCCAGTATTACACGTGAAGGTGTCTGGACCAAGTTTAAAAAAAAAGAGATTCTGGATGGTAAAAGACTACTCAGGAATGGTCATCATAGAGTCATACAGCATTGAAACAGGCACTTTAGACCAACTCACTCATGCCAACTGTGTTGCCCAGTGAGTTAGTCCCATCTGTTCACATTTGGCCTAAAGCTCTCTAAAGCTCTCATATTCACATACTTATC
Organism: Hemitrygon akajei; assembly: GCF_048418815.1. Lineage (NCBI taxonomy): Eukaryota > Metazoa > Chordata > Chondrichthyes > Myliobatiformes > Dasyatidae > Hemitrygon > Hemitrygon akajei. The sequence goes on from NC_133129.1 coordinate 168,775,128, forward strand.
TAGATGGTTTTTAGGTTTTTGTTAATGTTCCCACCTCAAACAAAATTTCTGGCATCTCATCCCAAATATGCATTACTAGCAGTGTGAAGAAGCTGCTCCAAAGTCCCATTTCAATCTCTCATCCCTGATCTTAAAGTTATGCTGAGTTTGTCAATTTCTTCAACTTTGCCTACAACTTCCACTCTGCCCTTAAATTCAGTTGGTCCATTTCTGACAGCTCTCTCCCTTTTTCAATCTCTGTCTCCATGACTGGAGATAAACATCTTTCATAAGCCTACCAATTCCAATAACTACCTTAACTATACCTCTAGTATTCAGTACTCTAGTACACCTCCAGCATTCGTCTAGTGATCCGAAGGTCACTAGTTCGAGCCTTGGCTGAGGCTGCGTGTATCCTTGAGCAAGGCACTTAACCACACATTGCTCTGTGACAACACCGGTGCCAAGCTGTATGGGTCCTAATACTCTTCCCTTGGACAACATTGGTGGCGTGGAGAGGGGAGACTTGCAGCTTGGGCAACTGCCGGTCTTCCATAAAAAAAACCCTGCCCAGGCTTGCGCCCTGGAAACTTTCCAAGGCGCAAATCCATGGTCTATCGAGACTAACGGAGGCCTACACTACACACCTCTTCCCACCCTGTCTTCTGTGCAAATGCCATTGCCTTATCTTAGTTCCTTAGTCTCCACTGCACATGTTCCCAGGATGAGACTTCCCTTTCCAGGATATCAGAGATGTCCTCCACCTTCTTCACAGAACAGAGTTTCCTTTCCTCTGCCATTGATGCTATCCTCACCTGCAATTCTTCCATTTCCCAGACATCAGTGCTCACTCCTTCTTTCAGCTGCCTTAACAGCGATAGAGTTTATCTTGTCCTCACCTAGCACTCCATGAGCCTCAGCATCCAACACGTCATTCTCCACAACTTCCACCATCTTCAATGGAATCCTACCACTTTACCTGCCTACCCAAACTCCCCGCCTTCAGCAGGGATTGCTCACTCCTTGATCTCCTTGTCCATTCGGCTATCCCCAATAATCTCCTCCTGGCACTTAACCCTGAAAATAGCAGAAGTACTACACCTGCCCATTCACTCCCCCCACTCCTCCGATCAGGACCCCAAACAGCCCTTCTAGGTAAGGCAACATTGCACATGAAAATTTGCTGGGGTCATCTATTGTATCCAGCGCTCCCAAAGTGGCCTCCACTACATTGGGGAGACTCAGTGTTGATCGGGGGACCGCTTTGTCGAGCACCTCAACTCATATGCAAAAAGCAGAATTTCTCAGTGGCTAACCATTTCAATTCCTATTGCCACTCTTGTTCTGACACATCAGTCCATGAGGCCACTCTCAGGATGGAAGAGCAACACCTTATATTCCATCCCAGTAGTTTCCAACCTGATGGCATGAATATCAATTTCTCCAACTTCCAGTAATTTTCCCTCTCCCTCTTCCCACTTCTCTTCCCCACTCTGGCCTCCTATTTCTTCTCTTCTGCTTATCACTTCCTCCAGATGATCTTCCTTCTCTCCCAAGATCCACTCTCCTCTTCTATCAGATTCCTTCTTCGCCAGCTCTTTAACTTCTCGTCCCAGCTTCTTTCTTCATCTCCCCCAGCCTATCACCTTCTAAGCTTGTACTCCTCCCCCTCCTCTAACCTTCTCAATCTGGCTTCTTCCCCCTTCCTTTCCAGTCTGGAAGGATCTCGGCCCAAATGTCAAATGTGCATTCATTTCCATAGATTCTGCCTAACCTGCTGGGTTCTGCCAGCATTATGTGTGTGTTGCTCTGGATTTCCAGCATCTGCAGGATCTCTTGTGTTTAACCACATGCCTTTTTATCTTTAAGCACCCTTTCCTTGAAATAAGACTATCTGCTTTCACCCTCTCTACACCCAATCATAATTGATTTACTTTTGCGCATTTTAATAGAATGTCTCAGGCAGGTCCTGATCACCATTTCTTGTTGGCACTCAATCTCACTGCGCAGCATTCCTTCCCTAAAGTGCCTGAGTAGCATGATCTATAAACTGAATGAATCCAAGAAACCAATGACGTTTTGTATTTGTTAGTTGATATTTAAACAAACCAATAGATAGACATTTCAATATGGTGAAATCATGTCACTTTTGAGGAATGCTATTTTTTTCCATCAAAAGAACACAAATCCTTAGCATTCTGTTTCAGGGAAATGAATGACACTTTTAATACTCAAATGTGGCTCTGAATATTAACCAAATCATATATTTACCATAAAGTTTGGCAAAAAAAGGGTTGAAATACTCAAAAGTCTAAGCACTGAAATTACAAGAAAAGATATTGACTTTGTTAGTGCAGGTGGATATAAGTACATTTTCAGTATTGCAAGTTGTCACTTAAACTGAAAGCAATTTTTCAATACTTCCAGTTTACAGAGTTTGTTCCTTGTGGAGATAGAAGTAGTCAGGAAACAGCAATACTTACCTCAGAATTGCCAGGAATTTCTCCTTCTCTGGTACCATTGGATGGATCATAGTAAGGCCCATTATCTTCACCTAAGATACAGAGGGAATATGAATGCATAATATGGGTATTCTGTCAAATTAAATGGTACTCTGACATTGACAATTAGAATGTCTCATAAAATAAAACATTTTCCAAACCAGCATCTTTCAACATTTCTTTCAGAACCTTCAGCCAATACAATCAAATGCCATAAGAACATAACAGTGCCAGGCAGCTGGCAAAGCACTTCCTCACAGACAAAACAAAAATCAGCATGTGCATCTAAAAACTTGGTTAAAATAAAGAACAAAATTGAGGCTAAGAACACAACCAAGGTGGTCTGCTGACTGGGAGGCTAGGCTTAAACAATAATTGAGGTAATATCCTCTTTAATTTTTGGGAATGTCATACCCCAGATCACTAAAAATTGAGAATGAGAACCTTTGCTGGGAGTATGCAGAAGCGGAGAGGATGAGCAGAGGACCATGCTACCTCCCAAACTCACAGTCAAAGTTCTCTTACCCCACCAGTGGCAGAGTAGTATGGTGTTCCTACTCTGGGTTCCAAGATGAATAACGGGCACCATGGTAATGTAGTGGTAAACACAACGCTATTACAGCTTGGTGTGTTCCAAAGTTTGGAGTTCAATTCCGGCACCATCTCCAAGAAGTTTGTACATTCTCCCCGTGAACCTTGAAGGTGTTCTCTAGGTGCTCCTGTTTGCTCCTAAAGATGTACCAGTTAGTAGGTTAATTGGTCATTGTAAATTACATGATTAGGGTAGGGTTAAATAGGTGGGTTCCTGGATGGTGTGTCCCGTTGAGCCAGAAGGACCGGTTCCACACTACATCTCTAAATAAAGAAGATATAAAACTGGAGTGTAAGCTGTTCGTCCTTGCGATGGCTCACAAAGGAGAAGGTTTGGAGCAGTATGGGTTTGAAGGGAGTGGACTACCCATACCCAAAGGGAAAGAGAAGTTGTCTTTGCCTGTCAAAGCAGAATTAGTACATCGATATAATTTATGGATTCCTTAAATTTAGCAGTGGCGTTTACACTAGAGAATGACATCAGTACAGCTAGCAGGAGAATATTCTCCGTCTCCCACTTCAAGCAGAGGTCAACCGTAGGACGTTAGAAAGGGAGTGAGCAAAATTCACGAAAATATGTAGAGGAAATGCTTCTATATGTTATATATACATCTCATTTGAAGTAAAAATAAAGGGCAGCAGACAATATCAGAATCAACCTTCATTCCAATCAGCTCCTATATTAACAGTTACGCCTAGATGTCAATGCTAAAAATCACTGCTTTGTTAACATAAGAGGTATTTAAACCAAAGGATGGGGGGATAAATTCAAAATACCTTTTAACGTTTCTTCTTCATAGCTCCCTTACTGGTTCCCTGCACCGTGCTGTGGAAGAGGCTTTTTGCTTTGCTCTGTTAAATGGTCTAAAAGCAAATTGGCCCATCCTCCACAAATCATTAAAGTGAAAGCTACTGGCCAGACCTTGAAACATTATGAAGCCACATCAATTCTTTTAATTGGACTTTGAAAAAAAACAGTTCCACTTTTAAAGAGGGAGCGAATAATCAATCAGGAAATATTCAGTGAAATGGATGAAGACAATTGAGACAAACAGGCAAGCAGAAACAAAATACGCCGTTCAAGAGAATAAGAAATGCATTCATCTGAATGGCTAGGTGAAGTAAAATTTCTTAAATTTCTTTACTTATATCCATGTCCAGATTTATCACCCATGCTGGAGATCAGGAAAATCATTTGTTTTATAATTTTAGATTTTAAATGGTGAACATTTTTACTGGATTCTTCTAAAATATAAGATTTTCTGGTCATCTTTGAGATCATTATATTGCAATAGCTGACTTAACCGGTTATGAGTGATAAATCAACATGTTAGCACGTCTTTCCCAAGCCCTTCCACAGCTGATAAACACTCATGTCCTTACAAGCCTTCCCCTATTTTACCTGTACATCCTCCCAGAAATATTTTGGCATCCCCAGGAGATGGATGGACCACAGTTTGGGAACAAGTAGAAACAGAGGAGACCAAGGTCCAACCCATATTGCTTTCATATAGTAAACATACCATTTCAGACAATGCACTTGCCAGAGAAAACACTTTAGCACACTACTTTCAGCTGAATAATCGAGAAAGTTCACAAAATGCAACAACACGACAACGTGAAAAGCCACAGTAAAACTATCAAAGGCACTACAACTAATAATTTTCACGACACTTTGACACTTGGAAATGAAGCACAGGATGGACAAAACGTTGTACCTGGCGACTCCGGTGCCATGCCAGAAATAACTGCAATATCTTCAAGGGAGAAAAAAAAACATTAGGTTTAGGGAAGGTAAGCAAATTAAAACAAATACTATTTAAATTGATTACATTTGTGCTACATTTGCTAATTTATGTTAACAGAAGGAAAATAACTTGCTTTCTGAGAACTGAACAATTTCTCTTCAGGAAGCATTTACCATGCAACACAATATCCTGCTTTGTCACTGAATCAATTTCTACTCCCGTGCTTCAACTGAAACCACTTACTGAGAATTGGCTTGTGTAATGAAAAAAACACAACCGCCTTTAATCTCTTGATTTAGTTAATGACAGGTTGCATCAAAATCCTATGCAATGATACAATGAGAGCGCTTTGAAAATTACTAAAGACGTTCATTCATTATGTTCCACGTTGTATGACATGGGTAGTCATGGTCTTTCCATGACCATAACTGTTCTTCACAAATTTTTCGACAGAAGTGGCTTGCCACTGCCTTCTTCTGGACAGTGTCTTTACAAGGCAGATGACCTCCAACATTATTAACAATCTTCAGAAAATGTCTGAACGGCATCAGTGGTCACATAACCAGAACTTATGATAGGCATCAGCTGCTCATACAACCATCCACCACCTGCTCCCATGGTATGACCCTGATCAGGGGGAGGGGTGGAGGGGTCTAATAAGCAGGTGCTACATCTTGCTCAAGTGCGACCTGAAAGCTAGTGGAGGGAAGGACCACCTTCCACCTCCTTTGGTAGAAATGTATCTCCATCCTGCCACCCATTTACTAGAGCCATACAGTCAAAAATTATATTTGTACAATTGTCTTAATTAGCATTTACATTAGCATCAGGATACATGAATGTAAAGTATTAAATCGCAAAATAGCAAGCCTTTTTTCAGCAGGTATTTAAACAAGTACAAAGGTGTATTGCAATGAGGAGATTGCGTTTCTGCAATGGATATAGATTTTAAGAATAAACTATAACCTATTTAAATAGAGTTTAATGTGGGGAAATGAGAGATCATGCACTCTGATGCGAGGAATCAAAAAGTGGAGAGAGACTGGAATATAAAAACAGGGAGGTTTTTGTCACCATTGTGCAAGGCATTGAGGATGCAGTTTTGGCCGCCTTGCTCAAAAGCATACAATTGCATTAGAGGCAGAAGGAGGGAAACTGAAGAGGCTAATTCCTGGGATGATAGGGTAGGCCACAGCCTGGAATGTCAGCTGCTTATTCCTGTCCATGGATGACGAGTTCCTCCAGCATTTTGCGTGTGTTGCTCTGTATAGTTAGTGTCTGCATCCTTGGTGTTTAGAAGAATAATGAGTGACCTCAAACAAACACAAGGGGCCTCAGCAGGGCTGAAGTTTGCACTAGTGAGAGTGTGAAGCACAAGGGAACATCAATACAAGAAAAGGGGTCAGTCATCTACAATGGAGGCATATCAAAATTGCTTCTCTCAGAAGTCTCTGGACCAAAGGATGGTGGAGGCCAGCTCATTAGAAATATTCAAGCTAGGATGCAGACAGTTACATAAAGACTGAGGAATTGAGGTCCACAGGGAACCAGTACAGACGAGAAGTTGAGACCAGCAGCGATCTACCATCATCAAGCTATTTTGCACAGTTTGTCTTCTTTCGAACTTTGGTTGCTTCATCTGTCTATGTACAGTTTAATTTTTGTAGATTTGGAGAGGATGTTTGGACTAGATGGGTGTCCTTTTAGGATGTTTAGACTGGAGGGGTGTACTTTTAGAACAGAGATGATAAGGAATTTCTTTAGCCAGAGAGTGGTGAATCTATGGAACTCATTGCCACAGGCAACTGTGGAGGCCAATTCATTGGGAATATTTAAGGCAGAGGTCGATAGATTCTTGATTGTCAGGGCATGAAGGATATGGGGAGAAGGCATGAGATTGGGGCTGTGAGAATAAATGGATCAGCCTTGATGATTTGGAGGAGCAGACTCAAAGGGCCAAATGTCCTAATTCTGTTCCTAAACTGATATGGACAATGTAACTCACCACAACTCTGAACTGATTATACAACCTACAGCAAACTTGCAAGGACTCTTTACAATTTGTGTTTGCAGTATTTTTTTTTTGTTTTCATAATTTGTCTTTTGCACACTGGTTGTTTGTTCGTCTGTTTATGCATAGTTTTCATTCTATTGTACTTCTTTATTTTTCCTGTAGATGCTTGCAAGAAAATAAATCTCAAGTTAGTATATATTAAGATGTACATACTTTGATAATAAATTTACTTGTACTGAATGGCAAGGTAGGGATGAGAGACTGGTGGTCTACTCTTGGTATTTTTTTTGTGAGCCTCCATTTACAGCAAATAAAACTATGTCACAAAGGAAATTCAACGGGAGTACAATTTATCTGGAAATTAGTCATGGAAACATACCACAGGGAAACAGAAGATTTAGTCTACTGAAGCTGCACCAACCATCACCCACCAATTTACTTTAATTCACATTCATACTTTTTAGTTGAAAATCTATTCTCGAGTAGAAGAGCGAGGCCTGGTGCCAGGCAAATAACCTCTTCCTCAATGTCAACAAGACAAGGTGTATAGTTATCGACTGCAGGAAAACGCAGACCACTCGCACCACTCTATATGTGCAGCACAGCAGAGGAAACTGGGAATACACATCTCATGGTCCCGAAACACATTCCCCTCAATCAGGAGAGCTCACCAATTCCTCCACTTTCTGAGAAGGCTTAAAGAAAGCCTGACTATGCACATCTATACACCTGCCATTCTACAGATGTGCAACAGAGAGCATCCCAACAAGATGCATCACTGCATTGTATGGAACTTGCCCTGAGGCAGACAGAAAGGCTCTACAACAGGCTGTCAAAACTGCCCAACGCATCACCAGCACCATCCCACGCACCATCAAGGACGTACATACAGAAAGATGCCCGAAAAGGTCCAGTAACTTTATGAAGGATCCCACCCACCCTGCTCATGGACTGTCTGTCCCACTCCCATCAGGGAGGAAGCTACACAGCATCCACACCAGGGTCAAAACAGTTTCTTTCCCCAAGCAATAAGAATGATCAACAACTACACCCACTAACCCACCCCTCCACACCCTCCAGCACCACTACTTCCTCATTTTCTGTCAGCAACCTTGTGTATAGAAACCCCCGTCCCTTATGTCACTTTATGGATATACATTGATTGTTTATAAGCTGTCTTGTGTATTTATATTTACTCTTTTTTATTATAGCACTCCTTATTTTATTGTGTTTATTTTTGTGCTGCATCAGATACGGAGTAAAAATTATTTCATTCTCCTTGGCACTTGTGTACTGGAAATGTTATTTGTGAAAAATCTTCAACCTTACTCCCAGATTCTACCATTCACATACAAACTAAGGGCAATTCATAGTAACCAATTAACCTACTAACCCACACATCTTTGGGGAGTGGCAGGGAACCAGAGCACTTGGGTGAAACTCATGTGGTTACATGAAAAATGTGTCATCTCCACACGGACAGAACCAGAGGTCAGGATCGGACACAAACACAAAGTACACTGCAGATGCTGTGGTCAAATCAACATGTACGAAAGCTGGATGAACTCAGCAGGTCGGGCAGCATCTGTTGAAATGTGCAGTCAACGTATCGGGCCGAGACCCTTCATCAAGACTGCAGTCAACGTATCGGGCCGAGACCCTTCGTCAAGACTGCAGTCAACGTATCGGGCCGAGACCCTTCGTCAAGACTGCAGTCAACGTTTCGGGCCGAGACCCTTCGTCAAGACTGCAGTCAATGTTTCGGGCCGAGACCCTTCGTCAGGATCGGACACAAGTTGTTTGCACTAAGAGGTAATGACTCGTCTAGCTATGGCACATTGGTGATCTGTAATTTGCCCCAGTATTTAGAAGGCTTACTTCTATTATGCTTGATTTTATTTGCATCTAAGTTTATTTTAGAACAAACAATTGGCAAACGGAATGTTTTGCTACAACATCCAGTTAGATTAACTAGATACCGGAGGAACTCAGCAGGTCGGGCAAGATCTATGGAACGGAATAAAGAGTCAATGTTTCGGGCTGAGACTCTTCATCAGGACTGGAAAGGAAGGTGGGATGAGGAGAAGGAGATAGGTGGAGACAATTGAGGGAGAAGGTGGGTGGATGTGGAGGGGGTGGGAGCTGATAAGTGGAAAAGGTAAAGGACTGAAGGTGAAGGAATCTGAAAGGAATGGAGAGTGGACCAAGTGGAAAGGGTTGGAAGGGAAGCACCAGCGTGAAGAAGCAGCATGATAGCATAGTGGTTAGCACAATGCTTTACAGTACCAGCGCTCGGGGGTTCAATTCCCGCCACTGCACGTAAGGAGTTTGTACGTTCTACCAGTGACCCCATGGGTTTCCTCTGGGTGTTCTAGTTTCTGTCCACAGTCCAAAGATGTACCGGTTAGGAGGTTAATTGGTCATTGTAAATTGTCCCGTGATTAAGCTAGGATCAAATTGCTGGGTGGCATGGCTCAAAGGGCCGATTTAGCACTGTATCTCAAAAAAATGAAAATTTATATAAAGGTGATAGGCAGGTGAGACGAAAGTCAGAATGGGGAATGAGAGAAGGGGCAAGGGAGAGAAATTACAAGTTTCAGAAATCAATGTTCATGCCGTTGGGTTGGAAGCTACCCAAATGGAAATACAAGATGTTGTTTCTCCAATCTGAGAGTGGCCTCATCTTGGCCACAGAGGAGAGTATGGGCTGAACTGCCGGAATGAGAATAGGGATTGGAATTAAAATGGTTGGCCACTGGGAAATCCAGCTTGTTATAGACAGAGTGAAGACAGCTAGTCAGATTAGGCAGCTAGCCTGCATGCCTATGGCAAATGAGGTTCCTGACTACATCCCAATTGTTTTCCTACCATTTAAAAAAAAGGTGCAATTTAGGAACATAACAGAATACTCTCCACTCGTCCAGCTCCATCCACACAAGAATCTCAACTCTCCAGGGCAAAATATTCCACTTGATTGGCGCCCACTACCCTTAATGTTTGTTCTTGGCACACAGTGGCTGCAGTGGTTATGGTAGACAAATGCACTAGAGCTACTTGCTCAGGCAACCCTGACAGCATTTTCACAACCTTTACCACCAACAAATTGAAGGGCACCGGACACACGGCAGTGCCATCTCTTGAAGATTCCCCTCCACAGTCACAAACTGCTCTGACTCAAAATTATACCCCTGTTCCTTCATTGTCACTCGATCCGAGTCCCAGAACTCATGACACAACGTTGTGGAATGCTTTCACTAAAAAGATTGTAGTGCTTACAATTATGAGTATAGACAGGCAGAATCTTTTTGACTTGGGTGGGAGAAGTTTCAAACTAGACGGCATAGGTTTCAGGTGAGAGGGGAGAAATTTTAAAAGGATCTGATGGGGCAAGCTTTTACACACAGAGGTGGTGGGTATTGGCAATGTTATGCCAGAGGAAGTGGTAGAGGCAGGTACAATCATAACAATTTAAGTTCAAAATAAATTTATTATCAAGTGTTTATGTCACCATATACAACCTAGAGGCTCATTTTCTTGCAGGCATTCAGAGTAAAGCAAATACAATAGGATCAATGAAAATAATCACACAAAAAGACTATTAAAAAAAAAAGTGCAAAAGAAGACAAACTGTGCAAACTTGTACAAATACACACACACATACAACATGAGTTGTAGAGACCTTCAAAAATTAGCCCATAGGTTGTGGAATCAGTTCAGGGTTGAGGTGAGTGAAGGTGTCCACGCTGGCTCAGGAGCCTGAAGGTTGGAGGGTAGTAACTGGTGGTGTGGGACATAAGGCCTGATGACAGCAATGAGAACAAACATGGCCTGGATGATGTGTAAATAGTTGATGTTTTGGTTTAAGACCTGATGAAGGGTCTCAGTGCAAAATGTCAATGGTTTACTCTTTTCCATAGATGCTGCCTGACCTGCTGAGGTCCTCCAGCATTGTGTGTGTGTGTGTTGCTTTGGATTTCCAGCATCTGCAGATACTCGTGTTCTGGATGATGCCCGTCTTTGTTGAAGGATACAGCTCCCTGTAGATGTGCTCAATGGTCGGGTGATCAGATATTCCAAAGTTCAGTCTAGGGATGGAACAGTAGGTATTCTTGATGATAGTGTAGCAGTGGTCAAGTGTGTTGGGTCCTCTGGTCCTGCAGGTGATGTGCTATTGATAGCTGGGCAGTGATTTCTTCAAGCTAGCCTGATTGAAATCCCCGGCAAGAATGTGAAGAGGAGTCAGGGTTTCATAATCATGGTACTCGACATATTGAGAGCTTGTTTGACATCTACCTTTGGCATTAGGCAGTCAGGATCACGGTGGAGAACTCTCTCGGTAAGTGGACCATTTAAAAGATATTTCAACAGGAATATGGTAGGAAGGGAGTACAGTGATTTGGGCCTAATGCAGGCAAGCGGGATTTGCATGGCGAGTTGTGCTGAAGGATCTGTTTCTGTGCTGTACAACTCTCTGATTGTATTGTCAGAAATTTTTCTTAAGTACTTTTCTGATAAACATAAAGGAACTACGAGCTTGAGAAGTCAAATATAGTAGTAGAACGTCATGTGGAATCTGTCATTTTAATCAGGAGTCATACATCTTCCCAACAAGTCCTCAAAATGACAGGAATATTGGCGAAAGCACATTCTCTATTTCTGCTTTGGTGCCAGATATTCCTTCTGAAACTGCTGCCGTACCCGTTACCATGGTGATATCTTTACTGCTTTGCATTAAGGATTAGTTGCACTGAGAGATCCTATCAGTCTGCATTCTTTAACAAAACTGGAGGAATTTCCCCCAGTCTCAGATTGAAGATGGCACGTTTGCATTACAATCTACAACTAGTTTAGATAAAATAAGTGTACATCAGCCCTGGATCAGTTGCCTGGTACTCCATAATTTCACACAGTCTTCTACTTCAGCTCTGTCTAGTCTCACTCTGGTGAGTAACCAGACAGAAACGCAGGAGTGCCATCCAGTAAACAGCATGTAAATATACAGTTTACATAATCTGGGAAAGGTGCCAACAGTGAGCAGGGGGATGAAAGGGTAAACCATAACTTTCAGGAGCAGAATCAGGCATTTCCACCCACAGAGTCTGCTTCATGGCCGATTTATTTTCCCACTCAACCCCATTCTCCTGTCTTCTCCCTTTAACCTTTGACACTCTTACTAATCAAAGAACCCATCAACCTCCATTTAACTATATCCAGTGTCTTGTCTCCACAGCCATCTGCAATAATGAATTCCACAGATTCCCCAACTCACATCTCATCTCTGGACTTTTTTTTTGGAAAGTTAAAGTCTTGTTGAGACCTGTGCCTCCCCACTCCAAAAGAAAAAGTGAACATTGGTCGCATGCTAACCAGGGTTCATAACCTGGACACAGGATACTACAGGACCTCAGTGGGTCAGGGTGTTCAAATAGGAGGGACTTGACTCAAAACAGTCAATTCCCTTCATCTACCCATTCCCCGCCACAGATGCTGCTCGACTCACAGGTCCCTCCGTCATCTAATGTGTTGCTCCACATTCCAGCATCTGCAGTCTCTTGTGTTGTATTCCTTTCTGGTGCCAAAAACAGATTCTAATTCTCTATGAAGTTATTTCATTTGCTTCAACCAAACAACTGTGAACCCTTAATGCTATGTCTTTTTTCAAAGCTCAGTCAATGTAATTCCTTTTAATCACCAGAATCTTTTTATCGGAAGAATAGCTTTGAAATCATGGACTACACAAAGCCGTATCAATTTACCAACAGAAAGGCAGCCTTCAAATAAACCCTGGCAAGGAAAACACCAGTTTCTGTTTCCTGCGCACAATTATCCCCTCCCCTGAAAGGGCAAAAACAAAACAGGGATGTGCCACACTTTCACCGGCGTTTGCAAGAGAGATTTAAAAAGCAGCAAGAAAGTCACATACACAAAAAAAATTATTCAACCCAAAACCATAGGGCGTCACTCTCGAAGGACGACAGATGACAAGTTCAAAGAACAGCTGAGGGTGAGATTAACATGTTCGCAGCCCATGATGACATAACATACCAGCTCAAACTTCTAAAAACAGCAGATTAGTAAACATGGACTTAGACATGACCTTGAATCCGGTATTTTTGAAATCTTAACTCAAGGATACTTTTTTGCAATATAAAACATACACCAGTAGGCAAGACAAATAGCAACAGCAGCAAGAACCTTACAGTCATACCACATGGAAACACACCCTTTTCCCAACTGGTCAATGCCAACCACAGTGTCATTATAGTACTGTACCAACCAGCAGCCGCATGAATGGCAACAAAAATATAATAGAACAAAACTTAATACATGGTGTATGAATGTAAGATTTTTAAAATCAAAATATTGGTTAAAATAAGCTTCCTCCCTGCTAGTCCAAGTTGCATGCATTCGGCCCATAACGCTCCAAGCCCCTATGCTCCATGTACCTATCTATCCAAATGCTTCTTAAGCCTGGTAATTGTACCTGCCTCCATCACTTTTTCTGGCAGGTCATTTCAGGTACTCACTGCCCTCTGTGTAAAGACATTACCTCTCAGGTTTCATTTAAATCTCTTCCCTCTTAACGTGTACCTGTGTCCTCTAGTTTTGGATTCCCCACCTTATCCATAGCCCTCATAAGAAAATAAGAAATAGGGCATCTGGCCTATCCAGCCCTCTGCGCCATTCAATAAGATCATGGCTGATCTGGCCATGGACACATCTCCACCTACCTGCCTTTTTTCCCCATAGCCCTTAATTCCCCTACTATGCAAAAACCTTATCATAAATACATTTAGTGAGGTTGCCTCCACTGCTTCATTGGGCAGAGAATTCCACAGATTCACCACTCTCTGGGAAAAGCAGTTCCTCCTCATCTCCATCCTAAATTTACTCCCCCAAATCTTGAGGCTATGTCCCCTAGTTCCAGTGATTTTATAAACTTCTTTGAGGCAACCCTCATCCCTAGGCGCTCCAGGGAATAAAGAATACATCATGGACAACCTCCTCCTATAACTCAAGCCCTCTGGTCCAGACAGCCGCTTCAATAAATCTCTCTGTACCCTCTCCAGCTGGACATCTTTCCCATTACAGGCTGACCACACCTGTACACAATACTGCAGCGCAGTTTCACCAACCACTTGTATAACCACAACATAATGTAGTAAACTCAGTGCCCTGATCACTGCGAATCACCTTCTTCACTACCGTCTACCCACACAGCCACTTTCAGTGAATAGTGGACTTGTACACCAGGTCCCTCTGTTCCACAACATTCGTCAGGGCCCTGTCATTCACTGTACATGTCCTACCGGAGTTTGATCATCCAAAATGCATCAGCTCATACCTATTTAAATTGAATTCCATTTATCATTCCTCAGCCCATCTCCTTAACTGACCAAGATTTCTTTGAAATGAGTTATAACCTGCTTCACTATTATCAAGGCCCCCCCCCCCCAAATTTAATATCAGGAGCAATTTGCTAATCATAGAAACACAGAAAACCTACAGCACAATACTGGCCTGTTGGCCCACAAAGCTGTGCTGAACATGTCCTTACCTCAGAAATTACGCAGGGTTATATTTAGCTCTCTATTTTTCTAAGTTCCATGTACCTATTCAGAAGTCTCTTAAAAGAACCTATTGTATCCTCCTCCACCAATGGCGCTGGCAGCCCATTCCACACACTCACCACTCTGCGTAAAAAAACTCACCCCCGACATCTCCTCTGTACCTACTTCCAAGCACCTTAAACTGTGCATCTCATGCTAGCCATTTAAGCCCTGGAAAAAAGCCTCTATCTACACAATCAATGCCTCTCATCACCTTATACACCTCGATCAGGTCACCTCTCATCCTCCATCGCTCTAAGGAAAAAAGGGCAAGTTCACTCAATCTCCTCTGGTTCCATACACACTTTTCCACTGTATTCTCTCACATCTTATCCTCTTGCTCTTCACATACTCGTAGAATGCCTTGGGATATACCTTAATCCTGTCCGCTAGGGCCTTCTCATGGCCCCTTCTGGCTCTCCTAATTTCATTCTTAAACTCCTTCCTGATAGCCTTATAATCTTCTAGATCTCTATCATTACCTAGTTCATTTAACCTTTCGTAATCATGCCATGTATATTCATATGCAAGTCATTTACATAAAGAATGACTAACAGATGTCCCAACACTGACCTTTAGGGCATCCCACTAGTCACAGGCCTCCAGTAAGAGAACCGACCTTCCTAATCTCTGCTTCCCATCCATCATTCAGTCAATTCTGAACCCACCCCCTGAATCTCATATGATTTAACCTTCCAGATCAGCCTGCCATGTGAGAGATTGCCAAAAAACTGCCCTCCAGTCATCTGGAATTTTAAATACTATAAGGACCTCCGTGATTTCTTCCCTGGCCTTCCTGACCTGCCCTTCTCTCGACCACATTTGTTATTGCCCCTATAACCCAGTCTCCTGAGGCAATCCACACCCTCAGTGTTCCCACTTTACCTGCTAACCTAATTTTTTTTAAACAAAATATACTTAATTCAAAAATAAAATTATATACAATAAACCATTCAATGACTCTCAGTCCTTTACAAATATTTCCATTACGGTCTTTACATCTCCATGCTGCTTGCCACCCACGTGGCATTCTGTTATTCCATATTTACATACCCTTGTTGAGGGGTATACACCCTGCCCCCCTACCCCTCAACTCCCGCGGGAGAAGAACCCTAGACTGTGGTCCTTCCCCACTGGGCCCTTGCGGTGGCTACACTGAGTCTGAGTGCGTCCCTCAGCATGTACTCCTGCAGCTGAGAATGTGCCAGTCGGCAGCATTCTCCCACGGACATCTCCATGTGCTGGTAGACCATCAAGTTTTGGGCTGACCAAAGAGCATCTTTCACCGAGTTGATGATCTGCCAGCAGCACCGGATGTTGGTCTCCGTGTGTGTCCCCAGGAACAGCCCGTAGATCAGAGAGTCCTCTGTTACGCGCTGCTGGGGATGAATCTTGACACTGTCCCTTCCATCCTCCTCCACACCTTCTCTGTGAACCCACAGTGTGCAAAGAGGTGGGTCACCAACTCCTCCTCACTGCAGTCCTCCCATGGGCAGTGGGGTGTGGAGACGACGCTCCGCGCGTTGATGCACCATCAATAAATCTTGGAGATGGGAAGTGAATGATAGACTTTTATTAGCAGCAAAAAGGGAGCACGACATCTCGGAGACTGAGGGAGGAGCGGTGCCCCAATCGGCTTTATACAGGGGTCTGTGGGAGGAGCCACAGGAGCAGTCAGCAGAAGGGCGTGTCCAGACAGGTATACATAGTTTACCACAGGCGTACAGGAGGATATCTGACTGGGAGGGCCCCTCTCACCGCCAGCCAGGTGAGGTCTTGGTGCCTGTTGGTGAGTTCTGGCGATGAGGCATTTTGCCAGATGAACTGGACGGTCTGCTCAGGGAACCACCCCACTGTGTCCATCACATCCTTCTTCTACACCTAATACACTGAAAGAGATGCAATGTAAAGCTGCGGTCTTATCTGTCCTTTACTGTAAGCATGGCAATCCTGACTGTGAACCTTGCACTCTTTGGTTGTCATACGTATTCCTGCTTTCTCACTGACTTTGCTCTCGAGTCCCACTTACCTAACTGAGAACAGGTCAGTTCTTTTACAGTCAATATCTATGTGTGTGCAGAGAGACAGACAGAAAGAAATTAAGTAATTTTACGGGTTATTTAGCTAAATCATTTATTTATTACATCATGAAGTAGGCCATTCAACCCATTGAGCATATCTAGCTCCCTGGTAGAGGAATCCAATCAGTGTCATTCTCTAGTTTTGCTCTTGTAACTCAATTTGTTTTTAATTGTATTTTCCCTTTACCCATTCAAAAGCCACAGCTGAATCTGCTCCATCACCCTTTCAAGCAGGGATTTTTAAAATCAGGAATACTTACCTGAATTTAACAAATCACATGCAGATATGAAAAGGACTTGGAAGATGATCCATATCATAAACTATATATAATAGGTCCAGAACTGAGATAGATTTAATTAGGGGATGGAACAGGAAGGAATTTGAAAACTGGCTCTTTCAGAGGCCTAGACTGGGAGTAGGTCAGTGGCTTGAAAGACAGAGGGTTAACCAATGCAATTCATCTTAATGGAATCCCAGACAAAAATAGTGTTACTGAAGCCAATTAATACTTAGGAGTGTCCGTGACTGCTACTCCCAGGATACATGGACATTTCCCCCAGCAATGCCCTAAACAACAAAATATCTAATGTACATACTTAGAAAGGTGTCAGATTCACATGGTTAATTTATTCCAGGAAGTGCACAGGCAAAATACCATTGAAGTGTAAAACAGTTCTTAAATGGTTTCACTCTGGGAAAAGGAATCCATTTCCAATCAAGTAGCATTAAAAGAAAAATCACTAAATAATGAATAACTTTCTCTTCCAAGTCCTGATGAAGGGCATCAGCCCAAAACATCAACAGATTACTCCCCCCCCCTCCCCCATAGATGCTGTCTAACTTGTTGAGATCCTCCGGTATTTGATGGTCCAGTTAAGAGTCTCATTACTGTATGGCTTAATAAGGCAATCTCTATGCTTCAGGACTGTTTGAACTAGCAGACGTAGAAGGAGGCCAGCACAAATGGAGAAGACACAGACCCCAAGAAACATTTCACATCTGTCAGCGGATACATCTGTAAGTGTGTAGATGGTCTTGGTACCTCTAGAGTGATCCTCTTACAGCCCAACCAGAAGCACTGGCTGAATGCAGATGTGAGGCCCCTACTCAAAGCCTGGGATAATATGCTTTCAAAGTCTAGGGACAGAATAACTCACAGAGCAGCCAGGAGAAAATTCACCTTAAGCATAAAAAGGGAAAAGACCACCAACTCACAAAAAAAATCTGGAACAGCTAGAACCATAGAACACCGCAGCACAGTACAAGCCCTTCAGCCCTCCATGTTGTGCCGACACATATAATCCTTTAAAAAAGTACTAAACCCACACTACCCCATAACCCTTTATTTTTCTTTCATCCATGTGCCTGCCCAAGAGGCTCTTAAATATCCCTAATGTTTTAGCCTCCACCACCATCCCTGGCAAGTCATTCCAGGCACTCACAAACATCTGTGTAAAAAAAAACTTAACCATGATGTCTCCCCTAAACTTCCCTCCCTTAATTTTGTACATATGCCCTCTGGTGTTTGCTATTGGTGCCCCAAGTTGCAACATGACCTCTCTACTCTTGAACTCAATCCCCCTGTAAATGAAGCCTAGCATCCCATAGGCCTTCTTAACTACCCTATCAACCTGCACAGCGACCTTGAGGGATGTATGGATTTGAACCCCAAGGTTCCTTTGTTCATCCACACTCTTAAGTAACTGACCATTAATCCTGTACTCAGTCTTCTGGTTTGTCATTCCAAAATGCATCACCTCACACTTATCCGGATTGAACTCCATCTGCCATTTTTCTGCCCAACTCTGCAGCCTGTCTATATCCTCTTGTAACCTTCGACAACCTACAGCTCCATCCACAACTCCAATCTTCGTGTCATCCGCAAACTTACTCACCAATCCTTCCACCTCTACATCCAGGTCATTTATAAAAATCACAAATAGCAGGCGTCCCAGGACAGATCCCTGCAGCGCTCCACTAGTCACCGACCTCCAGACAGAATATTTTCCTTCCACAACTACTCTCTGCTTTCTTCCTTTAAGCCAACTTTTTATCCAAACAGCCAAGGTTCCACTGATCCCATGCCTCATGACTTTCTGGATGAGTCTCTCGTGAGGGACCTTGTCAAATGCATTGCTAAAGTCCATGCAGACCACATCCACTGCCCTACCCTCATCAATTTATTTTGTTACCTCTTCAAAAACTCAATCAGGCTCGTGAGGCTGACAACAATCCCCATCATATGTGGTTGTGCATCAAGGGCACTACTGGCTACACAAGAAAAAAGTGTCAACTCTACCAGGGACTCCTCCCTTACTGATCATTTAAACAACTTTTAAGTGTGTTTCTAGGCATTCAGTACAACACCAGCCACGAAAGCCACCCCTCTCTCCCAGGTGAGCAGCACGGTCTGTGATAGCAGCAGCCGTGAGGAAAACTCTGCGGAGAGTCAACCCCAATATGGACAACATTCCAGGGCGAGTACTCGGGTGTGCACACCAGCTGTCTGACATCTCCACGGACATCTTCAACGCTTCACTCGTCCAGGCTGCTGTCTCCAGATGCTACAAAAAATTGGCCATCATCATGTCTGTACGAAAGAACCCTACACCTTCAGAACTAAAAAAATACTGCACATTGGCACTGATGCCAATTATCATGAAGTGCTCTGAAAGGATGGTAATGACACATATCAAAAACTCCAGTCCTGCCACACTGGATACTCACAAATACGCTTACCGACAGAACTGCTCTATTACAGATGTCATGCACTTAGACGTGCCAGAATTAAAATATGACGAAACTTATGTCAGAATGCTGTTCCTGGATTTTAGTTTGGTATTCAACACTGTGGTGCTGGGCAAAAACCTCTTCCTCATTGTCAACAAGACAGAGGAGATAGTCATCAACTTCAGAAGAACTTACACCACTCACACCTCTACTAACATCGGTGGCACAGCAGTGAAAACCACGAGCAGTTTAAAACTCTTTGGAGTGGACATCTCACATGACCTCTCATACTCACAGAACACGTCGTACAAAATCAAGAAAGCTCATCAACACCTTTACTTTCTGAGGAGGCAGAAGAGAGCTGGACTCTGCACATCAATACTTGCGTCCTTCTACAGTATGTAAGGTGCACTGTGGCGGACAGGAAGACTCTACAGTGGGTAGCCAAAAGTGCCCAATGCATCACCTGCAACATCAAACCCACCATCAAGGACATAGACAGAAGAGTGCCAGCAAAAGGCCGGTACTCTGCTTGTGGACTGTCTGTCCCATTCCCATCAGGAAGGAGGCTACTAGTATCCACACCAGGATCTCCAGACTAAAAAAAAAATTAAATTTTCACAAGTAGTAAGGATGATCAACCCACCCAACCACCCTCCCTGTTTTATTATGCTTTATTATGCCCTGTCAGAGTCACCTAATGTACAGACATTCCAGAGCCTACCATAATTTTATGGCTGTATTGGGTCCTTTACACTACTTTTTTTTTTGCACTGCATTGGATCCAGGGTAACAAATTTCATTTTCCTTTACCCTTGTGTACTGGAAGTAACATTAAACAACCTTGAATTTTGCATGTGCTGCCATTAGATTATGACATTTCTCAGTCAACATATTTACAGTGCATAATCAAGAGTTGAACTAATGTTCCAGAGTATATTTGGAAAAGAAGCTACATCAGTTCTACCATCAATACCTACAATGATCTGGGACAATCTCTCTGACGTCTCCTCCATTTTGAATCTGTTTCATCAGCTGGAATTTCTCCCTAACAGGATCACATTACACAGAGCTATTAATAACCATTGACACACACTTCTCTGCTCTAGCTCATAGGCTTCCAAAGAAGTTTAAATGCCATGGATCCCTAATGATGAAGCAAGTAACTTTCGGTGCTAAATCACGATAAGAAATTCTGAAGTGATCAGCAATCAAAAGAAATGAGGCTTTTTGCACAAGAGCAAAAGAGTACAAATCAGAAATGTAAAATAATCAAATATTCATGAACATGGTGAGATTTAAAATATTTAAACATGCATAGAAATTATATTTTGCTAACAAGTGGTTAAGTATATGAGCAAAAATTACTGATTTCAAAAAGGACAGTCACTGTTAACTATTTTATTTAGTGGTTTTCACAGCAAGGATACACCATAATCAGAGGTAATGAAGTTTCAGGCAAGCTAATATTAACATGCTGTTCCAAAACATTATGACACTGTCAAAACGATTTCCTTTGGAACAGAGATGATGAAGAACTTCGTTAGTCAGAGGGTGGTAAATCTGTGCAATTGGTTGCCACAGACAGCTGTGGAGGCTGACAGGTTGTTGATTAGTAAGCGTGTCAAAGGTTACGGGGAGAAGACAGGAGAATGGAATTGAGAGGGATAATAAATCAGCCAAGATCAAATGGCAGTGCAGATTCAATGGGCCGAATGGCCTTATTCTGCTCCTAGGCCTTATAGTCTTAAAACCAGAGAGCAGCATGTACCAATTTAGACCTCAGATTTTAACTCTGTACTTTGATTGGTTCAGTTATACAGCACGTAAATAGGCCCATTAGCCCACTTCACCTAAACCTTTCCTATGCACATATCTGCACCAACGTCTTTCACAGTTGTAATTGTATCTGCCCCAACCATCTCTTCTGCCATCTTATTCTATAGATTCACCATGATTCTCTATGTGGAGAAGCTTGCTGCTCAGATCCTCTAAATCTTTCTCCCTCATCTTAAAACTATATCCTGTGACTATTCAAACTCTAAGTCACCCCTCAACCTCCTTTGCTTATGTGCCACGGGCCTCTATCATTAACCAAGGGGTCCATGGACCCCAGGTTGGGAACCCCTGCTCTACGGAAAGCAGACAATGCATGTCCAGTCTCTGCTTATAACTCAAACCCTTCAGTCTAAGCAACATTCCTGTGAATTATTTCTGTTCTTCTCTAGCTTAAGCACATCCTTCCTACAATATAGCAGCACGACCTGCACACATCATCGCTGCTGAGGTCTCAACAATATCCTATACAACAATAACTTGGCGCCACATCGTTTGTATTCAGTGCCTTTCCATTGAAGGCATGCTTGCCGTATGCCTCCTTCGTCTCCTGAGAGTGGCTGCACGGGTAGGCAAAGTACTTGAAGCCCCAGTGTTTTCCTGTCCTACAACACTCCCTCGGGCTAGTTCATTTACAAAGCACACCCTTCCCCATTTTAACTTCCCAGAAGTTAAACTTCCGGTCAAGATGGCACTGAGCTGTGCTGTCCATTGAGATCGTGGCCCAGACAGGGTTGTTTTATTGGCTTTTAGGCATGGTTTTGGGGACAGCGCCAGGAATTAGGGATGGATGGGGTTCAGGGAGAGGGATAAGGGGGAATTGGAGGCCAGGCCAGAGTCCAGTTGGAGTGCTCCAAGCTTGAATGCCAGCGATCCCCATGGATGGAGGTCAGGTTGGCAGGCACTGTGGAAGTTGACCCATGGCCCCGTGGACGAGGGCTGGTGACTATGCCCTCCCCAGACTGGCGGGTTCTGGGACTGGAGGTCTGTGCAGGCAGGAAGCACCTGCCCCCACTCCCAGTAAGTCCCAGAGTCAGAGCTCCATGCGAATCTGAAGTCTGTGGCCTGGAGTTCGGGGTCCATGCTCATTAAGTCCTGGGGTTGATACCAAAGATCGAAGCCCTAAAGGTTGAAGGCCAAAACTGGTGAGCCAAGACCCAGTGGGCAAAGCCCTAGGTCAGTGTGTCTGTAAACCTGAGGCCCAATGTCTACAAGTCCTCTGGAGGCTCCGAGGCGGTCTGTGTGAGAGTCGGAAGAAGGAAAGGGGCTTGCTTTGCTGCTGTTTTCTGTTTTGTTGTTGCTGTGGTGCTGTTATTATTGTTGTTGTGTTGTTTTTTTAAAGTTTATTGACATACAGTGCAGAGTAGGCCCTTCCAGCCCTTTGAGCTGCACCACCCAACTACCCCCAATTTAATCCTAGCCTAAACAAGGAACAATTTACAAACACCAATTAACCTTCTGCCTTAGTCTTTGGATTATGGAAGAAAACCCCAGCACCTAGAGGAAACCAGTGCGGTCACGGGGAGAAAGAACAAACTCCTTACAGGCAGTGGCAGGAATTGAACCCTGGTCACTTGACTGTAAAGTGCTGTGCTAACCACTATATCACCATGGCGCCCAGTTCTGTTGAACACGCTAGGCATTTCATGTTGGCGCCAGAATGGGTGACGATATTTATGGGCGGCTGTCAGCACATCCTTAGGGTGTGTTGATTGTTAACACAAATGACACATTTCACCCTATGTGTTGATGTACATGTGATGAATAAATGAATCCGAAATCAGAAATCACAAAGCATCAATTTACACTTATCAAAAATAAGTTTCACTTGCCATTCCTTTGATCACTTTTCCAGTTGATTTAGATCAGGGGTTGCCAACCTGGGGTCCACGAACCCCTCGGTTAATGATAGGGATCCATGGCATTAAAAGGGTTGGCCTTAGATCCTTTTGTAATCAATAACCTTCTTCACTACCCTCTGCACTACTAGCTTTGGTGTCCTCTACAAACTTAACGTTCGTGAGATCTATATTCTTAACCAAAACAAGAATATGGAAGACAGACAACAATGAAATCTGTGACAAACCACTATCCCAGGTGCCTAATCTGAAGACAACCCATAATACCATCATGGTGCGACAGACAAAAAGCCATCTAGTGAGTGGCAGTTCCATGAGTGAAAACGCCTTGTGAATGAGACAGAGGTCAGAGGAGAATAGTCAGACTGGTTCAAACTGATAGGAAGGCAACAGTAACTCAAATAACCACATGTTACAACAGCAATGTGCAGAAGAGCATCTCTGAAAGCAAAACATATCGAACCTTGAAGTAGGTGAGCTACAGCAGCAGAAGACTACACCGGGTTCCATTTTTGTAGCCCTTTTATTAGCTATACTCCTGTACCTAATAAAATGGCCACTGAGTGGAATTAAAAAGATGTTGCAGCTGTGCCTATTTTTTTTTTAAAGTTTTGCATGCCTTCTCTGCCTTTATAAGGGTTGGAGGAGGGAGCATTTTTGCACAATTAGACATGCTGTGCAAAGGTTAGCCAGCAGTCCACGTCTCAACTTAGCGAGCACTTCGGTATCCATTAAATCAGCCAATATGCTCAAGTGTGCTTTCCAACATCTCACTTACTTTCACATGTAAGACAACCACTGCCTTGATAGCTAAACTTTCTTTCTCACTGCGAGTTTCTACAAAACAGAGTAACACATTCCACCCATTACGTCGATGTACAGTGCCATGCCAACAAATCAGCAAGTTATACAAGAATGCCTTCCCTCCTAGGCAAAAGATGTGAAATCAATAGGCACAAATATCCATCATCCTACTCCTTAACCACGTGATGACTTCTGGCTGAGAATAAGTAGACAATAGACAATAGGTGCAGAAGTAGACCATTCAGCACTTCGAGCCTGCACCGCCATTTTGAGATCATGGCTGATCATCTACTATCAATACCCGGTTCCTGCCTTGTCCTCATATCCCTTGATTCCCCTATCCATAAGATATCTATCTAGCTCCTTCTTGAAAGCATCCAGAGAATTGGCCTCCACTACCTTCCGAGGCAGTGCATTCCAGACCCCCACAATTCTCTGGGAGAAGAAGTTTTTCCTTAACTCTGTCCTAAATGACCTACCCCTTATTCTCAAACCATGCCCTCTGGTACTGGACTCTCCCAGCATCTGGAACATATTTCCTGCCTCTACCTTGTCCAATCCCTTAATAATCTTACATGTTTCAATCAGATCCCCTCTCAATCTCCTCAATTCCAGCGTGTACAAGCCCAGTCTCTCAAACCTCTCTGCGTAAGACAGTCCAGACATCCCAGGAATTAACCTCATGAATCTACGCTGCACTTCCTCTACAGCCAGGATGTCCTTCCTTAACCCTGGAGACCAAAACTGTACACAATACTCCAGGTGTGGTCTCACCAGGGCTCTGTACAAATGCAAAAGGATTTCCTTGCTCTTGTACTCAATTCCCTTTGTAATAAAGGCCAACATTCCATTAGCCTTCTTCACTGCCTGCTGCACTTGCTCATTCACCTTCAGTGACTGATGAACAAGGACTCCTAGATCTCTTTGTATTTCTCCCTTACCTAACTCTACACCGTTCAGATAATAATCTGCCTTCCTGTTCTTACTCCCAAAGTGGATAACCTCACACTTATTCACATTAAACGTCATCTGCCAAGTATCTGCCCACTCACCCAGCCTATCCAAGTCACCCTGAATTCTCCTAACATCCTCATCACATGTCACACTGCCACCCAGCTTAGTATCATCAGCAAATTTGCTGATGTTATTTTCAATGCCTTCATCCAAATCGGTGATGTAAATGGTAAACAGCTGTGGTCCCAATACCGAGCCCTGTGGCACCCCACTAGTCACCACCTGCCATTCCGAGAAACACCCATTCACCGCTACCCTTTGCTTTCTATCTGCCAACCAGTTTTCTATCCATGTCAATGTCTTCCCCCCAATGCCATGAGCTTTGATTTTACCCACCAATCTCCTATGTGGGACCTTATCAAATGCCTTCTGAAACGCCTTCAAAAGTAGTCTGCGAGAGGATAGTGTAAATGTCAGCACTGTACTAAATAATCTTGGTAAAGCAGGCAACATGAAGGTTGAAATTTACTTCTACAGAACTGTAAAAGACACCAAGATTTCACATTTTCCCCAAATCAGTCAGAGCTGCTGCTAGGAATGACTGAAATCAATGTTTAAGAGAATGGGGTTTATAGGAAGTGTTTAAAATAGTGGCCTTCATCTTGAAATATTTGTTATATTTATGTTTATTATCAGCCCAAGTCCAAAAGATAATTGACACCAATTTAAGCATACAAAAAGAGTCCAGGTTTACACAGAATAATCAGAAACATAATGCCTTTAGAATGAGAAACAAGCCAATAATTAAAATACAGAGCACTTTAAAGTTCACTCCCCAGGTCTGTCTACACTTCCTGGTACCTTGATAAAGCAGCTAACATAATCAAAGGCCCAACCCACCATGGACATTTTCCCTTTTCCTCTCACTGTCGAGAGCCTGAAAGCATGTACCAGCCTTCCTCCCACATTTCAAAGACAAATGGGTTAGTGTGTTAGTTGGTCACATGGGTGTGATAGGGAGCATGAGCTCACTGGGCCAGAAGGGACTGTTCCCATGCTGTATCTCTTGCTTAGGTCTAAGCCTCGCTGTCCCAACTCTACGCATGACTGAGGAAGTACAGCAAATGTAAATGCTGGAGTCATACAAAGACTGGACAATCTATTCTTGCTTTTATTTCTTATAATCATGTATTTCTGTGACGAATTAACTTTTCCACCAACTAAAATGTGAAAGAAAGACAGGCAAGAATCTTTGAATCTCTCCTACCCCTTTCTGAAGTTCCAAATGCATATAACAATGATGAAAAAAAACCATGAGTTTGTACTCATCAGGCTTATACAAGCAGCCACGTTAAAGCAGATCATCTGATTATTACAATGAATTTGGAAGAAGTAACAGAGCTGGGAAATAACATTAGTTGGGATACAAGAGACGATATCCTGACACTTCCTTAGAAATTCTTAGACATGAAAGCAAATTTCAGACCTCCTATGAGTATTTCACATCCCAAACATAGCAACCAAATATATTCAGTTTTCAGGATGCAGGCATTGCTGATCTCTGGTTGCTTGAGAAGGTGGTAGTGACCACAATTGACCACAATTATAGAGCAGACAGGAAGATCTATGATTTAGACCTAAGTACAATAAAGGAACACTGACAGGTTATCAATGGTGTATGACCCAAAGAGAAATTTATAGATGCTGTTCCCATGCACATGCCCAAGTAAACAACATTTTGTAGCTGTACCACAGGGTAGCTATTGTATGCCAGTGGTAGAGCGACAGAATGGGATACCAATTAAGTAGACTACTTATCTTAAAAGGAACTCTTTAATGTTATCTTGGGGCTGTACTCATCTAGCAAGAGATTACTTCATCACCCTATTTATGGAATGAAATTGGTCGATAGGCTGTCACCACAGGATGACCAGTATCTGACCTACTCTTCTAGCCACAGCATATATGTACTCGATCCACTTGAGCTTTTGAACAAAGCTAACCCTCAGGATATTGATGGTGGAAGATTTAGAGATGTTAATAGCATTGAAAGTCAAGGGCAAGTCATGCGCTAATGTATGAGATGCACTTGATGGCTCTGGTACAGTACTCAGTGGAGTTTATAAGGCTTAGGGGAAGATCTCATTGGAATCTATTGCATATTGAAAGGCCTAGATCGAGTGGAAATGGAGAGGATATTTCCCATTCTGGGAGAGTCTAGGACTAGAGGACACAGCCTCAGAACACAAGGACTTCAATCTCTCACTGCTGCAGTTGGAGGTTCCACCTGCTTCAAAAGGGCAACAATCATACCAATGCTAAAAGCAGGGTGATCTGCCTCAATGACTATCATCCAGTTGCACTCACATTTACTGTGATGAAGAGCTTTGAGAAGTTGGTCATTGTCAGAATCGCTCCCATCCAAGCAAGTTTCTGGACCCATTGCAAACTGCCTATCGCCACAATAGGTCTACGGCAGATGCTATCTCAGTGGCTCTCTACTTGGCCATGGATCACCTGAACAATCGTACTCCAAGTACTAATCAACAAGCTCCAAAACCTGACCCTTGGTGCCTCCCTTTGCAACTGGATCTTTGACTTGCATAATGGGAGAGCAAAATTAGTGCAGATCAGAAACAACATCTCCTCCTCAATGACAATCAACACTGGCGTACCTCAAGGATACGTGGTTAACCCACTTCCCTAATCTTTCTACATCCCTGACTGTGTGGCTAGGTTCAGCTCAAATGCCATCTATAAATCTGCCAGTGACACAGCTATTGTTGGCAGAATTTCAGATGGTGACAAGGAGGAGAACAGGAGTAAGATAGATTAATTGGTCAAATGGTATTGAAACATCAACTTTGTATTAATGTCAGTAAAACCAAGGAATTTATTATGGACTTCAGGAAGGGGAAGTCAAGGGAACACAGACCAATCCTCATCAAGGGATCAGCAGTGAAAAGGGTGAGCAGTTTCAAATTTCTGGGTGATAACATCTCTGAAGATCTTTTCTGGGCCCAACATATTGATGCAATTATAAAGGCGGCAATACTGAACAACACACAGAATGCTGGAGGAAAACTCAACAGGCCAGGCAGCATCTATGGAAAAGAGAACGGTCAATATTTCAGGCCTAGACCCAAAATGTCAACTGTACTCCTTTCTATAGATGCTGCCTGGCCTGCTGAGTTCCTCTAGCATTTTGTGTGTGTTGCTTGGGTTTCCAGCATCTGCAGATTTTCTCTTGCTTCTGAAAGGCATATCAGAAGCTATATTTCATTAGGGGTTTGAAGATACTTGGTCTGTCACCAAAGAATCTCGTAAATTTCTGCAGATATACCATGGAGAGCATTCTAACTGGTGGCATTCCCATCTGATATGGAGGGACCACTGCTGCAAGATTGGCAAAACTGCAGAAAGTTACAAACTCAGCCAGCTCCATCAATGGCACTAGCCTCCCCAGTACTGAAGATATCTTCAAAAGACAATGACTCAAGAACATAGCATCCTTCATTAAGGACACCCCCCCCCCCCACCCACCCAGGACCTGCCTTCTTCTCATTGCTACCATCAAGGAGGTGGGACAGGAAGCCTGAAGAAACACACTTAACATTTTAGAGACAGCTTCTTTCCCACTGCCGTCAGATTTCTGAGTGGACAATGAATCCATGAACACTACCTTACTACTACCTGCTTTTTCCACAATATACATTTCTTATTCCTGTTTATAGTATTTTTTTTGTATTGCAATGTACTGCTGCCACAAAACAACAAATTTCACAACATCTGCCAGTGATATTAAAGCTGATTCGGACACCCCTTTAGAACCTGTGGAATTCTTTCCCACAGATGGCTGTATAGGCCAAGTCACTGGGTACATTTAAAGCAGAGTTTGATAGGCTCTTGATTAGTCAGGGCATCAAAGGTTATGAGGAGAAGGCAGGAGAATGGGATTGAGATGGATAATAAAATCAACCATGATGGAATGGCAGAGCAGACCTTGCTGGAGCGGAATGGCCAAATTCTGCTCCTATGTCTTATTTTTGACCTGGCATTTTCATGATAAAGAAGGTATCTGTAACTTTTCAGTCCCTATCTGAAAATCATCTTGACCTTGTTGCTTGTAGACACAGACTGCTTCATCTCCTAAGTATGTGAGACTGCAGCCAAACATACATCCCCATTTCCCAAGGAAGGAAGAGCATTTCCTGGCTGTGCTCCACCACATTTCTCAGCATGAAATCCAATGGATGAGCAACAATTTATTGATTTTCCCAGGATTTACACAGGAATAATGCTCTTGGATCCCACACCAGCCACCCTGCATTGAACAGGAAATTCTTAATTATGGGGTGAAAGAAAGCCAGAAGCAAGGTTAGGTTTTAAAATTATTTAGGTTTCTGCTTGATCTAATGATTTAAGTATCAGTCCTTAAAATAAATACATGTTGAAGTATGTTTTTATTGGTTTTTGAAGACTGAAAAATGTATTTATTTATTAAGATGGAACACGAAATAAGCCTATCCGCACAGCAACCCCCGATTTAACCCTCGCCTAGTCATGGGAAAATTTACAATGATCAATTAACCTACTAACCTGCACATCTTTGGAACTGTGGGGAAAAAACTGGAGCACCCGGAGAAAACCCATATCTTCCATAGGGAGGTTGTAAAGAATCCTTACGTATGACGTCGGATTTGAACTCTGAATTCTGGCAAGCTGTAATAGCATCGTGCTAACTGCTACACAACTTGATAGTCTTAACAGGCTGCAAAACCGCGACAAGGCTTGACTACCTGTAGGTATTGGTGTGGAATTCTGTTGGGCTTGTCCTAACCTTCCATTTCATCACCTCACTTTCACACACTTTACATCTCTTGCTCTCAGTAATATTTATTTAATATATGAACAATTTGCCTCCTTTTGCACTCTGATTATTTGTCAGAGTTTGTTTATGCACATCTTTTCATAAGTTCTATTATATTTCTTTATTTTCCTGTAAATGCCTGAAAGAAAATGAATGTCAAAGTACTAGGTGACATATATGTATTTTGATAATAAATTCACCTTGAATTTTTTGACTGGCCGTTATTGGACAATAAACCAATCTCGTCTTAAAGACTCAACCAAACCAACAGATGCTGAATCTCAGTTACACGCTGAGTTGATGCCCATCTCTGGAGTTTGATATAAACAGTAAACACGTGTTTGAGTGTATTTGCTCTTAAAGCATTCCCTCTGAGGTATTCCAATGTCAACTGGTAGAATGCTATCAGAAATTTGCAACACCTTATTTTTCACTTTACTTTGAAATTGCAAAATTTGGGTTTTAGAAATTCTCAGAGAAGACTGGAAATTTATATGACTACCAAAGGCTAAAATTATACAGGGCTATCAGTGTTCTTAGTGAAACAAGATATATGAATGACTATTGTTGCAAAACTTAGGGTTCAAATTCATCTTGTCCTGTTTCTGCCTGACTTTGTAATGAAGGGCTTCCACAATGACTGGCCACAATGTGTTTTACTTACTGCCACTAGGATGGAAAATTGGTGAATCAAGGTACAATTATTCCTTGGATTTATATGAGCTCTTCTTTGGAATTGGCATGAATCCACCCTGCCTCAACTTTACCCCTTGCCCCTTGGTGGGGTTATATGGGTGCAAGTGTATCGATGATCAGAATCAGAAACAGGTTCGTTATCACTGATATATGTTGTGAAATTTGTGTGGCAGCTGTACAGTACAAGCCATAAAAATGACAATATAAATGAATAACAAATAAATGAATAGTGAAGTAGTGTTCATGGACCATTCAGAAATTGGGTGGCAGAGGGGAAGAAGCTGTTCCTGAACTGCTGAATATGCATTCTCGGCCTCCTGTACCTCCTCCCTGATGGAGGTACTGAGAAGAGGGTGTGTCGTAAATGGTGAGAGTCCTCAATGATGGATGCAGTCTTTTTGAGGCTAGTTGAAGACTAGTCTTGTGATGAGACTAGCTGAGTGTACAACCCATTGAAGCCACTTGTGATCTTGTGCATTGAAGCTTCCATACCAGAACGCACTCCATGGTACAGCTATAGAAATGTTCTTGAGTCTTTGGTGAAATTTCAAATTTCCTCAAACTCCTAATGAAGTAAAGCCACTACCATGCCTTCTTTGAATTTCCATCTATTCAATATATGCAATTGATTTACTTTTTTATTTATTACTGGTTTATTTTATTTATTATCATTTTTTTCTCTCTCTACTAGATACGTATTGCATTGAACTGCTGCTGCTAAGTTAACAAATTTCACGTCACATGCCGGTGATAATAAACCTGATTCTGATGTTGGGCCCAAAATAGGTCCTCTGAGATGTTTACACCCAGAAATTTGAAGCTACTCAACCTTTCCACTGCTGACCTCTGACCTCTCAATAAGGACTCTGCTGCCATTCCCTTGAAGTCCACAATCAATTCTTTAATCTTGCTGACAATGAGTGTGAGGTTGTTGTTGCAACACCACTCAAATAATCAATCTGTCTCACTCCAGTGCACCTGAGATTCTGTCAACAACATTGGTCTCATCCATGAACTTATGGATGTCGTTTCAGCTGTGGCTAGCCATACAGTCATGACTGCTGATAGAGTAGTGCAATGGGCTAAGCACACATCCTTGAGGTCTGCTTGTAACAACTGACAGCAAGGAAGAGATGTTGTTACTGATTACTCATCTTCCAATGAGAAAATCAAGGATCAACTGCAGAGGTAGGTACAGAGACCAGGTTTTGAAGCTTGCTGTCAACTTCTCTATCAGGCGTCACTCTGCAGGCAAGTTATCATTTACTCCAACTAAAAAGAATGTTTGAAAAACAAAAAAAGTTCTTTTTGCTTTTACTTGGACTGAAGTAGGCTTAACAACTTGTTTAATGCGGAGCTGAACTTCAAATCCAACATATATTCAATGCCTGTACTATTTACTGGCATGCAAATGCTGGAGGAACTCAGCAGGTCAGGCAGCATCTATGGAATGGAATAAAGTTCAAAGTAAATTTTGCTATCAAAATGCGTACATTTCACCATATGCAACTGATTCATTTTCTTGCAGGCATACTCACAAAAATCTATAGAATAATAATAACAGAATTAATGAAAGACAACCCAACTGGGGCTTCAACCAAAAGTCAGAAGTCAACAAACTGTGCAGGTACAAAAAGAAGAAATGGTAATAGTCAATAAATAAGCAATAAATAAAGAATGTGAGGCAGAGTCCTTGAAAGTGAATCTGTTAGTTCAGAAAATACTTCAATGATGGGGCAAGTAGAGCAAAGTTATCCCCTTTGGCTCAAGAGGCTGATAGTTGAGGGGTAATAACTGCTCTTAAACCAGCTGGTGCGAGTCCTGAGGCTCTTGTACCTTTTTCCTGATGGGAGCAGCAAGGAGACAGCAGGTTCTGGAGATGGATACTGCTTTCCTGCAACAATGCTTCATGCTGATGTGCTCAATGGTTGGGAGGGCTTTATCCGTGATGGACTGGATTGTATCCACTACTTTTGAAGTCCAGTGAAGTCTTGATGAAGGGTCTCTGTCTGAAATATCAACTCATTAATCCATTCCTTGCATGCTGCTTGACCTGCTGAGCTCTCTCAGCATTTTGTATGTATTACACTTGAGAATCTGCAGAATCTCTTGTGGTTACTATTTACTTCTATGTCTCCCCCCCCCCCCCCCCACCACCTTCTGAGCAAGTCTCTTAATGTAATCCTCTCATAAAGTGACTGACTCCCTGTCCGGCTTTTACCAGAACCATTGTGGAATTACAAGGGTACCAAAACCCTCGTGTATTAGATTTAAAATCTTCCACATTGCTTTCAAGTGTCCATGACTTCACCCAACCTTATACAGGCAAAAGAGTTTCTGCTGATGCTGGAAGTCATGAGCAACACACCAAATGTCAGAGAAACTCAGCAGATCCTGATAAAGGGTCTCAGGGCAAAATGTCGACTGGTTATTTCCCTCCGTAGATGCTGCCTGGCCTGCCGTGCTCCTCCAGCAATTTTACGTGTTGCCCTATTCAGGCAACATCTTTCAGCCATGGACATCCTCTGACACCTGATCCACTGTGAACTGTCCTGATTCTTCAGGTGAAATCTGGGAAGGTTGTGTTGAAAATTAAAAAGGGATTAACGTAAATGGGTTCATGATTGTTAGCATGGACTTTATGGTCTGAAGGGCTCATTTCCAACAAGCCCCTTCTCGCTTTTGTATTCTTTTCCTTCTCTCTCTGAATAACACAAGCCTCAACAGACTCCTGTAATCTGGACTCTGATATTCTTTGCCCATCCTCTCTTCTCATCTTAAAAATATTTAAAACAAATCTTCTGACCATACTCTTGATGATCTCTTCTGTGATTGCTTGTTTTACTGGCTGTGTCAGCAATGGAAATTTACATTGCTGCATTCAGCAGTGTGACTGCAGCCTAACAATACATTCGGTAATTACTCTCCAAACATTGCCTTCCAGATAGTTGACTTGGGACAGAGAAATGAAATATTTATTGGCGACATTTGAATTTTCAAAATTCTCAGTTCTTTCTTTGATTCAACATTA
Organism: Hemitrygon akajei; assembly: GCF_048418815.1. Classification (NCBI taxonomy): domain Eukaryota; kingdom Metazoa; phylum Chordata; class Chondrichthyes; order Myliobatiformes; family Dasyatidae; genus Hemitrygon; species Hemitrygon akajei. Next base: position 168,808,433 of record NC_133129.1, read on the forward strand.
AGAGATCAAAGGGTGAAATAATTAACAGCAAAACCCTGAACAGATTGGAGTCGGTTCTTTAACAAACAGAAGAGAAATATTGACATAATTTTGTAATACAGCCTAAAACAACAACTCATAAACACAGAGTCAGTAATAAATGCAACAGAGATTTCAGTAATTTTCCCTTTACTCAGGAAATGTAACTCATCACCACACTGACTCTAATTCCAGGGTTATAATCCATCTCAGTGAGAGATAGAAGACAAATCTACCCACGTTGGAAAAAACTCCAAAATAATGGGAAGAGATGAGGATATGGGAAATAAAGGATAGGGAGGCAGCTTGTGTGGTGTATAACTACTATGTCGAACATATGGAATATGTTTCTGTCATGTAAAGATACCTTGAATAAATATAGTACATTTGGCTCAACAATTTAAGAGGGTCAAAGCAAGCTGAAGTAGTTGCACGTATGTATTTAACAACATTAGAGTACTTGGTCGTCTACAACAGCTTCATTTCAGTAACTATTTTGGAAAAAAGGTAGGTGAGCCATTTCTATTCCTAACAATTGCTGTCAGTCATAGCTCCTATTATCACTTAACAATGAAGCCTTCAAATCAACCCACAGTACAGGACCAAATGAAGCAAACATCTGTTGAAACCCTCCATCAGTGGGCGGATTAACTCGCTGCTGTACAAATTAAGTTACCAACAAGCAGAACCAACTGGAATTTTGACAGAGGCAATGAAGACCAGAGCTGGAAGGTGGAGATATTCTTCAGGGTACAGAATTTTTCTCAGTTTGTTATCCTAGCTATAGCAAAGTCATTAAGTGTGTTATAAAGTTAGAACACATTGAAAGTAGGCAATGCTAACAACAGGTTAATTCACATTCATTCATCACATTCATCAAAACGTACAGTGAAAAACAGAACAAAGAAAGATAACAGTAAAACACACCCTTTCCCATTCTCCCACCCACCCCCTCACACACACAGGCAAGGCCTTAAACTCCAGGACAGGCTTCCGGTTCTTGGGTCTGAACTCTCAGACAGTGGGTCTCCAACCTCAAGTCCCTGGATTGACTCAACCTTTGGTCCTCTACCTCCTGACTCGCCCACTTCAATCTTCCACCTTTGAGCTCTCTACCTCCGGACTCACCAAATTCTGGATTTTGCCCTACGGACTTTCCTGATCTCTGGGTATTGAGCACAGGATTCGCTAATTATGGATTTGACCTTCGGGCCTCAACTGCAGGCTTCGGCCCTGGGGTTCGGATGGATCTCTAACTCCAGTGATATGGTGGTGGGGTGGGGAGGCTGTCACAGGTGCTCAAGACTCCTGCTTATATGGGCTTCCAACTTGGGACTCGCTGACCTGGGGATATCTAGCTTCCTCATAGCCTGCTCACCTGACCATGAGATTGCTGTGGACCTCTATCCCTGATGAACTGGTCAGGGGTGGGAGGTGGGGGTCACTCTTGTCTCTACTTACCTCCTGCTCCAGGTTTGCTAACCAAGGAATTACTGGTCTCCACTAATTGACACAAATGGAAACTCTCCCTACATAATCAGCAGTATAAATGCAATGACAGATCAATGTCCCTTTAATTAGTAACCAGTGATAATTTTCTAAAAGTTCACTTTCCTTTTTAAAAAGTAGTAATGGAAACATATCTGGCAGATTGGGAAACAGGCTCAAGTTTAATTCAACACTGGCTTTCTATCTACTGGACAAATACAAAATGTGAGAAGAGATGATGTTATGCCAAATTGCTTTGCTGGAATAGGAGATTAAGCAAACAGAGTCTCTTTAGATCCTGGGCAACCCTTTGGTACATCTGAAACATGGGGAATCTCAAATTATGAATCACTTTCTTCTGGTCCAAAGAATATCCTTCACGATCAAGCATATGTGCTTCCACTCTGGTTTGTGAGTTCTGAGTTGGGTAGAGGGGCCAACGTGGAAACTGCAGAACTTTTCAGAGATGGGTGGATACTTCAAAAGGCTTTGCCTCAAAAAAAAAAAGCCAGATCCATCATTAAGGATCCCCATCACCCAGAACATGTGCTCTTCTCATTGCTACCATCAGGAAGGAGGTACAGGAGCATGAAGACAGTCAACATTTTTGTAACAGGTTCTTTCCTCTGCCATCAGTTTTCTGAAAGGACATTGAACCAACCCAGGTACATTTCTTCACTATTTTTGCTCTCTTTTTATACACAAGTATACACACATACATGTTTAAATGTACATGCAAGCACATACATTTATTGTATGCATTTCTTATTGCAATTTATAATTTTTAATGTATTGCACTGTACTGTTGCCACAAAACAGCAAATTTCATGACAGGGCAGTGAAATTAAATCAGATTCTGCCACTCACATGGACCCGTGTATGTTTCCGACGTATGAACTTGAGGTGCTCAATACCATCACAAATTTTTCTTCTCTACCTTGCTGAGTCACGAGCTTGAGATTCCCAGGAGTCAGTAAGAATATTGCATTTCTTCAAAAAGTATTAAGCACGTCCTTGAAACTTTTCTCCTATTTGACCTCACATGACAAAGTGCAGAATACAGGAGGCTTGCAAATGTATAACAACTATTTAATGTAAATGATTTAATGTGAACAAATGCCTAATGATGCAGCTTGAAGCCTGGAAGAGGCCACTGACACTGGTTTGCTTATCCTCTTGGTGAACCAAGGCTACTCAATGTCAGCATCGTTCATATTTTTACTCAAATGATGAGCTAGAGTGCCGGAAAAAAATCTCTGCTTTTCCAATATTAATGCACAAACAGAGCACCTTTTAATGCAGCTGCACAGTCAAAACTTGGCATACACTAATGTTTTCTATTTCTTACGGGAAATGCCATAGGCTGAGGACAGTGGTGCAGGGTTGAAGCAAATTGTGCAGGGGAAAGAATACGGAATCAAGTTCCAGTGATCTTTGGATAGAAAATGAAAACATGACTGACCCCATCCCTCACTTCCATTATATAAGAAAACTTAAACAGTTTCAAAAATAAGGAAAATAGATCTGATGTCAATCAATACAAGGTGTCAACATACTAGAACATAGAACATTACAGGCCCTTCGGGGGGCCCATGATGTTTCCTACCCTACCTTCGTCAATGTGCTTCGTCACATCCTCAAATAATTCTATAAGACCTTAAGATATAGAAGCAGAATTTGGTCATTCAGTTCATCAAGTCTGCTCCACCATTTCATCATGGATGATTTATTATCCCTCTCAGTTCCATTCTTTGGTCTTCTCCCCATAACCTTTGACACCCTGTTTAATCCAGAGCCTATCAACTTTTGCCTTAAACCTACCCAATGACTTGACCACTCGAGCCATCTGTGGCAATGAATTCCACAGATTCACCACCCTCTGGTGAAAGAAATTCCTCCTCATCTCTGCTGTAAGTAGACGTCCCTCTAATCTGAGGCTGTGCCCTCTGGTCCTAGACTCGTCCAGTATTTGAAGCATCCTCGCTACGTTCACTCTGCCTAGGCCTTTCAACATTCAACAGGTTTCAATGTGATCCTCCCTCATTCTTCTAAGCTCCTGAAGGTACATTTAAGAGACACAGAAGCATGGATAGGCAAGGTTTAGAGGAACAAGGATCAAACACAGGGAAAAGAAAAGAAAAAAAACACAGGACCAGCTCAGGTAGATAACTTGGTTGCACAGATGGGTCTGCTTCCATGCTATGTAACCTCCAGGACTCCTTAACATATTTTCATTGACAGCTCAAGTTGCAAGGACAAATGTACAAAAGCACCATACAATCTGGGCACATCCTAATGTAGTATACTAAACCCATCAGTGAACTAAGCCTCGAGTGCCTTCAGGGCAGTCAATGGTTTGGTATAGATACTTTATATAGAATAGAGTACACTATGAGTGGATCATAAAATGGACCCAAACATAAATCCATAAGCCATGCATAAGGAGGCACAAGCTACCCCTCACAAACCCATGCCAACCATCACTAATGCGACTAAGCTTCTTCAACTGCTCAGTGAGTCTCAGTGGTCTATAATTGCCAGGGTTACCCCCGCCCTCTTTCACAAACAGTAGGATGCCTGAAGCCCCTCAAGTTCTGTCCTTTATTGGCACTGATGATCATCTGGTTTTGCACCACACGTGGTCAGCCTACTCTGCAATTCTGTGGTAAACTTTAATAATACTCAAACCAAAACCACAAATCATCCCGAATCTCAATATTTAAACAGGGTAGGCATAAAAGCTGAAACATATCATTATCACAAAGATTCAATTTTGTTTTGTAATTATTTCCTTTCCCAGACCTCTGCTGAAAACAAATCGTAACACCTTTTGTTTAATAGATGCCTGTCAAATTTCAAAGCCCTTCTTAAATCTATGGGCAACATTTCACTAACATTAGAGAGCATTAGTTACAAATTCCTCCAATACCTCCCCACTCGGATGTCTCTTGCACAGCTCCATCACTGTGCAAAATATTTCAGTTAACTTCCATTTTGGTCTCTTGTGCTTTTTACAGTTTCACTACTATTCCATCGATAACTCCATACAACTTTTCACAAGTTAACATCCCTTCCTTGCTAAACCCAGTGGATCAAACATCATTTGGAACAAAGCTGTTGATATTCAGTCAACATCTTTAAAAACTTATAGGCCTAAATCTCTCTCAGCCTTGAGCATATTCAATGTCCCAGATTCCACAGCGCTCTGGAGGAGAGAATTCCAAAGATTCAGAAACCTTAAAAATCTATTTTAATCTCCTTATTACATGGACAACCCCCATCCTGAAGGTTTGCCCCACGATTTAGACTGTCCAAGACAGAAAACATCTATTCTGTCCATCTCTACACCCTCAGGATCTTAAAATCTTACACCCCTTTGTTTCTGAGGTGGAGAATGTGTTTCCCCATTGGTATAAACTCAAGAGGCTTTTAAGGATTCATGCTTCTGGAACTCCTAAACAGGGTAAGGCACAGCCAAATGCAAACACATTACATCTCACTTCCTGAATGATGGCATTTTGAATGTAAATGATCCCAGCACAACAGTGAAGAAAACCACATTTCTGCCTGATACAACTGCTCTCTACACAAGTTTAAAAGGGTAGTGACTCCCTTTTTGGTTCACTTACGTTGCTTTTCACTGAGGCCCATGAAAATCTTACAGTTTGAGGAGCTCATTTTATTAACAGGTCAGGTTACTAACAACGTTTACAAAAGTTCCGACTGTTCAGTCTGGCACAGGCAGAATTCAAACAAGCTAGATGTTTCCTCCAAAGAGGCAGGTCAGCGGAACACACATTCTCCAGAAATGAGCAACGCCACCAGTTCGAGGAGACTCACACACAAGCTAAACAATGAGATTGGGCATGGCAGGCTTCCATCCTGCCAGACCCTCAAACATTTCCCTTTCCATCAAAAAGTAAGCCACAGCAATCTGTCTAGATTAGAGCAACAGAGTGAATCACAATGACCTGAAACACAATTGATACCGACCTCAAGATATTACTAAGACTGAAAGAGAAAACTTACAAGGATGTTGCCAGAACTCGAGGACCTGAGTTATAGAGAAACATTGAATAGGTTGAGACTTCAGAGTGTAAGAGAAAGAAGGGGGATTTGATAGAGGTATTCATAATTATGAGGGGTACAGATAGGGTATATCTAAGCAGGCTTTTTCCACTGAGGTTGGGTAAGACTAGAACTAAAGGTCATGTGTTACAGGTGAAACGTGAAATGTTTAAGGGGAACGTGAGAGGGAACTTCTTCATGAGGATGGTGGGAGTGTGGAACGAGCTGCCAGCAGAAGTGGTGGATGTGTGTTCAGTTTCAACATTTCACAGACATTTGGATAGCTATAAGGATGGGAGGTGTATAGAGGACCACGGTCTGGGTGCAGATCATTGGAACTAGGCAAAGTGATAGGTTGGCACGGACTAGATGGGCCGAATGGCTGGTTTCTGCACCGTAGTATTCTATGACTCTATGACAATGTAGCTGCAGCAAGGGATTTCCTTTTTAAGTTGATAAGTCACTTTTACTATGCAAATTTGTATTTTTGTTGAGAGATACAATGCAAAAGGCTCTTCGGGCCAAACCGCCCAGCAACCAACCTCTTTAACACTAGTCTAATCACGGGACAATTTACAATCACCGATTAACCGCGTGTCTTTGGACTGTGGGAGGAAAATGGAGCACCCAGAGGAAACTCACGGGATGATGGGAGGGGAAAAGAACAAATTCCTTACAGTCAGCACGGGAACTGAACTTCAGAACACCTCCAGCTGTATTAACTATTGTCTTCTCTTCCGTTCAGTCTGGTACATAGATGTATAGACAGAACTTCAGCACGAGAATTTCTGCCATTAGGGTAATACTACAGAATGGTGCATGCGGGTTCAACTTCAACATTTAAGAGAAATTTAGATGGGTACATGGATGGGAGGAGTATATAGGGCGATTGTACAGGTCGATGGAACTAGGCAGATTAACAGAAACACGAGAAATCTGCAGATACTAACAGTCGGCATGGTTCAGCTGGGCCTGTTTCTGCGCTGTAGTGTTCTGTGGCTCTATTGGATGACCCCTCCACGAGGTGTGAAAGGTACAATACATTTTAATTAAGAATGAGACGGGATTGAGAAGTTAACTCGATGGGAGAAAAGGTAACAGAGCTACTGACGCCCTCGTCTCCGCCATCACACGGTCGGACCGAGTAGATCAAACCGGATCCCACCCTCCGCCCACAACGACTGCCTCCCATCATAGATTCATTCATTCCCCGGGTTACTTGAGTGACAGTTACTAAAACTGGAGTGGTCCAACCCCCGGGGGGATAAACCCTATCTAAACATGGTGGGGACAGAAAAACCAACAGGAAAAAACCGACGGGGCAAAAGGCTGTGAAATGATTAAACAGGATGCATTAGAGGGAAATTCACACTTGCCGCTTATCAATGCTCAGATATTAAGTGACAAATTATCAAGATATCAACACTGCAAATACACTCCCTCGTTAACCCCTCAACTCCCATCCCGATAAACCGTGCTCAGCTTCGCCCCCATTTCTTCCCCTCCTCTACCCCTAATCTGTTCCCGTCTAGCGCAGCAGTGAACAGCCCTCGCGTCAGGGCAGCTACACTTAAACAGGTTTACACTGTACAACAAGAGAAAGTTAGCAGCTCACAACGGCTTATAAAACAAATACACCAAGCGTACTGACCTCCCGTCTCCTCCCCGGGAGAAGAAGACATTTCAATGAGGGTGTCCTGGCGTTTGTGGTTGAACGGCATCATTGTTCCCTGAACGATCACCGACTGCCTTCCACCCGCCAGCCCAGAACCATTTCACATCCAGCTTTACTTGACGTGTGCCTTAAAGGGAAGGACCCGCCTTCTTTTTTTTTAAGTCGGCAGAGTTATACCGCAGTGAGTAACATCCCGATATGATGTGTTTTCAAGCTGTGGTTGTTTATTCTGTAGAACTGTTACCAGCAACTCAACACTTTCAAACCATTTCTGGGACACATTTTGGCAGTTAGTGAAACACTTTGCATTCTAGTCCAGATCGCCAAATGATAATTATATAACCATATAACAATTACAGCACAGCAGGCCATCTCCGCCCTTCTAGTCCATACCGCACGCTTACTCTCACAAATAGTGTAGGATTCCATGGGATTTTTTAAACCTATACATTTTAGAGCAGACCATTCCGTATTTCATTTTTGTATACTCTTCTAAAAACAATAGACTTTTAAAGTTTAATTAGACTAACTAGAAAAAAATGCCAGCTAAAACTACATTCTCAATATTCCATTCCCTCTTCAACACGCCCTTTCCTGGTTTAGTAAAGTTATTCACCCTTGCTGCATCCATCCCATGAGATGGGTAAGCAGGAAACCACGCGGGGCAGAACCAACTGTAACTGTACTGAGTGGCGAAGCGGGTTTGAATAGTCAAATGGCTGACCCCTGCCTTCGCGTCTTATCACAGAATCAAGGATAATCACAGCACAGAAAGAGACCTCGCATCCCACCTTTCAGTTCTATATTCTGCACTCCACAAAAGTTATTCTGCTTGTCCAATGTCATAGAGACCCTTTGGAATGGATCTGGAACACTTCGCCTCAGTTGACGGTGGAAACAGATATTCTCACAATTTTTACAATGTATTCAGATGAACACCTAACTCATCGAGATCTAAAAGGTTACGGGCCAAGTGCTGGTAAATTGGTTAGTACAGATGAGCACTTGGCGGTTGATGTGGACGTCTTTGGCCAAACATCTTATTTCTGTGACACCATAACTACACCTCTGGCCAACTATAATTGGTGATGCAAAGAAATCATTATGATTCCTTGCAGCACACTGATGACAGGTGTCAGTAAAGAATGCAATAAGCTGTCAAAGTTTCTCAAACCACATTCATAATTTATTCCTCTTTTAATCATTCTGCTTAGATTTTGCAAACTGAAACAACAGACATTTATCTCAGCTTCAGTCATTTTTTACCAATACAACTTTATTTCTTGAAGCTGTAAGCTACAGTATGAGAATAAAGCCTTCCTCATGGTAGGGTGCTAATGCAGCAGATGTTATCTGGTTGTTAATGAGTTCAAATCCCATAACAGCTATTGATAATTTAAATTCAGTTAATAACATGGATTTTTTTTTTAAGATTAGCCTTATTTGTCACGTATGCGTTGAAACAGTCAGTGACATGCATTCATTTTTGCATCAACAACCAAAACAGTTCGGGGATATGCTGGAGCAGCCCACAAGCGTCACCGTGCTTCTGGTGCCAAAATAGCATGTTGGCAACTCATTAAGCCCCAATCATGAGTAAAGTTGAATGTGGGAAGTTTTTTAAAAGCCAACTTGTTCTCTAATGCTGATATGAACCAGTTTGGTCTCGATAGATGGTCGATTAAATATTGGCCTTTCTATTGTTGACCAAATCATGAAAATGAATAACATACAGAGAGTGGTAAGCAGTGAATTAAATTCACTAATTCTGGCTACATGGGAATGAGGATGTCAGAGTGAAAGAGGATATAATCAGAACCATTACAGTGTTGTGGTAGGGTGGATATCTGAAAGGAGAAGTTCTGCGAAAGCTTAGATTTGGGAGAAAATCTTAATGAACCTGAAAGAGTAGGTTGGGGATAATTTGCATTAAAAGTGTCAAAATGAACTTTGGGGACCGAAGGAATGGCATTAATTTTGAAAGGCATCAGGAAAGTTGATATAATACTGGATCCACTGAAATAGGATCATTAAGTGTGAGTAATAATGGTCAGGCAACAGTACAGATCAGGGAACATTTTTATTCTCAGGGATAAAACTAGCTTAGAAAGGACATGAAAGGAAATAGGAGAATCAAGCTGAAGATTGCACTGACTAAAAATAGCAAACACTGGGGGAGTAGGAACATCTTTTTAAACAAAAGAGGTACTGCAGATGCTGGAAAGGACTAAAGAGTCTGGTTTCTTTCACTGTCGGTGTACTGGCATCGAGACCTGAACTTCAGAGTGAGAGGTCCCTGGTTCGAATCCAGCTGGCTCCTTGCACAAGTTCCACCCATGCTGAGTTGAGCAACGAGCTAGCAACCCGGCCTCGTAAAACAGAGAAACGCAAGGTTGCTGCGTGATGCTCCTAACAGCACGGGGAGGAACTATCCAATTCTGGTAGATCCTGTCCCTCTGAATTCCCTTCAGTAACTTCCACACTACTAACGAACCTGCAATTCCTTGGCTTGTTCTTGTTTAAACAACATAACACCAGTAGCCATCTTTTGGTCTTCAGGAACTTCTCCATTTGGTAATGATAAAGAAAATATCTGCGCAAGCACCTCCACGATTTCTCCTCTAGCCTCCTACAAAGTTCAAGGATGCACTCGAACATGCCCTGGATGAATCCACCTTCATGTGCTGTTAGGCTGCAAATACTTCCTCTCTGGTAATACAAACATCCTCCAAAGTTTCATTTATCTCTTGAGTAAACACTGAGGAGAAATATTTGGTAAAAATCCCACCCACCTCCTACAACTCAAGACATTGGCAGGCCTACTGATGTCTAATGGAGCCTACTCCCTCCCCTGCCACCTGTTTACTTTCGATATGGTTATGGAAATTCTTGGGATTTTCCTATATTCATCAATGGATTCAGTTGTCCACAAATTTCACCCCATCTAGGGTCTTAACACTTTGATTTTAATACCAAGGAAATTAAAATCTCCCTCTAATACAGCCCTATTATTCTTAAAACTATGAACAATTTCTCCACACGTCTGCTCCAAATTAACCTTTGGGGATCTATAATACAAACTATTGGAGGAACCTTTCTTAAGGCCATAAGACCATAACATACAGGAGCAGAAGTAGGCCACTCGGCCCATCGAGTCTGCTCTGTCATTCGATCATGGGCTGATCCAATTCTTCCAGTCATCCCCACTCCCCTGCCTTCTCCTCGTACCCTTTGATGCCCTGGCTAATCAAGAACCTATCTATCTCTGCCTTAAATACACCCAATGACTTGGCCTCCACAGCTGCTTGTAGCAACAAATTCCAGATTTACCTCCCTCTGACTAAAGTAATTTCTCTTCATCTCTGTTCTAAATGGACATCCTTCAATCCTGAAGTCATGACCTCTTGTCCTAGAATCTCCTACCATGGGAAATAACTTTACCATATCTAGTCTGTTCAGGCCTTTTAACATTTGGAATGTTTCTATGAGATTACCCTTCATTCTCCTGAACTCTAGGGACTACAGCCCAAGAGCTACCAGACGTTCCTCATACAGTAAACTTTTCATTCCTGGAATCATTCTTGTGAATCTTCTCTGAACCCTCTCCAAGGTCAGTATCTCCTTTCTAAAATAAGGAGCCCAAAACTGCACACAATACTCCAAGTATGGTCTCACGAGTGCCTTATAGAGCCTCAACATCACATCCCTGCTCTTATATTCTATACCTCTAGAAATGAATGCCAACATTGAATTCACCTTCTTCACTGCTGACTCAACCTGGAGGTTAACCTTTAGGGTATCCTGCACAAGGGCTCCCAAGTCTCTTTGTATCTCTGCATTTTGAATTCCCTCCCCATCTAAATAATAGTCTGCCCGTATATTTCTTCCACCAAAGTGCATGACCATACACTTTCCCCAACATTGTATTTCATTTGCCACTTCTTTGCCCATTCCCCTAAACTATCTAAGTCTCTCTGCAGGCTCTCTGTTTCCTCAACACTACCCGCTCCTCCACCTATCTTTGTATCAAACTGCAGAAGGTTGTAAATCTAATCAGCTCCATCTTGGATACTAGCCTACAAAGTACCCAGGACATTTTTAGGGAGCAGTGTCTCAGAAAGACAGCATCCATTATTAAGGACCTCCAGCACTCAGGTATACCCTTTTCTCACTGTTACCATCAGGTAGGAGGTACAGAAGCCTGAAGGCACACACTCAGTGATTCAGGAACAGCTTCTTCCCCTCTGCCATCCGATTCCTAAATGGACATTGAAGCTTTGGACACTACCTCACTATTTTTTTATATTCAGTATTTCTGACGGCATGATTTTAAATCTATTCAATACATGTAATTGATTTGTTTATTTATTATTATTGTTTTATTTTATTGATTTTTTTCTCTTTCTCTCTGCTAGATTATGTGTTCCATTGAACTGCTGATGCCAAGTTGACAAATCTCACATCACATTCCGGTGATAATAAACCTGATTCTGACTCTCATTCTGAAATCCATTAATCTCATAGTCCAAATCGTTGGCATACATATTCTTGTTTCTAGTTCTACTCATATGGTCTCACTAGACAATTCCCCAAGAATATCATCTCCAAGTACTGATTGCTATGCCATTACATCAAAAGATAACACCGCCTCCTCACCTACCTGCACGGCTGTCACATCTGTAACATCTGTATTTCTGGAATATTGAGCTGCTTCTCTCACCCTTCTAACAGCCAAGTGACTGCTGTGGCCAGAACATCCCAGTCCTCAGAGCCAATCCACACTCTGAATTTATTTGCCTTACCAGTGAAACATTATGAATTCAAATAAATACAGTTTAACCAAGTACGCATTCCCTTCCCTGCCTGTGCTGTGACCCTGGCTATCCTGATTACTAAATTTACATCCATTGGCTATTGCTTTATCCCATGACTTGCTGCTGTCTAGAATCCCAACCCACTGTCAATTTAGCTTAAAACATCCACTGGCAATTTTTCTGCAAGGATATTTATTGGTCTCTGTCGGGTTCAAGTACAACTTGTTCCTCTTATACAGGCCATCTCCACTCTCAGTGGCTGAAGAACCTGAATCCTTGCCACCTGCACCAGTTCCTTACCCATGAATTCACTTGGCCTTTCTATTTTTGTTCTTGCTGGCATGTGGCAACTGACACCATTTCCCTCCAGGGCCTACTCATTACTTAAATCTCCTTTACTCATTCTGCAGAATATCCTAAACTCATCCCTTGTTGAACCTATGATGTTTCTATCAACCCATACAATGACCTCTGGCTGTTCGCCATTCAGCTAGAGAATTTTCGAGAAAAGTCATGAAACCTTTCATGGGAGTGAGCAGTTTACCAGCTCAGAACTTGAACTTTCAGTGAAATCAAAAGCTTGACCCCTACCTCTAAGTTTGTAGATAGTGATTTCAAGGCTCAAGATCAAGATTACGTATAATCATTCTTCAGTACAGGGGTGTAAAGGAGAAGGAAATGGTTGTTCTTTCAAGAGCAACGCCCCATGAAACACACAAGCATTAAAAAAAAGCACAATAAATACAAATATAAACACAATAAAAATGTCCAAGAAATGTGAAGTGATAGCGTATGGAGGATGAAAGGTGCTGAGGGGCTATGGAGAGGAGTGCATGTAGTAGAGGTGCGGTGGTGGTGTTAAGCGGCCTGCCGGCTTGCGAAAGCAGCAGTTTTGAGTCTAGCGGCCCTGGCGTGAATGCTGCATAGCCTTTCCCCCGGCGGGAGTGGGACTAACAGTCCGTTTGCAGAGTGGGTGGGATCCTTCATGGCATTGTCCAAAATGTTAGGGATGAAATTAGTCATTGATAATACTGCATCAAGCCATTTTACACTCCACGTGAGTTTAACATTACGGAGAGTCACCTGTTTGAGATAAAGGTTTCATTTTCATCCCCTTTAAAAGTGCAAGATCACGTCTGGTGCTCCCTCTGCTGGCAGTTCCGACGATAACAGGCTGAATCTACAAATTGCGTTTGGCTGGGGTGGGGAGAGGACATGTCGTGATTCACCATAATCTCCTAAAATTCCCCAGTTTTCCTTCTGGATTAAATTTCTTCCTGACCTAGGAGATAATCACTCAATGTCTTCCACTGCTGACCAGGCCTGTGCTTACATTTATGAATCTTTTACAATCAGGAAATAATGAAATGAGCAGAAAGTGTATCTTAAAGAACCCAAACCCACCAGGAATTGAATTAACACAAGGATTAAGTCAGTTGTGACACTGTGATGAATTGTTAGGCACAAGTGCTGGTCATAAACCCCGGCTCCTGTGATTACTGTGAAAATACTTAATGAAAACAATTCTCCCTTCATCACGCCAGTGTTGGTGATGCAAATGGGAAGACAGGAACTGAAGGGTGTTGGGAAGAGCAGTAGATGGAAGAGGTAGTTATGTAAATGTCACTGAGACTGTCATATTACACATTTCTACTGGCTGTTACACCTAATGAAAACTGGTGATGGAAGATTTTGTACGAGTCACATGCAAGTTGAACGGCATTCATTTTTCAAGTTACTGCGACCTGTGGAGGTGTTACAGGGAGCATGCTTACTTTCAGCTGTTGAGTGATAACCACACAGTAACATAAATAAATTTACAACATGCCTAGTCTGGTTTTTTCATGTTATCTGGGTTTGCCACATTTGATTTTGTTTTCTGGAAATGTTGACTTCTCTCCATCCAAAGATTCAGAAGATAACAGAAGGAAAAGTTGCCCTTCAGACATGAGACAGCCTATAATGCATTCACTCTGCTGAGAAGGATTATACACTGATGTGTGTATAACTGATCAACTAACCAAAGGTGAAGCTGAGGCCTTAACTGAGCAGATGTGGTTCACGTGCAGAAGCCAGACTTCTGTAATATGACTAATCACATCTTCCCAGAGAAAATACTACCTGAATAATTGCTTTCTGATGAAGCCATTTTGTTAAATATTAGGCTACAAAATCTTTTTAGTACTCCATTTATAAATCCTCATAAGGACACTCTTGTTAGCCAGAGAATCTTCAAGCCAAACAAGAGTAGGCCAATTTTGGGATCTGATAAACATGCAAAGCAAAAAAAAGGAAAACTATTTAGTTTAGAAGAACACTTTACTACCATCAATGATACAGCTCAGTTCTGTTGGTATTTTTGGATCCTGATGCTTTTGCGATGCAGAAGTTCTTCGGAAGTTAAGAATGAAGCTTAAAACTAGTTGCGTACGACTGTTTAATTGTGTTAAATGAGTAAAGAAGACAGAGAGAAGAAACATAGGGAGAGAGGACAAAGAAAGATAAAAACAGAGGAGGGCTGGCCTTCTTATACCAGACTACTAATAACAGTATATTCTATTGCTAACATTAACCAATGAAATAGCTTGGTTCAAGTAATGTGACACCTGCCTCTGAAACCAAGATGTTTCCAGAAAAATACAGAGGCAACTGGAACCACTGAGAAAGCTCACTGAACAATCCCCTATATCTGATGGAGAGGCAGACTTAGGTCTCTGCCAAAGGAGGTGTAGGCCGCTCCTTCTCTCTGCTGGTCTGCAGGGTGTCGCACCAGCTTTGCCCCCCCCCCCACCACCCCCAATCAGGGTCATGTGAAACCATGGGAGCAGGTAGTGGATGGTCATATGAGCAGTTGGTGCATATCACAAATTCCTGGTTGCGCGACCACTGATGTCAGGCAGACTATCTCTGAGGACGATTAATAATGGCCGGGGTCACCTGTCAGGTAAAGATGAATGCCCAGAAGAAGGCAAAGGCAAACCACTTCTGTAGAAAAAGTTGCCAAGAACAATCATGGCCATGGATAGAGAAAAGAATAAGAAAAAAAAACAATGTGAACATTATCAGATTATCAACTATCAGATTAAAGACAGATGGAAGACTATGATTGGCCATGTCATATGGCACAGAACATAATAATGATGATGATGATGATAAGTGATTATATAAGAATGAATTGAAAATACACGAGGACTAAGATGTTAACTGTCCTGTGCTATCATACAAACTACAAAGTTAAACTACAAGAAAATAACAATTCTACAGCCCAGTCCAACAGTATCCACTGCTTGTTAAAAAGTCAGCAGTATCCTGGCAGACTTTTCCACTTGCCCCCTCGCAATGCCACTCATGCTGCACAATGGGAGACATACAACACGCTGGAGGAACTCAGCAGGTCGGGCAGCATCCGTGGAAACAAGCAGTCAACGTTTCGGGCCAAGACCCTTCGTCAGGACTGAAGAGGGAGGGAATGCAGCCGGTTGGTTGGAAAGTGCCCCCACACCTGACATGAGGCTCCTCTGTCTTGCCTCACTTCTTGCATGTGGAACATGGGGCACAAGATGCTGCCAGGAACTGAGGAACAGCCACTGTGGCATAATTTCCGTATTAATCTAGCAAACAGACGTGTATTCTAATTCTGTGTTAATTGCTATGCAACGCTTGCCAATATTCTTTGTTCCCTTGCAAATTTATTGAGTTACCTGCTGGTATTTCACAAAGCATGGATAATCTAAAAACTGGAAACTAGTGTGGCTGTGATCAAGCAGTGATCAGAGGCAATGAGAGAAAAAAAACAGCTTCACAATAAACCTGATGCCTGCCAGGTAGCACAGGGATTAAAGTGTTAAGGGAATGGCAGGTAGACTTTGTTTGAACAGGACTGACACAAGGAAATAACCTGGACTACAGAGATTTAAATTGCAGAGATACTGTTCATTGGTTTTAGGATATATGAAAACTGAATTAAGCATGATGCTCATAAAAATAAGAAACATTGATGAATTTTCACCTTTGGATAAATCTGAATCATTTTACATGTCATTTATCCGGTGTAAAAGGTAGACTCCATCATCAAAATATTCTGTGGAGCTTTGGAAGGACTTTATCAAGCAAAAACTGAGTTGTATAAGATCTTCAGCTCGAATAAGTCCCTTCAATCACTACCCTCTGTCTTGTATGCACAGGCCAGTTCTGAACCCAAACAGCTGATTTGCTGCAGACCCCATGCATCTTAATTTTCTGCATTAGCCTCTCATGTGGGACTTTGTCAAACGCTTTACTAAAATCCATGTAGACAACATCCACTGACCTACTGTCATCAATTTCTCTCGTCACCTTGTCAAAACTCAATCATGCTGGTACAACATGACCTGCCCTGTGCAAAGCTATGTTGACTCTCCTTAAACAGGCCATGGGTTTCCAAATGCTCGTATATCCAATCCCTAAGAGTTTTCTCCAGCCATTTCCCAACAACTGGCAGGAGACTTACCGGTCTATAGTTCACAGTATTTTCCCTTGTTCGCTTCTTAAATAGAGGTAGAACATTAGCCACGTGCTATTCCTCTGGGACCTCACCTGTGGCTAGAATGGACATGAAGATACAGGTTAAGGCTCCTTCAAATTTGTTCTTTGCCTCTTTCAATAACCTGGGGTAAAGCCCATCAGATGCCGGGGACTATCCACCTTAACACCCATTAGGAGGCCCTACACTTCCTCCTCCTTGACCTCTAAATGCCCTAATGTACTTATACACTCACCACTATTCTCCTGGTCCTCCATTTCCTTTTCCTTGGTAAATACTAAAGCAAAGTACTGATTAAGTTACCTCACTCACATTCTCCGTATCCAAGCAAATGTTTTCCCCTTTATCCTTGAGTGGACCATCACTGTTACTCATCTATACAGTGACACGGGTTTCACCCTTTTGCAGGTGTGCCTTTTGTCCCAACCATCCCTACCACTACCTTATTGCAACTTAAAGGTTGATTTTTATCTGTCTTTTCCAGTTTTGATGATGATTCTTTGACCTGAAACATTAGCCCTGTTTCTCTATTAACAAATGCTGCCTGACCTACTGAGTATTTCCAATAATTTATATCTTTATCTCAACTAATCTAATAGAACGACGTTGGCAGACAAAATGAAAAAGGAAATACAAGGTAACAAACGTGAGTGAGAATGAACACTTTAAAATCTTAGAGAGATTGAAGTTATATACGTGACCTTTTACAATATACATTCAATGGCCACTTTATAGGTATCTCCTGTGCCTTATAATGTGGCCATTGAGTGTATGTTCATGGTCTTCCATTGCTGTAGCCCATTCAATTCAAGGGTTGGTGTGTTGTGTGTTCAGAGATGCTCTTCTGCACATCACTGTTGTAATGTGTGGCTATTTGAGTTATTGCTGTCTTACAGTCAGCTTGAACCATTCTGGCCATTCTCCTCTGACCTCTTTCATTAACAAGGATTTTGTTTTTGCCCACAGAACTGCTGCTCATTTCATACTTTTTGTTTCCACACCATTCGCTGTAGACTTGAGAGACTGTTGTGTGTGAAAATCTCAGGGGATCAGCAGTTATTCAGATTCTCAAACCACCCCATCTGGCACCACAATCATGCCACGGTCAAAGTCACTTAGATTACATTTCTTCCCCATTCTGATGTTTGGTTTGAACAACAACTGAACCTCTACATATTTTTTATGAATTGAGCTGCTGCCACCTGATTGACTGATTAGATATTTGCATTAACCAGCAGATGTACAGGTGTACCTAATCAAGTGGTAACTGAATGTATCGCACAAAGTAACACCTTGTAGTACTATAGGGAAAACTAACTCCTCTGAGATTTAAAAGGAACAAAAAGGACAAAAGGTTGTGGTGTAATGTTATTTTTCGTATTTTGGGAAAGTGAGTGGTTTGTTCCCCCCCCCCCCCCGATATTTTTCCAGAATCAGAATCAGGTTTATTATATATGACATGATATGTGTTGTTTTGTGGCATGTGTTTTACAAACTGGAATTGTTCTAGACTTAGGAGAATGGGATACTGCTGCAATATTTTCATATGACATAGAGCAGAGCACTTTAGCTGGTTGAGAAAGACCACAAGCTTCCAAGCTGAAAAGGAGAGACAAGAAGTTCAGATCAGATAGCTCAATTTAATAGTCTAAAGTTGGCATTTAGTACAATTCACCTTTAGCCAATACCTCTAAAGGGGTTATTTTCTTTCCTTGAACCTTCTTGGGCTGTATCACTAAAATTTAAGCCCACTGCAAGGGGGTAAGGAAACCAAAACTCTGTATTCCAAGGAAGAACTCACCAACAATTGCAACAATTATTCTCTATATTTAAATTGCAACTCCTTGACAATAAAAGCCAAAGTGCCTTTTCCCTTTATAACTACTTGTTGGACCAGCAGGGTAGCTTATTTGATACATGCACCAGGACAGCCAGAGTGCTCAGTACTTCAACATATTTGCAGTCTCTATCCATTAGATGATTATCTGCATTTAGACCTCTCTATCAGAAGTTCATCATCTAACACTTCCCTGCATTAAACTCCATTTGCCAGTCTTTTGCCTAATCACTGAATCTATCAGTATCTCATTGCAAAATCACAGTATCCATGTCGCAACATGACGCACACCTGCTCTGCTACAAATTCAGTCATCAAATTTTCAGATGCCACAACTGCAATTGGCCTAATCACAAACAACAATGAATCTGCAAATAGAGAGGAGGTGCTGAAAATGTCCGATTGGTGCAGAAACCACAACCTATCAGTCACTATCAAGAAGAAATGATAATTGACTTTAGGAAGGCAAGAGGTCTCGAACAAAGTCCCACTATTCATTAATGGTAAGATAGTAGAAAGGATCTTCAGTTTCATGTTTTCGGGGATGATTATCACCGAGGAGCTCTCTTTGCCGGTGGACACAACCTCAATAGTAGGGAAGACACAACAGCGACCATCCTACCTGAGGTACTTAAAGAAAGCTAATCTATCCCAACAATTGCTGGACAACTTTTAACTATGTGTGATAGAGAGCACAGTGACATACAGAATGACAATGTAGTATTTCATCTGCAGCAAAACAGATCACAAGGCTCTTCAACTACCGGACTTGGAGACAATCTATAACTCTTGATGACTGTAGCATGCTTGTAACATCATTAAAAACCCATCCCATCCCAGACACTATCCGTTCAATCTCCTGCCATCTGGTAGGATATACAGAAACATCTTAGCCAAGACAGTATGAGTGAAAAACAGCTTCATCCTGAGAATTGTTGTACAGTTGAATATACCCTGCTACCCCGCTTGTCAATGCCTTTGAACAGTATGAACTATCAAAGATACTTGCTGTATGTAAATATGGGATTTTTTAAAATTACTCCTTGTACATATCTGTTTTGCATGGACTGGAGTAGCTCGGCAATCTCGTTGTCTTGAGCAATAACAATAAAGTTCTATGCAATTCTATTCCACCGATTTTCATATCATTGACAATTTTGGTAACCTTTTGTACTATTCCTTCCTCCAGACCTCTAATGTAGATTGATATCAATTGTGGACCAAAAACTGATCCATGTGATACTCGACTTTTACCTTCTTGCAGTGTGAAAACAGCCAGTTTATTCCAACTGTTTGTTTTCTATGAGACAACCAGTCTAACATACTTCCTCCAGTACCATGGGCTTTTAATTTACATTGCAGTCTTATGTGGCACCTTGTCAAATGGCTTTTAGAAATTTAAATATATTATATCTACAGTTTCCCTACTATCAACTTAACTTGTTACATTCTTAAAGAATAAAAACAAATTGGTCAAATACAGGTGTTATGGTGGCATAGCATCACGCTTTACAATGCCAGTGACCCAGGTTCAATTCCGTTGCCGTCTGTCGTGAGTTTGTATGTTCTTCCCATGACCACGTGAGTTTCTTCCGGGTGGTCTGGTTTTAAAACCATAGAACATTACAGCACAGAAGCAGGCCTTTTGGCCCTTCTTGGCTGTGTCAAACCATTTTTCTGCCTAGTCCCACTGACCTGCACCTGGCCCATACACCTCTCATCCATGTATCTGTCCAAGTTTTCCATAAATGTTAAAAGTGAGCCCTCATTTACAACTTCATCTGACAGCTCATTCCACACTCCCACCACTCTCTGTGTGAAGAAGCTCCCCCAATGTTCCCTTTAAACTTTTCCCCCTTCACCCTTAACCCATATCCTCTGTTTTTTTTTCTCCCCTAGCCTCAAGTGGAAAAAGCCTGCTTGTATTCACTCTATCTATACCCATCATAATTTTATATACCTCTATCAAATCTCCCTTCATTCTTCTACACTCCAGTGAATAAAGTCCTAACTTATTCAACCTTTCTCTGTAACTCAGTTTCTCAAGTCCCGGCAACAATCTTGTAAACCTTCTTTGCACTATTTCAACCTTATTAATAACCTTCCTGTAATTCGGTGACCAAAACTGCACACAATTCTTCCGTATTCCAAAGACGTATGCATTAGGAAGGGTTATTAAGTTGTAGGCAAACAATGTTGGTACCAGAAGCGTGGTGACACTTGGTGTCCCCAGCACATCCTGGACTGTTTTGGTTATTGACACAAGCAATGCACTATACTGTATGTCCCAGTGCTGCGATGTACACGTGTCAAATAAAGCTAATCTTATCAACAGGCACAAAATGCTGGAGAAACTCAGCAGGCCAGGCAGCATCTATGGAAAGGAGTGCTGTCAGTTTGCTTGGATATGGCCCAAGTACAGAGAGAGACATTGACGTGAGTTGATAGTTCACAGATTTTACCGGAAAAGAAAACAATAAGTGCTAGGCCAAACAACGATGTTAACTAAAACTCTCAAATGGAAAACTAAATGCCAATACCATGGCTGAAAACAATATCTAAATGTAAAACAAATACCGCTAGTCTTCAGTGTCAGTCGACTCGATAGTCCACTTTCTCAGGGAGAGCTGAATGCAAGCAGGCAGCGTAATGTTGCTGTGCTTTGCTCAAGTCTCAGCAATGTTACAATGGAAAGAAGGGAGTTAAGTGCCGACATAATGAAACATTATCTAGCTGACACGTGCATATTCAAGAGTGCAATTGCTGAATCTGCTGTGCAGCCGAGCCCGTGGTTATGACAAGTAAATGGTCGATGTTTCGGACCGAGACCGAGAAGTCAGAGCAAGAAGGTGGGGGGAGGGGAGGAAGAAATACAAGGTGGTAGGTGATAGGTGAAACCAGAAGATGGATGGGGTGAAGTAAAGAGCTGGGAAGCTGATTGGTAAAAGGGATGAAAAAGGGGGAATCAGATAGGAGAGGGTAGAAAATCATGGAAGAAAAGGAATGAGGAGGAGCACTAGACGGAGGTGACGGGATGGTAATAAGATAATGTAAAAGACAGAAATGGGAATGGGGGAATGGTGAAGAGGAGGGCAATTATCAGAAGTTCCAGAGATCGATGTTCATACCATGAGATTGGAGCCTACCCAGCTTGACAAAGATCTTTTGCTTCCTTCTCAGTACAGGCAAACAGAATTTCACCTCAAACGTTAACTCTGTATCTTTTCTCACAATATGGTCAAATCTGATGGGTATTTCCAGCATTTACCGATTTTTATTTCATGTTTCCAAGGCAGGATAATGTGCAACTTGGTATTGGGAACCATCAAGTGGTGCTGAAGTTCAAAGTTCAAAATTCAAAGTAAGGTTATTAGCAATGTACATTTATGTTACTATATACAACCCTGAGAGTTGTTAATTGTGGGCATACACAATAAATCCAAAAAACACAGTAAAATCAATGAAAAACCACACCTAACAGGATGTACAACAACCAATGTACAAAAGACAACAAACTGCACAAAAGAGAAAAAAATGAATAATCAATAAATAAGCAATATATATTGGGAACCTGAGATGAAGGATCCTTGAAAGTGAGTCCATAGATTGTGGGAACAGTTCAGTGATAGGGCGAGTGAAGTTATCCTCTTGGGTTCAGGTGTCTGATGGTTGAGAGGTAATAACTGTTCCTGAACCTGGTGATGTGGGTCCTGAGGCTCCTGTGGCTTCTTCCTGGTGCAGCAGCAAGAAAAACGCATGACCTGGGTAGTGGGTGGGTCCCTGATGATGGATGCTGCTTTCCTGAAACAGTACTCTGTATAATCTACTCAATGGCGGGGAGGGCTTTACCCATGGTGGATTGGGCCATATCCAATTTTTTTTTAGGATATTCTGTTCAAGGGCATTGGTGTTTCCAGACCAGGCTGTGATGCAATCAGTCAATATGCTCTCCATCATACATCTATAGAAGTTTGTCAACATTTAGAAGACATGCCGAATCTTCGCTAACATCTGAGGAAGTAGAAGCATTGCCACGATTTCTTCGTAATTGCACAAATCCTCTGAAATTATAACACTGAGGAATTTATAGTTGCTGATCCTCTCCACCTCTGATACTCCAATGAGGACTAGCTCATGGACCTCACTTTTCCTCCTCATGAAGTCAATAATCAGCTCCCTGGTCTTGCTGAGACTGAGTGAGAGGTTCTTGGCAATGGCACCACTCAGCCAGATCTCTCTCCTATATGTTGATTCATCACCGCCTTTGATTCTGCTTGTGGTGATGGTAACTTCAACAGATTTAAATATGGAATTGGACTTGTGCTTAGCCTGACAGTCATAACTATAAAGTGAGTAGAGCAGGGGGCTAAGCACACAGCTGTGTGCTGCATCTGTACTGATGGAGATTGTAGAGGAGATGTTGCCAATTTGAACTGACTGGGGTCTGCAAGTGAGGAAACCGAGAATCCAGTTGTAAAAGGAGTTATTGAAGACAAGGTCTTGAAGCATATTGATTAGTTTTTAGAGGGTAATAGTATTGAATGCCGAGCTGTAGTCAATAAAGAGCATCCTGATGTGTACACCTTTGCTGTCCAGATGTTCCATGGTCGAGTGAAGAGCCAATGAAATGGTATCTGCTGTGGACCTATTGCACTGGGAAGCAAATTGGAGTGAATCCAAGTTGCTTCTCATGCAGGAGTTGATAGGTTTCATCACCAATTTCTCAAAACATTTCATCACAGTGAATGTAAGTGCTACTGGGTGATAGTCATTAAGACAAGTGACCATGTTTTTCTTAGGCTCCAGTATAATTGAAGCCTATGTGAAGAAGGTGGGTACCTCAGACTGCTGAAGTAAGAGGTTAAAGATATCAGTGAACATTACAGCCAGTTGATCAGCACAGGTGTTTAGTACTCAGCCAGGTACCCCATCTGGGCTGGATGCTTTCTGTGGGTTCAACCTCATGCAGAATGCCTTCATGTGTGCCTCAGAGAATGAAATCACAGGGTCATCAGGGGCTGTGGGAGTTCGTAAAGGTTCCTCCATGCTTTGACGGTTAAAGCGAGCATAGAAGGTATTGAGCTCATATGGGAACGAGACCTTGTTGTCACCTATGTCGCTTGGTTTCATATTGTAAGAGGTAATAGCAGTCAAGCCCTGTCACAGCTGTCGAGCATTGTTCAGTGATTCAAGTTTGGTCTGGCATTGTCACTTCACACATGAGATGCCTGTTCCTGGTTTGTATCCTACTGGGCAGTGACGCGACCAAAATTTCTGTGGAGTATAAAGCATCTTGCTCTATAAACACTCAGAAAGACATGTGTTGAAGCCAATACAAATACATACCCAGAGCATAAGTGCAATGAAACTTTGCCTTTTGCAACAGCTGCATGGTACATTATAAACATGACAAACACAAGTTGCATAAGATTAAATTAACATTAGCTGTTTTAAGTTGTTAGTAGAATGGAAGTGAAGATGAAAAATGAAATCTAAAGGCACGAAACTCTCCTCTCTCTAAGGGTATAATGGACGGGTGGGATTTTATTTAGGCTTGGCGTTTAATGTTGTTATCCTCAGGCTATTTTATATATGTATAATTATTAAGGATATGACAAAATACCTGAGATTGGACACGAGACTTTGAGATGTTGGAAATCCAGAGTGAGTTATTGCCCATTATGCCACTGGCATTTAGAGCAGCAATGAAGGCCCTCCATCTCTGGTGGTGTTGGGGTCTCCCTTCATCATGTCAGTAGCTTCCTCTCGGGAAATCCAGAGTGCCGCACACAAAATGGTGGAGGGGACTCAGTGTTGTGTGTGTAAAATATCAGTAATATTTGAGTGATATTGTAAATATTGTTTGATTAAGTATTCTTTGTTGTTTACATAATTCATTATGGGTTATATGTAAAAGTACGTGAATGGCATACATCATTATGTCACCACATCGTAACTGTGTCTCACTGATAGTAAAAACTAAACTATTCATGAGTTATTCCCAGCTCCCCCGTGTTTTCTTTTTGATTTAATTTCTGGAGTTACATAACAACACTAGGTAGGTCAGGCAGCATCTATGAATCCTTCCTGAGGAAGTTTGTTGGCCCAAAATGTCTATTCCCCTCCATAGATGTTGCCTGCCCACCTACCTCCATTGCCTTATGGCTATATTCACTGATGGGGAAGGCTTCATGAGTAAACCCTGAGGGAAAATCTGGAGCTAGAGTCCCTATGTTGAGTTCAACATTGACTGGCAGCTCCTGCGATGCTGCGATGCTAAACTGTATTGATCCACTTACGCAGTGAGCCCACACTCAGGTTGGAGGAGAAGCATCTTATATTCCGTCTGGGTAGCTTCCAACCTGATGGCATGAACATCGATTTCTTGAACTTCTGGTAATTGCCCCTCCCCACCTTCACCATCTCCCACTCCTGTTTCCCTCTCTTACCTTATCTCCTTAACTGCTCATTACCACCGTCTGGTGCTCCTCCTCCTTACATTTCTTCCATGGCCTTCTATCCTTTCCCTCTATCAGATTCTTCCTCCTCCAGCCCTCTATCTCTTTCACCAACCAACTTCCCAGAACTTTGCTTCACCCCTCCTCTCCTCCTGGTATCACCTTTTACATACTAGCTTCCACTTCTTCTTCCACTCCCCACAACTTCTTATTCTGATTTCTCCTCTTTCTTTCCAGTCCTGATGAACGGTCTTGGCCTGAAACATTGACTGCTTATTCTTATCCATAAATGCTGCCTGAACTTCTGAGTTCCTCCAGCATTTTGTGTGTGTTGTTTTGTATTTCCTGCATCTGCAAAATTTCTCATGTTTGTGGCCCCTACACACCTTTGCATCGAGAGGAGTTACCTGCTGCATGGGCAACAACTTACCGTCCATATCATACTAGCCCCATCTTGTTTATCAACTTCGACAACTATGCCTCATCATCCATGGTCAACCCTGACCAAACCAATGGAGGGGAGAGAGAGGGAGAGTGAGAGGGAGAGAGAGGGAGAGAGGGAGAGAGAGGGAGAGTGAGGGAGAGTGAGAGAGAGAGAGAGAGAGAGAGAGAGAGAGAGAGAGAGAGAGAGAGAGAGAGAGAGAGAGTGTGTGTGTGTTATCTGAGATCACCTTGGATTTTCTGGTAACATTGAATGAGAAAATGAAAGAAAATCCATGGGATTAATTAATTATCATCAGCACAAACACTATTTAATTGAATTGGAGTTAGTTTATTATTGCCTCATTTAATGAGAGAGCGTGAAAAGCATTTGTGTATGTGCCATCCAGACTGATTATTTCATACATAAGTACATTGAGGTAGTAAAGAGGAAAATAGAATACAGAATCTAGTGTTACAATTACAGAGAAAGTGCAGTAGAGATACACAAATAATGTGCAAGATCTATTATGTATGAATGATGTTCAATGTTAAGATTGTATGAATAAATGAATATTGTCCCATCATTGAAATGTTCCCACAACCTATGGGCTCACTTTCAAGGACTCTTCATCTCATGTTCTCAGTATTTATTGCTTATTTATTTATTATTTATTATTTATTTCTAGTTGCACTTGCAGTTTGGTGTCTCTAGCACACTGGTTGAGTGTCCTAATTGGTGCGGTCTTTCATTGAATTTACTATGCTTATTATTCTGTTATGGATTATTTGAGTTGTTGCCTATGTTGCTTGTTTTCACTTTGTAAGAGTTAATAGCATTCTAGCCCTGCCACAGCTTTTGAACATCCTTTTCAGCAATTCAAGTTTGGTCTGGCACTACCGTTTGCCTGTTCCTGGTTTGTACCCTACTGGGCAGTGACCCAACCAAAATTTCTGCAGAATGTATAGCATCTTGCTCTACAAACACCCAGAAAGATACATACAAATACAACTGAAATTCAGCGTAATTCATTAGTGACATATACTCTGCTGTATTTTTCAACACCCCGAGAAAGGTTACATCCATTCTTCTATCTTTGACATCCACCGAGCAACTGGTGTTCAGATGAGAGATCACAGATCTCAAAGATAATTAGTAATTTCATTGCCTTCAAGACATAATAGGGTGGGGAGGGTAGCAATGATGAGTTCAAATTGAACTTCAAGTTGATTGTCATAGGCATATGCACCCAGATTATAAATGCAATGAAAGTTTGCCTTTTGTAACAGCAGCACGGTACATTATAAACATGACAAATACAAGTTACATAAGATTAAATTAACATTAGCAGTTTTAAGTTGCTAGTAGAATGGGAGTGAAGGTGAAGAACAAAGTTTAACGGTGTGAAACTCTCCTCTCTAAGGAGGGATAATGGATGGGGAAAACTTTGTTTACGCTTGCTGTTCAATATTAGTATCCTGATGTTACTTAATATATGTCCTTAATATTAAGGATATGACAAAATCCCTGAGATTAGACACAAGAGATTTTGAGATGCTGAAAATCCAGAGTGAGTTACCACCTATTATGCTGATGGCATTTAGGGCAGTAATGGAGACCCTCCAACTCTGGTGGTGTTCAGGGCTTCCTTCATCATGTCAGTAGCTTCCTCTCGAGAAATCCAGAGTAACACACATAAAATGATGGAGGAACTCAGTGTTGTGTATATAATATATCAGTAATATTTGAGTGATATTGTAAATATTGTCTGATTAAGCATTCTTTGTTGTTTACATAATTCATTATGGGTTATATGTAAAAGTATGTGAATAGCATACAATATTATGACAGCACAACATAAGTTTGCATCTCGGTAATGGTTAACACAAACCTAGACATGAGTTATCCCCGGCTTTCCTTTTGATTAATTTCTGGAGTTACGTAACAGAAGGCTCAGCAGGTCAGGCAGCATCTATGGATACTTCCTGAGGAAAGTTGTTGGCTCAAAATGTCTATTCCCTGCATAGATGTTGTCTGCCCACCTACCTCCATTGCTTTGTGGCTATATCCGCCTATGGAGAAGGCTTCAGGAGTAAATCCTGAGGAAAAATCCGGAGCTAGAGTCTCTAAGGCAGTTCTATGTTGAGTTCAGCACTGACTGGCAACTCCTGCGATGCTGCGATGCCAAACTGTATTGATCTACTGCCGCGGTGAGGCCACGCTCAGGTTGGATGAGCAACACGTTATATTCCGTCTGGGTAGTCTCCAAACTGATTGCGTGAACATCAAATTCTCAAACTTCCAGTAACTGCACCCTCG
This sequence comes from Hemitrygon akajei, assembly GCF_048418815.1. Classification (NCBI taxonomy): domain Eukaryota; kingdom Metazoa; phylum Chordata; class Chondrichthyes; order Myliobatiformes; family Dasyatidae; genus Hemitrygon; species Hemitrygon akajei. The sequence goes on from NC_133129.1 coordinate 168,836,053, forward strand.
CTCCCTCCCCCCACCTTAATCATTTTTCATTCCTGTTTCTATCTCTCACTTTATCTCCTTACCCGCACATCACCTCCCTCTGGTGCTCCTCTTCCTTCCCTTTCTTCCATGGTCTTCTATTCTCTCCTGTCAGATTCCCCCTCCTCCAACCCTTTATCTCTTTCACCAATCAACTGCCCAGTTCTTTACTTCGCCCCTTCCCCTTTTCCCAGTTTCACCTATCACCTACCACCTTCTACATCTTCTTCCCCTCCCCACAGCTTCTTACTCTGACTTTTCATCTCTTTTTTCAGTCCTGATGAAGTGTCTCAGCCAGAAACGTCAACTGTTTACTCTTCTCCTTTGATGCTACCTGAGCTGCTGAGTTCCTCCAGCATTTTGTAAGTGGTGCTTTGGATTTCGTGCATCTACAAATTTTCTTGTGTTGTGGCCCCTCCGTAACCTTTATTCAGCAGCTACGTGGAGAAGGAGGGCCTGCTGCATGGGCAACAGCTTGCCCTCCATATCATACTAGTGCTCACTTGTGTATTGACTTCGGCAACTATGACGCACTATCAATGGTCAACCCTGACCAACGAGGGGCCACCTGTTACAGCCTGACCTGCTGAGTTCCTCCGTGTGTGTGTGACTTGAGATTAGGCAGTAACATCAATGAGAAAATGAAAGAATATCTACAGACACCATTTAATTGAATTGGAGTTAGTTTATTATTGTCACATTTAATGAGAGAGCGCAAAAAGCATTTGTTTGTGCCATCCAGACTGATCATTTCATACATAAGTACATTGAGATAGTAAAGAGGAAAATAGAATACAGAATCTAGTGTTACAATTACAGAGAAAGTGCAGTAAAGATACACAAACAACATGCAAACTCTATTATGTATGAATGATGTGTTATGTTAAGATGGCATAAATAAATGAATATTGCCCCATCATTGAAATGTTCCCACAACCTATGGGCTCACTTTCAAGAACTCTTCATCTCGTTTTCTCAATCTTTATTGCTTATTTATTTATTATTATTATTATTATTTCTTTCATTTTGAACTGGCACAAGTTGGTTCTATTATGGTTATTACTCTATTTTGGTTTTATTGAGTATGCATGCAAAAATGAACCTCAGAGTTGTGTATAGTGACATTTATGTACTTCGATAATAAATTTACATTGAACTTTGAAGTACTGCAAATGTTTTGTAATATTCATGTGGTGGATACAGCCCACATTTACAAGGAATGCTGAACTAACTTAAAAAAGGTATAGACTGACTTTCAAGAACTCTGCAGCTCAGTATCTTTTATTTACTTTTTAAAGCTTATTTGCACAATTGTCTCCTTTAGAACTTTGTCAGTGTTTATTATCTATAGTTTATCATAAATTCCATTGTATTTCTTTGCTTTTCTGTAAATTCCTGCAAGAAAATGAACCTCAAGCTAGTATTGTATATGGTGACATATCCATACTTTGATAATTAATTAATTTTAAAATTCTTGGTTCAGAACGCAGTTGTTCCATGAAACAAATTTCATATCCTCCTTATTCCATGGACACCAGAGGGAGCCAGATCTTTTCCTAATTTTGTGCTCCTGCTGAAAATATATTTAAGTTTGCCTGCCTTTCCTGCTTAGCTGACATATCTTGGCAGGGGAGCAACCGTGAATGGCAAGGCTTGTCTCCTACGTTAAGACTAGCCCATTGCACACAGGGTGTGTTGATACCTGTAATGTCGCAAATGCCGAATATTCTACTGCAAGATTTATGGGTGTGGAGGACTGCAGTACTTTTTTTTACCTTGATTTTCAATCAAGAAGAACAAATTCCTCCAGGGAGAAAGGATCATCACTCATATTCTATCTGGGGGTGTTTTTAATTATCTATATTTACTTATCAGTAATGGTGAAGGATAAAATTGCTTCTGATCTCTTTCAAAAGAGCTTAAACATGCCTCATAAAACAAATCTTCTTAGGTTGTGATGTTTGCAACTCCCACAGGAGGAATCTTATTATTTGTGCAGTAATTAATAGGCTCCACAATCGAACAGCGTTCAGAACAAAACCAATTAATTTTATTTCTTAGTTTCACATTACACGCGAGGTAAGTCACTTGTAAATCTTAGAATAGTTGTTTTACATGCAGGAAGGAACCTCTATATCCATCACCAGTGTTTGGATCGTGGTTATAATAGATCTCTACAAAACAGATTAGGAAAGCAATGAAAAACACAAAATGCTGGCAGAACTCAGCAGACCAGACAGCATCTATGGGAGGAGGTAATAACGACGTTTTGGCCCGAAACATCGTTATTACCTCCTCCCATAGATGCTGTCTGGCCTGCTGAGTTTTGCCAGCATTTTGTGTTTTTTATTTATTTCCGACATCTGCAGATTCACTCGTGTTGCCTTAGGAAAGCAACGCTTCATTTGAAAGTTCATCTCCACCTGGCACCTGAACAAAATAATTTCAATTGCAATCATGTTTTTAAAGCCCAATGCCATTTAGTCCACTGGACAGTTTGTGTCCATTCTTCAAGGTAAAGATTATAGACTAGCTTCATTTGTCACATGTACATCCAAATATATGGTGAAATGAATCATTTATGTTTGAGGATTATGTTGGAGGCAGCAAGTGTCATTTCTCTTCCAGCGCCAACATAGCATGCCCACAAATTACAAACGTGAATTGGTATGTCCACCCTAATTGACAATCCAGTTGACATTTTTGATTTTAAGTTAACAGAGAGAAGTCTTCTTATATGTACTTGCTTCTTTCCAAATTATCTCCCAGAGTAATAATTCCTGTGTTTGTTAGTTTTTTTGTAAAGGTGTGCCGGTGCAGAAAGTTGAGACAGGAATTTAAGTTGCCAAGTGGTCTGTATGCACAGTACTGACAGCATGGATACTGATTTATCAGCCCATTGTCGTGTACATTCTGCAGGATGGGGTCTACAACCTGCAGCAGGTCCTAATGAGGGGGCTCAGCCTGAAACGTCTACTGCTTATTCCTCTCCTGGCCTGCTGAGTTCCTCCATCTTTTTGTGCGTGTCGATCTGGATTTCCAGCATCTACAGAATCTCTTGTGTATATGCAGTGCTACTTGTGTCAGGGTGAAGAGAGCCTATGAATGATGGGCGTGTCTGGAAGTGTAAATTGAGTTTTGCAGCTAGTTACATATTTAGATGGTTATCTGAGGTCAGTGGTTCAGTCCCCTGGAAATGACACTGCACGGCCAACTCATGAGATTATTGAACTTCCAGCAGAACTATTTCTAAATTGGCAGGCTTGTCTCCTGGTGTTGATCACCCTGGTAATCAGGTCCCGTTGCTTGTATATACCATACCTCTCTCCTCCATTGCACCCCACCATCTCCTACGCTGGGAAGAATATGTTTTCAGAGTCAAATTTAATAGCACTGGCATATGTTGAGAATTTTGTTGTTATATAGCAGCAGTACATTGCAATACATAATAAAAATTATAAATTACAATGAGATGTGAGATATATTAAAAATATTAAATAAATAGTGTAAAAAGTGAAAAATATAGTGAGGTAGTGTTCATTGTCCATTCAGAAATCTGATGGCAGAGGAGAAGATGATAATGCCTGAATCGCTGAGTGTATGCCTTCAGTCTCCCGTACTCCTCCCTGATGGTAGCAATGAGAACAAGGCATGTCCTGGGGGAATTGGGTGCTTAATGATGGATGCCACCTTTTCTGAGGCATCATTCCTTGAAGGGGATGCTAGGGAGGCTAGTGCCCATGATGGAGCTGACTCAGTTTATAACTTTCTGCAGCTTATTTCGATCCTGTGCTGCACACTCCCCCACCCCTACCCCACACTATACCAGACGGTGATGCAGCCAGCTAGATTGCTCTCCATGGTACAAGTGTAGAAACTTTTGAGTGTCTTGCGTTTCTGATGTCAGAGACACAAAAGACAGTGGATGCTGGAATCGGGAGCAAAAAAGCACCTGCTGGAGGAACTCAGTGTTGAATCCTGGTGTTTTGTGATCCAGAGATTCTTCAGAAAGTCAATAACCTGTTGCTTATGGCCATTTTGTTAAGTGTTAAATGAGCAGAGAATAAATAAAGAAAAAGAGCAGAGAAAAAAAATGTTGTGGTCATCCTCGACAAAAACTAGCTGTGGGTAAAAAGATGTCAACATTCCATTGATAAGAATTAGCCGATAAAATGGACAGATTCAAGAGCTGCAGACACACCTGCTTCAGAAAAAAATAGAAAAGCAGACACACCACAATTACTGAAAAAATCTCTGAACAATTACACATGCAGAAGTGTTCATATAAAAATGTAAACAAGCAAGCATATGAAAGTTAAATTACAAGTAAAATAACAATTCTGCAACCCAATCCAAAACCAGCTTTTGAGGGGAAAATGGAATTGCAAAGTCCTTACAGCATGGATACAGGCCTATCATAAACACATGGATATAGCCCAACAGTTTGATACTCCTTGCAGTGAACATCACCAATAGCCTGAGCTGTTCCAACCACATAGATGTCACAGCCAAGAAAGATCACCATCGCTTTTACTTCATCAGGATGATAAAGAACTTTGGCCCTTACTGATTTGATTTTATTGATATAGAAAGAATCCTATCTGGATAAACAATGGCTTAATATAGCAACTGCTCTGCATATGACTGCAAGAAACTGCAAAGAGTTGTGGGCATGGCTGAGCTCCTCACCGAAACGAGCCTCCCCTCCATGGGCTCTGTCCATACTTCTTGCTGCCTCAGTAAATCAGCAAGCATCATCAAAGGCCCCACCTACCCTGGACATTCTCTGTTTTCCCTTTCTCCATCGAGTGGAATATACAAAAACCTGAAAGCACGTATTACTGGGCTCAAAGATAGTTTCCATCCCACTGCTAGAAGACTATAAGTCCATAAGACATAGGAGCAGAATTATGCCATTCGGCCATCGAGTCTGCTCCATGATTTGATTATGGCTGATTTACTTTCCCTTTCAACCCCATTCTCCTATCTTCTCCCTGTAACCTTTGATGTTCTTACTAATCAAGAACTTATCAACCTCCACTTTAAATGTACCCAATGACCTGGCCTCCACCATCTGGGTAAAGAAAATTCCTCTTCATCTCCATTCTAAAGCGATGTCCTTATATTCTGAGGCTGTGCCCTCTGGTCAAAGGCTCCCATACTATAAGAAGCATTCTCTCCACATCCCCTCTATCTAGGTCTTTTGATATTCAAAAGGTTTCATTGAGATCTCCCTCATTCTTCTAAACTCCAGTGAGAGCCATCAATCTTTTTTTTTTTGCGTTTCTTACTACCGCCTCAGCCTGCAAGTTAGTTGTTAAGGAATCTTGCACTAGGACTCCCAAGTCCATCTGAACTTCCAACTTCTGAATTTACTCTCCATTGAGAAAATATTCTACACCTTTATTCCTTTTACCAAAGTGGGTGATCGTATATTTCCCTCGCTGTATTCCATCTGCCACTTCTTTGCCCATTCTCCTAATCTGTCCAAGTCATCCTCCAGACATCCTGCTCCCTCAACACTGCCTGCTTCTCCACCTATCTTTGTATCAAGACTATTAAATTGGACCTCACAATCCACCTTACTATGATCCTGTACCTGCACTGCACTTTGTCAGTAGCTGTTACACTTTATTCTTCATTGTTATTGTCTTACCTTGTTCTACCTCAATGCACTGTGGAGTGGCGGGGTGGAGATACGTCTCTACTAAAGGAGGTGTAAGGCACTCCTTCCTTCTGCTAGCCTGCAGGACACCCTTGGGCAAGGTGTAGCACCTACTTAGCCCCCCCCCCCCCCCAACCCCGATCAGAGTCACATGAAGCCATGGGAGCAAGTGGTGGATGGTTGTATGAGCAGCTGGCGCATATTGCAAGTCCCAGTTATGCGACCACTGACACCAAGCAGACAGTCCCTGAAGAGTATTGATATGGCTGGGCTCACGCATATTGTAAAGACACTGCCCAGAAGAAGGCAATGGCAAACTACATCTGTAGAAAAATTTGCCAAGAGCAATTATGGTCATGGAAAGACCATGATTGTCTATGTAAATATAACATAGCACATAAAAACCAACAAAAGACCTGATCTGTATGAACAACTGCATCTCTTGCTTATCATTGTATCTCAGTTCATTTTATGATGCATTGTCTCGCTAGTAGTCAGATTGAGTTCTAGCTCCTATTCTGATTGGAGATCTGTCGCTCGTTAGAGGAGGGATACAAAGTTTAATTAGTGTCACAAAGTTGGCCATTTTCAGGAGTGCCCAGCCACCCACCACTGTGGCTGGGGCTAGCTAGGTGCAGAAAATGGCAAGCAAGTGACTTCATACAACCGGCAATAAAACCAACAGACACAGGTCGATCCCTTCTGGACCTAGTTTATTATCACTGCGATATGTTGTGAAATAGTTGCTTTACAGCAAGATTACCAAAAGTTGTAAAAATAAATAAATAGCATAAAAGACGAATAATGAGGCAGTATTGATGGAACATTCAGAAATCTGATGGCGGAGGGGACTAAGCTGTTCTTAACGTGATGAATATTTAAGAATGGCTTTTTAAAACTTTAGGCTCCTGTACTCCTTGTTGTGATCCCCAAGGTTGTTTACAGCTGTGTCAATTTAACCCAGATATGGATACTTATTCTGGTATTGGACGATCTTTGAAGGCAATGCTCATTAATCGATTTTGAAAGAGAACTCTCAGGGTTAAGCAATAACAGGCTAGAAATGTATGAGGAAACGGGTATAAATTGTCTTCTTTTGCACATTAGTTGTTTGTCAGTTTTTGTTTGTGTGTACTTTTTTGTCCTACTGTAAATACCTGCAAGAAAGTGAACCTCAGGGTAGTTTATGGTGACATATATGTACGGTACTTTGATAATAAATTTACTTTGAACTTTGACAGGAAAGAGTGCTCCTCTTAGGGAGGTCTTTAATGAAGGATGGGTTGCCTAGGACATGACAACAGCTCTGGTGCATAAACTTGATTCTATTGTGTTTCTTTGTTCTACTGTGATTGCCTGCAATGAAATTAAACTCAGGATAACATACATGTACCTTGATAATAAATTTACTTTGAGCTTTGAACTTGCTTGTTATAAAAATATTAAAAGCCTTGAGGATTAAACAAGCCACATAAGTAGATATTTTTATATCCTCTGCATTAGCACAGCCTGGCCTGTTATTTGTAACATAAACACAAGAGATTCTGCAGATGCTGGAAATCCAGAGCAACACACACAAAATGCTGGAAATTAATGAACAGTCAACGAGTCAGTCTGAGATCCCTTATCAGGATGATAACACTTGCAGCATAATACACTTTTTTGTCATCTTATTACCCCATTAACAACCCATCTCCCCAGTCTCCTTTGCTTCAGCCTATTAAGATACCTCCTTTACCTTACCCATCCCTCTGCCTCATCTTCTCTGCAACTTAAAATAATTTTTTTCTCCCTCTCTGTTCTAATTCTGATGTAATGAACTTTGACCTGAAAGCTGCACTGTTCCTCTTCCCACAAATGCTGCCGAGTGTTTCCTGCATGTGTTTGTTTACAGATAGATGTCTGGACAGACAGCAAAAGACTTGGTAAAACTGGTACTTTCTCAGGAGCATCGTAACGGAGGAAACTGGAGATGTTTAAGGAGGGAATTCCAGAGTTTGAACCTTCTGCTGCTGAAGATGCCGAACAATTGATTTCCAGGATAAGCCATTGGTCAGATTTGGAGAATCTCAACACCCTGGAGAGCTGCAGGAGACACCAGAATGGCAGACAAGACCTAATCAGCCACATAGCCTAACTCTGCTCCTATGTCTTATGGTCCTTTAAGTTAAGGGGAGGGAAGTTCAAGGGGGATATTAGAGGAAGGTTTTTTACTCAGAGAGTGGTTGGTGCGTGGAATGCACTGCCTGAGTCAGTGGTGGAGGCAGACACACTAGTGAAGTTTAAGAGACTACTAGACAAGTATATGGAGGAATTTAAGGTAGGGGGTTATATGTGAGGCAGGGTTTGAGGGTCAGCACAACATTGTGGGCCGAAGGGCCTGTAATGTGCTGTACTATTCTATGTTCTATGTTTAACACCGGAGTGTCCACCTCTGTCTCCCTCATTCAGCTTGTAAATTTCTTTCACACAGCCTCTGAGCAATCCCCTGCCACTGTCCATGATGCCCTGTGATGGTCGGTAAATGAAACTCAATGATAGACAATGATAGGCAACGAAATAATTTCCACTGACAGACAATAAACGGTCCAGTGATGGATAGAAATTGAGACGCAGTGATAGGTAATAAGGTGTCCAGGCATGGGCAATAAATGATGTTGAGTAATGCCACAACCTGAGAATAATTTTCAGGAAACAGCCGACATCTGATGTAAAGCATCAATCAGAATGTTTCGAAACTTATTGTTAGGAAGACAATAATAATAAATTATAATGCTCACTTCACATCAAAAATATCTCAAGGCACAGGAGCATGTCCAAATGAAATCTTACTCTGAGCCATAGATATCAGGGCAGACAACTCAAAGATTGGTGAAAGTGATATATTTTAAGGAACACCATTCAGGAGGAAAAAGTGGTTGAAACTAGGGATGTTTTGGGAGAGAATTCAACAGAGAAAAATTGCATGCTAAAGGCACAACCACAAATGACAGAAAAACTAATTTGGGTGTGACCAAGCAAACTGATTTGAAGGAACTTAATATTTCAGAAAGCAAGAGGAGGTTAAAAAGGTAGAGATATGTCATAAATTGATTTGAAAACAACGAAATGAGATGTTTAGAAGTAACAAGAGCATGGATGAAGGTTATGTAGTGAATGAGTTAGAACAGGGTGAACCAGGTTATATAGAAGTAGGCAGCCCACAGATGGAATAGATACAAATCGAATATTCAGTTCATCCTAATCCCTTTACAATGTGATGTATGCACTCACTGACTGCATTGAGAGATATCAGATCAGTATCTGACCTTCAGTTATACTTGAGTCTGTTCTTTTGCCACTTGTAAGTAGAGAGCACAAAACAGACACAAGGAGAAAAGGAGATACATAACTACAAGCTCTCCATGATGTATTTATTAATACACTGTGACTGCCTGTTTGCTCTTTTTATCCAGCATGGGGTAAAGCTGTCCTCACCAGTGAGAACATCTTCACAGAGTGCTGTCGCAAGAAAGCAGCATCCATCGCCAGGGACTCTCCCACCACCCAAGTCATGCTCACTTCTCACTGTCACCATTAGGAAGAAGGTACAGAAGCCTCAGGACTCACAGCACAAGGTTCAGGAACAGTTATAACCCCTCATAAACTCTCATGGATCATTGTCTCCTGTTTCTGAACATTCTAATATGATGTAAACAGGACAGTAGCCTTGGACATGATGTCCGTCAGAAACCCACTCACATGGACTTATACCTCAACAGTAACAGCCACCATCATGCCTCCCAACATAGAGTGGTTCTTCCTATTTTAATTAACTGTGCATAAACTATTTCAGACCTAGAGAATCTCCCCAAGGAAATAAGACAATCATGCACGACATTTTACAGAATGACTACAAGGCGAAAGAAATCAATCAGCCCCTTAAAAGGGCTGACAGAAAAAATAGGAAACTTAACAATGAGGAGAAATCTGTCACTACTGCCTGTCTTCTCTGTATTTCCACGGTTTCTAGAAGGATCGCCAGGATCCTGAAGAAATACTGGATTAATACCTTCCACAAACCTGTAAGGAAGCTCAAGCCACAGCTTATGCAGGTCAAAGATGACCTGGGACTTAGATGACTGGAGTTTACAGGATTCCCTGTGAATGCGGATCAGCATATAATGGCTAGGTGGGACACACAGTGGAAACCTGAATCAAGGAACACAGGAGGTGTATCCGTTTGGGTTACCCAGAGAGATCATTGGTAGCAGAACACTGCATTCACAATAGATATAGGATTAACTGATGGCACAAAACTACTGTGCTGTGCTAATGGCTTTTGGGATCACCTGGTGAAGGAAGCCATTGAGATAAAACAAGAGGAAAAGAATTTTTACAAAGATGAAGATCCCGCTCTAAGTAAGAACTAAAAATCAATAAGGTGGGAGAACAGAAACCTGATTGGATGAGGACTAACCAATCAAGAGTGATGGACTACTGGGGTATAAATACCACTGGCCTAGACTTACCCAGGCATTATCCCTGAAGAAGTTGGCAGAGTTTCTCATCGAACATTGTTGTAATTGACACCTGTACCCGGCTTGAAGCTCAAGAAGGGTTTATTCTGAAGAGTGAACTTCAACTCTCACATGAAACATTATTTAATTTAATTCCATTTCACTGATGACATTTTTTAAGGCCTGTAAAATAGGTTTCAAAGGTATTAATTCAAATTCCTATTGAAATCTTTTCAACATGCTTCATTAGCAGGTGACAATGATTAAGATCGGGCGATTGGGTAGTATAGTAGTTAGTGTAACCTTTTACAGAGCAAGCAATCAGCTTTCAAATCTCACTGCTGTCTGAAAGGAGTTTGTATATAGGCTTCTTGTCGAGCCTGAAGGGAATTATGGTGTTGCATCCAGGAACAGCATTCTCACATAAGCATCCTTGCTCTCCAGATCTGTAAGGACGGCGTGTAGAGCAGTGGCTATTGCGCCATCTGTCGATTGGTTGTGTCGGTAGGCGAATTGTAGGGGTCCAGTGTGGGTGGTAGCATGCTGCAGATGTAGTCCTTGATCAGCATCTCAAAGCATTTGCTTATTATTGAGGTGAGTGCACCAGGATGCCAGACGTTCAGATGTGTTACCTTGGTCTTTCTAGGCACAGGAACAATGGTGGATGTTTTGAAGCAGGAGGGCACCCTACACTGGGAGAGGGAGAGATTAAAAACCTCTGTAAGTACACCTGCTAGTTGTGCCGTGTACATCCCGATTACCCACCTTGGGAGGAAAAGAAAAATAGAATGCAGAATTAAGTGTTACAGCTTGTTGGAGTGGTTCTCTTCACACCATGTCATTTGGCTCCTTATCTGTTCCTGCTTTCTGTTTCATCTTTGTCTGAGATTGTTGCATTCAACTGGTTAATTGTTATTTTCTTTGCAGCTTAACAATTAATTACCTGCTTGTCTTTCTATACAATTACTTATATACATGTACCTATTTAATATGCTTCCTCGTGGTCACTGTATGTATCTGCAGTTGTTCCCCTGGTGGTTACTGTTGTATGTTTCCAGAGCCTTCTCTAGTGTTGCATTATTTGAATAGGGATTATCAGATTGGTTAACTCTTAATTAGGAATTTGAATGGAATGTTTCTTACCTATGGAGGCACAAGAAGTGTCAACTGTGTTGTTCCACCTTCTTTTTCCTTTAGTCTTTTGTCTTTCTTTTCTCAGTTTCTAGACTTTTGCAGCTCTACATTTCCAATTCCTATTGCTCTCTTTACGCTTATTAAAAGGATCATGAAAAAACAAGTTTCATGCCTCTTTCCTGACTTTCAAAAGAACCTTGGATTAAAAATATCCAAATCCAGTAAGATCTAGCTAACTACATGGGAAAGGGAGGGTTTGTCATCTGCAGACTTATGCAGGGGGTTAGAGCAAAATCTGGTTATGCTTTCATGAGTGTACAGAGAGTAGGGAAGGGGGCAGTGGAAGAAGTCTTGAGGGGCACTGGTTCTGAGGATATTGATTGCAGTCTGTTGGTCAAGAAGTTAAGAATCTAGTTGCAGAAGTTTGTGAAGAACCTGAGAGCTAAGAGTTTGGGGATGCATATATTTGGAGTTATGGTGTTGAAGGCAGAATGAATAAATCAGACTTTTGCACCCTCAATTTGGAGGTTACTTAAAAATTGTTTATAATTTTATCTTCTCAACCTTCTCTAACTTTATCAGATGTATGAAGGACAATGGCCTGGGTGCGGGTCTATGGGACTAGGTAGAATAATAGTTTGATATGGACTAGATGGGCCAAAAGGCCTGATTCTGTGCTGTAGTATTCTATGACTCTACAGTTACCACACAATATAACAGGTTATGCTGTCAGGGAAGAGGTGGTTGAGGATGTGTTAACATATCCCAGGATAAGTCATACACTACATGTATCCCTGCTGACTTTCATTCAGTCTATGTCCTTAAGCTGACATTGTTACCTTCCTCTAAAGTTCTTGGCAGCATTGCCCTGCTACAAATTTAAGTGCCATGCAGCTCCTATTGTAGACCTTTCTCTTCTGCCTCTGCTCCTTCGTACATCAGTGTTCAGTTATCTTGGTCTATACATCCGGAAGTAACAAGTGTGGGGTATTGCACTTTGGAAGGACAAACCAAGGTAGAACATACAAGGTAAATGGTAGGACACTGAGGAGTGCAGTAGAACAGAGGGATCTGGGAATACAGATACATAATTCCCTAAAAGTGGCATCACAGGTAGATAGGGTCGTAAAGAGAGCTTTTGGTACACTTGCCTTTATAAATCAAAGTGTTGAGTAGAAGAGTTGAAATGTTATGGTGAGGTTGTACAAGACATTGGTGAGGTTGAATTTGGAGTATTGTGAGCAGTTTTGGTCACCTAATTACAGGAAGGATATTAATAAGGTTGAAAGAGTGGAGAGAAGTTTTACAAGGATGTTGCCAGGACTTGAGAAACTGAGTTACAGAGAAAGGCTGAATAGGTTAGGACTTTATTCTCTGGAGCATAGAAGAATGAAGGGAGATTTGATAGAGGTATATAAAATTATGATGAGTATAGATGGAGGGAATGCAAGCAGGCTTTTTCTACTGAGGCTGGGGGAGAAAAAAACCAGAGGACATGGTTAAGGGTGAAGGGGAAAAAGTTTAAACGGAACATTATTGGGGGCTTCTTCACACAGAGTGGTGTGAGTGTGGAATGAGCTCCCAGATGAAGTGGTAAATGTGGCTCACTTTTAACATTTAAGAAAAACTTGGACAGGTACATGGATGAGAGGTGTATGGAGGGATACGGTCCAGGTGCAGGTCAGTGGGACTAGGCAGAAAAATGGTTCGGCACAGCCAAGAAGGGACAAAGGGCCTGTTTCTGTGCTGTAATGTTCTATGGTTCTAATCTTTTCACAACATCTTACCCAGCAGTAAAAACCCCTTCTTCTAGTACACCTTATTGATCAACCCAACATGCATTTGAGTTTGACATCTACTCCCCATGAAACATACTGATGCAAGGTGAAATGTTTAAGTGGAATATGAGAGGGTGCTTCATTACTCAGACCATGGTGAGAGTGTAAAACGAGCTGCCAGCAGAAATTTGGATGCAGGTTCACACAGAGAAGTTTAGATAAGTACACGGGGTATGGAGGGTGCAGGCTGTGGTGGGAACTCTAGGCAGATTAATAGTTCACCACAGACTAGAGGATCTGAAGAGCCTGTTTCTATGCTGGACTGCTCTATAACTCATGAATAAGTTTTTTAATTTTGCTTTTTGTCTCATGTTCTGATGGCCTTGCTGTTAACTGTCCATATGTGATTGCCCAAGAACGAAAGATTGTCATATATACACTCATAAGTTGGATCACAATGTCAAAGGGTCATTTAGCCTCAGTGATCATGTACTTTAAAGCAGATTATCAGTCAGCATGTGTCCAATACTTAAGATATGGCACTTGGACGACATAAGTGCAATGGATATTCACTGTGGGGGAAATAACAGGTGAAGTGCCAAGGTGACAACATCTGGGTGAACTACAGGAAGATTAAGGATGTTTACAACATCTGCGAAGATAAACGGTAGGAAACCTTTGGCCAGGTCTCTGCTGTTGCTCATATGTGGACAACTTAAACTTTGATTGCTGATATAATACAAGAAGCATCAAGACAAGCACTTGATTTGCCAAGCTACAGAAGGCTATGAGGACAAACGTGCTTAAATGAGATGTGTGTAGGTATGTACAATAGCCAGCATAGACATTGTGGGCTGAAAGGCCTACTTCTATTTTTTATGACTTTGTGCCACACTTTGACTCCAATAACTACTGGACATTTATCTTATTATTAATACTTCATGCTGAAACCGAAACATCAGAGGCAGTAAATCCAAAACATTAAGGGACTTTGGGACCATTGTAAAACTGCGAAGGCTATCCAAGGATTTAGTGGTGATGAATTAATATAGTGAAATTTTGGCCCTCAGATATGGTAGTGAGTTTGTGAAGGCCTAAAATTCACACAGATATTTTACAGACAAGGTTATGAGAGAGATCAGTAGATATTCATTTGGTCTCTAAGATCTGCAGTCTTCAAACTCGTGGCAGTTTCCTTATTGAAGGAGAACATGGGAACATAAGAAGAGGGAACTGGTGTATTATAGTTTCCGACCTGTGTTCTGCCATTAAAGAAGAAACTGGCCTTTCATGTAGCTCAAGCCCGCATTTCTATTTAATCCTTACATCAATAAATCTCACTTTTAATCGAAGCATATCAGACCAGAGAATGGTCAGAGAATTCCAAAGATGTACAAACCTCTAGTTCAAGAAATTTCTCTTCGCTCATTCTTATTTTTTGATCATTCTCTCTCGTTCCAGATTCATCAAGTTAAGTTTGCCATCTACCCTATTAATCCCTCTGAGAGTGAGATGACTTCCAAGTCATTAAAACAGCAAATTTCACTCAGTGGCTACTTTATTAGGTAGCTCCTGTGGCGACTGAGTGTTTATTCATTGTCTACTGCTATTGTAACCCAACCACTTCAAGGTTCGATGGGTTGTGCATTCAGAGATGCTCTTCTGCACACCACTGTTCCAGCATGGTTACTTGAGTTATTTTTGCCTTCCTGTCTGCTTGATCCAGCCTGGCCATTCTTCTCCGACCTCTCTCATTAACAAGGCATTTTTGCCACAGAGCTGCCATTCACTGGATGCTGTTTGGTTTTTTTTGCATCATTCTCTGGAGACTGGTGTGCGAAAAAAAATCCATGGAGATCAGCTGTTTCGGAAATACTGAAACCGCCCAGTTTGCCACCAACAACCATTCCACAGTCAACATAACTTAGATCACGTTTCTTCCCCATTCTGATGCTTGGTCTGAACAACAACTGGACCTCTTGACCATGTCTGCATGCTTTTATGCATTACATGCACTGCCCCATGATTGACTGATTTGATATTTGCATAATGAGCAGGTTACAGGTGTACCTAATAAAGCCTGCACTGAGTGTCAACTGATCTTTCAGAACCAAGAAAAGTCCCTCTTTCCACGAGACTATCAATGGAACTGTTTTTGAACTTATTTATGTTTTGGGACATGGGTGCTTTTGAACCAGCCTCATTGATTGCATCCCTAAATACAATGAGAGAGCAGAGATGAGTGGTTCCTTTGACCACTTTTGTATTTTTGTTAACATTGTTCCCTCGGTGCTTTTGGGGGGGGGGTGGAATTTCAGGTTTAAGACCCAACGATAATATTTTTAAAAAGGATTATTTTCTGTATATTCCAAATTTTGGACTGTGTGCAATCTGCATGTGTTAGTACTCCCCCATGACTACTTCCCTCATTCTTCTTGGCTGTAGAGGGCTTAGGACATGCCAGATTATTTTGTAAATGGTATTCAGTACAACCACAGTGCAGCATTGGGACATGGAATGAATGTTGAGGGTGGTGGTTTAGATGGTGATTAAATAAATTGATTTGTCAGAGATGCTGCTGAGCCTTTTGAGCATTGTTGGTGCAGTCAGACAGATGATATCCCATTGCACTTCTGCCTTGTGTGTGCTTGTAAGGAATGCTAGGGAGTGAATCAATCTCCTTTGAAGTACTGCCTCTAGACAAGTATATTATTTCCTAGGTGTAGTTTCACAAACAACCAGTGCAATTGCAGCAAATCTTTTTCTCCCTAGCCCTCCAGATCTCTGGCCAACAATCCACCTGCCTTCTTAATTCTCTCATGAACCAGGACATCTACCTTCTGAAATAAAAAACAGAAGTATCAGGCAGACGTTGAAAGAGAAACGGCGTTAATGTTTCCAGTGGCCAGAACTGAAAAAAAATGTAAGAAAAACAACCACTTTAACCTAGAGTGAGGGTGGGGGTGATAGTTGAACAAAGGGGTTAGCTCTGAAAGAGTGAAGCCGGGGTTGCTATGGCGATCAAGTGCTGCACAAAGAAAATAATCTGAAAACTCTTGCCTCACAGGAAGGTGTAGATGAATGTAAAAGCTTTAAAAGCAGTGCAGAGAAGGTTTACCAGGATGCTGCTTGCTGTAGAGATTGTCTTATGAGGAAAGGTTAAGTGAACTAGGGCTTTTCTCTTGGGAGTCAACTTGAGAGAGGTGTATAAGATTACGAGAGGCATAGATAGAATGGACAGCCAGCGTCTTTTTCCCAGGGTATCAAGGGCCAATACCAGAAGATAATCCATTTGGGGCAAGTGGAGGGATGTTTAGGGAAGATGTTAGACGTAGGCTTTTTAAACACAGAGAGAGCTGGGTGCCTGGAACACACTACCTGGGTGGTGGTAGAGGCAATTACAGTAGGGACATTTAAGAACTCTTAGATAGCA
Organism: Hemitrygon akajei; assembly: GCF_048418815.1. Classification (NCBI taxonomy): domain Eukaryota; kingdom Metazoa; phylum Chordata; class Chondrichthyes; order Myliobatiformes; family Dasyatidae; genus Hemitrygon; species Hemitrygon akajei. Next base: position 168,852,580 of record NC_133129.1, read on the forward strand.
CATGGGCTTACAAAAAAATGGAAGATTATGGGCTGTTCAGGGGGGATGTGTTAGTTTGATAGGTCGAGTAGTTTTACAGGACATAGGTTGAGGGACCTGTACTGTGCTGCACTGCTCTATGGTCTATGTTCCAAATTCTCCCTATTCGGGATAGTCCACTGTCCTATCTGTCCCTCCCTCAACCTCCCTGAAATTTAAGAACACACTAACCGTAGTTTCATATTTGTTTTGATGTGAGCTTTGATTTGAAGTGTTAAATTAGCCAGATGTTGCCTGTTAAGCTGAATGTTTCCATCATTTCTTTGTTTCTATTTCAGATTTCCATTGTATAATTTTAGGATTTTCAATTACAGTTTATTTTGTCATGAATTAGAACACCCTGCCTTGTACACACCCACAGTTATTGTCCTATTATCATTTATGAGCGATCTAGCTTTTGTAATTTTTCTATTAAAATGAATAACTATACGTTTTCCCGCACAGTATTCCATATGATTCCACTCAGCTTGTATGAAGACCCTTTGCATCCTCCTTTCTGTTTAGTTTCCCACCTGCCTTTGTGTTCTTATCAAACTTGAGCACATCGTTATATTTTTTCACCCAGATCATTAACATACATTGTGAACAGAGAAAATGCCGAAACTAATGCCTGTGGCAGTGCACTGGTAAAGGGTCTATCAAGTAGAAAATGACACAATTATTTCTGCCTCAGTTCTCAGTCCTTTAACCAAGCCTCTATTCATGGGAGTAAGTTCCTCCCAGTCAGGCTTATTGGATCAGACTAAAAAGATTTTTATCTGACAGTTCCATAGGGAACCGTAGGCTACTTGCAGTGCTTATTTCTGACTTATGTCTCTTCACATTGCAATGTAAATATCTGAGACAAGGTGGAGGCCACTTGCTGGTGCATATCAGCTCCCACTCAACCTTGCTGCTTGGTGAAACATCCAGTCCTTAAACTTTATGGCTGGTTTATCTAGCACAGGCCACTCGGAAAAAGTAAATGCAGGCGACTTTACTTTGATGCTGCATTAATTAATTTATTGAACTTAAATGTGTGTAATTGGTGAATTTTTATTTCTTAAAACTTTTATAATTTTTTAGAAGTAATAGCTGGCCTCCCTGCCCCAGTTATACATAAGTTTATATGTTTCGTTGATGCATTCTATTTATAACTGTTATTTTCTTTGCATAAAAGTCCTCAGTCTAATGTTTTAGGAAAGTATTAACCAACTAAAAAGCAACCTGATTTAAACACATACAAGAGAACAATTTGTTGAAATGTGCATTAGTATGTTATCCCTATCTAATCCTGTCTTAAAACCTCACCAAGAGCTTCAATCTGGTCTCTTGTTCACTTTTTTCATTGCCCAGCATTGACAAACATTCATTCAGCATCCTAAATGACCAAATCTCCTCTAAACCTTCTGTCTCTAATTCTCTTTCTTCTATTATGTTTCTCTTCAAAATCTCTCTGACCTACTGTATCCTAAAATCTTTTCTTGTGATTAGGTCAGATTTTGACTGGTAATGCCTTGCGATATTCTTATTTATCCAAAAGTACTATTTAAATAAAATATTGTTGCTAATTATAATAGCAAACTTTGTGAATATTTTATTATGATGTTTCCTGGACATGCCTTTGTGAAGGGCAGATTGTGCCTTATGAGCCTGTTTGTGTTGTTTGAGGGAGTGACAAAACAAATGGGTGAAGGTAGAGAAGTGGATGTGATGTATATGGATTTTAATAAGGCATTTGACAAAGATCCCCATGATAGGCTCATTCTGAAAATCAAAGAGGCATGGATCCAGGGAAATATGGCTGTGTGGATTCAGAACTGGACTGTCCATGGAAGGCAGAGGGTGTTAGTAGATGAAATGTATTTTACCTGGAGTTTGGTGACCAATAGTGTTGTGCAGGGATCTGTTTTGGGACTGCTTCTTTTAGAGATTTTTATAAGTGACTTGGATGTGGAAGTGGAAGAGTGGGTTATTAAGTCTGAAGATGACGCAGAGGTTGGTATACATGGTTAAACAGGACATTGATAGGAGTCCTGGATGGAATTCAATCCGGAAAAGTGACAGATGGAATTCAACTCAAAAAAATGTGAAGTGATACACCTTGAAAGGTCAAACTTAAAGGCAGAGAACAAAGTTGATGGCAAGATTCTGAACAATGTGGAGGAAAAGAGAAATCTTTTGGGTTCCATGTCTATAGATCATTCAAAGTTTCTGCAGAAGTTGATAAGGTTGTTAAAAAGCCATATGGTGTGTTGGCCTTCATTAGATGGAAGATTGAGTTCAAGAGCTGTGAAGAAATGTTGCAGTTCTATAAAATCCTGAGAGCTTTGTGTTCAGTTTTGGTCATCTTATAATAGGAAAGATGTGAAAGCTTTAGAGAGGGTACAGAGGAGATTTACTAGGATGCTGTCAGGTTTAGAGAGTATGTCTTATGAGGAAAGGGTGAGTGAGCTAGCACTTTTCTCTTTGGAGTAAAGGAGAATGAGGGATTACTTGATAGATGTGTATAAGATGATGAGGCATAGATAGAGTGGACAGCCTGCACCTTTTTCTCAAGGTGGCAATGGTTAATATATGAGAGTATAATTTTAAGGTAATTGGAAGAAAATATAGGGGGATATCAGAGGTAATTTTTTTGCACAGAGAGTGTAAAGCACATGGAACTCACTGCCAGGGGTTGTGGTAGAGGCAGATACTTCAGGGATATTTAATAGACTCCTGGATAGGTGCATGGATAAAAGAAAAATGGGGAGCTATGTGGAGGGAAGCATTAAATTGATGTTGAATTGGTTGAAAGGTCAGCACAAAATCATGGGAAAAGGGCCTGTTCTGTGATGTACTGTTCTATGTTCCAAAGCACACATCAGTTTTCCCCAGTGGATTTGAGGAATAAAGAGGAATTGAGGCAAATGTTTTTCCACTCAGGGAGTGAAAATATCTGGAGTTCAGTGCCAAAAAGAATAGTAGGGACAGAAGCCCTCATCACTTTAAAAAAACATATCTGGATAAGTATTTAAACTATTGTGATCTCCAAGGCAATAGAGCTAAACTTAGGAATTGTAGTTAGCATAAACAATAGTTTTACATCGTTATTATATAAGAGGGAAAAGGTTTCCTTGTGTGCTGCCATTTTGTTTTAAGTATATGATTCTATGGTTTATTGAACCTCAAGACCTTTAAACTCAAAGTAAGGCTCCAAGGTCCAAGAAACCACTAGCAGGATAAATTAATCAAAATATGTTTTTTTCCCCAGACTGAAGCATTGAGACCTTAATCACACTTTCACAGTTAGCTACAATTCCTGCTACTGTCTCTAAGGAGTTTGGACTTTCTCAATGTGACCACATGGGTTTACGCTGGATGTTCCAATTTCCTCACACATTCCCAATATGTACGGTTAGGGTTAGTGAGATGTGGGCATGCTATGTTGGCATCTGAAGCTTGGTGATAATTATGAGCTACTTTGCATAATCCTCGCTGATTTAATTTGACTATCATCCGGTAGCACTCACATCTACAGTGATGAAATGCTTTGAGAAGTTGCAGAACCTGGGCCTCTGTACCTTCCTCTGCAATTGGATCTTTGACTTCCTAACCAGAAGACCACAATCTCTGTGGATTGGTGATAACATCCCCTCCTTGTTGACGATCAATATTAGTGCACCTCGGGGTGTGTGCTTAGCGCACTGCTCTACTCGCGAGATACCCATGACTGTGTGGCTAAGCATAGCCCAATTACCATCTATAAATTTGCTGACAATACAACCATTGTTGGTAGAATCTCAGGTGGTGATGAGAGGGCGTACAGGAGTGAGATATGCCAACTAGTGGAGTGGTGCCGCAGCAACCACCTGGCACTCAACGTCAGTAAGATGAAAGAGCTGATTGTGGACTTCAGGAAGGGTAAGATGAAGGAGCACATACCAATCCTCATAGAAGGATCAGAAGTGGAGAGAGTGAGCAGTTTCAAGTTCCTGGGTGTCAAGATCTCTGAGGATCTAACCTGGTCCCAACATATCAATGCAGTTATAAAAAAGGCAAGACAGCAGCTATACTTTATTAGGGGTTTGAAGAGATTTGGTATGCCAACAAATACACTCAAAAACTTCTATAGATGTACCATGGAGAGCATTCTGACAGGCTGCATCACTGCCTGGTATGGGGGGGGGGGGTGTACATAAATAGATAAATAATTATTATTATTAATAGGTAATTAATAAATAGACTGAGGAAACAATTTAAGGCCATTCCTATAAACTAAGTACAGGACTGAAAGAAGCTGCAGAAGGTTGTAAATCTAGTCAGCTCCATCTTGGGTATTAGCCTACAAAGTACCCAGGACATCTTCTAGGAGCAGTGTCTCAGAAAGGTAGCATCCATTATTAAGAACCTCCAGTACCCAGGCCTTGACCTTTTCTCACTGTTACCATCAGGTCGGAGGTACAGAAGCCTGAAGGCACACACTCACCGATTCAGGAACAGCTTCTTCCCCTCTGCCATCCGATTCCTAAATGGACATTGAACCCTTGGACAATACCTCACTTAAAAAAAATATATATAGTATTTCTGTTTTTTGCACGATTTTAATCTATTCAATATGTGTATACTGTATAAAGTATACTGAATAAGATTTATTTATTATTATTATTTTTCTTCTAGATTATGTATTGCATTGAACTGCTGCTGCTATGTTAACAAACTTCACGTCACATGCCGGTGATAATAAACCTGATTCTGATTCTGATTTGATGCCACTGACGAATTTCACTGTATGTTTCGGTGTGTACGCATGACAAATAAAGCTAATCTTTAATCCGCTCAGTAGATTAGACCACCTCATTGGCATGTCTGACACTAGACCAGTAAAACAGTCCCTCTATTCCAAGTTCTGTGACAGGAAGAGATTAATAAATAGACTGAGGAAATAATTTACGACCATTCCTAAAACGTAAGAAATGCAATATTTTTACCACTTCCTATGAGACCCTGCCCTGAAATCACTCAAATTGGAGGAGGAGCATTTGGGTTGCTTATAAGAGCCTTGAGTGTTCATGTCCAAATCCTGTAGAAGATTAGTGCAAATATTAGAAAGAGTGTCTGCCAGGCAAACTCCTACCCACCCAGTGGCACTCTCAGTAGATTTCACATAGGGCTCTCAGTCACCTCAGAACCCACAGAACTACAGCGGAAGCGACTCATGCTTGATTCCAAGGGACTGCCAATGAAGAAAGTTTTACCAGAGAGCTTTCAAACTCTATTGAACCATAGCTCATTAAAATAACCTGCGCTCAGGATTGGGGTGAAGGGGCAAATGAAACAGGAGCTGCCATCTGATTCCTAAATGGACCTTTGCTGGTGATGATGGAAAAATGACATCATCATGATGTTTACAAAACAAACCGCACGGCGCAATACGCTGATAACTTGTTTGGTGCACCCTCGCCAATAATTCACTTGATCTTAGAATTTGGATCCCACATACTTCCAGAGGCGGTATGACAGAAAACGTAACTGAAGAGGCACAAATCTGCAACTTCCATTATCCAATACACAGCAGAAGATCGAATGCCTGCTGAGTAAAGAAACGCTGGCCATGATATCATCTGGGCATATTTCTCATTGTTTCCAGTTACCCAGATCCATTGAAGGACCAACTTATTTCACAAGAAGCAAAACGAATTCTAAAAGTCACTTGATATGTCTCCTGCTGGGCACAAAATACAGAAGTCAAAAATGACTTGCAATTCAGAAACCTTTCAGATAATAGAGGATGTTAAATGATTGGCTGTTTTGAACTGCAACAAGAGCACAAATCAAGAGTAGGCTCAGAATAAACACTACAGCACCTTTTCATTATGTAGCTCATTGTTAGAATAATTTGGCAGGTCAGTAATCAAATTTATTTCCCATAATTTGCAATTGAAAAAGAATACCGGTGTGTGAGATATCACAGTAATCTAATTTTTCTTTCACCACATACCTGCTTTAGTAATTTACAATGGTAATTATTTCTTTTTGCTCGATTAATTCTGAATTATTATGCAAGAACAAAGGGAACACTTTACTGTAGTTGCAATCCACATGGATTTCATGACTTTTTCTTCACAGACATTGTTTCAAGGGACTAATGTGTGAAAAAAAAGCAAAGCATTTTCCCCTAGGTACTGTATCAAATACTCAGTTGTCTTCAGAAAAAACAATTTGACAATTATTTTTCCTTTTGCAGTATATGATCTGTAAAGAGATTTATAAAATCAGGACTACATTATGCAGTGTTACATTTAGTATTAACAGGATTTGTACGTATCAGATAAAAACACAAAATGCTGGCAGAACTCAGCAAGCCAGACAGCATCTATAGGGGACAGCATTTTGTGTTTTTATTTATTTCCAGCATCTGCAGATTCACTCGTGTTGCCTTTGTATGTATCAGAATCAGGTTTATTATCACCGGCATGTGACGTGAAATCTGTTAACTTAGCAGCAGCAGCTCAATGCAATACATAATATAGAAAAAAAAATAATAATAAATAATTAAATCTTATTCGGTATACTTTACACAGTATGCGTATGCTGAACAGATTAAATTTTCCATCCTCCTAGGTAAAATAAATCAATTGAATATCTTCTCCATTGAGCATTATTATTTAAAGGTGACAAAAATAGGTTATTGAGCTATCCACTCAATGGCCACTTTATTACGTATACCTGTACTCCTGCTCGTTCATGCAAGTATCCAATCAGGCACTCATGCAGCAGCAACTCAATACATAAAAGCATTCAATTGCTGTTCAGACCAAGCATCAGAATAGGGAAGAAATAGGGACTTGGACCAAATCATCAGATGGGTTGATTTGAGTATTTTAGAAATTCCTGATCTTCTTGGATTTTCATGCACAACAGTCCCTACTGTTTACATAGAATGGCATGAAAACAGTAAAAAAAACATGCAGTGGGTGGTAGTTCTGTGGCCGAGAAAGATGTGTTAATGAGGGAGATTAGAGGAGAATGGGCAGACTGGTTCTAGCTGACAGGAAGGCAATGATCAAGACATACAAACAAGCTGGATCAACTCAGCAGGTTGGGCAGCATCTGTTGAAATGAGCAGTCAACGTTCCGTTGGCTGCTCATTTCAACGAATGCTGCCCGACCTGCTGAGTTGATCCAGCTTGTTTGTATGTCTTGATTTGACCATAGCATCTGCAGTGTACTTTGTGTTTACTATTAGGAAGGCAATAATAATTCAAATAACTATGCATAACAATGGTGTGGTGAAGAGCGCCTCTGAATACACAACGCATGGAACCTTGAAGTGGATGGGTTACAGCAGCAGAAGATCAAGAAGATGCACTCAGAAGCTACTTAAGGAAGTAGCCAATAATGTGGCCACGGAGTGTAAAGAACAACTGCTATGTGCTCCAATTGAATAGGAAGAACTCACTTGTAATGATGAACTTGTCAGAACGATTCCAAACTACCCAACATGTGTCAGAATTTTTCTGATAAAACGCTCACTGTCTTGCACAGGAAATTTGTAATCACGTCATTATGGATTTCCTGACAGCAAGTTAATGTGCTTCACAAATACATCTCATCAAGTGGGGAAAACAGTGCTACGCTACAATGACTTTACATATTGATAACCCTGGTTTGAAATCATACAGGCAACAGAGAAACCTTCATGACAACTACAGAGGACACTGAGTTCTCACTTTCATCCCTACTTGTCTCTGCATTCAGCAGATCATCCTTTGCAGTTTTCACCATCTTCAACAGAATTCCATCACCAGACACATCTTTCAGTTCTCATTCTATTGACCTATCTGAGGAAACTTTTTCCCTTGTGTCTTCCCAGTCTACTTTTTTATCTCCATCAAACACTCCTTCCCATGCAGAAGATGAAATTCATGTTCTTTTACTCTTTCCTCTTTTCTTCCTGTCATTCAAACACTCAATGATTCACTTACATTTCTAGTCTAATGCATGCATTTGGTATTCTCCTCTACACTGGAGAAGTGAGAGGTGGGATTGTGTGACTACTCTGTGGATTATGTGATTCAGACCACAAAAGCAATCCACAACTTCTAGTATATTGCACACAAAATGCTGGCGGAACTCAGCAGGCCAGGCAGGATCCTGATGAAGGGTCTTGGCCCGAAGCATCAACTGTTGACTCTTTTCCATAGATGCTGCCTAACCTGCTGAGTTTCTCCAGCATTTTGTGTGCGTTGTTTTGGGTTTCCAAAATCTGCAGATTTTCTTGTGTTTGTGATACCACATCTTCTAGTTGCCTGATTTTTCATCGCACTCCCAATTAGATTAACCTCTCTGTGATTTCTTGCTCTGTTTTAATGAGGCCCAATGTAAATTCGAGGAATTGCACCTCACCTACTGTTCAGTCCCTCTGTCACCTATGGACTCAATAATTTTGGACAACTTGCTTTCTCAGTTTTAGTCAGGATCGGCTAATTCTCTTATGGGTTACTTATCTCAGTTGAACACACAAAATGCTGGAGGAAATCTGCAGGTCAGGTAGGGGAATAGATAGTCAATATTCTCTGCTGAGCCCTTCATCATAAGCAGTTTCTTTTCTCTCCACTGCTCTTGTCTGGTCTGCCAGGCATTTGCTTCAGTTGTAAGTTGCACCTCATGGCTTTAGCATGCCATTGTGTTTGTTTCTTCTTTTCAACTCCCCCCCTCTCTCCCCCCTCCCCCCCTCTGTTTTACTTCACAGTGAGACATAATTGTGTGTGTGTGTGTGTGTGTGTGTGTGTGTGTGTGTGTGTGTGTGTGTGTGTGTGTGTGTGAGAGAGAGAGAGAGAGAGAGAAAGTAAAACTTCGAGCATAGTGCAGAACAATGATGAAAGGACGAACCCGATATGCCAAAAAGATCCAAACATATTTGCAGCAGGCAGGAACATTTCAATAATACAGTATTTCTAATTCAATGTCACAATTTGACTGGTGATGCAGTGACAGCTCTTGGCCACGTGGAGATGATAATTTAATTAAAAATGGCAAATTCGATTGCTCTGAAACAGTAATTTGCATACCAAACAACTGAGTTTTAGAGCATAAAATACAGACAAGAAAAGGCAATTAAAACCATGTGTGATTCATACTCCCAACTTATTTATTCTCCCAAAATTGCAATGTAGCACCAGGACATGCCCGCTTCTCATTGTTACCATCAGGTAGGAGGTACAGGAGCCTGAAGGCACACACTCAATGATTCAGGAACAGCTTCTTCCCCTCTGCCATCCGATTTCTGACAGGACATTCAACCCATGAACACTACCTCACCACTTTTTTTAAGTATCTATTTTTGCACTACTTATTTTAACTATTTAATATACATATATAAATAATTACTGTAATTCAGTTTTCTTTCTATATTTATCGTGCATTGCACTGTACGGCTGCCATAAAGTTAACAAATTTCATGACGTATGCTGGTGATATTAAACCCGAATCTGATTCTGGAAAGACTGAAAAGAGTTTCAAGAATAGAAATGCACCTTTAACTTTAGCCTGATCTCTGCTCTTTAGATGTCGCAATGTCTATTAAATACTGATATCTAGAAAATGGAATTCACCCTTTTTATTGAACTAAATGTGCTTTGTGTATGCCCTAATATGCAATTGTAGTTACCAAAAGTCTTCATCAAATTGAGACAAAATTCATTTAGAGAAGAGTTTTAAGATTTTGCACTTAGCTGTGGTCAATTATGTCAACAATCAATGCTGGATGAAATTAAGGACACTGGGAAATTGCTCCAGGTGCAATTGTACAAGTCACCTTGACCTTTAACTGGCATCAGCTACACAGAGAGGGTTCATGCATTGCTCGCTTCCTCCACCCTCAGCAGAGGAAAGAATTTTTTGATAAAGACACAAAGCAAAGAGTTCAACATCTTTTCATCATGGGGGAGGGGGTTTCTATGGGACTTCTATGCTAAAATGGGACCCATGTATTTCACATCAGGAGCTGTATTCAGACCTTGCAGTTAAAATACTGTTGCATCGCTGACTGCTGGGAAGTGAGTCAGTGCTTAAAGATCTCTCTCACCATGGCAACCACAGTACAGGCTGCTTAGAGGTGAAGGGAACATGGAGGAGATGGGACTTGACATTCTCCCATCACTAAAGATTGACCCCTTGGCTTGAAAGGAACCAATGATTATAGTGGCATTATAATCAATTTACAGTAAAGTGTCCAGGTTAGTAAGTCAATATTTGCAATTTCATCCAAGTAGCACAATTGACCCCAGGTAAATATTTATCAGACTATAAGACATAGGAGCAGAATTAGGCCATTCAGCCCATCAAGTCTATTCTGCCATTCCATTATGGCTAATTTATTATCCCTCTCAACCCCTCTCTCTTGCCTTCTCCTGATAATATTTGATGTCTTTACTAATCAAGAACCTTTCAACCTTTACTTTAAATATACCAAATGACCTGGCCAAGATTTATGCAAGACTTAGATGTAGGAGATATGTCGAAAGTGGTTTAGGTGAATGATTTGAGATGATGATTATTACCAATCAGAACATGAACATTTGAAAGCAACGATAAACCACCAAAATGTTTCTATCTTTGATATTTATTCAAGAACAAGATCTGCTTGATTGACTGTTTGTTAAATTATGTATACTGCAGCTTGGCTAGGAGATGAAAGGGAAAAAAAACGCTTCCTGTTAAAAGCAAATTAAAGAGTAAAACTAAACTGTGTCTCACGATGTCTTAAAGAAATTATAAGCAATGACATTCTCTTGAGGTGCAAGTACCGTTGCAGAATAGGAAATGAACTAATTTAAATAAAGCAAGGTACTACAAAATATTATATGATAATAATCTAAAACTATGCTTTTAAATGATTTGTCTGAGAGATAATTATTGAGCAAAATGCAGAGGAGAACTCTGTTGCCCCTCTTCAGACAGTGGGCGTGGGATCTTTTACATCCTTCAATGTCTCTTCCAAATGATGAGATACTGCTGACAGTTTAGTATTCCCTCAGCTCTGGAGTGTCAACCTAGATCATGTAAATGCCACTCAACAGCAAACCATGCCAGTGCTGCCATTTCAGGAGATCATTTGGAATTGCATTCTGTTCCAAAAAATTTCTTTGTTAGAAAATCTAACTGGGATGAATAGTAAATAGCATGGAATGGGTGAAAGAATTTGTTTAAAAATAATCTTCACAAAATATGAGTGACTGATAAATTAACCACTTTGACCTTCAGTTTCATTTATTTGTTTTTCTAAGTCCCTTTTGACTTGAGCTATCTACATTCAATTCAGCTTCACTTAACTGTGCTGCTAGTTATTGAGAAGGGAGCTCCACTATGGAATGTACAGTAAACATTGTTTCAGAACAACTGGAAATCATCAATGTAATGAAGATTTTTTGTTTCTGAATACATCTGACCCAGATTTAAATCCAGTTCAATAATGTGGGCATTTAGGGTCTTTAAAAAAGGCACGGCTAGTTCAAATGTATAGAACCAATAATTTAGGTTTAACGTTATGGACCATTATCTTGGTCAATGACCACACAAATCTTAATGAATTCAAACTACTCACAACTTTACTCTATCAACTTATTATAACAAACTCAAATATCCATGTAATTCCTGAATTCTGTTGATCCTGTTTGACCAATACTCATCCAAACTGCTTTTCTCACTTACTTTAACACTGGGAATCTTCTGATGGGTAGTTTCCTTCTCCCAACCCCTGGCATGTGTATCTTCCTCGTGGTAATCCGCCTCCTTAGATGCCTGCTTCCTGCTTGTTGGTGTCCTGAGTTTTCGCTGCTTTACCTCTGAAAACTTTCATAATAATTATTTTCCCTTATCAGTTCTGCACCATTCTACTTTGATTCTATTGGCCCTGGCCCAAGACTACAGGTGACACCTCTTCACGTCATGTCTCTGATGTCATTCCTTGGCTGTTTTCACTCTATCTCTAATTACACTAATTATAGCCAGTTCAAGCCTGCCACCAGGTTCAGACCACACCAGTTCACAGCCTCAGATACTCCTTCTATAAACCTGTGCTGATTCATCTGTCTTCCCAAAGAACATCCCACAAATAACTTCTTGTTTGAAAAGGATATTGAATTATCAGTAGGACCTTCATTATTTCTACCTTCAAGTACATGTTCTTCAATCCAGGAAGAGTTAATTCCGAAATCTTCTTCCACCATCTGGCAACAACTGAGACATTTGTTTTGTCTACTTGTTCGCTGTCCTTGACGTGTTCCAACAAGCTGTTCTGCAGACCTTTAATTTCTTTATGCCAACAACACATGGGTTCTGCTATCCTGAAGGATAAGATAGATCCTAATTTGACCTTACAAATAATAAAAAGCTGACAGTCCATTTCCCTTCACAGATTCAGCATGAACCATTGAGTTCCTTCTGCATATTTCTTCTTTGCTCTAGATTTTAGCATCCTTAATCTCTTGTGTTTTCACTGCTTATTAGCTTGTTGGGCAAACAATGACCCAAAACATTTGCATGGATTTGTAAACTTTTAAGGCATTATTTAACTGCAATGTCTGCATTTTCAGGAAGGGGTTGGACTGTATTGCACCATGCACTATTAGCCTCACACACTTGTCCTGTGCTTCTGGACTACTGCTAGAGTTCAATGCCACAGACTCCCTCAGATTTCCCAACTTCCTAGCTCAAACTTGGCATATACTTGTATATTGGTCTCTCTTGAAAGGAATGGGAATGGGCTGCTAATCAAGATAATGAGTAGATTTACATTTGATTTATGAGTAGGTAACATTTATATTTGTTTGAAGTAATGACATTGAAATTATTCAATTAATTTTAGTGAGAAAGCACTTATGTTTTTTTAATGTAAGCAGTATTTTGTTTAATATAGATTTGATTTTTTAATCTCTTCTGAATCCTTTAAAATTATTTATGAAGGCACAGCCACTCCACCCACCCCAACATCCTCAAAGCAGGTAGGCGCAAGGGCTGTGTGCTGGGCACACTGCTGCGCACTAAGCTCACACGCCAAACACGCGGGCCGTAATGGATGAGAAATATCTCGTAGATTTTAACCGTGGGAGATACTCACTTTTCTGTTTGTATAATCCATCACTTATAGTAAACTAAGAAAAAAGTTGCACTAAAAGAGTAACACAGTTACATACATATTTCAGATTTAATGAATTTCTTTTCATTTGACCTTGATACCTCTGCTGGCTGAACCATATCTGCAGAACTGAATCCTATATCCATTTCTGTTTCATTAAACAGGCTTTCACATTGATTGATAATCCAAACATAGTTATTAATTGTTAATTCTCTATGGATATGGGATTGCAACATTATAATATGCAATCCGTATCAAATAATTTGCCATTTGACACAATACCACATTTTTATACAGCCAAGATGTAAATGTAATAAATGCACAATCACAGATTTTTTCAGTACAACAGGGGACAATATTGTCCATTTCAGCTTTGTCGGTTCTTTCCAAAACTGTTCTGCTTGATCCATTCCCATGCTGTTCCCCATGCCTTCCAAATTTTTTTCCTTTTCAAAAAATTTCTATCTCCATTGTTCACTTGTCTTTTGTAGAGGGATGGGAAAGAGTTGCAAACACCTGGACAAAATGGCATACTTGGCATTTTGGCTTTTCTCCTGGGGTGTCCAGATTCTTTTGATTGAACCACACTGGTTAAGATGGTGAAACCTACAGAAGTTCATCCCATAACCTTCCTAAATGCAGATTTAATCATTAAATAGACAGTGGGGACTCAGCCACCAGTTTGTCTTTACGCCCCATTAATCAGGTGTACTTGTGCATTGGTTTCTAGTTGCTTCGATTGTGTAACACTCTTCACAACTGTCTTCAAATCAAATAGTGAAGAAGTATTTGTGGCTGTTGGTGGAAGTATGACTGGGAGGCATTTTGTGAAAAGTGAAGCCATGTCTTTCAGGAGTGAATTTAGGAAATATATCTACAAGCACAGATTAGTGGAAGATTGGAGCCTTTCCACAAATGACAATTGGTGTGAGGTTAAACATCCATTTCTATTTCAGACATTGATATGCAGTAGACTTTAGATCCACCATTAAAAGATGAACTATCAGAATCAGGTTTATTATCACAGACATATGTTTTGAGATTTGTTTTGTGGCACCAGTGCTGTCTAAGATATAAGAAAAAACTATAAATTAATAAATAAACAAAATAAATGAATAGGTCAGAAGAAGAATAATGAGGTAGTGCTCATGGGGCATTCAGGAATGTGTTGACAGAGGGGAAGACACAGTTCTTCAATGTTGAACTGTTCTCAATATTCTTAAACTACACTCAATATGGCATTCTTCTTCTTTGAATCAATTTCAGTCCCTTTTATAAATGGTTGGTCTTTACCTCAGATCCTCTTCAATTATTTTGATCTACATCAAAAACATAACTGCATTTATCAAAACTATTATTCTCCTCTTAAAGTATGTTAGTGCAAACATTTCCTTTAGCTATCAAGTAATAATTTAACTATTTCTTTCCATTCATTTGTCTTCAACTGTGGGTGTCATTGGCAAATTCTGCCTACAGGAAAGATGTAAGCAAGGTTGAAAGAGTGTAGAGAAAGTTTACAAGAATGTTGCTGGGTCTGGAGAACATGGAAAGATTGGAAAGATTGAATAGGTTAGAACTGTATTCTTTAGAACGTAGAAGATTGAGAGTAGATTTGATGGAGGTATACAAAATTAAGAGGGGTATAGATAGGGTAAATGCAAACAGGCTTTTTTCCACTGAGGTTGGGTGGGGTAACAACCAGAGGTCATGGCTTAAGGGTGAAAGGTGAGAAGTTTAATGGGAACATGAGGGGGAGCTCCTTTACTTAGAAGGTCATGAAAGGGTAGAATGAGGTGCCAGCACAAGTGGTTCATGTGAACTTGATTGTAACGTTTAAGAGAAGTTTGGATAGGTATGTGGATAGTAGGGATATGGAAGGCAATGGTTCCAGTGCAGGTTGTAGGGAGTAGGCAGTTTACATGGTTTCAGCACAGGCAAGATGAGCTGAAGGTGCAGTTCCTGTGGTGTACTTCTCTTATGACTCTATGACTCTCTGGCCCCTAATGCCATTATATAGTGGGGTGAATATGTAGTTAACAGTCAACAAAATGAAGCAGTGTTCATTTTACATGCACTTGGCCATTGACAAAGGAATCCACATGCTCTTCTATTGAAGCCACTGAAAGCCAATATGTAAGTGCAACAAGCAATTAGGAGGACAGATTGTTTGTTAGCCTCTATTATGAATGAGCTTAATTACAGGATCAAGGAAATCATATTGAAATTTTATTGGGGCTATTGGATTTTTGCTCATTTTCTGATCCTTAGGGTTCTTTCAGGAGTCAGGAATGAAGAACAGTCTTAAATTCTTAACAATCATTTATTTTAAAGTCAAACAAGCATACAAATACTAAGCAAACTAAATAAAGAGATGAGAAATGAAGCTAAGTTGAATGAAAAGTATTCTGAATCCAAAGATAAAAGGGAATAAAAAAGCAAAGATGGCGCCTCTGAAAAACCCATTACCTTTATAGTTGAGATAAAAGAAATACCTTAGATTAACTAAACCA
Source organism: Hemitrygon akajei (assembly GCF_048418815.1). NCBI lineage: Eukaryota > Metazoa > Chordata > Chondrichthyes > Myliobatiformes > Dasyatidae > Hemitrygon > Hemitrygon akajei. The sequence goes on from NC_133129.1 coordinate 168,868,231, forward strand.
ATCACTGGTTGCACAATTATACCATGTGAGTAATGTGCTAACACTTAGCCAATGAATAATGAAAACAGTGATTAACCATTAGTTTAACTGCTATACCGCTCTTTGCCAGTAAGTGGGGATGAACCATCACATACTTGTGAAAAATACATGAGTTTGTTTAAAAAATACAAATTATGATTAAACTATGACTTTCGTAAAAGTACAAATGATCGAACTACAACTTCAGTCTCATATTAATTCATCTAATATCTTATAAAAGTATTTAAGAAATGGTTTCCAACAGGGCCTTGATGTGAATAAACCTGGAGAACTATGTACAACCTAGAAAAGGATGTACTTGCCATAACAGAATGTAGTGAAGATTCACTAGACTAATTCTAGGGATGGTGTACTTGCCATATGAAAAGCGACTGAGTAGACTGGAACTGTAATCTTTATAACTTGAAAGGATGCGGCAACATCTCATTAAAACTTACAACATTCTGGGGGGGGGGGGGGGGCGGGGGCTTTAAATCTAGATAAGGGACAAAGTTTCTCCTAAATGAGGAGTCTAGGCCAAAGAACAGAGTTTGAGTATATAGGTAGGGTGGGTAGGACTGAGATCAGGAGAAACTTCTTCAATTAGTGAATGGTGAATTTTTGAAATTCTCCACTGTGGAAGCTGAATCAAAACAGAAGTGAATAGATTTCTGGACAATTAGGGAATGTGGTGATAGTGCTGAGAAAATTGCCACTGGATCATGAGACATGATGTTGAAGAATGGTGGAGCAGATTTGAAGGGTTCTAAAGCCTACACTACTCCTGTCTCTTATGTTCTTCTGAATTTCTATGGGCTATTGCACCAGATACCGCTCTCAGTCTACTTCCTCCTTGATGCACCATCAATAACTCACTCTGAGACGTAAGAAACGAGATATCGGCTTTTATTGACTGGAAGAATGAACAACACTACATCCTGGAGAATGAGGCCGGGCATCAGGCCTCAATCGCCTTTATACAGAGGTCTGTGGGAGGAGCCACAGAAGCAGTCAGCAGGGGTCTGTGGGAGGAGCCACAGGAGCAGTCCAGACAGGTATATGTAGTTCACCACACTCCTATACAAGCGTCCCTAATGTAAACAGAGAACACAACTGGATATAATCCATCAGGTCAAAGAATATGTGTTGGAGGCTTGGTCAGTATAGGTAATCAAGGAGAGAATGTGAAATAAAGGGGTTATAAAGAACAATGCAATTGAAATAGAGAGACGAAAGGCAGAATGAATGAACCTTTTTCTTTTAAAATAATCTTTCTATTTGAATTCTCAAGAGCAACATCTTAAGGATAGAGACTTCATATTGTGAAAGTGACTTTGTAGGTGATTTGTATGTATTTAGAACTTATTGTATGCACCAACTCGCAAATGGAAAAGCAATCTTTTGTGCTTCTCAGCTATAATGATAAATGATGAATCTTTAAAACCCCTACACAATTCAAATTCAATAAAGAGTCAAAAATTAAAATAATGTAACAAAATATATCCCAGAATTCCCTTTTTTCTAGACTTAAAACCTACAAACAAAAGCTATAATTCAACCTCAGAAACTACTTACAATAATAGATGGTCAATTGTAATAAATTTGCATTGTACTGGTGTATTTAAAATTGCAACAATGTAGTTATTAAGTTCGTGTACTGAATTTTGCCATAGATGTTCAAGAATTTTAATTCATCTTTTTAAAATACTGGTTCCCATAAACTGATATCAGTGAAAGTGATAATGAGCCTGTCAGATTATGATCCACAGCTGGTTCACTAAATTCCTTCAAGGGCACTTAGCTGTAGAGTTCTATCATAATTTCACACTGAATGTCAATTGTCCAATTACACTACTGTACTAGGTGGAGATAGGGTAAATCTGAGCCTGGGACTTACAGATATATTTCACAGAAAGTACAGCAAGCAGCAGAAATGACTCCTCCTGTATCCACCAGGGCACAGCAAGCTGCTGCAGGTTCCCTGGCCTCTGTGCTGTGAAATTTGCCCACAGAGCCTGTGGCCACACAGACATGGAGTAAGTGCCAACAAAATTGCTTAAGGATTTTATTTAAACCAAATGGAAGAAATTATAAATGAGGAGAGAGGTAAACAAACTCATTTAAACACCTTAAACAAAAGGGATTCTGCAGATGCAGGAAAACTGGTGTAACACAGCCAAAATGCTGGAGGCCCTGGTAAAGGGTCTTGGCCCAAAAAGTCAACTATTTATTCCTCTTGATAGATGCTGATTGACCTGCTGAGATCCTCCAGAACTTTGTGTACGTTATTCCTTTTTAAAATCTAATTTAATTTTGTTCATTTAAAATCATGAATTTAAACAAAACCTTTCTGTTCTGTTCTCTGTTTCATGGAGACATGGCTCATTCAAGACACACTGTACATGGTAATCATGCCTGAGGGATTCTTGATCTACTGGATGGAGTGATCTGCAGAACGTTCAGGGAAGGCGAGAGGTGGGGTCTATGTTTCATGATAAACTCTTCGTGTTGCTCTGACACAGCGGCTTTGTTGCTCTCTTGTTTCCCTGAAAAGTGTAATGATTAAGTGACGACTGTTCTTTCTACCAAGAGAGTTCTCCTCATGATCCTCTCCACAGTTCATATACAGCCAAAGGCTGGTGTTTAAGCAAGCACTCGATGTATCGCATGCCACGATTAGTAAATGAGAATCAACCTATCCCGATAACTTTCAAATCATGGCCAATCAGGCATGTTTGCCCAATTATCATCAACATATCACCTTGCAGCACCAAGGGTCCCAACACTCTTGATCACTGCTACACTACCATCAGGGATACTTACTCTTTCATGGCGAGATCACATTTCGGGAAATCCGATGATCTGGCTGTCTTCCTCCTACCTGCATACAGGCAGAAGCTAAAGAGCAAGGCTGCATTATTAAGGACAATGAATAGAAGGCAGATGAATGACCATGGGATTGCTTTAAGTCAGTGGACTAAGCCATGTACAAGGATTCCCCAGAGGATCAGAGGGAATGTGCAATAGTTGTCACAGACAGACGTGGATGAGTGTGTCCCCACAAAATCATTTAGAGTCTTCCCAAACCAGAAGCCTTGGATGAGTCTATTAGACAGGTATATGGAGGAATTTAAGGTGGGGGGGTTATTTGGGAGGCAGGGTTTAAGGGTCGGCACAATATTGTGGGCCGAAGGGCCTGTACTGTGCTGTACTATTCTCTGTTCTATAAACAAGAGATCGCAATCTGCTGAGGGCCAGATCTGGTGACCAAGTAAAATACCAGTGGTTCAGGTCTGACCTCCAGAAAGGCATCTCATATGAAGTAGCAATTCTAGACCCAAACCTGAATCACTGAAGGATGCTTGAGAGCTGTAGTAGGGCTTGAATATCATCACCTCCTACAAAGTAAAACCAAATGTCATATGTGACTACGAGGATTCACTCCCAGATGGGCTCAATGCCTTTTATGCTCGCTTTGACCAAGAAAACATGGAGATACCTTCCCAAACTCCCACAGCCCCCGACGACCCTATAACTTGAATCTTTGAGGTTGACGTGAGAGTATCATTCAGGAGGGGAACCCACAAAAAGCATCTGGCCCAGAAGGGGTAACTGGCTGAGAACTGAAGACCTGTGCTAATCAACTAGCTGGAGTGGTCACTGATATCTTCAGCCTCGAGATTTGGCAGTCTGACGTACTCAGCTGCTTCAAGCAGCCTTTGATTATACCAGTGCCCAAGAAAAACATGGTACCCTGCCTCAATGACTATCATCCAGTAGCACTTGCATCCACTGTGATGATGTGCTTTGAGAGGTTGGTGATGAAAGTTTTCACTCCAGTCTTCAGAGCAACTTGGATCCATTCCTGTTTGCCACTGTCTCAACAGGTCAACAGCAGATCCATTTGATTGGCTCTTCAACCCAGGAGCGTCTGTACAGTGAAGATGCAGACAACAGGATGCTCCTCTTTGACTACCGCTCAGCATACAACCCCAATATCACCTCAAAACTAATCAATAACCTCCAAGACCTAGCCAGAGAGCTACTATATTCAGACAGCATAGCCTTAGATTAGAAGGATGTCCCTTCAGAACAGAAATGAGATGGAACGTTTTTAGTCAGAGGGTGGTGAATCCATGGAATCACTGCCACAGACTGCTGTGCAACCCAAGTCGTTTGGTATATTAAAACAGAGGCTGATAAGTTCTTGATTAGTAAGGGCATCAAAGGTTACGGAGAGAAGACAGGAGAATGGGATGAGAGAGAAAATTAATCAGCTATGATCGAGTGCAGAGCAGAGTCAACTGGCTGGACAGCTTAATTTTCATTCCTACGTCTTTATGCCCTTTTCAGGGCCATTTCCCACAATTGGAAGGAAAGAGTGGGATGTGGCCCAAATAACTCATCAGTCTTTAATGGAACCTCAGAAAAGTGCTGGTGATCAGCAGTGAATACACCCCAAACCATCACAGATAAAGCCCTCCCCACCATTGAGCACATCAAGAATGAGCATTGTCACAGAAAAGCAACATCCATTGTCAAGGACCACCATCACCTGCGCCACACTCTCTTCTCACTATTGCCATCAGCAAAGAGATACAGGAGCCTTAGGTCCCAAACCACCAGATTCAGGAAGAGTTGTCATCCCTTAACTGTCAGGCATCAGAACTAGAGTGGATAATTTAATTCACCCCAACATCAAACTGATTCCACAAGCTATGTACTCATTTTCACGAATTCCACAACTCATGTTCTCAATATTAATTAATTAACTAATTAATTTGTTTATCTGTCTATTTATTTACTTATCTGTTTATCTATTTCAGCACGTATTTACTCATTGTTGTTTATTGTTTATTTATTCAGAGGTTTCAAAGGCACATTTAATGTCAGAGAAATGTGTACAATATACATCCTGAAATTCCTTTTCTTTGCAAACATCCACGAAAACAGAGGAGTGCCCCAAAGAATGAATGACAGTTAAATGTTAGAACTCCTGAGTCCAACCCCCCACCAGCTCCCCCCTCCCACGTGTAAGCAGCAGCAAAGCAATGACTCCCCCCCCCCCCCACACCAGCTAAACAAGCACCGGTGCCCCCCACCGAGCACTCCAGCGTGCAGCAAAGCATCAATAAAGACACAGACTTGCAGTACACCTGGTAATTTGACATACCACTGGCTCGCTCTCGCTCCCTAATAAGGGAAAAAGAAGTGTACCTGTTTCACGGTGAGAGGGGAGGCATAACAAACAACTCGCTGATTTACGATGTTAAAAGTCTGTTGTGGCGCTTTTTCTGAGTTCTGTGCTTAAAGAACTCGGGTCTCCGGGCACACAGCCAGCAGCCATCTTGCTGCTTTCAATCGTCCATCTCCCACGACACACCAATTTCCTGCGGAGGCGCCGACCTTGAGTCCGCCTGCCTTCAGAGCCACGGAATCACGGAACCCTGAAGGCGCACTAGTCTTCTAGGCCGCATCCTTGGTATATTGAATGGTGGCCAGATGTGAGACCCTGAGGGCAGGTCCCATTCCCGCAAAGAACCAAAGTCAGCATGTAACTCTAGGTTAGGGTCTTCAAAAGACCCCTAAAAGGGTAAAAATAGAGATAATAAAGATATAAATAGATTTTTTCTGCAGATGCAAACAGAGGAGTTGCCATTAGGTGCCATCGTCCTCCTAGGCTCCAATTTTGTATACATTTCTGTGACGTTAAGTGTACCTTTGAAACCTTTGAAGTTTATTTTTCTTTTTTGCCCTTGCACAATTTGTTGTCTTTTCTTGGTTGACTTAGTTGTTTGTCTTTGTTGTGTGCGGTTTTTCATTGATTCTATTGGTCCATTGTATTTACTATGACTGCCGAAGAATCACACGGTAGTATATGCTGACTTGTACTTTGATAATAAGTTTACTTTGATAAATATATGTTTAATAGACATAGAAACAGCAAAAACAGGAGCAGGAGTAGGCCATTCAACTGATCTAGCCTGCTCTGTTGTTCAATGAGTTTATGGCTAATCTCCTACTTCAATACCACGTACCTGCCCGCTCTCCATACCCATTGATTTCATTTGTGCCCAGAAATCTATCTGTCTCCTTCCTAGATGTATGCAGTTACTTGGCCTCCACTGCCTTCAGTGGAAGAAAATATCACAGGTTTATCATCCTTCGAGTGAAGAAGGTGTTTCTCAGATAAACCCTAAATGCCTTCCCATGTAAGACATTGATTTTTGGTTCGAGACCCAAGGGATTCAATCTCTCTGCGTCCAGGCCTTTTCAGAAAATAGTATGTTGCAATGACACTTTCTTTCATTCTTCTCAAAGCTAGCGACCACAGGTCTTGTTGATTTAAACTGGATCTCAAGATTCAATCTGTCCCAGTAATCAATTGAGTGAAACTTTGCTGCTTTCCCTGTATTATAAGTACATCATGTTGCTTTAATTACTTTAATTATTTTAAAGGTGGATTGCAAATTACTTTTTTTTAATGCATTTTCTACATCGCTACAGATTAAAAAAAACCCAAATCAAAATGAAGAACATTAATACAGTGCAAAAATAAACATACAATAATAATACAATACAAAAAAAGATAATTGAGAATGCACCCAAATTGAAGACATGTAAAATTAGTATCCTCCCCAAGTCCCGCAACAAAAAAGAACTCCAGACCAACCACAACACAATATAGAGATTATAAATCAGGACATTCAAACCCCCAAAACTGTAAATACACTTAGCAACAGAAGATATTAATGCCTACTACCAAAAAAAGGAGCTGAAAGCAAGGGACCGAAAAAAAAACCTTAGTTAAGAGGAAGGTTATGAAAGTACTCAATAAAAGGTCCCCAGACCTTAAGGAACTTTATATCCGAATTAAGAACTGAATAATGAATTTTTTCAAGGTCTAAGCAGGACATAATATCATTAAGCCATTGAGCATGCGTGGGCGGGGCAACATCTCTCCATCTAAGGAGGATTAAACGTCTAGCCAGAAGAGAAGCAAAAGATAATATTCGACACTTAGTTGAACTCAAACGTAAATCTGTCTCACCCAAAAAACCAAACAGAGCAATTAAAGGGTTATGTTCTAGGTGGTGATTCAGAATATAAGATAAAGTTATGAAGACATCTTTCCAAAATTTCTCCAAGCTAGGACAGAACCAGTACATATGAATAAGAGAGGCCTCGCCCCTTTTGCATTTATCACAAAGAGGACTAATATTAGGGTAAAATCAAGATAGTTTAGATTTAGACATATGGGCTCTATGAACAATCTTAAACTGTAAAAGGCAATGGCGAGCACAAAGAGAGGTTGAATTAACCGATTTGAGAATCGAGTCCCAAGTCTCATCAGATAAGGAGATATTTAAATCTTGCTCCCAAGCCATTCTAATTTTATCCGCAGGGGTGCAAATTACTTTAAATCCCAGGTGGCTACTTATGTGAAGAAATCTTGTGCCTTTGGAAATAGTGATGTGCCAGGGACCAGGCTCTCTGTGGAAGACTAAGCTCCTGAATGTTGGAAGGAACCATATGGTCCAGGAGCAAATGAACAAAGTATCTTCATCAAGTTCAAGCTTATTGTCAAAGGCATAAACATCCAGGATCTAAATGCCATGAAAAATTAACTTCTTGCAGTAGCAGTAGCACAGCGTGACAAGCATAAGTTAACACAAACATAAATTAACATAAATTCTGCATAATTTATACAACAAAATAAACAAGTTAAATTTAATGACATCAGCACAAGTGGAGAGAGAGGAAAAAGAAATTTAGTCAATGGTAGTGCTAGGGTTTTTGCTTGTCAGTTCAAGAACCTGATGACAGTCAGGAAAATACTGATGTTAAAGCTTGAAGTGTAGGTCTTCAGGCTCTTGTACCTCCTGCTTAATGACAACGTCCAGGAGAGGTTATTGTCTGGATTTTGGGAGCCCTTGATATTGAATGTTGCCTTCTTGAAGCATCGCCTCGTACAGATGCCCTTGATGATGGGGAGAGCTGAAGCCATTATGGAGCTTTCTGAGTTTGCCGTTCTCTGTAGCCGCTTACATCCCTGTGCTCTGGACTTTCCATTCTAGGCCGTGATGAAACCATTCGGAATGTTTTCCTCTGGTTATCTGTAGAAGTTCGTCAGAGCAGCATGGTAGCGTAGTGGTTAGTGTAACATTTTACAGCAGCAGCATTTGGGATCTACTTCCTGCCACTGTCTGTAAGGCATTTGTACGTTCTCCCCATCCCCTCCGGATGCCCTGATTTCCTCCCCCTTCCGAAGATGTACAGGTTAGTAAGGGCTAGTAGGTTGCTGCCATACTATGATGTCGGCGGAAACATGGTGACACTTGAAGGCTGCCCCAAGCATACCCTCGGACTGCGTTGGGCATTGATGCAAACAATGTACGGTGTACTTCATTGTATGCTCCTATGCTTCGATGTATGTATGACAAATATAGCTAATAAAACTCATTATGTCTTTGATGACATGCTGAATCTTCTTAAACCTCTAAGAAAGTATAAATGCTGGAGCATTATCCAGGATTGCCTTTGCAAGCTGGGCTGAGGTAGACCCTCTGAGATGTTGACACCCAGGAACTTGAAACTACTCACCTTTTCTACCTCAGACACTTTAATGAGAACTAGTGTATGTTCACCTCACTTTCCCTTTCTAAAATCCACAATCAATTGTTCTTGCAGGCATTGAACACAGATTTCTTATGACACCACTCAACTAGCTCACCTATCTCACTCCTGTCACCTTGCCACCAATTTTGCCAACAATGATATACGCCAAAAGTATATGCAGTGAAGCAGAGAAACTGTGAACCACTGAAAAAAATCCTATAACTGTTTCAGGAAGAACACTTTCTAAGTGTAACTCTCACTTCGGCTAGCGGCTTAATATAGGGGATGATAGCCCCGTGGCCCGGCCAAACTTAAGGGATCACTGGCTAACATGCCCCGTTATCTCTAGTCATAACCCATACATTGCTGCTACAGAGAAACCATTACCTCAACAGTGGAACATTACATAGAAGCCATTACATTGGCAGTGAAACCTTACTGCGTGTTACATAAGTATCCAACTTTACCATGTATTCGCAGGCTGGATATATTCTTCAGCTGACAATGTCCTCCATGACTTGCAGAATATCTTGCCTTTGGTTGTCATGCAGCAAGAAGATGTATTTAAGCAGTTGCAGAATTTATCCTCCTGCTGTTATTTCTGGGAAGATTTAGCTTACAACATAATCCATTGTTCCAGAGAACTGAGTAGTTGTTAAGATGAAAGCTGGGACATAAAAAACAATTAAACTTGAACCACATCAGTTTGATGGCACATTTTACTTACTCGTCAAACATCAGGTTCTTCCATAACTTGGCAAGGAAGTCATCTTCTAAGTATATTGCCAGGAATTTGCCTACAGCAGTGACTACTGGCCATTTATAAATGCACATTTCTCCTGCCAGATACTTTACTTTATTGTCACCAAACAATTGATACTAGAGCGTACAATCATCACAGTGATATTTGTTTCTGCGCTTCTGATTTGTACTGATGGGACGTACATTGGGAAAGAGCCAACACTCTTTCCATTGCCCAGAGCATGAATCAGTTGATCACACTTTTGCGATGGCAAATTTCAGAAAACTATTACCTAAAATTGTGACGGGGATATAATGAATGATTTCACATTTTATTAGATTAGATTAGATGATCCCTGATTTGTAGCTTAAATCTGTTTCCTACCCAATATACTTTGATACTCTTAAGCACATTTTTTGTTCATTTTATTGATCTCTGACTTAGAAAATATCCAGTTGATTCAGAGTCCAAAGCTCCTTGGGAAACCAATTGTAAATTGGCACTTTCTTTTGTTAGTGTTAGGTCTTCCTAATTCCTATACTAAATCACATGACTCTGATTAAATGCTCTCTAATTACAATTGCTGTCTTAGAATAAGCAGTTTTTGATTTCAGCCCCTATCTAATCTCATCATTATTGTAAAGATCTCAATTGGTACATCCCTCAGTATTCTGAATTCAAGAGAGCACAAGACTAATTATCCAACTTGTCCTTGTAGTATCATTCTTCAGAGTTGTTATCATTCTACTGAATCTGTGCTTCACTTACAATATATATTTTGTGAAGTTTGGAATGCACAGGGTTGCAATAAGAGTTCACTGAGGCTCAGCAAGTATCACAAAATTTGTTTTTATCTCTTAAACCCTCGAGGGGACACCAATGACTTGGTATTCCTTTTACTCATATTTTGTAATGATTTTGGTGTCTAAATCTTCTTGCTCCTCCACATTGCTTATCTTCACATCATTTGGAAAATACTTTAAATTCTCTTTATCAAATGTAAAACGGTCGGCCTGGCATTTCCCCCAGATTGAATGCATATTTATCAATACAATTTCATCTTCCTTCTCCCCTTTGCACAACACCTTGATACACAATTCTTTACTTCTTCATTGAAATCATTAATAAATGATGAATATCCAAACAGACACACATCACAGCACATTCCCGTTATCTCTGGTTTGGCTTTTAGAATCTAACCAATTCCCAATAAAATGGGACACAAGGTTTGGTTACATAATGGGCATGTACTATGCAAGAGTTTTATTTATTAAACTCAGGACTTTCCATGTTATAGAACATATTTCTAAAGGTGGAAATTGTTACAATCTTGTACCAGGATGCATGGGCCTTGTTTCTATATCAAGGCTGTAGTAGATTTGTAAAAAAACACACTTTAAATTAAATTAAATATTCTGAAAGGAAGCACAGTAAAAGGAGTCCAGTATGAAGCATGGAACCTATATTCCAAAAGTTTTTTAATAGCTTTCAATTTAAATTAATATATTTCATAATATTCTTTAATTCTGATGATGATTCATTCCTTATCGTTATAACAGTTTTGTACAGCTAGAGATAGTAGTGTTTCTGGCAAATGCATTAAAAGTGTTTCAGAAAACTCTGTTTAAAACTTGATAAAAAGGATTGCTTGTTATTCTCACACTTAAAACACAGTGTTTGTTTAAAGACTGAAGGAATCCTTGAAGAACACTGTTTGAAAATATATTATCTTTTGTATTGCCTAACATGCAGTGAAGCAACGTACATTGAAACTCAATTCACCGAAGTGGCAGAATAAAAGAATCAGAAAAAAGGTGCAACATATATCAGTGGCCACTTTATTATCTGTACACCTGCCTATTAATACAAATACCTAATCAGCCAATCATGTGGCAGCAACTCAATGCATTAAAGCATGCAGTCAAGGTCAAGTGGTTTAGTTGCTGTTCAGACCAAACATTAGAACTGGGAAGAAATGTGATCTATGTGACTTTGACTGATGATGGTGCCAGACAAGGTGATTTGAGTATCTCAGAAGCTACTGATTTCCTGGGATCTTCATGCACTATAGTCCAGAGTTTACAGGGAATAGTATGAAGGCCAAAAGCATCCTGTTCTGTTGGCAAAGATGCTTTGTTAATGAGAGATAGCCAAGGAGGATGACCAGACAAATTCAAACTGACAAAAAGGATGAAACAGAGGTGTGGAGAAGAGCATTTCTGAATGCTCACCAAGTCAAAGCTTGAAGTGGATTGGCTACAGCAGAAGAAGACCATGAACATACACTCGGTGGCCATTTTATGAGGTACGTGAGGTACCCAATAAAATGGCCTCTGAGTGCAAAAGGAGACCATTTGCCTAACAAATCCAGGCAAGAAGGTGATATCTGAAGCTAGGTGGTGGGAGAGAGGGGATGGTGTGAAGCTGCAGGTAATAGGTAGAAGAGGTAAAGGCTGAAGAAGCAGGAATCTGATAGGACAGGAGAGTGGATTATGGGAAAAAGTGAAGGTGGAGGAGCACTGGGGAAGTGATAGACAAGTGAGGAGAAGAGAAGAGGAAAGAGGGGAATGAAGGGCCTCCGCCAGAAACTTTACTCCTTTCCATAGATGCTGTCTGACCTTCTGAGTTTCTCCAGCATTTTGTTTGTGTTACTCTGGATTTCTGGAAATGCATCTGCAGAATCTTGTGTATATAATCTGCTTCATTGATGTTGTCTAAGATACTTTGACCCCAGCATTGCAAATAGCTTGTCTGATCTTCATGGAAATGAAACCATAGAATCTTTTACATACAAGAGACTTAACCTCACTAGGCAAAATAGATTGCTTGTTCAGCATTGTAAATACTGTGGCAGTAATCAGTGAGGTTACATAGTTATGTTTATTTATTTTCATTGTTGTAGCGTTGCTGACTGTTAATGAAAACAGAAAAGCAGCCCGTAAAATGCTTACCTCCATAGTTTTAAGTGATTATTTAATTTTAATTTAAAATGAAGTGATTTTTTTTAAAGAAATCTGGTCAATGTTTATAACTTGAAGAGTGGATACAGGCATTAACCACATTAAGAATTCATCATGGCACAACAAGGTTACTTGTGTACTGTCAAAAAGATTCACAACAGCAAATATTAAGGCTGACTAGATTCATTCAAAGACTGTAGTCTCTCACAGCCAGGTAGCAAATGCTAAACAGTTGCTGGCTTTCTAAACTCTGAATCACTTCATGTGCAGTAAGTTCCCACAAGCTCTATGCATTGTCTAAGGAGTTGAAATGGAACTAATGCTACACAGTCACTGGCAAGCATCCACATTATTGAACTAATAACAGAGAAAAGGCTTTCTTTGATGCTGGTGATAGACATGCCTAGACCATTACCTTGAGGAACTCCTAAATTATTATTTCAGCCTGAGGTGCTAGGCCTCCAATAATCAAGATCATCCTCCTTTGCTTTGGTATGACCACAGCTGATGGCAGGTTTTCCTTTCATTCTCATTAGCTTCAATGTTGTTGGGCTTCTCAATACAACAATAGACAAATGCTGCCTTAAAGTCAAGGACTGTAAACCTCATTAGTTAGTCAAAAGATATTGGAACTTCTACATTGGTAACTTGGGAGGACAGTAATGTTTCTAAAATACTTTAATGGAATGAGACTGTTATTGGAAGAATATAATATTTAAAAATATATTTTCAGCATCATATAATACAGCACAAGTGAATTTTTTGTCAAGGAGTTTGATAAGAAACCCAAAAGAAATGTTTCAGAGCTCTTGAAACAAACACAACACAGTGCAAATGTCATGCTTGTACAGAAGATACCAATGTTGCCTAAGGCCATTGCTTGTAAGACAACGTAGAGTTTTTGAACAATCTGCAGTGAAGGGACAAAGTTCAGTGACTGGAACAATGACAAACAGCAGTTACATGCTTGGTGATATTTGGAAGCAACGTTGTATTGAGGAAGGGCATGTTCCTGTCTAATTCCAGCTTGAAAAGACCCTGAAGTATAAAAGGTTTATGGAGGCTATTAACTTAAAAATGTAGAGGACCTAACTCTGCCCACATTGAATTGATGCTTTGGCTGCGTCAAGATCAACAATTCGACTTTCTCCCTAGATACTCAAATTCTAATACTCACTCAGGTGATAAGGATGACTGCTACACATGCTTTGGTTCTGAGGAACTGTGCAGCTTACCTAGCTATTTCTGTTGTCTGCATCTGGCTCTTCAGCAGTAAGTGCAACATTGTGCAAACTGCAGCATCTAGTACACCCATGTTACATTTTGCTTCTGTTCAAACAAATATTTAATTATGAAATTAAGCAACTAAAATTAAATTTCTGATGATTTGGAATGGTAGGAATGGTAACTGTTTTTCTTTCCATAGATGCTACCTGACCTGTTGAGTTTCTCCAGTATTTTCTGACTTTATTTAAGCAATTAAACATTGCGAAACAGATATGTAATCAGATTAAGGAAATGTGTAAAAATAATAGGGTTGTTGTCATGGCGATTTCAACTTCTCTTATATAAACTGGGACCTTCTTAGTGTAAAGGGTTTAGAGGGGGCTGAATTTGTTAAGATTTCTTATCAGGTCATGCAGCTGTATGAAAAGGGAAATAGCTACTGTTTCAAGTCTAAGGTCCTTCATCAGAAATTTAATATTAGTTGCTTAGTTTCAGTAGGTGGAAGGTCCAATGTGAGGAGGGTCCGTATAAAATCTGGTGTTGGGTAATGAACCTGGCCAGGTGACTGACCTTTCAGTGGATGAACAGTGATCCCAACTCCTTATCTTTCAGGATAGCTATGGATAAGGATAAGTATGCTCCTTGTGGGAGAGTTTGAAATTGGAGTAGGGCAAACTGAGGGCATTAGGCAGGAACTAAGAAGTGTTAACTGGGAACACCTTTTTTTTCTGGCAAGTTCACAATACTCATGTGGAGGGTGCTTAAGGATCAGTTGAATAGAGTATAGGAAAAGTATGTTCCTGTTAGAAAGAAGGACTTGGATGGAAAGATAATGGAAATTTGGATGTCCGGAGATGTGATGAATTTAGTCAAGAAAGAAAAAGGAAAAGTATGTAAAGCTCCAGAAGTTAGGATCAAATGAAGCACATGAAGAGTGTAAACAAGCCAGAAAAGAACTAAAGACCTGAATTTGAAAAGCCAGACGGGTCCATGAAAAGACCTTGGCAAGTAGGATTAATGTCAATCCCAAGCCATTCTATACATACATCAAGAGTAAAAAGGTAACTAGGGAGAGGGTGGGAGCCCTGAAGGAAAAAGGGGGGTGCATTTGCTTGGATGCCGAGGATGCAAGTGAGGTACTTAATGAGTACTTTGCTTTAGTATTTATCAAGGAAAAGGATATGGAGGACCAGCAGATCAGTACTGAGTGTAAAAACATGTTTGGTGCATTTATAAGTCAAGAAGAAGGAAATAAGGTGGATAAGTCCCCAAGACCTGATAGGATTTTCCCAAGTTATTGAGGGAGACAAGAGAAGAGATTGGTGGGCCTTTGATGAGTATCTTTGTGTCCTCTCTAGCCACAGGTGAGGTCCCAGAGGACCGGTGAGTGGCTGATATTGTACCTTTATTTAAGAAGGGAACAAGGGAAAATCATGAGATCTAAAGACCAGTGAGACCCCTGCCAGTTGTAGGAAAATTGCTGGAGAAAATTCTTAGGGATAGAATATATAAACATTTAGAAACCCTTGGAAACCCTTGGTCTAATTAGGGAGAGCCAGCATAGCTTTATGGTGCTAAGTCATGTCTTAACAACTGGAATGAGTTTTTTGATAAGGTGACAACTGAGATTGATGAGGATTGTCTACATGGATTTTAGTAAGGTATTTGACAAGGTTCCTCATGGGAGGCTAATCTAGAAGTTTAAGATGCACGGGATCTGTGGCAAGTTAGTTGTTTGAATTTAGAATTGGCTAGCGTATAGAAGACAGAGGGTAGTGGTTGGAGTTGGAGATCTGTAATTAGTGAAGTTCTGCAGGGATCTGTGCTGGGACCTTTGGTGTTTGCAATGTATATAACTGACCTGGATGAAAATATAGATGAGTGGTTTGGTACATTTGTGGATGATATGGATACTGTAGATTGGCAAAGAATACAGCGTGAGATAGATCAGTTGCAGATATATAACCACATAACAATTACAGCACGGAAACAGGCCATCTTGGCACTTCTAGTCCGTGAGGAACGCTTACTCTCACCTAGTCCCACCGACCTGCACTCAGCCCATAACCCTCCATTCCTTTCCTGTCCATATACCTATTGTTGGGCTTGAAATTCTGCCCTGTGTTCGTTTAGGAAGAGAGACAACTTACACCGGAATATTACAAAACGTGGCTTTATTGCAGAATTCGTAACTGGCACAGCGAATCCACGGAGTCGCTGGAGAAGGCGTTCTGTTTTCCCCTTACAATCTGCTCTTATTTATACCCCTTTTCCCCCCAGCACACCCCCCGCTACAGATTAGGTAATATCGGGCACTTGTGTCCATCTTATTGGCCCGCAGCCATATGCTCACGAGTTACCTGTTTCTTTTGTTTACTGAATCGCGTGACACTAATAGTATCGGTGTAGCGGGGTCCCCAGTTTCGCTCCCCCCTCCCTCGCATCCCGGCCTCCTAACATTATGTGTGTTACGTGAGCCACTCCTGACCTGTAATGGCAGTCTCGAATTAACCCCAACACTATCCAATTTATTTAAAATGACAAAATAGAACCTGCTTCTACCACCTCTACTGGAAGCTCATTCCACAGAGCCACCATTCTCTGAGTAAAGAAGTTCCCCCTCGTGTTACCCCTAAACTTGTGCCCCCAAACTCTCAACTCATGTCCTCTTGTTTGAATCTCCCCTAATCTCAGGAAAAAGCCTATCCACGTCAACTCTATCTATCCCCTCATAATTTTAAATACCTCTTTCAAGTCCCCCCTCAACCTTCTACGCTCCAATGAATAGAGACCTAACTTGTTCAACCTTTCTCTGTAACTTAGGTGCTGAAACCCAGGTAACATTCTAGTAAATCTCCTCTGTACTCTCTCTATTTTGTTGACATCTTTCCTATAATTCGGTGACCAGAACTGTATATGGGCTGAGAAATGACAGATGAAGTTTAAGCTAGATAAATGTGAGGTGTTGCACCTCGGCAGGGCAAAGGCCAGGAGACATACACTGTTAAGGGCATGGTCCTTAACAGTATCGTTGAGCAGAGAGATCTTGAGATTGAAGTTCATAGCTCCTTGAAAGTGGTTACACAGGTCGATAAGATGGTTGAAAAGACGCATGGAATGCTTGCTTTTATTAGTCGAGGCATTGAATTCAAAAGTCAGGAGGTTATGCTGCAACTTCATAAAACTCTGGTGAGGTCACATCTGGAGTATTTTGTACTGTTCTGGTCACCTCACTATAGGAAAGATATTGAGGCTTTGGAGAGGGTGCAGAAGAGGTTCAACAGGATGCTGCCTGGTTTACTGGGCATGCACTATCATGAAAGGCTGGGTTGTTTTCTCTGGAGTGCCTGAGGCTTATGGGATATCTGATATGGAGATTATGCATTGAAGGTGAGAGGGGGTAGGCTAGGGGAGGTATGAGGGCTAAGTTTTTTACTCAGAGAGTTGTGGATGCCTGGAATGGTGGTAAAGGCAAATAATGTTTGAGATTCTTAAGAGATGTTTGGATAGGCACATGAATATAAGAAAGATTTAGGGATATGGGCACGATATAGGGAGGAGAGATTTGCGTTTGTGTGCTTTTGGTTTGCTTTTTAGCTGGCTCAGCACAACATTGTGGATCGAGTGGCCTGTACCTCTGCTGTACTCCTCAATGTTCTATGATCTATTCATGGAATCAATGTTCTGATGAGTTTTAGTAGGCTAGAAATACACAGTTATGTTATGGTTGGAGTTTCTGAGAAATTGTCTTTTTAATAATGACGTCTGGAGCTGCTTTCTTGATCTTGATCTGCTCTGCTTGGATTAGGTTCTACTGCAACTAATAGAAAACTTGGAGACAAACTGAGACTTTGATGATCCCTGCCTCACAGCGAAACTTATATAGCCCAATTAACAAAGTGTCAGGATCAGAATCAGAATCAGGTTTATTATTACAGACATACAGTATATCATGAAATTTGCTGTTTTATGGTAACAGTACTGTTCAATATATAAAAACACTAAGTTACAATAAGAATATAAAAAATAAATGGTCGTGGTGGGCAGCTGTCGATCTCTGGGGATCATGGGTTTGCACCTCTGGTGGACTGTGTCCTCTCCAGGGAACAAGCCTGGGACGGAAGATTTGAAGAACCGGCTGTTGTCCCTGCAGTGGATTCCCCCTCTCCACGTCACTGATGTCGTCCAAGGGAAGGGCAAGGACTGATACAGCTTGGCACCAGTGTCGTCGCAGAGGTTGCCAGAGTGAAGTTGTAAACAACAGCAAACTGCTTTAGGAACCCCAGCTCCGGATTTCTTCCTCGGGGTTTACTCCCACAGCCTTTCCCATGGGTGGGTATGGCCGCAACACAGCGGAGGTTTAAAATCAGAGTTTTCCTTCTCCTAGGCGGGCTGCCTTCCAAGGCTGATGAGCCCCGCCTGCCCGAAAAAGAATAAATAAATAAATAGTGCAAAGAGAGAGCAAAATAGTGAGTGAGGTGGTGTTCATGGGTTCATGGACCATTCAGAAACCCAAAGGCAGAGGGGAAGGACTGTTGAGTCCCCAAAACGTTGAGTGTGTGTCTTTAAGCTCTTGTACCTCTTCCCTGATGGCAGTAGTGAGAAAAGGGCATGTCCTGAGTGGTGAGCTTCCCACTTGAACGAAATACACAGGTGTGTATTCTCGTCTTCTATTGGCAAGAAGTTTTGCCACAGTGTTTGAGGTTAAGAAGAGTCCTTAAGGAGCCAGTGAGAGAGAGGAAGAATTAGAGAAGTTGTTTATGGAAGGAATAGATCTAGAGGTCATGGGCTAAGGGTGAAAGGTGAACATGAGCAGGAACTTCTTCACCCAGAGGGAAGTGAGAGTGTGAAAGAAGCTGCCAGCAGAAGTAATGGGTTCAAGCTCAATTTCAACATTTTAGAAAAATTAGAGTAAGTACATGGATGGGAGGGGTTTGGAGGGCTTTGGTTTAGGTGCAGGTCAATGAGACTCAGCAGATTAATAGTTCAGCATGGACTAGATAGGCTGAATGGTCTGTTGCTTTGCTGTAGTGTCCCATAACTAAGAATGTCAGAGTTAAGGCCCAAACTATAAAGAATGGAGTAATGAAAATTAGTGATGTAAGATACTCTCTTATTCTGACCCCTCTATTAATGTAAACTCAAAACTATTAATGCAACTGAACCCTTTTGTGTTCTTTTCCAGGTAAGCTTTCTCAGTATCAGTAAATCCAGAATACTGAATCAGGAGTTGTTTGTACTTAAACAGTTACCACAAGATGGCACTCTTCAATTCCCAATCTTAGAAGTGTTAACATTCGTGTCTAGACATTGACAAAGACTGGGGTCCAGCAGACAAATACTTACCTGTCTGTGAACAAAATATTCTTTTCTTGTAACCATGTGGAATAAACAATTACATATTTCCTTTGTTCGTTCCATTTCTTTAAATGGGCGATTATAATTTATTCAGTTCCTTTTGGTCCAATTTGCACACCAACAATAAAGTTTAATGAAATGATCTTAGTCCTAAACTTAATTTGAAATACCCTTGGGGAAAGAGCAGGAAGATCATTCAAATTGCAATTGTTAAATGCAGAAAATCCAAAAGTTTCTGTGAACTGTGGCTCCTACACAATTTGCAATGCTACACTCTCTGCTGATAGTCTCAGCACTTATAGAAAAGTGGATGCACTTACGTAATGTATTAAGTACCCAACTGCTCGCTGTATTGTTGCTACATTTTTTCTTAATGCCAAGCTTGTAAGTTGCCTGACTGTATCTAATAGGCACAGCCTAGAAAAATGCACTCCAGATCTCTGGAAGATCCTTTGTTTAATGGAAGACTTAAGTGTAAATAACTGGTTGTCCTTTGGTGTCTTAAACAGTGAATGACAAAAGCTGGTGAAGTGTTCAGTCATGAATATAAAGGATACACTTTCTTTTCATGGCAATATTAGAATTGCTGAAAGTATGAGGACTGGTGTATTACCTTGGACTTAGGAATGAAAAGCAATCATTACAGCATCATATAAAATTATTCAGCCCACTAAGCAGCTCCAGTTTGCTATAAGAATCATTCTCTGACTACAATTTGATGAAGCTCCTTCTCAAATTACCACAGAAACATTTTCACCTTTGATTTCACCAATCAAATAAGGCTGCTCAGTGATGTGAACCACTGGATGAATTCAATTTGGTCTGGTGTCTTCGACTTGACACATTAGGGCTCCATGATATTTTCGACCTCCTTTCAGTAATAGGAAAGGTTACAGCTCCATAAATTTTCATCAGCAGTCTGATCTCAAGAGAAGAATCTTGCTGGGCTCTGCAACCTACCCAAACAACCGGCATGATGTACTTCCCCTGCACGATTCCACTTTCTGCCCCATGCCTCTGCTCCCCTCCATTATAATCCAGGGAATCTGGTAACGTGGTTTACAAATGAAGAGACATGTTGACATCCAAAATGTGTCAATGCCAAACATGTGAACTAAAATTGCTCTCCCATTAACTCCACTATCATTTATGCTCTTACTATTGGCTTGTCTCTTCATGGGATAGCAAGGTGGTGTAGCAGTTAGTGCAATGCTATTGCAACACGAGAGATCCGTGTTCGATTCTGCCACTGTCAGTAAGGAGTTTGTATGTTGTCCCCGTCAGTTTTCTCCCACAATCCAAAGATATATCGGTTAGTAGGCTAATTGGTCACATGTGTATAATTGACTATGTGTGATCCTTGCGTCAGAATGGCCTTTACTGTGCTATATCCCTAAATAAATAAATACTCCTCTAATGTGCAGGAGAGCAAACTAGAAATAAATAGACAGGGATCACACATTGCTCCGAGCTAGAAGTGCAGCAGAAAGGACTTGTGTCCAGATATAGTGTGACCCAACGTGACAATCTTCCATGTGGGATTATCATGTTATATGTGAAATGTTTTTCCAGCAAAGCAAAAGAACTGATATTGGAACTTGTCTTGGGAAGTTGGGTGTACCTATAATAGAGTAGCCAATGAGTGTAAGCTCATGGTCATCTGGTGTTGTAGCCCTTCTACTTCAAGATTTGATGTGTTGTGTGTTGAGAAATGCTCTTCTGCACATCACTGTTGTAATATGTGGTTATCTGTGTTACTGTCAGCTTTCTGTCAGCTTGAACCAGTCTGGCCATTCTCTTCTGACATCTCTCATTAACAAGGCATTTTTGCCCACAGAACTGCCACTCACTGGATTTTTTTTGTCTTTCACACCATTATCTGTAAACTCTAGAGACTGTTGTATGTAAACTCCCAGGAGATCAGCTGCTTCTGAGATACAGAAACCGCCGAGCCTGCTGCCAACAATCATTTCACAATCAAAGTCAGCCAGATCACATTTCTTCCCCATTCTGTTGCTTGGTCTCAACAACAACTGAACCTCTTGACCATGTCTGCATGCTTTTATGCATTGAGTTGGCTGACATGATTGGGTGATTAGATATTTGCATTAACAAGCAGGTGTACAGATGTACCTAATCAAGTAGCCACTGAGTATATGTGTCACGATTTTAAATAGACTAATTGAATAGAAGACATTTATTTTTTAGGCAGATCTCCAAGATGGAGATGGAGCATGACAGACCTTTGCCAGCTGTCCTCAGCAGATCCTCTTATTACGTTGATTACAATTCTTCATCTCTTCTAAATCTCAGTTCTAAGATCATCGACACTATGTTATGCACTGTTTTCCTTTAACTATATGTCCTGATGCATGGCATGATCTGCCTGGATGTCATGGCAAAAAGAATGTTTTGATACACATGACAATAACAAAGCAGTAACCAATACGGCCCAATGCCCAATACCACCAGGAAGCCTGCCCATCAATCAGAAATAAGTCAGTGTAAATATAAGAACTTAATTCCTGCACCATACACTGCTGATCTATGTTACAGCAGTGCTCTATTTCTTTAAATGTATCAGTATTTTCTTACACTGATCTATGTCGTTTCTGATGAATAGGGAAGGAAAATCACAAAGTAAGTGATGATTTTCAGCTGGGCATTTAGGTATTCGATTATTTTGAAACTAGACAAATTCTTAGAGCCCATAATGCCAAATGATTTGGAAGATATGCTCCAGCAGTCTTGATATTGGAACTGAAAATCCAATGTGAGTACAAGATTAGCCAAGCAATGTGCAGAAGCTCGATAGAAAATCAGAAGGAACCTTTAATTGGCAGTGATGTGATTGGTCTGTTATATCTATGCACTACGGTACCTGGCTCATACATCTTCATTCACGTTCTCTCAAAAATTCTCCACCCTCCTTAGAGGTTATTATAAGATATGGGAGCAGAATTAGGCCAATTGGCCAATTGAGTCTGCTCCACGATTCTATCATGGCTGAGTTGGAATCCCTCTCAGCCTACTCCCCTGTCTTTTCCCCTTAACCTTTGACTCCCTTACCTATCAAGAACCAATCCATCTCTGCTTTAAGAATACCCAATGACTTGGCTTACAGAACTAATTCCACAGATTCACCCCATCTAGCTAAAGAAAGTTCTCCTCATCTCTATACTAAAGGGACGCCCTTCTAGACCTCGACTCCACCACTATAGGAAACATCCTCTTCAGGTCCCCTGTATCTGGCCTTTCAATGAGATCATCCCTTATCCTTCTAAACTCAGCACGTACAAGGCCAGAGCTAGCAACCATTCTTCATACTCTCCGTTTCCTTAACTGGTTGTAACCCACTCTCTGACCTTTGAATTTATTTGAAATATCCATATGCATGCTCAAAGCTGTGCAGAGCTCAATTCAAGTGTTGTTCTACGGGTGTTCTGAAAGCACACTGTGGCATTCAGAGATGAGTTCCATGTAGATTCATGTTGACATTCTCATCAATCCCAACTAATGTCTTTTAGCATATTATTGCAATGCTAAGGAGAGTCCATGCCAAGGGTACCCTTTGTGCTCAAGTGCATCAACTCTGAAAACCTATTCAAAGATAATGATGTAGTGAAGTGAGAACATAATTGAAGTCTGTGATATTTTGAAGAAATTTATCAATGTCATTAAAAGTATACACTCAAGTTCAATGCTGTATCAAAATACAAAAAAAAATACTGACAGAACTGTAAATCATGCAAGTAATGAAGGTGGCAATTTAAAAGAAAATTTTCAGGGAAGGTTATTGGTTCCCAAGTTAATGATATGAAGAAATGAATCTTGTTGAAGAATATACCAGAATTACAATGTTAGGGCTTATTTTGGAGATGGAATATTGCAAACATTAATTTAAAAAGCAACCAGCCTTCAGATCTAAATATGGATAGTAGATTGAATTTAAATTGCACCTTGAAACAATGGTCTTCCTGAAGCTGCACTTTAGAGTAAATTGCAGGCCAGGCAACATCCAATTGATTTGGAATGCCTGCATATGCATGAATGCAATCCACATCCCATTGCATGAATATGAGTCGGAGGCCATAGTAATTAATGTTTGTTTGGGTGTGTTGGTGAGAAGATCCAGGCATATAACCATATAACAATTACAGCACGGAAACAGGCCATCTCAGCCCTTCTAGTCCGTGCCGACGCTTACACTCACCTAGTCCCACTGGCCCGCACTCAGCCCATAACCCTCCATTCCTTTCCTGTCCATATACATATCCAATTTCACTTCAAGTGACAATACCGAACCTGCCTCTACCACCTTCCACTGGAAGCTCATTCCACACACCCACCACTCTCTGAGTAAAGAAATTCCTCCTCGTGTTACCCTTAAACTTTTGCCCCCTAACTAACATTTAAAAAGATTTTTTATATTCACTGGCTACATTTGTCTGGTGACTTTGTTCATAGTCATGACAACAGTTTCAGAAAAACTGGCAAACTTTGATATTCAGCTATAGTTTTTTTTAAAAATCACATCATCACATTCATGTTCTGAGCATCACTGGCAAGCCATCCATGGCCCTGGCCTTGATGAGGGTAGCTACCATGTTGTTTAGTTTCACTGGAGGTCTGCCTACATTTCTTCATCTCCCAAAGTCATAAATAATTTACTTCCACTCCACTTAAATGTTCTGATGGTAGTTAATGGATGCAATATGTTAACTACAGTCTCTTCCACACATGGGCAGGAGATGCCTTGAAGGGCGGTTGGGTGAAACTCTGTGAGGTGAAACACCATGTTTCCAGCACCATTTCAAGTGCTCCTTTTAAATTTAGGCAGTTGTGGACCAGAAATAAACTGGGATCAGTGGGGATGTTACACACTTTCATGTAGACTTTGAGAGCTGTCCTGAGGCTCATCCTCATTAAGAAACGAGTGTCTACGTTTTGAGGCTAATGTTCATTTTGCAAATGCTTCTCCAAGGATCGTCACCTTGTTGTGCTGGAGAGACATGTGAGTTCTTGAGATCCTGAGAGTGATGCTATCTGGGCACTTTGCTCCTGATAGGGTCTCACATAGCAGTAAGGTCAAAGGGGAGGTTCCAGCCAAAGAGTAATCCAACCAAAACATTGGAGCTGGCAGAAGATTATGTCACATCACAACTGCGGTCAAGGAAGAGGAAGGCTGCAGCAGTGAAGGATCCCCAGTCATCTTGCCTTCCATGCCACTGGATGTGGACCCGATCTGTCAAGGACTGTGTAGTGGCTGCCTGTGCATTAGCTGCCCCATGTTAAACGAAGTCACACGCAGGCATTCTCATTAAACTATCCATTATGTAAATTACATCTGCTGCCCAATTCTGTGGTGAGGACATTCACTTAGTCTTCCAATGAGTTTCGAAGGTTTTGTGAAGGCAGCGCTGTGGTAATTTTCCTTTTCAATGGGTGCCTGTTGTAGCTTGCTCCTCTCTCAGAAATGAACGGAATGCTAGTGATCATTAGTGCTTGCTGGAGCTTGGGTCTTATGCCCTTGATTTTCAAAAGATTCTTCTCCTCAATTGTCCAAAGACTGTGCATGTGTAGTGAAAGTGAGAGCTAATTTTGTCATTGATATCTGTCTCCAGAAACATGAATTCTGCAGTCAGCAGTTGATCAGAAAAGCTCAATGGGCTAATACCCAATGTAAATATAAATATTTATTTTCTATTTAGTATATAGAATGTTATTTTAACTTTGTATACTTATATGACTTTGCTGAGAGTAAATCAGTAATCTATTCTTCATACACTCAGTGGGCACTTCTTTAATTATACCTCTTGCACCAAATAAAGTGGCCACTGAAGGTATGTCTTGTGGTCTTCTGCTGCTTTAGCTCATCAACTTCAAGGTTTGATGTGTTGTGCATTCATAGATGCTCTTCTGCACAGCGCTGTTGTAAGGTGTGGGTATTTGAGCTACTGTCACCTCCTGTCAGCTTGAAGTAGTCTGATCATTCTCCTCTGACCCCTACATTAACATGTCATTTTCATCCACACTGCATCTCAGTGGGTGCTTTTTTTGTTTTTGCATCATTCTCTACAGACTGTTGTGCATGAAGATTGCAGGAGATCAGTAGTTTCTGTGATATTCAAACCACCCTGTCTGGCACCAACAGTCTTTCCATAGTCAAAGTCACTTAGACCACATTTCTTCCCCATTCCAAAGTTTGATCTAAACAACAACTGAATCTCTTCACCATGCCTGTATGATTTATGCATTGAGTTGCTGCCATATGATTCAATGCTCAGATATTTTCATTAACAAATTACCGTAGTGTACAGGTTGTACCTAATGAAGTGGCTGCCAATTTTACTTTCTGCTAAGGCTTTATAAGGCATTGGTCCAGTCACATATGGAGTAGTGTGAGCAATTTTGGGCCCCATATCTAAGAAAGCATGTGCTGATATTTGAGATAGTCTAGAAAAGGTTTACAAGAATGATCATGGAAATGAAAGGGTTAATATATGAGGAGCATTTATGGCTCAGGGCCTATAATTGTTGAAGTTTAGAAGAATGAGCGGAGATCTCATTGAAACCTACCAAATATTAAAAGCAACACACACAAAATGCTGGTGGAACTCAGCAGGCCAGGCTGCACCTAGGGAAAAGAGTACATTCGACATTTTGGGCCAAAACCCTTCAGCAGGATAAAGGGTCTTGGCCTGAAACATCGACTGTACTTTTTTTTCCATAGATGCAGCCTGGTCTGCTGAGTTCCTCCAGCATTTTGTGTGTGTTGTTTGGATTTCCAGCATCTACAGATTTTCTCTTGTTTGTGATCAAATCTTACAAGGCCTAGATAGAGTGGATGTGGCAAAGATGTTTCCCATAGTGGGCAAGTCTAGGACCAGAGTGCCTAGCCTCAGAGTGGAGGGATGTCTCTTTAGAACAGAGTTAGGGAAGAATTCCTTTAGCTAGAGGGTGGTGAATCCATGGAATTCATTTCCACAGACAGCTGTGGAGACCAAGTCATATAGGCATATTTAAAGCAGAGGTTGATAGGAAAGGATTACAAATGTTATGGGGATAGCCATGAGAATGGGGTTGAGAAGGAAAATAAATCAGCCATGATCGAATGCCAGAGCAAATTCAATGGGCCAAATGACCCATTTCTGCTCCTATATCATAGTCTTACATTGCCATTGACAATTACAAATGAGAAAGCCTGATTAGTTTATTTTAATTAATCTCTCCAGAGAACATTAATTCTCTTCAATATAGTATCCAATTGCTTCTTAAGTGTTTTTGGAGTATTTGTCTCTACCACTCTATCTGGAAATTAATTTCAGGTATTGATCATGTTTTGTGTCAAGAATACCTTGATGTTAATGTTTACTTGTTTGGGCCATGCATAGTCAATAAATTCCCAAGGTAATATTCCACTAACACTAAAACCACCATCCTGTACTGTTGCAGAAAATATCATAGAGTAGCTTTATTTTAGGTTTCATTACTGAGGTACATAACACATAAAATTAGAATCTCTTCTCAGCTTGCTTAAAATTCATGAAGGTTTCCTGGACCCAGAGTGTCAACTGATGACAGGGCTTTAAAATTGGTTTCAGCTTTTACACTTCACAACCTGTCAGCCATGTTGATTGATGCTCTTCAGTTGGGTGGACATGTTGACGTTGAGCTTACCTTGTGCAGAAGAAATACATCATTTGCTGTACATTAAATACTTAATATTACATTGTTTCTTACTATACCAACTTTGCTTCTTAGACATTGAAATGTATTCATTTTAGTAGAAGAAAATTTCAGGTACAGTGTTCAATGTACATTCATATCACATCAGGTTTTTACAGATACTGTACAAACAAAGAAAAAAGGTGGGATCAATGTAAGATTCAGATTCAGATTTATTTACTTATCACATGTACTTCGAAATATATCGTGAAATGTGCTATTTGCGTTAACAACCGGCACAAATGGAGGGTGTGTTGCGGGCAGCCCGCAAATGTCACCAGACACTCCAACATAGCATGCCCATAATGCTCAGCAGAATAACACAGAACACAACAAACAGCAAAGCAACAACAGCAAAACAAGACTCCTTCCTCCATCCCACCCACCCTCACACACCCAGAGTAGTCCAACCCCAGGACAGTTCTGCAGTCTTGAGTTTTCAGGCTTCAGCCAACGGGCTTCTACTTCCTACAGACCTCAGGGTTCTGTCTTTGGTATTGACCCCCAGACTAACCGATTTGTGTAAATGGGCAGTGGATGACTGATGCAGACTCAATGGGTTAAAGAGTCTGATATCTTGTTGATCCTTTCTATGACTATATGACTCTAAATTATGTAAAACTCCTCTTACTGTTATGCTTTCAAAGTTTCAATCCCATTCATAATTCACCACATTTCTCCTTTGCTCTTTACTTCACGCTGTATGTCACTTTTTCAGCCATTGTTCTGTACATTTGTCCAACTCACTTTTGTAATCTCTGATACGAATAATGAACAGTGAAATTCTGAAATTCTCCACAATTAGGAAGAATTCTCCAAACCAGGGGACCTCGGAGATTTCATTATCATAACCATACAGTCATAGAGTCAGAGAAACAGGCCCTTTGGCCCATTTAGTCCATGCCAAAACTATTTAAATTGCCTACTCCCATTGACCCGCACACGGGACCATAGCCTTCCAAACCCTACCATCCATGTACCTATCCAAACTTTGCTTAAATGTTGAAATTGAGCTCACTTGTGCTGGCAGCACATTCCACACTCTCACAACCCTCTGAGTGAAGAAGCTTCCCCTCAAGTTCCACTTAAACTTTTCACCTTTCACCCTTAACCCTTGCAACTCTGGTTGTAGTCCCACCCAACCTCAGTGGAAAAAGCCTACTTGCACTTACCCCTTAAAATTTTGTATACCTCTATCAAATCTCCTCTCAATCTTTTACGTACTAATGAATAAAGTCCTGATTTATTCAGTCTTTCCTTATTACTCAGGTCCTCCAGACCTGGAAACATCCTTATAAATTTTTTCTGCATTCTTTTAACCTTTTCTACAATCTTTCCTGTAGTATGTGACTAAAACTGCATACAATACTCCATCTTCAAGAAAGGAGACATGTTCAGCTGTAGTGTCCACAGAGAAATTTCCCTGCTGGAATTCACAGTCAAAGTCATTGCCAGGATCCTTCTCAAACAACTCTTTCCAATGGTCTGAGTTGTTCCTGGAATTACCATCCATCTCGAGACTTGGACATGATTTTTAGAGTGTAACAAATCCAGCTAAAATGCAGTTCTCAGCACCAGCCAATTCTCATGGCCTTTCTGACCACAGTAAACACTTTGACTCCATCATTTGGGAGCAATTGTGGAAAACACTCCTCAATTTCAGCTGTCCACAGAAATTTGACTCCATCTTATGCTTCTCCAAGGTGACAGACAAGCCAAAGGATCTGCAACAGAACTATACTCAGTGAAAATTGGTGAAAAACAAAGGCTGCATCATTATCCCAGCACTTTTCTCAACATTTTTGACATAATACTACATTTTACCTCCAACAAAGATCCTGCAGGAGTGGAATCATCTGCAGAACTTAAGAAAAACTATTAAATCTATAGCCACTACTATCCAGAACCAAGGTTATCAAAACTTCAGTAGATGTGCTGCAGGATATGTTTGTGCGCACTCAGAGGAAGGCCTCCAAGCCATCATCAATGCTTTTACTGAAGGGTACAAGAGGATGTACACTCAACAAATGCAAGAGAAAGGTTCCTTCCCAAAAACACAAGAGATTTTGCTGATGCTGTAAATCTAGAATAACACAAACAAAATGCTAAAGGAACTCAGAAGGTCAGGAGGCATCTCTGGTGAGAAGTAAAGAGTTTGGTTGAGACTCTTTATCAGGGATGAAAGGAATTCAGTGGGGGGAGCCAGAATGAGAAGGTGGGGGGGTGGAAGGAAGAAGTACAATCTGGTAGGTGATACATGAAGCTTTTCTCAACTTTTCTTGATGTAATGGTATATTTCACCTTCAGCAAAAGTCCTGTAGAAGTAGAATGACCTACAGGTGAAGAGAAAAGATAGGTGCACGGGGGAGTGTGCGAAATGCGAAGCTGGGAGGTGATAACTGGAAAAGGTAAAGGGCTGAATGACAGACAAATAGACCATAGGAGAAGGGGAAGGAAGAGGGATACCAGGGTGAGGTGATGGCAGGTGAGGAAAACAGAAAGGGTAAGAAGGAAGCCAGAATTGGGAATTGAAAAGGAGGGGAGGGGAGAGGAGAGGTCAATATTCATGCTGAGAGTGGTCTCATCGTGGCAATTGAGGATGCTGTGAAACAACATGTTGCAATGGTAGTAAGGAGTGGAATTAAAATGCTTGTAATCAGGAAAGCCTTCCTGTTGCGGATGGAGCAAAGGTGTTCAATGTGAGAGCATCCTTCGTGAGGGTGAACCCACAGAAAGCGCCCAGCGAAGATGGGGTACCTGGCCAAGTACTATAGACTGTGCTGATTAACTGGCCGGAGAGTTCACCTAAATCTTTAACCTCTTGCTTCGGTCTGAGGTACCCACCTGCTTCATGTGGGCTTTAATTATACTGGTGTCTAAGAAGGATGTGGTAACCTGCCTCAATGACCATCATCCAGTAGTAATTACATCCACTGTAAAAAAGTGCTTCGAGAGATTTGTGATGAAATATATCAACTCCTGCCTGAGAAATGACTTGGATCTACTCCAATTTGCCTACTGTCACAACAGGTCAGATGCCGTTTTATTGGCTCTTCACTCAGTCCTGGAATATCTGGACAGTGAAGATGCATACATCAGGATGCTCTTCATTGACCACCGCTCAGCATTCAATACTATCATCCCATCAAAACTACTCGATAAGATTCAGGACCTTGGCCTTAGTACCTCCTTCTGCAACTGGGCTTCGATTTCCTCTCTTGCAGATCCCAGTCAGTTCAGATCAGCAATAACATCTCTTCCACAATCTTCATCAGCACAGATGCACCACAAGGCTGCCTGCTTAGTCTTCTGCTCTACTCGCTTCATACTTATGACCGTGAGATGAAGCACAGCTCCAAGCCACATTTAAATTTATTGACGACAGCACCATCGTTGGTCAAATCAAAGGTGGTAACAAATTAGAGTATAGGAGGGAGATTAAAAATCTGGTGGAGTGGTGCCACAACAACAACCTCTCACTCAATGTCCGTAAGATCGAAGAGCTGATTATAGATTTCAGGAGAAGGAAAGCAGAAGTCCATGAACCAGTCCACGTCAGAGGATCAGAGAGAGCGAGGGTCAGCAACTTTGAATTCCTCAGTGTTATCATTTCAGATCTGTCCTGGGTCCAGCAGGTAAATGCCATTATGAAGAAAGCATGGCAGCACCTCTACTTTCTTAGAATTTTGTGAAGGTTCAAGATATCTTCTAAAATTTTGACAAACTTCTCTAGATCTGTGATGGAGAATATATTGAATGGTTGTATCATGGCCTGGTATGGAAACATCAATGCACTTAAACAGAAAAGCCTACAAAGTGTAATGGATATGGCCTAGTCCATCACCAATGAGCACTTCTGTACTGAGTGCTATTGCAGGAAAACAGCATATATTATCAAGGACCTCTGCTATCCAGGCCATACTCTCTTCTCGCTGCTGCCATCAGGAAGAAGGTACAGAAGCCTCAGGACTCACACCACCAAGATGAGGAACAATTATTACCCCTCAATGAGAAGGGATAGCTTCACTCAACTTCAGTCATCCCATCACTGAACTGTTCTCATAATCTATGAACTCACTTCCAAGGACTCTTCATCTCATGTTCTTTATATTTATTTCTTATTTTATTATTATTATTGTTTTATTTTGTCTTTGCACAGTTCGGTGTCTTTTGCAGTTTGGTTGTTTGTTCATTCTGTTGGGGATGGTCTTGAATTGATTCCCTTGTGTTTCTTCTGTTTACTGTGAATTTCAGAGTTGTATGTAGTGACATATATATATTTTGATAATAAATTATCATAAATTTATTTTGAACTTTGAACTTCGAACCTGCCTCAGCAACGTCACACTGCTATCCAAAAAGTAATGTTCAAGGTGAGATCTTGGAAAATTGGATCCTTTCCTATAGTTCAGAAGCCACTGCTTGATGAAGTTGGTCATCAAAGATGTAATACACCACTACATTTCAAAGTTCAAAGTAAGTTTATTATCAAAGTATGTATACCCTAGGCAATACTAAGATTCATCTTCTTGCAGGCAACCACAAAACAAAGAAACACAATAGAATCTACAGAAAGCTAAACACAACTAAAGCCATCAAACATCCAAAGTGCAGAAGAGGACAAATCATGCAAATAATTAAAAAGAAGTAAACAAATAATACAGAGAACATGAGCTGCAGAGTCCCCGAAATGAGTCCACAGGCTGGGGAGTCAGTTCGGTGCTGAGGTGAGTGAAGCCAGTCCAGTAGCCCAGTGGATGCAGGGCAGCCACTGCTTCCAAACCTGAACTGAAAACTCCCACCAGCAGAACCTGGGGAAATCAGTACTAGGATATCTTGTGCTTGGTTCTGGCTCAAACTCAGTCAAAGAGGCAGCAGCAACAAGCTTCCTACAAGCTGACCTACAAGCTTCTGTTCTGGACTACTGTACTTATGATACGCATCATAATGCATTGGAAGAATAATACCCTCAATACTATCTCTGCCAAATCCTCCAAATTCACGGGAAAGATAAGAAGACCAATGTTAACAGTGTATCTGCCAAGTCAGCATCCCCATTAATGACGCCCAAGTAAAACTGTTCATTAGGTATTGTAATTTGCAAGCCCCAATGCAAATACTTCTCAAAGCAAACATTCAATTCTGAGTTCTTCTGAGAGAGTAGATGTTCTGGGGATGTGGGGAGTGGGGGGTGTTGGAGAGATGGGCCAGAATCAAAGGATGTGCTCAAAGCCTCCTTCAGGAAGAGAGGAGAGAGTAGCCCTGCCAAACCTTGGGACATGTAGTCTGACTGCTCGAAGTAGAGAAGAAATATTGGGGATTTTATTGATGACCGTGTGTGGCCATCCACTGAGATCATGCAGAGACCATGCATAAAGCAGAAGGAGCACAAATTATCCAGCCATTTGTCTGTCAATAATCTCACAAGCTAGAAAACTGCCATGAGAGTAGGTCACCCTCAATTCCTGAGACAACAATGAAAAAGAAGTTATAAAAACAGAAAATTCAAGAAATGTTCAGCAGGTCAGATAGCATCAGTCTAGCAATAAAGTTTATCATTCCTTCCTACTATTCATTAGTATCCTGTAATTAATCCCAGGTTAAAAGATAGGGTAGGAATACTCTCATGGTAAATCCTGTTCTGCTTCTGTAAGTTTATAATCAATACCACTGAAACCCTTTTAATTCTGTTAACCGGACATCTGCAAAGGGGGAGCATCACCTGCACTTATCTTATTGTGGATATCAATTGTATTTAATGTTTGTCTATTTGTCTCTTATACGTAGTAATTGAATTTGATTTCACTACCTTCTCCAGCAGCAAGATCCAGACCTCAAGCACACACTGCATGAGAGAAGAGTTCACCTCAAATCCCCTATATAATTCCTGCCTCTCACCCTAGATATCTCTACCATGGGGAAATAGGATTCTGAGTATCTACACTACCTATGCCTTTTGCCACCCCTTAGCCCCCTTCACTCCAGGGAAAACTTGTCCAGCCTATATAACTTCAATCCAGGCATGAGGCACTTCCAACAATAGCAACATGTTATCTATCATCTTGCTTCGTTTGGCCTTTAATTCACACTTCGTTGCCTCCTAATGTTTTCTATTTCACTACTTACTTTTCTAAAAATGAATGGCAATTTTTAAAGATTGTTAGGCATCTGAAATGACTTCAACCATACTCAGATATTGTACATTTCATGCATTAACGTTTATAACATTTGGTAGTATACGGCTCATTAGTCTTAGCGCTTTATTTAAAAGTTTGAAAAACATCTATTTTTTCACTAAACTCCATCCCGGCAACTTATCCCTAAAAGCAGCCTAAGTGCTACACATGCCCATACACATTGTGGTGAACTAGATATACCTGTCTGACTGCTCCTGTGGCTCCTCCCACAGACCCTGCTGACTGCTCCTGTGGCTCCTCCCACAGACCCCTGTATAAAGGCGACTGTGGTCTGCTGCTCTCCCTCATTTTCCCAGGATGTAGTGTTGTTTGTTCTTCCAGTCAATAAAAGCCGATATCTCACTTCCTAAGTCTCAGCGTGAGTTATTGATGGTGCATCACACCTCCTCCCTCACTTGCTTTCAGGGCCCCAAACAGACCTTCCAGCTGAGGCCACACTTCATCTATGAATCTGCTGGGGTGCCTATTGTGTCTGGTGCTCCCAATGCAGCCTCCGCTACACTGGGAAACCATTTCATTGAGCACCCCTGGTACGGATGGTGCATCTGCCACAAGTGGAACTTCCTGGCAGCCACACATTTTAATTCCGATTCCAAACCCCATTCAGACATGTCAGTTCATGGCCTCCTCTTGTGCTAAGATGAGGCCACCTACAGTATGGAGGAGCAATACCTTATATTCTGTCTAGGTTGCCTTTAACCTAATGACATGAATATTGATTTCTCTTTCCAGGAAGAAAAAACTCCCCTTTCCTTCTCATACCTCAGCTCACCTGCCCAGGACTTCCCCCTGGGTCTCCTCTTCCTTCCCTTTCTCTTATAGTCCACTCTCTTCTCTTAGCAGATTTCTTCTTCTCCAGCCTCTGACCTTCCCCACCTACCTGGCTTCTCCCATTATTTTCTAGCTAGCCTCCTTCCCTTCCCCCAACCTCTTTATTCTTGTCTCTTTCCCCTTGTCTGTTTATTCATTTCCATAGATGCTGCCTGAGTCGCTGAATTCCTCCTGCATTTTGTGTGTGTTACATTGTAATTTTCCAGTTCACCCACTGTCATTGTAACATTTACATAAAGAGCATAAGGACAAGGAGAAGATAAGTGCCTAGGAAATAAAGTTATATAACTATATATCATTGTTGTTATGTGCTGTGTCATATGACGTGGACGATCATGGTCTATATGACCATAATTATTCTTCCCAAATTTTTCTACAGAGGTGGTTTGCCATTGCCTTTTTCTGGGCAGTGTCTTCACAAGAGATTGTCTGTCTAGTGGTCAGTGGTCACATAACCAGGACTTGTGATAAGCACCAGCTGCTGATATGACCATCCACCTGCTCCCATGGTTTCACGTGACCCCGATTGGGAGGACTAAGAAGGTGCTACACCTTGCTAAGGGTGACCTGAAGACTGGAGGAGGGAAGGAGTGCCTTACACCTCCTTTGGAAGAGACTTATCTTTCCCTGCTAACCAATTACTGTATATAACCAGTGTAGCTCTTGGTTCGGCTAGCGGCTTAATCTAGGGGAAGACTGCCCTCAGCCCAGCCAAGCTTAAGAAATCTTGTTTGGGCAAATGCTGCATGATGTGTTTCCCCTGTTACAAATCAGTACCGCGAAATGATGAACAGGACACAATTTGTGATTAAACGATTGAGCTTTATAATTCTTAATTTGACTATATGGTTAGTAAAGAAGCAAAAAAAAAGGGCCCATTCTCATGAAAGAGTCTAATATGTTGGAGCTCATGGTTCTGTCCATTTGTTCCCTGTCAATCTCCTCTGAGCGTAGCCGACCCTCGGGCCCTCGCTCCAAGTCCACTCTGTCCAGCAGTCTACCAACTCTCTCCATTTGCATCTTCTCTCCTCATCTGTCTCCAACAAAAGACCGTGAAATCCCTGTTCCCAGACCCACAAGAAAGAACAACATCCCTCTCATTAGAGACCACTCATTCCAAATCCCCATTATCTCTAGACATAACCCAAACATTGCTGCTACAGAGAAACCATTACCTTAGCGGTGAAACATTACAGAGAGGCCATTGCATTAGCAGTGAAAACTCACAGCGCTTTACACCAGGAATAAAATCAATGGTCAGGAAATTAATCACAATGGCCATTCTCTGATTCAGTTATTTCCATGGTGATTAGTTTAAATCCAGTGCAATAGGAGAATAATTTGTTGATTTACATGCAAGTACAGCCTTTAAAACAAAACAATTCTGACTGAAGATGACAGCAGCACCTGGAAGAGCAGCAGGAGAGCAGAAAAGGATGCATGACTCTGTCTCTTGACAAATGGCACCACTGCATATCACTGGGATGTACAGTATTTATACCTCCTCATGAAGAACAAATGAGACATAATAGGATGAGAAGAGACATGATTTCATGGTGTCAGACCTTTCTGAAGAACTGGAAAACACGTGGATCTTGTGGAAACCTGAGGAAAACCAAAGCGAAATTGATATATTTGTTTAGAAAGTTGATAGTGCTGTTATGAAGGTGTATGGTGTGTTGGCCCTCTTTAGTCAGGGGACTGAGTTCAAGAGCCATGAGGCAACGTTGCAGCTCTATAAAACCCTGGTTAGACCACATTTGGAATATAGCGTTCCGCTCTGCTTGCCTCATTATGGGGAGGATATAGAAGCTTTAGAGAGCGTACAGAGGAAATTTACCAGGATGCTGTACGGATTAGAGGGCATGTCTTACAAAGGTAGGTTGAGTAAGCTTGAGCTTTTCCCTTTGGAGCAAAGAAGGGTGAGAGATGCCTTGGTAGACGTGTACAAGATATTAAGAGGCATAGATCAAATAGACAGCCAGGGACATTTCCCAGGGCGGAAATGGTTATTACAAGGGACCATAATTTTAAGGTGATTGGGAGAAAGTATAGCGGAGATGTCAGAGGAAATTCTTTACACAGAGAGCATTGGGTGCATGGAACACCCTGCCAGGGTCGAGGTAAAGGTAAATACAATAGCCACATTTAAGAAACTCCTAGAGAGGCACATGAATAATAGAAAAATGGACAGCTGTGTAGAAGGCAAGTGTTAGATTGATGTTAGAATAGGTTAAAATGTTGACACAACATCATTGGCCAAAGGGCTGATACTATGCTATAATTTTCTATGTTCTAAATGTGGCTTTGCCTGAGAGGAATTGGGTGGTAGCAGCACAGAATTTCAATGAGTTCAACACTTGGGTGATGAGGGATACAATATTTTTATTGGATAGATCAGGAGTCCCCAGACAAGGAATCAAATGCTATCTGCCTTAACTTCCTTGGGACCCATGGAATACTAGTACATTATTCAGCCCCAATTGCTCCATCTATACCACTAAACACTTACAATAAATTCTGTTAAAGGGGCACTGCTTATTTCATCTCAAGACAGAGAAATCAGACTGGAACATAGTTGCATTTGAAGCACTGGTATTTGCTTCAAGGGCTGAAACCCCTCTTTCTGAGGTGTAATTTATAAGATTTCCCTAAAAATAATAAAAAAGGTGTCCATCAAGATTCAAGTTTATTTATTGCATGTATATCAAACACACAGTGAAATGTGTCATTTGTGTTAAGTGGGCATGCTGTGGACAGGCCGCAAGTGTTGCTGCACCTTCTGGTACCAACATAGCATGGCCACAGTGCTCAGCAGTGTGTGGCATGTGGCCAAGTGGTTAAGGCGCTGGACTAGTGATCTAAAGGTTGTGAGTTCGAGCCCCATCCGAGGCAGTGTGTTGTGTCCTTGAGCAAGGCATTTAACCACACACTGCTCCAGTCCACCCAGCTGAAAATGGGTACCGGCAAAATGCTAGGGGTTAACCTTGCGATAGACTGGCGTTCTATCCAGGGGGGTGGGGTCTCGTACTCTCAGTGGCTTCAAGCCACGGAAACCGACATAAGCACCAGGACATGAGGCTCAGGGCAGTCTTTAACTAATGCTCAGCAGAACAACACAGCAACTAAACAACAACAGTAAAACAAGCCCCATTCCTCCATCCCATTCACACACATTCACAGTCGTTGGCCTCCAGTGCACTTGGACTCGGAGTCAGACCCAGGCTTGCAAACATTGAGCTTGGTCTTCCTCAGCAGAGTTGCAAAGGATCACAAACTCAGCTCCGGCCAGTGGTCCTTGACTTCTGGACTTCCGATTTGATCCTTGGCCCGTGATCCTTGGCATCAATTCCAGAACACGCTGACACCAAACTCTAGGTCTCAAATTTCTAATCCCTATAGCTAAATCCTAACCTGACCACTAAGTTCCGTCTTTGTCCCCAAATCCATCCTTACAAGCCTAAAAAACTATTTTTAAAGATGAAATGAACTGAGCCATGACTCCACAGAGGTTGCAGCTTGGTGCCATCCTCAGCCAGAAGCAGCACCTGTTAGAATGCACCAACCTCTGATGAAATCAAAATAATGCACTAGCTGGGCAACTGACTTACAAATCCATCAGTCTGGAGTTAGTCCTGATCTCCATTGTCCTCTGTGTGGAGGTTTGGTCCTGATCTTTGGTGCTCTCTGAGTGGAGGTTGAATGTTCTCCCAGTAACTGTGTGAGTTTCCTCCCACATCCCACAAAAAAGATTAATAGGTTACTGTAAATTTCCCTTAATTAGTGGTATGAGTGTAAATGGATGATGGATGGTCGTGGATGGGTCAATTTCTGTGCTTTATAGCTCCATGAATCTATGACTTAATGGGTGCAAGGAATGAGTCAAAGTCAAAGTAAACTACATATGTGTCACCATTTTCATTTATTTGCAGGAATGTATAGGAAAAGAAAGAAATACAACCAAATTTATGAAAAACTATACATAAATAAAGACCGACTAAGAGTCAATGTACAGAAGGAGACAAATTGCGCAGATAAAAAAGTAAATAAATAATACTGTGAACATGAGTCATTGAGGCTTTGAAAGTGAGCCTATAGGTTGGGGAGTCAGTTTAGTGTTGAGGTGAGTGAAGCTCTCCATGCTGGTTCAGAACTCTGACAGCTGTAGTCATGAATCTGAGTTGCATTGGACCTAAGGCTCCTGTACCTCCTTTCCGATGGCAGAGCAGGAAGAGAGCATAGCATAGGTGATGGGGGTCCTTGATGGATGCTGCTTTCTTGTGACAGTGCTCCTTGTAAATATGGTGGGGAGGGCTTTGCTGTGGTGGATTGGGCCTATATCCACAACTTTTTGTAGGCATTTCCATTCCTGGTCATTGGTATTTCCATACCAGGAGCTGAAATTCCTCACACTCATTTAGCAATGCCAAGCAAATACAAACTTATCTTCACATCAGTCCCTGTCTACAATCATTTATGTCTAAATCAGTGCTGTTAATAACCTTCACATGTGCCTAATATTTCTGCAATCCCCGCTTGTAATTATGGTTCAGATTCTGCTTTCATTTTCCATGTTCTGTGTTCAAATTGGCATCCACATCTAATTTTGGCATTTTTTTTAATCTACTTCCTGTCTCAAGTGAGACACTTCTTCAACTGAACTGTCATATTTGCAACATCTCAGAGCGTCTCTGCGTAGATTGATGTTGCATTTCGATCACACGTTACTTTTAGTTTAACTGGAACAGATGTTTTGTGTAGAATCAGAGTGCTGTTGACATGTCTCCTCCTTGCAACGACTGGGAAAATAGCCTTTGCAAAGTGCTTCCACCAGGTCTTTGAATCACGGTTTCCTGCTGCGACAGCAAGATGAGTTTGTAAGAATTGTCTTTCTCTTAATCAAACAAGTTGCTTACAAACATAAGGCACAGCAATAGCAATTTAGCCTTTGGTAAGTTCAGACATAACTCCCTCTATTTCATTCTATACCAATTCAGAGGAATTCTATTTCCTTGCTAATAAACACACAAATTATATTTTAGTGTTTACTACCAGGAGAAATTCCACAATGACGCCCAAGACTCCAGGGTGCAAATCATTTCATCACAGGACAGGCAAGATAAAAAGCACTATCATCCGAAGTTCCTGTCTATGTTGGTCAGTGGATGATGGATGTCAACACAACCTTGCATTTTGTACACTTAGTAAGGGTGACCCAGTAGTGTATCAGCTAGCGTTCAGCTATAGATCATGGTTTGATTCCCACCACTGTCTGTAAATAGTTTGTATGCTCTCCCATGACTGTATGGCATTCCTACTGGTACTCTTGCCTCCCACAGTTGATAGATGTGCAGGTTAGAGTTAGCAAGTTGTGGACATGCTCGGTTTGCACTGAAAGTATGGGAAAACTTGGTGGCTTCCACCACTAACCTTGCTGATTTCACTTGATACAAAAGACACATTTCACTGTGTGTTTCAACGTACATGTGACAAATCAATCTTTCTTTCTTTCTCTCTTGCACCTTTCTCTCTCTCTCTTCATTTTATTTAGCTTACTATAAACCACTGTGTAACAAAACAGTTGTGTTCCTGGGCGAGGAATCCAGGGGCAGTTACAAAAGAACTGTGTGTAAATTACATCAAGATCCTCCAGGATCTGGAAAATCAGAGCACTTTCAAGGCATTAGGATCTGTATTCCCAAGTCCTTCAGTCATACCATACTCACCAGTGCTCTATCATTCACTGTGCACGTCCTACCTGATTTGTCCTCCCAACGTGCAATGCCTCACGTTCGTCTGCATTAAATTCCATCTGCCATTTTCAGCTATTTTTAACTAAGCTTATGCTGCTGCACACACAAAATGCTGGAGGAACTTAACAGGCCAGGCAGCATCTATGGAAGAGTACAATTGATTCTTCCGGCCAAGACCCTTCAGGAGGATGCAGGCTTTTTTCCACTGAGGTTGGGTGAGACTAGAACTATAGGTTACAAGTTTCGGGTGAAAGATAAAAAGTTGAATGGGAATCTGAGGGGAGAGTGCTTCTTCTTACTCAGAGGGTGGTGTGAGTGCATACGAGTTACCAGCAGAAGTGATACATATGGGTTCAATAGCAACATTTAAGAAAAGTTTACATAGGTATGGATAGCTACGGTCTGTGTGTGAATAGATGGGAATAGAAGGGCCTTTTCTGTTGTGATGCATATTCACTGTCCTGGGCAGGAGATCTCATGTTTGGTAAGCTTGCTTTTTAAATAGAAGCTGTCATTTGTAAGTAAACTTTCCACTGTATTGCTTTGTTTAACTTTTGGTTTTAAATGGAAGTGGAAATCAGCTTGAGGTTAAAAAACACTCTTTATAGAACAGCTTTGCAAGTAGTCTCTGTATTTTGAAGACATTCTGTCTGTAAAGAATCACTGCACCTGCTTTATTATTGTGTAAGGGCAGAGTATAAGACAATGGATTGTTTAATTTGGGTTGTTTCAAACAGACTGTGCAGGAAGGCACAGAGTCGACTGTACTTCCTTAGAAGGTTGGCGTCATTCAATGTCTGTAGTGAGATGCTGAAGATGTTCTATAGGTCAGTTGTGGAGAGCGCCCTCTTCTTTGTGGTGGCGTGTTGGGGAGGAAGCATTAAGAAGAGGGACGCCTCACGTCTTAATAAGCTGGTAAGGAAGGCGGGCTCTGTCGTGGGCAAAGTACTGGAGAGTTTAACATCAGTAGCTGAGCGAAGGGCGCTGAGTAGGCTACGGTCAATTATGGAAAACTCTGAACATCCTCTACATAGCACCATCCAGAGACAGAGAAGCAGTTTCAGTGACAGGTTACTATCGATGCAATGCTCCTCAGACAGGATGAAGAGGTCAATACTCCCCAATGCCATTAGGCTTTACAATTCAACCGCCAGGACTTAAGAACTTTTTAAAAGCTATTATTAATGCTTTTTGAGATAGTGATTTAGATGCATATCATATTTTTTACTGAGTTAAGTATTGTATGTTATTAGTTTTGCTACAACAAGTGTATGGGACATTGGAAAAAAAGTTGAATTTCCCCATGGGGATGAATAAAGTATCTATCTATCTATCTATCTATCTATCTATCTATCTATCTATCTATCAGACAAACAAGCTGACTCTTAAGTTGTTTCATTTAAGGTAGCTTGCAGAACCAGATGGATCAAACTACAAACAAGAGAAAATTTGTAGGTGCTAGAAATCTGAGCAACACACACAAAGTTCTGGAGGAACTCAAGCAGGCCAGGAACCATCTATGGAAAAAAAGTACGGTTGACTTTTTGGGCTTTTTGGACATTTAGCATATCAATGACTAATGTATTTATAGTTGAGAGGTTTATGTGAGCTTTGCAGCATTAATGGTAGCTAGCTAGGATCCTTAGCTCTGGAAACATCTTTAGACCGTTTATGTTAAAAGGATATCTGAGGAAATATCACAAGCTTGTGAAGATACTCAAGTGGGAGAAAAGGGGTATAAATGTAAAGTGCAGTGCAGGCTTTTTAGGAATGGAGAAAGGAACATCAAAAATAATGAAATAAATAAAATCCATTCCCCCAGCTTCAGTTTTTGCGATGGACAACTTGTTTGTTTGCATCTTTGATGTCTTTTTAGTTTATAGGAATTGGACCTGTGTTTTGGAAATCCTTTAATATGTATGCTTGAAATACGTTTTGTGTTTTGTGCTTTGGAAGTGGTTTTTGTTCTAGAAATAGTTTGTTATTGGAAAGTGTTTAAAATAGAAATCTGTGAGTTTTAAATATGTTTTAAGAGTGTTGTGTGGATTTAAGTATGAATCACTGTAAATAAATGAACTGTGTTTTCAACTACTTTGCTATCTGGAAGTATCTTCGTGGTAGGGAGAAGGGACCCTCTGCTCAAGTAATGGGCATTGGCATCTAAACTCGCCAAGGAGAATAAGCAGGGAAGTAAACTAGTCTTTGAAAATTGGGTAGTTACAGTATAACCTCCCTTTAGTGAGC
Source organism: Hemitrygon akajei (assembly GCF_048418815.1). Lineage (NCBI taxonomy): Eukaryota > Metazoa > Chordata > Chondrichthyes > Myliobatiformes > Dasyatidae > Hemitrygon > Hemitrygon akajei. The sequence goes on from NC_133129.1 coordinate 168,909,908, forward strand.
GTATTTGTGGCTATTTATATCTGAGAGAGCTTAAAGTCTTTGTTTGAGTTTAGATCTTTGGGGTCAGCAAGTGCAATACTCTCACACTGTGCTATAGTGCTCCATGACTCTCTAAGTACAAAGTCATACATTTTAGTAAGTCAAGTGGGGATATGACATATACAGTAAATGTTCATGAGCAGAAGTATGTTGGGATTTGAGTCCATAGCTTCCTAAAAGTGGCAACACGTAGATAGGGAGGTGAAGAAGTCATAGAGCATGTTTGTTTTGAAAGGTTGTGGCATAGTTATGTTGCAATTTTACAAAATACTGGTTAAACTGTATTTGAAGTATTGCTTGCAGTTCAAGCTGCCACGCTGTTGGAAGGTTGTGCTTGTGCTTAAGAAGATGCAGAGGAGATTCACCATAACGTTACCTGGGAAATTCCTGTTGCATTGACAGTCAGTTACACAGTGGCATATGGTAGATAGGGAAAGGCCCAGAGAGTTTTCAGTATTGCTGAGATTAAAAAAGTCTTACAAGGAAATCACCTCATGTTTACTACCTGCTACTCCTCAGATGAATCAGTACTTCTTGCATTGAACTCCACATGTTATGAGGACCGTTTGAAGGCTGTGGGCCTGTACTCGCTGGAGCTTAGAAGAATGAGGGAGATCTCATTGAACCCTATTGAATATTAAAAGCCCTAGGCAGAGTCGATGAGGAGAGGATGTTTCCTATAGTGTGGGAATCTAGGACCAGATGGCTAAACTCATATTACAAGAATGAGCTTTTGACCAGAGATAACGTGAAAATTTCTTTAGCCAGAGGGTGGAGAATCTGTGTAATTCATTGCCACAGATGGCTGTGGAGGCCAAGTCGTAGGATATATTTAAAGCGGAGGTTGATAGGTTCTTGAATAGGAAGGGTGTCAAAGGTTCCGGAGAGAAGGCAAGAGAATGGGGTTGAGAGGGAAAGTAGATCAGCCACGAGGGAATAGCAGGGCAGAGCCGATGGGCTGAAAGGCCTTATTCTGCTCCTACCCCTTACGGTCTTATGGAAGATGCACTGAGATCTGCAAGGGCACCTAATATACTCTAAAGTGGGAGACTTCACAATCCATCAGCAAGAATGTTTCAGTCTCGTCACTGCTGAACAAGCTGGCTTAGTCCTGAAGGGCATAGCTGTCAGTCTGAATTTGTAACACGTAGTGAGAGAATTCATTCCCACTAACCAAGTAGCTGTTGCTGCAGTCCCTGTTAATTGAAATTATGCCTCCATGCATTGTGTTGTGAGCCAATGTGCTAAATAAGATGGACTCAGAACCGAGCTAACGGCTCAAAACCGCGTATTAATGATACACACTGATGATTCATCAAGAGCAGGACAACTGGTTTCCAATGCAAACAGTAATCATGTCACAGAAGCAGCAACAGTTTTGTCTAAAAATAAGGTAAAGATCTGATAAATCTATAAACCAGGATGACACTCAGTGGCCACTTTATTAGGTATAGGAGTGGAACCTGGTGTGGGCTTCTGCTACTGTAGCACATTTATTTTAAGGTGCGACATATTGTGCTTTTGGAGATGCCTTTTTGCACACCACTGTCATAGCAAATGGTTATTTGTATTATTGTTGCTTTTCTGATAGCATGAATCAGTCTGGGTATTCTCTCTCATTAGCAAGTTATTTTCATCCATAGAATTGCTGCTCGTTGGATTTTTTCTTTACTTTTGTTTGCACCATCCTCTGTAAACTTTAGAGAGTGTTTTGCATGAAAATCCCAGATCAGCTGTTGCTGAGATACTCAGACCACCCATTCTGGCACCAATAATCATTCTGCAGTCAAAGTAACTCAGAACACATTTTTTTCCCCATTCTGGCTAACACATACCAGATGCTGAAGAAACAGAACAGGTCAGGCAGCATCTATGGAGTGGAATAAAGAATTGACATTTCCGGCCATGACTCTGCATCGCAGCCTGAAACATAATCTCTTCAAATCTTTCCATAGATGCTGTCTGTCCTGCTGAGTTCCTCCAGAATTTTGTATGTGTTACTCTGGATGTCCAGCATCTGCACAATCTTTTGTGTTCCCCATTCTGATGCTTGGTCTGAACAGCAACTGAACCTCTTGACCATGTCTGCATGCTTTTATGCACTGAGTTGCTATCACATGATTGGCTGATTATATATTTATTTGTATTATTGAGCAGGCATGCAGGTGGTAAAGTGGCCACTGACTGTACATTCACGCTCAAGACAAATCACTGATTTATGAATGGGAGTGGGGAAATGGACAACCTATGAGGCAAGAAGCTCCTTGCCACCTCCAGCCATAACAATGGTGTCATGTTTTGAGGCACCTCCGCTATCCTAAAGCATGTGCCTTCAATTCAGTGGGTGACATAGCAACAGAGCTGTAGAGCTGCTGTTTCACTGTGCACCTGATTCTAAGTCAATCCTGTTCGAGGTGTGCAGCTTGAAGTTCCTTTTGTGACCGTGTGGGCTTCCTCTGGATGCTTCAGTTGCCTTCTACATCATAAGGATACCAGGATTGGCCAATTAACTGGCAATGGTAAATTGCTCCAAAAACATCAGAAAATTATAGGATCAGGGAGAGAAATAAAACTTGGCTCAATATAGGATTAGTATTGATGGTATTGATTAGTATTGATTATGTTCTGAAGGGTTTGTATCCATCTTCAAGCAGAAGTATCAAAAGGATGCTCCATTTTACAGCATCACCGAGGGTGCCAACCAGTGTCTGACCAGATGGCACAACTTCAGAATAGAAGGATGTCCCTTTAGAACAGAAATGAGGAGGAATTTCTTTTGCCAGAGGGTTGTGAATCTGTGGTAATCTTAGCTATATTTAAAGCAGAGGTTGGCAGAGTCTGCAAACCATTAGACACTAAGATAAAGGAGCAGAATTAGGCCATTTGGCCCATTGAGTCTGCTCCGCCAGTTCATCACAGCTCATCCAATTTTCTTCTCAGTCCCAATCTCCTGCCTTCTCTCCGTATCCCTTCATGCTCTGACCAAACAAGAGTCTGTCAACCTCTGCCTAAACTATACATAAAGACTTGGCTTCTGCGGTTGCCTGTAGCAAAGAATTCCACAGATATATAGGGAGGAGGCAGGAGAATTGAGTTGAGGGGGATAATAAATCAGCTATGATTGACTGGTGGAGCAGTCTTGGTGGGCTGGTTGGCCTAATTCGGTGCCAATGTCTTGTGGTCTTATAGAGGATGTTCTTTGGCTAACATGAACCTCCAGATGATAAAAAAAATAGCTGAGCACATCACTAACAGATACTCTAGAGCCAGCCACACTACTAGCAAGTAAGTCCTGTTTCAAAAAAATAATTGACAATGTGAGGAATTGTTTAGATACATCTTGTCTATAAAAAATGAGTCTCTCATCCATTCTGTACAGTGACTATCTGTTCAGTCCAGATTCAATCAGCAGAAAAGTGACAGGAAAGATCATGGATTGATGAATTGTGCCATTTACTCAGCAATATCTCACTTACCCATCCTCATTCAGGGTTCTTTCAGAAGCACTCAATTCCTGTTTATTTCATGGTGTTTGCTAAGATAAGAACAAAAAATGCTAATGCCAAAGGTGAAGTTTAAAGGACAGCCCGTGAACAAGTGTGGCATCAAGGAGGCAACGATGTTGGTTGGTCCCTGGGAAGGACACAGCACAGACACACATTGATAGAGTATTTGTGCTGGCGTGGCCGGAGGAATAGCAAACACGCATCTGGTTAGTATACCTCCTTAGTAAACTAAATGATAAACTCAGGGGGCTAACCAAATATCCTTTATTTAGTGTGAATTCAACCAACAGAGGCTGATGCATCAAAAGTTACAGGGACCTACTTTTTTCTTAGCTACGTTCTTGTTTCTAATACACTTGAGAGTGTTTCCGGGATTATCCCAAAAATCAAAAAAGAGAGCAAAGTGATCAGGTAGTGTTCATGGGTTTATGGACCTTTTCCTTTTCAAGATGTCCTTCCCTGTTGGGGAGGATAGAGTACATGATACAGCTGGTAGAATCTGCAAACCATAACATATTAATATACAGGAGGTGAGTTAGACTATTTGGCCCATTGAGTCTGCTCCACCATTTCATCATAGCTCATCCAATTTTCTTCTCAACTCCAATCTCCTGCCTTCTCTCCGTATCCCTTCATGCAGTGATGAAACAAGAGTCTATCAACCTCTGCTTAAAATATACATAAAGATTTGACCTCTGCAGTTGCCTGTGGCAAAGAATTCCACAGATTCACCACTCACAGCTTAAAAAAATTATTCCACATCTCTGTTCTAAAAGGACACCCCTCTATTCTGAGGCTGTGTCCTCTGGTCTTAGATTTTCCCACCATAGGAAACATCCTCTCAACATTCACTTTATCAAGGCCTTTCACATTTGTTATGTTTCAATGAGATCTTCCTTCTGAATTCTATAGAATGCAGGCCCAGAGCCATCAGACGCTCATCATGTGACATGCCATTCAATCCTGGAATAATTTTTGTGAACCTCCTTTGAACCCTCTGCAGTTTCAGCACATTCTTTCTAAGATAAGAGGCCCAAACCTGCTCACAATACTCCAAGTGAGGCCTCACCAGTGCTTCATAAATTCTCAAAATTACATCTTTGCTTTTATATGCTAGTCCTCTTGAAATGAATGCTAACATTGCATTTACCTTCCTCACCAAAGACTCAACCTACATATTAACCTTTAAGGGATCCTGCACAAGGACTCCTAAGTCCCTTTTCACATCAGTTTTTTTGTATTTTCTCTCCATTTAGGAAACAATCAATCCTTTCATTTCTTCTACCAAAGTGCGAGATCATACACTTCCTGACGCTATATTCCATCTGCCATTTCTTTGGCCATTCTCCTAATCTGTCTATGTCCTTCTGTATCCTCTCTGCTTCCTCAAAACTATCAGTTCCTCCACCTACCTTCATATCACCTGCAAACTTTTCAACAAAGCCTTCAATTCCCTCATCCAAATTACTGACATATAATGTAAAAAGAACTGGTCCCAACTCAGACCCCTGTGGAACACTACTAGTCACTGACAACCAGTCAGAAAAGGCTCCCCTGATTCCCATTCTTTGCCTCCTGCCAATCAGCTACTGATTTAACCATGCTAGAATCTTTCCTGTAATACCATGGGCACATAGCTTGTTAAGCAACCTCATGTGTGGCACCTTGTTAAAGGCCTTCTGAAAATCCAGTGTACACAACATCAACTGATTCTCCTGTATGCTCTGCTTGTTACTTCTTCAGAGAATTCCAACAGATTTTTCAGGTAAGCTTTACCCTTCAGGAAACCACATTGGCTACGAGGGCAAATTAATATGGTGCCATGTAGCAAGCTCTGTACCAACTTTACAGTATACTGCTAATTTCTGTAATTTCCTTTTTGCATTTCTTGTTAAGAATCTGGTAGTCACATCAGATATGAATATTGGGAAGACAGCATTTACCCCAACCGTGCTGCCCTTTCTACCCTGGGAACCCCTGCTTCTGCGATCTATGGGAAGCTCATTTATTACACTGCTGCTACTTCGAGAGTGGCGCTGGAGGCCAGGGAGAAGGGCTGGCGTCCTGGGGAGGTTGAGATAGTGTGCTAATCAGCCTCCGCTCCCTAGCATACTCCTGGCTAACGTTCAGTCCCTGGACAACAAGCTGTGTGAATTGAGAGCCAGAATCTCCTATCAGCGGTGTTAGGGTTAATTCGAGACTGCCATTACAGGTCGGGAGTGGCTCACGTAATGAGAGGGAGGGGGGAGCGAAACTGGGGACCCCGCTACACTACAGTAACTACCAGTGTCACGCGATTCAGTAAACAAAAGAAACAGGTAACTCGTGAGCATATAGCTGCGGGCCAATAAGATGGACACAAGTGCCCGATATTACCTAATATGTAGCGGGGGGTTGTGCTGGGGGGAAAAGGGATATAAATAAGAGCAGATTGTAAGGGGAGGTCGGAACGCGCCTTCTCCAGCGACTCCGTCGATTCGTTGTGCCAGTTACGGATTCTGCAATAAACCCAAGTTTTGTAATATTTCGGTGTTGGTTGTCTCTCTTCCTAAACGAAAACAGGGCATAACTTGAGCCCAACATTTGGTGACCCCGACGTGGGGAGGGAGAGACAACACAGGCTGGCGGATCCGACAGCAGACAACTTGCGGCCGCAAGCTCGACTAAGGTCAGGAAGTGCCTGTTATATCGAAGACTTCCACTAGATAGTTAAATCACTGAGTTAGATCTTGTCTGCTGACGGATCCTCACCAACCCCAAATTACCCTGGGAGAGATCATTCCCGGTGCAGAATCGTGACTGGTAAGTACTAACTCTTATCTGTTTTTAGGAAGATCCTCCGCCCGTGTTAAAGTCTTCTGAGTGAGGGTACCCGCCGCCCACGATGGGCATAAAAGTCTCAGGAGTGAGGAGGAGAAGAGAAAGTGTTCCGCGGTACACCGTAGTACACAGGGATACTGACGGCGCCTACCTTAGACTGGTTGTTAAGAGGAGAAATCTCCCACGCGAAGGTCAGGTTTTGAAAGGCGACCGTCCCATATTTGATCCTCTCTGTGTACTAGGGAGCCATGGAGCACTTCAATTTCGAGTTACCGAAACTCAGACATTTGTGTGTTGAGTAACAGAGTATATGAGAGTTTTTAGAAATATGGTAAAATTGATAACTGTGCGAGTTCAATAATCTAACAGTGAGCAGCCGCAGGGGTCGGACACCATCAAGGTAGGAGTGGAAGTGTTCCTCCGAGGCCCGGGGAAGCTCACCTGGAACGGAAAACGGTGGCATGGTCCATACCCTGTCACCGAGGTCTCCAACAGGGCATTAAAAGGTAAGAAGGGAGGGGAACAATAACTGGCATCATTTTCTACTGGCTAAATAAGACCTCTGGCAAGTGGGGAGCGTTTCTGGGACAGTCGGCTCTAGGACTGTCTATTTCAATTGCTATCTTTATTACGTGTGGTTGTTGTTGCGGGACTATAGATCGAGCTTTGACCGGAAAGGATGGACCTCCACCGGCGTACCAGGCACCCTTGTTCCCGGTGGAAGGGGAGGACACGGCCCTCCCGGAAAGCGGACGTGCTATGGGAGGACACGGACTGAAATGGACCATGGCAAGGGGGGGATTGTGAATTTGTTCTTGAATAAGTTTTCTGAAATGTTGCATGCTACTTGTAAAAATTGCGGATGTTTAGGGAACCCCTACCCATATTTTGTGACCCTAGGTCGGACAAATCAGGATAAGCAAATAGGGAGGACACGCCAAAGAGTGCCGGGGGACGCTCACCTCCCTGCCTGATCCCGGCAGCCGCGGAAAAGCTTGTAAGGGGTGTGGCCTCTGGGAGGCCAAGGGAGGGAGTGTTAGGGTTAATTCGAGACTGCCATTACAGGTCGGGAGTGGCTCACGTAATGAGAGGGAGGGAGGAGCGAAACTGGGGACCCCGCTACACTACAGAAACTACCAGTGTCACGCGATTCAGTAAACAAAAGAAACAGGTAACTCGTGAGCACATGGCTGCGGGCCAATAAGATGGACACAAGTGCCCGATATTACCTAATATGTAGCGGGGGGTTGTGCTGGGGGGAAAAGGGATATAAATAAGAGCAGATTGTAAGGGGAAGTCGGAACGCACCTTCTCCAGCGACTCCGTCGATTCGCTGTGCCAGTTACGGATTCTGCAATAAACCCAAGTTTTGTAATATTTCGGTGTTGGTTGTCTCTCTTCCTAAACGAAAACAGGGCATAACTTGAGCCCAACAGCGGGAAACAAAGGAATGCAACGTTTTGTACTTCGTGGAGATCTGGCTGACGGAGGAGATACCGGATCCTGCCATTGAGCCCTTTGGGTTCTCCCTGTTCCGGGCGGGTGGGTCTAAAAACCTCTCTGGGAAGAGTAAAGGAGGAGGGGTATGCTTCATGGTCAATAATGCTTGGTGCAACCCCCAGAATCTTTTTGTTCCCCGTATCTGGAGTACATTGTGCTGCTGGCTGCCGAGGGAGTTCACAGCTGTCATTATCACAGTTGTGTATATTCTCCTACAGGCTCAAACTGACCAGGCTCTCAAGGAACTGTATGAGACCATCAGCACCCCGGAGGCTGCCTTCATCATCACCGGAGACTTTAATAGAGCATTGCTGTCTAAAATCTCTCCGAAGTTTTGTCAACACATCCAGGTGAGCACGCGAGGAGATGGCATACTCAACCACTCCTACTCTCCCTTCTGCAACACTTGTAAATAACCATAGTTAAAACCGTCCACTGCTGGTCCGACCAATCAGTCTCCATGCTACAGGACTACTTCGATGACATCAACTGGAATGTCTTTCGGTGATGATGATTTCTCCAAGTTCACAGAAGGGTCATGAACTTCATCTGGAAGTGCATCAAGGACGTTGTCTCCCAAAAATCAGTCAGGGTCTATCCAAACCAGAAATCCTGGATTAACAGTTCCGTGCATGCTGCACTTACCAAACGAGACAGAACTTTTTGCTGCTGGTAACCAACACAAACTCAGAAAATGCAGTCATCAAGGCAGCAAAATGACAGTACAGGGACAAGATCCAGACGCAACTCTCCACCAAGAACACACGCAGCTTATGGCAAGGTCGGCACACCATCGTAGACTTCAAAGCTAAGCACAGTGGCGCTGCCAACATCACTGCCTCTCTCCCAGATGAGCTAAATCTTTTTTATGTTTGGTTCGATGTCGCCAACACGGAGCCCCTGAGGAGAGCTGCTGAAGTGGCCTGTAACTTGGTCATCACTGAGACTGAAGTATTCAGATGTTTCCAATGAGCGGGCAGTTGCAAGGCTACGAGATCGGATGGCATCCCAGTGTGGGTACTCAGGATGTGCGCAGCGCAACTGGCACGTGTGTTAATCTCTCCCTCTCCCAGTGTAGGGTGCCCTCCTGCTTCAAAACATCCACCATTGTCCCTGTACTTAAAAACACCAAGGTAACATGTCTGAAACAACTGGCGTCCTGTCGCACTCACCTCAATAATAAATAACTGCTTTGAGAGGCTGGTCAAGGACTACATCAGCGGCATGCTACCACCCACACTGGACCTCCTACAATTCACTTGCCTACACAACCAATCGACAGATAATGCAATAGGCACAGCTCTGCACACCATCCTTACACATCTGGAGGAGAAGGATGCTCATGTGAGAATGCTGTTCTTGGACTGCAGTTCAGCATTCAGCACCATAATTCCCTCCAGGCTCGACAAGAAGCTCGGACACCTCGGCCTTCACCCTACCTTGTGTAGCTGGATCCTGGACTTAACTGTCAGATTGCCAGCTGGTGGTAAGAGTGAGTTCCCTCACCTCTGCCCCCTGACCCTCAACACAAGTGCTCCTCAGGGCTGTGTACTAAGCCCCCTCCCTTATTCTCTGTATACCCGTGACAGTGTCACCACCCACAGCTCCAATTTGCAGATTAAATTTGCTGACGACACTACATTGATTGGCCTTATCTCAAGTAATAATGAGACAGCCTACTGCGAAGAAGTCATCATTCTGACACAGTGGTGTCAAGAAAACAACCTCTCCCTCAGTGTCGCAAGAATAAAGGAGTTGATTGTGGACTATAGAGGAATGGACACAGGCTAACCCCTATTGAAATCAATGGATCTAGGGTTGAGAGGGTGAACAAATTTAAGTTCCTTAGCATAAACATCACTGTGCTCCATAAATACCGGCTGTGTGGTGAAAAAAGCACAACAGCGCCTCTTTCACCTCAGACGGATGAAGAAGTTTAACGTGAGTCCCAAAATCTTAAGGGCTTTCTACAGGGGTCCAATTGAGAGCATTCTGACTGGCTATATCACTGCCAGGTATGGGAACTGTACTTCCTTCAATTGCAGGACTCTGCAGAGAGTGGTGCGGACAGCCCAGCACATCTGTAGTTGTGAACTTCCCACTATTCAAGACATCTACAGAGACAGGTGCATAAAAAGGGCCAGAAGGATCATTGGGGACCCGAGTCACCCCAGCCACAAACTGTTCCGGCTGCTACCATTCGAGAAATGGTACTACAGCATTAGAGCCAGGACCAACAGGCTTTGCGACAGCTTCTTCCACCAGGCCATCAGACTGATTAATTCATGCTGATACAATTGTATTTCTATAAATTGTACATTGCACATTCAGATGGAGAGGTAACATAAAGATTTTTACTCCTCATGTATGTGAAGGATGTAAGAAATAAAGTCGAGGTCAACGGGAGACACTCATGGAGTGAGTACTGTTTTAGATTCGCACTTTTTTTAACCTTTGATCACCCTTATTCAACTTATTTTTACCTACACCAAAAGATTCTTGCTATTTTTTTGGACTTATCGTTAAGAGTTTATTGTGAATTTTTGAAGATATGTACTCAGAAATGGCTCTTAGATCTAAAGGACGAGAACCTGGGCGGAACCCGAACGGTAATGGAAAGAAGCAAGCTCATCCGCAACGCACTGAATTAACTTACGAACTGTTTATGGAGGTTTTGGATAAAAAATTTGATGAACAACAACAAATTTTTAAACAAGATATAAAGGCTTTTCAAGATTATATGGATAAGACGGATTCAGTAATTAACCAGCAGCAAGTTCTTATCGCATCTCTGCAAGAAGACGCTCGGAAACGAGATTTGATAATTGAAAAATTGCAACAGGACTTACTTTCGACTACTAAACTGGTGGAAACACTTAAAGCCAAGAGTGTCGACTTTGAGAATCGGTCCAGAAGACAGAACCTACGTATACTTGGTCTCCCAGAAGGAATCGAAAAAGACAACCCCAGGGAGTATTTTGCTCAACTTTTAAAGGATGCGTTTCCGTCCGTTTTTCTAGACAGCCCGCCGTTACTTGATCGGGCGCATAGAATTATGCGTCGATCATCGAGTGCTTCAGCTAAACCTTCGGTTGTAATTGTCCGGTTCCATTATGTACATGTAAAAGAGCAGCTTATTCGTGTGGCTCGATGTCTAGGAATGATTAAATTTAAAGATCACAATTTCCGCTTAGTGGAAGATTTTAGTCCTGAGGTAATGAGGGCACGGCTTCTTTTTAAACCGCTGATGTCTGAATGTTATGAGAAAAATTTAAAACCAGCGCTCTTATACCCTGCGAAGCTCAGAATTTCTCCACCGAATGCTTCTCGCCGGGTTTTTCTTTCTACATTTGAAGCGAGAAGTTTTCTGAATGAGAACTTCCTTACTGATACGGGCTCTCAGGCCGAATGAATGGGTGATCTCGATTGTGTAAGATGGTTTTTGATCCTCCAAACCAGATTTTGTTTCTGGTTGTTGGTGTAGGTTTACTTTACACTTTATACTCAAGTTAAAGTGTTCTTTTGACATATTAATCATTTTGTTTTACACACTTTAACCATTATACTGTATCGCTGACTATTTTCTGTTCCTTCGAAGGTGAATACTTTATTTTACTAAGATGGTGGTTTATTGATAAAACATTTTTGGTGTTTTTTAAGATGGTGCTATTTTTTTTCTCTTGTCTTCTTCCTACAATGCATCGCTTATCATAGTTTAAATATTTTTTTTGGTTTGTTTGTGTTTTAACCCGATTTATAAGTTTTTACTGATTATATTTTCTTTGTTTTTTTTCTACTACCAATTATATTAAGAAGTTTGGTTCTAGTATAGTGATTATAATTTTTAAAGTTTGGGTGGTTTTTTTTATATATCTCCTTTATATATGGAGTGGTCTTCCGCTGATATGGGGGTAGGGTTAGTTTCATTTTTGCTTTTTCCCGGCCTTTTTTTGGCCTTGGTTTTTTGTCTCTTTCTTGAGTGGGAGGGGGTGGTCTTTTTTCTAATTCTATATCTATTTTATCAGTTTTTTTTAGTTTTTTCATTTGGGCTGATTTTGAACTACCGTAGATTCCGGACTACAGAGCGCACCTGATTAAAAGCCGCTGGCTCTAATTTAAGAAATAAAATCAATTTTTTAATTGTAAAGGCCGCATCGGATTTTAGGCCGCACCGGATTTTAGGCCGCACCGGATTTTCGGCCGCAGGTGTCCCACGTTGTAATATGAGATATTTACACAGAAAGATATTACACGTGAGGATTTTTTAACTTTTAATTAAATCCATATGGTAACAAAAACAAATACATATTGCAAATGCTTTTTTTCGAACCGTGCCCGTAACGCGGCTACTTTTAAATACGTTGCGTATACTTCTTTACTGAACAACATTCCAATATCTCCTAACGACTGGTAAAAAATATATATACTACAGCCTACCAGGAAAAGTTATTGATCACCTTTAACTTAAAAGCAGCGTTTTCGCTCAGATCCAAAGCCGCTCGCGTAATGCGCTCCCCCCCTCCTTTCCGTTTCATCGCAAACCGGCATTTTCCCACAAGACACCGCGAAACCGGGTGTGACGTCATAGCATCCCGCGATGTAGTACAGAAAACATATAGTTAAAACTCTTCTAACTTTAACTAGAAAATGAATTACTAAGCGAAAATATTATAAACTAAGTAGGCAGCACAATGCTTCGAGTGTTTTCCATGTTGATGAGGGTGAGTACAAATGACTGATTTACAATAATTTAATTGTGAAAGTGCGCTTGATTTATCGTACAATTTCATTGGACCTCTGTGAACTACTCATCAATTTTATTGGTCTACTGTTATGAGGCAAAATGTTTACGAGGCGGCATGAAAAAAATCATGCATTAGCCGCTTCGGATTATTGGCCGCAAAGTTCAAAGCTGTTCAAAATGTGGGAAAAAAGTAGCGGCTTAAAATCCGGAATCTACGGTACAAATATGTCCGCGATGTCGTCACTTCCGGGTCCGCTTTTTATTTTTGTTCTTCTTCCGGGGGCATGAGCTTGTAATTTGGTTAACCCTTTTTATACCAAAGGGTTGATTTTAGAACTATGGCTCAGACCATTAATTTTGTTTCTTGGAATACTAATGGTTTAAACCATCCGATTAAACGAAAGAAGATTTTCAAAGTATTCCAAAGACTTAATGCTCATATCATTTTTGTACAAGAAACTCATGTGAGGAAGAAGGACAGCTATCGCTTTTTTAGGTTTTGGTGGGGTCAACAATATCATTCGAATTCGAATGCCAAAGTAAAGGGAGTTTCAGTTTTTATTGACTCCTCTATTACATTTGTCCAACATGATATCTTTTCGGATCTGAATGGTAGATTTTTGTTAATTACGGGTTTACTTTTTAATAAAAAGGTTGCTATGGTTAATGTCTATGCTCCAAATGTGGATTGTCCTGATTTTTTTAAGTCCTTATTTACTTCTTTACCTAATCTAAATGAATATAAGTTAATAATGGGTAGTGATTTTAATTGTTGTTTAAATCTTTTGATGGACAAATCTATATCTACTCAGACTGTACCCAATAGGTCGGCCACTTGTATCAACTCTTTTTTGACTGATAATGGAATTTTTGATATTTGGAGATTTCGGCATCCTAAGGACAAAGAGTTTTCTTTTTTCTCACATGTTTATCATTCTTATTCGAGAATTGATTATTTTTGTATTGACTCTTGTTTGATTCCTTCGGTAAATGGTTGTTATTATGATAGTATAGCTATTTCTGACCATATTCCATTAAAACTTTCTATTAAATTTACGGACACAGTTCATAATGCTAGACAATGGCGGTTTGATTCTACCTTATTGCAAGATCCGGACTTTATTAAATTTATGAATGAACAGATCGATTTCTTCTTCTCAACCAACTCCACGGAAGGTATTTCTTATGGAACACTCTGGGACACTTTTAAAGCATATATACATGGACAGATTATCTCTTACTCTGTTGGTCTGAGAAAACGCATAAAGAAGGAAACTCTTTTATTGGTTGATAAAATTAAAGAGATTGACAAGAAATATCTGATTACTACTAGTAAGGAGCTTTACAAACAAAGGGTTGAACTTCAAACAGAATATAGTTTATTACTTACAGCTTCGATTGAAAATCAACTGATGAAGTCCAGATCTGATTTTTATATACATAGTGATAAATCGGGTAAACTATTAGCTAGTCAATTGAAGAATGCTTTGGTTAAATGTCAAATTACTAAGATCCGTCAGCAAAATGGGGATTTGACAATTAACCATGATGAGATAAATAAATCATTTCAAGATTTTTATATGTCCCTGTATCATTCTGAATTTCCTCAGGATTGCAGTGCCATGTGTGATTTTCTTGGGAAATTGAATTTCCCAAGATTATCACCAGATGATCTTTCAATATTGGAAACTCCTATGACTGATGCAGAAATCAAAGGGGTTATTTCTTCCATGAATTCTGGGAAAGCACCTGGTCCGGATGGGTATACAGCAGAATTTTTAAAATGTTTTTCCGCTACTCTCTCTCCTTGGTTATATAAGGTTTTTGAAGAAGCAATTAGATTGGGCAATTTGCCACAATCTTTTTATAGAGCTTCTATTTCTTTAATATTGAAGAAAGATAAAGATCCTACTGATTGTGCATCCTATAGACCAATATCCTTACTGAATGTAGATTCTAAGATTTTTTCCAAGTTACTTGCATCCAGATTGGAGAAGGTATTACCCCAAATTATTTCGGAGGATCAAACCGGTTTTATCAAAAATCGTTATTCTTTTTTTAATGTTAGGAGGTTATTGAATATTGTGTATACTCCTTCACATAATATTTCAGAATGTGTTATTTCATTAGATGCGGAGAAAGCATTTGATAGAGTTGAATGGCCATACTTATTTAATGTGTTGGAGAAGTTTAATTTTAGTCCGACATTCATTTCCTGGATTAAACTGATTTATCATACCCCAGTAGCCTCAGTGTTTACTAATAATCAAAGATCTCCCTTTTTTCGTTTATTTTGGGGCACTAGACAAGACTGTCCTCTTAGTCCACTATTATTTGATATTGCTTTAGAACCCTTGGCAATTGCTATCAGAGAATCACAGGATATTCTTGGTATTAATCGTGGGACAGATATTCATAAATTATCTTTGTATGCAGATGATTTGTTGTTATTTATTTCCAATCCTGAGAAATCTATTCCTGTAGTTTTATCATTGTTGGTTCAATTTAGTGATTTTTCTGGGTATAAATTAAATCTTAATAAGAGTGAATTGTTTCCTTTAAATAGATTTAAATTTATGGTAACTTACCTTTTAAATTAGTTAATGATTCTTTTATTTACTTAGGGATTAAAATCACAAAAAACCACAAAGACTTATTTAAGGTTAATTTTGTACCCTTAATTGATCAGATTAAATGCTTGTTTACTAAGTGGTCACCATTATATCTATCTCTGATAGGTCGAATTAACACTATTAAGATGGTTATTTTACCTAAGTTTTTATATATTTTTCAAGCGGTACCAATTTTTATTCCGAAAGCTTTTTTTTACTAATGTTGATTCAAAAATTTCCTCATATATTTGGCAGAATAAAAATCCTAGGTTAGGTAAAATATACTTACAGAAGGCAAAGAAGGAAGGTGGATTAGCATTGCCTAATTTTAGATTTTATTATTGGGCAGTTAATATCAGATATTTGATATGTTGGTTGAAAGATTGGGATGGATCTTTTAGCCCTCATTGGGTGAGCCTGGAAATTAAATCGGTATCAGGTTTTGCACTGGGTTCTATTTTGGGGACTTCTCTCCCTTTTGCTCTTTCTAAATTGCTGAAACGAATTGACAACCCGATAGTTAAACATACTTTATGTATATGGTTTCAATTTCGGAAATTTTTTGGGTTGACTCAGTTTGTTTTAAATATTCCTATTGTATCCAATTGTTTTTGCCACCCTTCAATTATAGACCAAGCTTATTTGGCTTGGAAGACTAAAGGATTACTACGATTTTCTGACTTATTTTTGGATAATTGTTTTATGTCTTTTGAGCAGTTATCTAATAAATATAATTTGCCTAGATTTCATTTTTTTAGATATTTACAGATTAGGAATTTTTTAAATACTGTACTTCCTACTTTTCCAAACTTTGTGTCTTCAGGCATTTTGGAGAATTTGTTTGAATTAAACCCCTTTCAGAAAGGGCTTATATCAAAACTTTATAATATAATTATGAAGATACGTTCAGAGCCCCTTTATAAGACAAAAAATGATTGGGAAAGAGAGCTCAACATTATTATTCCTATTGAGAATTGGGATAAAATTCTTCAATTAGTTAATACATCATCTATATGAGCTAAACATTCATTAATACAGTTTAAGGTTGTACACAGGGCTCATATGTCCAAGGATAAATTGGCTCATTTTTATTCCTATATAAATCCTATTTGTGATAGATGTCAATCTGAAATAGCGTCTCTAACTCATATGTTCTGGTCGTGTCCGCTTTTGAAAAAATATTGGAAAGATATTTTTGATATTATCTCTGCGGTATTGAACATTGATTTACAACCCCATCCTATTATCGCAATTTTTGGTTTACCAATGATGGACTCACTTCATTTATCTTCTTCCGCTTGTCGAATGATTGCATTTCTTACACGAATGGCTAGAAGATCTATTTTGTTGAATTGGAAGGAAATTAATCCTCCTACTGTATTTCATTGGCTTTCTCAAACTATGTTATGTTTAAATTTAGAAAAAATTAGAAGTGGTGTATTTGACACCTACTAAATTTGAAAAGATATGGAGACCATTTATTCAATATTTTCATATGATGTAATAGGACCCTGTTCCAGGCCTATTTGATTTTCCAGTTTTGATTGCATATATGTCAAGAGGATCGGAGTTGACGACACTGATGATTTTGTATTTTTGTGAGATATTATAAACAGCCCTTTTTTCCTCTTTTTTATTTTTTATTTTTCTCTTTTTTTTGTTTTTTTTTCTCTCCTATTAGTTATTAGATTTTTAGATTAGTTTTTTGCATAATGATTTTTTTTCTTTTTTTATTTTATATTATGATACACTTAGGTTTGCCTTGTCTATTTGTATATTGTATCATTTACGATGTGGGAATACTCATTTATACTGTAATCATTGCTCTTGTAATCTTTTATAGTTAGTTGAAATATGTATGCGTGTAATCTCATTATCTATGTATCAATTTTATTTTGTTGTTATTAATAATGATAATAAAAAGATGGAAAAAGAAAGAAATAAAGTCAATTCAATTAAATTTCATCCTGTGCCTCCAAGTACCCTGAGACCTCATTCTTAATAACAGACTCCAACATCTTCCCAAGCACCGAGGTCAGACTAACTGCCCTATACTTTCTTTTCTTCTGCCTCTCTCCCTTCCTGAAGAGTGAGCGACATTTGCAATTTTCCAGTCTTCCACAGCCATTACAGAATCTAGTGATTCTTGAAAGATCAGTACTAATGCCTCTATGATCTCTTCAGCCACCACTTTTAGAACCCTGGTGTGTACACCATCTGGTCCAGGTGACTTAACTACCTTCAGACCTTTCAGTTTTCTAAGAACCTTCTCTCCAGTTATGTTAAATTTACACACTTCATGCCCCCCATCACATGGAACTTCCACCATACTGCCATTGTCATCCACAGTGAAGACTGATCCAAAATCCTTACTCAGTTTGTCCACTATTTCACTGTCCCCCATTACTACCTCTCCAGCATCGGTTTACAGCAGTCCGATATTTACTTTCACCTCTCTGATGAAACTTTTGGTATCCTCTTTAATATTATTGGCTAGCTTACATTCATATTCCATCTTTACCTTCTTAATGACTTTATTTGTTGCCCTCTGTTGGTTTTTAAAAGCTTCCTAATCTTCTAACTTCCCACTAATCTTTGTCCTATTATATACCCTCTCTTTGGCTTTTATATTGGCTTTGACATCTCATGTTACCCATGGTTGTGTCATCTTTCCCTTAGAATACTTCTTCCTCTTTGGGATGTATATATCCTGTGCCTTCTTAATTGCTTTCAGAAATTCCAGCCATTGCTGCTCTGCCATCATCCCTGCCAGTGTTCTTTTCCAATCAGTTCTGGCCAACTTCTCTCATGACTCTGTAATTCCCTTCATTCCTCAGTAATACTGATACAACTGACTTTAGCTTCTCCTTCTCAAATTTCAGTGTGAATTTGAACTTATTATGATGACTTTTCCCTAAGGGTTGTTTAATCTTAAACTCTCTCATCAATTCTGGTTCATTGCACAACACCCAATCCAGAATAGCTGATCCTTCAGTGAGTCCAACCATGAGCTGCTCTAAAATGCCATCTCACAGGCACTGTAGAAATTCCCCCTCCTGTAATCCAGCACCAACCTGATTTTCACAATCTACCTGGATTTTTAGGTACCCCATGACATTGTAACATTGTTCTTTTGGCATGTATTTTCTACCTTCCATTGTAATTTGTAAGCCACATCCTTACTACTGTTTGGGGGTCTGTATATAACTCCCATCATGGTCTTTTTACGTTTACAGTTTCTTAGCTCTAACCACAATGATTCAACACCTTCCAACCCTATGTCCCCGCTTTCTAATGATTTGATTTCATTGTCTACCAGTGAGCAATGCGGCCCCTTCTGCCTTCCTGCCTGTCCTTTCAATACAATGTGTATTCTTGGACATTAAGCTCCCAGCTCTAATCTTTCAGCCATGATTCCTACAACACCATACTTGCCAATCTGCAACTGTGCTGCAAGTTGATCTACCTTATACTGCATACTGTGCGCATTCAGATACAACACCTTCAGTTCTGTATTTGCCCTTTTGATTTTGTCGCACCATGCTCAACCTTTTGAATCCTAACTTTGAGGTCTTAACAACATCAGCCTCCACAACCTCTCCACTAACTGCTCAGGCACTTTGGTACCCATCCCCCTGCAACTCTAGTTTAAACCACACCATGCTGCATTAACAAACCTTTCTGCTAGGATATTAGTCCCCTTCCGGTTCACGTGCAAACCGTCTCTTCTGTACAGGTCCCACCTTCCCTGAAAGGGAGTCGAATGATCCAAAAATCTTATGCCCTCCTTCCTACACCAACTTCTTTGTCACATATTAAAATGTTTTGTCTTCCTAGTACTAGCCTCACTAGCTTGCGATATGGGTAGCAATCCTGAGATTACAACCCTGGAGGTCCTGCCTTTAACTTAACACCTAACTCCCTGAAATTCCTATACAGAAACTCATCACTCATTCTACCTATGCTGTTGATACCTACGTGGACCACTATTTCTGAATGTCAACCTCCCACTTAAGAATGCTGAGGATTCGATCTGAGATAACCCGGACCCTGGAACCCGAGAGGCAACATACCACCCAGGAATCTCATTCTCACCCACAGAACCCTAACTAATGAATCTCCTATCACGTCAGTTTTCCTCCTCTTCCCCCTTCCTTTCTGAGTCACAGAGTCAGACTCTAGAGATCTGACTGCTGTGACTTTCCTCTGCTTGATCATCGTCCTCCCTTCCACCACAGTATCCAAACTGATATACCTATTGTTGGGGGATGGCCACAAGGGTACTCTGCACTGGCTCCTTAACCCCTTTCCCCTTCCTGACTGTCACCCAGTTTCCTGCATCCTGCACCTTGGGTATAACTACCTCTCTATACGTCCTATCTATCAGCCTTCAGCCTCTTGAATGATCCAGAGTTCATCCAGTTCCAGCTCCAACTCCTTAATGCAGTGTGATAGAAGCTGCAGCTGGATGCACTTCTCACAGCTGTAGTGGTCAGGACACTGGAAGTCTCACTGCCTTCCCACATCCTGCAATAGGAAGATTGAACTATTCTACCTGGCATCTCTACCTAGCTGAGCAGATGTAAAGAAGAGAAGGACAAAATAGATAGATAGATAGATAGATACTTTATTCATCCCCATGGGGAAATTCAACTTTTTTTCCAATGTCCCATACACTTGTTGTAGCAAAACTAATTACATACAATACTTAACTCAGTAAAAAATATGATATGCATCTAAATCACTATCTCAAAAAGCATTAATAATAGCTTTTAAAAAGTTCTTAAGTCCTGGCGGTAGAATTGTAAAGCCTAATGGCATTGGGGAGTATTGACCTCTTCATCCTGTCTGAGGAGCATTGCATCGATAGTAACCTGTCACTGAAACTGCTTCTCTGTCTCTGGATGGTGCTATGTAGAGGATGTTCAGAGTTATCCATAATTGACCGTAGCCTACTCAGCGCCCTTCGCTCAGCTACCGATGTTAAACTCTCGAGTACTTTGCCCACGACAGAGCCCGCCTTCCTTACCAGCTTATTGAGATTTTTCTTCCTTTGTTTTCTCTGAGTGAAGCCTTTCTTCACAAAAGCCTAGAAGAGCTAAAGCCTTAAGGTCACTACTCTGGCAATGTCCACTCAGATGACGGCTGGTGCGCTTGCCCCTGACTTCCTTTAATTTACTCTTACTAATTAATCCCAAACACGAATTGGTCACTGGTCAAAGCTCTATTACGCTATCATGAACTGCTCCTTCCTTTTATCCTTGGACGGTGGACTCGATTGAAGTCCCATTCTCTCCAAATTCCCAGTGTCCGTCTTTGCAGCTTTTTCTGATCCTGTGTATATGTGCATCCAAACCAGATGCTGACACATCTCGTCAAAGTGCTTTCCAAAGTACACCTGCAGGAATTTGCTCAAGTCTTTGTTGATACACTGAACCTCTTCAAACTCCTAATGTATTATAGCCACTGGCATGCCTTCTTCAAAAAGCATTTCTTAAGATGGTAGGATTTGCCTGAGAGAACATATATTAAAAAAAAGAGAATACTGAAAGCCTAAAAACAATGTTATTGGGCATTTTCTAATGGGTGACTGATCTGCAATGCAGTTAATTGCCCTGATGAAAATGCCTAAATCTCTCTTACTGTCAGTAACGCTTTTAAATAGGAAAGTATACAGAAGCATCCTTGTAAGATAAATGTGGTTCATCAGTAACATTAAAAACTGAGCACAAATTAAATCAACAAAGAAGCTGGTTTGGAGGACTGTGAATGCTGAACAGTGTTAGGAATTTACATGAATATTACCATTTCATCTGTTAATTTAATAATCCCTAAATATCTGCCTCATCAGTTTCAGGCAAGTCTACTTCTCCAGATAGGACAACAGAAATTCATTTTTTATAATATTATAGAAATTTATTTTTATCAAACTAAACTTCATTCATAATAAAAATTACCTACAAGAATAAACCAGTGCAATGCCTTTCATTCTGGGCTTCATAGTCAATGTGTTACGGGGTGTTCTTTTAGATTCCTTAGAAGCAATAGGACAGTTGCCACTCATGTGTCCCCTCGGGAAGTGCCCTACTATAATATCTGAGGGACTTCCTCATCCAGCCTGGCCTCTCCATGTCCAGTAGTGGAAGAAGACAATCTTGTGGTCCTCTCCCACCAAGCTCTTAGTTGCACCAAACTTCAGGGCAACCCTCATCATATATTCTTGCAGCCTAGAATGTGCCAGACAGTAGAGTTCCTCGAGAAACCAATACATTTCAGGGAGACCAAAGGGCGATTTCACCGAGTTGATGATCTGCCAATAGCGCTTGACTTTCGCCTCCGTGCGTGTTCTCTGGGAACAGCCCGTAGATCAGAAAGTCCTCTGTCATGCATCTGCTCGGGATGAATCCTGACACAGGCATAGAAACATATAGTGCAGAAAAAGGCCACTAAGATCATAATATCACTGTTCATGTGATTAACAAGTGTTCATATAATTCCAGTCTTAGGCTGCAGTTTTGCTCCCACTTTTGCACCATTTAATTCTTGAGTTCTTGCTTCCTTGTTATTAATCAGGAGATTTGTATTCATGGACAGATCAATTACTCATCTAAAACAAAAACCTTTATTTGGTGACTTTTCTTGTTAACTTTTTCATGGTAGGATGCAGGGGAATATTTTCTACAATTCTGCCACAATTAGAAAAAATTAGGAGCTCTTTCCACATCCACCCAGTGTTCATTGTGGCATGAAGTCTGAAGCTATTTTGTAAGGCAATCAGCAAACTCATACATCAAACACAACTTGCATTGATGTAATACACTTAATATATCTGTATTTACATGGCATATTTAACTTGACCAGATGCCCCAATATTTTGCTGGTGTGCATTATCAAAGACAATCGACAGAAATTGACGTAGAAGAATATTAATATGGGCGTCCTTGTACTTGATTTAGGGCATAGGTTTTAAGCAGCATCTTATAAGGCCATAAGACATAGGAGCAGAATTAGGCTGTTCAGCCCACAGAGTTTGTTCTGCTATCCCAATATAGCTGAATTATTATGCCTCCCAATGCCATTCTCCTGCCTTCTCCCTGGAACCTTTGATGCCCTGAGTAATCAAAGAACCTATCAACCTCTGCCTTAACTATACTCAATGACTTGGTCTCTATAGCCATCGGTGGCATTGAATTCCAGATTCAATACCTTCTGGCAAAATAAATTCCTTCTCATCTCTGTTCTAAAGGGACATGATTGTATGCACACTGGTCCTAGGCTCCCGCACTAAAGGAACATCCTCTCCATGTCCACTCTACCTAGGCCTATCATCAGAGAAGATAAAGAGGCCTAGAAGATTTTAATTTGGAGTTCTACTGATTAGGGTTAAAGTAACTGAAGGCGCAGCTAGCAGTGATTGAAATCAGAAATATATGAGAGGCCAAAACTGGAGAAGTGCAGAGTCCTCAGAGGTTTAAGTTACTGGAGGAGGTTATTGAGACCTAAATAGGTGAAACGCTGCAGTAGGGTGAAAATGAGGATTATATTATCAAAACTGAGGCATTGTCATTCTGGAGGCTCATGCATGTTAGTGAACACAGGGAAAAGATGTGGACAAGAGAAGCCCAATTCAGAATATTGATTATCACATGTTCCAAGCTCATTCCCCCCAGTAGGTTTGCTGCAATATACCCAAAACGGCAACTGGAATAGATGCACTAAGAATAAGAGACAAAGAGTATTAAAATCAAGAAGCTTAATTTCATTGCTTTATGGCTGTCAGTTCAGAGGGAAGTGAGAAGAAATAAAACATCTTGAGCTGGACCAAGATCTCCAAATGTGTACAATGGTAGATGGAGATTCTACCCTACTGGTAACTATACTAGTTCTTGAACATTATCTTAGTTGAAACACTCCAGCACTGATTGCCATTTTCCTAACCAGGCATAAAAATAATAGAAGTGAATTGCACTTTCCCCAGTCTCACTAGCCTTTGAAGTCTATAGGATCCCATATTGGTTGAAGTATAAAAGTGATCAGTCAATTTAAACAAGTCAGCTCCCTGCTCATTAAGATTGATTAAAATCTTTCTCTCTCTCCTCTACTGATGATGCATTCTCTGTATAATGTATTGCATTAAAACAATAATTATTCTTCAGAAGCATTTAATGGATTGTAAATTGTTCTAGGACACTGCAAGGTGAAGGCCAATGGATTACTGTGAGTCTGCTCTTCATTTAAAGACCTTCCAGTTGTAACAGATGAGTTACAGAATTATAATCTTTAAAAGGATAGTCAATTATGTGTCAAAGAAAGAAGCAAAGAGTCATTCAGTAAAATTAGCCCAAGAACTCTATGTCAGCAAAGACTCTAACAAATTTCTACACAAGTACTGTGGAGAACATTCTATCTAATTGCATCACTTCCTGGTATGGAGGGTCTACTGCACAGGTTTGGAAAAGGCTGCAGAGGGTTACAAGTTCAGCCAGCTCCGTCATGGGCACTAGCCTCCACAGCATTGAGGACATTTTCAAAAGGCAGTGCATCAAAAAGGCAGCATCCATCATTAAGGACCCCCATCACCCAAGACATGCTCTCTTCTTATTGCTACCAACAGGGAGGAGGTATCGGAGCCTGAAGGCACACAATGAATGTTTTAGGAACAGCTTCAGATTTCTGCCATCAGATTTCTGAACGGACAATGAAACAACTCATGAATGCAGTCTCACTAATTTTGCTCTCTTTTTGCACTACCCGTAGTATTTATTTTCTTATATACAGTATATTTCTTACTGTGATTTATAGTTTTATTATTGCACAGAACAGTGCCACAAAACAACAAATTTCACGACATACATCACCGATATTAAACCTGGTTCCAACTCTGATTAATCCTTTTTCCCTAAAAGACAGAAAAATACAGCAGACCATAAACAATGAGGTTGGGAAAATGATTATTTGGATCATGAAATGCTTTGTCACAGAGAATGTGTGTGGCAGAAATTAGTATTTTAAATTCAATAATATTGACTTCAAAGGAGTGTGAAATTGGTTAGATTGTTAATCAGGAAGGTGATACATTGGCAGCACTCAGGAAACTTGCTTGACATGATTACACCACCGGTTCAAGAACACATTGTGCTTATCCGTAATTTCTTTCCATGTCTGTTGGTTATTCTCATCTGATGTGTCTTTATATTTTCTAGTAAAAATGCCAAATGTCAATTTACAGGTACTAAGCAGGGTGGGCTTCAGAACAGATTGAGTACTGGGGGCACTGCACTGTTCTTGTAGAGGAGCTGCACTCCCCCCTCCAGCCCCCGCTCCCATTGATTAAGGTCTTCAGGTTGTCTGTGCGGCACTAACTGAAGAGAGTTTTCTTGGTGCATCTTTGAAATCTTAATAATGATTTCCTCATGGCAGTGTTTCAGTTGCCATCATCATTTACATTGCCCAGGCTAATGTAAGCTATAGAATAAATTAGGCAGTGCTTGGTCTAGATGTTGTTCAACAGAAGGCTTTGACAATTATGCTTCTTTCTCAGGGAATAATGGATTTACTGTGAATTTTCCACATTCATTTTCAGTTTCAATCATCACTGATTTTCTTTAATAAATACCATGATGTTAGTAAGATAACACAAATTAAAACAAGTGTAAGAACATAGAAAATAAAATAAATTCTGATTTTTGAGATGTTTGTTGCACAGAGTGAAAGATGAACAGCTGTGTTGATGTAGGCAAGGCTTATTTTAAATTCATGGTGTGAGGGTTAGTCAGCATTCAACAGCCTAGTATTAGTTGTTCTTTCTCAATATCATCACTGAAGCTTACCAAAGCCAATTCAGTGATGAAGTCAGAATGTCAAACCATATTTGATGGGCAGTGATACTGAAATGCTGAGGTATACAATATTTTTACAACACCCTCCCTCCAATAATATAAACAAAAGAACAAATTACATTTACTTTTATTGTCTTGGCAATAACTATTCAATTTCCCTTTCTTGCTTTGCCTTACAAATATTCCTTTCAAAGCAATCGACCTCAGTTTTGCTCAATGGCTCTCCACATGGCTTTAGACCACCTAGACAACACAAACGCCTATGTCAGGATGCTGTTCATCGACTATAGCTCAGCATTTAATACCATCATTCGCAAAATCCTGATTGAGAAGTTGCAGAACCTGGGCCTCCGTACCTCCCTCTGCAATTGGATCCTTGACTTCCTAATCAGAAGTCCACAATCTGTGCGGATTGGAGATAACATAACGGGAAGAAAGTAGTAAGGAAACCTAACTCCAGTGGACAGCACAGCCTTGTCTGTTTCATCAAAAGACTGTTGGCAACATCTTAATCTAAGGTAACATACACAATATGCTGGAGCAACTCAGCAGGTCAGGAAGCATCTAGGGAGGGGAATAAACTACAATAACACTGAATGACAACAAGGAGGTCAACAGTTGGACCAAGACACTTCATCAGGACTCTTAATCTAAGTATTGACATCTGCTAGATCAATCAACCTTCAAGTGAATTACTACAAGAAAGTCAACACCACTTGCATCTTGACAAGTGCCATCGACAGCTTCAGTTCACAACAGTTACTCCAGTATCTGCCAGTCCAGGGTCCAATGATCTAACCCTGGATGGAGCACTACTTCTGCTCCATGTGATGGACATGTCTATGGACTCCAGAATTGCTGTAATTATGTATAACCCCATGAAAAATTCTGGCTGATTTCAATAAACATAGATTTCCTTGTACACTGATGCAGGGAAATTCAGCATAAGGGCTCGCTGAATTGTTTTCTTCCACTGGAAGGAGGGCTCCTCTTGAAGGTGCAAAATTAACGTTACCCATCAAGTAGTACAAGGGATATAACATTTGTTTCAGGAGAACCCCAATAAGAACGTAAAGAGCTGTGCCAGCCACTATATCTGGCCTTCATCAACCACTCACGAACCTTCTAATCAGTCATCTGAATGGGGTCATGGAGAATTTATAAAAACAATTCATTACCACTCTATCTATATCAGATGGTGACAAGGAGGTGCACAGAATTGGGATAGATCAGCTAGTTGAGTGGTGAAGCAACAACAACCTTGAATTCAATTTCAGTAAGCTCAAGAATTGATTATAGACTTAGGAAGTGGAAGTTGGGAGTTCACACACCAATCCTCATCAAGGGATCAGCAGTGGAAAGGATGAAAGTGGAAAGTTCAGGGCATCAGCATCTCAGAGGAAATATTCTGGGCCCAGCAATTGGTGTAATCATGATGAAGGCATGCCAATGCTTATATTTCATTAGAGATTTGTGGAGATTTGGTATGTCACAAATTTGGTAACAAAACTTCTTCAGATATACAGTGGAGAGGATTCTGAGTGGTTGCAGTACCAATGCACACGATTGCAGGCTCAGCCAGCACCATCATAGGCACTAACTTCTCCATCATCAAGCACATCTTCAAAAAGAGATGCCTCAAGAAGATGGCATCCATTACTAAGGATCCTCATCATCCAGGTCATGCCATCTTCTCATTCCTACCATCAGGACTGAGGTACTGGAGCCTGAACATGTGTACTCTATACTTTAGGAATAGCTTCTTCCTTTCTGCCATCAGATTGCTGATTGGTCCATGAACCCTTGAACAAAACCTTACTATTTTTCTTTCTTTTTGTTCTATTTATTTATTTTTATATATTTCTTATTATTTATTAAATAATTTTTTAGGTATTGCACTGTACCGCTGGCACAAAACAACAAATATAATGACATATGTGTGTGATAGTAAACCTGATTCAGATTCTGATTTTTTTTAATATTTAAAGATACAGTACGGTAACTAGCATTTCCAGCCCAATGAGCCCATATTGACCAACTACACCCATGTGACTAGTTAACCTTCTAACCCTGTACGCCCTCAGAATGTGGGAGGAAACCAGAACACCTGGAGGAAACCCACACTGTTACAGGGAGGAAGTACGGACTCTTTACAGACAACTGCAGAATTGAACAGGGTTGCTGATGCTGTAAGAGCATCTTGCTAACTGCTATGCTGCTGTGCTGCCCCACAGAATGATATCTGCGAGCCAAAATCTGGAACAATGGGAGCATCCCAGACCGATACCTGTGGATACAGGGGCCAAGCAAGCCTGTGACATTGTTGCCAGTTTAGATGAGAGGTTCTCAACCTGAAACTTCAGCTCCATTTTTTGCTATCCAGATGCTGCATGGTTTGCTAAGTGTTTCTGGCATTCTCCTGCTTTTATACCCAGCATCAGTGATGTGTTGCATCTGGATCTTTGCAGGAGAACGTTGAGCCATGTTGTCCGGATGCTCCTGAAAGAGGCATGCCCAGCTGAGTTCCATTAAAGCAGGGGATTTTTAACCAAAACGTACAAACAAGCTGGATGAACTCAGCAGGTCGGGCAGCAACCGTTGAAATGAGCAGTCAGCGTTTCGGGTCGCAGTTCTCACCTGTTGCTCCAAGTACCTGTTTGCTTGTGACAGCAGCCTCACCCCACCTCGACGGGCGGGCTAAACCACTTGAGGGCAGCCAGCAGTCTCATACCCCGGTGAGATAGGAACATGCCTGTCCTAGCATGCAAAGCAAGATCTACAGTGAGATCCAATGGCCAGGAAGGCGAGACCTCAATGCTCAGCGGAGAGCAAGGGGCATGATTAGGCATAGAAGTCATCATGGTCATCGTCTGCAGCCAACAAAGTTTGTGATGCTTGTCTGTACCACTGCACCTGGATTTCTGAGGTCAAGAGAACCATAGAACCATAGGACCATAGAACACTACAGCACAGTACAGGCCCTTCAGCCCTCCATGTTGTGCTGACCCATATAATCCTTTAAAAAAGTACTAAACTCACACTACCCCATAACCCTCCATTTTACTTTCATCCATGTGCCTGTCCAAGAGGTTCTTAAATACCCTTAATGTTTTAGCCTCCACCACCATCCCTGGCAAGTCATTCCAGGCACTCACAACTCTTTGTGTAAAAAACTTACCCCTGATGTCTCCCCTAAACTTCCCTCCCTTAATTTTGTACATATGCCCTCTTGTGTTTGCTATTGGTGCCCTGGGAAACAGGTACTGACTATCCACCCTATCTATGCCTCTCATAATCTTGTAGACCTCTATCAAGTCCCCTCTCATTCTTCTACACTCCAAAGAGAAAAGTCCCAGCTCTGCTAACCTTGCTTCATATGGCTTGTTCTCCAAACCAGGCAACATCCTGGTAAATCTCCTCTGCACCCTCTCCATAGCTTCCACATCCTTCCTATAATGAGGTGACCAGAACTGAACACAATACTCTTAGTGCGGTCTCACCAGAGATTTGTAGAGTTGCAACATGACCGCTCTACTCTTGAACTCAATCCCCCTATTAATGAGATAGAGGAACAGCTGCAGTGCAATGGGTTTTCCACTTTTATAAACTCTGTCACACAGGCCGCTTGTCATTGTCGGCCACAGTGGCAACCTCTATCTAGGAAGGCAGACGAAGTGGTTCAAAGGCATTTCCGAAACCTCCTTGAAAATGTGTAATACCTCCACTGAACCATGACAAAATGGAGAAAGGCTGTCCTGTATCACTAAGCACCAGATTGGATTACTGTACACAGGTACAATGCACAAATATCAAACATTAGAAAGTCTGCAGATACTGGAAACTCAAAGCAACACATACAAGATGCTGGAGGAACTCAGCAGGTCAGACAGCATCTATGAAAATGAATAAACAGTTGTTGTTTCAGGCCGAAACCCTTCTTCGGACTGAAGAAGGGCCTCAGCCCAAAACGTAGACTGTTTATTCCTTTCCATAGAGGCTGCCTGACCTGCTGAGCTCCTCCAGCATTTTGAGCGTGTTACCATGCACAAATAGTGAAAGTAGAGCACATGTCTCAAACTACCCACCCCTCCACCTCTCCAGCATCATCTACCCATCAGTGGTAGAATCTGTGCATCCCTCATCACCCTTTATCCCTCAGCTACCCAGAGGTGGACCAGAAGCAAGTCATCAGACACCCCAAGAAGAGAAGCAAAGCGTAAAAAGAACATTGTGACTACTTCATTGATCTGTGAATCAGGATTCATTTGAGCAAGGCCTGTTTATTGATTGAAGCGCAAGGAAATTCATCAAGAGTAGATTACAAAGAAAGAAGTCTAAACCAGTGAAGAAATCAGTCCTGTAAATGTGATCGCTCTGTAATTTAAGTCTACCATCAAATGAAAATGGAACCCATTTGTGTCAATGTGTCTGATGGATTTTCTTTAAAAAATGATCTCAGATTAAATTATTTACATTGAGCAGGGCCCATTGCCAATCAAAGTCAATGAAATTGTGGATACATCCATTCCAGTTACTCCTTGAGATGTATCCTGGGTTTATAATGTACTCAACCAACGCACACAAGATGCTGGGGGAAATTAGCAAGCCGGGCAGCATCTATGGAAAAATGTATAGTCAACAATTCAGGCCGAGACCCCTCAGCAGGGCTGAAGAAAAAAAGATGAGGAGTAGCTTTAAAAGGCGGGGGAGGGGAGAGAGAAACACAAGGAGATAGGTGATACTTTGAGGGGGAAAGAATGTAAATAGCTGGGGAGTTGATTGATGAGAGATAGAGAGCTGGAGAAGGGGGAGTCTGATAGGAGAGAACAGAAGGCCAAGGAAAAAAGAAAATGGGGGAGGAGCACCAGAGGGAGGCAATGGGCAGGCAAGGAGATAAGGTGAGAGAGGGTAAAGGGTGAAGGGGGAGGTGGGGTGGGCATTACCGGAAATTCAAGGAATTGATGTTCATGCCGTTAGGTTGGAGGCTACCCAGAAGGAATATAAGGTATTGCTCCTCCAACCTGAGCGTGTCCTCATCACGACAGTAGAGGAGGCCATGGATTGACATACTGGAATGTGAATTGGCAGTGGAGTTAAAATGGGTGGCCTCTGAGAGATCTTGTTTCTTCTGGTGGAGGGAGCGCAGGTGCTCGGTGAAGCAATCTCCCAATCTACATCGGTTCTTACTGATATACAGGAGGCCACATCGGGAGCACCGGACATGGTATATGACCCCAACAGTCTCACAGGTGAAGTGTCACCTCATCTGGAAGGACTTTTTAGGGCCCTGAATGGTCCCAATGTCCACCCATTTTAATTTCACTTCCCATTCCCATTCCATTTGACAATCCTTGGCCTCCTCCACTGTTGTGATGAGTCCACACTCAGGTTGGAGGAACAACACCTTATATTCCACCTGGGTATCCTCCAACCTGATGGCATGAGCATAAATTTCTCAAACTTCTGGTAATGCCAACCCACTTCCCTTCACCATTCCCCATCCCCTTTACCCTCTCTCACCTTATCTCCTTGCCTGTCCATCGTCTCCCTCTGGTGCTCTTCCCCCCCCCCACCCCGTCGCGCCACTTCTTTCTTCCATGGCCTTCTGTTCTCTCCTATTGGACTCCCCTTCTCCAGCCCTCTATCTCTTTCAGCAATCAACTTTCCAGCTCTTCACTTCATCCCTCCCCCTCCCAGTTTCACTATCACCTTGTGGTTCTCTCTCCTCTCCCCCACCCTTTAAATCTACTCCTCGTCAAGTCTTGCTGAAGGGTCTCGGCCTGAAACATCAACTGTACTTTTTTCCATGGATGCTGCCTGGCTTGCTGAGTTCCTCCAGTTTTTTTGTGTGTGTTGCTCGGATTTCCAGCATCTGCAGATGTTCTCTTGTTTATAATGTACTACTGTTTTCAAGTTAAGTGACAGAGGAACAGAACTGTGCAATAAGCTGTTGCTTAGCCTTAGTCATTTGCTGTTTTCCAAGCACTTCTTAACATATATTGAACATACATACAGTACTCTGCAAAAGACTTAGGCACATATACATAGCTACGTTGCCTAAGAATTTTGCAGACCACAGTAATAATTTTATGTATTCCTCTGTACTGCTGCCATAAAGAAAACAACTTCATGACATATGTGAGTGATGGTAAACCTGATTCTGATATGGGTCTCTATTGTGGACTGAGAGTGGGAAGGAGACAGGAAGAGGGGAATCATGTTTGGTAAAAGGGGAATGGGGGGAGGACAAAAACAGGCCCTTTGTCTCAACTGGTTCCAGCCAAAGCATCCTCCCTGCTAGTCGCAATTGCCATCCACCAGTCCATAACCTTCCAAACACTTTCCCTTCATGTGCCTATCTAAATGCCTCTTAAGTGCCATAATTGTACCTGCCTTGACCACTTCCTCTGGCATCTCATTCCAGATACTCTCTCTCCTCTGTGCAGGGAAACACGTCTCAGGTCTCTTTTAAATCTCTCCCCTCTTATCTTGTACTTGTGCTCTCTCGCTTTGGTCTCTCCAACCCGAGGGAAAAGTCTATGACCATCCATCTTATCCATTGCCCTCATGATTTTCTAAACTTCTAGGAGGTCACTCATCATTCTGCGCTTCAATGAATAAAGATCCAGTGTGGCAAGACCTTTCCCTCTAATTCAGGCCCTCCAGTGTAGGCAGCATCCTGATAAGTATCTTCAGAACCATTTCCAACTTGACAATATCTTTCCTATAACAGGGTGACCAGAACAGTAAACAACATGCCAACCGAGGCCTCACCAATGACTGCAATTGGGTGTCATGGTAGTGCAGCGGTTAGTGTGATGCTCTTACAGCTGGGACGTTGGAGTTCAGAATTCAACGTTTGCACCGTCTTTAAAGAATCTGTGCAGTTTCACTAAATGCTCCAGTTACCCCCTACAGTCCAAAGACGCACCAGTAGGGTAAATGGTCATTGTAAATTGTCCTGTGATAAGGTTTGGGTTAAATCGTGGTTGTCGTGGGTTTCTGGGGCAGCGAGGCTCTTAGTATCGGAAGGATGCACTCCACGCTGTGGGGCTAAATAAATAAACAAACATATTGCCCCTACACCTAAATTTGATGCCCTGTACTTTATATAATTGAAAATAACGTCATACAGATTAATGCAGGCTTTTATTTTAGTTTTACGGTCGACCAACTCCTGGGGAGCCTCCTCCCTGTCCGCATGTCAATACTCCAGGTCTAATTATGTTGAAAAGAGAATTATTAAGCAGATCATCGTTTTCCACATAGTTTCATCAGTCTGTAGAAGGCACAACATCCTCTAATCACCATAGAAAATGGAGTAATAAATGATTTCATTATGTAGTAAACCTGGAATGACCTTACCAGCAGTGTTTATTTTCACTTTAGCTGCATTTTGTGTCTTTCTACCTGCACTAATTACTGTCTCGACTTTGACACATAGGTTACTTACATGCAAATGTACATATTAACCCACGCTGGTATCCTGGAAGCGTGACATGATCACAACCAGCAATGAACCAATTTGGGCAAAGCACCCCCGCACAAACCACAAGTTTTTGAAGAAAAATATTTGTCTCAATTTCTTTTCTTGATAAATCAACATTTTAATAGCCAAGATGAAATTCTTCAAAGCTTAACCATTTTAAAGTAGGAAACCAATTTACAAGCAGGAAGAATGCACAAACAACAGTGTAATAATAATAATAACCAGGTTAGCTGATTTTAATGTCGTTTGAAGAAAAAATATTAACCAGGAAATAGAAGAGAAATATTCCACATTTGTTCAAAGCAGTGTTTTTTTTATATATATTTGTCAGAGAGGACTGGCATATCCTGTCCAAAACAAGGCCTCCTTCAGGGCAGCTGTCACCAGAGTTTAAATTCACAACTTTTCAACTACAGTACAAATAAGCTCATGATGTAACTGAAACATAGAAACATAGAAAATAGGTGCAGGAGTAGGCCATTCAGCCCTTCGAGCCTGCACCGCCATTCAGTATGATCATGACTGATCATCCAACTCAGAACCCTGTACCTGCTTTCTCTCCATACCCACTGATCCCTTTAGCCACAAGGGCCATATCTAACTTCCTCTTAAATATAGCCAATGAACCGGCCTCAACTGTTTCCTGTGGCAGAGAATTCCACAGATTCACCACTCTCTGTGTGAAGAAGTTTTTTCTCATCTTGGTCCTAAAAGGCTTCCCCTTTATCCTTAAACTGTGACCCCTCGTTCTGGACATCCCTAACATCGGAAACAATCTTCCTGCATCTAGCCTGTCCAATCCCTTTAGAATTTTATACGTTTCAATAAGGTCCCCCCTCAATAGTCTAAATTCCAGTGAGTCTAAGCCTAGTCGATCTAGTCTTTCTTCATATGAAAGTCCTGCCATCCCAGGAATCAATCTGATGAACCTTCTTTGTACTCCCTCTATGACAAGAATGTCTTTCCTCAGATTAGGGGACCAGAACTGCACACAATATTCCAGCTGTGGTCTCACTAAGGCCTTGTACAACTGCAGTAGAACCTCCCTGCTCCTGTACTCGAATCATCTTGCTATGAATGCCAACATACCATTCACCTTTTTCACCGCCTGCTGTACCTGCATGCCCGCCTTCAATGACGGGCGTACGATGACAGCCAGGTCTCGTTGCACCTCCCCTTTACCTAATCAGCCACCGTTCAGATAATAATCTGTTTTCCTGTTCTTGCAACCAAAGTGGATAACCTCACATTTATCCACATTAAATTGTATCTGCCATGAATTTGCCCACTCACTTAACCTATCCAAGTCACCCTGCATCCTCTTAGCATCCTCCTCACAGCTAACACCGCCGCCCAACTTCGTGTCATCCGCAAACTTGGAGATGCTGCATTTAATTCCCTCGTCTAAATCATTAATATATATTGTAAACATCTGGGGTCCCAGCACTGAGCCTTGTGGTACCCCACTAGTTACTGCCTGCCATTTTGAAAAGGTCCCGTTTATTCCCACTCTCTGCTTCCTGCCTGCCAACCAATTCTCTATCCACATCAACACCATACCCCCAATACCGTGTGCTTTAAGTTTGCACACTAATCTCCGGTGTGGGCCCTGTCAAAAGCCTTTTGAAAATCCAAATATAGCACATCCACTGGTTCTCCCCATCCGCTCTACTAGTTACATCCTCAAAAAATTCTATAAGATTCATCAGACATGATTTTCCTTTCACAAATCCATGCTGACTTTGTCCGATGATTTCACCACTTTCCAAAAGTGCTGTTATCACATCTTTGATAACCGACTCTAGCATTTTCCCCACCACCGATGTCAGGCTAACCGGTCTATAATTCCCCGGTTTCTCTCTCCCTCCTTTTTTAAAAAGTGGGGTTACATTAGCCACCCTCCAATCTTCAGGAACTAATCCAGAATCTAAGGAGTTTTGAAAAATTATCACTAATTCATCCACTATTTCTTGGGCTATTTCCTTAAGCACTCTGGGATGCAGACCATCTGGCCCTAGGGAATTATCTGGCTTTAATCCCTTCAATTTACCTAAACCACTTCCCTACTAACATGTATTTCCCTCAGTTCCTCCATCTCACTAGACCCTCGGTCCCCTACTATTTCCGGAAGATTATTTATGTCCTTCTTAGTGAAGACAGAACCAAAGTAGTTATTCAATTGGTCTGCCATGTCCTTGTTCCCCATGATCAATTCACCTGTTTCTGACTGTAAGGGACCTACATTTGTCTTAATCAATCTTTTTCTTTTCACATATCTATAAAAGCTTTTACAGTCAGTTTTTATGTTCCCTGCCAGCTTTCTCTCATAATCTTTTTTCCCTTTCCTAATTAAGCCCTTTGTCCTCCTCTTTTGGACTCTGAATTTCTCCCAGTCCTCAGGTGTGCCGCTTTTTCTGGCTAATTTGGATGTTTCTTCTCTGGACTTGATACTATCCCTAATTTCCCTTGTCAGCCACGGGTGCACTACCTTCCCTGGTTTATTCTTTTGCCAAACTGGGATGAACAATTGTTGTAGTTCATCCATACGATCTTTAAATGCTTGCCTTTGCATATCCACCGTCAACCCTTTAAGTATCATTTGCCAATCTTAGCTAATTCATGTCTCATACCTTCAAAGTTACCATTCTTTAAGTTCAGAACCTTTGTTTCTGAATTAACTATGTCACTCTCCATCTTAATGAAGAATTCCACCATATTATGGTCACTCTTACCCAAGGGGCCTCGCACGACAAGATTGCTAACTAACCCTTCCTCATTGCTCAATACCCAGCTAGAATGGCCTGCTCTCTAGTTCGTTCCTCGACGTGTTGGTTCAGAAAACCATCCCGTATACATTCCAAGAAATCCTCATCCTCAGCACCCTTACCAATTTGGTTCACCCAATCTATATGTAGATTGAAGTCACCCATTATAACTGCTGTTCCTTTATTGCACGCATTTCTAATTTCCTGTTTAATGCCATCCCCAACCTCACTACTACTGTTCGGTGGCCTGTACACAACTCCCACCAGTGTTTTCTGCCCCTTAGTGTTGTGCAGCTCTACCCATATCAATTCCACATCCTCCAGGCTAATGTCCTTCTTTCTATTGTGTTAATCTCCTCTCTAACTAGCAACACTATCTCACCTCCTTTGTTGTATATCCAGTTCTCTGTAAAATAAATAATACCAATACCATTTCAATAGCAAAATAGAATATTTATACAGGTACAAAATCATTAACATTAGCAGGTTGTAGTAAGGATTCTGCTCTTAATCATGAAGAGTTAAATTCCACGACACTTCGAGCGAGAAAAAATTAATGTGTTGCTTACAGTTAAGGACCACCTACAGGGATAAACATTAAGTTTTTAATAGGCTTATTTTTATCTCTGTGCCTCATTTCCCTTCCATCTGGATATTGTCCTTAAAGTTTTGAAGGGATTTTTTTTAATGTAATTAGATTTTTTTTAAATAAGCATCTCCCAAATGAATTGAATATTGAATTATACGTGGCTGAGATTGAGCTACAAGGTTGTAATTCAATAGAGTTGTGCTGCACATCAGCAGAAACCTAGGCTTAAACTATAAATATATTATACCTGTTTTTATATTCACTTGACTGATTCAGTATTCAGTACTGCATATGAGTTAACAGCCTGTCCTATATTTTATTTATTTATTTATTTTATCTTGCCTTGCATTTTAAATTATTGATCAACATGAGGATTTGTGACTGAAGCAGAACTAAAAAACTAAAAGCTAAAAAGTTAGACATGGCTCTGTGACAGACACTAAACAATAACATATTGAGACACATAACACAGCCCTCATCCTCTGAAGCAATGCAGGCTTGATTGTTAGCCCAGCCACTTTCATTTGTCCTATTGCAATTGCTGGACAACACTTGTTGGAAAAGAACAGAGTAACAGCAAGTAAATGAGCTGTGAGTGCTGGCTCTATCTCTTAGCTAAGAAGGGTCAAGTTTATCTCCATTGTCGCGAGCACAATTTTCTAAGCTGTTGATCAAATAGAGAACTCTTGGCCAGTTGCAAGTGTCATATTTTAGATAGGGTGTTAAACCAAACCCCTGCCTGTCTTCTTAGGTGGATATGAAATGATCGATAAATATTAGCAAGAAGATGACAGGAAAACCCCCAAAATAGTGCTGGGGCTCTTCCCTATCTACCTGAGAAGGAATACAGGGGTTGGGTTTAATACCTTATGCTCATATTTTGCTGTCTATGGCAGACTGTTGAATGTAAATTGGATGTCTTATTTCATAGAAGAATGCATGCCGTACAAAAGTAATTGTAAAGCACTTTGGAGAAATGTCAAAGGTTTTAGTATAACTGCAAGTCCTTTACTGTCATATTAGAGACAAATTTAGAAACATGTGTTTTTTAAGAGAAGAATAGACTAGTGCAGGTGTAGTGAACCTTTCTGAGAATATGTGCCTGAGTTGGAGATAATCTGCTTAAAAAATTCTCTCATGTGCCATGGTAATTTTGAGAAGAGATTATCATTAACTAATGAATTAGTAACAATAATTATGTACATTTTCAAGAAAAAAGGATGAGTCCTGTTGCTGATTTATGCATACTCATTGTTTTACTATTAATAAAAGTATATTAACAGAGACACATTGAAGTACACTAAATGAAACTTTTCCAAAACCTGTCCAAAAAGTATTAATATTACTTTTTTTTTACTGAAAATTAAAATAATTTAAAAATAATATTGTTATTGTAACTATTTTCTATCCAGATACTGAAGTGTAGACCAGGTCTGCAAGAAGTTCAAAACGTATCATCCAATGTCATGTGTTCTGCAGCCATCTTATTTATGCCATGCTGGCATGAGATGTTCCCAGTGAAAATATTTCACGGCTCTCAGATTGTAAGAAGATAATTTGCTGCTTTATTTGGCAGGAAAGGTAATCATTATGTATCTTTTTTCTATTATGGGTGAGGTTTAAAGAATCGAGGAGTAGCACTGCAAGCAATTTTTTTGTGTGTGCCATGTTGGGTAGCGTGCCATAGCTTCAGCACCCCTGGGCAAGTCTTGTTTCAATGGAATCCTTCCCAGCATTGAGTACTAAGTCGCATTTTGCTAAAATAACTTCATAAACTGATTGCAATGAGAATCAATAAAATGCTTTATCAACCTACTTATGTCAGGAGCTAACTGTGGGGTGATGTATTGAATAATGGAGTCATTCAACTGACTGTCATTCAACTTATTCCCTTTCGATGGTATGAAAGACGACAATATAATCAGAAAGAATTAACACAGTCACCGTTAAGTCAAATTAGAAAAACATGTGATTAACTACTAAGGAAATATTTTGAGTTGGCATTATTCTCAATTTATTAATATTTATCTGTTTATTAATTATTTATCTAACAGCACTTCAAACATTTTGTATGGTACTCAACTGAAAAAAAGCAAGTCATAACAGATGAAATATGCAACATATAAATAGAAATCTGACTGCAGGGTAGGGACCAACAAGAGAACATAATTCAGAGGAGATGAAAAATGAATGCTCCTCTTATGGGGCAGTGCTTTGATTCACTTGCTTGAGCCAAGTATGTGGCTTGAGGGGTAATGTACTGGTATGAAACTTGTCGTTTTGGAGAGGCTTGTGAGTTCTTGAGATCCTTAACGTGGAGCCATCTCGAGCTTAGTTCCTGGTGGGGTTACCCATGGCAGTAAGGTCAAGGGAGAGATTCCAGACAAAGAGCGATCCAACCAGACCTCAGCAATGGAGCTGGTGGAAGATGATGGCACATCACAATGGCAGTGAAGGCAGGGGAAGGCTGCAGCAGTGAAGGGTCCAATTTATCTTGCATTCCATGCCACAGGACTCTCACCCTGATTTGCCAAGGACTGTGTTGACCATGCATCAGTCTCCCCACATTAAACAAGGTTATGCATATAGACCTTCTCCATTAAGGGAATAAACCCTTGGGAGAACACATACTCGAGTGATCTCTCTACTTCCACTGGTATGAATGCAATCAGCTTTATAGAAGTATTTGCATGAGTAAACTGTTCTAATTAAAAGACATTTATTTTGTGAATAGTTACCCTTGCTGACTGGGAACAAACTGTTAAAATGCTGACCAGTTTAGTTCAACTTGACATGCCTGGCCAGTCAATCTCACAGATCTAATCTGGCCATAAATGTACAGGCTTGGCAGATCTTCAGTTCTCTTGTGATGTAAGCCAATGTCCTTTGATCAGTGCTCCACTTGACATTGTAACCAATGCAGAAAATTTGGCAGCTGTGGCTGCAGCCAGATCTAGGATGAGATTAGGATTCAAACCAAATTGATTATAACCAGAAACTGCTGGAAGAGCTCATAAATGTTATTCCTACATACCATAGAACCATAGAACGTTACAGCACAGAAACAGGCCTTTTGGCCCTTCTTGGCTGTGCCAAACCATTTTTCTGCCTAGTACCACTGACCTGCACCTGGGCCATATCCCTCCAAACCCCTCTCATCTATATACCTGTCCAAGTTTTTCTTAAATGTCAAAAGTGAGCCCACATTCACCACTCCATCTGGCAGCTCATTTCACACTCCCACCACTCTCTGCGTGAAGAAGCCCCCCCAATGTTCCCTTTAAACTTTTCCCCCTTCACCCTTAACCCATGACCTCTGTTTTTTTTTCTCTCCCCTGGCCTCAGTGGAAAAAGCCTGCTTGCATTCACTCTATTTATACCCATCATAATTTTATACACCTCTATCAAATCACCCCTCATTCTTCTACACTCCAGGGAATAAAGTCTTATCCTATTCAACCTTTTTCTGTAACTCAGTTTCTCAACATCCTTGTAAACCTTCTCTGCACTCTTTTGACATTATTAATATCCTTCCTGTAATTAGGTGACCAAAACTGCACACAATACTCCAAATTCGGTCTCACCAATGTCTTATACAACCTCACCATTACATTCCAACTCTTATACTCAGTACTTTGATTTATAAAGGCCAATATACCAAAAGCTCTTTTTACAACCCTATCTACTTGTGACGCCACTTTTAGGGAATTATGTATCTGTATTCCCAGATCCCTCTGTTCTACTGCACTCCTCAGTGTCCTACCATTTACCTTGTATGTTCTACCTTGGTTTGACCTTCTGAAGTGCATTACCTCACACTTGTCCGCATTAAACTCTATCTGCCATACCTCTCTCCACAGATCCTTTTGAACTCTATTTCAAGGGCTCCCAAACTGGAGTCCACCTGGCTGAATGTGATTGGTAAATGGCATTAAAAATGGCTGGGAGCCCCTGCTCTCTTTTCAATATTCTATTTCACGTGTCTAGTTAATGCAATGTCTTTTTTTCTGGCTGAATTGATTCTCTTTTACTTAAGCCATCTCTCTGTACGTCATCCACCTTCTGTCCTCTCCAGTTCTATGGGTTCTGAAGTGGCAGGTGTGGCTAATGTTTGATCCAATTCTCTGCCATGGATCAGGTAGATGGTGTTAGACTGGAGAGCTGTGTGAGGAAGATAGATTGGCAGTCCTATCAGTTCATCACTCAGTGTAATCCTATTGCATTGCAATGTTTTGGAACGGTAGAAACACACAGCACAGAAACAGGCCTTTTCAGCATCTCATCCATGCTGACTGCAGTGTCTATGTAAGCTAATATCACTAGCTCCCGTTAGGTCCACATCCATTGGCAGGTTTCCTATCGAAATACCTGTCCAAATAAATTTCAAACATCGTAATTGTATCTATTTCAACTGCAACCGTCCATTCAAGGCAACATCCTGGTGAATCGCTTATAAAATAATCCTTCTAAATAATCTGCTTTACTTGAATAAACTTTGATGCTTCTGGGAGTTATTGAGCTCGCTTATTGTTATTTAACTAAATACATGTACAGTATACTGTCAAATGAGACAATGTTTCGCCAAACCAGGGTGTAAAGCACAGTAGTACTCATGACACACAAATAACACACAATAACAAATGAAAGTTCGGATAAAATCTACAGATGAATTACACATAAACAAACATAGTAAAGTGCATAATTTAAATATTGTAAGGTACAGAACAAATTAACCGGTAACACTTTGAATGCAATGAGCCAGGGAATCCAGAAGCCTAATGGCCAGAGGGAAGAAACGATTTCCCATCCTGACCATTCTTACTTTTATGCATTGAAGTTTCCCGCCTGATGGTAGAAAGTCAAAGATGATGCTGGATGGATGGGTGAGATTCCTATTGATACTTAATAATAGGACCCTGCACATTGCAGCACTCCTGATAAATGTCCCCAGTTTGGTAGGGTGATCCCAAAGATCCTCTCAGCTGTTCTCACAGTTCTTTATTGGTACTTCTGGTCCAATGCTTGGTTGCTTCCATACCAGATGGAGATGTAACTTGTCAGGACGCTCTCAATGGTGTTCCTATAAAACTGGACTACTTTCACAATCTGAGTTGACTGTAGATGCCTAGAAACTGGAGGCAGAACAAATCATTTCTTATGTGAGGCCCTCTGTTGGTTGGGGTTGACCATGAATGCTGCATCTCAGCTGTCTCTCTGATATGCATGCCAGGGCTGTACAATATGGAGAAGAAGCTGCTGCCCGTATAGCCGGCTCCCCCTCTCCATGCAGCCGATGAATCCAAAGGAACAGCAGAGGCCGATACAGCCTGGCACCAGCAGCATCGCAGGAATCACTAGTCAGTGTTGAACTCAACATCAGGCTACCTTAGAGACTCAAGCTCCAGATTTTTCCTCGGGGCTTACTTCCAAAGCCTTCTCCATGAGTGTATATAGCTGCAAGAGGTTTCACATCAGAATTTTCGTTCTCTTAGATGAGACTTTAAGCCATTAGTGATGAGCCTCATCTGTCCAAGGTGACTGGTTTTGAGGCACCAGTAACCCCCCTTTGTCCTTTCTCCTGTCAGTAGAAGTAGTTCTACAAAGGTTTAGTAACAAAGCCACATGTGAACCCATTAGCTGGACTTGATTGTCAAGACTATTTGAGACACACAGCATTGGGAGCATTTAATAGGTTGTGGGAGCTTATCTGCAATACCATCCCGGGTTATAACAACCTTAAGGAGCTGTTTCTTGTGTGAAGGTTCTGTTCACTGGTGTGTTCTCAAATCCCAGCTCTCTGCATGGATTACTGATAGGGAGTCA
Organism: Hemitrygon akajei; assembly: GCF_048418815.1. Taxonomy (NCBI): domain Eukaryota; kingdom Metazoa; phylum Chordata; class Chondrichthyes; order Myliobatiformes; family Dasyatidae; genus Hemitrygon; species Hemitrygon akajei. The sequence goes on from NC_133129.1 coordinate 168,951,634, forward strand.
CTATCCCCATCATCAGATTGAAGTATCCCCCTAGAATAGATAATTAATCAGATAAGAATGGTTAACAATACCAAAGAAATCCATCAGAATGGAAAATAAGAGGGAAGTTCAGGTGGCAAGGTTGTTTGGGAAATGTAAATTTCAAGATGGTTAATAATATTGAAAGTGAGTGGTCAAGATAAGAGGAGAGGTGGGGGCTGAGTATGATTTCTATCTTTTCAACTAATTGAGAAGGTGTTTTGAAATCCGTGCAGGTCTGCATTTTAAGTACTTCTAGAAAAGCCTGGGGCTGGAGTTTATCTTTAAAAAAGAGCAATGATCTCATTGTTTTAAATGAATGAAATACTGCTCCAGTTACTTTTCAAAGATTGCATGTAACCAATTGGGTGAAAGCTTCATTTTATATGAAATTGGCCTTTTACACTTGGAAGTAAACACATAAAACAATGCAAAAGCACAGCAGGAAGTAGCACTGACACTGAAGGGACATGTATGTAGGAGAACGGTTCAGCTCCTGGAGACTGTCTGTTCCTCAGTGAGATTATAACCAATCTCTGTTTTATCTTCATCCACTTGTGTTTATTCTATTTCTCTTAATAACTTACTGCTCTTAAGTTATGAGGCAAGAAAGAAAGTCTCTCCTTCCTCAGCTGTTCCATTCTTGAGCCTTGGTGTTTCCATACCAGCCAGTGATACTCTCCACTGTGAATCTATAGAAGTTTGTCAGGGTTTTAGACGACACATTGCATCTGTGTGAACTGTCGTGCCTTCTTTTTAATGGCACTTATGTGCTGGTCCTTGGACGGATCACTTGAAATGATAATGTCTAGGACTTTAAAGTTATTGACCCTCACCACCTCCAGTCCCTTAATGAGGACTGGTTCAAGGACCCCAGATATCTTCCCTCCTCTAATCAATAATCAGCTGTTTGGTTTTGCTGACATTGAGTGACAAATTGTTGTTGAGGCACCATAACCACCGATAGCCACTGCTTTTGATTTGGTCAACAACAGCAGCATCATCAGCTAACTTTAATATGGTGTTGGAGCTGTACTTAGCTTCACAGTCAGAAGTATAAAGTGAGAAGAGCAGGAGGGTAAGCATACAGCCCTCTGGTTCACCTGTGCTGATGGTGCTTTTTCAGAGTGTAAATCCATTTAAAGTCACTTTATCAAAGGCAAGTCCATCTAATGCTCTAAGTTATAGAAATGAAGAAACTTTCTACTGGAAAATTACATAAAGATTAGCTCTATTTGTCACATACACATTGAAGCATACAGTGAAATATGTCATTTTGCACCAAATCAAGTGAGTGAGAATTGTTCTTCAGTCACTACAGTCCGCTAGTGCTGTAAAGCAATGTACTAACTGCTATGGTACCATGTGGCTAAACAGAGATTTCAGATTTAGATTAGTTAACTGTCACATATACCAGGAGCAAAGAATGTTTTTCAAAAACGCTCATTAGTTCTTTCATTGGAAACAGTTTAAGAACTATGATGAAGTCCTGCTGAAGGGTCTTGGTCCAAAATGTCAACTCTTTATTCAAAGTTCAAAGTAAATCCAGTAACAAAGTACATATATGTTACTATATACAAGTCTGAGATTCATTTTCTTGTGGGCATACTCAATAAATCTGTAGAATAATAATCATAACAGATCCACGAAAGACTTCCCAACTTGCAGAAGACACCAAACTATGCAAATACCAAAAGAACATACAAAAATAATAAACAAATAGCAATAAATATCAAGAACATGAGATGAAGAGCCCTTGAAAGTGAGTCCATTGGTTGCGAGAACATTTCAATGATGGGGTAAGTGAAGTTATCCTCTTTGGTTCAAGAACCTGAATGTTGAAAGGCAGTAACTGTTCTTGAACCTGGGAGCATGAGTTCTGAGGCTCTTGTACCTTCTTTCTGATGGCAGCAACAAGAAGAGAGCATGCCCTGGGGGGTGGTGGGGGACCCTGATGATGGATGCTGCTTTCTTATGACAGTGCTTCATGTAGATGTGCTCAGTGGTTGGGTGGGGGGGGGGGGGGGCGGCTTTATCTATAATGGACTGGGCTGCATCTGCTACTTTTTGTAGGTTTTTTTTATTCAAGAGCATTGGTGTTTCCGTACCAGGCCGTGATTCAGCCAGACAATATACTTTCTACTATACATCAATGGAAGCTTGTCAAAGTTTTAGATGACATGCTGAATCTCCACAATTTTGTAAGTACAGGTGCTGCTGTGCTTTCTTTATAATTGCACTTACAGGTTCTTCGAAATACTAACACCGAGGAATTTAAAGTTGCTAACTCTCTCTACCTCTGAGCCTCTGATGAGGACTGGCTCATGGACCTCTGGTTTCTTTCTCATGAAGTCTATAATCAGCTCCTTGATCTTGCTGACGTTGAGTAAGAGGTTGTTGCGATATCACTCAGCCAGATTTTCAAACTCCCTTCTATATGCTGATACATTACCACCTTTGATTCGACCTAAGACAGTGGTATTGTCAGCAAACTTGAATGTGGCACTGGAACTGTGCTTAACCACTCAGTCATAAGTGTGAGGTGAGTAGAGAAAGGGACTGAGTATTCAGCCTTGTGGTGCACCTGTGCTGATGGAGATCATGAAGGAGCTGTTGTTGCCAAGTAAAACTGACTGGAGTCTGTAAGTGACAAAATCAAGTATTCAATTGCACAAGGAGGCATTGACACCAAGGTCTTAGAGCTTATTGATTAGTTTTGAAGGGATAATGGTATTGAATACTGAGCTGTAGCTGATAAAGATGATGTATGCATTTTTGCTGTCCAGATGTTTCAGGGTGAGCGAAGAGCCAATGAGATGGCATCTGCCCTGGACCTGTTGCCTCAGTAGGCAAATTGGAGTAGATCAAGTTACCTCTCAGGCAGGAGTTGATACGTTTCATCACCAACCGCTCAAAACTCATCATCACAATGGATGCATACGCTACTGGACGATAGTGATGGCACAGTGGTGCCAAGATAACAATCTCTCCCTCAAAGTCCAAAAAACAAAGGAGCTGATTGTGGATTACAGGAGGAACAGGGACAAGCTTGCCCTGATCAACATCAATGGGACTGCAGTTGAGAGGGTGAGTAGTTTCAAGTTCCTCGGTAGACACATCACCAAAGATCTCACCTGGACATATACACAGCCTATGTGGCAAAAAAATCACAAAAGCATCTTTTCTACCTCAGGCGACTGATGAAATTCATCATAAGCCCCCAAACCCTCAAGACCTTCTACAGAGACACCATTGAGAGCATCCTGAATGGCTGTATCACCGTCTTGTACAGAAACTACACTAACCTTGATCACTGGGCACTGCAGAGAGTGGTATGGACAGTCCAGTGCATCTGTGGATGTGAACTTCCCTCCATTGAGGACGTTTACAGCATCAGGTGCATAAAGAAGGCCTGGAAGCTCATTGGGACACCAGTCACCCCAAACATAAACTGCTTCAGCTGCTTCTGCCTGGCAAACGGTACCCCAGTATTAAAGCCAGGACCAACAAGTTGCAGGACAGCTTCTTTTTACATGCCATTAGACTTAAAAATTCACATGTTTGTACATTGCGATGGAGTCATAACACAAAGATTTTTGTAAAATTTAAATAAATCTGATAGACATTGAGGCAGGTCACCAGTTTCTTCATGGGCACCAGTATAATTGAAGCCTGTTTGAAACAACACAATGATGAAGTGAGAAGTTCAAGATCTCAGTGAATACACCAGCTAGTTGATCAGTGCAAGTCTTTAGTACTCGGCCAGGTATCCTAACTGGGCTGGATACTTTTTGAGGGCCTGTTCTTCTGAAGGCTGCCCGCACATCAGCTTCAGAGACTGAAATCATAGGATCATCAGGAGATGTGTGAATTTGTGATGGCTCCTCTAAAAGCGAGCATTGAGCTCATCTGGAAGTGAAGCCCTGCTGTCTCCCATGTCACTTGATTTCACTTTATAAGAGGTGATTGCATACAAGCCCTGCCACAACTGTTGAGCATACTTCATTGATTCAAGTTTGGTAGAGAGTTGCCACTTTACCCGTGAGAGGGCTTTCCAGAGATCATACCTGGACCTCTTGTAACTTCTGTGGTCACCAGACTTGAATGCCTCTGATCTTGCTCTCAGCAGAGTGAGTATCTCATGGTTCATCCGGGGTTTCTGATGGGGTAGGACTCGGAATGACTTTGTGAGGGACACAGTTTGCTGCAGCTGTTCAATGTGTCCATTACAACCATGATGTACTCATTCAAATACGCAGATGCGTGCTTGAACACAGCTTCATCCACTATCTTGAAGCAATCCCGTAAGCGCTCCTCTACTTCCTGCGACCACTTCGTTGATGTCCTAATTTGTGAAGCTTTGCTTTGCCCTTTAGCCTCTGCCGGTGTGCAGGTAGAAGAAGGTCAGCCAAGTAATCTGATTTACTGAAATATGTGCTGGGCATGGAATTGCAGGCATTCCTTATCTTAGTTTAACAGTGGTCTAGTATGTTAGGACCTCTGGTGCCACAGGTGATATGCTGTTGGTAATTGGACAGGGCTTCCTTCAGACAAGCCTGGCTGAAGTCTCTGACTATGATTTGAAATGTGTCAGAATAGACTGTCTCTTGTTTGGAGACGGCACCATACAGTATTGCGAATGCTTGATTATAGTTGGCCACTGGTGGTATGTAAACTGTGGTCAGGATCATTGATGAGAACTCCATTGGTAAATAGAATGGATGGCATTTGAGCATTACGTGTTCCAAGTCAAGGGAACGTGAGTTTGAAAAAACTGCCACTTTGGAGCACCACCGATAGTTTATCATGAAACACCCATCACCTCCTTGAACCTTTTCCAAATGAGCAGTTTGGTCCATTCTGTAAAATGAGAAGCCTTTGGGTCTGATTGCTGTATCTGGCCTGTCCAGAGAAAGCCACGCTTTGGTCAGACATACAATACAGGAGGATTACAATAGGTCAATGGCAGACGCAAACTCAATGGCTCTCCACACGGCTTTAGACCACCTGGATAACACAAACACGTATGTCAGGATGCTGTTCATCGACCATAGCTCAGCATTTAATACCATCATTCCCACAACCCTGATTGAGAAGTTGCAGAACATCGGCCTCTGTACCTCCCTCTGCAACTGGATCCTTGACTTCCTAGCCAGAAGACAACAATCTGTACGGACTGGTGATAACATATCCTCCTCATCGACGATCAACACTAGTGCACCTCAGGGGTGTGTGCTTAGCCCACTGCTCTAGTCTCTATATACACATGACTGTGTGGCTAGTCATAGCTCAAATGCCATCTATAAATTTGCTGATGATACAACCATCGTTGGTAGAATCTCAGGTGGTGACGAGAGGACATACAGGAGTGAGATAAACCAACTAGTGGAGTGGTGCCGCAACAACAATCTGGCACTCAACGTCACTAAGACAAAAGAACTGATCGTGGACTTCAGGAAGGGTAAGACGAAGGAACTCATACCAATTCTCATAGAGGGATCAGAAGTGAAGAGAGTGAGCAGTTTCGAGTTTCTGGGTGTCAAGATCTCTGAGGATCTAACCTGGTCCCAACATATCAATGTAGTTATAAAGAAGGCAAGATAGCGACTATACTTCTTTAGGAGTTTGAAGAGATTTGGCATGTCAAAAAATATACTCAAAAACTTCTATAGATGTAACGTGGAGAGCATTCTGACAGGCTGCATCACTGTCTGGTATGGTTCGGGGCAGGGGGTGTGGGTACTGCACAGGACTGAAAGAAGCTGCAGAAGGTTGTAAATCTAGTCAGCTCCAACTTGGGTACTAGCCTACAAAGTACCCAGGACATCTTCAGGGAGCGGTGTCTCTGAAAGGCAGCGCCCATTATTAAGGACCTCCAGAACCCAGGGCATGCCCTTTTCTCACTGTTACCATCAGGAAGGAGGTACAGAAGCCTGAAGGAACACACTCAGTGATTCAGGAACAGTTTCTTCCCCTCTGCCATCTGATTTCTAAATGGACTTTCAACCCTTGGACACTACCTCACTTTTTTTTAATATATAGTATTTCTGATTTTTTTGCATGTTTTTTAATCTATGTAATATACACATACTGTAATTGATTTACATATTTATTTGTTATTATTATTATTTATTTTATTTTATTTTTTATTTTTTCTCTTCTATATTATGTATTGTATTGAATTGCTGCTGCTAAGTTAACAAATTTCACATCACAAGCCAGTGATAATAAATCTGATTCTGATTCTGATTTCATTTTTTTCCGATACTGCAGTCTTTCCCTCTGTTCCTCAATTTTGTTCTCCAGCGACTGCATATTTGCCAACAAGATGCTGGAAAGAGGAGATCTCATCCTTCTGTGTTTCAGTTTGCCTTGCTGTCCGTCACCCCCATGCCTTGCTTCCAGCCGTAGCAATGAATCATTGTCCACTTAATTCTTCATTTCTCTCCATAGATGCCGCCTGGCCAGCTGAGTTCCTCCAGCACTTTTTGTGCATTGCCCTGGAGCTCCAGCATCTTCAAAATCTCTTGTGTTTATTGTTTTAAAATTACTTGCTTTACCTGTGTATTTTGCTTCAGATCCTGGCAACACACCAAATTTGAGCTACAAACTTACTTACGTAATTAACATGCTTTGGCCTGCCACCTCACCAGGTAGATTTTAAACACTTGGCCTGATGATAGATATTGGTATCAATGGCAATTACGTACCTACTCAAAACATTTATCAACATGGACAATTCTGGCACAGCGCAGAGGGCAAAACCAAGATTTTGATACCATTCTACTCAAACTAGCGGAGTCCGGTTTGATCCTCTTTTAAGCATCGCAAACAGGACTTCCCTTCGCAACAGAATGCCAGGTTAGCTGCAGGTCACAAAATGGTTTCCCGTGTCTGTCCTCTCACAGAATAATAATCTCTCTAGTTCAAACTCAATTAAGAACCTCCGCTGCTTACATCCTGCCGCAACAGCAAGTTCTGTTTATCAAAGAGTTGTGTTGGTCTCTGAAGTGCGGTGATAATAGGTACCATTTAAATGACATTGGTCGTCACTGATTTAAGTGCAATGTATTTTAACATTCGATTGCCTAGAAATTGGATCCATTTACACATGTACTTTATTTGCAAATCACCTATAGACATAGGTTTCCACAGGATAGGTTGTGCTGCTGATTATTTCCAGGTCAATTTTTCCTCATTGGGGAACTGGCATAAGCATTTTTACCCAGAGCATGTCACATTGCTAATTATGTCATCAATTTTGCACTGGCCATTTCTATGGTTACTGATAACTTATGATATTCATTTATTAGTCACAAATAAAGCAGGAGCAAATCTTGCAGCGGAATGTAATGAGATGAGAGTTAATGGGTCTCCCTCGTGCCATGGATGTTCCACTCACAACCCTAGCAGACTCATTTTTTAATATTTAATTTAACTATAAACTCAGCTTTCTTTTAAGAAAGCATTTTTAAAACCATGGAAATGTTTATATTTATCAACGTAACTATCTACCTGCATTTCAGCATTTGAATTATATCAACGTTTCCATAATTTTTATGTGTAATTCAAGCACACACAAAACAGAGCATCTTGCGATCCAAATTTCACTGTTAGATTTATCGCATTTACCTGGTGTTCGTACACCTTAGAAGAAATGAAACATGTAAAATGCTTCATAAATATTGTAGAGATGTTTTCAGTGAAATGGAACAGGGAGCAGTGAACAGAATTTTTGGTTTACCAATATTTTTAAGAAATTATGAAAGGTCTTGAGTCAGTAAATGACAAAATTTTGTTTTTAAAGAGCAAACACAAGGAAATCTGCAGATGCTGGAAATTCAAACAACAACACACACAAAATGCTGGTGGAACACAGTAGGCCAGGCAGCATCTTTAGGGAAAAACGTTGACAGCGCTTCTCCCTATAGATGCTGCCTGGGCTGCTGTGTTCCACCAGCATTTTGTGTGTGAAATATTGTTTTTATTAGTTTTCTGACTGGTAGTTCTTGCTTCAAATTTGCACCAGGAGAATGAAGGAAGAATATAGGAACAAGAGGCAAGGAAATAGGTAATTTAGTGCAGGTTGAGGCTACACATTTTGAATGGAATTCACACTGCATGGCAAAATGGATATTCTAGTCAAGTCAAGTCACTTTTTATTGTCATTTCGACCATAACTGCTGGTACAGTACACAGTAAAAACGAGACAATGATTTTCAGGACCATGATGCTACATGAAACAGTACAAAAACTCCACTGAACTACGTGAAAACAACACAGAAAAAAACTACACTAGACTACAGACCTACCCAGGACTGCATAAAGTGCACAAAACAGTGCAGGCATTACAATAAATAATAGGCAAGGCAGAAGGCACAGTAAAGGGCAGTAAGTTTTGTGTCAGTCCTGCTGCTCAGGATGCTCTCAATACAACCCCTGTAGAATGTGATGAGGATGGTAGGTGGGAGATGGACTTTCCTCAGCCTTCGCAGAAAGTAGAGACGCTGCTGGGCTTTCTTTGCAATGGAGCTGGTGTTGAGGGACCAGGTGAGATTCTCTGCCAGGTGAACACCAAGAAATTTGGTGCTGTTAACTATCTCTACCAAGGAGCCATCGATGTTCAGTGGGGAGTGGTCACTTTGTGCCCTCCTGAAGTCAACAACCATCTCTTTTGTTCACATTCAGAGACAGGTTGTTGGCTCTGCACCAGTCCGTTAGCCGCTGCACCTCCTCTCTGTAAGCTGACTCGTCGTTCTTGCTGATGGGACCCATCATCGTCGTGCCATAGGCAAACTTTATGACGTGGTTCGAGCTGTGTGTTGCAGCACAGTCGTGGGTCAGCAGAGTGAACAGCAGTGGACTGAGCACACAGCCCTGGGGGGCCCCCGTGCTCAGTGTGATGGTGTTGGAGATGCTGCCTCCGATCCGGACTGACTGAGGTCTCTCAGTCAGGAAGTCTAGGATCCAGTTGCAGAGAGAGGTGTTCAGGCCCAGTAGACTCAGCTTTCCAATCAGTTTCTGTGGAATGATTGTGTTGAATGCTGAACAGAAGTCTATGAACAGCATTCGAATGTAGGTGTCTTATTGTCTAGGTGGATTAGGGTCAGGTGGAGGGTGATGGCAATGGCGTCATCTGTTGAACGGTTCGGATGGTACGCGAACTGCAGGGAGTCCAGTGAGGGGGGCAGCAGGGTCTTGATGTGCCTCATGACGAGCCTATAGGTCGTGCATCATGATACTTGAAGTAAGAGATTTAGGTAAACTAGTTAGATCAATGTTCATGCTAATTTGATGGTAGCCCCATCATGCTGGTTTGTGACAAGCCAACTTCAAATTGATGGAGTCCTCATGGAATGGAAAGAGTCCTCTTTCAGGCAAGTCCATGTCCCAAATCTTTTAATGTAGCATGATGGCATTGCGTTTGCTGTTTGTAAAGTTATGAACTCAAACAAAGATCTTAAGCCCTATCCTATATACAGGTTTCAACGGGTACATTTAATGTCAAAAAAATGTATACAATATACAACCTGAAATTATTTTTCTTTGCAGACATCCACAAACACAGAGAATTGTGGAAATATTTTCCCAATAGTGGAAAAAGAAGTTTCACAGTGAGAGGGGAGACATGACATACAATGCGCTGATTTATGATGTTAAATGTCTGTCATGCCGCTTTTTCCGAGCTCAGCACCCAGAGTTGACACCAAAAAGGTGCAACTCTCCAGACTCAGAACCCCCAGCAGCTAACCCACAGTTCCCGATGTTCCGCGTACTCCCGTGACACTTCAGTCAGGGGCACTGGCCTAGAATTAACATGCCCCTAGAAAAACGAAAGCCTGAATCCTGGCTCATCTCCCAGGCCACATCATTGGGATATCAAAAAGCGGCCAGATGTGAGGCCTTGACAGCGAGTCCCATTCCCACAAAGAACTGAAATTAGAGTGTAACTCCAGGTCAGGGTCTTCAAAAGAACCCCCCACACCCTGAAAAGGAAAAAAAGGAGATATCAATGATAGAAATAGAGCTGTTTCGAAAGATGCATGCAAAGGAGTTGCTGTTTAGCACCATCATGACTTTGCCTTCAAATAGCTACTGAAACCCTCACTGAGGGAGGTTATACAATAGCCTCCAACTCTTCAAAGGCTAGATCACCTCACTGTTTATCCACAGAGAGTTTAGGCTACTAATACCTACTATCTGAGTTTTGGGTTCCCCTTCTCTACCAAGAAGAAAATACTTCCAGCTAGCAAAGTAGATTAAACACAGTTTGTTTACTTTTTGTGATACATGCTTAAATTTCGATAAATTTTTTAAATATATTTAAAATTCACAGAGAATCCTTAGAAGCCTATCTTAGAAAAGGTTTCCAAATTTCAAACAATTTCTAAAATACAAAGGATTTCCAGAAGACAGATATAATTCCTATAAGCTAAAAAGACATACCAACAGATTGTAGACAAGCAATTTGCCTGGCACAGAAATTGAAAGAAGGGGAATGAATTCTAGTCACCCCATCTTTCTGTAGTTCTTCTTTCATTCCTTGAGCATTCCCAACAAGGCAGGCTGATTTTTGATATTTATACTGTTCTCTTTTGCTATTCACACACAAGTGATGTTTTTTAAGATACCTTGCTGGGAAATTGACACAGATAGTCTAAAAGTTTCAGGTGACAGAGATCCCAGAATCCCAAGTTAATGCTCTGAGGGTTGATTATCTGAATACACAAATCTTCTATTTATTGATAAATCGGCTAATCAGTATGCTAAGTGATAGTATCAGTCTGGTTGGCAAGCTTTCTTGAACTAAATAATTTAGCAAGTTGACACAGGCCCAATTAACATAACCCCATTGTTTTGCATTGCATCTCTTCAGCAGCCAATGTCGTGCTGTTGGCCAGCACCCTATGTTCTACAGACAGTATTGTTTTTTTGCAAAGCTGTCTTTTTAACTTCAGATTGAATATTGCTCACAATTTACATTAAGAACTGAAGACTGGTTCTTGTTTATGACAAGAAGCTGAGCAAGGGATATTGGTTGGGACTTTATCACCTCTTTGACCCCTTGAAGAGTCAGCTGTTGTGTTACAAAGTTGAGTTTGACAAAAAGGCCCCCAGGCCCCAAAGCGTCTATCACACTAGCCCCAAAAATATTTCCCTCTTGCCAATCCAATTCAAGGCTGCTTTTAATGTTTTGTGTGCTGATGGTTCCACCTGACTCTCGGTTAGCCTCCTCTCGGTTTTCACTACTGTCAGTCACACAGACTCCAGGTGGAGACTCAGGAATACTGTTGCACTCAAATATAGAAGTTGTCTTCATTGCTGTTTCTGTATCAGCTTTGTTTTACCAGTCAGGGTTGTTAGCCCTGAGCTGAACTCACAAACCCAGAGGATCGGTGGATCATTCTTAAGGCTGATTTATACTTGTGCGTATGGGCTATGCTGTAGCCCAGTTTTCACTTCTGCGTAGGCTGTACGCTGTAGCAAGCATGCGTTGGTGTGCGCCGAAACGCTAGTTGGCGGTGGGGTTTCTATGCCACTGTGTTGAGTTTCTTCGTGAGAGACATGGACGAGGAAATGCATTTCAAACATTTTCGCATGTCAGCAGGTAGATTTGACGATTTGGTTCATCTACTTTGCATCGGTGTACAGACATGAGGGAGAAGAAGCAACCGGAAATGCGTAAGAGGAAATGCGATGCTACCAAGCGGACCAATCACAGTTGTTGCCGCGACGCATGAGTTACTTTTTTGGGGAGATGCACATCACCCTACAGTGTAGGGTACAGGTACAGCATAGGTACGGTGTAGGGTACGCAGTACCTATGGCTTACATGTAACGCAGAAGTATAAATCAGGCTTTAGTCTGGCCTTCGTCTTGGCATGGGTAACTCTACAAAGAGCCAAAGTATAAAGCCTTGACTTCAGCCAACATAATTCTCTGGGTCATTTGCAGTCCTCCTGGAGGATATTCCCTATATGCATGCATGCAATTGGCCAGTGAGATTTCCAGCAATTATGGTACAAATGCTCCTGTACTTTGTGAGAAGATTCTTTGTTTCTTGCAGCAGGTGTCATGATATATGAATATAGCTCCTTTAGAGGCTTAATTGTTATCGCTGCAATTTTATTATCTCTAGTCTGCTTTTTCCTTTATCTTTTCGATGTTCTCTCAGTTCTTTATATGCTTGTTCTTTGTTCTTGTAACACTTAACAAAACTACTGCAAGTTTTATGCCTAATTCTTTATTTCCGAAGATCCTTTGGATTGCAAAAGCATCGAGATCCAACAATTGCTCTCTCATAGAACCCACCTTCTAGCTTCCCAAAATCTTTTGGTCATTTGCAAAACATAAGAGTGTGATAGAGTGTTTACCACCTGCATGATGACTGCAGCTCCAAATACTTTCAACAAAATTCAATAACACTGAGCTCACTTGGTTGGCACCAGTCTACAACAGCGCCACCATTGCTGAAATCTACAACATCTACAGAACTACAGTTACTCATCAAAAGCACTTGCCAAAACCTGTGTCCTCTACCACAAGAAAGAGAAGTGCGCTACCTCCGGTTTCCCTTTCAATGTACTTATCATCCAAACCTTGAAATACAATATTTCTGGATCAATTTCCAGTAATTGCCACCCTAATTGCACTGAGGAAACACTTTCATCCCGTGGTGCTAGAGTTCAAGATCGTAGCTTCCCATTGCCTTCTCAACCAATGCCAGAGATGATGTGGACATCGGCAGCAAAGTCCACATCTCAAAAATGAATAAAAATGCATGGGGCTGAGTGGTTTCAGAAGTGTCAACAGATATAATTATGGTTGAACACAGCTCAAATATTTTAGCTGTCATTTTGGGGGATATTTGATCATTTCACAAATTCAGACTGAGGATCTTCTTGCTACTATGAACAGACAGAAGGAACAGAAGCCGCAGGTCCCTCACCACCAGGTTCAGGAACAGTCATTATCCTCCAACCACCAGGTTCCTGAGCAAGTGCAGATGACTTCAATCACCACTACTCTAAATTGATTCAGAGTAGAGTAGAGCCCTACAGATTCAGTTTCAAGGACTCTACAACTCATGCTCTTAGCATTTTGTTATTTGCACAGTTTGCCTTCTTTTTCATATTGGTTGTTTGTCAGTATTTGTTTACATATAGTTTTTAATAATTTTATTGCATTATTTTTTCCTCTAAATGCCTGCAAGTAAATGGATCTCAAGGTAGTGTATGGTAACATATATGTACTTTGTTAATACATTTACTTTGAGCTTTGACCTGAAACTTTATAGCTTTTTTCTCTCTTTCAAAGGTTGTTGCATGAGCTAGTGAGTGTTTCCAACATTTTGTGGTTTTATTTCAGTTTTCTAGCATCTGCAGTTTCTTTTTTGATTTCTACAAATATTTGTTGTCAAGGTGCTGAACTCAAACATGGCTTTTTTCCAGCCATTTGTCTCCTACCACAAATAGGTAACGGCTAGTTCAAACCTGACCTGTCTGGCAAATTGCCGCTTGTCTCCGCTATCAATCTGAACATACCTGGACTAGATATGGGGAACTGGAAGCAGTTGAGATGTGCTCAGTGAGGTCTGGTGTGGCCCCAGTATGAAGTAGACTTTTAGGTAGCATAATCTTAGGGCCTGCCCCAGAATGCACAGCAGGAGGCAAGGCTGGAATTAAAGCCTCTTTTCTGTCTATTTTTTAATTAAATGAAATAAAGTAAAACTGAAAATAACAGTTTAAATAACTTTGAGTTCAAAGTAAATTTATTATCAAAGTATGTACAGTATTTATCACTATATACCCTAATATTCATTTTCTTGCAGGCGTTCAAAGTAGAACAAAGAAATATAATGGAATCAATGAAATATTACAGACTAAGAGTAACAATCAATATGCAAAAAAGACAAACTATGCAAATACAAAAAAAATCTAAATAAGTAATACTGAGAACAATAGTTGTAGAGTCCTTTAAAGTGAGTCCATATGTTGTGGAATTAGATCAGTGTTGAGGAAAACGATGTTATCCATGTTGGTTCAGCAGCCTGATGGTTGAAGGTTAATAACTGTTCCTGAAATTGATGGTGTGGGACTTAAGGCTCCTGTATTTCTTCCCAAAGGCAGCAGCAAGAAAGGAGCATGACCTCGATGGTGTGTGTCCTTAATGATGGGTGATGCTTTCTTCTGGCCGTGTTCCTTGTAAACGTGCTCAGTGGTGCGGAGGGCTACAAAAAGTAGGCTTTCATTCTTGGGCATTAGTGTTTCTCTACCATACCAGGAGAATACCTTATTTATTTTTCCCCATTTAAACTGAGAACTTTGGGATTCCAGATGATTAGGATTTCTGCTTGCAGGTAGGATTAATCCTGCTGACCTACACTTGTATAGGATTTAGTCATTTGAAGCAATATGTGGGGAATTCCCGCAGATAAGAAGCACTGAGACAGATACTTAAATGAGCAAAGCAAAAAAAGATACAGGCTAAAGTGGGCGGCATGTATTTAGTGGGCTGAAAGTCCATTTCTAAGCTGTATAACTCTTGATTCATTGCAAGCCTGGGATTTACATACAGGGCATTCCTGGGCAATGAATGGATAATGAATGGATTTTGTTTTTGCAGATGTCCATAAATCACTTTTGTCCATAGGTTAAAACATACACAAAAATCACTCAATATGGTTCTCATAGTCCCAAAGTAATATAATGAATGGCAACAAAAGCACATAACATTGATCAGATATAATTGCTTAAACTAGTTCTGCCATTCCTAGGAATGACATGAAGTGGCCACTTTATTTGGTACAGAATATATTTGGTACATATTTGGTATGGCCTTCTGTTGTTGTAGCCTCTCCACTTCAAGGTTCGACATGTTATGCATTTGGAGAGGCTCTTCTGCATGTCACTGTTGTAAAGCGTGGTTATCTGAGTTACCTTCACCTTCCTGTCAGCTTGGTCATTCTCCTTTGACTTAACCGAGTATTTTTGCCCACTAAACTGCCACTCATTAGATGTTTTGTTCTGGTTTTTTGTATCATTCTCTGTAAACTCTAGAGACTATTGTGAGTGAAAATCGCAGGAGATCAGCAGTTTCTAAGATACTCAAACCACCCTGTCCGGCTCCAACAATCTTTCCACGGTCAAAGTTACTTAAATTACGTTTATTCCCCATTCTAATGTTTCGTCTGAACAACAACTGAATCACTTGACCGTGTCCGCATGCTTTTATGCATGGAGTTGCTGCCACATGAATGACTGATTAGATATTTGCATTAACGAGCAGGTGCACAGGTGTTCCTAAAAAACTGGCCACTGAGTGTATGTTCCGACATTAGACTTTTGAATTTAATAATATCATGGGAGTTCTCTTATATGTAGGAGATGTCAATAAATCAGAGATTCTTAACATGAAGACAACCTACATCTGGGAATGTCCAAATGATAGCTTTTCTCTTCTGAGCTGCTGGCAGCAACTATCTTTACTCAGCCCGGCAGGTGCTATGGGTAAGGAGATTTGACCGAGGTCACTTTTATTACATTTCTTTAATTTTGTGTCTTCCTTCACAATTCATTTGATTTACAGATTTTCATGTTCAAACACTGATGTAATCTCCCCAGAGGAAAAAAAATTGGCAATTGAAAGGCATGACCTTGTGTCATTTTACTTTGGAAGAATCTTATCTACTTCAATTGTTTGACATGATAGCTGAGGTATTATTTCAAGAAGAAAACTATAAAAGATTGGGTTGACATTCAGTTTTGGTCATACTCTTTTATTTCACTGTCAGAGGGAATTAAGGCTGAGGTGCATTTACAGTATGTCAAATGGTGACTGCGAAGACAGAGTTGTCTGAGTCACCTGTTAAAAACAATTCCCATTATTGTTTGCAAGTTGATGCCACTGATCTGTAAGCGATGTCTGCTGGCAATATCCCTTTCTATTTGTTTGTAGTCTGTTACTAAAGGTCAGGAATTCTTGTTGGATGTAACAATTGCAATTCTGATGAGAATTGTAAGAAGGTAATTAGTAAATCAGGCAATAATGATTAGTGATCAATAATTAGTGATATTTGTTCATTACACAAAAACTGTGTGATATAAGATTCTTGCTGGAAATCCTGAGCAACATAAGGTGCTGGAGGAGCTCAGGGAAATGCATGGTCAATGCTTCTGGATTCAAAATGTTGACTGTTCGTTTCCCTCCCTAGATGCTGCCTGACCTGTTGAGTTCCTCCGGTATTTTTGTGTGTGCGGCATGAGAAAATGTGTGTTAGTTACCTTAGAATTAAAGATCAGGATTAGTGCCCTCAATGTACATACCCAGAGCAAAAGATTACATTTGTAGGGTCATTAAATTCAGAAAATGCAGGAACAGTTATAAAGCTTTTACAGCTTTGCAGTTCTTTCTTCATAAGAGAATGACTGATCTGCATCTAACTAAATTTACCTACTATTGTTCAATTTATCTTGTTAAGTATACCTAACCAAAATCAATCACTCCCAATGTGAAATTCAGATTGACCAAAAACCACATTTTGCTGGAAAGACTTGTTGATATGGGTAGCAGAGCTAATCCTTTTGTTTGATGCATCTAATCCCTTGATGAGATTTCAATTGCATTTCATCATTTTAGACTGGCTGTAAAGAGTTGCATCCCAGAGTTGTGAAAAGCACTATTTAAATTCAGAGTTCTTTCTTCGCTGGGTCGCTGATACAGTCTGCATGGCAGGTATAGCACAGATTCATATGCCATAAATCTATTTACTATAATATCCTTTAAATTGAGGTGTCAGCTCCTCAAAATGTTAGATTACTCCTGACCTTTGTTAAATTGGTCATAACACATAGCTTCTCCCGTTGTTTTGGAATGGAAGAAGAGTGGTGGGGGGGCAGTTCAAGTAGGTGAAATTCTATATACTGTTTGGACTGTACCATCTGGACCCAACATATCAATTCAATTACAAAAAAGTCACAACAGTGGCTATGTTTCTGTTAAGGTTCCGACCTGAACATGGGATCAAAAGGGCTCTGCTGACAGCTCTGGACCACGACGGCCCTTAAATTCTATCTTCTTTCACCTGGTCATATGGGTTTTGAACCAGCCCCTTCCCTAATCGGACTCTAGCCAATTACCCACTTATCTCCTCAATAGCACCCACCTGTTTCTGTTCTCACTCATTACCGGGTCCACTTAAACCCTGCCTCGACTCACCCTCTCTGCCTGTTCGTCCCAGTCCTGAACTGAGTCATTCCAGCCTGCTATAGTGAATTTGTTGAACTCTGTGTTTCTGGATTCTGCCTCTTTGGAACCCGATTCTTGCCTGAAGCATCCGTAATCGTCTGCCCTCGCCGGACAGCCTTTCTCGAATAAGACCTCCACCTGCCATTCCGACTTTGTGCCTGCCTCCTGGTGTTGAAAGACTGTTGCCCCTGGGGCCGCTAATAAAATCCTGGTAAAAGAACATTCGTTGGTCTGCACTTGAGTCCTACTGCAACCGGCCCCTCCTGACAGTTTCATTAGGAGTTTCAGCAGATGAAACATAGAACATAGAAATCTACTACACATTACAGGCCCTTCAGCCCACAACGTTATGTCGACCATGTAACCTACTCTAGAAACAGCCTGGAATCACCTTACGGTGTACTCTATTTTTCTAAGCTCCAATAGTTTCCAATAAGAGACTTAAGAATCTCTTGAAATACCCTATTGTATCTGCTTCCACCACCATCGCCGGCAGTGCATTCCATGCATCCACCACTCTCTGTTTGGAAAACTTACCCCAGACATCCCCTCTGTACCTACTTCCAAGCACCTTAAAACTATGCCCCCTTGTGTTAGCCATTTTAGTCAGGGGGAAAAGCCTCCGGCTATCCACACGATCAATGCCTCTCACCATCTTATACATGTCATTCCAAGGAGAAAAGGCCATGTTCAGTCAACCTTTTCTCATAAGGCACACTCTCCAATCCAGGCAACATCCTTGTAAATCTCCTCTGCACTCTTTCTATGGTATCCATATCCTTCCTATAGTGAGGTGACCAGAACTGAACACAGTACTCCAAGTGGGATCTGACCAAGGCCTTTCATAGCTGTAACATTACCTCACGGCTCTTGAACTCAATCCCACGGTTGATGAATGCCAACACACCATACACCTTCTTAACAACACTGTCAGCCTGCACAGCAGCTTTGAGTGTCCGGTGGACATGGACCCCAAGATCTCTCTAATCCTTCACACTGCCAAGAGTCTTACCATTAACACTATATTCTGTCTTCAAATCTGACCTATCAATATGAACCACTTCACACTTATCTGGGTTGAACTCTGCTCCTTCTCGGTCCAATTCTGTATCCTATCAATGTCCAGCTGTAACCTCTGACAACTCTCCAGATTATCCACAACACCCCCAAACTTCGTGTCATCAGCAAACTTACTAACCCACCCCTCATCCAGGTCATTTATAAAAATTACAAAGAGAAGGGGGTTCCAGGACAGATCCTTGCAGAACACCACTGATCATTGACCTCCATGCAGAATATGAATCATCTACAACCACCCTTTGCCTTTTGTGGGCAAACCAATTCTGGATCCACAAAGCAGGGTCTCTTGGATCCCATGCCTTCTTACTTTCTAAATGAGCCTGGCATGGGATACCTTATCAAATGCCTTTCTGAAATCCATATAGACTACATGCACTGCTCTATCTTCATCAATGTGTTTTGTTACATCCTCAAAGAATTCAATTAGGCTCGTAAGGCCTGACTTGCCCTTGACAAAGCCATGCTGGCTATCTCTAATCAGATTATGTCTCTCCAAATGCTCATAAATCCTGCCACTCAGAATCTTCTCCAACAACTTGTCTACCATTGAAGTAAGACTCACTGGTCTGTAATTTCCTGGGTTATCTCTACTTCCTTTCTTGAACAGGAAACAACGTTTGCAATCCTCTGGTACTTCTCCTGTCCCTATTGATGATGCAAAGATCATTGCCAGAGGCTCAGCAATCTCCTCCCTCATTTCCCATAGTAGCCTGGGGTATATCTTGTCCGGTCCCAGTGACTTATCAAATTAATGCTTTTCAAAAGCTCCAGCACATCCTTTTTCTTAATACTTATATGCTTAAGCATTTCAGTCAGCTGTAAGTCATCCCCACAATTGCCAAGATCCAAAGCAAAGTATTGAAGTATTTGTATTGAAGCAAAGTATTCATTAAGTACCTCTGCTACCTCCTCCGACTCCATGAACACGTTTCCACTATTGCACCCAATTGGTCCTATTCTCACATGGCTCATCTTCTTGCTCTTCACATACTTGTAGAATGCCTTGGAGTTTTCCTTAATCCTGCTCGCCAAGGCCCTCTCATGGCCACTTCCAGCTCTCCTAATTTCATTCTTAAACTCCTTCCTGGCAACCTTGTAATTTTCTTGTAATCCTGGCCCCTTGAGATTTGGCATGTCACCAAAGACACTTGCAAACTTCTGCGGATGTACCGTGGACAGCCTTCTACCAGGCTGCCTCACTGTCTGGCATGGGGTACAGTATAGAAATAGGCTGCAGAAAATTGTAAGCTCAGTCAGCTCCATCATAAGCACTAGCCTCTCCAGTATCCAGATTATCTTCAAGAAGAGATGCCTCAAAAAGGTGTCATCCATCATTAAAGACCCCCCTCACCTCAGGACATGCTCTCTTTTCATTGATGCCATCGGGGGGAGGGGAAGGTACAGGAGCCTGAAGTCACACATTCAATGATTCAGGAATAGTTTCTTCCCCACTGCCATCAGATTTCTGAATGGACATTGAATCCATGAACACTACCTCACTATTTATTTTTCTCATTTTGCACTACTTATCCTATCATTTCAGATCTCCCCCTCCCCCTCCCACTTTCAAATCTCTTACTGTCTCTTCTTTCAGTTAGTCCTGACGAGGGGTCTCGGCCCGAAATGTCGACTGTACTTCTTCCTATAGATGCTGTCTGGCCTTGCGTTCCACGAGCATTGTGTGTGTGTTGCTTGAATTCCCAGCATCTGCAGAATCTCGTGTTTATGCTTAAAGCGTTTACTTTCACTAGAAACCGCCTGAAGTGGAAAGTAGTGGGAAACAGCTGGTGAGCAATAGTGCAGGTTTGCAAATTTATTTATTTAGAGAATCAGCACTGAACAGGCTCTTCAAGCCACACCACGCAGGAGCCCCAGCAATCCCAATTTAACCCTAACCTAATCGCAGGTCAACTTACAATGTCAAATTAACCTACCCAGAATGTATTTGGACTGTGGGAGTCAACTGGAGAGCCTAGAGAAAACCCACACATTCCACGGGGAGCACTCCCTACAGAGGATGCTGGGTCGAACTCAGAAATATGACGCCCCAGTTGTAATTCTGTTGTGCTAACCTCTACATTACTGTAGTGCTTACAAGTATGTTGTGATGTTTTGAGACAAATAATACATTACCCCGTGGATCACTGACAATCAGAAAATTAACTGCATGAGCCACATAAAAGGAGACCAAAGTGTTGAAAATATTCAGCAGATTTGACATTTCACCAATGACTTTTCATCTGGATGACTACAAGAGCAGATTAAAGGCTGATGAATCTTGCAGAAAGTGACTCATCTCCTGACTTTCCTATGTCTTTCCACTAGCCTTAAAGTTTGTCAGGAATTAATCGGAATACTCATCACTTGCCTGATGCTTGCAGCTGTATAGTACTTAAGAGGATTGACAGTAGCCATGATGAATGAATCAGCACTTGGAAAAATCTTGTCCTTTCTCCATTGCTGATAGATAAACATCCTAGAAATCCTTTTCAAATAGCAATGCAAATGCACTTTCAGCAATGGCTAAAGAAAACACCTCAGCACTATCTTCACAAGGGAAGCTGAGAACTACATGCTTGCCTTTTCAAAATAAACTAACATCATGATAATTTAAGTAAACAATTCTGAATCCTAGCAAAGTGAATGTCTGCTAGCAGTTACAGATCCAAATGCCATCTCTTTCAGTTCGGACAGCATCAAAGTAAGAAAGACAGAGAAGAAAAATTGAATGAGCATTTGTACAGCAAATTTCATGATATTTAGTTTCAGCACCTAGTAACCCATTGACTTCCAACCATTTTGACTAAGCAAGTTGTTGGTAAAAGAATACAATGTGAATAAACATTTGTTAGTGTTAAAGTTATAGTATCATCTATCCATTGCATTTCCTCCACCATAATCATTACACAGGAATGTTTGAGTACACTCAAAAACTTCTATAGATATACTGTGGAGAGCATTCTGACGGGCTGCATCACTGTCTGGTATGGGGGGTGGGGTGGTGAGCTACTGCACAGGACCGAAAGAAGCCGCAGAGGGTTGTAAACTTAGTTGGCTCCATCTTGGATACTAGCCTACTAAATACCCAGGACATCTTCAGGGAGCAGTGTCTCAGAAAGGTAGCGTCCATTATTAAGGACCTCCAGTACCCAGGGCATGCCCTTTTCTCACTGTTATCATTAGGTAGGAGGTACAGAAACCTGAAGGCACACACTCAGTGATAGAGGAACAGCATCTTCCACCCCACCATCTGATTCCTAAATGGACATTGAACCTGTGAACACTACCTCACTTTTTAAATGTATATTATTTCTGTTTTTGCATGATTTTTAATCCATTCAATATATGTATACTGTAAGTTATTTACTTATTATTATGATTTTATTTCATTTTTCTTCTTCTATATTTTTTTGTAATTTATTTTTTTATTGAAGTTCATCATCAAACAAACATTTCCATAAGATGTATTTCAGACATTGTACATATATATCATATAATCATATATATCACAAAATCTCCACAAAGTATTTATCTGGGGTATATACTTATAGAAAAGAGTGGAAAGAAAAACGAGCAAAAGGAAAGAACTATGTACAAGTAGGGAGTGATTTTTTTTTACAACAGATTCATTGATTTGTGAGAATAAAATCAGGCCTATGAGGCATTATGTAGTTAAACCATTTTTCCCCAGTATGAATCAAATTGTTCCAGCTTATGGTTAACAGATGCTGTTATCTTCTCCATTTTGTAAATGTCCATTGTAATTTCCATCCATGTATTTAAAGTTGGGCTCTCCTGTGATAACCATTTCCTAGTAAGAGTCTTTTTACCAGCCACCAACAGTATATTCATTAAATATTTATCTCTTTTCAACCATTCTTGTGGTATATATCCAAAATATATGGTCTTACTCTCTAAGGGTATTTCACATTTAAAGATGTCTTGTAGGGCATTGTGTATCCCCCTCCAATAGTTTTTGATAACAGGGCAGTCCCAAAAATATGATAATGATTTGCATTTTGATTTCCACAATTTCTCCAGCAAACAGGGAGGTTACTATCATAATGGGATTTCTGAGAAGGTGTAATAAAATATCTTATCAAGTTTTTCCATCCAAACTCCCTCCATTTCTGTGAGCTGGTACACTTCCATTGATATCTCCATATTGTTGTCCATTCTTCCTCAGATATAATTATCTCTCCTTCCTTCTCCCATTTTGTTTTAATGTATGAAGTCAAATGTGTTTTAAGATTTGACAACCCCTTATACATATGACGCTCAATGGAAAAACATTGAGGAGCGGGTACTTCCCATCCCCATACAAGCAATTTTGGCTGATAATAACCTGCAAAGGTACATAAATTCTATTGATAACCCATGGTGAAATTGACTCTTAAAATATGGAAAATTACTATAAAAGAATATAATCTAGAGGGAGATATTACAATTCTTAAATGGTGTGCATACGACTCGGATTTTACACCAAATAAATTGGATGCTAGATTTAAGGACTGGACAGCTAAAGGAATAACAGTTCTTTGCAACATAATGAAAGAAGGAACACTGTTCAGTTTTGAAATGCTTAAAGAGAAACACTTATTAGAAAAACAAGATTTTTATCAGTATTTACAGATGCGACAATATGTTAATAAGATGTTTAAAAATGTAACCAAGGCAAATACATGCTTGATAGAGCTCTTTAGAAAAGCATATAATTCAGATAATGGTAGTAGAATCATTTCTTCTACTATATTATGTATTGCATTGAACTACTGCTGCTAAGTTAACAAATTTCATGACACATGCTGGTGATAATAAAACTGATTTTGATTCTGAGTTCAAAGTGCAAAGTAAATTCATTATCAAAGTATGTATATTTCACCATGTACTACCTTGAGATTAACTTCCCTGCAGGTATTGCCCTGTTCCTACCATCCACACCTCCACATACCAACTACTATTGTCCCAATATTCCCCTCCGCAGCTCCCAACTTCAGCAACTCCGCAGTCATCATGGACTCAGCTTCACTACTGAGCAGTGGGAAGGCCTCTGGGAAAACTCAGAATAGCAAAACATTGCAACTGGATGGTGTGAATCCCAAGGTCCTGAAGCAGTGTGATGAGCAGTTTGTGTGGAGTTCTCCAGTGCATTTTCAATCAGAGTCTCAGCCTGGAAAGGGTCCTGACTGTGTGGAAAACATCTTGTGTTATCCCAGTACCCAAGCAGGGTTGACCAAAAGCCTTGAATAACTACAACCCAGTCGCCCTAACCTCACACATCATGAAGACCATTGATTCCTTGCAGTTTGCCTACCAGGCACACATTGGAGTCAACGATGCTGTCATCTACCTTCTGAACAGAGCCGACTCCCATTTGAATAAGCAGGGCAGCGCTGTGAGAATAATGTTTTTTGATTTCTTGTGCCTTCAATACCATGCAGCCTTCACTGTTGGGGGCAAAGTTGCGTTCAGATTGGCACTTGCATTGTATCCTGGATAATGGACTACCTGACTGGCAGATCACATTATGTGTGGCTTCAGAGCTGTGAGTAAGACGTGGCTATAAGCAGCACTGGGGCCCCACAGGGGACTGGATTGGTTCGCTTCCGGTTTACCCTGTATACCTTGGACTTTAGATACAACATTGAGTCATGTCATCTGCTGAAATCCTCTGATGACTCAGCAAGATTCGGGTGTATAATGGGAGGACGGGAGGATGAACACAGGGCCCTGGTGGAAGACCTTGTCAAATGGTGCAAGCTGAATCATCTGTAGCTCAAAATCGGTAAGGTAATGGATATGGTGATGGACTTTAGGAAGACTAAACATGCATTGCTCTGTGTTACTATTGATGGTGAGGACTACAAGTACCTGGGGGAGCACCTAGATGACAGACTTGAGTGGAGCACCAACACAGAGGCTGTGTACAAGAAGGGTCAGAGTCACCTCTACATCTTGAGGAGACTGAGGTCCTTTGGAGTATGCATGTTTCTCCTTCACATGTTCTACTGCTCTGTTGTGGCCAGTACAATCTTCCATGTGGTGGTGTGCTGGGGCAATTGCATCAACACGGGTGATGCCCACAGACTCAATAAACTGATTAGAAGCATAGAAACATAGAAAACCTACAGCACAATATGGCCCCTTTGGCCCACAAAGTTGTGCCGAACATGTCCCTACCTTAGAAATTACTAAGCTTACCTATAGCCCTCTATTTTACTAAGCTCTACATACCTATCTAAAACCCTCTTAAAAGACCCTATCGTATCTGCCTCCACCACTGTTGCTGGCAGCCCATTCCACGCACTCACCACTCTCTCAGTAAAAAAACTTACCCCTGACATCTCCTCTGTATTTACTCCTCAGCAGCTTAAACTTGTGCCCTCTTGTGGCAACCATTTCAGCCCTGGGAAAAATCCTCTAACTATCCACACAATCAATGCCTCTCATCATCTTATACATATCTATCAGGTAACCTCTCATACCCCTTCACTCCAAGGAGAAAAGGCAGAGTTCACACAACCTATTCTCATAAGGCCTGCTCCCAAATCCAGGCAACGTCCTTGTAAAGCTTCTCTGCACCCTTTCTATGGCTTCCACATCCTTCCTTTAGTGAGGTGACCAGAACTGAGCACAGTACTCCAAGTGGGGTCTGACCAGGGTCCTATATAGCTGCAGCATTACCTCTCAGCTTCTAAATTCAATTCCACTATTGATGAAGGCCAATACACTATATGCCTTCTTAACCACAGAATCAACCTGCTCAGCTGCTTTGAGTGTCCATGGACTCGGACCACAAGATCCCTCTGACCCTCCACACTGCCAAGAGTCTTACCATTAATACTATATTCTGCCATCATATTTGACCTACCAAAATGAACCACTTCACACTTATCTGGGTTGAACTCCATCTGCCTCTTCTCAGCCCAGTTTTGCATCCTATCAATGTCCCACTGTAACCTCTGACAGCACTCCACACTATCCACAAAACCTCCAACCTTTGTGTCATTAGCGAACTTACTAACCCATCCCTCCACTTCCTCATCCAGGTCATTTATAAAAATCACGAAGAGTAAGGGTCCCAGAACAGATCTCTGAGGCACACCATGGTCACCAGCCTCCATGCAGAATATGACCCGTCTACAACCACTGTTTGCCTTCTGTGGGCAAGCCAGTTCTGGATCCACAAAGCAATGTCCCCTTGGATCCCATGCGTCCTTACTTTCTCAATAAGTCTTGCATGGGGTACTTTATGAAATGCCTTGCTGAAATCCATATACTCTACATCTACTGCTCTTCCTTCATCAATGTGTTTAGTCACATCCTCCAAAAATTCAATCAGGTTCATAAGGCATGACCTGCCCTTGACAAAGCCATGCTGACAATTCCTAATCATATTATACCTCTCCAAATATTAATAAATCCTGCCTCTCAGGATCTTCTCCATCAACTTCCCAACCACTGAAGTAAGACTCACTGGTCTATAATTTCCTGGGCTATCTCTACACCCTTTCTTGAACAAAGGAACAACATCTGCAACCCTCCAGTCCTCCAGAACCTTTCCTGTCCCCATTGATGATGCAAAGATCATCGCCAGAGGCTCAGCAGTCTCCTCCCTCACCTCCCACAGTAGCCTGGGGTACATCTCATCCAGTTCCAGCGACTTATCCAACTTGATGCTTTCCAAATGCTCCAGCACATCCTCTTTCTTAATATCTACATGCGCAAGCTTTTCAGTCTGCTGTAAGTCAGACTGAAAGGTTGGCTCTGTTATTGGAGCCAAACTAGACACACTGGAGGCTGTGGTAGAACAAACAGCCCTACGGAAAATCCTGGCAATTCTGGACAATATTTCTCACCCTCTGTATTCCACCTTGGTTAGACAGAGGAGCACTTTTAGTAATAGACTAAGCCAACTGTGCTGTTCTAAAGAGCACTTTATGAGGTCATTTTTATCCTCGGTCATTAGGCTCTAATAATGAGTCAACCTATAGCTGGGGTAGTAATGACTCCCTCCTGTCAGACTGTTTGTGGTACCTTATTTTTTATTCTTTGTACTTCTCTTCTAATATTTATATCTGTACAATTGTAATGCTACTGTGACACTGTAATTTCCTGTGGGATCAATAAAGTATCTATCTATCTAGAGCAAAGAAATACAATAAAATCAATGAGAAACTTCACATAAAGACTGACAAACAATCAATGTGCAGAAGTCAAACTGTGGAAATTTTTAAAATAATACTAATTATAATTAAATAATTCTGAGAATATGAGTATAAAGCCCTTGTAAATTAGTCTACAGCAGGAGTTCCCAACCAGGGGTCCAATGACCCCTTGGTTAATGGTAAGGGTCCATGGCATAAAAAGGGTTGGAAACCCCTGGTCTATAGGTTGTGGAATCAGGGGGTACCTGATCAGTAAATGCAAGCTAGATTGTATTCACTGTGGCACAAGGAAACCACCATAATCACCAGAATTACACACACAGTATATAAAATCAAAGTGAGCAATCCTAATCTGCAGTGGGTCACAAATGTCCTTAAAATCAGCCTCAATTGGCTCACCAAATTTAAACAGCACAATATGTCTACGTTCTGTAGCTGATGTTCAGATTCATTCTGCTGCATTAAAACCAAATAAATTTGACTTAATTAGCAAGGGAAATGGCTTGAAAATCCAGAAATAATCCAACAGAAGCAACAAATACCACAGTAAACAGGAAATTATTATGCATTTATACAACATGTAATTAATAAATGCTGGTGTGATCAATGATTAATGAATTAATATGTACATAACTGTTGAATCATTAGTTGCTGATTAATTTAGTCTTTAACAGCTTGAGTTGCTTTGAGCTAAGGCTCATTTTGCCTACAGGGATGACTTGTAAAACAACTTCAAAGCATGCAATTCTAATGGAGGCATTGTACAATCTTATTTGTCATCATTACCAGCCTATAGATAGTCCATATTTTGGTCTGCTTTGCTTGTAAGAGTCTCTTGCAGAGTGTCAGTGGCAGAATAGAAGTGAGATTCAGATGCCTGAGTTAACGAGGACAATTTGTCATCCATAAAGACAGTTCCCCAAGTATAGCTGTCCCATTTGACCTACATAGGGAGTATATTGAAAGGGAAGGGCACTGTAAGATTTCATAATATAATGCATTGCCTTCACAATTTCATTCAAATGAATTAAATTTTATTTTCACAACCATTGTTTAAATTATTGCTCATCTATATATGCTTTTAAAATTCACATGAAACAATATTTAGAGCTTTACCTTAGGTCCAGCAGCATACCTCCTGCTTTGTTTCAGGGATGCTTAGAAGGCAGAACTGAGCTGTAGATCATGTACACAAGCTCCTTGACCATTCAAGTCCATGCTGATCATTAAGCATCCCCAGCCATTTTTATGCTATGGACCAATACCATTAAGCAGGTTGGGTACCATTGCCTTAAATTAATCCTACATTAATTTTGCTTTACTCTCCTCTCAGTTCCACACAGATTCTATGACTCTCATACCTACCGGATGCAATTTACAGAAAGCAATTAACCTAGCACCTTGCAAGGCTTTGGGATGTGGAAAGAAACTGCAGCACTCAGAGAAAACTGACGTGGTCACAGGGGGATCATGCATACTCCCCAAATTCAGCACCAAAGGTTGGATTGAACCCAGTTTGCTGAAGCTGTGGGACTGAAGCTCTACTAACTCTTTTAGCTACACCTCTGTGCCTCACCACAGATTAATTTTTCCTGTCAAAAAATGTGCCTTAAAGTCAAGCAGCAGGATTTATTTAACGCTGAGCAAGCAACTCTTTATTCAGGAAGAAGTGAGTTGCCTGCAATATTGTCAAAACCTTTGTTTATAGTACAATTATTTTGTGTTCAGGATGCCACATTCAGCTATTGTGCATTTTTTCAGCCGCTAGCTAAGCTGATAGACAGAATTGAAGACAAAGTTAAGTCAAAGCCTTTCTGACTTCTTTGTGAGAGGTCTATGCAAACATTAACACAAACCCACAAAAACAAGGAGAAGTTCCTAGCAGTTGTCTGAAGTAAACATCATAAAGATAGTTAGTTAGAAATTCAATTCCTGTCTTCACTACAAAACACAGGCACGAGTATTCGATGACATTTATATATTCTCTGTATTTTCAATAGAATTGCATATATTTTAAAATTTGCCGTTCTGACACAACGGGGATGGGAGAAGTTCCGGAGGATTGGAGAGTTGCAAATGTTTTTCCCTTATTCAAGAAAGTGAGTAGAGGCAGCCCTGGAAGACCAGTGAGTCTTACTTCAGTGGTTGGTAAGTTGATGGAAAAGATCCTGAGAGGCAGGATTTATGAACATTTGGAGAGGCATAACATGATTAGGAACAATCAGCATGGTTTTGTGAAAGGCAGGTCGTGCCTTATGAACCTGATTGAATTTTTTGAGGATGTGACTAAACACATTGATGAAGGCAGAGCAGTAGGTATAGTCTATATGGATTTCAGCAAGACATTTGATGAAGTACCCCATTCAAAGACTATTGAGAAAGTAAGGAGGCATGGGATCCAAGGGGACTTTGCTTGGTGGATCCAGAGTTGGCTTGACCCCAGAAAGCAAAGAGGGGTTGTAGATGGGTCATATTCTGCATGGAGGTTGGTGACCAGTGGTGTGCCTCAGAGATCTGTTCTGGGACCCCTTCTCTTGGTGATTTTTATAAATGACCTGGATGAGGAAGTGGAGGGATGGGTTAGTAAAATTGCTGATGACGCAAAGGTTGGGGGTGTTGTGGACAGTGTGGAGGGCTGTCGGAAGTTACAGGGGGACATCAATAGGATGCAAAACTGGGCTGAGAAGTGGCCGATGGATGTCTACCCAGATTAATATGAAGTGGTTCATTTTGGTCGGTCAAATATGATGGCAGAATATAGTATCAATGGTAAGACTCTTGGCAGTGTGGAGGATCAAAGGGATCTTGGAGTCTGTGTCCATAGGACACTCAAAGCTGCTCCGCTCGATTAAGAAGGCATACAGTGCATTGGCCCTCATGAGGATTGAGTTAATCATTTCCTGTCAGATTCACCTTACATAGAGACACATCAGTGCCCAGTGCCACTTTATGAGCATGTAATCAATCGATGCAAATGTTATCTTATTTATATTTATTGTGCTTTTTTATTTTTATTGTGTTCTTTATCTTACTGGGTTTTTTTTTCATGCTGCATTAGAGCCACAGTAACAATTATTTCATTCTCAGTGTGTACTGGAAATAGCTTTAAACATTCTTGAATCTTGAAGCTGGAGCACCTAGACAAAAGACACTCACTCATTGGGTACAAATTCCTTACAAACAGCAGCAGTGTTGAACCTGGGTCACTGGCACTGTAACAGCATTACATTGACTGACCACTGCACGTCTGTGCCACCCATGTACAATATTTGAATTCTAGACTGCCATTCAATAAGACTGTGATCCAAAGGTCTGTACCACCGATCTAGAAGCATAAGTTTGCATTCCACCGTGGCAAATGGGCAATTCAAATTCATGAAAAAGCTGGAAATCCAAAACATTTCAGGCTCTGTAATATGTATCATGAAATTGTTGCATTCTTCAAATAAAATTAGATCACTGATGTCATTCAGGTCAGGAAATCTATTGTCCATTCCTAGTCCAGCCCTTATGTTTCCGCAGAATCAACAGTGGTTGATTTGGTGGTTCAGGGACAATTAAGGGTGATGACAATGCCAGTGTTAATTGAACTTCAAGCTATTCATGTTGCTTTAATCAATACTTTTCAGAATTTTAACAAATTCCTTCCAGAAGTCCTCACAAATAACTTTAGTAGTAATTCCCCTGACCTTTCCTTTACTTTTCACTTTAAAAAGAGCAACCCGTTTACCAAGATTGACTCAAACTTTACACTTTAGTGTACTGGTTAGCACAATGCTTTACAGTACAGGCGATGCGGGTTCCATCCCTGCTGTTATCTGAAAGGAGATTATATGTTCTTCCCGTGATTGCGTCTGTTTCTTCTGGGTGCTCTGGTTCCTTCCCACAGTCCAAAGATGTACCATTTGGTTGGTTATATAGTCACTGTAAATTGTCCTGTGATTAGGCCAGAATTAAATTGGGGGAATTGTTTGGTGCTGCTGCTTGAAAAGCTTAAAGAAGCTATTCTGTGCTGTATCTCAGTAAATAAATGCTTAAGTACAAGGCAGCACCCACTGACTAGCTGGAAATGTTCAAACTGTACATGGATTCCATCCTCAATCACAAACTCCAGTAATTTCCTGACAACAAAAATTGAGCAGGCTTGTCAATTTAAAACCTTCTGGGATATACTGTTGAAGAGCCATGACCTGATGGACAATGGACATAGATGGGATTAGGCTGTTTTTTGATTTGCACAAACACAATTGGACCATAACCATATTACAATTACAGCACGGAAACAGGCCATCTGGGCCCTTCTAGTCCGTGCCGAACGCTTACACTCACCTAGTCACACCTACCTGCACTCAGCCCATAACCCTCCATTCCTTTCCTGTCCATATACCTATACAATTTTGCTTTAAATGACAATACCGAACCTGCCTCTACCACTTCTACTGGAAGCTCATTCCACACAGCTACCACTCTCTGAGTAAAGAAATTCCCCCTCGTGTTACCCCTAAACTTTTGCCCCCTAACTCTCAACTCATTTCCTCTTGTTTGAATCTCCCCTACTCTCAATGGAAAAAGCCTATCCACGTCAACTCTATCTATCCCCCTCAATTTTAAATATCTCTATCAAGTCCCCCCTCAACCTTCTACATTCCAAAGAATAAAGACCTAATTTGTTCAGCCTTTCCCTGTAACTTAGGTGCTGAAACCCAGGTAACATTCTAGTAAATCTTCTCTGTACTCTCCCTATTTTGTTGACATCTTTCCTATAATTCGGTGACCAGAACTGTACACAATACTCCAAATTCGGCCTTACCAATGCCTTAACATTACATCCCAACTCCTATAGGCAATGCTCTGATTTATAAAGGCCATGGTTCCTTTCTATCTCCCAATTTGGCAATCGCTTATTTCTGCCCTTAATATTCAGTGCAGCATCAATCTCTCAGGATTGACCCATATTTAACATGTGTTGGGGACCTTTGCAGCTTAGCTAAAAATGGTCAAGGTATTTGTAGTGGTAAAATGAATCCAAAATCAAAACTAAAAGCAATTACTGCTTGCCTGCGACCGTGTGGACTGCTGTATTTGAGTGATGCATGCTCAGCTCCAATGATTGCTCCAAAAGTTGCATCCTTTATCTGATCCTTTATTAGCAATTAGCAAACGTACAATCTTGAAGTGATGAACGTAAGCGTATCCATGTAAGCTAGGCATTATTTAGAGTTATCTCAGAGGTCAGCAAAAGCTGTGAATTCCACTTGTCCCAAGCTACAAACTGCCACAAAATAAGCAAGAATACATAACTTACTCCCTTTGCTTTTACCATGCCCCACTCATGAGATTAGTTACCATAATAAACATCATAAATGCACAACACTGAATACAATGCAGATAGAGAACAGATACGTGGCCCCTACAATATTCATTCATTTATACACACAAGCAGCCTCAAATCTTGAACGTGCTGAGTTCAACTTTCACATGAATGAATAACTTGATCATTTGATCATTTCAGTACTATATATATGTAAGGCAGTTAACGGTTCAGGTTGATGGACTTTTATCAGAATGGATTTGACGGATTTGTTTGGATGATTTTCTAGAAAAAATATTCTATCCCTCTGTCTCCACAAATGCTGCCTCACCTGCCAGCATTTTTAATTTTTAGTTCAGACTTCCATCATCTGCAACTTTTGGTCTTGGATCTAAGGAAATAAGTTTTTCAATGTCTGGAGATATATTTTGTTCAAAGGAACATAGCTGTAGTTGTTAAAGGTTACACTGGCCAACACATTTTTTTGAAAGGGTTGCTTCTTCAGAATTTGTTTATAATAGACCACTTGAAGCTGAACACAAATATAATTTTAGACTACTTATATCACATAGGAATTTGGAGAAACAAGAAATTATTTTCTATTGAATATAATGCGTTTAAGTGCACAATGGTGCTGACGCTTTTCAATAGTTCAACTAAGCTAAACAAGTTTTGTATTATTTTTATTTGTACTCCATGTCTGAGGCTTCTTGCTTAAGTGTCCAACAATAATCAGTCAACATTGATGGATTCCAATTGCCCTGATACCCTTTCTCCATGACCACAGTGTCCTGGTGAAACCTTTCACTATGCTCCTGGGAATGCAGAAAATGGAGCTTTAGTGATATGTTGCACTTCATGCTTTTGTATGCCTGAAGCATGTTTTCAACTAGCTGCATGTAGTTTGATGCTCTGTAGATGCCAAGAAAATTTTCAACAACATCCTTAGATGCCTTCCATGTGATTTTCTCTGGTCCCACTAGAAGTTCATCGAGTTGCCTGTTTGATTTGTTGACCAACAAAAATATCTTCCTTAATCTTGGGATTAAGAATATCTTCCATACTTCTTCAACCATCTGAGGGAAGGAGGTGCTGTTGTACCTTTTTCACCACACAACTGGTATGTACAGACCACGTGAGATCCTTGGTGATGTTAATGCCAAGGAACTTAAAGCTGTTCACTCTCTCAACCCCAGATCCATTGTTGTCAACAGGGGCTAGCCTGTCTCCATTCCTCCTGTAGTCTACAATCAGCTCCTTTGTTTTTGCAAAATTGAGGGAGAGGTAGTACCGTATATCTCTTTGACGGAGAGGAAAAATATCTTCCTTGACATAAATTATGAATGGAAATACCAAATAGCAGCATTTTTTTTTAAAATGGTGCATGATAGGGAAATTTCATGGTGATTTTCATGATCAACAGACCAAATCCATATGATACCCCCAAAAGTATTCAGGAAACAAAATGTTCGTCCAATGTTATCATTTCTGTTGCAGCACATTGCCATACTAGTTCTCATAGCCTTGTTTCTGCTGTCTTCAGCCAATTAATCAATCATTTTCCCATTATTATAAGGTTCATTGCAGAGATGGTTGCTAATGTATTGGCACAATCTTCTGCTCAATTTGCAATTCCCTATGTGCTGAAGTAGTCATGAATGCAGATCGCAAGGTCTGAATAATCTCCACTCTAAGCAGTTGGTAACATTTGCTCTGTAAAAATGTATGATCATCTTCAGTTAGAGAGAGTTTAAAAATATCCCTTTGATTTAATTTTAATATTAATTACTTGTTTTTCAGGATTTCTGCCAAAGCAGTGTTTTTTGTCTCTTGCCAATTGCCCCAGAAATGAATACATTATTAGTCCACTTCAGATGACATTGAAAAATCAAGCAATTGAACAAATGTGGAGTCAAATGTAGGCCACACTGGCTAAATTTTCTCACCAAAAGAACATTACTGAACCATATGAGCTTTCATATCACTTTGAGTGAGATCAGCAGCTTTCTTTTAATTTCTGTATTATTATTTGAATTAAAATTCTTTTATGCCCTGAAGGAATTTGAAATCAGATCTGAGATTGCTAAATCCATGGCATTACTATTGTTGTAACTCAACCTCTTCCTCATCACCATCAACGTCTTCAGGATTATCAGTTAATTGAATACTATATCTATAAAAGCAGCATTGACATTGAGCAATTTACCTTGTTAATCCCAAACTAAAAAAAAATCCTCAAAAAGGAGTTTTGATGAACCATGTTCTCCTCGGTAGAATGATTGCAGCTTGATGAACATTTAAACAGGTAACTGCTACCCAAGGTAAATCAGTCTACAGTATTTACTTGATCAGAATCTTAAACAAGTCCTCCCTTACAAGTCCTCCCTTCTTTCCAAGTGCAAATTGTAGGCACTTACCAAGATTTCTTTGATAACATCATGCCTGAGGACTTCAATCTAGAAGGGCAAAGATGACAGAGTATGAAAACACCTGCAAGTTTCCTTAACAAGATTATGCCATCTAGCCTCTCATGCTGTTCAGACATCTCATAAGCCATGGTTGGTCTTTTACTTGATCACCTCTTTCCTACACTAACTTCCAAATTCTTAATTCCCTTAATGGTTGAGACCTTCAGGTTCCTAGATGTAAAGATCACCAGTAGCTTGTCCTTGTCAGACAGTTGGACACTGTAGCTAAGAAAGCGCACCAGCACCTCTGTTACCTCAAAAGGCTAAGGAATTCCACATGACCATGCAGGCTCACACCAATTTTTATATAAAAAAACATCCTATCTGGATGCGTCACATCTTGGTTAGTTAACTGTCTTCCCAATACAGCAAGAAATTGCATAGAGTTATGGACACAGTTCAGTCTATCACAAAAACAAAGCACCACTCCATGGACTCTGTCTACACTTCTCATTGCATCAGTAGTCATTCCCTCTACTCTCTCCTTTTAAAGTTCAAAGTAAAATTATTATCCAAGTCACAACCTGAGATTCATTTTCTTGTGGGCATTTGCATTAACTACAAGAAACACAATCGAATTAATGAAAGACCACACCCGACTGGGTGGACAACAACCAATATGGAAAAGGCGACTGTGCAAATACAAAAGAAGAAAAAAGGGAAATACTAATAATATTTGAGAAATGAGTGTGTTTGGCTATACCCATACCTCAAGTCTTACCAGCTTGAGCTGAGAAAAAAACAATAATAATAATAAAAAATAAATAAGCAATAAATATCAAGACAGTGAAATGAAGAGTCCTTGAAAATGAGTTCTAAGCCCCCTCCTTTACTCTCTGTATGACTGTATCGACACCCACAACTCCAAAGTGCTAATTAAATTTGCTGACGACACCACACTCATTGGGATAATAATATTGAGGCAGCCAACAGAGCAGAGAAGAAATTATCACCCTGACACAGTGGTATCAAGAAAACAACCTCTCCCTTAAAGTTGCAAAAACAAAGGAGCTGCTTGTGGACTAGATGAGGAATGGAGACAGGCTAACCCCTACTCACATCAATGGATCAGGGGTTGAGAGGGTGAACAGCTTTAGGTTCCTCGGCATAAGCATTACTGAGGATCTCACATGGTCTGTACATACTGGCTGTGTGGTGAAAAAGGCACAACAGTGCCTCTTTCACCTCAGATGGTTGAAGGAGTTTGGTATGAGGCCCCATATCCTAAGATCTTTCTATAGGGGTACAATTGAGAGCATCCTGACTGGCTACATCTCTGCCTGATATGGGAACTGTACATCCCTCAATCGCAGGACTCTGCAGAGAGTGGTGCAGACAGCCCAGCGCATCTGTAAATGTGAACTTCCCACTATTCAGGACATTTACAAAGACAGGTGTGTAAAAAGGGCCTGAAGGATCATTGGGGACCCGAGTCACCCCAACCACAAACTGTTCCAGCTGCTACCATCTGGAAATGGTATTGCAGTATGAAAGCCAGGACCCACAGGCTCCGGGACAGCTTCTTCCACCAGGCCATCAGACTGATTAATTCATGTGTCTATGTTATATTGACTATCCTGTTGTATGTAATATTTATTTCAAATGACCATAAATTGCACATTGCACATTTAGTCAGAGACATAACGTAAAGATTTTTGTATGTGAAGGATGTAAGTAATAAAGTCAGTTTGATTCAATTCAATTCATAGTTTGTGGGAACAGTTCAGTGATGAGGCAAATGAAGTTGAATGAAGTTATCCCCTCTGGTTCAAGAGCCTGATGGTTGAAGGGTGATAACTGTTCCTGAACGTGGTGGTGTGAGTCCTGAGGCTCCTGTATCTTCTTCCTGATAGTAGCAGTGAGAAGAGACCATGGACTGGATGGTGGGAGTCTTTGACGATGGATGCTGCTTTCCTGCGGCAGTGCTCCATGTAGATTCGCTCAATGGCAGGGAGGGCTTTATCCATTACTTATGTACATCAGCCAAAAGGTACAAAAGCATGAAGGCATGGAATAGCAGGCTGAAGGAAAGCTTCTGTCCCACTGTTATAAGAATATTGAATGGACCTCTTCTACAATTAAGATTAACACTTAATCTCTGCAGTCTACTCTGTCACAGATCTGCACCTTACTGTTTACCTCACTGCACTGCTTTCCCTTTGTACTATCTCGATCTGCTTACCCAAAACAAAGTTTTTCCATTGCATTTTGGTATATGTGAGAATAATACTCCAATTATCAATTACCAATAATATCTAAAAAAACATTAATCTCTGACGTGAACCCACTCATTCCTCAGCCCTCTTGGGTGGAGAATTCCATTGATTTGCTCACTTCTGGGTAAAGAAATTTCTTTACATCTCAGTCCTGAGTAGTTGACATCTCATCCTAAGACTGCAACCTGCTTTTGACAAGTAAGCCAAGAAAACAGTATCCTCTTTTTATTCGGCCATGTTTTATTGGAAGTTTGTATATTTAATTGAGATTAGCCTTGTTTTCCTTTCAAAACTCTGTAGAGTATAGGTTCAATCTGTTTGGTCTGTGTAAAACCTGACTTCCCAGGAATCAACCTGACGAAATTCTCCTGCATTTCCTCTATCCAATGTATAGCATTCCTTAAGGATGAAGCCAAGACCTTTACACCATGTTTCAGCTGCACTATCACCAGGATATCATACAAATGGAACAAAATCAAAGTTCAAGTTCAAAGTACATTTATTATCAAAGTATGTTTGCAGTATACAGCCCTGAGATTCATCTTCCCACAGACAGCCACAAAACAGAGAAAATCATGGAATCCGTTCAAAGAGGGGGAGAGAGGGAGAAAGGGAGGGGGGTGGAGAGAGAGATAGAGAAAAAAAGAGAAAATGTGAGCATGTGTCAGGTAGCAGCGAGAGAAAGGATGGTAGATGGTTCTGAACACCCTCGCACCTTCTGCTTTTGCTCTGTGATTTCCATCTTCCCGGATGCTTCAGTCAGTGGTGAGATAAGATAGACATCTTTACTCCTGCACTCAATTTATTTTACAATAAATGCCGACGTTATGTTTTTAGCTGCTTGCTGAATCTTAGAATTCATTCAACACCATGACTAGGCAATGCACTGCGATTATTTCACCAACTCAAAATGTTATACATCTCTGCTCAGCGGTACTGTGGGTGTAGCTTCATCTCACTATAATCCCTACTTTGTGGGGCTGTGTTCATCCCCTTTCCAGATAGGAAGTATACTACAAAATCACAGGGTAACTAGCATCTGTTGTCCCAATCTGCATTTGTACTACTCGCTGTGATCTTTCCTGGGGGCCACCCTGGTATCTTGAAATAGACAACAATTAATTCATTCAACGACATGCTCAAAAGGTTCGAGGAACTCAGCAGGTCAGGCAGCTTTTATGGAAAGTAATAAACAGTTGATATTTCAAGACAAGATCCTTCATCAGGATCCTCCAGGCCTGATGGAGATGTAGGAGTTTCTACTACCAACTGATTGCTCCAGCAATAGCAATAGTGTTTCAAAATTAGTTGCTTATTTCTGGTCCCTCCATTGTTGCTGAACACCTAATCCCAGCATCGTTGTCTTGACTCTTGCTATTGTAGAATATCCAGTCATTCCGTTCTAGAGGAACTGTTGGATTTCCTTCTCCATTGTCCCATTCCCGAACATACTTTGCATGTTCCGAATGTTTCTACAGTTGCCACCACATTCAAAAATAAAAATCACTTTTACCAGCTCGAGCTGATGAGTGAGGTTGCAATTTCTTACCTAAACACTTTTGCCTGATCCCTGCTCAGACTGGATATCAGGCTATGAATCTCAACAGATTGGGATATTTGCAAACTTTTACAACCACCGATTAACTGCTCCCATGAGGAATGCCTTCTTTTTGCAGCTACTGGATACAGTTGGTAACAAATGAAATTAAATCTGTCTTTCATGGAGATGTACTATCTTTTAATGACTTATAATTTCACGTAATTCATTTAATATGTGTCTGATTTAGGATTCATTGGTGAGATTATCCCACCATTGAAGTTTGTTCAGTGAAACATTGTGGTTCTCAAAATATGGATTATGGATGGCTTTCCAAATTTCATAGCTTTACAGAGGACAAAATATATACATTTTTTATTGTGAGGAAATATAAATGTGGCTAAATTTTAAACAAAATAGTTTTAAGCTATTAAAATATTGATCTTTAATGCACATTTTATAGCTCTCATAAAATGCTATGTTAAATTTGTTTCTTTTAGAATTACATATCATTAATAATTTAGTAATCACTTTTGGATCCTTTTAAAGGCACATATTAATACATTTTATTGCATTGTCTCTTAACTCTTCATGTAGCTGCACTTATGCCCCAGCAATTTTGTGAAAGCATTCTTTTGCTAATGGCAGTTTATTAAACTTTTGAATTATGCAACACATAATGCAAAAAGATTTAAAAGAATGTTTCCCTGACTTGAGGGATTGAGTGTTAGGTTCGTCAGGCATGGTCTTCATTCCTTGCATCGTAGAAGACTGAGAAGTTATCTTATAGAGGTAAAATCATGAGGGGCATAGATAGGGTGAATGCACTCAGTTTTTCCCCCAAAGCTGGGAAACCAAGGACTAGAGGGTATAGGTTTAATGTGAGAAAGGAAAGGTTTATTTGAATCTCAAGAGGACAATATGCTTTTTTACACAGGGGGTGTATATGTGTGCAATAATTTGCTAGAGGAAGTAGTTGAGGCAGGCACAGTAATGATTTTAAAATGTATTTGGAAGGATTGGAAAGGTTTGGAAGTTTATGGGGAAAACACATACTGTATAAATGGGACTAACTTGGATTAGGCATCTTGGTCCACGTGGGCCCATTGGGCTTAACTTCTTGCTCTTCAACCATGTGGCTCCTTTGTTAATCAGCAATAAGGTTTTGCTTATATCTGGAAAGCAATGTATTTTCAGAGGAAAAAAATAAGTGAGAGATGAAAGGTTACTGATGTGCAGTTTGTTACCTTCTTACACTAGTTAAGTTATTGACCCAGAAGTTACCTGATTCTGACATTTAAACCTGCTTTAGAGCAAACTCCTCCAAGAGGACCACAACCTTGTTGTAGGGTTTGGAGGCTTGTGTGCCTCAATGACCCGGAAAGCCTTGTTGGCTGGAGTCAGGGCTTTATGCTTTGGGTCTTGATAGGGTCACCCATGCCAAGCAGGTCAAAGGGTAAACACTGATCCTCCAGGTTCCAGGGTTCAGTTGAGAGCTAACAACCCTGACTGGTAAAACAAAGTTGTTACAGAAACAGCAATGGAGAATCCTTTTACATGTAATTGAGGCGGTATTCCTGAGTCTCCATCCAGGAACAGCATGACTGACAGCAGTAATAACTAAGAGGAAGCTACTGACAAGATAAAGGAAGCCCTGAACACCATCAGAGTTGGAGGACCTTCATTGCTGCCATTATGCCAGTGGTGTAAAGGGCAGTAAGCAAGTTAGAGCAAATCAGACCAAGGAAAAGGTTGCCAACTGTCCATTGATGGAGAGGATGCTTCCTTCTGCAACTCAATAGGTTTTTAGACCATAAGACATAAGAAAAGAATTAGGCTGATCATTCCATCTCTGAGATCATGCTGATTTATTTTCTCTCAGTTTGATTCTTCTGCCTTCTCCCTGTAACCTTTGATGCCATTGCAAATCAAGAACCTATCAATCTAACTTTAAATATACCCAGTGATTTGGCCTTCATAACCATTTGTGCCAAAGAAATTCCTTCTCATCTCTGTTCTAATGGGATATCCTTATATTCTGAGACTATCCCTCTGGTGCCTACTATGGGAAGCATCCTCTCCACGTCCACTCTATTGAGACATGCAGTAGGTTTCAATGAGAACCCCCCCTTTATTCTTCAGTGAATACAGGCCCAGAGCCATTAAACACTTCTCATATGTTAACCCTTTCATTCCCAAGATTATTCTTGTGAACTTCCTCTCTCGGAACAGGATTTTTTGTTTTCCAGGGAAACAATGTATTTAGGGTTGAGTTTCGTGTATGTGGGTGTTTTGCCTCACCCTCAAGAATTCTTCCTGGTTATTCAGTACATTATCCTCAAGAATCACTGCAAAGTAGGCTTTTTGAATTTCATGAGGTGTATGAGGTATAGTATGGATAGTTTGTTACAAAACAACTCTGCACAAAAGAATAATTAAACTTTACATGAATCTTAATTACACCTACTTAGTAATAAAAGAAGTTCATGGATTTAATTAATCCATCCAGTCACTTAATTACTGGTTTAACTGGTGGCACTGGCTGCAAGGCTTAATGCTTCGAATTAATTGGACGTGCTAAAATATGGTAATACTATCCAATATATTTTCTTGTGTAGGAACACCCAAATGGCAGGCATTCTTTTCCCATTGACTTTTAAAAAAAAATTTAGCTGCTTAATCATCTGTTTGAAAGAGACATCAGCAATTATTGCCCAGAACTGATTTAACTTCAGAACATTCTGGTGAGATAACTCCTTGAATAAATTTACTCCTTCTGATGCAACACAAAACATACTGGAGGGGCTTAGAAGGTGAGGCATAATCCCTGGAGAGAAATGGACAGAGACCCAATGCGTTGATTGTCCATTTCCTTCTGTTATCACTGATTAACCCAGTGGGTTTCTCCAGCACCGTTTGTGTTGCTTCAGCTTCTAGTATCTGCAGTCTCTGGTGTCTCCATTTGATTCTTTCTGGTCTGGTGATGTGCTGCTAGAAAAGGACTTAGATCGAGTCTGAGGCCTCCACTGGTCAGGGTCGACCGTTGATGTGCTCTAGCTGACTAGATATGCAAGCCAGGGTGGAACAATATGGAGAGCAAGCTGTTGCCCATGCAGCAGGCTCCCGCTCTCCACGCATCTGATGAATCCAAAAGAATAGCAGAGCTTGGCACCTGCAGTGTCGGAGGAGTTGCCAGTCAGCATTGAACTCTATGTAAGGCTGCCTTTACTCTAGAAAGCTTCCCCACAACTGGCAGTGGATGCTTGAGATCAGAATTTTCCTTCCTCTGATTAAGCTGCCAACCACAGATGACTTTGCCTCTTCTCCTGTCAGTAGAAACAGCTCAGTCAGGCTTTGTAGCTAAGCCATATGTGAAGGCAAGGAGCTGTACTTGGTTGTCAGAAGCCATTTGAGGCTCACAAAATTGGGAACATTTATTAGAAATTGGGAGATTATCCTCATTACAACCTCTGGCTATAGCGACCTTAAAAAACCTGGACCCAGTAACAATAAAGGAAGAGTTATATTACCAAGTTTTGACTGCATGCTCTTTGGAGGGGAAACCTGCAAGTGGTGGTGCCAATGACATGTGTGTTGTGTTCCTTGTACATACTGTGGGTTACTAAGAACAAAACATATTCTGGAAGAATTAAAACTAGAACTTTTATTTAACAGCAAACAGCAACCATGTTTAACACACAAGCTTCTCGATCCTTCTGTCAGTTCTGCGTATGCTCACAACTTGGTCCAATCACGTTCTGACACATGATACATGATATCACCACATCTTCCTTTCCTTAAAAAGAAAACAATTAGCAACATTAATCAAAACAGATGCATAATTTAGCATGTCTCTATCACTCTCTCTGGGGGTTTACGGACACGAGTAGACCTTCTAAGTGGTTCACACAGTTCTTGTGTTTTGTTGTAATTTTCATTTTGTGTCTGGTCTGAATCAATTAATGGAAAC
This sequence comes from Hemitrygon akajei, assembly GCF_048418815.1. NCBI lineage: Eukaryota > Metazoa > Chordata > Chondrichthyes > Myliobatiformes > Dasyatidae > Hemitrygon > Hemitrygon akajei. The sequence continues at coordinate 168,993,649 of NC_133129.1, forward strand.
TCTGAAGTTGGCTCTTTCTTGAGGTCTCTGAGAAGAAATTGCAATTCATTCATTAACTGTGTAATCTATATTTTATGCAGAGACTTCATCATTTCAATAAAACTTCTCAATTCCTTCACCTGTGCTTTCACTTCTTCAATTAGATCCTGATTCTTGTCACTCTTTGGCTTCAGATCCATATTGTACGGTACCGGCAAGTTTGCTTTTGGTGGCGATGCTTTGTCAGATGTTGGTAACAAAGGGATGGGTCTGGGATTTCTCTTTCTGACTTATACTTTTGCCGCATTGGTATCAAATTCTGTTCTCTCTCGCTCTTTCATCAAGTCACTGTATTCTGACTCTGTGTCACTGTCCAGGACTAAGATTCTTTTCACCAAATTCAGTCTCTCACAGGCAGATAAACCCAATATTGACTGTACATTCTTAGGGATGACCACACACCATATTTTTGTGTGATACTTTTGCCACACATGTTCCTTTAACTGGAATGTCTGCACCTGAATACCCAGTCACTTTTAAATTTGTCTGCTGTAACTTTGGTCTTGGCTTTAATGCATTGAGCTCAGATTCTGCAGGAACATTTAATTGTGCTCCAGTATCCAATTTAAACAGAATAATGTTTTGGTTCACTTGCAATGGCATAGTTCAGTCATTCATTCTTTGTTTATTTTCACAAAGCACATCGAAATAAAACTCCTCACGTTCATTTTCAAGCACTGCATTTACGTGCTTTATTTTGTTTCTACTTCTGTAACAGCGTGAAAAATGATTGCTCTTACCACAGTTGTTGCACACTTTCCAATACGCTGGACACAGTTTAGGTCGGTGCTTCCACCCACAGCAATAACAAAGATTATTCCTTTCAGATGACATCTTGCTCTCTGTCGGTTTTGTTGCCGTTTCATTATTTTTTCTAACATGTTCGTGGTTATTCACAGCGTGTATGCCTCAGTTCTCAATAAAAAGCTCTTTAGCTTGCGACTTTATGGACTCTGGAGCTTTGCAGAGAATCAAAGCTTTTTCCAAATTTACATCTGGTTCTGTTAAGAGTCTTTCTCTCGGAGCATTATCCAGGATGCCACAAACAACTCTGTCTTTAACGAAAGAATTCGTCAGCTCTGCAAACCCACATGTTTTACTGTGATTTCTCAATTCCGCAACAAATCAATCAATTGTTTGACCAGTTTTCTGCTTGCATGTAAAGAATTTGTACTGTTCATATGTCACATTGCACTTCGGTAAACAAAGTGCTTCAAACTTGTCGATAATCGCTTTTAGATTCAAATTATCTCCATCCTCAGAAGTAAAATGGTTATATACCTCAAGTGCGTCATCCCCAATCACGTGGAGTAGAATTGCAGCTTTCGTTTTCACTGATTTATTATCTGCTCCAATCACCGATAAATAAATTTCAAAACGCTAATTAAATCTTTTCCAGTTTTCAGCTATGTTTCCAGTCAACTGAAGCATTAATGGGGGGTTGCAAAATTTCCATTCTTAAAGCTGTCAGCAAATAACAAAAAAGTTTGCTCTTTTTTTCAATTATTTTCATTTCTCCTGTGTTAGCGAAAGGAATTATTCTTCCAGACCGACTTCTGACACCATGTTGTGTTCTTTGTACGTACCATGAGTTACTAAGAACAAACCATATTCTGGAAGAACGCACAAGCTTCTCAATCCTTCTGTCAGTTCTGCGCATGCACACAACTCAGTCCAATCACGTTCTGACACGTGACACATGATATCACCACAATGAGTAGGATGGGTGATGAGGTCTTGCAAAGTGTGTTCAAGGAGGTAGGCGCTAAGTTAAAGGACGGGGCCTCCAGGGTTGCAATATCAGGATTGCTACGCTATCTGTGCCACACACTAGTGAGGCAAGAAATAGGAAGATCATAGAATATAACATGTGACTAAGGAGGTGGTGTAGGAGGAAGTGCTCCTGATTTTTGGATCATTGAGCTCTCTTCCTGGGAATGTCGGACCTATACAGAAGTGATGATTTACACCTGAGTTGGAGGTGGACTAATATCCTAGTGGGAAGGCTGCATAGGAGGGTTGGGGTTTAAACTAGAAGTGCAGGGGATAGTCTGACCAGATAGTTGAGTGGCTGTGGTGAAAGATGTTGTTATGCCTACATACAAGGTCAGGAATCAAAAGATTGAGCATGGTGGGACCAATATATTGAGCTCTGAATATTTCACTGCAAGGAGTATTGTAAGAAAGGTGGTTGAGCTTAGGGCATGGATCAGCACATTAAATTATGACATTGTAGCCTTTAGTGAGACTTGTTTGCAGGAGACTTGTAGCCATTAGTGAGACTTTCCACATATAGGACCCCACTGTAAAAAAGCTAGATAGGAAAGAGTTTGTCAAATGGGTTCAGGAAAGTTTCCTTAATCTGACATTGAAGTCCCAACTCGTGAGAGTGGGATACTAGATTTCCTATTAGGGATTGAGACGGGGCAGGTGACAGGAATTTGTGTAGGGGAACACTCTGCATCTAGATATCATAATGTCATTAGTTTCATGGTAATTATGCAAAAGCATAGGTCTGGTCGTCAAGTTGAGATTCTACACTGGAAAAAAGGCCAATTTTGATGGTATCATAAAGGATCTGGCAAGTGTGGATTTAAGTAGATTGTTTTCTGGCAAATGTGCACTTGATAAAAGGGAAGCCTTCAAAAGTGAAATTTTGAGAGTACAGACTTTGGATGCTCCTTCCAGAATAAAAGGCAGGGGTAACAGGTTTATGGAACCTTGGTTTTTGAGAGACATTGAGGTCCTGGTTAAGAAAAAAAGAGGTGTAGCAGGTAGACAGGCAGAAACAAATGTGATATTTAAGGAATATATAAGAAATGCAAGAGAACACTTAAGAAGGAAATCAGCCGGGCTAAAAGGAGATGTGAGGTTGCTCTAGCAGACAAGGTGAAGGAGAATCCTGAGGGGTTTTACAGATATAATAAGAATAAAATTTGCAAGAGACAAAATGGGACCTGGAAGAGTGGTAATCCATGCATGGAGCTAAAAGAGGTGGGGAGATCTTAAATGGATTGTTTGCCTCTGTATTTACTTGGGAGATGGACACACAGTCTATAGATGCGAGGCAATGCAGCAGTGAGGTCATGGACCCGATACAGATTACAGAAGAGGTGTTTGCTGTCTTAAGGCCAATTAAGGGGTTAAATCCCCAGAGTCTGACAAAGTGTTCCCTCGAACACATGGGAGGTTAGTGCAGAAACTGTACAGGCCCTATTTAAAACATCCTTAGCCACGGATGAGGTGCTGGAGGATTAGAGGTAGCTAATGATGTTCTGTTGCTTAAGAAATGCTCCAAGAGTAAGGCAGGAAGTTATAGACTTGTGAGTCTGACAACAGTAGCAGGAAAGTTATTGGAGGGACTGGATATGTAAGTATTTGGATAAACCGGCACTGATTAGAAACAGTCAACAAGGCTTTGTGTGAGATTTTCAAGAAAGTTACCAGCAAAGTTGATGAAGGCAAGGCAGTGGATGTTGTCTACATGGATTTTAGCAAGGTCTTTGACACAACTTGTGTGGGCGGTTAGTCAAGAGGTTTCAGTCACATGGCATTCAAGATGAGATAATTAATTGGATTAGACATTGGCTTTGCAGAAGAAGCCAGACACTGGTTGTAGGTGGTTGCCTCTCTGACTGGAGGCCTGTGACTTACATTGGCGACAGGGCTCAGTGCTATATCATCATATATCAGTGATCTGGATCAGCAAATTTGCAGATGACACCAAGATTGGGGCTGAAGAGGAGAGTGGGGAAGACTATCAAAGCTTGCAGCAAGGAGATGCACCAACTGGAAAAATGGGCTGAAAAACGCAGATGGAAATTGATGCAGACAATTATGAGATGTTGTTCTTTGGAAGGACCAACCAGGGTAGGCCTTACACAGTGAACGGAAGGACTGAGGAGAGTGCTAAAACACAGATCCATAATTCCTTGAGTGTAGTGTCTCAGCTGGATAGGGTGGTAAAGAAAGCTGTTGACATATTGGCCTTCATAAATCAGAGTACTGAGTACAGGAGTTGGGATGTTCTGTTGCAATTGTACAAGACGTAGGTGAGGCAGTACTGACTTGGAGTACTGTGTGCAGTTTTGGTTTCCTACCTACAGGAAAGATGTAAAGAGAAAATTTGCAAAGATGTTGCTGGGATTGGAGGACATGAGTTATAAGGAAACATTAAATAGGTTAGGACTTTATTCCCTAGAATGTAGAAGATTGAGAAGAGATTAAATAAAGGTATACAAAATCATGAGGGTATATATGTAGGGTAAATGCAAGCAGGCTTTTTCCTCTAAGGTTGAGTGAGATTAGAGGTCATAGGTTAAGGGTGAAAGGTATAATTTCAAGAGGAACATCAGAGGGAGGATGGTGAGGCTGTGGAATGAGCTGCAATCACAAGTGGTGGATTTGGGGTCAATTTCAATATTTAAGAGGAATTTGGATCAGTACATGGATGAGAGGGGTATGGAGAGCTATGGTTTGGATGCAAGTCAATCGAACTATGCAATTAATTGTTCGCCAAAGATTCGGTGGTCTGAAGGGCCTGTTTCTGTGCTGTGGTGTTCCATGTGTTCTGTGACATGTCTGCCATGCTTTGTGGATACATGGAAGGTTGTTGTGTGTCAAGAGATACAGGTTACTGGGACAGTGACCTATTCTTGCTGCCATCAGCCATAGGATATTGATAGAGGTTTATTTATTCAGCAACAACACTACCATTGTTCTAGGTTTTATAAATTCAAAGGATCTGTCCTTGGTCCAGCATGTAAATGCCATTAAAAAGAAAGCATGGCATCACATCTAAATTCTTAGAAATTTGTGAAGATTTGTCAAGTCATCTAAAAATTTGGTAAGCCTCTACAGATATGTGGTGGAGAGTATATTGACAGGTTACATCATGGCCTGGTATGGAAGCACCAGTGTTCTTGTACAGAAAAGCCTACAAAGTGTACTGGACATGCCCACTCTATCACAGATCAAGTGCTACCCACCACTGAGCACATCTAGATGGAGTGCTACAACAGGAAAGCAGCAGCCATCATCAAGGACCCCCATCATTCAGGCCATGTTCTCTTCTTGCTGCTGCCATCAGAAAGAAAGTACAGAAACCTCATGACTCCCACTGCCAGATTCAGAAACAGTTATTTTCTTCAACCATCAGGCTCTTGAACCAATGGTGATAACTTCATTCAGCTTCACTCACCCCATCACTGAACTGTTCCCACAACCTAAGGACTCACTTTCTAGGACTCTTTATCTCATGTTCTGGATATTTATTTATTCTTTTCTTTTATTTTCCTCCTTCTTTTTGTATTTTCATAGTTTATATTTTTGTGCATTGATCGTTTGTCCATCCTGTTGGGAGCAGTCTTTGATTGATTCTATTTTGTTTCTTGCATTTACTGTTTGCACACAAGAAAATGAATCTCAGGGCTGTAAACGGTGACATGTGTGAACTTTAATAATAAATCTACTTTGAATTTTGAACTTTGAATGTTACTGGTATTTGGTCATACTATCTTAGTTGAAGAGAACCATGATCCACCTCATGCCTGTGGTACAAACATTATTTGACACTTATCTTCCCAGGCCCAAATATTGTCTAGATCTTGCCGCATGTTGAGACGGGCTGTGGCATTACAATAGCAGATGTAAGGTAATTGTACATCGTACACTGACAGAATATAGAAGCACCTTCATGAAGTACCACAGCATCGTTCAGGAGGGTGAATCCACTGAAAGCATCTGGCCCAGATGGTGTACCTAACTAAGCACTGAAGACCCACGCTAATCAATTGACCTGAACGTTTACCGACGTCTTTAACCTCTCAGTTCAGCAGTCTGAGATACCCACCTGCTTCAAGCAAGCTTCAGCCATGATAACCTGCCTCAATGTCAATTATCCAATAGCACTTACATCTACTGTGATGAAGTGCTTTGAGAGGTTGGTCATGAAGGATATCAACTCCTTTCTGAGTGACTTGGATCCACTCTATTTTCCTACCGTCACAACTCAAATCATGTTCTCAGTATTATTTATTTACTTGCACGAATTTTGTCTTATCAGTCCTTGTGTGTAGTTGTTTTTATTGATTCTATTGTATTTCTTTGTTCTCCTGTGAATACCAGCAAGAAAATGAAGCTCTCGGTAGTATGCGGTGACATACATGCACTTTAATAATATATTTACTTTGACCGTTGAACACTGTGCAATCATCACCAGACTTTCCTCACTTTTGATGGTATGATGACAGGAAGCAGTTGAAGATGGTTAGCCTCAGAGTTGCACTGATGAATTAATTCAGCCTTGTCATGGACCTGGGATGATTAACTTCTAACAACCATAACTGTTCAAGTAATTTTGCTTGGATGGCCCATGTCTTTGGTTTTTCTAATGCTATTCAAGTGCACGCTGTATCAAATAATGCCTGATATCGCTATTCACTTCTGGGATTTAGCTCTTTGATCCTCCAGCTTAATTAATAATTTTAATTAATAACACAGGGGCTGCTCTAATATTCCAGAGAATTTCAAGCGATACTGTTGTTTTGAGAATTTTAATTCAGATTTTAAAAAGTGTAAATTAAGAAGTCTGAAAATGTAAATTAAAAAGTCTAAAATAGTAAATGAGCATTGTATAACACTGCGGCTAAAGACTCAACTAGTTCATGAGTGGTTTTTGGAAAAGATCATAGAACAGTACAGCACTGTACAGATCCTTCAGCCCTCAATGTTGTGCTGACCCATATAAACCTACTCCACTAACAATCTATGCCTTCCCTCCTATACAGCCTGTACCCTCTATTTTCCTGACAACCATGCGCCTGTCAAAGATACTCGTACATGTCCCTATTGTATCAACATCTACCAGCACCTCACACAGTGCATTCCAGGCACCTACCACTCTCTGAGGGAAATAAACCTTCTTCTGACATCTTGCTTCACTCAACTTAAATGGACATCCTCTGATGTTGACCATTGCTGCCCTGGGAAAAAGAAACCTCCCTTTATCCAATCTTCTCTAATTCATACAGCAACACAGTACGGTTGTGGCATGGTAGGGTAGTGGCTAGCACGATGTTTTACAGCACCAGCAACCCAGGTTCAATTCCCGCCAGCGTCTATGAGGAGCTTGTGTGTTCTTCCTGTGACTGTGTGAACTTCCTCGCGATGCTCTGGTTTCTTCTCACAGTCCAAAAACGGTGAGAAGGTTGGTGGGTTAATTAGTCATTGTAAATTGTCCCTTAATTAAGAGAGGGTTAAATCGGGGCCAGCTTGCTGGGTGGTGCAGCTCAGCTCAAAGGGCCGAAAGGGCCTATTCCACGCTGTATCTCAATAAATAAATAAATAGAATTCTGATTTTAACCTACTTCTGAAGACCACCAGGAAGTCACTCCATTGCTTCAAATTGTTGTAAGTGGTTTAAGGAGGAGGCTCGATGCTGCAACTCAGAAAATTGCTTGAGATACCTTATAGCACAGAAATTCTGTTCCAAAGTTTATTCTGAAGCCTCTGCACATCGTTCCTCATCTAAATGTCATTGCAACCCTTTATTTCCTTCTCCCTCATGAGCATGTCCTAAGGGATGATCCTGGGAATTAAAGGGTTAATGTATGAGAAGCATTTCATAGCTCTGACCTGGTACTCTCTTGAGTTTAGAAGAATGATGGGAACCTCATTTAAAACATAGCGAAGGCCTAGAAAAAGTGGGCCTGGAGGACATTGGAGGACTCTAGGAGCAGGGAGAACAGCCTCAGAATAGAAGGATGTCCCTTTAGATGAGGAGGAATTTCCTCAGCCAGATGGAGGTGAATCTGTGGAATTCATTGCCACAGCCAGCTGTGGAGGTTAAATCATTGGGTATATTTGAAGCAAAGGTTGATTGGTAAAGGTGTCAAAGGTTATGGGAGAAGCCATGAGAGGGAAAATGAATCAGTCATGATCAAATGCTAAACTTGATGTGCCAAATGGGCTATTTCTGCTCCTATGTCATCGTCTTATGGTCTTACATTCCCATTGAAAATTATAAGTTATTAGGCATACTTAAAGTGGAGGTTGATTGGTTTTCAATTAGTCAGAGCATCAATGTTTACGGGGAGAAGGCAGGAGAATGGGGTTGAGAGGGATAATAAACTAGCCATAATCGGATGGCAGAGCAGATTCGATGGGCTGACTGGCCTAATTCTGTTTCTCATGGTCCAATGGTTTTGTCCAACCTTCATTTAAATGTGTGTGTATTCAATGCCTTAACCACTCTTTATTGGTAGTGTGTTCGGTGTTCTTTTCTAAGTATCCTGTTGGATTTCTTGGTGATCTAATTATGCCACAACTCACAATTATATATATATGGGTGTCACTGTAACGTAGTGGTTTGTGCAATGCTATTCAGCTCAGGGTGTCAGAATTAGGAGTTCAATTCCAGCGTTGTCCTGCAAGGAGTTTTTACGTTTCTCCTCATGAATCACATGGGTTTCCTCTGAACGCTCGGGTTTCCTCTGAACGCTCCAGTTTCCTCCCACATTCCAAAGAAGTATTGGTTAGTAGGTTCATTGCTCATTGGGAATTCTCCTGTGATAGGGCTGGGGTTAAGTGGGTAGATTGCTGGGTGGTGCATCGTGTTAGGCAGGAAAGGCCTGCGCTGCCCTGTATCACTAAATAAATAAATATTATCTCGACATTAAATCTGTCAGAGCATTTAATAACTATAAATATCTCAGTAAGGTCACCATTCAGCCACTGTTTCTCATGTATGTGCAGAGTGTACACCAATGGGCACCCCTGCGGGGGGGGGGGGGGGCACTTGTGTTGAGAATAACTGTTAGGGAAGAATGGATGTGTATCCAGCCTATCTGAGATCTGTTCATTAGGAAGTCCAAAACCCAGTTGTACAATGATGTATTTAGACCAAGGAGTAGGAGTTTGTTCTCCAATATTTGTGCAACGATAGTGTTGAAATCCAGAAACAGCATTCTGAAGTAAGTGTCTTTGCTTTCTAGGTGTGTCAGGGCCAGATGAATGGCAGATGTTATGTCATCTGTTGTAGACCATGCTCTCAGTGTAGACAGAGTAGAGCAGAAGGCTGAGCACGTATCCTTGAGGTGCGCCAGTGTTGATTGTTAGTGAGGAGGAGATGTCATTTCCAATCTGCATGGACTGTCGTCTCCCAATGAGAAAGTCGATGATCAACTTGCAGAGGGAATAACAGAAGCCCAGGTTTTGGAGTTTGTTGATTAGAATTATATGTATGATTGTGTTGAATGCTCAGCTGTTATCAATAAACAGCAGCCTGATGTAAGTGTTGCCGAGGGAGATTGCATCTGCTGTAGATCTGTTGTGACGATAGGCTAAATGCGACTGGTCCAGTTCCTCACTTAGGCAGGAGCTGATTCTGGCCATGACCAGCCTCTTAGCACACTTTATCACAGTAGATGTAAGTGCAACTGAGCGATAGTCATGGAGGCAGCTCACCTTGCTCTTCTTAGGCACTGCTATAATTGTTGTCCTTTTGAAGTAGGTGGGGGCCTCAATCTGCAGCAGTGAGAGATTGAAGGTGTCCTTGAATACTACCGCTAGCTGGCTGGCACAGATTTTCAATGCCCTATTAGGTACACCACCATCAGGGCCTGACACCTTGTGAGGTTAAACCCACTTGAAAGATGTTCTGACGTCATCCTCCGAGACAGAGGTCACAGGGTCACCAGATGCTATGGGGATTTGCATAGATGTTGTTTTATCCTCTTTTTCAAAGCATGCATAAAATATGTTTAGCACACCCGGGAGTGAAACATCACAACCATTAATGATGTTAAATTTTGCTTTGTTGGAAGTAATGGCCTGCAAACCCTGCCAGAGCTGATGTGTATCTGATTCCATCTCTAACTTCAATCATAAATGTTTTTAAAATAGCCTTCTGTAGGTCATACCTGGACTTATTGTATAATTCTGCATCACTGGTCTTGAATGCCACAGATCTAGCAGACTATGTATCGCCTGGTTCATCCATGGCTTTTGGTTTGGGTATGTCCGGTCTGTTCTTGAAGGCACACACTCATCCACACAGTTCTTGATGAAATTTGTGACAACTGTAGTGTATTCATTCAGATTTCAAGAAAACCCTGCCCAGCTTTCACCAGTACATAACCTGTTGCATCAGAGGTCCCAACACACTAGACCACCATGATAAGGAATGCCTAACATTCCTTTTGAGACAACACATTGGAAAATTGGAGCATTTGGCTGTACTCCTACTATGTGCATACAGACTGAGCCTAAAAAGCAAGGCTCCAGAGCTCAAGACAGTGAAGAGTTGGTTGCAGGAGTCAGAGGAACAATTATAGGATTGCCTTGAGTCAGTGGAGTGGACTGTATTCAAGAACTCATCTGAGGACCTGAGAGTCTACACCACGGTTATAACAGACTTTATTAAAACAGTTGTAGCTGATTGTGTCCCCATGAAATCATTCAGGGGTTTACCCCAATCGGAAGCCCTGAATGAACCATGAAATCTGGAACTGACTGAGAGCCAAATCAGAGGCATTTAGGGCTACAAGAGGTGGAGTTATGATTTTTGGAAAACTGTCTCAGGCACAGAGGAGACTAGACTATAATCAACAAGGGATGTTCAACAGCTGTGGCAGGGTTGAGTGCCATTATCTCCTACAAAGCTAACTCTTGAGACATAGGGGAACAACAGAACTTCACTTCCAGATGAGCTAATGCTTTCTATGCTTGCCTTGATCGGCAGTACAGAGAGGAACCATCGCGCACCCTCATGTCTCCTGATGAACCTTTGGTCTCATTATTTGATGTCAATGTTAGCGTTGAAGCATATCAGCTCCTGTCTGAATGGCGACTTGGATCCACTCCAGTTCACCTACCAAACCAATAGGTCTACAGCAGATGCTGTATCGTTGGCTCTTCACACAACCGTGGAACATTTGGACAGAAAAGATACATACATGAGGATGCTCCATATTGATAATAGCTCAGCATTTAACACCATCATCCCCTCAATACTAATCAGAAAATTCTAAGAACAGAACCTCTGTGCTGCTTGTGCAATTGGATCCTGGATTTCCTCACTTGTAGACCACAGTCATTTCGGATTAGCAAAAGTATCTTCACCACAATCTCTATCAGAACAGGAGGAGCACAGAGATGTCAACTTGCTCCCCTGCTCTACTCAATTTACACCTGAGACTCTGCTTAAGTACGGCTCCAACACTATATACAAGTTTGCTGACAACATCTCTGTTGCTGGCTGTATCAAAGGGGGTGATGAATCAGCATACAGGAAGGAGACAGAAAACTTGGCTGAGTGGTGTAATAACAACAACCTCTCATTTAATGTTAATAAGACCAAGGAACTGATTGTAGACTTCGGCAGGGGTCCATGAGCCAGCAATCATTGGAGGATCAGAGATGGAGAAGTTCAGTAACTTAAAATCTCTGGGTATCAGTACCTCAGAGGACCTCAGGACATCATATAAATATTATTGTGAAGAAAGCACGACAGCGCCTCTACTTCCTCAGGAGTCTGTGGAAGTTTGGCAACTCATCAAAAACCTTTGCAAACTTCTATAGATGTGTGCTGGAAAGTGTGCTGATTGACTGCATTGTTGTCTGGTATGGGAACACCAAAGCCTTTTTGTAGGATTTTCCACTCAAGGTAGTGGATTTGGCCCAGTACATCACGGGTAAAACCTTTCCAACCATTGAGCACATCTACATGAAACATTGCTGAAGAAAAACAGCATCCATCATCAAAGATCCTCACAAGGCAGTCCAATGCTCTTTCTTGCTGCTGCCATCAGGAACCTCAGGACTCACTCCACTATGTTCAAGAACAGTTACTTCCTCTCAACCATCAGGCTCTTGAACAAAAGGGATCAGCTACGCTCACTTAAGGACTCTTTTATCTTGTTATTTCATGCCCGTTATTTATTTATATCTGTATTTGCCCAGTTTGTTTACAGTTCCTGATCTTTACAGTTTACAGATCCTATTTACAGCTATTGTTCTATTGATTTGCTAAGTATGCCCACAGAAAAATCTCAGGATTGTACGTGGTGACACGTATGTACTCTGATAATAAATTTTTCTTTGAACCTTAAACTTTTTTTTGCATTGGAAGTCTTTGTAAACTTGCACTCCTTTGAACTGCAAGTGAAATCCCTCTGGAGATCAAAGGCAGTTTGCTGAAATTCATTTACATTTTTATATGGGTTACACTGACTGGTTTAATGTTGGAAATCTGGACCCAAAGCTGCTAATTCTGGGAAGAGAAACTTATAAAATTAATACATCCTTAAGAAGCTGCTATTTTGAGCAGGGCGCTTCTCGGTCATTTAAATTATCAGCAGACAAGCAATACATAAAAGATTACACTTACATTAAACTGTTAATTAACTTCTAGGTCATTTGCACACAGGTTCATAACTGCTCCATGGATGCTGGTTATCAGGCCCCAGACCAATATATTAAACAAACAACTCTATTACTTTTCACTTGAAAGTGAATGCTGTTTAAGCAGTTGAACTGGCAGCCAATCGTTGCTCTAGGTCAGCTTTTCCAATGTGGCCATTTAACATGGATCTGCATACAAACAGTCTCTCACAGAGATGGTGAATCTCTAGAATTCTTCATCCTGGGGGTGGGCTATGGAGGGGCTAGAGGGAGGCTTGTAGAAGATGAGTTCATGAGGAAGTAATTAAATTATTGAAAGATCAGAATGTTTGTGGCAATGAGGAACTGGTGCAGAAGAGGAGGTGCTCCCTGGGACAGATCTGCCATGGGCTGGACAGGCTTCAGGGCTGAGTTACCTTCTGAAGATGAAACTTTAGTTTGAAACCTTGAAGTTTGTGGTCCTTTATATGATTTCTATAAATTGCATGTTTCCATATCCCAACTTTGATCTTATGGTTGTTCAATGGCTTGGTGGCACAAGAACAGTTGTAAGACTGTGACAGTGAAGATAAAGGAACCCAAGCTGTCGAAATAAACGACGCTGCAGATTATAACATTGAAACAACGAGCTGTTGGTCTGTCCTCTAACTGTGACAGGAGTGATGCCTCTCTCTCTCGTTAGTGAGAGAGAGAGGGCCTGTGGGATGTCAAAGTGGTGGGACGGACAGTGTTTCTGATGGACTTTAGATCATGGTCTGTGGTGGATTTGTTTTGCTAGGTGGGTGGTGGGGGGGGGGTGCTGATGCTTTTGCTGCTGCTTGTGCCTGGGAGAGGGAGGGGGCTTTGGGGTTCTAACATTTTCCTGTCATTCTTTGCGGGTTTCCTTCTGTTTCATGGATGTCTGCGAAGAGTAAGAATTTCAGGTTGCATATTATATACATTCTCTGATATTAAATGAAACCACTGAGCCATTGAACACCCTCAGCTGCCAGCTGAGATAATGACACCATGAATATTAGAGGGTGAGAAGGATGGGATGGCTGTTGGGGATGACCTGCTTGTGCTATCTGCACGAGTGGTTTGCAGGTAGGAAAGGGGATGGTGTCATTTGGTTGGGGAACACATATTCTGCTGTAGTAGGACAGATTGGAGCAGAAATCTGGCTTTAGCAGATAAACTGATTAATTCATTTGAAGCCTGCCAGGCAATTAGTACTTGATATCAAGTGATGTGTAGAACAGCAGCACCAAATTGGTACAGGATTGTAGGGAGACCAGGGGTCTGCTATCCTGTGTAAGTACAGCATTCTTACTACCTCTGTAGCTTCTTCATGGCTCAAAGGCAGCCAAGCTGGCAATAGTCTGAGATTCCAGGATGAATTCTCAAACTATTAACTTCAGAGCTTCAGTGTACAAAAAAAAAGAAGAATAAGATGAAGAGACTATAACTTCTTCAGCCTTCTCTACCATTCAGAGAAGTCTGGCTGACCCTGTAACTCAAATCCACTTGTCAGACGAATTCCCATATCTGCAGCTGCACTTGATGTCAAAAAAGCAATCCACCTCAGCCTTAAACAGACTTGACCACTGAGTGTCCACAGTCTTCGAGAAAGAATCTAGTCTCTGAAATTAAAAATCGAGCCTGAGGTTTTGCTGTCTTTTTATACACCCTCCTGCTAGAGAAAACTGCTTTCTGTACACACTCAGTCACTCTTTTTCAGAAGCATGTATGCCTCAAGAAGATATTTCTTATTCTTCTAAACTCCAACAAATTTGGGGCAACTATCTCAGTCTCTCCTCAGAACAGATTGATTAATCCCATCTGGCAAAGCTATGCAAAGTGAGGTGCAAGAAACATTTGAAATTTCTCTCTGGTCTCCTGGGATAATATGATAAATGGCAAAGATTGCACAGCCTTGGATAAGGTATGTGCACAAATTTCAATGCATGTGGCACTGGGACAAATAATATTTGTTCCAGAGAGTCATCATTTCAGGGTTATGACTGCAATGCGAGCATATTTCTGCCCAGATTGCTTCTTTTCAAACTTACGGCATGTTTAATTGAAACTGTGCAGGAGGTAACCGTGAGGGAAGTCAGAATGTGAACGGACAGAAAATTAAAGAAGTGGACTTCCAGAAAGTTGTATCGTGGGCTGAATAGGGATGTTCCTCAAATCTGTCATCAAGTCTGTTTTCAGACTCTTCATAGTGGGTGAGGCTGCATCTAAAGCAATGAATACAAAATAATTAGTACAGACAGAATTGTACATCACCATTTCACCTAGAGAGTTTGGGGTCCTGGATGATAGGAGATGATGGGCGAGGAGGTGGTGCAGTTTCTTTGAATTGCAGAAGAATGGGGAAAGGGGGATGGTTTTGGTGGTAAGGTCACTTTATAAATTGTGCACAATGCTTCAGACCAGAAGTCCCTATGAGAATGGCCGAGAGGATGAGAGGGGTCTCCCTAACATCCATCAGGGACATTTAACAGGAGCACTGTGTAGGCCAGGCCCTTAGTGTTATCAAGGATATCAGCCATCCATCCAGCATCCTCTTTGACTTGTTGCTATCAGGCTGGAGGCTCTAATGCATTAAGACAAGAACGGTCAGGATGGGAAACAGTTTCTTCCCTCAATCTATTAGGCTTCTGAACTCCCTGCCGCATCTTATTCGAAGGGTCACCCTGCAATATTTAATTTATGCACTTTGTTTATTTATGTGCAATTCATTTGTAGATTTTATTCTTTCTTTCCTAAGTTATTGTGTGTTGTATGTACTACTGTGCTTTACACTCTAATCCGGAGAAACATTGTCTTGTTTGATGGTATAAATGCATATAGTTAAATAAACTTGAATGGGAAGGTGTATGGCTGTGCGATATGCCCAGCTGGTGAGGATTATCTCAAAGCAGGGTCCCATCCACATATGGAGCAAGAATCTCAGACCTGTTGGACAAACCCAAAGTCTGAGGCTCCTCCAGCACTACCTCTTGGATCCCACACCCTCCCCCCATCACCTGCACCACCTCTTTCATTTACAGTCGTATCTTCTTGTTGCCGACGACACACAAAATTTGATGTAGTTAATCTAATGGCCTCTTGAAACTCAGCATCCAGGTAACACTCCCCTTCCCGGATGTGTTACAGTGATTGAGGCCCAGATTCCAGGTCATCATGTTCGAGCTGATGTTCCTTGAGCAACCACACTCACTGCAGAAACCACGAAGAAACCAGGAACCACTGTGGGGTCCATCAGTTCCCACATCATGCACCTAAAAATGCATCACTTGGCCCTGCATCCCTGTTTCACTTAGTTGTAACCTGGTATCTATTTTAAATCAAAGCTCAAAGTAAATTTACTATCAAAATATGTTTCTGTCACCATATTTACTTGCAGGCATTCACAGTAGAACAGAGAAATACAACAGAGTCAATGAAAACCAGACACAAATAAAGACTGGAGAACAACCAATGTCTAGATTTTATAAAAGGATTAAATACGTAGTGTTACGTTCCCCGTAACTGGGTGACTTACCAGCAAAGATAGAGAGGTCCGCTGAAGTCTGATGCTACTATTTTCAAACGTTTTTATTTATAAAGGGGCACAAACGTATGGTTAATACAAAACATTCAGATCATATACGTCATCAATACTCAATCTAAAGCACAGGTATAGTAATAATCAATCAGAAATAAGCTCTATCATTGTCTAGGGGATAATACTGAGTCCAATGGAAATATAAAAGTCACTCCTAAATCTGCAGGCTTTTCCGTTTGGGAACCGCTGGCATTTCATGTGTTGGAGAGAGAGATTGGTGAGAGAAAGGAACACTTGCCCGTTGTCTTTGCGAAGCAAATCCCTGTTGTTAGTTAAAAACGGTTTTTCCTTTGGTTTCAGCCACAGACTCCCGATCCGGAATCTAATGCACGTGGCTTCCTTCAAAATGGCTTCCCGCTCCGACGGGAAGCGCTATCGTGTCTTCTTAGTGTGTCTCCTTGGTGCGTCTGAGGGGCCGCCTCGGCAGCCCACCTTTTATCGGGACTTGCAGGGTTGTAGCTGTCAATCAGGGTGGGGTGTGGCAATCTTTCCCCATCACCCAGCCCACGTTGCCCTGAGGGTTTGCACGTAACCCAGTCCCCATTCCACAAAGGTGTCTCCAGGAGACAATGGCCATGTCCGTGGCTTTTGTCTGGCTGAGAGGCCAGACCACATTCCAAACCTTAAGGCTTCTCTCTTATTTTCCTGAGTCCAATTCAGCACGTCGCTCTCTCTCTTGGGTCATTGACCCCCCCCCCCCCCCTTCACTAGGGCTCTTGCGATTCTCACAAAGGAGGGGGCTGGGGTCATAACAGTAGGTAACACTGAGGTCATGAGCCCTTGAAAGTGAGTCTGTAGATTGTGGAATCGGTTTATTGTTGAGGTGAGTGGAAGTATCCACACTGGCTGGGAAGCCTGATGATTGAAGTGTAATAACTGTTCCTGAATCTGGTTGTATGGGACCTAACGCTCCCACACTCCCAGGTTCATGACCAATAGGTAATGAACTATTGTAAAAATCTTACCTGCTACTTACCTGTGCCTCATTATTGAAATGTCAGCTCCCCACTCCTATCCTGGCCCATTCTTACTATGGTGCTATACTTAGACAGTCTTCCTTCCCTTGAATGAGTTGCCATGCACTTGGGCAATCAGACACAATATTTTAAAAGCTGCTGGCTCCTTCTCCTTCTTTCTGCTGCTCTGGAGGCTGCAACTGGAGAAATCAGGCTCTCAACTGGGGAAAAAAAACCTTTGCTCCAAAGCAACTAAAGCCCTAAAATGATCAGGACTAATTAAAGATCTTGTCCTAAAACATCCAACTCTTTATTCTTTTCTATATTTGCTGCCTAACATGCTGAGTTCCTCCAGCATTTTGTGTGTGTTTCTCTGGAGCTCCAGATTTGCAGAATCCCTCATATTCTTCATAATGGAAGCATCTCAACATCTACTTTCTATGATTGAATAAGTTCCCCCCTCATTTTTCTAAACTCTATTTATTTATAGCCATTTATGATTGGACAGTTCATCATGCAATACTCCGATAGAAGTGCAGTGAGCCATATCAGTCACCAAACAACCTCATTCAAGCCTTTGATTCCATTAATCATAAGAGAAAATGGAACGTCTTCTTGACATTTTGTTGCCTGCAAAAATTCATATATTTGCTTCATGATGACATGTAAGCTGTGAACCAGTTTCATCAGTGGATGTAGCCTAATAACACTTTGCCATTCCAGCTCAATTTTGTGGATGTATAGGTTTATCCCTCAATCTATCTACTTTCTCATAGGAATTGAGATCTGTAAAGTACTGAAATAGAAAACAGCAGAAGATTTAAGTCCATAAGTGATACCAGGGCGAGGTAATATCAAACCTTGCCTAACAATCATCCCATTGTTGTGATGGAGAGGCTTGAGAGTTCCTGAGATCTTGAGAGTGATGCTGACTGGAGTTTAGCAGTCTGGTGCTTAGCTCCTGGTAGTGTCACCCATGGTAAGGTCAAGGGGGAAGTTCCAGACAAATTGTGATTTAACCAAGACCTCAACGGTGAAGCTGGTGGAAGGTGACGTCACGTCACAATGACAGTGAAGGGTCCCCAGTCGTCTTGCATATCATGGCACTGGACACTGACCTCAATCTGTCAAGTACTGTGTGGTGGCTGCCTGTGCATCAGGCTCCCCATGTTAAACAAAGGCACGGTCAGGCGTTCTCCATTAACGGAATAACCCTTAGGGGAACATCGTTCTCGGTGCGAGTGATTGCACTACTGCTACTATTACAATAGCAAGCAAAGTAAGATTGCACAAAGGTGTAAGAACATGCAAAAAGTACGGATAGTCAAAGCAAATGTGAGCTGGGCAAATTATTTGGTCTTCATGAAAACGTGATAAAGCAGTAGGCTCCATAGCTAGAAATAATTAAAAAAACAGATTAGCATTGAAGGCCATCTTGTATAATAGTATTTATACTTGACTAGTCATCTGGAGAATATGCGCTCAAATTCAACCATCTGAAGTCAATGTAAAATAATTGAAAATTAAAGGCTAGTATATATAATAATGACAGCAGCTGGAGAATTGTTTAAAAAGCTGCATTGGTTCATTAATGTAATTTGGGGAAAGAACTCCAGTGTCTTTTTGCTCCTGTAAAACTTTAAAATGCAGTGGAAGAATTTTAAGAACTTACATTGCAACATCATAGAGTGCATCTTACAGGCTTTTGTGTTTTATGGAAAGCAGTGTTACCTACTCTGCATAAGTTGATTTGGGAACTTTCAATTTTACTTTTTAAATGAATTAAGAAGTGTGGTTTAACTAAGTTTGTAATAAGAGCTCTCCATATCGTACTGCTGGAACTTGCGTATCTAGATGACTAGGATGCAATATTCATGGTCAGCTCTGTTTGACAGAGGCCCTCACCTTGCCCTCATTATTGATACTATCTTTAAAAAGCAAGTTCAAAGTAAATTTATTCACCATGTTACCATATCAGATTCAGAATCAGGTTTACTGCCACCAGCATATGTCGTGGAATTTTTTAACTTCACGGCAGCAGTACAATGAAATCCATGATAAATAGATATAGAGAATAAAACTGAACTACTCTAAGTATATATATGTCTTTTAAATAGTTAAGTTAAAATACGAGGGGTGATTGATAAGTTCGTGGCCTAAAGTAGAAGGCGTCAATTTTAGAAAACTACCACATTTACGTTTGTATTTTTCAACATAGTCCCCTCCTACATTTACACACTTAGTCCAGCGGTCGTGGAGCATACGGATTCCTTCTTCGTAGAAGTCGGCGTCTTGGACCTCCAGAAGTGGTCCACAGCAGGGGTGATTGATAAGTTCGTGGCCTAAGGTAGAAGGAGATGAGTTATACAGCTCTCGTTACATGCATGTGCTGGTCTGTCATGGTCACCTTTACCCATTGGAAGACCATACAACATCTTGACGGGTAAAGAGAGATATGACAGAGTCAAATAATCATTAGTATGTGGTACTGAGTTGGGATGTGGGCATCACTGGCGAGATCAGCTTCTATAGACCATTCCCATTTGCCCTCAACAGAACATGTTGTATTTAAGTCATTTTCTGGAGTTATACATTGGCTTTGCTGGGTAAGGACAGCAGATTTCCTCTCCTCTAAGACATTAATTGACACACCAGTATTACCATTACTAAGCTTAGTACTCTCTTACAAATTCCAGATTACGACTGGTTTGAATTTCAATTCCACAGTTACCATGGTGTTAGTTAAGCTTGGATCACTGTAATGATAATCCAGACTTCTGCATTATTAAAGTTTAAAGATCTGCTTTATTTGTCGCATGTACATTGAAACACTGAAACATACAGTGAAATGTGTTAACCCGAAAAAATCTGCAGATGCTGGAACACACACAAAATGCTAGAGAAACTCAACAGTTCAGCCAGCATCTATGGAAAAGAGTAAAGAGTTGACGTTTCGGGTCGAGACCTTTCACTGGGACAGGGAAAATAGATGAGAGGTCAGAGCAAGAAGGTGAGGGGTGGAGAGGAAGAAGTAAAACGTGATAGGTGATAAGTGAAACTGGGAGAGGGGGAGTGGTGAAGTAAAGAAGTTGATTGGTGAAAGAGATAAAGGGCTGGAGAAGGAGGAATCAGATAGGAGAGGGTAGAAGACCATGGAAGAAAGGGAAAGGGGAGGAGCACCAGCAGCAGGTGATGTGCAGATAAGGAGATAAGGTTAAAGAGGGAAACTGGAATGAGGGAACAATGAAGGAGGAGGAGGGGGCCAACATTGGAAGTTTGAGAAATCATTATTCATGCCATCGGGTTGCTTGTTATCTAGATGGAAAATAAAGTGTTGCTCCTCCACCACGATTTACTAGGATGTTACCTGGGTTTCAGCACTTAAGTTACAGAGAAAGGTTGAACAAGTTAGGTCTCTATTCATTGGAGTGTAGAAGGTTGAGGGGGGATTTGATCGAGGTATTTAAAATTTTGAGAGGGATAGATAGAGTTGACGTGAATAGGCTGTTTCCATTGAGAGTAGGGGAGATTCAAACGAGAGGACATGATTTGAGAGTTAGGGGGCAAAAGTTTAAGGGAAACACGAGGGGGTATTTCTTTACTCAGAGAGTGATAGCTGTGTGGAATGAGCTTCCTGTAGAAGTAGTAGAGGCCAGTTCAGTTGTGTCATTTAAGGTAAAATTGGATAGGTATATGGACAGGAAAGGAGTGGAGGGTTATGGGCTGAGTGCGGGTAGGTGGGACTAGGTGAGATTAAGAGTTCGGCACGGACTAGGAGGGCCGGAATGGCCTGTTTCCGTGCTGTGATTGTTATATGGTTATATGGTTATATGAGTGTGGCCTCATCTTGGCAGTAGAGGAGGCCATGGACTAACATGTCAGAATGAGCACGGTAAGTGGAATTGAAATGAGAGCTCACCGGGAGATCCCGCTTTTTCTGGCAGATAGAGCATAGGTGCTCAGTGAAGCCGTCTGCCAATCTATGCCGGGTCTCGCTGATATACAGGATGCCACATTGGGAGCACCAGGTGCAGTAGATGACCCCAAGAGACTCACAGATGAAGTGTCACCTCAGGATTGTTTGGGGTCCTGAATGGCAGTGAGGGAGAAGGTGTTGGGGCTATTATGGCACTTGCTCCATTTGCAAGGATAAGTACCAGGACGGAGATCAGTGGGGAGGGACAAATGGACAAGGGAGTCACATAGGGAGTGCTCCCAGCGGAAAGTGGAAAGTTGGGGGAGGGGGTAGAGAAAGATGTACATGGTGGTGGAATTCCATTGGAGATGGCTGAAGTTATGGAGAATTATGTTCTGAATACAAAGGTTGGTGGGGTGGTAAGTGATGTGTAGGCTAGTGGGGTCCCTCCTGGTCCTTACCCTTGCAATTCTTAGGATTGCCACAACACTCCCCTTCCCGTTTCCCTGTCTCCCCCTTCCCTTTCTTCCATGGTCTTCTATCCTCTCCTATCAGATTCCCCCTTCTACAGCCCTTTATCTCTTTCACCAATCAACTCCCCAGCTCTTTACTTCACCCCTCCCCCTCTCCCGGTTTCACCTGCCGCCTACCCCCTTGTACTTCTTCCTCCCCCTCCCCACCTTCTTGCTCTGACTTCTCATCTTTTTTCCTGTCCTCTCAGCCCAAAACATCAACTGCTAACCCTTTTCCATGAATGCTGTCTGGCCTGCTGAGTTCCTCCAGCGGTTTGTTTGCATTACGCTGAATGGTGTCACTGGCATCAACGACCAACACAGTCTGAGATTGTGCTGGGGGCGGCCCACAAGTGACGCCATGATTCTGGCACCGAAGCCGCATGCCTACAACTTACTAAGCCATGTATCATTTTTAGTATAGCAGGAAGCGCACGTGGTCATAAGGAGAAAGTACAAACTCCTTACAGACAGTGGCAGGTATTGAACCCATGTTTCTGCAAAGCAGGAGTTCACGTACACCTTTTTAATGCCATAGATCTCTATCATTAACTGAGGGGCCGGTGGACCCCAGGTTGGGAACCCTGCAAAAGTGTTATGCTAACCAGTTCTCTGAAATGATTCCATACACTATACACTCACTTCCAAGCACTCTACAATGCATGCTCTCAGTATTATTTATTTAGTTTTTATGTACGCAAGTTGTCTTCTTTTGCACATTGGTTGTCAGCATGTGTTTTATGTATAGTTTCTCATAAACTCAATTGCATTTCTTTATGTTCCTGTAAATGCCTGCAAGAAAATGAATCTCAATATATTAGACAGTGGCATACACCTACTTTTAGAATGACTTTGATACTACCAAGCCGTCCAAGTAAGTTAACCACTACATCACCATCCTATCCATGGTAAGTATCTATTAGCTCCTCCCACAATAGACACAGGTCCAATGACCACATAGATTATGGGCCACTCTTTATTTCAGCCGCAGATCTCTGGTGTACACAAGTGTCAATTCAGCCAAAATCTTCAACACAACGAGTGCTGTAGGTCTCCATGTGGTTACATCCTAAAATAGCTGCAAAGCCGGTCCACTGGGAACCTGGGTGACAAAACTTCTGAGGTCATAAAGCCATTCTGTAAGCGTAGCTACGTTTATAACTATCAGTTAATCTCATTACATTCTCAGAACATTATAAAGGCATGACAAAAGTAATCAGGAACTTTCAAAATGAAAGGAGAGCTCACTGGAAACTCAGCAGGTCAAATGGCAACTGTACTGTAGGATGCACACGGAGACACATATCCGGTGCTGCTGGCAGGTAATCAACTCGGTGAAGGACGCTCTTTGGTCAGCCCAAAACTTGATGGTTTACCAGCACATGGAGATGTCCGTGGCTGAGTGCTGCCGGCTGGCACATTCTCGGCTGCAGGAATACGTGCTGAGGGATGCACTCAGGTTTGGTGCAGCCGCTGCGAAGGCCCGTTGGGGAAGGACCACAGTTTATAAGGTTCATCACTCGCGGGAGTGAGAGGGGTCGGGTGGGGAGGAGAATACCCCTCATCAGCAGTGTGGTCAACATGAGTCAACATGGTGCCCCAGGAGTGGCTGGAAATGTATAGACCGTATAGGAACTTCGGTAAAGGAATGAGAGTCAACGCCTGGATGTTTATCGTTAATAATTTTTATTTTATTATAAATAAGTCTTTAGTCCTTGCCTAAAGTTTGAGAGTCAATGAATGTTTTATTGTAAACATCTTTAATTTGAATAGGAACAGAGAGCCAACTCATAATTTATTGTAAATAACTTTATTTATTTTATAAGGACTCAGATTTAATGAATGGCTTTTTCTATGTAAATAACTTTATTTTGTAATATTCCTGAATAAAGTATTTTTGAAAAGAAAAAAACCTGTACTGTAGGTAATGGACAGTTAACATTTCAGTTAGATTAGAAAGGTAATTGATCTGAAATGTTAACTGTGCTTTTTTCCTCTCTGACTGCTGAGTGTTTCCAGATTTTCTGTTTTTATTTCACTACTTAGGGAACTTTTGAAAATTATCCACTGTCTTGTAGAGAAACAAATGTAAATGAACCCATTTTAATGAAATGAAACTATTAAAGTGTTAATATGGCATTAGTTAAGGGAAAAATAATAGTGGCCGTAAGCACTGGGGTTGGTGGTGGCGGCTTGTTGAATTCTCTGAAGTTATTGAAAGGTACAAAAGGATCTTGAACTCTATCTGATTACCAAAGGTTAATGGGGATGTAGAATTTCACAGTTAATGAATTATAAAGAATGAAAATAGGATGTTTAGTCCAGAGACCATCAAACACCCATTTTCACACACAAAATTCTGGAGGAACTCAAAGGGTCAGGTAGCATCTATGGAGAGGATTAAACAGTCAACATTTTGGGGTGAGACCCTTCCTCAGGACTGGAAAGGAAGGGGGGGGGGAAGGAAGCCAGAATAAGGAGGTGGATGGAGGGGAAGGTGTACAAGCTGATAGGTGGTTCTCCTAAACTCATTCCCTTCACTTTTGAAGCAACACACACAAACTGCTGGAGGGACTCAGCAGGTTAGGCAGCATCTCTGGAAAAGAGTAAACAGTCGGCGTTTCAGGCCGAGACCCTTCTTCAAGACTTCTTGTGTTCCATTTACTTCTACCCACATTCTCCTTAATTCTCTGCCAGGTTCTGCCACTCATATCTGCATTTGGTGCAATTTTCAGTGGCTTTCTAACCACCAACCTGCATCCCTTTGGGACAGGGAGGGAACTGGAGGAACCTCCTGTGATCACAGGGGAATGTACAAACTTATCACAAGTCAGAATTAAATCTGGGTCACTGATAGCAAGTCTATCAGCTGCACTGCTCTGTTACCTTCCTTGAAAGACAGTGCTCCAGCAATGGATCACGCCCTCTCTGCTGCAGAGGTGCCTCAGCATATTGAGCATAGCGTTTGTTCCAGTCTTCCTAGATGACCCCACAACCTTGCCCTGGCTTGGAGGCTTGCATGCCTGAGTGACCCAGAGAGCTATGCTGGTTGGAGTCAGGGCTTTATACTTTAGCTTTTGGTAGGGTCACCTATGCCAAGAAGGTCAAAGGTTAGAAGCCAGTCTCAGAGTGGTCTACTGGTCCTCCAGCTTCTGGGGTTCAGCTCAGGGCTAACAACCCTGACTGGAAAACAAAATTGTTACAGACACAGCAATGGAGAACCCTTCTACATCTGAGTGTGATGGCATTCCCGAGTCACATGGGACTTGCATGGCTGACAGTAGTGAAAACTGAGAGGAAGCACTGAACACTGGCAGAGATGGTGCCCTAAACGCCAGTGGCATAACAGCCAGTAAGTAAGTTTGTTCCAGTGTCAGAGATATCAACTTATGAAATAGAAAGAGAACTGGAATTAATGTTTCAGATCCATGACCTTTCCACTGAAATTACACAAAAGTTAAATCTGAAAGTAAGTAGCCTTATTGCTCCCTAAGAAATAACACTGAATGAAACTAAGAGACGGGGAAAATGCAAAATGAATGGTTGAATGAAAATTATGACTTATTGGCTTTGTCAGAAGAAATCCATCAAGATCCACTTTTACAATTAATTTCGTCTGCACCATGTGCATCAATTTCACGTCGTTAGAGCTTAAATCATTCCTTAAATGCATTTTTATTCTGCTGTGTTCTGCTTCATTTTGGAGGAGAGGAAATTGCATTCATTGTATGTGGTAGGTTTCCACAATGTACATTTCACATAATTGATTTATACCTTCTGAAATTAGTGTAACAATTGAGTACTGGAGAGCTTCCTTTGCAGGTTACCTGTTATACAAGACTCTTCATTGATTCCATTGTATTTTTTGTTCTACTGTGAAAGCCTGCAAGAAAATGAATCTCAGGGTGGTATATGGTGTGTGGGGTGTCCAGGGAAGAGTATCACCTCTGGTAAAGGGGCTTGTTGCGACCAATCTTGGGCAGCTCATTCACCATTGGTCCCCACCAGACACTCAGCTCTCTCCAAGTAGCTGTATCCATAGGACAGAGGCCATACCCCGGCACACCGCTTCGACAGGCAGGCTAAACCAGGTGAGGGAGGCCAGCGGGGATACCCCAGAGAGATGGGGACGTGCCTGTCCAAGCATGCAAGATCAGCTCTGGCGGACTAGATGTATGAGATCTACAGTGGCCAGGAAGGCTGTGTCACATTTCGTGGAGAGCGAAGGTCATGATGAATAAAGAATTCATTGTCATCCGCTGAAGCTAAGGAAGACCCCTGTAGTGATGACCACTCGTACCATTGGGCAAGTTGTAAAATTAGTCAGTTCCATCATGAGTACTAGCCTCTGTAGTATCAAAAACATCTTCAAGGAATGGTGCCTAAGGAAGGTGGCTTCCATCATTAAAGATCCCCACCACCAGGAAATGCCCTCTTCTCATTGTTACCATTGGGAAGGAGGTACGGAAGCCTTAAGGCAGACACTCAGCGATTCAGGAACAGCTTCTTCCGCTCTGCCATCCGATTCCTAAATGGACATTGAACCCGTGAACACTACCTCATTACTTTTATTTTGCATACTTATTTTAACTTTACTATTTAATATATTATATATAATTACTGTAATTCAGTTTTCTTTCTTTCTATATATTTATCATGTATATCATTGTTCTTCTGCCGTAAAGTTAACAAGTTTCATGACGTGTTTGGTGCTATTAAGCCTTGATTCTGATCTTCTGAGATATTTTAAAGTTAAAAGTAAATTTATTATCAAAGTATGTCTAGAATTTCCATATAATGGATGGTTTTAAAAACATGTTCCCTTCATGAAGTCACATCTGTCAAGACTGAGTTAGAAAATCACAAACCCATTTGCCACAATGGATGGAATAATTGAACACTCTGCTAGCATATACACTTTAGGCTCACACTCAAAATGCCATTCATATTCAGATTATCAGCCCCAGTGAAGGGTGTTATGCCACTGATGTGTATAGTCTATTGAATTAGATTTGTCCATGGTCCATGCCCCTCTGTACATTTAGAGCAGTAAGTATGATATACATGACCAAACAGTTATAAAGTTATGAGTGGGATATGAAGATTCATTACTTCAATGTAGTTTCAAGTGCCTAGAGTAAATTCAAACCTCTGTAAAGTAGCTTTGGAAAATTTCCAACCAACCATTGGAGCATTATAAACAAAATTCACCATAGATAACACAACATATGTTGTTATGTTAAGCACCAAACTGATAAGTAAACTGAAAATTAATTACAGAATAATATTTCAACATAATATCTTTTGTTGAGTGATTTGCATATACATCAAAATGTTGGTAAAATCTCTTTGTTTTCATCATTCAATACCAGATTTTGCCAAAAACTGCATTAATTTTTGCACATTGAAGAATTAAACCATCATTTTCATAACAAAAGCAGTTCATTTTAACTTCCTGGCCTGTCGTACTATAAATAAAACCTACTAGTTCAACAGCCATCTACCAATCCCAGGATAACCAAATACTTTGCTTTGCTATTAGTGATTACAATAGAAACTAAACTTTGTTTTAGACCTGCAGGTTGTGGCCTTTAAAAAACCTTTTTCTTAATCTTCAATAGGACCACTAACATTACTCAGGCAGTGGTCGATCTCTGCTTTAGGGGAGAGCGTGTTGCCAAGGAAGAGAAAGTGGTTTGTACTTCCAAGAGCAAAATTGTCAACTGTTTTGGAGGGCTAGATAAATGGGTGGTTTTGAAGTGGCTGATTGATAGATAGATAGATAGATAGATAGATAGATAGATAGATAGATAGATAGATAGATAGATAGATAGATACTTCATTGATCCCAAAGAAAATTACAGTGTCACAGTAGCATTACAAATGTACAGATATACAATTATTAAAAGAGAAGTAAGAAAGAATAAAATAGGACCTGAGACCTTTTTTTATATTCAAGACTGGACACAGGGCCCTATTATATGCCTTGGCAAAAGTATTCAGGATATATTGGAGGTCTTCTTCAGAGCCTACTGTGATGGCATTTTGCTCTGAATACTGAAGCTCCAAGATAGTGATGGTGCTGACATTGTACTTGGCCTTGACCGATTGAGGTTGAAAAGCCTGCTGTCCATCCTATACATGTTTGAGATTCCTGTGGCAGGTTTTGGCCATTGAAGTGACGTCTAACAGTAATAAAAATGGTAAGTAGGGAGGGGACAATGAGAGAGCCCTGTTTGACTGGTGTCTTAACAGTGAAGTGTTCTGATTCTACGTCACTATCTGATGAGGACTGTGATTACTACTACAGTAGAAACCCATGAATTAGGGTCCAGCCTTTTTGCTTACATATAAGTTTCACTGAAAATCCTTAAGGTCTCATTGGAAGTCTTAGTAAATATAATGGAGGGCTTGTTTTTTTTGTAAAGTTCTGCAGATGGTGAATTTAGGAGCAAGTGAAGTTTGGATGATGTGCCAAGTGCTAAAAATGCCAGAAATCTTTCAGCATTTGCACATTTACATTTAACCTGAGGGGACCTCACTGCAAGTGGGAAACATCCCTGGGTAAGTCGTCTCGTCAAGATCAAATCTTGTAATCACACATTAGTAGCGATAGTAACAGGAATTCATGAACGCAGCAGGAAACTCTGTGTTTGTTAAGCTTCCTGGAACATGCCACTGAAAACAAGGTGACAAGAGAAAGGTATTGAATCTAGAATGAGGAGTTGATAGGTAAATTTCTAAATAAATACAGCAATCTCACTCTGACTTTCTAGATAATATGAGAGAGTTTCTTCACAAGAGGTGAAGAGGTTGAGAGGTTGAGAGGTTGCTTAGCGTCAGAGTCATAGAATACTACAGCACACAAACAGGCCTTTCAGCCCATCTAGACTATGCCAAACTATTATTCTGTCTAGACCCATCAACCTGCACCTAGAAAAAAGTGCTCCATACGCCTCCCTTCCATGTAACTATCCAATTTTCTCTTAAATATTGAAATCAAACCCACGTCAACCACTTCTGCAGGAAGCTCATTTCACACTCTCCCTATTCCCCTTCATGTTGCCCTTAAACATGCCATCCTTAACACATGTCCTTTAATACTAGTCTCACCCAACCTCATTTCAAAAAGCCTACTTGTGTTTATCCTATCTATATACCCTCATAGTTTTGAATACCTCTATCAAATCTCCCCTCAATCTCCATTGCTCCAGGGAATAAAGTCCTAACCTATTCAGCCTTTATTCTTTAGTGCTTGTAAAACAATTGGAGCTGAATTTTTATCCATTGGAAAACTCGGAAGCTTTGTGGTTCAGGTGGAAATCTTTGAACCATGGGTACATCTGCTATTCTTTCTGGCCAGGTTAGCATGGGTGCAGCATTTGCTGCAATTCTTTGGCAGCCATGACCAACATCAGCAAGAGACTCAGTAACATCATCCAACTCTTGCCCAAAGTCCCTCTGCTTGCATGGGAGAGATGCAGCCCATTAAAGACCCCACTCAGGAAACAAGCTGGACAGACAGATACGCTCTCTTAAAGTGAATGAAAAGCAGCATCTTTAGAGTGCTGCTTACATTTACCTCCCTAACTACACCCCTCATAGTTCTGCCCCTTGAAGTAACCTGATGACCTTGGTTTGTTAATGGAAGTCAACTTCATCACTGCCCATAATAACTTCACTTCAGGACAATGCCAGAACTCACTGAAGTGGTTTACAGGATTTTTCAATTGGTTTCATGGCGATGTATAAGACAGATGGCTTGTTTTCCAAGGCAGCCAATTATGTCAATCTTGCCATTGGCATGGATAGCCAGGATGAGTGGGTACTGCATTCAGCCCTGCTGCTTTGGCACAGAGTTATCAATTTCACGCACGTAGAAAGGTAATCCACAGGATGACTCAGAGAGCTCATAAATTGCAAAGGCTTCCTTTCCAGATGTGTATGACTGGCATGCAACCATAAAAAGACTGATGTCTGTGTTTGAAAGATTCCTATGGACTACCCCATGCTTTTATTTTGCACAATGCACACTAAATGCTGAAGGAACTCAGCAAGTCAGGCGGCATCTATAGAAGGGAATAAGCAGGCGACATTTCAGGCTGAAATCCTTGGATTATAACAAGTCACCCTGGCATTTATCCACTTACTCTCTCCATGGCTGAGCACTTGTGAATTGGCGTGCCTGTGATTTTCTGTATACCGACATGATTTCAATTAGAGGCTCAAAACCTACACGTTTTTGTCGTGACACATTGCCAGTAACTACCACTTTAAGAGACAAATGCATGGTTTCAGTAAGTTTCAACTGATGCCGGACACTTGCTAAGCTGGTGGCAGGAATCTGATAGCGTAGTTGCCTCTGCCTAATTGCTCTAATCACCAGGGTGAGTTGGTGACATCACACAGAGGGTGAAACGGGCACAGGTTAATTACTCGTCCTGATCCCAGTGGATGGATTCCAGCATGATACTGTGCTGTAGGCATCACTGAACCCAGTGTGAGTGAACCGCTGCTTCACCTGTATAGACGGTTTGGTCCCTGTGCGCTGGAAAGGCAAGAGATGAGTGAGCAGGATTTGCAGCTCCTGCAGTCACATGGGGCAGGACCATATGAGAGGGAGTGATAAACAGGGACACAAGAGACCATCAGGGAGTTGTAAAAGGAATAGTCCTTTAAAAATGCTGGGAAGCATGGATTTGATGGTGAAATCTTGTTGAAGCTGGTGGAAATTGTGAAGGATGATCTGTTGAATACAAAGACTGGCACAGTGGAAGATGAGGACCAGGACTTTTCTGAACAGGAGGAGAGAGAGCGAGAAGAAGTGTGGGAAATCAACGGAATGTGGCCAAGAACAGGGTTCTCACTTTCCACCCTATTTTCTGCTTTTATTTCATATTTCCAGCATCTACAAGTTTCTTTTATTTTCATTTCCCAGGAATTTTATGCTAAAGAATTATGATTGACTCATACAAAAATTTCAATATCAAAGCTATCTTTGTCTTGTCTTTCATGCTCCCTTCTCACACAAGAAGATCTTTATTGGAATGAAACTAATAGATTTTGAATGAAACTCATGGGGTTAAATGGAATTGATGAGGTAGGGGTTGAATCTGGATGGTTAGACAGAAGGATATGTCTGGACATAAAGAGTTGGGTGCATCTGTAAGATAAATGGATGTAATGATGTGTTGGACTTGAGAGGGCAGTGAAGGCTTGGGAGGCAGAACCACACCAGAATGTGGATGACTGTGCCAGAGAGCTCACTGCCAATGCTCCTGAATAATGTGACAACATCTTAGTGGTCTAATAAGCTGCTTTCATCCTCTTCCAAAGGAAAATATGATGCTCAGTCTCAAGAAGTACTTTCAGTAACGTCAAAGACAGCAGGCCACATTGACTTCTACCTCCTATATGCAGCCAAATTTCTTTAAAGTTCATGTTTTGAAACAGTATGTTGTGTTATAAGTGCCAACAGCATGCTTGCTCAGCCTACATGACTGGAAAATTCAGAGATATAGAGCCAAAGTGGTGCCTGATTTAATCAGAGTCAGAATCAGGTCTATTATCACAGTCACATCATGCAATTTATTGTTTTCTGGCAAAAGCAAAGTGCAATACATAAAATATAAGTACTATGAATTACAATTAAAAATATATATAAAATATGTAGTGCAAAAACTGCAAAAATAGTGGGCTAGGGTTCATGGGTTCATTGTCTATTCAGAAATCTGATGGTCTAGGGGAAAGAGCTATTTCTAAAATGCTGAGTGTGTGTCTTCAGGCTCAAGTACTTGCCCTCTGATGGTAGTAATCAAAGAAAGGTACATCCTGGGTGGTGGGGGTCCATAATAATGGATGCTGGCTTTTTGAGGTATCGCCTTTTGAAAATGTTGTCAATGGAGGGGAGGCTAGTGCCCATGATGGAACTTGCTAAGCTTACAGCCCTCTGCAGCTTTTTCACACCAGATGGCAATGCAACCAGATAAAATGCTCTCCTTGGTACTTATAAAAGTGGCTTTAATAAATTCTGGTCTGTAAGCCACAACAGACCACCAGCCATCTCAGCCTACAATCCAATTCCAGAATCTTGGGAAGATAAAATGACTCCCAATGGAGTCATGTTGATTAAAACTCTAGTTTAAGCCTGTGCAGAAGAATATCATACACCATATAATTGAAAGTGATATAAAAAAAAGTGTAAAGTACTTACAACAACACACACAAAATGCTGGTAGAACACAGCAGGCTAGGCAGCATCTATAGGGATAAGTACTTAGTTATGATTCGTTGACCACTAACACTGGACAAAAAAGATTTTGCTTCCTGAATACTTTTGGGTGTATCTTAATGGATTTTGGGCCTCTGATCGTGAAAATCACCATGAAATTTTCCTATCATATTTATATATTTATATATCATATTTATATATTTTTAAAATCACCGATATTTGTTATTTCAATCCATAATTCAAGTCACAAAATTGATGCCAAGATTAAAGAAGGTACTCTGTTGGTCCACAAATCAAACAGGTTATCAATGACAGGAGATTTGACAAACTTCCTGTGGAATCGGAGAAAATCACATGGAAGGCATTCAAGGCTGTTGTGGAAAATTTTCTCGCAACCACAGAGCATCAAGCTACATGCAGCTGGTTAAAAACATGCTTGAAGCATACAAAACCGTGAAGTGCAACATGTCACAGAAGATTCATTTTCTGTACTCCCGTGTATTTCTTCCCTGCAAATCTTGTCACTGTCAGTGACGAGCGTAGTGAAAGATTTCATCAGGACATGGTAGGCATAGAGAAACTGCATCAAGGCAACTGGAATCCATCAATGCTGGCTGATTATTGTTGAATACTTAACCTAGAAGCCTCAGACACTGAGTACAAATGGAAATCATCAACAAAAGATTTTTAACTTAGTTAAACTATTGCAAAGCATCAGCAGTGTTATGCAATTGAATGCATTATATTCAATAAATTTAATTTCTTGTTTCTACATGATACAAGTTGTCTGAAATTATATTTGTGTTGAAATTCAAGCTGTTTATCAAAAACAAAAAAATACTGAGGAAGCAACACTTACGAAAAAAAAATTTTGTCCAGTGTGATGGATTGATTATTTTATTGATAGATTGTCCAATGTCTTTGACCTGAACCATAAACTCTCTTACCCTTTTCAGATGCTGTCTGTGTTTACAGTATTTCCAAGATCTGCAGCTCTTCAATTTTTAACAGTTATAGGATTAATAGAATAACAGTGATTTGGATATTAATCAGTTCTATCATTATTCAGCACCAAGGTCAGTTTTGGAACTGCAGCTGTCACTCTCAATTAGACTTAAGTCATCTGGATGTTTCGGTGTACCTAACACCGAAGTGCCGTGAAATAACAAAAATAATGAGGTCAATGATATATTTTCTGCACAGTTAATCATTATAAAAGTTATCATGTAGCTGCTGAGAAAATTAATAAGCAAACAATCCAAGAACAAATTACAGCAGCTTGGAAATTCAATCATGTAGCTCATTTATTATGTACTACATACAGTGGCAGTCTGTGATTAAAAAAATTGGTGGGGCACAAAACACTTGCAAGTGAATCCACTCCACACTCATCAATAGTTCTCTGTCACTAAGGCAGCCTCCACAAATCCACTTTCTTTCACAATCTTTCATAAATATATCGATCCATTACTTTCTTACAGCTCATAGCTCTTGTGTAGCTTTCCTGCTTGCCTTTCCTAGTCGTGACATACAGTAAAGAGCTAAATTGAATATATCCTTCCAGTCGCTCCTTTTCACATTATAAGCCAATAATTTGGATGACAGAAAGAAGTAGCAGATTGAATTGAATTGAATTGACTTTATTTCTTACATCCTTCACATACACGAGGAGTAAAAATTTTCACGATATGCCTCCGTCTAAACGTGCAATGTGTAATCATAGTATCTATAATAATTTATAATAAATAGAACAGTCAATGTAACATAAAAATACACACAAATCAGCATGAGTTAATCAGTCTGATGGTCTGGTGGAAGAAGCTGTCCTGGAGCCTGATGGTCCTGGCTTTTATGCTGTGGTACCATTTCCTGGATGGTAGCATCTGGAACAGATTGTGGTTGGGGTGACTCAGGTCCTCAATGATCCTTCAGGCCCTTTTTTCACACCTGTTCTTGTAAATGTCCTGAATCATGGGAAGTTCAAACTACAGATGCGCTGGCTGTCCGCACCACTCTCTGCTGTGATTAAGGGAGGTACAGTTCCCATACCAGGTAGTGTTACAGCCTGTCAGGATGCTCTCAATTGTGCCCCTGCAGAAAGTTCTGAGGATTTGAGGGCCCATACCAAACTTCCTCAACTGTCTGAGGTGAAGGAGGCACTGTTGTGCCTTTTTCACCACACAGTTGGTGTGCATAGACCACATGAGGCCCTCAATAACGTGGATGCCCTCTCAAACCCAAATCCATTGATGTCAATAGGGGTTAGCCCATTTCCATTCCTCCTGTAATCCACAACCAGCTCTTTTGTTTTCATGACATTGAGAGAAAAGTTGTTTCCTTGACACCACTGTGTCAGAGAGATGACTTCTTCCCTGTAGGCCACCTTGTTATTGTTTGAGATAAGGCCAATCAATGTAGTGTTGTCAGCAAATTTAATTAGCAGATTAGAGCTGTGGGTGTTGACACAGTCATGGGTATACAGGGAATTAAGGAGGGGACCTAGTACACTGAAATATAATGTAAGAAATTGGATGGTCAAGCACTTTGGTATAAGAATTATAACCACAGAATATTTTCTAAATGGGGAGAAAATTTAATGATTGGAGGTGCAAAGGCAACTGGAGGCATGGTATAGAATTTCCTAGAGGTTAACTTGCTGGTTGAGTTGATGGTAGGTCAGGAAGGCAAATGGGATATTAGTATTTACTTCTAGAGGACTAGAATATAAAGGCAAGGATGTAATGACGAGGCTTTATAAAGTATTGGTCAGACCACATATGGATTACTGTTAATAAGAGGGAATCTATATTTACCAGCAAGTATCTTTATTGTCTAACCTAACAATACGTGAATTAATACACTAAGTACCTATGTTCACACCCATTAGGTATCCCTGACTCTCCTAGATGTTGGTCAGAAAGAACTACAGTCTACAAATTAGTGAATTCTAATGAATCAAGGACAGTGGAAACAGACAGACCAATTGTCTTTGTTCTTGCCATGAGGTTGAAGGAATGGAGGCTGCCATTTTGTGAAGCTGCTTTGCATCCTCCATTTTGTGAATTGGCTTTGCTTGGCTGAATCAGTGTTTTAAAGTAGAGGCAATGATACTCCAGGTAATCTACTGGACTAGAGATCATTTCCAATAGGAAGTTAGTTGTGCAGTGTTCTTTGGTATAGTATATCCTGCGGGCTTGTGAATGGTAGGTCTGTGTCTGCACTGAGTGAATTGAGTCGGTTACTGATTTGGTAGCAGATTTGGAACAAAGAGCCATAAATTACCAGTTGACTCTTGCAGAAGAAGGCAATAACTGGGTGCTGGCTTTGTCCAGACCCAATAGGTAATATAGGTCAGTCAGATCACCTACAGCCAACAAGACTGAAATATGACATTTGAGCTGGTAGGGAGAGAATATAAAGACAGAGACTTTGAATGCAAAGTAGAGACAACTCCGGAGAACAGCCATCTTAGATATGCATGTGAGTGATCCTGCATCAGCCACATGGAGAGTGGATTGGAACTACAAGGAATGCTTGTCCAGCGTACTCTTTTGCCTGGGTATTACCTTTTATATTCTTTAACTATTCATGTGAGTCAGAGAAACCTAGTGGAAGTGCACACAGGTACTTACTGTATGAATTCACATGCTCGTTTGTTTAGACAATAATAGTACTTGATGGTAAATACAGGTTCTCTCTATGCCTCTTGGCTCATAGTTACCAAGAGTAATCCTTGCAAGTTTTTGGCCCTTTATCTAAGAAAAGGTGTGCTGACTTTGGAGACAAAATATACCACAGGACCACAAAGGAGATTCACAAGAATGATACAGGGAATGAAAGGATTAATTTATGAAAAGCGTTTGATGGCTCTGGGCCTGTATTTACTGGAGTTTAGAAGAATGGGGGGGGGGGGGAGGATCTCATTAAAACTTATCAAATATCAGCAGGCTTAGTTACAAAGGATATGGAGAGTATGTTTACTATAGTGGGGGAGTGAAGGACCAGAGAGCACAGTCTCAGCATAGAAGGCATCCATTTACAACAGAGACGAGGAGGAATTTCTTTAGCCAGAAGGCGGTGAATCTGTGGAATACATTGGGACAAATAGCTGGGGAAGCCAGGTCATTCAGTATATTTAAAGCGGAGGGTGATACATTCTTGATTAGTGAGGATGTTGAAGGTTTTGGGGAGAATTCTAATTACTAATTGCAAGTAGCCTAATTCTACTGCTTTATCTTATGGTATTAAATTGCAGGAGGATTATCGCAGGGGAGGCACCACCTGTAGAAAGTAAAATAGTTTCACGAGAATAACACTTCATTAGGATAAGAGTCCTGATGAATGCTTGATGACCTAAAAACATTAACTTTAATTTTCTCTCCACAGGTGCTGAGTATTCCCGGCACTTATTTCCTAATGCAAATTTTCGGCATTTGTGAGTATTCTTTTTGCTTTTCAGCTAGTGTTGGTAGCTAGTCTATTGAAATAGAGTAATCACATGTTGAATACAGTTAGGTCCTTCTGAACACATGGTCCATGTTAAGGCTTTGAATCCTGCACTCTGTGCATGGTGAATGCTGCTAATGTTGTGATGGTGTTTGGTTTGCTGATTGTAAAGTTCTAAACTCAAATGAAGACTTTAAACCCTATATCAGAATCAATATCAGGTTAAATATCACCAGTATGGTCATGAAATTTGATAACTTAGCAGCCAGCAGTTCAATACAATACATAATATTGAAGAGAAAAATAATTAAACGATCAATTGCAGTACACATATATTGAATAGATTAAAAGTCATGCAAAAAAAAACAAATAATATATATTTTTAAAAAGAGGTAGTATTCACGGGTTCAATGTCCATTTAGAAATCAGATGGCAGAGGGGAAGAAGCAGTTCCTGAATCACTGAGTGTGTGCCTTCAGGCTTCTTTATCTCCTATCTGAGAAAAGGGCATGCCCTGGGTACTGGAGGTCTTTAATAATGGATGCTCCCTTTCTGAGACATCGCTCCTTGAAGGTGTTCTGGGTACTATGTAGGCTAGTACCTAAGATGGAGCTGACTAAATTTACAACCCGCAGCAGCTTATTTTGGTCCTGTGCAGTCGCCTCTCCTCCCCAGACCAGACAGTGATGCAGCCTGTCAGAATGCTCTCCATGGTACAACTATAGAAGTTTGTTAACATACCAAATCTCTTCAAACTCTTAATGAAGTATAGTCACTGTCTTGCCTTCTTTATAACTGCATTGATATGTTAGGACCAGGCTAGGTTGTCAGAGATTTTGACACCCAGGAGCCTGAAACTACTCACTCTCTCCACTTCTGATCCCTCTAAGTGTTCCTGAGTTTTACCCTTCCTGAAGTCCACAATCAGCTCTTTCGTCTTATTGATGATGAGTGCAAGGTTTTTGCTGTGACACCACTCCACTAGTTGGCATATCTCACTCCTGTATGCCCTTTCATCTCCATCTGGGTTTCTATCCACAATGGTTGTATCATCAGCAAATTTATAGATGGTACTTGAGCTATGCCTAGCCACACAGTCATGAGTAGAGCAGTGGGCTAAGCACACAACACTGAGGCACACCAATGTTGAATGTCAGTGAGGACGAGATATGAAGAGACCTGAGAACCCACACTAAAGGGAGGTTATACGGGAATGACCTAATCTTCAAAGACTAAATTACTTCCTTGTTTATTCTCCACAGCATGTTTAGCTGCCAATACTCACTATTCTGAGTGGTGGGTTCCCCTCCCTAACAAGAAGATACTTGCAGCTGCTAAGTGATTTAAACAGAGTTCATTTATTTTCAGTGGTACACATTTAAATCCAAACATCACTTAAAAACCTCAGAGGATTTTTATCTTGACAAAGGCTTGCAAGTTACAAATCATTTCTAAAACACGAAAGATATCCAAAATAAAGTACAATTCTAATAAGCTAAAAATACATACTCACGAACTGGAGGTGACACTGTTGTCTTTCACAGAAATCAAAGGGAGAGGAATGAATTCTAGCTTACCCCGTGTTTCTGTCATTCTTCTTGATGTTCCTGGACCATTCCTAAGAAGCCTGAACTACTGTCAAAATGTATATTGTCTTTTTATCTTCTGCGTGACTTTCTACGCGTGGTTTTTTTCCCCCAGATACCTTTCAAGGTAACCAGTCTAAAACATTTGGAGACAGAAAACCTAGGTATCCAAGTTTAATGCTGTGAAGCTGACTCCTGGAATACACAATCTTCCAACGTAATAATAGATCTGCTATTGATTTACTAAGTGATAATATCCATCTTGTCTGCAAACCTCCTTGAACTAAACAACTTAGTCACTTTTGTCTAGTTTGAAACAAGCCAAATTAGATAACCCATTACTTTATGCTGCATCTCTTGAGCAATTTGCTCAGGTGCTATGAGCTAGCAGTCTGTTGTACAGACAGTGCTTGTTTGCAAAACTGTGTTTTTAACTTCAAACTGATTACTCCTTGCCAGTTACTTTAAGAACAGAAGATAGCTTCTTGTCATAAACAAGAACCAAAACAAAGAATATTTGTTGGAAGTTTAACTTATTGAAGAACAACACTTTAATCCCTAGAGGTGTCAGCTCCTATGTTTACAAAGTTGAACTTGGCAAAAAAAAAAAAGCAGAGGCCACCATTGGTCTAGGACAGTGAACATCCATCACAATACAAGAATGGACCTTCATCACATGATTAAGAGACTTCATGAGCCCAGCCAAGAAAACAGAAGGAAAGCTGCCAACTTCAGCATTGCTTAAATAGAAAAATTTTACCTGCATTGTCACTCAAAAAACATTTTCAGAAAACAAAATGCATCCTTCCCAATATGACAATAGAATGGACCTTTCAGCATTTTGGGAGTAAAAGTGGGCTGCCAACTTATTCCTTCCACTACAATGTTTGATGCAGCTGGGAAGTGAAATACCAACTGCCATGCTTGGCCCAGTTACCGCACATCAGATCGCCAGAGGCCAATTTCCTAGAACTACCAGTGGCACTGTGCTTTAGGAACTATCCATCACTGGTCAAATTATTTTGCATTTTATTGACATTACACTCACTCACGCTGCTGAAATTAAGTATAGCTAATATGTGGAAGCATGCAAATTGCCAAGATTTACACAATGTATATATAAACGTTTGTACATGAAAATTGCTTCCCAGAAATCCTGATTTAAACTGATATAGGTTCCTTCACAGATTTGCTTGTGCAGGTTTTTAATGCAAAAATTCCATCAATGTATCATAGATTTTCATTTGCTTTTGTGGACATCTACACTGAATGCCTTCCTATTCAGGCTATACTTTCAGCTTGTGCCCTGAAGGTGATTTTAAGGCCAAGCTCTTGACTAAGACATCATTTCTGCAATCAATGAAAACTTTAATATAGATTGACTGAAATCTAAGTTAAAACTCAGGAAGTCTTCTTACTCCTTACAGCACATATTCATGCAACACTCTTTCAAACCAACATGATAAAATAAGGCAGTTTGCAGTGCAAACAACTGCAGAAAATACTTTTGCTGTTTCACTAAAACAAAGAACATTAATATAAAATGGAAGGATAAGAAAAACAAGAATATACCTGCAATTAACAGAGCTACAGAACAAGGAAATTTTTTTTACCACGAATACGTAGTTGGAAGAATTAATTCCATCTAATAGGTTTAGGAGACATCTATAAATTCTATATTTTTCAATTTACATACAGGTTTCTATTTTTTTAAGCTTTTGTAGAGTCCCACTAAAAGGACCAAGAACAGATTTGGATGACCGGCGGCTTAATTTCAATCAGCTGTCTCAAAAAAACTCTTGCAAGACTGAAAGCAACCATTTGGACCATACTGGTTGTGTCGTCTCTCTGATGAATGTATCCAATTTGATCAGCTTTCCTGAGTAACACACACAAAATGCTGGAGAAATCAGCAGATCGGGCAACATCTATAGAGTGGAATTCAAAAGTCAATGCTTCAAGCTGAGACCCTTCAGAGCAAGAAGTTAGGGAGGGAGTGGAAGGAGTACAAGCTAGAAGGTGATATGTGAGGTGGGGAGTAGGTAAGTGGCTTCTTTTTTTCTCCATTCTCCATTTTGGCTGTCCTCTTACAACTTCTCCTCACCTGCTGATTACATCCCTTTGGTGCCACTCCTCCTTCCCTTTCTCTCATGGTCTACTCTCCTCTCCTATCAGATTACTTCTTATTTAGCCTTTACTTTTTCCATCTATCACCTCCTAATACTTCACTTTATTGCCTCTCCCACACACAGAATTGGGGCCTCGGTTCTGCACCAGTGAAAACTCCAAAAATAGTTGTTTATAATTTCTATCTAGATACATGAACACTGGACTTTGTCTTTTATTTGTGATATTTCCCTGAATTTTTGGTCCAAGCTCCCAAATTGTTCAAGAAGGCAAAACACCAACACCTTTTCAAACAGCTAGGGTAAAGCAGTCAAGGCTGGCCTTGACAGTAATGCACAAATTCCGAAATCTGGATTAAAATTTCCACACTGCTGCCTGCCACAAAGATATTGTGAGGCTGTGGGGCACTGTCAAAGAAATCCTGACTAGTCTCTGTACTGCTTCTTAGTGTCTGCTTTGCTGCGGAGACTTTTTCCACTCATGATGGCTGTGCTCATTAATAGCAGAGCTGTCTCGCCTTATTAGATTACTTGCTCAAAGGAACTCCCACCACTTGTCTATCTGACACCTATAAATGCATTCAATACTGCCCCGTTTTCTTCCCTAATTACTCCAAGATTGTATTTAATTTTCTCATACTGTCGTCACAAGAAAATCATTATCCTTTCCAAGTCTCCTTGGAGAACATATTTGGATTGCTTACCCCTGTACCTAGCTAGTGAAATATAAAATGCCCGAATTAATGTGCATAAATTAATCCAGGAGTTAAATTTATTACCCATGAAAATAGGCACAGGAGTCATTACGTGTGTTTAACCTGAGCTCACTGATTGCAATGCAAACAGTGTGCCAACTTTGTGCTGCCTGCTGATTACAGTGATTTCAGCAGCCAGCCAGCATTAATTGCTTTGTTCTTTGGCTGGTTGCATCAGTAGTTGGCTAATTTTGAGAACAGCTTATCTCACTTCAGGTTAGGTGGCACTGTGCAGAGCAAGGTTACAATCTTTCGAATGGAGGCAATTTGTGGCTAGGGCTATCATTCTGACCGGTGGAAAAAGGCCACAGAAAGCTCCAAGGCCCTTTGACAGTCTACCAGAGTTCTTTCTGAGAAGCAAAGAGAGAAGGATATCTGCAGGTTTCCAGGCACTCACTCAAAGGGCAGTAAGAGCACTGGTCAAGGAGCTTAATACCAGGAGTTGAAGTTCAAAGTAAATTTATTATCCAAGAATGTATATGTCACTCCTTAATACCCTGAGATTAACTTGTAGGTAACGCTCAAGAGCTTACAAGGCTAGTGAATTTAATTCTCATATCCTATCAAGAGATTTAAAGATTAAAGACTATCTTTATTTATCACATTGTACATTGAAACATGCAGTGAAAACTGTTGACTGTGTCACATAAAAATCAGCATGTATTGTACTGGGCAGCCAACAAGTGCTGTCACAGTTCTAGAGCCAACATAGTATGCCCAATGTTCATCAACGTTAACCCATACGTCTTTGGAATGTGTGGGAAAACTGGGGCAGCTGGAGGAAACCCACGCAGTGGTAGGGAGAACATACAAACTCCTCGCAGACAATGGTGGGAACTGAGCCCTGATCACTGATTGTTGGTGTTGTAATAATGTTATTCTACAGTGCTGTTACCCGTTCAAACATTGCTCAAGCACAAACATCCCGGCATTCCTCTTGCCAATAAACTACCAGTCTGGAAGAACACTGACCATTCCAGCCTGCCGTCTATCACTTAACACTATCCGAGGCTTCACATTTATTCTTGCAGTCTGTATATCATGTTGATCAAGCATGTCAGCCAAAATCAATAATTAATGCTAGATTTGCTAAAAACCATACCCCAAAAGATGAGCAAGACCAAAAGATACCAAAGTACACAGCTCAGCAATGACTGACTTGCCTTGCTTTCAGGACAAGATCACACATAACCAGACATAAAAGTGACTAACTATATTGTGTATCCTAAGAGCCTGCAGAGCAGACTGTGTTGAACAGAATTTGGATAAATATTGCTGAGCTTCAGTCAACATCACTGAAATTATTGAAAATGATGGTATCTTCATAACAACTAGCCCTGCTCAATCCCACTCTTCCTCAATCTACACCCTTGTCTGATTTAAAAGCGGCTGCCAGGGCACACATCTGCTCCTTATTGTTCTTTCTTACTTTACATTCTCTGCTTATTATTTGTCAATTTGCATTCCGAGATGATTGTTGACTAATGCAGCCAGACCTCTGGTCACTAGTACATGCAGACCTTTGCAACTTGTAAAAATACAGTGGCTAATTTGCGTGAGGATAATGATCTCTTTAAATGGCATTAGTGGGTTGAGCTGGGCTGGGATGCTTCCTGTTGTTGAATCCAAATTATGGAAGCTACTTGCATCAATGCTGAGCTCTAAAAAGGCAGTGTTTATAATCAGTCCAACACTACAAATTCTCTCTCTCTCCTCCTCCCACTCCTATACCAATCATCCTTCAGTCCTCTCATTTTTGTCCTCTTCTCCATTATCCTCTTCCCTTTCTGGTTCTGTTCATTTACTACCTACATATTTCATCCTTCAGCTCTCTACATCTTCCTATTTGGTTGGAGTACCATCAGCCTTTCATATCTCCCAATATTGGTTCCCATTATTATTTTCCAGCACTGATAACCTTTTTGTTCTTGTTCATCACCCATTTAACTCTCCCTTACCACTACAGCCACTCCTCTCCTCCAACACCTGACTCTGTCTGCTTTTTGTTTGGTTTGCCTCTAAACATGAGCCTTTGATGTTTAGGAACACTTCTGGTGACTCTGTAACTGTATCCACTACTTCCACGAAATTTCAGATGGAACCATCTATATTAGAGAATGTCTGCAGTACACAAACTGAAATTCTTACTCTTAGCAGACATCCGAAGAAAAACAGAAGAAAAACCCCAAAAAATGAATATCCGAAAAATGTTAGATTCCCTTCCACGTAGTATTGATCATTTGTTGCGGCTTGCATGTGGGAGGGGAGAAGGGGATGCTTTGGGGTTCTAATGTTTTTCTGTCATT
This sequence comes from Hemitrygon akajei, assembly GCF_048418815.1. Taxonomy (NCBI): domain Eukaryota; kingdom Metazoa; phylum Chordata; class Chondrichthyes; order Myliobatiformes; family Dasyatidae; genus Hemitrygon; species Hemitrygon akajei. The sequence goes on from NC_133129.1 coordinate 169,036,522, forward strand.
CATTCTTTGGGGTCTTTCTTCAGTTTCTTTGAGGAGCGAGAATTTTAGGTTGTACACTGTATGCGTTCTCTGATATTAAAAGGAACCATTAAAATTTCTTGGAAGTAGTGGATACAGTTACAAAGTGGCCAGAAGTGTTCCCAAAAACTTCCACTGCTTTTGTTCCCATGAATGGTCCAGAAAAATCCACTAGAATCCTCTGCCAGGGCAATGTAGACCATTTTGAAGGCTGAAGAGGCACTGCTCTTGGCATCTTCTGCACATGTTGGCATCTTGAACAGTGTGTGGCAAGCTGCTTGATCTGTTGATCTAGGCCAGGCCACCAGACAATGCACCACACCAATTCTTTCATTTTGACCATGCTCAATAATAGGCATGCAGGCTCTTGCAACACTTTTGCTCTCAGCTTGGATGGTACAAAAACTCTCAAATCCCACACAAGGCAATTTCCATCAAGGGCAAGTTCATTTCAGCGCTGATAAAAATGGGGGAACTGGAATTACTGCCGCACTTTCCAGCCATTTTGGGTGGCCATGTAGACCTGAGACAGTGTGGAGCCTTTTCTGGTTTCCCTTTGAATCATCACTGCCAATCTAGGGAATTTGCTTCTGGGGAATGTGTCAAGAGGAGTGCCCTCTTTTGGAAAATTTCCAGGTATAAACAGGACAATCAATCAGCATTTAGATGATTAGCTGTCCTCTTGAATTCAATCTTGTAATTGTGCCCTTCAAGGAATAGAACCCATCTCTGCATTCGTGCAGTTGCTACTAGCGGGACACCCTTCTGTGCATTGAAAATGGATAGTAGTGGTTGATGATCAGTAATGAGGGTAATCTCTCTCCCTTACAGGTACTGATTGAAACATTTTACATGCCAAACCAGACTCAAGGCCTCTCTGTCAATCTGTGCATAACTTTTCTCTGCAGCGGTAAGGGATCGTGATGCAAAGGCTATGGGACATCCACTTACAGCACTCATAACATCTGACATGAATGCACCTATACCATTAGGCAAAGTGTCACAGGTAAGCTGCACTGGATGATGTGGATCATAATGTGTGAGTACAGTGTCTGACATCACCATTTACTTTGCCTTTTGGAAATCCACCTCACACTACTTTGTCCATTGCCATTTCTTCTGATCTCTAGTAGTGAGTTCAAGAGGTGGAACCCAATAGCCAGGAACCTGTTATAGTAATTGAAAAATCCTAATAAGGACTGCAACTCAGGCATGTGCTTCAACCTTAGGACAACCATCACTGCTTGAATTTTCTCAGCACACTTGGTTAATTCTTGTGCGTCAATGGACTGACTACATTAAGTGATGCTTGGTTTAAAGAATTCACGCTTATCATATCGTGCTCTGAGCCTAATATCTTCTAATGTTTTTAACACCGTCTTGAGCTTTTGGAGATGTCCATTGTCACCCTTTCAGGTGACACTGATTTCATCCAGTACCTGGGCAGCCTTGCAGTAACTGGCTTTCTGCCAGAGTGCAGGTGCAGATGCAACTCCAAATATAAGCCTATTATGGTAACAATGCCCTTAGTGAGTGCTTATGGTGAAAAGTACTTTGGAGTCTTCTTCCATCTCCATCTGTAGGCAGGCCTTAGCCAAGTCCACTTTGCCGAAGTGTTTCCCTCTAGAAATGTTTGCAAAGGTATCCTCTATCCTGGACAGAGAGTATTGATCTACTTTCAGTGCTGCATTGATGTTGACCTTAACATCACCACAGATCCTGATAGACCTATTCTTCTTGGCTACTGTTCAATTTTGGAAAGAATTTCTTCTGCTTCCATTCATTCTAACTCACTGACTACTTTATTACAGGAACCAGATGTGCTTTGTAAAACTTGGGTGTGGCGTTTTCATTTAATACTGTTTTACCCTTTATATCTTTGAGTTTTCCAGTGTCATCCTTGAACAGTGCTATGGTACTGGATGATACCTTTCTTAATTCGCTTTCTGTTGACTCAATTACCAGGGATTTGGCATGCAAATTGTGGGTGTGGATCTCCAATCAAATTTCACTTGTTTCAACAATCATGGCTCCACAATGCTGATACTCCTCTTTTTTACACACACAAGGTAAATATAGCTTGTTAGTTGTTGTACTTGACTGTTAGGAATATCATTCCCAGAGGAGTTAGCTTTTCTCCAGTGTAAGTTCTTAGGTGGATATCTGCAGGCTTCAGTTTCAGTATCTTTGAAATGCCACTGAAACTCAGTTTCTGTAATAACTGAAACTATTGAGGCAGTGTCCAATTACATATTAATTAATTTGTTGTTCACTTCTGGTATAAGCCACATTGCTTGTCTCTTGTTACACAGCTACAGTCCTGTGTCACTTTCATTATCAGATTTTTCATCAAAACATGCAGATTAGTGCTCTATTTGAAACGGCAACTTGATTTTCTATCTTTTTTTCCTCTTCCCTGTGCAGTCCATTTACTATTGTCTGCCTAACAAGTTCTTTGTATGTGTCCTACTTTGTTGCATTTTCTGCAAGTTTCACCTTTGAACCTGCATTGGTATAGTGTATGTGAGTTCCTACTACAACATTATCACAGTTTGTTCAGCCAGGCAGGTTTCTATTTAGATGTTGCAATTTTGTTCACACTCAGTTTCATTCCTGACTGCGATTTAATTGCTCCTCTGGCTGCAGTTTCCATTGATATTGTGATTTCAACTGCTCTTTTAAATGTGAGCTGTGCTTCAGTTAGGAGCAATTTTTGTATTAAATGATCTCTCAATACATCATTAAGCTCAGCATTGAACTGACAATGCCCAAACAATCTGTTCAATGCAGACACATATGCTGAAATGGAGCCCCTTTGGTTTGATTCTGTTTATGAAACAAGCATTCAGCAATCAACAATGTTTTTTGTTCTAAATGTTCCTGTATTATGTTCACAATGTTATTAAAGCTCATTTCAGCTGGTTTGTTTGGAGCCGTTAAAATTCTAAGAAAATTATTTGTTTCTCCAGCAACTGCAGTCAGCAACACTGGCACTCATTTTTCATTGGCTGTTTCATTCGCTTCAAAATATTACTCAATTCATTCAGCATACATCATCCAGTTATCTGTTGCACAATTGAACACATCTATCTTTCTGATGTACCCAGTCATTTCTGCATTTGAAAAATTTCATATTATTACCACCCAGTGCTCATTGTTTATGGACATGTCAATTTCATCCATTTTCTGCCTTTTTTTAAACTCGAACATCTCTCTCCCCTTCTGAAGAAAAACATGCTATGCTTCAGCAGGTAGTCATTTCTGGTTCATTATAAAAGTTCATTGTTGTCACTGTGGTATTTTGTAGTTCTAGAAACTAATTGAATGAATAACACGTGACCTAGGATCACCTGTCTACTTAGTTTCTCTTTAGTGAGGTTCTCACATATGACATGGTGGCATAATAACCCATGCCATTCATGTACTTTTTATATGTAACCCATAATGAGTCCTGTAAACAACAAAGAATTCTTATCAAATAATATATTTACAATATTACTCAATTATTACTGAAATATTATATGTTGTGTCAATGTTGTGCATTGACTGGGAAAATCATTATGCCAATCTGGATACTTTTAGCAGAGATTCTGTGTGTTAATACCTCACAATGATTGGAATTCACCTCACAACTAATGCAGGGCTAAAATAGGATTAGTGTAAATGGATGTTTGATTGTTGTCACAGACTGACAAGCCTGTTTCCATGCAATATCTTGCTCTGCCTCTGCGAGAGATGAATCCAACTCTTCCCCATTCATGTCCTGCCTGGAGGCATTATAGATACTGCATCCATCAGTCAGAAATGAAGATTGTTGCAACAGTGAAGTAGATTTGATAATCCAATCTAAAAAAGAGGATATAGGAGTGTGTTTGCACTTGAGGTGCAGCTAACCTAACATTTGAAGCATTATTTATGAACTGTGTGGGAAAAAAACACAATTATCTGGAACTGCTCAAAGAACAGAAAGAATCTTCTTTTGAAGCAAAGGTTTACATTAAGCAGTCTAATTTAAGTAGGGACTTCCAATTCCATTAGTCCTGTCAGGAGATAGAAGAAAGAAATATGTTTCAAAAGGATGTCCTTGACTTAAATCTTCACTGGGCAGATCTTATCCTGTAGGAAACATGCCCACAATAACATCAATCATTTAATCTATTCATTTATAACATTGTAAGGAAAAAACCCAAATTTAAACTATCATATCATTAAGAAGCTGTTAGAAAGTAAATTTGTCAGATTAAAAATTCAATACATTCCCTCTACACTTTGAAGGCTTAACTCCACAATCAACTGGCCCTTCACACTCTCACAATCAGCAAAGTCTTATTGTCTTATTTGTAACACCATCACTCTGTGAATGCAAGGCTGCTGAATTGCTGTGTGAAATTGATATTTTTCTCAGGTTAACTTTTCCTATTGTTCTGGCTTCTAGAGACACAGTTCATTTTGTATGAACATCGCTTCCTGTATGTAAACTGCTTTTTATAGCATTTCCTGCGTGGGTTAATCTGGATTTTGTTTTGAAGCACATGGTGGGAAGACATTAATTACCATCCACTCTTTATTTGCGCTTGAAACAACAGTATCTTTTTTTTGTCCTTTTTTTGTATTTAGTAAATGTTTAAAACATTCTCTTTCAATATTTTTATTAATGTATACAAGAATATGTAACAAATACAGAATATATATATTAAAAAATACTAACAGAATACAGATAATAGAAAAATTGAACTGTATAGGACTGAGTAACATACATATATATAGTACTCCGGTAATGATTACTAATACTGCAAATTTATAAAGAGTATACATTAGGAATTTTATATATATATAAAAAAATCTAGCCCCTACCAAGAAAGCCAATGGGTAAGAACAAGGAAAAAAATTTTTTTTTAAAGTGTCGCTAAATTGTTAACAAAGAATAACATGGTTAATAACATCTACGTAGAAAAAAAGCTTTCACAAGTTAGAGTAGTAGTTCATAAAAGGACCGCATGTCGTATAAAAGTACTGTACAGAATTAGAAATAGAACACCGAATCTTCTCCAAACTAAGATGAGTCATAATGTCTTCTAACCACTGCATATGAGTAGGAGAGACTGCTTCTTTCCATTTAAGCAAACTCCGTCTTCTCGCCATAAGTGAGACAAAAGCTAGAACATACAAGTCTGAGGGAGTTCAAGTTATATCTTGAGATCTGAGAATACCAAAGAGAGCAGTAAGAGGATTAGGTTCAAAGTTAGTGTTAAAAAGTTGAGAAAAAGTAGAAAATATATCTTTCCAAAATTTTTCTAAGCTGGGACATAACCAAAACATATGAATTAATGAAGCATTGGCTGAATTACGTTTGTCACAAGTTGGAGAAATATCAGAATAAAAACGGGATAATTTCTCTTTAGACAAATAGTCTCTATGTACCACTTTAAATTGTACCAAAGAATAGCGAGCGCAAAAAGATGATTTATTCACTAATTTCAAAATGGCATTCCAATCTTCATCAGAGATTTGCATATTCAGATCATGCTCCCAAGCTTGCCTAATATTATGTAAAGAAAGATGCTTAAACATAAGCAGTTTATTATATATATTAGTGATTGATCCATCAAAAAAAGGTTTCAAATTTAAAATACCATCTAAGAGATTCTTATCTGAACTTGAAGGAAAGGTAGCCAATTGAGAATGTAGAAAATCTCTAATTTGAAGGTAACCATAAAAAGGAGTTTGGGGTAAACCAAATCTGATAGACAGTTGCTCAAATGACGCTAAGTTCCCATCAACAAATAAATCCAAAAATTGTCGAATACCCAATCTATTCCATTCTGTAAAATCTTTATCATTAGTAGAGGGTAGAAAAAAATAATTACAAAGAATGGGACTAGAAAGGGAAAAATGAGACAAACCAAAAAACTTCCTAAATTATGACCAGATTCTCAAAGTATGTTTAAGAACTGGGTTATCAGTAATTTTACTGAAGGGTAAAGGAAGAGAAAATCCAAGAAGAGAAATAATTGAGGCATTTTTAACCGATTGAGCTTTTAGTAAAGTCCATGGTGGACAGTCATCCCTCTTGATATAATATGACCAGAATGTGATATTCCTTATATTAGTTGCCCAGTAATACAATCTGAAATTAGGTAAAACCATCTTTATTTTTCCTTTGAAGAAAGACTTTGTTCAGCTGGGGTTGTTTATTATTCCATATGTAAGAAGAGAGAATTGAGTCCAAAGAGTTGAAAAAACTCTTCGGAATAAAAATAGGCAATGCTTGGAAAAGATATAAGAATTTAGGTAACACATTCATTTTAATAGAATTAATACGGCCTAACAAGGATAAAGAAAGAGGAGACCATTTACTAAATAGCCTTTTAAAGTAACTCAGTAGTGGAATAAAATTAGCTTTATACAAAAGTTTACAATTTTTAGTAATAGTTATTCCAAGATAAGTAAACTGATTAGTCATAATTTTAAATGGAAGATTGTTGTTTATTGGTATCAGGTTATTTAAAGGAAATAATTCGCTTTTATATAAATTCAACTTATAACCTGAGAATTGACTAAATTGAGATAATAAAGTCAGAGTGGAAGCTAAGGAGTCATTCACATTGGAAATAAAAAGTGAAATATTTTGTCTGCATATAAAGAAATTTTATGAATAGTATTACATTGGGTGAAACCTCTAATATCCTTGGAATTACGGAGTGCTATGGCTAGAGGTTCTAGAGCCAAAGCAAACAACAGACTAAGGGGACAGCCTTGTCTAGTACCTCAATATAGGTTAAATGGTTTAGAGATTTGAGAATTAGTAAGAACCTGAGCTGTAGGTGAGAGATATAATAGTTTAACCCAATGAATAAAATTAGGTCCAAATTTAAATTTTTCTGAATTCTTGAATAGATAATTCCATTCCACTCTATCGAAGGCTTTCTCTGCGTCTAAAGATAATATACATTCTGAAACCTTGTTAGAGGGGAATACATCACATTTAATAAACACCGAATGTTAAAATATGAATAGCGGTTTTTAATAAATCCAGCCTGAAACTCTCGTATAATGAACGGTAAAATAGTTTCAAGCCTGCGGGCTAAAATTTTAGGCAGAATTTTAGTATCTACATTAAGTAAGGAGATTAGTCTATAGGAGGAACATTCAGCAGGATTTTTATCTTTCTTCAAAATAAGCGAAATAATTGCTTGATAAAAGGATTGCAGAAGTTTACCTACTTCAAAAGATTCAGAAAAAACAGCAGATAATTGAGGTATAAGTAGTTTAGAAAAGGTTTTATAAAATTCACAAGGAAAACCGTCTGGTCCTGGAGTTTTACCAGAGTGAAGAGCCGCAATAGCTTCGGCAATTTCGGCACATGAAATCAGTTGATCAAGTTGGGACAAGGTAGGATCAGAGAGCACTGGAATATCAATTTTACTAAAGAAGCTGTGCATTTCTGTGTCAACCGAAAAGGAATCAGAACTATAAAGCCTTGAATAAAATTCTCTAAAAGTATCATTAATTTCAGAGAGATCCGAAGTCTTGAAGCCATCAATCTTAACAATCTCTGTAATTTGTCTGCTAACTATTGAAGACTTTAATTGATTGGCTAACAGTTTACCTGATCTGTCCCCATGTATATAAAATTGACCTTTATTTACTTAGCAGGATTTTTTCAACTGGATATGTCAAAAGAGAAAGGAATACTCGTTCTTCTCGCATGTCCATCATACTAGATGGACATCTAGATGGACTAGATGGTAGCATGTCCATCATACTATTGATTACTTTTTTATTGATAGACCCATGATGTCTTCAGTTAAATCCTGTGAATATAAAGAGATCGCATTGTCTGATCATGCTCCTGTTTTCTTGTGTTAGCTTTACCTGTTAGATCTACAATGAATAGAACCTGGCACTTTAACCCAACCTTATTATCAGATAAAGATTTTTTAGACTTTTTGGAGAAGCAAATTAATTATTTTTTTCAGGAGAATATCCAGGAAGAGACTTCTATCTTGATTGTTTGGGAGGCCTTCAAAGCTTATACTCGAGGACAAATTATCTCTTATTCCTCTAGTGTTAAGAAAAAAGCCGATGGAGAAAGAGATGCTTTAGCATGGAAACTGAAAGCTTTGGATTTAAAAAATGCTACCTCCCATGACCCGCATATATATAGAGAGAACGTGTTGAAACTAAGCAGTATCTTTTTACATGTCAGATCTCAGTAAAAGCTTCTGGCTTATGTGATTTTTGAAAAGGTGATTCACTCACTACATAGCTTTGTACAGCTGCACTGTGAGGGCAGTAGAGTGAAAAGATAAATCACCTTCAAAGGCAATGCCTGTGGACTAGAGGTGTTTCTGAATGCTGAACGTGAAAATGTCAGCCTCTGACTTGAGCAACATCGGTTGCTAAGGCCTGGAAGAGAGGTTGCTCTTATTTTCTTAGTTATGAACACTCAATGAAACTGCATTAACCTCCAAGTTTTATGCCTTATTCTTTACTTCTGAATCAAAGCTACTTCAGATCCAACAAGACCCACTTCAACTTGAACACCTAACGAGAGCTGTCACTACAAAGCAATGCAAAAGAAGGGATTCTGCGAATAATGGCATCATGTAAATGAGCGATTAAAGTTTGGCTCTTTTTTTGTTTGATCATATGGATGCAATGAATACAAAATTGCTTTATTCTGTCTGTATTAACTTTTTAGGGCCTAAGATTCACAGGCAAGGGTGTGACCGTAACTGCTATAGTGCCAAAAGATAAAAGAGCAGAATTAAGCATTCAGACCATCCAGTCTGTTCCGTCAGTTACAATCATGCCTGTTTTCATTTCAAGCCCATTCTCTCCCTTATATCATTGTGGTAAGATGCCTTACTGAAATGATATTACCTTGGTGAAACTATTCCCAAAATGCTGTAGGCAAAAGACTCAAGCTGATTGACAGTAAAGGGATGGGAAGCAAAATCCCAGTCAAGGATTGGTGTGAGACATGAAGGTGAGCCAAGTAGTAGTGTCTTACCAGAATCTTCAATACCCAGAGACTGGACTGACACCAATTGACTGCCCTCTACTGTGCCTATTGTCTTGTTTATTATTTATTGTAATGCCTGCACTGCCTTGTGCACTTTATGCAGTGCTGGGTAGGTCTGTAGTCTAGTGTAGAATTTTTCAGTGTTGTTTTCACATAATTCAGTGTAGTTTTTGTACTGTTTCATGTAGCACCATGGTCCTGAAAAATGTTGTCTCATTTTTACTGTGTACTGTACCAGCAGCTATGGTTGAAATGACAATAAAAAGTGACTTGACTTGTCTTTTCTGATGGCAGAGGTTGAAATTTAATAAGGTTGTTTCATAAGTGATTAATCACGGCTCATATAGTAGATGCAAATTTAGTGTAACAATGGTGCAGGAAATCAATGCTTGGCTGCTTGATGGAATTATCAGTTGTTTTGGGTAGTGTCAAATTTCTGTATTGTTACCCATCCAGGAGTATTATGTTCCCAATTTGTACATTGTTAATTGAAAGGATTAAGTGTGAGGAGATGAGTCACTAGGCAAAGGATGTCTGCACTTCTCGTCAATACTTATGTTGATGGCTTTAATCATTTTCTGGTTTCTGGTGACCGCAGATTGCTGGTGGTGGTGGAAATGGTAATGGTAACGACATGGAAAGTCGATTAAAAAAGCTACAGCACAGTACAGGCCCTTCACCCCACAATGCTGTGCCGAACATGTACTTACTTCAGAAATTACCTAGGGTTATCCATAGTGAAAAAAAAACTTACCCCTAACATCCCCTCTGTACCTACTTCCAAGCACCTTAAAACTGTGCCCTCTCGTGCTAGCCATCTAAGCCCTGGGAAAAAGCCTCTGACTGTCCACACGATCAATGCCTCTCATCATCTTATACACCTCTATCAGGTCACCTCTCATCCTCCGTCGCTCCAAGAAGAAAAGGCCAAGTTCACTCAATCTATTCTCATAAGGCATGCTCCCCAATCCAGGCAACATCGTTGTAAATCTCCTCTGCACCCTTTCTATGGTTTCCACATTCTTCCTGTAGTGAGGCGACCAGAACTGAGCACAGTACTCCAAGTGACGTCTGACCAGGGTCCTATATAGCTGTAACATTACCTCTCGGCTCTTAAAGTCAATCCCATGATTGATGAAGGCCAATGCACCATATGCCTTCTTAACCAGAGTCAACCTGCACAGCAGCTTTGAGTGTCCTGTGGACTCGAACCCCAAGATCCCTCTGATCCTCCACACTGCCAAGAGTCTTACCATTAATACTATATTCTGCCATCATATTTGACGTACCAAAATGAACTACCTCACACTTATCTGAGTTGAACTCCATCTTCCACTTCTCAGCCCAGTTTTGCATTCTATCAATGTCCCGCTGTAACCTCTGACATCTCTCCACACTATCCACAACACCCCAACCTTTGTGTCATCAGCAAATTTACTAACCCATCACTCCACTTCCTCATCCAGGTCATTTATAAAAATCATGAAGAGAAGAGGACCCAGAACAGATCATGGAGGCATACCACTGGTCACCAATCTCCATGTAGAATATGACCTGTCTACAACCACTGTTTTCTTCTGTGGGCAAGCCAATTCTGGATCCATAAAGCAAGGTCCCCTTGGATCCCATCCCTCCTTACTTTCTCAATAAGCCTTGCATGGTGTACCTTATCAAATGCCTTGCTGAAATCCATATACACTACATCTACTGCTCTACCTTCATCTATGTGTTTAGTCACATCCTCAAAAAACACAATCAGGCTCGTAAGGCATGACCTGCCTTAGACAAAGCCATGCTGAATATTCCTAATCATATCCTGCCTCTCATGATCTTCTCCATCAAGGCACATGACAAGGTAGGCCAAAGCCAGCATAGTTTCCTAAAATGAAAATCCTGCCTGACAAATCTACTGCAATTCTTTGAGGAAATTACAAGCAGGGTAGACAAAGGAGATGTAGTAGATATTGTGTACTTGGGCTTTCAGAAGGCCTTTGACAAGGTGCCGCACATGAGGCTGCTTAGCAAGATGAGAGCCATGGAATTACAGGGAAGTTACTAGCATAGGTGGAGCATTGGCTAGTTGGCAGAGAACAGAGAGTGGGAATAAAAGGATCCTATTCTGGCTGGCTGTTGGTTACCAATGAAGTTCCACAGGGGTCGGTGTTGGGACCGCTGCTTATTACGATGTATGTCAGTGGATTTGTGGCTAAGTTTGCCAATGATACAAAGATAGATGGAGTCGCAGGCAGTGTTGAGGAAACAGAGAGCCTACAGAGAGACTTAGATAGTTTAGGGGAATGGGCAAAGAAGTGGCAAATGAAATACAATGTTGGAAAGTGTATGGTTATGCACTTTGGTGGAAGAAATAAATGAGCAGACTATTATTTAGATGGGGAGAGAATTCAAAATGCAGAGGTGCAAAGGGAGTTGGGAGTCCTTGTGTAGGATACCCTAAAGGTTAACCTCTAGGTTGAGTCAGTGGTGAAAAATGCAATTGCACTGTTGGCATTCATTTCTAGAGGTATAGAATATAAAAGCAGGGATGTGATATTGAGGCTTTATAAGGCACTCATGAGACCATACTTGGAGTATTGTGTACAGTTTTGGGTTCCTTATTTTAAAAATGATATACTGACATTGGAGAGGATTCAGAGAAGATTCACAAGAATGATTCCAGGAATGAAAGGGTTACCATATGAGGAATGTCTGGCAGCTCTTGGGCTGTATTGCCTAGAGTTCAGGAGAATGAGGGGGTCTCATAGATACATTCCGAATGTTAAAAGGCATGAACAGATTAGATATGGCAAAGTTATTTCCCATGATAGGGGAGTCTAAGACAAGAGGGCACAACTTCAGGATTGAAAGATGTCCATTTAGGACTGAGTTGAGGAGAAATTACTTTAGTCAGAGGGTGGTAAATCTGTGAAATTTGTTGCCATGAGTGACTGTGGAGGCCAAGTCATTGGGTGTATTTAAGGCAGAGATAGATAGGTTCTTGATCAGCCAGGGCATCAAAGGGTATGGGCTGAAGGCAGGGGAGTGGGGATGACTGGAAGAATTGGATCAGCCCATGATTGAATGGCAGAGCAGATTTGATGGGCCAAGTTGCCTACTGTTGCTCTTATATCTTATGGGCATTGACTTAACAACCACTGAAGTAAGACTCGCTGGTCTAAATTTCCTGGGCTATCTCTACTCCCTTTCTTTAATAAGGGAACAACATCTGCAACCCTCCAATCCTCCGGAACCTCTCCCATCCCTATTGATGATGCAAAGGTCATTGCCAGAAGCTTAGCAATCTTCTCCCTCACCTCCCTCAGTAGCCTAGGGTACATCTCATCTGGTCCTGGTGACTAATCCAACTTGATGCTTTCCAAAAGCTCCAGCAGCTCCTGTTTCTTAATGTTTATATCCTTAAGCTTTTTAGGCCGCTGTAAATCATCCCTACAGTCGCCAAGGTCCTTTTCCATAGTGAATACTGAAGCAAAGTATTCACTGAGTACCTCTGCTATCACCTCTGGTTCCATACACTTTCCCACTGTCACACTTGATTTTCCTATTCTCTCATGTCTTATCCTCTTCCTCTTTACATACTTGTAGAATGCCTTGGGGTTTTCTTTAATCCTGCCCACCAAGGCCTTCTCATGCCCCCTTCTGGCTCTCCTAATTTCAGTCTTAATCTCCTACCTGCTAGCCTTATAATTTTCTAGATCTCTATCATTACCTAGATTTTTGAAATTTTCATAAGCTTTTCTTTTCTTCTTGATGAGATTTTCAATAGCCTTTGTACACCATGGTTCCTGTACCCTACCATCCTTTCCATCTCATTGGAATGTACCTATGCAGAACACCACATAAATATCCCTGAACATTTGCCATATTGGTGCCGTACATTTCCCTGAGAACATCTGTTCCCAATTTATGCTTCCAAGTTCCTTCCTGATAGCTTCATATTTCCCCTTACTCCAATTAAACACCTTCCTAACTTGTCTGTTCCTATCCCTCTCCAATGCTATGTTAAAGGAGATAGAATTGTGATCACTATCTCCAAAATGCTCTCCCACTGAGAGACCTGACACCTGACCAGGTTCATTTCCCAATACCAGATTAAGTACAGCCTCTCCTCTTTATAGGCTTATCGACATATTGTGTCAGGAAATCTTCCTGAACACACTTAACAAACTCCACCCCATCTATACCCCCTGCTCTAGGGAGATGCCAATCAATATTGGGGAAATTAAAATCTCCCACCATGACAACCTTGTTATTATTGCATCTGTCCAGAATCTGTCTCCCTATCTGCTCCTAAATGTCCCTGTTACTATTAGGTGGTCTATAAAAACACCCAGTAGAGTTATTGACCCCTTCCTGCTCCTAACTTCCACTCACAGCAACTCCATAGACAATCCCTCCATGACTTGCTCTTTTTCTGCAGCCGTGACACTCTGATCAGCAGTGCCACTCTCCCACCTCTTTTGCCTCCCTCCCTGTCCTTTCTGAAACATCTAAAGCCTGGCACTTTAAGAAACCATTCCTGTCCCTAAGCCATCCAAGTCTCTGTAATGGCCACTACATCATTGCTCCAAGTAGCGATCCACGCTGTAAGTTCATAGGCTTTGTTCATGGTACACCTTGCATTAAAATAGACACACCTCAAACCATCAGTCTGAGCGTATTCCTTCTCTATCACCTGCCTGTCCTCCCTCTCACACTGACTACAAACTTTCTCTATTTGGGAGCCAACTGCCTCTTCCTCCGTCTCTTCAGTTCAGTTCCCACCACCCAGCAATGCTAGTTTAAACTCTCCCCAATAGCCTTAGCAAACCTCCCTGCCAGGATATTGGTTTCCCACAGATTCAAGTGCAACCCGTCCTTATTGTACAGGTCACACCTGCCCTAGAAGAGATCCCAATGATCCAGAAATCTGAATGCCTGTCCCCCAATCCAATCTCTCAGCCACGCATTTATCCTCCACCTCACTCTAATCCTATACTCACTGTCGTGTGGCATAGGCAATAATCCAGAGATTACTACCTTTGAGGTCCTACTTCTCAGCTTTCTCCCTCACTCCCAGTATGTTTTCAGGAACTCCTCCCTTTTCCTACCTATGTCATTGGTACCAATACATACCACAACGTCTGGCTTCAGAATGTCATGGACGTGATCAGAAACATCACAGACCCTGGCACCAGGGAGGCACACTACTATCTGCTTTTCTTTCTTGAACCACAGAATCGCCTGTCTGACGGCCTAACTAGAGTCCCCTATCACTGCTGCCTTCTTCCTTTCCCTACCCTTCTGAGCCACAGGGCCAAACTCTGTGCTTCCCCCAGGTAGGTTGTACCCTGTAACAGTACTCAAACAGGAGTACTTATTGTTAAGGGGGACAGCCACTGGGGTACTCTCTAGTATCTGATTCTTGCCCTACCCTCTCCTGACTGTTATCCACTTATCTGTCTCCTGAGGCCCCGGTGTGACTACTTGCCTATAGCTCCTCTCTATCACCTCCTTACTTTTCTTGACCAGATGAAGGTTATTGAGCTGCATCTCCAGTTCCCTAACCCAGTCCCTAAAGAGCTGCAGCTCGACGCAGCTGGTGCAGTTGTGGCTGTCTGGGAGGCTGAGAGTCTCCCAGACATCCCACATCTGACACCCAGTACAGAACACCGGCCTCACAGACATACTTCCAATTCCTGCTCTTCACAAGTAACTGACCTCATCTCGACCCATTATCGCCAAAGCCCTCCTACTTTGTCTCCGTCTACTCTGAGACTCGCTCTATAAAGATGCTGTCTTTTTAAACTCCTTCCGCCAGTCTAACTCTCTGACATCCACACTCCTGCACAGTTGTTGCTCAATTAAAAATTTCTTTTGCTGATGATCTTTGCCAGGCCCTTGTGCAGCATATACGTTACTTGCCACTTATCAATGCATGCCTAAATGTATTGAGTTGCTTTTCAAACTGTCCTTGCTGTCACACAGAATGTTGGGTTAGAGAATCACAAAGGTTCACTATCTGATCAGGTCTGGCAACATTAAGGTTAATTTAATATCATCCTACATTTCTATGTTAATCCAGAGATTTATCAATTCTGAATTCTTAAAGACATAAATGCCACATGTTTTGGCAATTTCTACATTATTTCTTTAAATACTAATCAGTGCCTGCACCATGCCTTTTAATGTGCTCTCCCAATCAAGCACAGCCAGCTTCCCTCTCATTGTTTCTTTTGTTTAGGATTTGAAACCCTAGTTTTGCACTGGCTCTGAATGTTGTTGATGAATATAAAATTCTATCACTGTTCTCAGAAAGCCCCCTGACAACCATACTGTCAATATTTTTACACTACTTTTTCATTGCACTACATGAGATTCAAAATTGCCTTTTCTCAAGATGTGATCCATAAACACAAATAAATCCACCTTGCCTTTATAGATAAAGAATCCCTTTATTATGTTACTCCATTACAGGCACTGATAGTTTCCTGATTTATACTATGCCCAATGTTACAGCTACTATTTGGTGGCTCATAAATAACTCCTATTGATGCCCTCTGCTATTTTCTGTTTCTTAGCTTGGCCCAAATTGAATCTAATTCTACCTCATGATCTGTCACATCAAGATCATATCTCACCAATGCACTAACTTTCTTTGTAAACAATGCTTCTTCATTCTCTTTTTCTTATTGCATGGCCTTCTTAAATGACGCACAACCTGGGATATTTCATTCAGCTTTGATTATCCTGCAGCCTTTTAAGGAAATTAGATCACTCACATCTATTTGTGCAATCAATTCAGTTACCTTGTCATCTTTGCTGCAAGAATTCAATTACAGTGCTTTAAACCTTGTCATTTTAAAACATTGCTGTACTTCAACCCCTTTGCTACTTGACTATTTTTGCTGTCATCTTCATCTACTATTAGGTTTCCCAACTTCCCATTTCTGTCCTTCTCAAATTCCCCTTCAGATTAATCACCCCTACCCCCACCACAAACTAATTAAACATTTTTCAATAACACTGGCAAAACCTCCTGCTATGCAAAAGCCTCCTCCAATCCTACAGATGCCACTTACCCAGAAACCATTCCAGTGCCTCAGAAATCCAGTTGTCCCTTTGCAATGTGTTCAGCTGTGCACTCATCTGCTCTATTCTTCTGTTCCTCTAATCATTGCTAAATATGTAGCTTTATGAATAATAATGACATTACACTCTGAGGTCATGCTTTTTCAAATCTCTTTCTAACCTTGGCGACTCTACTTCCTCTACACCTATGACTGTGTGGCTAGGCACAGCATAAAAGCCATCTATAAATTTCCTGAATACACAACTGTTCTCAGCAGAATCTCAGATGGTGATGAGGAATCATATAGGAATGAGATAGATCGGCTAGATGAGTGATTTTGCAACAACAAGTCAATGTAAGACCAAAGAATTGATTGTAGATTTCAGGAAGCGGAAGTCAAGGGAACATACGTTAGTCCTCATTGAGGGGTCAGTAACTTCAAGTTCCTGGGTGCCAACATCTCCGAAGATCCACCCTGCACCCAACATAGATGCAATTATGAAGAATCCATGCCAGCAGTTATACTTCATTAATAGTTTGAGGAGCTTTGGTGTGACACCAAAGATCTTGCAAATTTCTACAGGTGTAGCTTGAGAGCATTTTAACTGGTTACACCACCATATGGTATGGAGGGGCTAGAAAAGCTGAAGAGGGTTGTAAACTCAGCCAGCTCCATCATGGGCACCAGCCTTCCCACCATCAAGGACACCTTCTAAAGGTGATATCCATCATTAAGGACACCACCATTTTGGACATCTCCTCTTCTCATTGCTGCTATCAGCCTGGAGACACACATTCAACGTTTTACAAACAGCTTCTTCCCTTCTGTCATCAGATTTCTGAATGGACAATGGATCCATGAAACAACCTCAGTATTTTTGCACTACTTCAATTATAAATATATACTCAGGGGCCACTTTATTAGGTACATGATTGGAACCCATTGTGGCCTTCTGTTGCTATAGCCCTTCCACTTCAAAGTTCCACTTGTGCATTCAGAGGTGCTTGTCTGCACACCACTGTTGTAGCGTGTGATAAATATTTGAGTTACTGTTGCCTTCCTATCAGCTTGAACCAATCTAGCCATTCTCCCCAGACCTCTTTATTTAACAAGGGGTTTTCAACCATAGAACTGACACTCATTGGATGTTTTAGTTTCTTTCACCAATCACTGTAATCTCTGGAGACTTGTATGCGAGAATCCCAGGAGATCTGCAGTTTCTGAGGTATTCAAACCAACCCATCTGGCACCAACAATCATTCCATGGTCAAAGTCACTTAGATCACATTTCTTCCCCAATCTGATGTTTGTTCTTAACAACAAGTGAACCCCTGTCAGCATGCTTTTATGGAATGAGTTGCTGCCACATGATTGACTGATTAGATATTTGCATTAATGAGCAGATGTACCTAATAAATCAATACGTATTACTGAACATATACTTCCTTCAGAATCTCATTTTTTTTCCTTTCTACTTTTATCACTGGTACCAATATGATCCAGACTTCAGCTGCTCATGTTCCCCTTCCTGTAGGTGTTTAATGATATCAAAGCACAAGGAAGATACCATCCAGGAGTCACATATACAGCCACAGAAACACCCCCTCATGAAGATTATATTGGGAAATCACTGTCATTTTCTCACTTTGCTCCCTTCCCTCCTCCATAGCTGAGCTGCTTGGAATGCCACTTCACGAGTGCATACCTCCAAGTGCCCTGGCAGTATACAATGAATGAGCTGTCAGAGAGTGAGATTGATGCAGCGGGCTCCTGTTTTACCTGCCTGCTCTTTGTTCTCTGTTTGTTGGCACACTCTCCCAGCCTACACGCAGATCTTAACTGAAATGACTAACTTGTGATTATCTACACCTCCAGAAGCCCTCAGGATCTCCAACGAGCTCAGGAGGCACACTTCACACAGCCATGCACAACAACCTCACCCCCCACCCACTTAAGCATGAAACCATAAATGCATCAAAAAGACTCACCATAATCCTTCAGACCATAACACATTGGAGCAGAATTAGGCTATTTAGACCATTAAGTCTTCTCCACCATGATTATCCCTCTCAACCCCATTCCTCTGCAACCTTTGAGGTCCTGATTAATCAACAACCTTTCAACCTCCACCTCAAATATAACAAAAGACTTGGACTGCACAGGCACTTGTGGCTAAGAATTTCACAGATTCACCACCTTCTGGCAAAAGAAATGTTTCCTCATCTCTGTTCTGAATGAACAATCCCAAATTCTGAGGCAGTGTCTTCTGGTCCCAGATTCCCACACTATAGGAAACATCCTCTGCACATCCACTCTATCCAGACCTTTAAATATATTCAGTAGGTTTCAATAAGATCCCCCCTCCCAATCTTCTAAACTCCAATAAGTACAGGCCCACAGCCTCAAAGACTCCTCATACGTTAGCCCTTTCATTCCTGGGTTCATTGTCATGAACCTCTTCTGGACTCTCTCCAATGCCTTTTAACGCCTCAACATTATATCCTGGATTTGTATTCTAGTCCTCTTGAAATGAATGCAAACATTGTATTTGCCTTCCTTACCGCTGATCAACCTGCAAGTTATTTCTATCTGAGTTACACCAGCATCATCCTATGGAATGAATTAAGATGCTCCCATAGATTATACTCACTGAAGCCCACACTGAAATCAGTGTGGCTGCTGAGCCTTTCCTCTTATACATCTAAACAACATCTGTTTAGTCAACTGACTTCCCCTTAACTTGATTGCAAGGGTTCTATTAATATTAGCCTTCCCAATTTCAATTATAGTGGTGGCCCCCATAAGCTATCTTGTTTACATTCATTATCTTACATTATCTGTATGTTCCATCTAAAGGCTTCAATCTATAAGAATATCACATTAAAGACCACTTGATTTAACTACTAAAAGAAAAATAAATTTAAAAGTAAATTCCACTTTCTCCTCATTCACACAATCTATTTTATGCTCAGACCACTGTGTATAAACCTCTTTGTGGTTCCTGAGGCTCTCTTCTGTACAAATCGATCAGATCAGTTCACTTGATCTTAATTGAAAGGATGATCTTAAAAAGCTGCTTCTGTGACCACTTAATGCCTCCAAGAATTATTTTCTCATAACACCTCTGGAATTCAGATTTTTGATTAGCCTTAATCAGCTGGACAACAATAATCCCCCAGTCACTTCCCTTTTAAGGAGCATGCCATGCACATGCTGTGCATCTGGATTTCCAAAATAATGCCTTGATAGCAAAGTGCTTTAAAATTCACCATAGACATTGCCAATGTGAAATCGATACATGATTTCTTCCTCTTCTTAAAGTCATTGATCAGTCTTTTATTGTAACTGATAAGTAAGTTTACCTTTATTTCTTGCTGATGGGATGACATTGAGTAAAGCAAAACTTCGTTACAGTAAGGTAGGCACTATGAATGATCAGCAGAAAGATTGTCAAATCCAAAATTCCACATCACTGTGATCTTTGTAATTAACTGAATTGATCCAGCACCTGGGACTCATTGCTTTATAATATAATAAAGCATCAATCCTAACAAATTGGTCCATGATCAATACAACCTCAAAACAGAATGATATCAAGCGTGGCTGCATCATCACCCCACAATATTCCTTAATGATACACCTCCAACAGTCCTTGCTGGAGAGGAACAAAATTATAGAAACAATGGGCAACTGTTCAACCTACCACTCCAACACTAAGGTCAAAAATAGGAAGCAACAATTCAGCTGCATTATACACTCAATGGCTACTTTATTAGGTACATGCTCGTTAATGCAAATATTTAAAGAACCAATCATTTGGCAGCAATTCAATTAATAAAATATGCAGATATGGTCAAGAAGTTCATTTAGTGTTCAGTCAAAACCTCAGAATGAAGAAGAAAAGTGACTCTGACCGTGGAATGCTTGCTGGTACCAGACAGGGTTGTTTGAGTATCTCAGACACTGCTGATCTCCTGGGATTTTCATGAATAAATATCTCTAGAGTTTACAGAGAATGGAGCAAAAAAAAACAAACAAAAACTCCAGTAAGCAGCAGGTGTATAGTTGAATATCAGAGAGGACAGAGGAGAATCATCAGATTTGTTCAAACAGACAGGAAGGCATCGGTAACTCAACTAACCATTTGAGGCAACAGTGGTGTGCAAAAGAGCACCTCTGAATACACAACTTGTCAAGCCTTGAAGTGGATGGGCAAGAGCAGCAGAAGACAATGAGCATACACACAGTGGCCACTTTATTAAGTACAGGAGGTACCAAATAAAGTGCTCACTGAGTGTATAGACACTACATACATATGCAGATTTTTGGAGAACAAGCTGCAAGTCTCATCAACTTGTTCATTATAGCATAGCCTCCTGTGTCAACACGGACAGAATCAGGGTGCTATACAAACCACCCCATATTGTATAATGCCATCTTCTGACAATGAAGAGTTCAAAGTGAAACCGTGGATAGTGTAGACCACTTCTCATATCTGGAGAACCATTTGTCAGTGAAGACAGACACTGATAATAAAATTTATCATTGTCTTTATTGCACCATCACAAGCTTTTGGCTGTCTAAGAAAAAAAAGTGTTTGAGGATCAAGATCTCAGACCTAGCACCACATCTTAATGCCTGTCCTCCTGAATGCTTTTGACATTTTGGTGACTTACTATAGACAGCGCAATGCACTGGAGAGATGGGGTCACTCTCTCTACAAAGTTCCTTGTCCAGACACAGGAAACCACTTCAGAATACTCTCCCCAAACCAACATTCATAGTAGATTCACATTATACTCAGTTGACTTCATTGTCCAGGCACATTTATTTCAGCATGAGCCCGTGCCACCCAATTACAACCATGTGATCAATTAACCTAATAAACCGAATGCCTTTGAAATTTGGGAGGAAGCTTGGGCACCTGGAGGAAACCCATCTGGTCACAGAAGAATGTACAAACTCCTTACGATAGCGACTGGAATTGAATCCACGTCGCCAGTGCTGTAATAACATTGCTCTGACTGCTACACCGCTGAGCCGCTCTAATTGTTTGCTGCCTGATGCCAAACTCCTGAAATCAACTCTCATTTCTGAGCTCTGTCATGCCAAGTGTTTTCCAGGCTAACAGAGAATAAGATTTAAGGATGTGTTCTAGGCCTCCTTCAGAATAGTGCAACAGTCCCATTGCCTCTTGGGAATCCCTGGCCCATAATCACTCAAAGTGGAGAAAGAGTATCTGGGTTAACACAAAAAAACTTGAGTCCATGTATCAAGAGCTGAAAGAACCGTGTGGAAGTGGTTGAAGGTAAGCACCAACAGCCCACCACCTTTCCTCATCAAACACTTTCATCTCCATATGTGGCAGGATCTGCTGGTTGCATGTTGATAGGACCCTAGAACCGGTCTAGAAGTCATTCTGAACCCCAAGGGGCAGACAGAAGAAGAAATATGGAATGTAGTAATGCATAAGTGTTAAAGTCCTTTTCTAAAGTCTGTTGTTCCCACAATAGATCTTTAGACTAATACAGTAGAATAAAGACTAACCTTCCTACAGCCTATGGACTCACTTTCAAGCACCCTTCATCTTATGTTCACGGTATTTATTGCTTATTTATTTTTTATTATTATTATTTCTTTCATTTTGTATTTGCACTGTTTCTTGTCTTTGCACACTGGTTCAACCAACTGGGTGCGGTCTTTCATTGATTCTATTAGGGTTATTATTCTATTATGGAATTTCTGGTATGCCCACGGGAAGATGAATGTCAGTGCTTTATATGGAGATGTATATGTACTTTGATAATAAATCCACTTTGAACTTTTTGAACTTTGAATCAGATTTCAGAAAGGGACATAATGGTGTATTCATCACTATTTCACAAGTTTAGCATATGCAGCACTTTGCGTTCCACCCAACACCTAACGCTAGAATCTTTGTGGGACAAAGATGAAGTCGGTGGGAAATCAGATTTGAATCCAATTGGAATGTCAGATGAGCTTATCTTGTTTTCCAGCCAGCTACTTAATTGTGTCTGTCGTTGTCCAGCTACTAAGGTATGCTTTGTGTCGCAGATGAGAAGTGCCTTCTGCTTATTGCTAACCTAATAGCTATGAGTACTCCCTGCCAGCTGTAGGACAATTTACATGATTAGGCTGATGGGAAAACTGCAGGGACCTGCTGACATATAGATGAGTCACTGAAATGATAGGTATTTCATTCCAGGGTCTGTGCAACACAGATGAAATGCAAAATAGATAGAATTTCTGTCGTCATCTTAGTTCTGGTAGCAAAAAGAGGAAGTATCCCTCTGATACTTTCTCCATTTTCTGGTTGGGGCCTAGCTAAATAACAAGCAGAACACTGCCAGCTCATTTATCAAGACTGCTTTGCAGAGGTTGACATGAAGCATTTAATATGATGTATACATTCAAAATGACTATTTTTACAACAAATTATAACAATATATAGAACTTTCAAAGAAAGGAGTAATCTATCACAGAGCTCCAGTCATTACCTAACAACTTAAGGCAGATTTATACTTGTGCGTCGCATCTACGCTGTAGGTACCGCGTACCCTACACCGTACCTACGCCGTATCTTACGCCGTAGGGTGATGCGTACCTCCCTAAAAAGTAACTTACATGTCGTGGCGATGCAGACCACAACAAGTGTGATTGGTCCGCTTGGTAGCATCGCATTTCCTCCTACACATTTCCGGTTGCTTCTTCTTTGCCATGTCTGTACACCGATGTGAAATAGATGAACCAAATCGTCAAACCTACCTGCCGACATGCGAAAATGTTTGAAATGCATTTCCTCATCCAGGTCTCTCATGAAGAAACTCAACACAGAGGCATCCCCACTGCCAACTAGCGTTTTGGTGCACACCAACACATGCTCGCTACGGCGTAGAGCGACGCAGAAGTGGAAATCAGCCTTTACAACCAATGAGCCCTTATATAAGAAAGAATGTGTTGGCATAGACGAGTGTCCAGAGAAAGTTGACAAGAATGATCTTGTGAGTGAAAGGGCCAATGTATCAGGAGCGTTTAATGATTTTGGGCCTGTACTTGCTGGAGTTTAGTAGCATGAGAGGGATCTCACTGAAAACTATTGAATATTGCAAGGCCTAGATAGAATGGACATTGAGAAGGTGTTTCCTATAGTGGGTAGTCTAGGACCTGAGGGCACTGCCTCAGAATAGAAGGACATCCCTTTAGAACGGAGATGAGAAGAAATTTGTTTATCCAGCGTGTGGTGAATCCATGGAATTCATTGCCACAGATGACTGTGAAGATCAAGTGATTGGGTATATTTAAGGTGGATATTGATAGGTTCTTGATTAGTCAAGGTATCAGAGGTTATGGGAAGAAGGCAGAAGAATGGGTTTGAGAGGGATAATAGATCAGCCATGGTGGAATGGTGGAGCAGACGCGATGGGCTAAATGGACTAATTCTGCTCCTGTGTCTAATGGTCTAATGAAATACTTTCAATGTCATCATTGAATTAATGCATGAATCACAATAGCTAATCAGAGGACACCCAGCTTTACAAATGATGGCTACATTTTGATGAGTATGGATACATAACAGCAATGTCAATATTCATCCCTGATCATTATCACCCAAGAGAAATAAAATCAATGTTAATGAATATCACAGACTATTTCTATATACATAACACATTAAACTGTCTTTAGGCACTTCACACAATGAATTTCTTTTTGAAGTACATTTTGTTTGTTGTGTAAGCATTTACACAGAACAATAGCGAGTCCCGGGGACATGACAAAATGGTTTGTTATGACATCTAATGATTTAGTTATCAACTGTGGTTTCAAATAAGTGACAGAAAATACAGTAGGCAAGTTGCACACAGCAAGGCACCTCAAAAAGAAAATGATATTAATAACCAGGTATTTGTATTAGTAGTTTATTTTTGTTGTGTGTATCAAGAGACAGAAAAGCTTGTCTTGCATACTGTTTATACAGATCAAATCATTCCCCAATGCTTTGAGTTGGAACAAGGTAAAGCAATAACAATGCAAAATAAAATGTAGAAGTTACTAAAAGAGCACAGTGGGAGGTCGTAATGAGGTAGATTGTGAGGCCATCTTATCATGTAAGAGGCCCATTCAAGTGTCTGTTAACAGGGGGTTTGAAGCTGTGCCTTGTAGTATATACTTTCCATGCTTTCAGACTTTTATATCTTCTGCTGAATGGGAGAAAGGAGAAGAGAGAAATTCGGAGGCAGTGAGAAATGTAGACAGAATCCGTGGATGGAAGGCTGGTTCCGTGGATGTGCCGAGCTGTGTCCACAGCTCTGCAGTTTCATGCAATCACTTGCAGAACAATTGCCAAACCAAGCCATGGTGCAGCTGGACAGAATCCTTTCAGAAGCAGAATCAGGTTTCTTATCACCAGCACGTGACGCGAAATCTGTTAACTTAGCAGCAGCCGTTCAATGCAATACATAATACAGAAGAGAAAAAATAAATAAAAGTAATAATAATAATAATAAATAAATTACAGTATACATATATTGAATAGATTAAAAACGTGCAAAAACCAGAAATACTGTATATTTTAAAAAGTGAGGGAGTGTTCAAGGTCCATTTAGGAATCGGATAGCAGAGGGGAAGAAGCTGTTCCTGAATCGCCCAGTGTGTTCCTTCAAGCTTCTGTACATCCCTCCTGATGGTAACAGTGAGAAAAGGGCATGCCCTGGATGCTGGAGGTCCTTAATAATGGGCGCTGCCTTTCTGAGACACCGCTCCCTGAAGATGTCCTGGGTACTTTGTAGGCTAGTACCTAAGATGGAACTGACTAAATTTACAACCCTCTGCAGCTTATTTTGGTCCTGTGTAGTAGCCGCCCTCCCCCACCATACCAGACAGTGATGCAGCCTGTCAGAATGCTCTCCAAGTTACATCTATAGAAGTTTTTGAGTATATTTTTTGACATGCCAAATCTCTTCAAACTCCTAAAGAAGTATAGTCGCTATCTTGCCTTCTTTATAACTACATTGATACGTTGGGACCAGGTTAGATCCTCAGAGATCTTGACACCCAGGAACTTGAAACTACTCACTCTCTCGACTTCTGATCCCCCTATGGGTATTGGTATGTGTTCCTCTGTCTTACCCTTCCTGAAGTCTACAATCAGTTCTTTTGTCTTACTAACTTTGAGTGCCAGGGTGTTGCTGCAGCACCATTCCACTAGTTGGCATATCTCACTCCTGTACGCCCTCTTGTCACCACCTGAGATTCTACCAACAATGTTTGTATCATCAGCAAATTTATAGATGGTATTTGAGTTCTACCTAGCCGCACAGTCATGTGTATACAGAGAGTAGAGCAGTGGGCTAAGCACACACCCCTGAGGTGCGCCAGTGTCGATCATCAGCGAGGAAGATTTGTTATCACCAATCAGCACAGATTGGGGTCTTCCAGTTAGGAAGTCGAGGATCCAATTACAGAGAGAAGTACAGAGGCTGAGGTTCTGCAACTTCTCAATAGGGATTGTGGGAATGATGGTATTAAATACTGATTCAATGAACAACATCATGACGTACATGTTTGTGTTGTCCAGGTGCTCTAAAGCCATGTGGAGAGCCTTTGAGGTTGTGTCTGCCATTGAGCTATTGTGGTGATAGGCAAATTGGAATGGGTCCAGGTCCTTGCTGAGGCAGGAGTTCAGTCTAGACATGACCAACCTCTCAAAGCATTTCATCACTGTTGATGTGAGTGCTACTGGGCGACAGTCATTAAGGCAGCTCATATTCTTCTTAGGCACTGGTATAATTGTTGCCTTTTTGAAGCAAGTGATACATTGATAAAATTGGCAAGAGTCGATGGAGCCATGCCGAATTTCTGAGGAAGTGGAGACATTGGTGAACTTTCTTAGCCATAACATTGTACCAGGAGAGTTTATTGCTGATGTTTACAACTAGGAACTTCAAGCTCTCAACCCTTTCAGCCTCAATATCAATGATGCAGAGAGGAGCTCCTCTTTTTGAAGTCAGTGACCAGCTCTTCTGTTGACATTGACAGGTAACCTGTTAACTTCCATAAATCAGGGGAGAGTCTTACTTAACTTGACAGAAAAGGAAGCCTTGACAGATCACTGATTTTGTACAAAACCCTACCTTTTCAATGGAGAGAAAAGATCGAGCATTGCACAAACATTTTTTATTTCCTGATTGATGGCTTAGGTTAAGGCTGTCCTATTTTATGGCTATGGACCACATACATAAGCACATAACGAAATTAGAACAGGATTATGCATTTTAGCCTTTTAGATTTCCTCTGCCATTCATTAAGATCAAGGCTGATATTCTACCCAAATGTTATTTTTCAGCTCTATCACCACCGCTTTTTATTTGATCCATTTTTATTATGAATGAATACAACTACTATGTTTCCACTGCAAAAAATTTGTTATAATATATGTGAAGGAGTTGCTCACTGTCCTTAATACCCTTATTTACAAACTCTTCCCTGGTCCATGACTCCTCAGTCAGAGTAAATAACCTCCAGTAACTAAGCTGCCAAGCCCTTTAAGATGTTTTAAATTTTTATGAGGTATTTTCTTATTCTTCTGAACTCAGACAATACAGTATCATTCAGATGAATCTCTTCTCAGAGAGCAAATCTTGGAGTATTAGGAATATCTAGTGCAGTCCCTCCACAGCAAATTCATTCTTCCTTGGGTATGGAGACCGAAACTGTATAGTATGTCTAGTATGATCACAATATGGCCCAACACAATTTATAATAGGAATATCTTATTGCTTTTTAAATTCATTTGTACTGGCTAACAACATCACCATTTGCCAGAAATGTATACAGGTCTTCAGTGAATTGTTTATAAAGATTAACTCTACATAAATCAAAGCGTACAAGGAAATGTGTTATTGGCATCAAGTCAAATCAAAACAGCGAGGAATGTGTTGGGCAGCCCGCCAGAGATGCCATGCTTCCAGTGCCAACGTAGCATGCTCTCAACTCACTAACCACAAATGTACGTCTTTGGAATGTGGGCGGAAACCAGTGTGGTTCAGGGGAGAATGTACAAACTCCTTACAGACAGTGACAGGAATCGAACCCCAATCCCACTGCCGGTGCTGCAATAACATTCTACTAACCACTATGCTAATATGTCACTCCTTCACCCCCACAAACTAAACATAGGTCACTTTGAACATCAAAATATTCAAACCTTCGCTGTTTAACAAATAATCTGTTTTACAGCTGTGAGTACCAAAGTGGATAACCTCATTTTTCTATATTATATTGCATTTGATATGTTTTGCTCCATGCACTTAATTTATTCATCTCCCCTTCCTGCCTCTTACATCTTCCTCCATATCCACAATCCTGCCTTGTTTGACATTGTCTACAGACCTGGAAATACATTTTAGTATAATGTTTTTTTTCTCAGGTCTATTCAATTCATTATTCACGCTAGACACTAGACTCTCCAGTATATTTGACAGAGATTGTTTGTCTTCTTCCATGCAGACAGATGCAAAGTAATTATTTATATCCTAATTCCTCATTAGAAATTCTCCTGTCTCTGTCTGCAATGGGCCAACATTTGTTCTCAGTGGTCCCTTGCTTCCTGTGAAAGCTCTTGCAATCTATTTTATATTTTTTACCCGTCAAATCTCACATCTTACCTTTCTTCTTCAACTTCTTGACCCTCCTTTGCAGAGTTCTTTGTGTTCAAAGTCCCCAGGTGTAGTGTGTTTCTGACAAATTTTAATCATTCTCCTTGAATTTAACACAAACTTTAATTTCTCATCTGGTATTGATGATTCAATTTTAGAGTTGGATTTTTGTGCCTTCAACAGAGTTTCATTTTGAAACTAATGCATCCTAACATTATTTATTCCATGTTCCTGCTATGAACTATTTACAATACAGGAAACTGATTGATGCCTGTTCCACTTATGCTTTGTACAATCTTTCGTTTAACCCCATCAGCATATACTTACATTCTTTTCTCTCTTAATCTTTAAATAGGTCTAAATATTAATATAATCTCTGAATAGTTAAAAGTAATTTATCAAATCTAATCCAGGTCAGGCCGATAATCTTTTCCCTCAGCACACTTATTGTAGTTAGTTCCAAATCATACCCACTCAATATTTCTATATCTTCCAGTCTCTACTCACTTAAACAATCCCTGTGTTAGTAAGATCAATGGACTTCTCAGACATTTTGACCCAGATCTCTCAGTGAATATCTTATAATTTAGGCTTTGGGTTTCTTCTCACCCACAAATTGAAAGTTGTTTCCAACTACATTCTGAAACTCGTATATTATTTAAGAACTTTTACCTTGGTCTTCATTTTCCTAGAGGGGTAAAGTACTAGACTGGAAATTCTATTTTATGGCTTTTGATAAGGTGTCCCATGCAAGGCTTATCGAGAAAGTAAGGAGGCATGGGATCCAAGGGAACATTGCTTTGTGGATCCAGAACTGGCTTACCCACAGAAGGCTAAGAGTAGTTGTAGACGGGTCATATTCTGCATGGAGGTCGGTGACTAGTGGTGTAACTCAGGGATCTGTTCTGGGACCCCTACTCTTTGTGATTTTTGTAAATGACCTGGATGAGGAAGTGGAGGGATGGATTAATAAATCTGCTAATGACACAAGGTTGGGGGTGTTGTGGATAGTGTGGAGAGATGTCAGAGGTTACAGCAGGAAATTGATAGAAGCAAAACTGGGCAGAGAAGTGGCAGATGGAGTTCAACCCAGAAAAGTGTGAGGTGGTTCATTTTGGTAGGTCAAATATGATGGCAGAGTATAGTATTAATGGTAAGACTCTTGGCAGTGTGGAGGATCAGAGGGATCTTGGGGTCTGAGTCCATAGGATACTCAAAGCTGCTGCGCAGGTTGACTCTGTGGTTAAGAAGGCATATGGTGCATTGGCCTTTATCAATCATGGGATTGAGTTTAAGAGCTGAGAGGAAATGTTGCAGCTATATAGGACCCTGGTCAGACCTCACTTGGAGTACTGTGCTCAGTTCTGGTCGCCTCACTACAGGAAGAATGTGGAAACCATAGAAAGGGTGCAGTGGAGATTTACAACAATGTTGCCTGGATTGGGGAGCATGCCTTACGAGAATAGGTTGAGTGAACTTGGCCTTTTCTTCTTGGAGCGATGGAGGATGAGAGGTGACCTGATAGAGGTGTATAAGATGATGAGAGGCATTGATCGTGTGGATAGTCAGAGGCTTTTTCCCAGGGCTGAGGTGGCAAACATAAGAGGGCACATTTTTAATGTGCTTGGAAGTAAGTACAGAGGGGATGTCAGGAGTAAGCTTTTTATGCAGAGAGTGGTGAGTGTGTGGAATGGGCTGCCGGCAACAGTGGTAGAGGCAGATATGATAGGGTCTTTTAAGAGACTCTTGGATAGGTACATGGAGCTTAGAAAAATAGAGGCCCTTGGGTAACCCTAGGTAATTTCTAAGGTAAGGACATGTTTGGCACAGCTTTATGGGCTGAAGGGCCTGAATTGTGCTGTAGGTTTTCAATACTATGTTTCTATGGTTTATTGAATCTGGGACATTTTATCTGAAAGCTGATCCCTCTGTGTACATGCTGCACCCATCTTTTTTTTCAAGACTGAAGATTAACTTCATTTGTCACATGTACATCAATGCATTCAATGACATGCCGTTTGTATCAATGACCAATCACAAACACAGCCCGAGGATTGTGCTGGGGCCTGCCCACAAGCGTCTCATGCTTATGTCACCAATATTGCGTGCACACAAGCCACTAACCATGATGGCACTTCTTGGGAATGTGGGAAGGAAGTCACGCAGTCACAAGCAGAATGTGGCCTGACAGAGAATGGCAGGAATTGAACCTTGACTGTGAAGGCTAGCACTATAAAGCATTTCACTAACCACTACGCTAACGTGCCACCCCCTAAGCTATGATTTTGCTTAAATAGAAAAGCTGGTAGGTGTAAAGGAAAAGGAAAACAATTGTTCTTCCAAAAGAATAGCATTGGAAATGATGGGCTAAATGACCCTTTTTATTTTAACGCCATTTCACGATTATAGAGTCACGCTTGTTCTCAGTCCTGAAGTTTTCACATACATGTAAGAGTTCTGAATAAGGATCTCAGCCAGAAATACCGACTGTTTATTCTTTTCCATAGATGCTGCCTGACCTGCTGATTTCCTCCAGCATTTCGTGTGAGTTGCTATATGTGACTGTTAAACATGGTCTCCCATGACCTCTCCCATACTCCTGCCAGCCTCCCTGATCTCAGCAGCCTTTTTCAAACTCACATCGGCTTTTCCAGTCTTTCACTGGCATATGTGATCCTCCTGCTGTCGCTGATTTCTTTTTGTTTCCCAGCACTTCTGAACTGCTCACTCCTGTGGGTCCATTATGCTAATCCATTCAGTCTCTCTCACTGCACCACAGCATGTCCTTATCCCACCCTTAAGCAGTTCTTCCAACGGAACTTCTATCCTCCAGTAACTAATCACGCTCCCCTAGTTTTTTTTAATCTTTCTCCCTTCCACCCCATCTTCGATACTCGCCTTCCAATTCCCCTCTCAACATGTTGACACCACCCATCCCAACAACCCCTCCCCAATCTCTTGGTTTCACACCCTACCATATACTTGACTTTCTTTTCTCCAACTTTGAGTATTACCTTGTCATTGATCTAACATCGTTGGATTCCAATCTCCACGTATCTCCAGCCACCAATCTTATTGTCTAAGCACCAACATGATCTACCTCACAACAAACGGCAGTAGCATCTTATCATTCACTTTTTGTCCTCTGATTACCCCCTATTTATGGTCTACATCCGCTATAGCTTTCCAATCCCTCCTTCTTTCTTCCAGATATAATCTGTTGCTGCAAATGTTAATCAGGTCTGTTTGTAAAATTGACAGAATCTAATGGAATCTTATTCTAAACATTTTCCAAGGGCAGTACAACATCCATGTTTTCCGGAAGTGTCTAAGCCATTAAATTTGTCAGTTGTATGTTTCAGCTTACTTCTTGCATTTAAACTTGAAAGAGAAGGACATCAAACCTTCAAAGTACAGGAAAAATGGTTTTTCATCTTTATTTTATAGATCTAACTTAGTGTGGGTATGTAACATAGGTAACTGTGTTCTGAAAATATTATTGGAGAATATCATCATTTATGTCTGTCTTTAATAGTGTGCCATCTTCTTGATCTGGAGCTTTACAACTCTGAAGAAATAAACAGCTGCATTTTCATTGTCAGCAAAATAATGTTACTATCATATTTATTTAATATTAAATTCCCCAACTATAGTACACCATTTAATCATTGTAAATCAGTTTTTGCTCTTGAACGAACATGCAACACATTAAGATTGATGGACTCTGGAGGACACCAGGCAGGAAAACAGGATTCAAACTGTGCTTACATACATAATTCAAACGTTGCTCAAATCTGCAAAAAGCATCATGATTTTACACATCGCCCATCTGATCAGAATGTTACTTGGTGCACAGCATACTTCCAACCTCCATCTGAATGCATTGGCTCTAATGATTTACTGCATAAATGTTTTGCTTGTGCTGAAAAAATGTACCCAAAGACTAAATTAGAACAATATTTTTCTCCACAGGAAAAACTGGATTGCAAATAAATATTGACAATGCAAGTGTTACATGTAAAAAGGATGTTGCCAGGTCTGGAGTACCTGAGTTATAAGGAAAGACTGAATAAGTTATGACTTCATTCCTTGGGACGAATAAGATTGAGAAGAGATTTGATAGAGGTATATAAAATTCTGAGGGGTACAGATAGGGTAAATGCAAGCAGGCTTTTTCCACTGAAGTTGGGTGGGACGATAACATTAGGTCATGGTCTGAGGGTGAAAGATTTAAGGGGAACATGAGGTGAAATTTCTTCACTCAGAGGGTCGTGAGATTGTGGAATGAGCTGCCCGCACAAGTGGTGTATGCAAGCTTGATTTCAACATTTATGCGAAGTTTGGATAGGTACATGGATAGTAGGGGTATGAAGGGCTATAGGCTTGGGGCAGGGAGTAGGCAGTTTAACTCATTTCAGCATGGACTAGGTGGGTGAAAAGGCCGGTTTCTGTGCTGGACTTCTCTATGACTCTATAATGCTAGAGCTTTCAAAATTCCTTGACAATCAGTGATAAATCATATTTGAGTTGGAATATGGTAGTCAAGAGGCACGATGGTGGGGACCAAAGACTAGAATAGTGAAAACAGGCAAGGGAAGTAGAGTGTTCATGATTTACATAATTGTGTCAAAGAAATCATTAAGGTGAAGTATGACTATCCATAATTGATATTATTCAGACTTAGTTGCACTTTTATGTAGCTCAATTTTTTTTATAAACTTTGTCTGATTTTAATAACTAAAATACTGAACTTTGCCAAAGGCTAATTAAAATAGAAAAAAGCCTCAAATTAAAGCAATTTTTTTTAAAAAAGCTGTATTGATCTTTATAGTAAAGTGACTTTTGATATGTATTAATTAATGCACTCTCATCTTATTTTTTGATCTTCTTCAGCCTGGTGAAATTTCCTTCACCAGAGATGAAACCCTGCTCATTTTGTTTAATCTGATAGACCATCCAATTAGATACAAAGGCTGACAATTCCACAGAAGTGTCAATTAATGTATTTCAGTTACTACCAGCTTATGCTAACATGTTCCAAAAGAAAATTGCTGGAGTGACTCAGCAGTTCAAACAGCGTCTGTGGAGACAGAGGGATGGTAGAAGCCTCAGGTTGCGACCCTGTGTCAGGATGGTCCCAACCCAGCAGCCTCACCATTCTTATTTCCCTCTTCCTTACATCCTGGCAGCTTATGTCTCAGACATGCCCGACAACTTCCCTCTAACTCTTCCTAACAGTTACCTATAGTATTGTGCAAAAGCCTTCGGCAAATGAAAAAAAAATCTGTAAAGTGAAACTGCTTTCAAAAATCATGATATGACAAGTTTCTGAACATCAAAAATTCACTATAAAGAGCAGTAAACAGTAAAAAAAAACTAAACCAATTCAATATTTGGTGTGACCAACCTTTGCCTTTATATCTGCATCGATTCTCTTAGGTAGAGTGCTGTGTAGTTTTATAAGAAAATCGGCTGGTAGGTTGTTCCAAGCATGTTGGAGAACTTGCCACAGCTCTTCTGCAGACTTTCACTGTCTCGCTTGCCTCTGTCTCACCAGCTAATTCTAGACAGTCTCAGTGATGGAGTAGGGCTCTGTGGAAGCCATAATATCTGCAATCATATTAAAAATCTAGTGTGCCTAAAAATTTTGTACAGTACTGTACATTAAAGGGCTGCTTACAGTAGTCCCACAGTACAATTGGCAATTCAAAATGAGGTGATGGGCAGGTCCTGAGGGTGGTAAAGGAGAAGAGAAGGGGTGAAGAAGCTACCAGAAATGGAGAAAAGCTAAAAAAGGGAGGGAGGAATAGAGGGGAGTGGTTATTCGAAGATAGATAAATCAATGTCCATGCCATCAAGTTGGATTACTAGCATCTGCAGAATCTCTTGTGTCCCTTAGAGAAGCATTGTGGCCACTGGGAGAACCTGCAAACGGAAAAACAGAGGGCTGCCGAGGTCTGGATCCAACACAGGTTTCTGCAGCCGAAAGGGAGCGAGGTATACTGTACCGCCATATCACTTTTAATTATTCCTTTAAGACTCTGCTGATTATTTGCCTCATCTGCCAATATTTTGGCCATATGTTCAGATATTTCATTGTATGGCTCACTGCCAAATTGTTTTGTTAATGTTTGGGTTGATTCATAAACATGATGTTGTTATTTTTGATACTGCTACTGTCAGAATATCAGATCAGGATAATTTGTCATAAGTTCAATTAACAGTTAAAAGTGATCATAGTTTGTAATTTAGCATACATCTCTTAATAACGTTTGGATTGGCAGAGCATGAACTGTCAATTGAAGCTAACTTATAAAAGGTTGTATGTAGAATATTATATTAATTTCCCATGTTCATGGCTGGAATCATGTTGCGTTTTCAAGTATAACTTCAGGATTCAAAGTGATCATCAATAAATTAGAAGATCACACAAGTTCATCGTAAGATTATTATTCAAGTACATGTACAGTTCATGGAACTCCAGTTGATCAACTATATATCACCATATAGAACCCTGAGATTCATTTTCTGGAGGTCATACTTGGTTAATCCAAAAACCATAATAGAATCAATGAAAGACCACGCCCTAGAGGGCAGACAAACCACCAATCTACAAAAGACAATGAACAATGCAAATACAAAAGAGAAAAAATGATAATAATAGTGACAATGAATAGAGAAATAACTAATAAATTTTGAGAACATGAGATGAAGAATCCTTGAAAGTGCAGATTAAAATTAAAAACCCCGGTTCAATGTAATTGATCCAAAGGGCCTATTACCCAGCAGCATCTCTGGAAGAAAAACTAGTAAGCAGTCTCCACAAGGGGGCACAAAAAAAATCCCTTACTCTCTTTCTCAGTATTCCTTCATTTTGCTATTCCTTTCTGCTTGGCTGTCAGCTTTTCCATATCTTTTCCAGCCTGTCTAAGATAACACAGATTGAGTAGTTTAACCACCAGAGAGTAGAGCACTTGAAATAATACAACCTTAAGAGGTGACAAATAGTTTGCTATTTATCTGTGATATCCCACATTTTCTGAGAAATACATTAATATAATTAACATACTTGCACTTCATCTGCTTTCTAAATAAAACTTCAGGTAATGCATAATGAAAGTTTAGAAGATACCTTTTTGTTGGTCTCAAATTATAAGAAATGTCTCCGGAAGATCAAAAGCATACAAAACTCTTGAACAATTTCCAGAATGTATTCAAACTTTAAAGCCTAGAAGTTTAAGCTTTCATGAAGGCTCTTAGAATTTAAATTTTAGATTCTCCAGTTTCTGCTTTAAGCAAGGTGGTTCTGACTAATATGGTTTTCAATCCAAAAATTTAGAATTGTTCTTTTCATTATATCTTAGAGATTAGATAAAATAATGCAAGCTGTAACACTATAAGAAGTTAAAACTTCCTTTTCAACATGTCATTCTGGCATTTTTCAGGAAGTTATAAATAAATGAATTATAAGACACAAATTCTTTCAGTATGATGGCAGTGCGCTTACGTGTATTTGCCTCTCTGGGTCCGACATATGGTGCACATCTGTGTCTTAAATGCTTCTCTTCTGATCACAGGACCCTAGTGGACATTGGCAATACAAAATTCTCCAGATCTGGTTCATCAGTTCATTAGCAATACCAGTGGTATGGGAGCGCATGGCCTCTTTTGTTTCATGGACTAGACCCTCATGCTGCTGTGTCATCTGTTACAGCCAGCCTGGGCAGGAGGTGGTGCGGGAGAGTACAGAGACGCAGTGGGCACATTGGAATCCGTCCTGGGTTAGGGGCTGGCCCTTGCAGGCCAGCTCTCCTGTCGGTCCTGCTCTCCAGTGTTCGCTTCGTGGAAGGCAAGCTGGAACGCCTTCATCTGTAGCTGACGCAATGCAAGATGAGGAACTGCTGTGTCCTTGTTCTTGCAGGAACTTTGCTCTAGGACAACATCCCATGCAACATCACTCTTCAGACTATACTGCTCAGGGACTCGTGCTAATATTATTTTTGTGACTATATGTGCTGTGTTTTGCACCTTGGCCCTGGAGCACCGGAGTTTTTAGGGGAATACGTGTATATAGTTAAATGATAATTAAGCTTGAACTTGATCTGGTTGCTATTGCTCTAGGCCAGCATATTTAATCAGCTTGCACGATCATCTTCTGAGGAGTGTTTTATCTTAGTTCCTTCTTTAAATAGATTAATTGATGTTGTTGGAGTTGTATAAGATGTTGGTTAGGTCTAATTAGAATTTTGTGTACAGTTCTGGTCACTCACCTACAGGAATGACGAGTCAGCTTACAGAGAGGAGGTGCAGCAGCTAACGGACTGGTGCAGAGCCAACAACTTGTCTCTTAATGTGAACAAAACAAAAGAGATGGTTGCTGACTTCAGGAGGGCACGGAGTGACCACTCCCCGCTGAACATCGACGGCTCCTCGGTAGAGATCGTAAAGAGCATCGAATTTCTTGGTGTTCACCTGACGGAGAATCTCACCTGGTCCCTCAACACCAGCTCCATAGCAAAGAAAGCCCTGCAGCGTCTCTACTTTCTGCGAAGGCTGAGGAAAGTCCATCTCCCACTCCCCATCCTCATCACATTCTACAGGGGTTGTATTGAGAGCATCCTGAGCAGCTGCATCACTCTGGTTCGGAAATTGCACCATCTCGGATTGCAAGACCCTGCAGCGGATAGTGAGGTCAGCTGAGAAGATCATCGGGGTCTCTCTTCCCGCCATCACGGACACTTACACTACACGCTGCATCCGCAAAGGAAACAGCATTACAAAGGATCCCATGCACCCCTCATACAAACTCTTCTCCCTCCTGCCATCTGGGAAAAGGCTCCGAAGCATTCGGGCTCTCACGACCAGACTATGTAACAGTTTCTTCCCCCAAGCTATCAGACTCCTCAATACCAAGAGTCTGGACTGACGCCTTGCCCTATTGTCTGTTTATAATTTATTGTAATGCCTGCACTGTTTTTGTGCACTTTACCCAGTCCTGTGTAGGTTTGTAGTCTAGTGTAGCTTTCTCTGTGTTGTTTTTTTACGTAGTTCAGTCTAGTTTTTGTACTGTGTCATGTAACACCATGGTCCTGAAACATGTTGTCTCATTGTTACTATGTACTGTACCAGTGACAATAAAAGTGACTTGACTTGACTTGAAAGATGTAAATAAGATTGAAAGACAGCAGAGAAATTTTACAAGAATGTGACTAGGACTTGAGGATCTGAGTTATAGGGAAAGGTTGAATATGTTATAACTTTATTTCCTGGGATGTAGGTGAACGAGTGAATATTTGATTGAGCTTTATGACAGGTAAATGCCAACAGGCTTTTTCCACTGAGGTTGGATGAGGCTAGAACAAGAGGTAAAAGGTTAAGGGTGAAAGGTGAAACATTTAAGGGGAACGTGAGGAGAACTCCTTCACTGAGAGGGTGATGAGAGTGTGGAATGAGCTGCCATTGGAAGTGGTGGATGCAGATTCAGTTTCAGTATTACGGAGAACTTTGGATGTCCGTGGATGGGGGAGATATGGAAGGCTATGGTCCAGGTGCGAGTTGATAAGACTAGGCAGACTAGCTGAGCTGAAGGTCTTGTTTCTGTGATGTAGTGCTCAATGAGCATCTTTAAAACATGGTGCTTGGAGAGGGTGCAGAAAACATTTCCCAGAAAGGGACACCAGCAACACAAATAAAAAACTGGAAAACCAGAAGCTGCTCTCATTAGAGCGGAAAAGGATAGGAAGAGGTTTTATTACGGTGTTCTGGACAAGAGTAATAGACAAGAGAAACCTAGACTTAATGGGGAAGAATCTTTTTTCCTCAATTCAATGCATTGATATAGAGTCGGTCATAAAACACTGAAACAGGCTAATAGGCTCACTGCGACTGCACTGACTGTCAAACACCTATTTAAGTAATCCCTGGGACATACACAAGAGATTCTGCTGATGTTGGAAAGTCAGTGTAACACACACAAAATTCTGGAGGAACTCAACATGTCAAACAGCATCTATGGAAAAGAATATAATGACGGCATTTTGGGCCGGGACTCTTCATCAAGACTCATGCTGAAGGCTCTCGACCTGAATTGTTTGTTGACTCTTTATTCCTTTCCACAGGTGCTGAGTGACCTGCTGAGTTCCTCCAGCATTTTGTTTATGTAATCCCTTTTTTTTCATTCACTCCATATTCCCGCCAATACCCTCCAATCTTCTAATTTATTGTTGACAGCCTATCAGCTGACATGTGTTTGGGATGTGGTATGATGGAACAAAACTGAGGCACACACAACTGGGAAATATAAAAGTCTTTATTTACACAGTGAACCTCCAGGAGAAGGTCAAGGGAATCTCACTCTCCTGATTCGATGTTTTATACTTCTTCAACACAAAGATGACAATAAATCATTAACTACAGTTTCAATTGCTACAATCACCTTCTTTAACATTTGGAATATAGTCAGGTAAATTACTCATTTACAATGGTAATGCATTCCTACTAGCAGAACCCTTGAATATTCAAAACTGTTTTCCGTTCCAAAAGCTGGACACCCAAAATATCTCTTCAGTTACAGTGTTAAGGGATGGCTCATGAATATACAATTAACCAGAAACTTAAGTGACAAAACAGATCTGTCCTGAACTGTGCATTAAGTGGCTCGAATACACCTTTAACAATATGCTAATAGCAGGAACATTCATCTATTGTCTTCTTCTCTGTAATTTCAGGGTTAGAATGTCCTTTCACCAATGATTGGCTTCACTGGCTTCACAACATATCAGCTGAAATTTTTTTCCTTGAAGGCTGGTTATCATTTTAGTTCATCCATAATTATGTAACCACAGATTGATCCCTAGCAGAATGTGAGGGGAAACCAGCATATCTGGGGAAAACTCATGTGGTCACAGAAGTAATGTACATTATAATAGGCATGCGTTAGTCTGGAGAGACCATGGATTTGCACCTTGGAAAGTTTCCAGGGCACAGGCCTGGGCAGGGTTGTATGGAAGACCAGCAGTTGCCCCTCTCCACACCACTGATGTTGTCCAAGGGAAGGATAAGGGCTGATACAGCTTGGCACTGGTGTGTGGTTAAGTGCTTTGACACTAGTAACTTTCAGATCACAAGACCAATGCCTTAACCACTTGGCCACCAACACAAGTAGTGCACAAACACAGTCAATACTGAAGGTTAGGATTGAGCCTGGGTCACCAAGTCTGTGAGGCAGCTCTATTAACAGTGCCAATATGAAACCTAACGATTTTATATGGGATACACTGACCAAAAGGATAGTGAAGTGTTCTGGTGCTGCATATCCTCCTAGGCTAACACAGGCTATGTTTCAATCACACATTTCTGATTTGAAGTGCACAAGAGTCCGTGGGGTAGAAACTTGACCTGTGCTGTACACACCAGGCACAATATTTCAAAACAGTAGTGCTCTGCTCACCCACAGCTCATGTGGCAGATGGAATTCATTGTAAACACATTGTACATGAGCTTTTTTGGATTGCTTGCTGGAGTCATCAATGGATAATGACTACTGCCCCACAGCTGGTTTCACACAGTGGCTCAAATATAGATGGCATAAAGCATGGCTGCTGAATGAAGACAGAATTCCAGCAGCTAGAACAGCATAAGGTCTGGTTTATTCACAGAAATGCCTGCAGTTCAGATTGAAGGCAGGCTCAGTTGCAGTGAAAAGGCACTCAGTATTCAGGAGGTACCTAATAAAGTGGTCACTAAATGTATGTGCATAGTCTGTTGCTGTAGTCCATCCACTTCAAGGCTCTATGTGTTGTGCATTCACAGATACTCATCTGCACACCACTGTTGCAATACACGTCTATTTGAGTTACTGTCCCCCTCCTTTCAGCTTGAACCAGTCTAGCCATTTTACTCCAACTTTGCTCATTAACAAGACATATTTTGCCAACATAACTGCCACCCACAGGAGTTTTTTAAAAAATTCTCACCATTCTCTGTAAACTCTAGAGACTGTTAAGTGTGAAAATCCCAAGAGATCAGCAGTTTCTGAGATACTCAAACCATCATGTCTGGCACCAACAATCATTCCATAGTCAAAGTCACTTGGATCAAATTTCCTCCCTATTGTTGTGACTGAGACTAAGTCATGGAGAAACTGGAGATGTCTTTATTCATCATGGCCTACAGATATTCTCATGGAGACCCTCTGTGTAAAGTCCCAGAAGTCCAGCTTATCTTCCACTAAGCAAACAGAGGAGGGCACACCAGCGAGAGGGGCCAGCCCACAACCCCGCGCTAAATCTAGCCGAACACAGCCAGCTCTGTCATCTTCTTCCTCGGTGGCCACAATAAGTGAACCTGAGGCCTGGTCCATACTTCACCCAGGGCTATGCAGCTCCCCTGCCATTGGTTTCACCAATAAACCAGTGAATCGGACTCACAGTACTCTACATTACCCATGTCTCCCTGGATCTTGCAATCACGAACAGGAATGTCCAAGACAATCAGCTGTTGGATCACTCACTGCCTTCTTCCCTGGGCAGCTGAAGCAGACTGCAACGTGGTACACAACAGGTCCAGCTCTGCTGCTATCGAGCAACACACTACTGGGGTAGACCTGCAGTGCTTGATGTACTTAATATCCAGCAATCGTGGACAAGTCTCCCTTTGGTTAGACGCAGAGAGGCCGCTGTATCCGAGCCCACCACCATCTTCAACTATACCTGTAACCATGTCTGATAAGCAAAGTGACAACATCAGCCTGGTCTGTCTGCTTGAACTCAACATTTTTCAAACTCAAACCATTCATGTTTTCTCAAAGGTTAAATATTCAGCAAACATCTTAAAACACACATTCACACCCAGCTTCCAGAATCTTAGACCTTAAGGCTTTGTAACAGTGAATGCTGGGAGTTATTGGACATGGACTAACAAAAATTCAACCATGCTCACATCAACCAAAATTCAAATAACTTCTGAACTTTCTCAGATTCAGATCTCTGATCTATAAAAATCTGATTATATGACCTGTTTTTTTTTATAATCTTGGGCAACGTGCTCTACTTTAGAACAACCCATCCTTCTAGGACCATCCTTTAGTTCATTCCATTTAGTATGTATGGGTTTCTGTAGTGCTTCTGCTTTAATCGGGTCTATTCTGACTGTTCCACAATCTTGTTTGTATTCAGCCCATGCCCCTGGGATCTCTTGACATAATCTATATACACCATCCTGGCTGCTGTGGCCATGTTGCCAGTTCTGTGAATCTTGAATGTTTGCTGATCCTGACTTCTTCACGTAATCCGTCCCATCCCCGAATCCATGGCTGCCTTACTAGGTGCATCTGTCCTCAGGAAAGCAACCTTCATTGTTCAGGCATGCCCAGAAATCCACTGGAAAGCATATTCCCTCTCTCTCAGGTAGCTGAGACTCACTTTTTTCTGCCCTCATTGTATCCCCCTTCACCTCTAAGATAAATAGCCTCCCCAGTCACGGGAAAAGGTAGGTCAGTTATGGATACTGAAGCTCCTGTGTCCATCAACATAATGCATTGCTCACGCTTATTGTGTACATCCGTGAGTGACCAGTACTTGTAATGGGGGCTGCCAATAGCTGTTTGCCTGACCTGATGCTGTCTTCACTAGTTCTGTAATCTGGTCAGTGGACATTGTGGGTAGGGAAGATTCTGCTGTTTTGTCTGCCTGTCTTGGTGAGTGACTGTCATACCTTCTGTCATTGCTTCAGATCATGGCCTGAGAGGCCACAGCTGTAACAAACTGTCACATTTACCCTTCTATGTTTGTTCTGGTTGTCCTTTGTTAGGATTGGCACCCAAAGCAGCTCTCTCCACTACAGTCATGTTACAACCTATCTTCTCTCTCTTTCAGTCTATTTCCCAAGTCCATGAAACTATTGTGGAGAAGGTGCACACCACGCTTATCCCCAAGTCTAAAACTTCCTGGTGGGCTGAGTTCAGCCTTTCCTTGAGCATTTTCTGGAAAACTGGATTATCTCTCCCCGGATGACTCAGCCCTTAGTAATCCTCATTATTCGTTCGTTATGTGTACTGTTGTATGGCATAGGTAATTATGGTTTTTCCATGACATTGTTGTTCTTGGAAAATTTTTCTACAGAAATGCTTTACCATTGCCTTCTGGGCAGGGTCTTAACAAGGAATGACTGTGCAGGCGCGTGGATGTCAGCGAGTTAGACTGGTAGGAAGAGTTTAAAAAGAAGACAGCTTTATAGAGCATGCGTGACTGTAGAGGGAGACAGAGTAGGAGGGCTTTGGTGATAATAGGCTGAGGCGAGGTAAGTTACTTGTGAAGAATAGGAATAGGAAGTAGGTCTGTGAGGCCGGTGTTCTGTGTTGGGTGTCAGATGTGGGATGTCCAGGAGACT
The DNA here is from genome assembly GCF_048418815.1 of Hemitrygon akajei. Lineage (NCBI taxonomy): Eukaryota > Metazoa > Chordata > Chondrichthyes > Myliobatiformes > Dasyatidae > Hemitrygon > Hemitrygon akajei. The sequence goes on from NC_133129.1 coordinate 169,078,698, forward strand.
CCCAGGCAGCCACATCTGCGGCTGATGCATCGAGCTGCAGCTCCTTAGCGACTAGTTTAGGGAGCTGGAGTTGCAGCTCGACGACCTTCGTCTGGTCAGGGAAAATGAGGAGGCGATAGAGAGGAGCTATAGGCAAGTAGTCACACCAGGGCTTCATGAGACAGATAAGTGGGTAACAGTCAGGAGAGGGAAGGGCAAGAGTCAGGTAATAGAAGTACCCCTGTGGCTGTCCCCTTTAACAGTAAGTACTCCTGTATGAGTACTGTTTGGGGGCCGACCTACCTGGGAAAAACAATAGTCTGGCACAGAGTCTGGCGCTGTGGCGCAGAAGAGTAGGGAAAGGAAAAGGATGGCAGCAGTGATAGGGGACTCTATAGTTAGGCGGTCAGACAGGCGATTCAAGAAAGAAACGTGGATGGTAGTTTGCCTCCCAGGTGACAGGTGCGTGGCACTGTTGATCAGAGATATTGTCACGGCTGCAGAAAAGGAGGAAGTCATGGCGGGATTGTCTACAGAATCTCTGTGGGTGGAAGTTTGGGACAGGAAGGGGTCAATAACTCTACTGGGTATTTTTATAGACCACCCAATAGTAACAGGAACATCAAGGAGCAGATAGGGAGACAGATTCTGGAAAGATGCGATAATAGCAGGGTTGTCATGGTGGGAGATTTTAATTTCTCCATTATTGATTGGCATCTCCCTAGAGCAAGGGGTTTAGATGGGGTAAAGTTTGTTAGTTGTGTTCAGGAAGGTTTCCTGACACAATATGTAGATAAGCTTACAAGAGGAAAGCCTGTCCTTAATCAGGTATTTGGAAATGAACCTGGTCAGGTGCTATGTCTCTCAGTGGAAGAGCAATTTGGAGATAGTGATCACAATTCTAGCTCATTTACCATAGCATTGGAGAAGGATAGGAACAGAAAAGTTAGGAAAGCCTTTGACTGGAGTAAGGGGAAATATGAAGCTATCAAGAAGAAACTTGGAAGCATAAATTGGGAACAGATGTTCTCAGTGAAATGTGTGGCAGAAATGTGGCAAATATTCTGGGGATATTTGCATGGTCTTCTGCATTGGTATGTTCCAATGAGACAGAGAAAGAAAACATAGGTACACTCCAATAAGACAGGGTACAGGAACCATGGTGTACAAAGGCTGTTGAAAATCTAGTCATGAAGAAAAGAAAAGCTTACAAAAGGTTCAAAAAACCAGCTAATGATAGAGATCTAGAAAAATATAAGGCTAGCTGGAAGGAGCTTAAGAATGAAATTAGGAGAGCCAGAAGGAGCCATGAGAAAGCCTTGGTGAGCAGGATTAAGGAAAACTCTAAGGGATTGTACAAGTATGTGAAGAGCAAGAGGATAAGACGTGAGAGAATAGGACCAATCAAGTGTGACAGTGGAAAAGAGTGTATGGAACTGGACGAGATAGTGTCCTCTTCTCATTAGCCCCATCTCTTTTTGCTCCATGCATGGATAACCATTCTGACCTTCCAGAGGAACAAATTTGTCCCTTGATCATTTTGCTCTTAACATATCTATAGAATCCCTTAGGATTCCTCTTCACCTTGTCTGCTAAGGCAATCTCATGTATTCTTTTAGCACTCCTGTTCTCTTGCATTTCTTATACACCATAAGCATTGAATTTGTTCCTACTTGCTTATACCTGCAATGTACCTCCTATTTTTCTTAACCAGGGTTTTGATACCTCTTAAAAACCACGGTTATCTTTACCTTTTATTCCCACAGCACCATAAAAGCTTTGTTCTCTCAATATTTCATTTTTGAAGTCTCCCCACTTACCAGGTATACCTTAGCCAGAAAACAGCTGTCCCAATCGACATTTGCCAGATCTTTTCTGATACCATCAAAACTAGTGTTTCTCCCATTTAGAATCTCAACCCACTGACCAGACCTATCTTTTCCATATCTATTTTGAAGCTATTGGCATTGTGATCACTAGGTGCAAAGCATTCACATACATAAACTTCTGTCACCTGCCCTGTCTCATTCCTTAATAGCAGAACAAGTATCGCACACTATCTTGCTGGGACTTCTATGTATTGATTACGAAAACTTTCCTGAACAGATTTGAAAAAATCTATTCCGTGTAGTCCTTTTACAGTATGGGAGTCCTAGTTAATATGTAGAAAGTTAAAGTCACCTACTATAACAACCTTATATTTCTTGCAACAGTCTGTGATCTCTTTACAGATTTCTTCTTCAAAATTCCTCAGACTTTGGGAGGACTGGAATATAACCCCATCTGCCATTTTACAACAGTGCACATCTTTGTATCATCTGCACCATCCATCTGTATTTTCATCCATGTCATTTACATACATAATAAACAGCAGAGGTCCCATTACTAGAGAGAAGGTTCTTGGGAAACTGAAAAGTCTGAAGTTGAATAAGTCACCTGAACCAGAAGGTGTACACACAAGAGTTCTGAAAGAAGTGTCTGAAGAGATTGTGGAGCCATTAGTAGTGATCTTTCAAGAATCACAGATTCTGGAATGGTTCCAGAAGACTGGGAAATTGCAAATATCACTCCACTCTTCAAAAAGGGAGAGATGCAGAAGAAAGGAAACTATTGACCAAATTAGTCTGACCTCAATGGGTCAGACTAACCCATTGGGAAGATGTTGGAGTTAATTACCAAAGATGAAAGCTCAAGGTAATTAGATGCACATGATTAAAATAGGTTGTAGTCAGCATGGTTTCCTCAAGGGAAACTCTTGTCTGACAGACCTGTTGAAATACTTTGAAGAAGCACCAATCATGATAGACAAAGGAGAACTGTTTGACATGTACTTGGATTTTCAGAAAGCACTTGACAAGGTGCCACACATGAGGCTGCTTAACAAGTGACGAGCCCATGGTATTACAGGAATTGATTCTAGCATGGATAAAGCAGTGGCTGATTGGAAGGAGGCAAAGAGTGGGAGTAAAAGGAGTCGCTTCTGGTTGGCTGCAGGTGAATGTTGGAGTTCCACAAGGGTTTGTGTTGGGACGGATTCTTTTTACATTATACTTCAATGATTTGGATGATAGAATTAATCGGTTTTTTTTCTAAAGGTTCAAAGGTCAAATTTAGTGTCAGAGAGATGTATAGAATATACATCCTGAAGTGCTTTTTCTTCGCAAACATCCACAAAAACAGAGAAGTGCCCCAAAGAATGAACGACAGTTAAATGTGAGGACCCCAAAGTCCCCCCAGCTCCCCCCTCCCGTGCGTAAGCGGCAGCGAGCAATGATCCCCCTCCCCCACCAGCAAAAAAAAGCGCACATCAGTACCATCACCGAGCCCAAGCGTGTGCTAAGCAATAGCAGAGACACAGGCTAAAGTTACCCCAAAAGCCTCGCAATTTCATCCGAAATTCGACAAACCACAGGTTCTCTCTCTCCCTGGTAGGGGCGAGGGAGGTGTCCCCTATTTTCACAGTAAGTGGGAGACACAACAACAACCTGCTGGTTTACAATCTTAAAAGTCCATTATGTTGCTTTTTTTGAGCTCTGTGCCCAAAGATCGCAGAAACCTCAGATCTTCAGGCCCACAGCAGAAGATTTTCCGACCTCCACGATGACACGTGAGTCCCTGCCGTGACACCAACCCTCAATCCACCTGTCTCCAGAACCCCGAAATCTTAGGTTTCCAAACAAGATTGAGATTTTCAGGCCAAACCCTTGGCATGTGGAAAAGTAGCCAGTCGTGGAACCCTGAGAACGGGTCCCATCCCACAAAGTACCAAAGCCTGTGTGGAACTCCAGGTCAGAGTCTTCAGAAGAACCCTGAAAGGGAAAAATAAAGATATTAAAGGTCCCTCATTGACCGAAGATGCAAGCAAAGGAGTTGTCGTTGTGCAAAGTTTGCAGACGATATGAAGATAGGTGAAGGGGCAAGTAGTTTTGAGGAATTATGGAGGCCACAGAAGGACTTAGGCAGATTAGGAAGATGGGCAAAGAAGAGGCAGATGGAAAACAGTGTCAGGTAGTGTATAATCGTGTACTTAGGTGGAAGAAATGCAAGGGTTGACTATTTTCTAAATGGAGAGAATTTTTTTAAAAAAACTAAGGCGCAAAGGGACTTGGCTGTCATTGTGTAGGATTCCCTAAAGGTTAATTTGCTAATTGAATCTGTGGGGAGGAAGGCAAATGCAATGTTAGCATTCATTTCAAGGAGACTAGAAAATAAAGGCAAGGATGTAATGTTGAGACTTTATAAAGCACTGGTGAGGCCTCACTTGGGGTATGGTGAAGCCTCACTTGGGGTATAGTGAGCAGATTTGGGACCCTTATCTTAGAAAAGATGTTCTGCAACTGGAGATGGTTCAAAGGAGGTTCACAAAAATGATTCTCGGATTGAACAGCTTGTTATAAGAAGAGTGTCTGATGACTCTGGGCCTGTATACTCTGGAATTCAGAAGAGTGAGGAGTGACTTCATTGAAACCTATTGAATAGTGAAAGGTCTTGAGTGGATGTGAAAAAGATATTCAGAGTCCAAGACCAAAGGACATTCTCAGAATAGAGGGGCGTCCTTTTAGAACGGAGATGAGGAGGAATTTCTTTAGCTAGAGAATGGTGAATCTATGGAATCCTTTGCCACATGCAGTTGTGGTAGTCAAGTACTTATGCATACTTAAGGCAGAGGTTGACAGATTCTTGAATGGTCAGGGCATGAAGGGATATGGGGGAAAAGGAAAAGTAGGAGATTGGGACTGAGAGGAAAATTGGATCAGCCATGATGAAATGGCAGAGCAGACTTGATGAGACAATTGGCCTAATTCTGCTCCTATATCTTATGGTCTTACAGATCCCTATGGAACACCACTAATCACAGAGCTCCAGAGGTCCCTTTGACCACTACCTACCATTTTCTACAGGCAAGCCAGTTCTGCATCCAAATGGCAAACTTACCATAAATCCCATGCACCTTATTCTTCTGGATGAGCCTCCCATGAGGGACTTTGTCAAATTGCTAACTAAAATCCATGTAAACAGCATCCATGGCCCTACCTTCATCAATCACCCTCTTCAACTCATCAACAAGTTCAATCAAGTTAATAAGACACAACTTGCCTTGCACAAGGCTATGTTGTTTCTCCCTAATTAGGCCTTGGTTTTCCAAATGTTCGTAAATACTATTCCTAACAATTTTCTCCAGTGACTTACTTACCATGGGTGTAAGACTCACCTAGCTACTCTCCAGTCCTCCAGAATCATACTTATGGCTAGAGAGAACACAATGATATTGATCAAGACCCCAGAAATATCAGCACTTGCCTCTCTCAATAACCTGGGGTATATCTCATCGGGCCCTGGAGGCTTATCCAACTACTGCTCTTTAAGAGATCAACACTACCTCCTCGTTTACCTCAAAATACTTTATCATATCAATACACTCAGCACTGATCTCTCTATTCTCCACATCCTTCTCCTTGGTAAATACTGATGTAACGTATTCATTAAGGACTTCAACCACACCCTGCACATCCAGGAAAATGTTCTCCCCTTTATCCTTCACTGGTCCAACCCTCTCCCTGGTTATCCTTTTGCTTGTGATGTATGTATGGAATGCCTTGGAATTTTCTTTAATCCTACTTACCCAAGACATTTCATTCCCTCGTCTGGCTTTCCTAATTCCCTCCTTGAGTTCTTTTCTGCCTTCTTTATAATCCTCAATGGTTCTGTTTGATTCTAGCTTCCTAAGCTTTACATACTTCTCATTATTTGTCTTGACTAAATTCATCACCTCTAGACAATCAAGGTTCTCTTACCTTGCCATCCTTGTCCTTCCTTCTGACTGAAACATACATATTCATTACTCTGTGTAGTTGGTCATTATAGACTTCTTGTTGAATGTAAGCTTCCCTAAAAATAACTATACCCAAATAACTCCCCCCCACATTCCTTCTCATTCCCCTGAACTCCAGTGAGTACAAGTCCAGAGCCATCAACAGCCCTTCATATATTAACCATTTATGTGATTGCTGAACTGGTTCTGGCAAAGAACCACTATTCACCCAGCCCTTTCAGTTTGGAGGTGGGAATATTTTATTTCACCTCTCTAACCAGAGTGAATTATATTTTATTCTGTATTGATGCAGTCCAACTGCTGGGGAAAGTAGAAGTAACAGGGTTGTTAAAACTGGCCTAAAATGGTACAAACTAACTTTTGCACAGTTGCCATTTTTTTAGATACACCTGTACTCTTCCTTGACAAAGCAAATATCTAATCAGCCGGTCATGTGGCAGCAACTCAATACATGCAGACATGGTCAGAGGTTCAGTTGTTTTTCAGACCAAACAAGATGAAAGGTGAAAAAAGATCTAATGCTTCCTGGCATATATGACAAAAAAATTCTTCTCAAGCTTCCAGAGGGGTATAGGTATTGATTTTAACCTATGTTTCGATTACATCAAAGCCCAAGAAGAGTTTATTCATCATAAAAGTTGTTATGGAGTATTCTGAAGTTATGTGAATATGGCAGATGTTAGATGAGAAAAAGTCTTCAGTTATTAAATTTCAAAGTTCAAAACTTTAATAACCAAAGAGTGTCTCTGTGGATTAATGTGGATTGTACAGTTAAAAGCATGCCTTTGCAGTGTCTGTTTAGCACAGGCTGCCTGCAGACTAATAAATATAGCTTGCAAAGTGGTGACCATGAGACATGTATTAGCTAAACATTAAGACAATGGAGTTATGTTAATAGGCTTACATCAAAGCAGGCCATATGGCTAAGTTACTTATACTACTGTAACTGAGTTCAAGCTGGCAGACCAGGGAGATGTGGTCACAGCTTAGTTGGAGTCAATAATGATCCATTGGGTACTCTGGCATCTGGCTCTCTGTCTTCAGAAGTTTTTAAAATATATGTTTCAAAAGAGGTGTTTGAACATTCATAGGTGTCTCCCATTCAAAGGAAGCATTGTCAACCCAAAATATTAAAGTAAACAATGTCATTGTAACTATTGAGATTGTATTGAATCACCTGCTGTTACCTTTGATCTTAAGAGTATGAAAATGTGATATACTTTTGGGTTTGTGGGACTTCACTGAGAAAGCCTCTACTGGAATGATTTTTCATTGTGATAAATAAAGACTTTCATATATGCAATGTCTCCAGTTTCTCCAGTGACTTAGTCTCAGTAATAACAATGAGGAAGAAATGTGATTTAAGTGACTTTGACTATGGAATGATTGTTGGTGTCAGACAAGATGGTTTGAGTATCTCAGAAACTGCTGATCTCCTGGGATTTTCGTGCACAGCAGTCTCTAGAGTTTACAGACCATGGTGTGAGAAAATAAAAAAAACTCTCCTGTGAGTGGCAGTTCTATTGGGTAAAAATGCCTTGTTAATGAGAGAGGTCAGAGGAGAATGGCCAGACAGGTTCAAATGGAAATGAAGGTGACAGTAACTCCTGTTGGAAGTTCTTACTTCCCACCCCCCCCCCCCCCCAGCCCGCATCCCTCATTCAGCAGGTTCTCCTGCTCTAGTTGTCCCTACTCAATCTCCCAATCAAGCTTTAATCCATGGGAAATGCCTACAAGCACACAGTCTTATTTACCACACTTCCATACATAAATTTTGAGACCATTAAGAACAAAGGAAAGAGCATTGTGTAGAATCTTAGCACTGTTGCACGTCCAGTCCACTCACTCACTCAAACGCATACCACACACACACACACACACACACACACACACACACACACACACACACACACACACACACACACACAAAATAGATTGGATCTCTGCAGATTCCATTTTTAATGTCTGAGGTCTGAAAAATGGTGCTTTTAGATAGAACTTTTTTTTAGTAAAACTGATATACCGGTACTTAAATTGAAGTTCTATTGAAATTAATTTTGGAGAATGAAAATGATAGAATTTCATCATTTATAAATTAATTCAGCCAAATAAACCCATAGAGAAGCATGTCTACTCTTGCTATAATTGCCTGGAACCATGACACTATTAGATAACAATAAGAAAAAGAACAGAAAACCAGCAGATACCTAATTACATTTATGAAGCAGAATGTCTGGTTATATTTAATAATATTGTCTGCAATACAAAGCCATTAAGCAACTGGTAGAGATGTTTAAAAATTAAAAAGAAACATTTGAATATTTTTACATGCATCATATATTAAGTGGAGAATATTCTTGCAAATTGATACATCAGAAAAAAATTAAAATTCATTTTCAAATGTAAACCTGCAATCTAGTGATGCTTGTCCAATTCCCACATAAAAATAATTGCTCATGTTTAATTTATGCAGATGTTAATTATTGTTATCTCTAGGATTCTACACAATATATTCAAATAAAAATAATGTAATTTTAATTTAAGATTTGCTATCAGATTGTAATTACATGTTCTCTGTAGACAATCATTAGCAATCAAATTTATATCCACATACATACATAGACACATTAACCTAATTCAATCTAATTATTGCACTGTTTATGCATTTTTGTTCCTCTTTTTAGGACATGATTACCCATTCATTATACTCATGAATAGTCACTTATATTGCTCATTATCGGTATTTATCTGGGTATTGCTTCCCTACGTTGAGACTTGGGTCCTGATTTGAAAACCAGCCAGGTTAAACAGAAGTAAAAGGAACTCTTTCCTTTCATTAATTCAGTTTGTCTCAAAATGCAATCGTTACAATGCTTTTGCATTATATTCATTGTTGTAGTGCAGAACAACAACCACTCACTCAATGTCAGTAAGACCAAGGAGTTAACAGGACGAGGAAACCGGAGGTCCATGAGCTGGTCCTTACCAGGGGATCAAAGGTGTAGAGGGTCAACCACTATAAATTCTTCGGTGTTTTCTTTTCAAAGGATTTGTCCTCGGTCCAACAACCAAATGCATTACAAAGAAAGCCTTGAATTAGCAATTCTGGCACACTTTAACTTTGACTAACTGCTATAGATGTACGGTGGAGAGTACATTCACTAGCTGTATCAGGGCCTGGGATGGAAACATTAATCCCTTGAACAGATAAGCCTATGTAAAGTTATGGATACTGCCCACTCCATCACGAGTAAAGCCCTCCCCACCATTAAGCAAACCTACATGAAGCACTGTTGCAGGAAAGCAGCATTCATCATCAAGGACATTCACCGCCCAGGTCACATTCTCTTCTCACTGCTGCCATCAGGAAGAAGGTACAGAAGCCTCAGGGCCCACACAACCAAGTTCATGAACAGTTATTACCCCTCAACCATCAAGCTCTTGAACCAGAGGGGATAATTTCACTCATCTTCACTCACTCCTTCACTGAACATTTCCCACAACCTGTGGACTCACTTTCAAGGACTACACATCTCATGGTCTTGATATTTATTGCTTATTTATTATATTTTTCTTTTGTATTTGCACATTTATTCTCCTTTGCACATTAGTTGTTTGCCCATTTTGTTATGCACACTCTTTCATTGATTGTATTGTGTTTTTTTGTAGTTACTGTGAATGCTAGCAAGAAAATAAATCTCAGGGTTGTATATGGTGACATGTACTTTGATAATAAATTTACTTTGAACTTTAAAACTATCAGGTCAATTCATTCATAGCAAGTTCCTACAAAAAGCAACGGGATAATTAAATGGTCATCTGTTTTAGAGTTATTGACTGATTGAAGAATAAACACAAATGAAGCCTTCCTGCTCTTTAAGATGTTGCTTTAGGATATTGTACCTCAGGAGAGCAGACATTCACATAAATATACCCGCAGTAGTTAAGCACACTGAAGGAAACATCAGAAGGATTTAGCAGCTGTAGTTCTAACTGTTGTGAAACAAGAAAATAGGAGTGGTAGTTACCCTCCAAGGCAGCAAATCTAGAATTCACCTCCTCCACTACTGCAACCATAGAATACAAGAGCATAAGAAAAGTTAATTTGCAGGAGACCAATTCAACCCAAGCCTGTCCTGCTGTTCAGTACATTCATAGTTATTTATTAGCTCTAGTCCTCAACTCTTCTGTGTCAGCTTTCCATTTCTCTGAATTCCCTAAAATTTAGCTACCTACAGTATAAATTCCTGTAATAATCGAGCCTCACTACCATCTGGAGTTTCACTACTCCCTGTGAGAAGTCATTTCTATGCATCACACCTCATTCTTCTAACCACCAAAAGGTACAGACCCAACTTATTTAGATGCTTGTGATGGGACAACTTTCTCCTTCCAAGAATTAGCATAGAGACTCTGTGTAGAAATGCCTCCAATGCTAGCATAATGAAGACACAAGAGATTGCCATGCTGGAAATAGAATCAACAAACAATGGGCTGGACGAACTCAGCAGGTCAAGCAGCATCTGTGGGGGATGTGTTGGAGCTGTTAGTGTTTTGGGTCAAAACCTTGCATCTGCTGTGCTGAAGACTGCAAAAAAATTGTGCACAGTGTCCAGTCTACCATTAAAACCAGTCTCATCTCTATGGACTGTTTACACTTCCTGCTGCCTTGTGAAAATAGCCAACAATATCTCCAGAAGAGGGAGAAGAGAGCTGAGAGGGAGATGATGGCAGCAGATACAGAAGCTTGAAAACATGAACTATCAGGCTTAAGGAAAGCTATTACTTTGCTGTTATAAGACACTTGAATGGACCTCTAGTACAATAAGGGTGAATTCTTGAGCTCTCAGTCTACCTCATCATAGCCCTTGAAAGATATTTGACTAACATTATTGCAATTTCCCTGTGAATACAATGTATTTTGCATTGTTATTGTTTTTCCTTTAGCACTGCTCGATGAACTTGCACTTGGAATTATCTGTCAGCATGGCATACTAAAATTACTTATCAGTTTGTGTCAACCAAATACCAATGGGACTCCACACTCATCAACAGATATAGCTCAACCCACTGAGTTCATCCAGCAGATTATTTGCTGCTCCAATGCTCGTATGTCCTTTCTAACTCATTATACACTAAATTCTGATTGACTGCCAGTTGGAACCTTGCATACTGTATTAGAAAAAGGCCTGAGCATCTTGATTACTCATTGGACAATCCACTCCAGGAATGCGTGAAAAGAAAGCTACTTTTTTAATCGGGGCAGCGATCAAGATTTCAATGGCAGAGTTTCGCGGCAGTTTCTCTGAGTCGAGGAGCGACCATTCATTAGAAAGGGGGAATACAAGTAATGCAGGTGCAGTCAGAGCAGCCATTCTTTGATCAGCCACTCTTTTGAGTTTGCCAGTCTTTAGAGTGGCTTTGGCTCATCAGCCTTGGGTGTGGTAGATTGTCTTGTAATTTACTCTCTCTGTGCTCTTGTTTGTTCATTCCTCATCTATGAGTACGTAGTATACAGAATGGCTCCAGGGACAGTATATTGTACCGCATGTGGGACGTGGGAAGCCTGGGAGGCCTCCAGTCTCCCGAATAAACACATCTGCACCAGCTGTACTGAGCTACAGGTCCTGAAACAACATATTAAAGATCTGGAGCTGCAGCTTGATGACCTTCGACTCATACGGGAGAATGAGGAGGTGACAGACAGCTGCTACAGGAAGGTAGTCGCCCCTAGGTTGCAGGAGACAGGTAAATGGGCAACTGTCAAGAGAAGTAGGAGAAATGCACAGCCAGTATAGAGTACAGTTGTGGCCGTTCCCCTCAATAATAAGCATATAACTTTAGGTACGATTGAGGGGGATGACCTACCGTGTTGGGGGGGGGGGGCACAATAACCGGGTCTCTGGCACTGAGTCTGGTGCTGTGGCTCAGAAGAGTAGCAAGGTGAAGAGGACTGCAGAGTTCATAGGATATTCTTTAGTCAGAGGAACAGAGATAAGGTTTTGTGGGCACAATAGAGACGCCAGGATGGTATGTTGCCTCCTTGGTGCCAGGATCTGGAATGTTTGAGATCATGCCCATGGCATTCTCAAGGGCAAAGGTGAGCAGCCAGAAGTCTTGGTACATATTAGCACCAATGACATAGGTAGACAAGGTGAAGAGAGATTTTAAGAAGATAGATAGAAAGCTGAGAAATAGTACCTCCAGGGTAGTAATCTCTTGATTTCTGCCTATGCCATGTGCCAGTGAGGGTAAGAATAGGATGATTTGGCAGGTGAATGCATGGCTGAGGAACTGGTGCATAGGGTAGGGACTTAGAATCATTGGGATCTCGTCTGTGTGGAAGGTACGACCTATACAAAAGGAACTGGTTGTACTTGAACTTGAGGGGGTCCAATATCCTTGTGGGCTGTATGGCCAAAGTTGTTTGTGTGGGTTTAAGCTAATTTGGCAGGGGGATTGGAACCAGAGTGCTAGTGCTGAAGATGAGGTAGTCAGGTTACAAACAGAGGCAATATGTAGTGAGACTCCAATGAAGGAGTGACTGAGGATAGGACAAAATTGCAGTCAACATGATGAGTTGCAATGTAAAAGGTGGACAGAATCAAAAAGGGTAAATACAGGATGAAAGGAGTGATATTTGAATACATGCAGTATATAGAATAAGATCGATGAACTTGTAGCACAGTTACAGATTTGCAAATATCACATTGTAGTCATCAATGAATCATGGCAGAAAGGAGATTATAGCTGGGAACTTAATGACTAAGGATATACATTGTGTCAAATGGATAGGCAGGAAGGCAGAGGGGGTGGTGTGGCTCTGTTGGTAAAAATGACATTAAATCACTAGAAAGAGGTGACATAGTGTTGGAAAGTGGTGAATCATTGTGGATAGAGCTAAGAAATTGCAAGGGTAAAATACCCCAATGGGAGTTACATGCAGATCCCTAAACAGTAGTACGGATGTGGTCTACAAATTACAATGGGAAATAGAAAATGTATGCCAAAAGGGCAATGTTACAATAATCATGGGGGATTTCCATATGCAGATAGATTGAGAAAATTAGGTTGATGTTGGATTCCAAGAGGAGGATTTTCCAGAATGCTTACAATATGGCTTTTTAGAACAGCTTATGGTTGAGTCCACTAGGAGATCAGCTATTGTCTAGTGGGTGCTATGCAATGAACTGGAATTGATTAGAGAGCTGAAGGTAAAAGATCCCTTAAGGACAAGTGATCATAACATGATCGACTTACCCCTAAAATTTAAGAAGGAGAACATCAGATGTATCAGTATTACAGTGGAGTAAAGGGGATTACAGAGGCATGTGAGAGTTGGCCAAAACGACTGGAAAAGAACACTGGCAGGGATGACGACAGAGCAGCAATAGCTGGAATTTCTGGAAGCAATTCAGAAGGCACAGGATGTACACATCCCAAAGAGGAAGAAGTATTCCAATGGCAAGTTGACACAGCCATGGCTGATAAGGGAAGTCAAAGCCAACATAATAGCCAAAGAGAGGGCATATAATTGAGCAAAAATTAGCGGGAAGTTAGAGGATTGGAAAGCTTTTAAATACCAACTGGAGGCAACTAAAAAAGTAATTAAGAAAACAAAGATGGAATATGAAAATAAGACAGCCGATAATATTAAAGATGATACCAAAAGTTTCTTCAGAAATAACAAGCAGGATTGATGAGGAGATTCGGTTGATGTTGTGTACTTGGGTTTTCAGAAGGCCTTTGAAAAAGTGTCATACATGAGGCTGCTTAGCAAGCTACAAGACCCTAGTATTATAGGAAAGATACTAGCATGGATAAAGCAGAAGCTGATTGCCAGGAGGCAAAGTGTGGGAATAAAGGGATCCTTTCTGGTTGGCTGCGGGTGACTGATGGTGTTCCAAACAGTTCTGTATTGGGACTGATTCTTTTCATGTTATATGTCAATGATTTGGATGATGGAATCAACGGCTTTGTTGCAAAGTTTGCATACAATATGAAGATAGGTAGAGGGGAAGGAAGTTTTGAGGATACAGAGAGGCTACAGAAGGACTTAGACAGATTAGGCAAGGAAGTGGCAGATGGAATACAATTTCGGGAAGTGTATGGTCATGCACTTTGGTAGCAGAAATGAAAGGGTTGACTTTTTTCTAAGTGGAGAGAAACTACAAAAATATGAGGTGCAAAGGGATTTGGGAGTCCTTGTACAGGTTTCCCTAAAGGTTAATCTGCAGGTTGAGTCGGTGGTAAAGAAGGCAAATGCATTCATTCCAAGAGGACCAGAATATAAAAGCAAGGATGTAATGTTGAAACTTTATAAAGCACTGGCGAGGCCTCCCTTGGAGTATTGAGAACAGTATTGTGCCCCTTATCTTAGAAAGGTAAGAAACAGGAGAGAGTTCAAAGCTGGTTCATGAAAATGATTCCAGGATTGAACTGCTTGTCATATGAAAAGCGTTTGATGGCTCTGCTCCTGTATTTATTGGAATTCAAAAGAATGAGGGTAGGGTGACCTCATTAAAACCTACAAAATGGTGAAAGGCCTTGATAGAGTGGATGTGGAGAGGATGTTTCCTGTGGTGGGGGTGTCTAGGAACAGAGGACACACCCCCATAATAGAGGGGTGTCCTTTAAGAACAGAGATGAGGAGGAATTTCTTTAGCCAGTGAGTAGTAAATCTGTGGACTTCACTGCCACAGACTGCTATGGAGGCCAAGTGTTTATGTATATTTAAGGCAGAGGTTGACAGATTATTGATCGGTCAGGGCATGAAGGGATTGAGACTGAGAGGAACATTGGATCAGCCATGATGAAATGGCAGAGCAGACTCAATGGGCCAAATAGCCTAATTCTACTCCTATATCTTATGGTCTTACGATCTCATTCAAATTCCAATGGCTGTCAACAGCTATGTCGCAGGATTGCTGAACAGGACAATTTGGGAGAGTTTTCATAATTCAAATATTTGAAGTTGAGGAGGTTGCAACCCCATGGCACTAACTAACTGAACTTGACTTATTGGCCAAGGAAAGTGAAAAACAAAATCTTTAATGAACATATCCTTCAGAGCTGCTTCTGACTCTTATCAGCTTCCTATGCCATATGTCAGTAAGACTGCCAAGTTAAATTAACAGTTGCTTCTGGGCATTATTGATATGGAATCTAAACTCTTATCTCTGCAAAAATGGAAGATAACTGAAAAATTGTGGACACACTATGAGAACAGATTGGTGCAAGAGAGAGCATGAAGGAAATAGGTTAAATTCTGATGGAGAACTGACACAGGGAAAAAATAAATGAACAAAGAAGGAATGCAACAGAGGCAGAGAAAGAATTGCACAGAAACTGAAATAGGAAATCTTGGCTTACAATATTCAATATGACATATGAGCAGAATTAGACCATTTGGTACATATCTTCTGCTCTGCCATTTTTCCATGGCTGATTCGTTATCGCTCTCAACCCCACTCTCCAACATTCTCTCAATAACCTTTGATGCCCCCACTAATCAATGACCTATCACGCTCTGCTTTAAATATATCCAGTGACTTGGCCTCTACAGCCATCTGTGGCACGGAATTCCACAGATTCACTACTCGCTGGCAAAAGAAATTCCTCCTCATTTTTGTTCTAAGAGAAATCCATCTATTCTGACACTGTGCCCTTTGGTCCTATACTTGAAAACATCCACTCCATGCCCATTCTCTATCCAGACCTTTCAATAATGAGTTCCCCCCCTCGATCTTCTAAACTCTAGTGAGTACAAACCCAGAACCGCCAAACACTGCACTTACATTAACCCTTTCATTCCTGGGTTCATTCTTATAAACCTCCTCTGGATCTTCTCTAATGCCAGCACATCCTTCCCTATACTTGGAGCCCAAAACAGCTCACAATTCTCCAAATGCAGCCTGATCAATGCCTTATAATGCTCAGCATGATATCCTTGCTTTTATATTCCAGTCCTATTGAAATGAACGCTTAAATTGCATTTGCCTTCTTTACAAACAGCTATTTAACTTTTATGGAATCCTGCACTGTAGGATTCTGCACCCGTGGCCAAGTGGTTAAGGCATTGGTTTAGTGATCTGAGGGTCGCTAATTCAAGCCTCAGCTGAGGCAGCATGTTGTGTCCTTGAGCAAGGCACTTAACCACACATTGCTCTGCAATGACACTGGTGCCAAGCTGTGTTGGCCCTAGTGCCCTTACCTTGGCCATCATCAGTAGCATGGAGAGGGGAGACATGCAGCATGGGCAACTGCCAGTCTTCCATACAACCTTGCCTAGGCCTCAGTCAGCATCGAAATTGATGGACAGCCGAAGAAAAAGAAGAACCGTATAGTGATTTGAGTGTAATTACTGTCTTGTAAGTATTGATTGTCTTGGTCTATGTGTTGTAAATAAACTTTTATAGTTTTGATACAAAACAAAAGCCCTTGTTACAGCCTAGCACAGCCATTTGGGAAATGCTGAGAGGGCTGCACCACCCAAGACCTCCAGCAGAATCCCTCTTTAGTTGCCTCTCTGAGTGGGCTGTTTGGGTGGAGAGCAAGGCTTATACGTAGAATGCTGGCGAAGGGCATCTGATGTCTTGCGTCAGTGGACACCTGGTTAGCCATCACCATTATCCGTCCGGGCGTCGTCCCCATTACGGACTGGCCATCCCCGCCCGGGTGGACAACTGGATGGCGGTCCAGTTGGCTACGGTCTCTGACGACTGTGCAGTGATGAGAGGGAAGAGGTGGCTGCACTTTTCAGTGGGGAAAACACACTGGAGCATGAGGTGTGGCTAATTGTCATCCGGGAGTCCCGTATCATTGGTTTGGACCTGCTATTCCGCTGGGGGGCCTGTATGGATGTGCCAGAGCAACACTCTACCTTGGCACTGAACTCATGGCTTTCCGGCAGGGCAGCTCCAGAGAGCAGACCTGATGCAGGCGACAACAACTGGCCTCACAGCAGCCCCACAGTGACACTGGGACCAGGGGCAAGCGGTGGTGGCGGTGCTTCAGGTGGCAGTCGGCAGCAAGGTAGACCTCCCCACTACTGACCAGCAGCTGCGCAGCGAGCAGGTGAGGGGATGACTGAGCGTAGGACGGCGGCCGGAGCGGGCAGAGGTTTCCATCCTGGATCCAGAGACCAAAGCCCTATTCTCTCAGTGGGGCATGCTGTAGGAGAGCGCACAGGCTGCTGGGAGCTGGCCATTTTGGAGCTGGAAAGATGCTGGGAAAGCTGTGCAAATGCTTCTATTGGCTTGGTACAGGCAGGATCTGGAGCTGTTCGTGCACTGCTGTGATGCTTGCATGTCCCAGAAGGGGCCAATGCAGCAGCACTCATTGGGGGCCCCACCCGGAAGAAGGAACTATCACCAAAACTTGGAAGCCACTAGGAGGAGCCGAGAGAGGTGTTCAACCGCATCTCCAATGCAGCATATGGGTGCAGTTGCCTGAGTGGCGGAAGACAGTTGTTTTGCACCGGGACTGGCTGCACTGTATTTGCCCTCAGCCACCCCTCTGACGCAGTGAGGTTGAAGGAAGGAAGTGACACTCCTGGTGGTCTGCGACTCATCAAGCACTGCATTCTATTGGGGCGAACACTACCGACACCCCACAACACCCCAGCTGGTGGCATTGACCACCAACAGAATTTTTGGACTTTGATGTGGTTTACTGGGGGAGGCTGACCCTTCAGCTGAGGGCAGTGTAGCACTGCGGGAGGGAGGGGGGGGGAATGGTGGGCTGCCTGCCCCAGCACTCCCAGTGGCCAGTGCTATTTATTGTTCTTGTGGGATGTTCAAGTTAACTTATTGTTACATTTTAGCTTGGGTTATACAGTTGTTCGCATGTGTGTTTGTGGCTCACCCTGACTGGAACGGGGTGTGTGATCATCACCTCCCCAGTCTATATGTGACTGAGTGAATCTTTTTTTCTGCTTGTTGCCATAAAATCGGCTGTTGAACTAAACAAGGTTTTCTCGTCTGTCATCGTGGACTGAAATCTCGTCACAATATGTATCCATATTGTGATAAGCTTCCAGTTAAGCTTCCAGTTATGATCTTCTATCAACCACATCTCTGTGATGCTCACAATGGCATATTTTCCCATTTCTAGCTGGGCTATAAGGTATACTGTCAAATTTTGTACACTGCATGATTTCAATTACAACATCTTCAGTCCTGCATTCACCACCCTTTTTCTCGATTTTGTCTCCTTGTTGTTTGAAGTTAAATTCTTATCCCACTTCTTTATTCTTTATTTTGGAGACTTCACCTGCACTCTCCTTCCCCTGTACTTTTCCAAGGTGTTTAATCCAGCTCCTACTATTTAATTTAAAACCCTATCTACAGCCCTACTTATGTAATTTGACAGGATCCTATTCCAAGCATGGTTCAGGAGAAGCCTGTCCCATCAGAACAGCTCCCTCCTTCCCCAATATCCCATGCAAATTATATAAGATTAGCACTTACAGGAGCACATTTTTCATCACATGGATGAGTTAGCCTGCAGGTGGTTTGGTGGCTGCATTGGTTTATTGGACAGATGAGAAAGGAGCAGTCAGTTCAAAATTTAATGATCAGCGGTTGGTTGGAGCATTTAATTTCACTTACACACTGCTCTGTAGGTAAGCGCAAACTGAATAACTTGATAAGTTTTCAAAACCTAGCAAGCTTGAAAATCCTTTTAAAGTGACATTTCCCTTCACTTAACCGTCCATTGAAAAAATACTGGCTTTTCTTTTGAAAGTTTGTACTGGAATTATTAAAAAATAACTTTTATCTTTTTGCCTTTGTGTGCAATTTCTCTCACCTCTCTCATGCTTCATAATGAATAATATGCAGTGGTTTCAGACTTCGATATAAACTGATATTATCTTGGAAGACTACATTAATTTAAAAATTTCCAATTACAGGGATTAAATATGTGACAAAGACAGAAAGTCTAATTAAATGAAAAGACAAGCCTTCTAAAAATAATTCAAGTATATTACTTTGCATTGGAACACTTAAAAGTAGACTAAATGCAAATATTGAAAGCAGTAAGCTCCTCTATATTGAACTGAACTGGCTGGAAGTAGTGAGGACATTTATATCTGAGGGCATTTGAAGAATATATTGCTTTTCAGTAGCAAAAGTACGTTAAGAATTCCTGGCAATGCATAATACATCTATGTAAAATTATTCAAACAAATGTTACAGGAAAGATTAATGCATCACTTTGATCTTGGTCCCCAGTTTGAAGTTTGGCTAGTTCATTTGCTATATCTGAGTATTCACTATGGAATGTCCTGCTAAAAAATCCCAACTCTACAGTGCTCTTAGCTGATAGGGCTGTTGGGCTTTGATTACCTGCAGCCAGCCATGAAAAGTGTGATGCTTGAAGAATGACAAATTAAGCCAGGCTTCTGCGAACTCTTCCCAAATCAAGCAGGCCTTAAAGTTTTTAGTCATTGGTGCAGGCATGCAAGGAATAGGAGGTTCCTCCTCCTCTGTCACCAGTGTTCCAAGGGTAGCAAATCACCTTAATCTGGTGCTAATAATTTTCACGGTGTGAATTGAGCAGCGGAGCCAAATTGCTATCTGGAATACAAAGGCAACATAACAGATGGTTGCGGAAACTGCAAAATCAAAACCGATCTATTACCTAAACAATTCGCATCCTGGAACAAATTAAAAACACAAACGTGGGTAAAGGTAATTTTTCTTGGCTGTCATATTGTCAATTTTACATTCATTGGTTCACTGACCAGTTTGTGGAGCTTAATGAACAGAAGAATATAACTGATGGAATAAACAGCACAATTTTCCAAATCATTACGAGAAATGCTACCTGTACTAACCATTTAAAGTACCTGCGGTTTAAAAATACAGCAGAAAAAAGCCTTCTTTTCCACATTTACTTACAAAGCAAGTTCACCCCACTAGCTTCTCAATTCTAACCACGATATTAATTTGTTCAATGACTACTGGCAAGGACTTGTCATTTTGCATGGTCACTTTCAAGGACGTTTTGACTTGATCGAGATTCCAAACCAATTGAAAATAGAGTTATAAATGGGACTTACCGTCATGTTGGTATGATGAGCAAGGCATGTTTAAAAATGAGAATAAATTCAAAGCAATTAGGTTACCACAATTGAGTTTAAGTTTCTTTTACTGAGGTAAAAGATATGGGCTTCACCAACCAGCCCAACATTTATTGCCCTTTCTTTATTCCTTTCAAGGAAAGCCACTTTTTTAAACTAGTGAAGTCTTTTTGGCAAAGCTACAATGTATTGGGGTTCAAATGCAGTAATATGGAAGATTACCAAAATAATTCCAAGTCAAGATAGGACCATGAAAATTGTTAGCACCAGACTAAGATGACCTACTTCCCTTGGAACACTGGCCACAGAGGAAAAGCAACCTCTTATTCCTAACATAACTGTAACACTGACTATAAATTTTAAGGCCTCTAAGTCATTTGTGTTGTTGGGAAAAATTCATTGAAGCCTGGCATAGTCTGACATTCTTCAAGTAGTCTCCATTTCATGGCTGGCTAGAGATAATCAAAGTCCACAGCCCTATCAGCTAAGGGCACTGTTGAGTCTGGGTTGAAGGTGTTGATGTTATCATATAACTGATGCTCTGTCCTTCTCAGTGTTTGAGGTCATGCAGTTTGGAAGCAGCCAACTTCCACACATTCCGTAGATGGTCAACATGCCAGTCACCATGCTCTGGCGATGGCATAGGTAAATCTTCAGGGTGGAAGTTGATTAAATAGGCTGTATGGCCCTGGATTGCTACACAACATTTCAGATTGACGAAACGTTGGTTATGGGGATGGATACTCCAACACTGAAGTGTGAAAGCCAAGATATTCAAGACCTCATCTTGGAATCAACTTCACACCATATGGAGGATAACTCCAGGCTTGATCCTTTCTGCCAAGCATAAATAATCTGGCAGAAAATTGCCTTCTACTGTAACTGTTATTCCCTTAAATTAAAGAAGAGAAATTCATTTGACTCAAATGTGTCAAGATATGGATAAGGTCCATATGCTTTATCCTCCCATATCTTTAATGCACTGACCAAGGACTTATTTTCCCATCCAGTGAATTCCGCATGGCCAGACATGTAATCAGTGCTAATTCTCCTGAGAGGAGCATTTAATACTCAATGCAGTTCCCCAGCAGCCTACTCAATCTGTCAATGCTTTTTCTTTTCTCAAATGTGATAGCAAAATTTATCAGTTCACAGACACCTAATACTCTGTTTACTATTTTGGAGCAAATAAAGAAGCCAAGAATCTCTTCAGCTTGGAATTGACAAAATAGCCTTAAACTTGCAGTCTTCTCAAAAAATAAGTTAATACTGAAGTTTCTATCTCCAAACCAAACTCTGTTAAACCCTAAGACCATAGACATAGGGGCAGAATTAGGCCATTTGGGCCATCAATTCTGTTCTGTCATTCCATCATGGATGATCCAACATCCCCCTCAGAGCAATTCTCCTGCCTTCTCTCCATAACCTTTGATGCCCTTACTAATCAAGAATCTATCAACCTCCACTTTAATTATACCCAATGACTTAGCCTCCACAGCCATCTGGTGACAATAAATTCCATATGTTCACTACCCTCTGGTAAAAGAAATTTCTCCTCACCTCTATTCTGAAGAGACATTCTTCTACTCTGAGGCTGTGTGCCCTGGTCCTAGGCTTGCCCACTATAGTCACAATGAAATAGCAGAGCAGACTCGATGGGTCAAATGTCCTAATTCTGCTCCTATATCTCATGGTCTAATGATCTTATAGGAAACATCCTCTCCACATCCAGTCTATCTAAGCTTTTCAGTATTCAATAGTTTTCAATGAGATAATTGAAACCACATTCTTCTAAACTTCAGTGGGTATAGTTGCATCTCCAAGTACAGGGCTTCTAACATCTTTCTGAAATGAAGAGTTACTCTGTAACTTCTTTACTAAATACATTTTTGGTAAACCACCAATAAATTCACAAAAACATTTTGTTGTTGCTTCATTAATGGACAACAGCTATTTAAGACTTGACTCTTAAGATTCTCTGTACCTCTTAGTTATACATATGAGAGTTCTTCTCTATTTCACATTAAAAACATGTGCACAAGGGAGCACCTGAGATTTAAGGGGAGGAAAAATGTTTGCAAATGCAGTGAAACCTAACCTTCTGTGTCTGATGGAGGTTTAGATGCATCAAACATGATTGCAAATCTGATCTATTATATCAAATGTGTATTTACTATGATTCTCCTTTTTCCCACTAGCAAACAAAGGGAATGTTTCCATCAAAACCTTGGAGCCAACTCTCTTTCTTGGTCGATTGCAGTTGTAGAATTGTCAGGTTCAAGCAAGAATAAATTTATTTTAGGGGAGCTGTTCATGTGATAGGTGAAGGTGCTGGCACACACAAGCACATTTTTTCTGATCTTGAAACAAAATGTGCTTTGTTCTTTCCAATCATTTGCAATGATACATGGCACACCGGGCAAACATTTCCTTCTAGAGTAAGGCCCTGAGGGCCCTGTTTTGAAGCATTTCAGTCATACATTTACCGTAACAAGCTTTGCCATTTTTGACAGGCAATACACATCATCGAATGTTTGAATTATGAAACCATCCAACTTTATCTCTATAGAAATTCTCAACCAAAATTTAGAGGGACGAAAATGACAATTACTATTTCTTCACCCAATGATATTAGTGTTCAGATGATTATAACCCTTTTTATGATTCATTGCAAATTGACTTTTGAAATTGCTATGAATCTCATCCACATTCAGCAAGTAACTCTTTGCTGACAACTGTATTCCATGACTACCAACTCAACAAGAGAGACTGATCAAAATTAAAATCTGTACAAGCTTTAAAATTCAACTGTTTATCACTGGCAATGTTGATCCAGATGCTTTTCTAGATAAGAATTTACATGAATGTAGTGCCTTTCTGTCCTTTGTCATTAATGTAGCTGTGAACTCACCCAGCTCTATCATGAGCGTTAGCCTCCTCAGTGCCGAGGACAGATTCTAAAGGTGATGCCTCAAAAAAAATGACATCCATCATTAAGGACCCCCATCACCCAGGACATATCCTCTTCTCATTGTTTCTGTCAAAGAGGAGGTACAGGAGCCTGAAGGCATGTACTCAATGTTTTAGGGACAGCTTCGTCCTCTCTGCCATCAGATTTCTGAATGGACAATGAACCCATGTACACTACCTCAGTACTTTTTTTTGCAATACTTATTAAATTTAATTTTTAAAATACATTTCACATTGTAATTTTAAAAAATACGTATTGTAGTATACTGCTGCCACAAAACAACAAATTTCATGTCATATGTCAGTGATTTTAAACCTGATTTTGATTCAAATTCCCACCATGTGGGTGATGCCATCTTCTCACAGATAGTATCAGACAGGAGCTACAGAAGCCTGAAGTTCCACACCACTAGTTCAAAAATAGCTTTTGCCATTCAACCATTTGGTGCTTGAACCAGCAATAATAGCTCTAGTTATTACCTTGTAACAACACTAAGACCACTTTGCACTAAAGTGGATCTTCCTTGTTTTATTTGTGTTCTTTTTCAGTAAAAATATGAATAATTTATGTTTTCTTGTGAATGCTGCTTACATGATGCTATATACCTGTGATACTGATGTAAGCGTATTTTTCATTTCATCTATGCCTACATGTACTTGTTCATCTGACAATAAATCAACTTTAAATGTAATCACCGTTAAGAAGGCAAAGGATTGAACACGGAATAGGCTCTTCAGCCCATGATGTTGTGCCAAACCAATTAAGCTAATGACATCTAATTAAACTAAACCCTTCAGGATAAAGCCAGAGACACAAAAAGCTGCAGATGCTGAAGCCTGGAACAAAATACAAACTGTAGGAGGAATTCAGTGAGTCAGGCAGCATCTCTGGAAGAAAATGGATGGAAACAGTCCCAATTAGTTCCTCCAGTAGTTTTTTTGTTAGCAAAGGATAAAGTCAGCTTGCTTGAAAGAATGACAATAGTTAAGGATGTATTCTGTTCATGACACAATGAGACTTAACATAAAAACAAAAACATTTGGAGACACTTGGAAATGTCTTTGGACTGAAGCATTAATTCTGCCCTTTTCTGCTGATGCTAGCAGACCTACTGAATGTTTTAAGAAGTCTTTTCTTTCCATCAATGTATCTTTTTATTTTATATAATTATAATAATTACTTTCTCAAACACTAAACTGGTCTTTAAGAAGGTCCACCTGAAGATGATGACACATGTCAGCTGAAGAAAGCTGGTCTTCCTGAACAGATGCTGGTGACCTTTTACCGCTGCACCATAGCGAGCACCTTAACATACTGCATCTCCCTGTGGTATCTCAGCTGTACAGCAGCTGATAGGAAAGTACTTCAGTGGGTCATCTCTAGCGCACAGAAGGACACAGCTCCCAGCCCTGGAGGACACCTACAGCTTATGCTGCGTAAGGAAAGCTACAAGCATCTGTAAGGACAATACATACCAATGCAATCATCTGTTTGAACTTCTTCCATCTGGCAGATGTTATAAGATTTTCTATGCCCACACTTCCAGACTGAAAAATAGCTTTTTCCCCAGAGCTATGATTGCTCTGAACTGATCGATCAAACATCATCCATAAATTTGTTATATTGCTACTTTTAATACTGGTTTTATGGCTGTCATGCATCTGAGTTGCGCTTTTGTACTGCTGGACATTGCTTGTACTGGCTGGTTACTTGATTTTATTTATTGTTTATTTTTTTTGTTGTTTAATAGCATTGAGTACGAGAGTTGCAAACTCATTTTCGCTGTATTGGTGCATGACAAATTGTACTATGCAATGACAATAAATATATTTCATTTCATCCAATAAATAGTGTAGAGTTGCTATTATCCATCAGCTTCATTCAAGGAGGTTTTATCAGATTATATTTTGCCTTGGACCTTCTTGCCTCCACTCTCCTGTCATTGGTTGCCCAGCACACCATTTCTCACACTCTTATCCTTATTCGTAAAAAGAATGATATTACTTGCTCAATACTATGATGCGAAACTGCCAATAAATCTTTTTTCTTTAAAAAAAGGTAATCAGCAAGAATTTTATAACTGAGAGCTTAAAATAGCAAACTGTGGCGACCCACTTCCTAGCGCACTTGAACCTACTCACAAATAGTCAGCGCGCCGGCATAAAGGCCAGTCCCAAAAGGGCGCCAAGTCTGCTTCACCAGCAAGGGGAAAAGCCCACACGGGACAGGATTGTGAATACGAGCCCCCTACAGCATCCGCGCCTGGGGAGGGCGGGATCAGGGAGGCTTTAAAGCGAGGCCACAAAGTTCGAATAAAATCCTTTTTAACTGCAGTTTACCGACTCTGTGTCATTATTTCAGCGCTGCGTGTAGCACACCACTACAATTGGTGACCCCGACGGCCCAAACGATATTTGGTCCGAAGATGACCGACGCCACATCTGTTCATGCAGTTTCGTTGAAACTGCCAAGCTTCTGGACGCTGCAACCTCACCTATGGTTCCAGCAAGCTGAAGCCTTTACGGCGCACCCCTGGTTGTCCCCGGGGATTTCATACCAGCCCCAAGCAGGCATGAGGAAGAACCCGCAGCAGTCCTGGGCAGACTACGCGAGAGGCTCGGCAACCTGGCCCTCATACCCACTTCGCAGCATGGGCAGAACCCGACCTGCATACCCAAAGACCTGCAGAACTGTGAGTTTTTGTTTGTACGAAGGGGCGGGCATCAGCCACCGCTACAGCGGCCCTACGAGGGGTCGTTTACGGTGATCAGGAACAAAGGGTCCACGTTCGTGCTGGATGTTGGGGGGAGAGAGGAGGTTTTCACGGTGGACCGACTCAAACCGGCCCATGTGGACGTGGCGCAACCGGTCGAGTTTCCGGCACCGCGGCGCAGAGGCCGACCTCCCAAACAGGGTCCGGCCCAGACTGTGGACATTGGGGGGGTGTATCGCCAGTTCTGGGGGGGATTATGTGGCGACCCACTTCCTAGCGCACTCGAACCGGCTCACAAATAGCCAGCGCGCCGGCATAAAGGCCAGTCCCAAAAGAGCCCCAAGTCTGCTTCACCAACAAAGGGAAAAGCCCGCGCGGGACTGTGAGTATGTGCCCCCTACAGCATCCGCACCCGGGGAGGGCGGGATCAGGGAAGCTTTAAAGCGAGGCCGCGAAATTCGAATAAAATCTTTTTTAACTGCAGTTTACCGACTCCGTGTCATTACTTCAGCGCTGTGGGTAGCACACCGCTACAAAACAATATTTATGTAATATCCCCCAGGTGACTGGTGGAATTCCAGTGGAAGATTAATCTTCAATCCACGGGGAATTCAGTACAGCCTGGGAGTTTTGACAATCCTACAGTAGGACTGTAAAACCCCTAGGAACTGTACTAAAGTCTTAACTTGGATTATGTGCTGAAGCTCTGAACTTGGATTACATCCTTCAAAAGTAAAAAAAAATGAGAGGTACTCCAAGGAAATAATCTTCAGTCACCTGACCTTGGGAGTTTATGAATGTGAGCCTGGTTGAAGAAATGTGGTGGTAAACTATTTGCCGCAACCTCTTGGTCACTTTATTAAATTGCTACAGAACCTGCTTCAATACTTGGAGATGTTTCTACCCACTCATGCAATGTGAAAAGATTTAACTGTTAAATATGAACTTGATTTTATGTTAGCAAGTGAACAGATTATTCTCAATTGATTTATTTAATGCATGCAGTTTCAGTGTGCTGTTGTCCTTCAGGAGGGTATCTAAACTCAACAGCCACTTTATTAAGTAACTCTAGTACCTAATAAAGTGGCCACTGAGAGTAAGTCAGTGGTTTTCTGCTGCTGTAGCCCATTCACTTCAAGGTTTGATGTGTTGTGCATTCAGAGATGTGTTTCTGCACACCTCTGTTGTAGCATGTGATTATTTGAGTTACTATTGCGTTCCCGACAGCTTGAACCAGCCTGGCC
Organism: Hemitrygon akajei; assembly: GCF_048418815.1. Taxonomy (NCBI): domain Eukaryota; kingdom Metazoa; phylum Chordata; class Chondrichthyes; order Myliobatiformes; family Dasyatidae; genus Hemitrygon; species Hemitrygon akajei. The sequence continues at coordinate 169,105,524 of NC_133129.1, forward strand.
ATTCTCCTCTGACCTCTCTCATTAACAAGGTGTTTTTACCCACAGAACTGCAACTCCCTGTTTTGCACCATCTTCTGTAAACTCTAGAGGCAGTTGTGGCATGAAAATCCCAGGAAATTGGCATTCACCACCTCATCTGGCACCAATACAGTCGAAAGACACTTAGATCCCATTTTTCTCTCATTCTCATGTTTGGTCTGAACGACTGAATCTCTTAACCATGTCTGTATGCATTTGTGCATTAAGTTACTGCCTCAATCAGCTGCTTAGATATTTACATTAACAAGCAGGTGTACCTGATAAAGTGGCCATTGAGTGTAATCAGCAGAATGAAGAGCTTAACAATCCTATGACATTATAAATGGGCATGAGGCAATGAGATACGATTTGGTTTACTGTTAATAACATGGGCGTTTATGATCACAGCAGAAGCCTCACTGGTGACCCACTATAATCAAAAATGACCAAAGAGGACTCTGATAACAAGGACTGTTAAATCCCGACTGGCTGATTGGGGACAATGTGTTGAATGGATGGCCTTATTACTCATTATTCTGCATGTGAATAAGGAAAAGACCTTCTATACTCTTCACAATTTGGCAATGATTTGCAGTCCAACGATATAGATGGACTAACAATGGCTTTATTTGAATCCTTGAGACTACCTAAAGAATAGCAGTAGGGAAATTTGGGCCAATGAGGCATCCTCGTTTGAAATTCTAGAATTTTATTGTTCATAGGGAATGGACCTCAATAACAAGGTCACTATTTCCAGATGTTTCCTGAACCAAGATCATCCTCAGCCATTCAAAGCCCACAGAGAAACCCAGGCTGAATTATATTGCTGTGGGAAAACAAAACTGTGGACTTTGAAAGTACTTAGTAGGTTGGGCAACATCTAACAGTGTTAATGTTTCAGGTCAATGACTTTTATTTAGAACTAGCTAATTCTAACACAAGCTTGGGCTTGCTTCAATGTACCCGTTATGACTTAACATTTATGCATATTGTATATGTTTATGTCTAGCTTTTCATTAATTCTATTGCATTTCTTTATTTTCATGTAAATGCCTGCAAGAAAACGAGTCTCAAGACCATTAAGACTTAGGAGCAAAATTAGCCTATTCAGCCCATCAAGTGTGCATCATGGCTGATTTATTATCCTTCTCAACCCCATCCACCTGCCTTCTCCCTGTCAGAGAGCATAAGATTTTTTGATCATTGGGCTCTCTTCCAGGGAAGGTGGGACCTGTACAGAAGGAATGGTTTGCACCTGAACTGGTATAGGACTAATAGTCTCGTGGAAAGGTTTGTTATTGCTGTGTGGTGGGGTTTAAACTAGAGTTGCAGGGGGAAGGGAACCAGAGTGCCAGACAGTTAGTGGAGAGGTTGTTGAGGCAGATGTTGGTAAGACCTCAGACAAAGTTAGGAATCAAAAGGTTGAGTATGGTGTGACAAAATCAAGAAGGGTGAATACAGGATTGAAGGTGTTGTATTTGAATGTGCACAGTATACAGAATAAGGCAGATGAACTTGCAGCACAGTTACAGATTGGCAGGAATGACATTGTAGGCATCACTGAATCATGGCTGAAAGATTATAGCGGTGAGCTTAATGTACCCTTGGTCCTAGACTTACACACTAAAGGAAACACCCACTCTGTGTAGGTCATTCAATATTCAGTAGATTTCAATGAGATCCCCCTCATTCTTCTAAACTTCAATAAGTGCAGGCTGAGCCATCAAATGCTCCTCTCACACTAACCCTTTCATTCTTGCATTCCCATGAATCTCCTCTGGGCCTTCTCCAATGCCAGCACATCTTTTCTTAGATATAAGACCCAAAACTGCCCACAGTGCTCCGTGCGGTCTGACCATGTCTTACAAAGCTATATCCTTGCTCTTATATTCTAGCCCTCTCAAAATATATGTTAACCTTGAATTTGCCTTCCTTACCACCGATTCAACCTACTGTGACATTTAGGGAATCCTGCACAAGGAATCCCAAATTCCTTTGCATATCTGATTTCTTCCTGATTAGAAAATTGTCTACATTTTTATTCCTTCAATGAAAGTGCAAAATTTGTTACCTCCCACTCTTAGACAAGTCCTGATAGGCCCCGCGCTCTTTTTAAAACCAGTGTGTTTCCAACACATTCCACAATCTCCTGCTCCACAGCCAGATCCCGACAGGCACCCGCTCATTTTTTATAACTGGCATGTAAAGTCCACAAGGAACTGTCTCCAACTCATTTTGTGATATCCCGCTCTGCAGGAAAGTTCTGACAGACCCACTCACATTAAAAAATTTGATAATAAAGTTCACTTCGACTTTGACTCTTAAATTCAACCATTACAGAGAATGAGCTATTTTGGTTTGAGGCAGGGTAAGTTGGTCCTAATGAAAAGACAGCATCCTGAAACATCAGCTCTATTTCTCTCTCTATAGATATGCCTGGTTTCCTGAGTATTTTCTTCATTCACTGTTTTGTTATTAAACATAAAGGTTGCTAATTGTAGAATGCAGCCTAAAACAATACCATAAGATATAGGAGCAGAATTAGGCCATTTGGCTCATCGCATCTGCTCCATCATTTCATCAAGGCTGATCCATTTCCCTCTCAGCCCCAATCTCCTGCCTTTTCCCTCTATCCCTTCATGCCCTAACCAATTGAGAATCTATCAACCTCTGCCTTAAATATACATAAAATCTTGGCCTTCACAGCTGGCAAAGAATTCCACAGATTCACCACTTTCTGGCTAAAGAAATTCCTCCTCACCTCCGTCATGAAAGGATGCCCCTCCATTCTGAGGCCATGTCCTCTGGTCTTACCAGGGATTCAAAGCTAAAAGTTTGCTATACTGAAACTCATAGTGACGTACATGGCAAAGATAAAACACCTGTTTGCTGAGAATTTATGTCAATGAGTTGAGCAAGCTTCATTAATGCTCCAGATTTCACGCAGAATTGATTTTATATAAAAAGAGCATGCATTTCTATCAGGCTTGCATCTTTGCCTTTGGATCCTGTTTGGAAAAGACACAGGGAAAAGGATTTTGTTCTTTTGCTTTCTGTGTTTAATCTCCCCTACTACATAGGACAGGTAATATTATTGTCAGTAACAGAATTGCTTCATATTTATGATCTGCAGTTTCTCATATTTATTTGAGACTTTTATTTAAAAAATATCTCCTTAAGGTACATTTATGCATTTGCCAGTAACAAAGATATAGGCTGCTGTTTGTTCTCACTGTCGAGTTCTGAAAATAACTTCAGATAATCATTCTGTTAAGCCCAATTACACCTTATCTCTAAACGTGTCTTTTCTTTATTTTATTAGTGCTGCATTTTTGCTCTGTTACAACTTCTATCCTTGTGTAACCCCCACAACATTTCACTCTTTCCGTTGACCGGAAACATTTGCCCTCCCTCAGATACTATTTAATCTACTGAGAATTCCCTCTGTTTCCTGTTATATTGGACTCCCAGCAGCTACAAACCTTGTTGTTTCTGTCTGACTCAGCTCTGGACGAAGACACCGAGCTGCACTTTACCCTGCAGCTTTTATCTGCTTCCGCCCCAATGACTGCTTCCTTTGGTCCTTCCATAGAAGTCTGGAAGTAGTATTCATAATCATGGCTTGCAACTATGCCTTTCTACCCCTGTAGGATTTGTATTCCTGCTTTTAACTCCGTTTGATTTGTTTTCTCATTTTCTTTTCTCAGCTTGATGTCTTGGAACTTGAAAGAAAATCCCACTGACTCACAGTACAGAATCCAACCTCCTTTCAAGCTCGGCAGCTTGCGCTGCCTTCTTTATGCCATGGTTGTCAATGGTGCTGACATTATCTTATTTTCTGGAGAGAATTGTACTAAATGATGGCATAAACTAATTTCACCCTACTGACTAGTTACTCATAAAAGAAGTACCTTGAGGACTGGCTGAAACTTTTCTAGTCACTTATCAGTTTTCGACGTTCTTAACTTCATGTGTGTCATGAGCCCATCTCTACTGTTCAATTATGACCATATAACCATATAACAATTACAGCATGGAAACAGGCCATCTCGGCCCTTCTAGTCCGTGCTGAATGCTTACTCTCACTTATGATCAAGACTGACTGAAAGCAAATTCATCTGTGTTTCCACCTGTGCCCAATAACCCTTCATCCTCTTGTTTGTCAAGGACTGCTGCAATATCAGCACTATTACATTAAACGTAACTACATAGTGTTTACAGTGCTGCCAACCTGTTCTACAATACTGAGCTTGTAGAGGAGTGGTATAAACCAATATCTCATGCAACAAATTCTCAGAATCAACTTGCCGTTACTGCTACAGAACAGTTAGGCCTAGAGACCAGGGCTGATTTTATTTCCATTGAAATACCATTTTAAAAATCAGAAAAAGACAAAGTGCAAGCTACCAGGTTCATGAACATCTTCTATCTCACCATTATAAAAGTACTGAATGGGCTTCTTGTGCAATAAGATGTACTCTTGACTCCTTAGTTACCTTATCATGACCTTGTATCTTATTATCTGCCTGCACTACACTTTCTCTGTAATTTTAACACTTTGTTGAGTGGTATGGGCTTGCAACTCAACATCACTAAGACAGAAGAGTTGGTGGTGGACTTCAGGAAGGTGAAAACACCCTGCATTCCCATCTCCAACAAGGGAATGGATGTGGAAGTTGACTGGGACTACAAATACGTGGGAACTCACCTAGACTGAACTAAAATTGCAGGAGCTCTGTACAAGAAGGGACAGAGCTGACTGCATTTCCCGAGGAGGGTCTGATGCACCATCAATAACTCTCTCTGAGACGTGAAGACGAGATATCGGCTTTTATTGACTGGAAGAAAGAACAAGCAGTAGTTGACCACCATACTACATCCTGGAGACTGAGGGCTGGGCTCAGGCCTCAATCGCCTTTAAACCGGGGTCTGTGGGAGGAACCACGGTCAGTGGGAGGGGCCACAGGAGCAGTCAGCAGGGGCGTGTCCAGAGAGGTATATGTAGTTCACCACAGGGTCCTTTCACTCAACGTCTGCAGTACTAAGCTGCAGATGTTCTACGACTCAGTGGTGGCCAGCATTCTGTTCTACGCTGTAGTCTGCAGGGGCAGGAGGGTGAGAGCAGCTGACACCAAGAATATTAATAAGCACGGCTGGAAGCCTGGTTCTGTTCTGGGGGTGGAACTGGATTCCCCGGTGGTTGTGTCTGAGAGGAGGATGTTGCAGAAACCTTGGAGCATTCTGGAAAATCTCTCTCACTCCCTTCAAGACACAGTGGACAAGCAGAGGAGCACCATTAGTAACAGACTGATTCCACTGAGGTGCACCACTGAAAACCACAGGAGATTCTTTCTCCCTGTGGCTGAAAGACTCTACAACTCCTCTTCCTTAAGTATATGGTTTCATTGCACATCTGTATTCTGCACTATTACTTTTTAATGAACATTCTGAATTCTTTTTCGTACCCCAATGCTTACATTTTGTATTTTAAAGTATATATTTCTGACTGAGCAACCTTGTGACAATAATTTCCTTTGGGATAAATAAAGTTTTATCTTATCTTTTCTTATCTTATATTCTGCCTTCTGTTACTACTTTTTGCTTGTACTAACGCAACGTATTGATGTGAAGAAATGATCTGTTTTTTTCCCCACTGCAGCTCCGTGCATGGGACAATACCAGCTCTGAGGATTCCTGCTGTATCCAGAGACACTGTGATCTCTGTACTGGAGGTCAACAACAGGTTGTCCTTCAGGAGGGGGAGCCCTCACAGGGCAACAGGCGCTGATGGATTACCTATTAAAGCTTTGAATACTTGTACCAACCAACTGGCAGAACTATTCAAAGACATTTTTAATTTCTCACTGCTATGGTCAGAAGTTCCCACCTGCTTCAAAAGGACAATAATTATGGCAGTTCCCAAGAACAGTGTGAGTTGCCTTAATGACTATTGTTCAGTAGCACTCACATCTATGGTGATGAAATGCTTTGAGAGGTAGGGCATAGCTGGAACCAACTCCTGCCTCAGCGTGGGCCTGGACCCACTGCGATTAGCAATTGCCACATTAGGTCTACTGCAGATGTGATCTCAATGGCCTTCCACAGGACCTTGGATCACCTGGACAATACAAGCACCTATGTGTGGATGTTGTTTATTGACTACAGCTCAGCATTTAACACCATCATTCTTACAGTCCTGATCGGAAAGCTACAGGCCTGGGCCTCTGTACCTCTCTCTGCAATTGGATCATTGACTTCCTAACCAGTAGACCACATTTTGTAGGGATTGGTAATAACATCTCCACCTCGCAGACACAGGCACATCTCAGGGATGTGTGCTTAACCCACTGCTTAACTCTCTGTATACCCATGACTATGTGGCTAGGCGTAGCTCAAATATCATTTGCTGACAATACAACCATTGTTGGCAGTATCTCAGATGGTGGTGACAGGGTGTACGGGTGCAAGATATACTAGTTAGTTGAGTGGTGTCGCAATAACAATCTTGCACTCAACGTTAGTAAGATGAAAAAAGCTGATTGTGGGCTTCAGAAAGGGTAAGACGAGGGAACACAAACCAATCCTCACAGAGGGATCAGAAGTGGAGATGGTGAACAATTTCCAGTTCCTGGATGTAAATGTCTCTGAGGATCTAACCTGGTCCCAACATATCAATGCAGTTATAAAGAAAGCAAGACTGCAACGATATTTCATTAGGAGTTTGGAGGAGATTTGGCTTGCCACTTAAACACTCAAAAACTTCTACAGATGTACCTCGGAGAGCATTCTGATTGGCGACATCATCATCTGGAATGGGGTTTGGCTACTGCACAGGCTCGTAGCAAGCTGCAAAGAGTTGTAAAATTATTCAGCTACATCATGGTTACTAACCTCTGTAGTATCCAAGACATTTTCAAGGAGTGGTGTCTGAGAATATTGGCTTTCATCATCAAGGACCCCCCCCCCCCCACCACCCAGGACATGCCCTCTTCTCATTGTCATCATCAGGAAGGAGGTACAGAGACATGAGGGCACACACTCAGAGATTCAGGACCAGCTTCTTTCCCTCTGCCAGCTAATTTCTAAATGGACATTGAATCTATGAACACTACCTCACTACTTTATTTAAAATTTCTGTGTTTAAACTACTTAGCTTAATTTAGTTATTTAATATACATATATATTTACTGTAATTCAGTTATTTTTGTTTATTCATCATGGATAGCATTATACTGCTGCTGCAAAGATATCAAATTTCAAGACATATGCTGATGAAATTAGATTTGATTCTGATAATAATCCAATATAATACCAATACAATACTGTTACTGTGCTGCATCTCTGCATTAATAAAACACAATTGTGACTAAATATGACAATTCATTGTTACTGGACATTTGACTGATTCACTAATTATCACCTTTCCCTATGGCATAGAAGGCAGCCATATGGTCAATCAATTCACTGTTGGCTCAGAAATGAAACCTCCTTTCCCCAATAATTTAACCTGTTACCTACTTTCCCCACGTAGGTATCAGTTCTACTTCACTCCCTAAATACTTCGGGTAACTTGAAGTGGCCATTTAACTTTCCAACACATCTTTGGCATGTTGAGTGAAAAGAGAGTGTCCTGAGGTAAGCCACGCGGTCACAAAGACTACATGCATGCAAACTGACCAGGAACAGAGTTCAGGACTGAACTCTGACCACTTAAGTTGTGAGACAGCTGATCTACTACCCGTCACCCAACAGCTCATGGAAAAAGAAAGCTGTTACCTGAGAAAAATACATAAAACCATAAGATACAGGAGCAGAATTTAGTCAATTCAGCCCATCAAGACTGACAAACTTATAGGTGTGTATAGCTGATGACTGATTTGTTTTCCCACTCAATCACATTCTCCTGCTTTCTCCCTTACTATCAACCCCCACTTTAAATAAACCCAAGACATGGCCTCCATGATGGTATGTGACAATGAATTCCACAGTTTCACCACCCTCTGGCTAAAGAAATACCTCCTCATCCTGATATAAAGGGGTGTCCTCTATCCTGATGTGGTGGTTCAGTCCAAAGTCCGTGGTCTGGTCCGCAGACTCCAGACTCTGGGTTTTCCGGCGGTCTTTTGCTGCGGTTGGACTTAACTAGAAACACCTGAGGCTCATATTGGAACTGGGAATATAAGTGGCCCTGGTATTGAGTGTGGTTGGAGATTGTCTTGTCAAGATACTCATGGCTGGTGGAAGGATAGAATGGGCTCTTGCCATCCTTGGGGCTGTATTGGAGAACCATGGCTTCTGGGAGCCTTGCTGGTAGTAGTTGGAGTGGTCATTGTGGTATGGATTCAGCTGTTTCCTGGGACAGCTGGGTGGCTGTCAGCCACTCTGAGCTAGGTAGGGATCTGGTTGCTTCTGTAGCCAGCCAAGGCTGCTGGCTGTAATGGCTACTTGGAGCTACCCTGATGCAGAGAGGGAACTGTCTGTCGTTCCTTGGTGTTTGTCTCTTCCTGTCCTTGCCCCTGTGGGGTAAGTCAGGCTGTTCTGCTGTTGCCCTGTGGGGGGAATTTGTCTTGTCTTTGCCTCTGTTGGGTAGGTCATGCTGTTCTGCTGTTACCTGATGAATGGTCCTGCCCCACCTTGGTGTGGAGTTACAGATGAGTCCTGGCTTGTTGGTGGATAAGTCCTGGCTCTGTCTGTGGACTGTTCCATCTCATGTCATTGCCTTGTTAAAGATGAGTCCTGGCTTGTCGGAGGATAAGTCCTGGCTCCATGTTGATGTACAGTTCCTAGTCCGCCCCTAGCTCCAGCCTCGACCCAAGCCTGCAGCCTCCAGCCTTGACCCAAGCCTCAAGACCCCAAGTCCCTAGCCAAGCCTTGTCACATCCTTGCCTGGGTTTGGGGGTCTGAGCCCAAGGCAAGACCCAGGTTCTGGGTCCTTGTCCAGTCTCGGGCTTGGAGTCCACCCCAGGCTCCTCGTTCCCAGTCTCTTGTCCTGGTCCTGCCTAGACTGCATCCCTTCCTGTCCTTGGGTTCCATCTCATCCTGTTTCCAGGACTCCAGTGTCTGTGTCCTGCAGTTGGGTCCTGATTCAACACCTGAAGCTTTGCCCTCTGCCCTAGACTCTCCCTCTACTGGAAACAACAGCCAAATTTCTGCTGCTCTCACCTCCCTCACCAAGTCACCTACCTCACAGATAAACTGGTCTGCTGCCATGGACCACAGTTTGAAGAATTTAATGGATGCTTCACCATTACTCCCATTCTTTGCTATCTGAATCCATCCAGACTTTTTGTGGTAAAAGTGGATGTTGGGGCCTTCCTCTCCCAGTGAGGACTGGAAATTAAGACACATCCTTGTGCCTTTTTTCTTGCATTCTGCTCTACTCTACACAACTCCATTATGGAGTAGGAGAAAGGGAACTGCTCGCCAAGAAATGGACATTGGTGAAACGGAGACATTGGCCTATGGGAAACACCGAGCCCTTCCTGATCTGGACTGACAACCAGGACCTCGTATCCATTCAACAGATCTACCAACTCAACCCACATCAGGCTCATTGGGCCCTCTTCTTTGAGTAATTCAATTTCACCATCTCCTACAACTCCACTTTAAAAACACTAAGGTGGACATACTGTCATGACAGTTCAACCCAGCTGAAATGGAGATTGACCCTCAGACCATCAGTCCATCTTTCCAGATCCTCACTCCGATCATCTGGGACCTTGAGTACCACATTCACCAGGTCCTACAGCACGAGCCTGCTCTAGCTGACACACCTGACAACCGGACTTGCATGCCAGTGGCCATGTGCTCTGAAGCATTCCAGTGGGCCCACTTCTCACCCCTCTCCAGCCATCTAGGTGCATGAAGGACATGGCTTTTCTGTGATGTAGTTCTGGTGGCCCACCATGATTGCAAAGATGTATGTTAGTTTGTCATTGCCTGTGCGCAATGGCCCTCTGAGCTCATGCAGGCCTGTTGTCCCCTCACTGCCAGTGGCCCCACTTCAGCATAGATTTGCCACCTCCTACTAGGACCACAATGATCATGATAGTGGTGGACTGTCTCTCCAAGGCAGCCCACTTCATTGCTCTCCCCAAACTTCCATCAGCCGCTGTAATGGTGGACCTGGTTCTCAGACGTTTAGCTCACCTGCATGGTTTCCCTCAGAATATTCTGTCAGACAGGGTCCCACAGGTCATGTCCCACTTCTGGCAAGATTTCCGCTCCCTCCTTCGCATCTCAGCGAGTTTGTCGTCTGGCTATCATCTGCAGCCCAATGGACAGTCAGAAAGAGACAATCAGCTGTGATACTTCACTGCCTCTAAATCTTCACTTGGAAAAATTATCTGCTCATTGCTGAGCTATCTCACAATCTCCATACCTCCTCTGCCATGGGTATGTCACCCTTTGAAGAGTTTCATGGCTATCAATCCCCGTTATTCTTCATGGAGGAGCCAGCTGTGGAGGGCACATCTGCCAGGACTCTGTTTCACCACTGCTGGAATGCTTAGAAGAGGGCATGGAGGACCAGCCTAACTGCCACCAGGTCTGCCACCTTCAGTACCCAACCAAACTATTCCATTTTGGGGACCACAGCTGGCAATACACCCGAGATCTGTGCCAATCCCCGACTCACATAAACTTTCATAAGTTCCTTAAAAATGTCTCATTGCATCTATCTAGTAACTGACTGTCTCCAGTATCTCAGTCCCTCAGGATTGTCCATGGACCACTCAATCCACCTGAGCCTTCACCTCCAGAACACAGGATGGTGGGAAGTGGTCCTGTGTCACGATTTGCTGGTTGGTGTATTCATGTCATTGCGGACTGGGTGTGCATTACCTGGTTGACTGCGAAGGGTACGGCACGGAGGAGAAGTTTTGGGTGCCATCCAGTTTCATCTTGGATCCATTGTAGAGCCCCACCAGACCCGTCTGGATTGCTTGGGGCTGCCGGGTGCTGGCCACAGGAGGGGGAGGGTCCTGTTAGGTCTGCACACGTAGGCACCTCCTAGTCTCCACCCACCTAACAGGAAACAACCGTCACCTGAATTTGTCTTTATTCCTTCCACCAAAGTGCACGACCATCTAATTCTCTACATTGTATTCCATCTGCCACTCCTTTTTTATCCATTCTCCTAATCTGACCAAATCTTTCTGCAGACTCCCTGCTTCCTCATTACTACCTGCCCTCCACCTATATTTTTATCACTCACAAATTTGCCAACAATTCCATCATCCAGATCATTATTAAATAACATATAAAGTAGTGGACCCCACACCGAACCCTGCCGAACACCACTAATCACTGGCAGCCAACCAAAAAAGAACTCCTTTATTCCCACCCTATACCTTCTGCCAGTGAGCCAATCTTCTGTACATACTGATGTCTTTCCTGTGATACCATGGGCTCTTACCTAGTTTAGCAACCTCATCTGCAGAATCATGTCAAAAACCTTCTGAAAATGTAAACTACATCCACTGATTCTGCTTTATCTATCCAGCCTGTTATTTCCTCAGAATTCCAACAGATTTGTCAGACAAGATAAATAATCAATAAACAATCAAAATAAATGGTGTGTGTGGAAAAACTAAAATAAAGGTACTTAGTCAAGTTAGGCAGCATCACTGGAAAGAGAAATAGATAATGAATCAGACTCGAGCACTTCAGAAGAACTGGAAAATGGAGGCACCAAGTAAAGTTGCAAAGAGAATGGTGGAGGGATTGATAAAAGGAATATCTCTGATAGAGTGAGACATATTACAGAGGGCTAGAATATTTCTTTGTTGAACAATGCCAAATGCTCATAACGTCTTTCTTAGGTAGGCTGGGAAGGACAATAATTGTCAGTTTTGGAAGTTATGCCCACATCCCACATCTTTAGATGTTCATTTCTACTTCCAACAACTGCAGTAGAAACTGCTGAGATTAAAAAAAACACATAGTGGAACGAGCTGATCCTCCCCAGCTCACAAACTCACAACATATGTGCATCTTGTACATAAGAATGGGCATTTGGGATAGATTTTCTGGCCACTGTGGGATCCTTTTTCCTGTGGGTACTCTGTTTGCAGCCACACCCTCCCACAGGCCAGCGAGTTGTCAGCAGGTTCCAGCAGGTTTCATACAGAAGGGAAGAACGAGATCTGATGACTCCCTCTGGGTTCGCAAATCAGTGTGAAGTGAGTCTGAGGCATGGTATTTGGTAAAGTGATCAGCTTCTCCTGGGATCGATGCTGAGGATTGGAATCGGAAGTACGAAAGAAAATCAGAAGGCCTGTTGGCCAAAGCCAAGTCCACAAATCTCTACAGGTCCACTGGGAAGGTCAAAGCCTGGTGTCTGCAGGCCAGAGTCTGTTGGAAGCTAGAGGCCTGTCCTGGGTTTAAAGGACTGTCTGTGTGCATGGGTGGGAGGGAGGAATGGGGATTGTTTTTGCTGCTATTGTTTGTTGCTTGTGTTCTGCAGAGCATTGTGAGCATGCTATGATGGTGCAGAAATGTGTGGTGACACTTGTGGGTATGATGGTTGTTAGCACAAATAACATATTTCATTGTCGTATGACAAATAAACTTGATCTTGGCAACATTTCCATTCAGAGTTACGCCTTATACAATTTCACTCCTCAGCCTCATAAAAAGATACTTGGGGTGTCTTTGCATGTGTGATTGTTCATTGCAACTGGTATCCTTTGGTACAAGCAAAATCAGGAGGGAGTCAAAAAGGAATTGCTCCCTGCTGAGAGAAAAAAAAAACTTGCCTTTATATACAACAAACAATCTACTGAAGAAATCTCGCAGGTCAAGCAGCATCTGTGAAATTGCTGATGTTTCGGGTCAAAACTCTGCATCAAGTCCTGGCGCATGGTTTTAATTCCAAATGTCAATGATTCCTTTCCTCCCTCAGATGCTGCTCAACTCACTGACTTCCTCCAGCAGATTGACAGTTGCTTCAGCTTCCAGTATCTGCATTCTCTCATGTCTCTACTTCACCATTATGTAGCATTGTTCAGAGTACCAGTGGAGGACCACTCGAATGACGACCACTTCCCAGTGTTGAAAACACAGCAGTCAATTGGTTCTTCAACCTAAAGATGATTGATTAATCTGTCTGATAACTTACAGTATTTACCTACCAAAGATCACAGAAGATTGAGCATACACTCAGTGGAAACTTTACTAGGTACCTCATGTACCTAATAAATTGGCCACTGAGTGTTTGTTTGTGGTTTTCAGCTGCTGTAGCCCATCCACGTCAAGATTTGACATAGTCTGCTTTCAGTGATGCTCTTCTGCACATCGCTTCCTGCCAACTTGAAACAGAGTAGCCATTTTCCCTGATCTCTCTCATTTAAAAGACTGATGCACAGCCTTGTGGTACACCTGTGCCGATGGAAGCTATGGAGGAGATATTGTTGCCAATCTGAACTAACCGGGTCTTCAAGTGAGGAAAGAGGTATAGAGGCCAAGATCTTGAAGCTTATTGACTAGTTTTGAGGGGATGGTAGTATTAAATGCCGAGTGGTAGTCGATAAAGAACATCCTGATATATGCATCTTTGCCATCCCGATGTTCTAGGGTTGACTGAATAGTCAATGAAATGGCACCTGCTATGGACCAGTTGTGCCAGGAAGCAAATTGGAACTAATCCATGTCGCTTCCAGGCAGGAGTTGATATGTTTCATCACCAACCTCTCAAAACACTTCAACACTGTGAATATAAGTGCTACTGGATGATAGTCATTGAGGCAGGTTACTATGTTCTTCTTAGGCACTGGTGTAATTGGAGCCTGCCCAAAGCAGGAGAGCACCTCAGACCGCCAAAGTGAGAAGTTAAAAATTCTCAGTGAACACTCCAGCCAAATTACCACAGGTCTTTAGTACTTGATCAGGTTCCCCTTCCAGGCTGGATGCTTTCCGTGGGTTCACCCCCTGAAGGCTGCTCGCACAATGACCTCAGAGACTGAACTCACAACATCACTGAGGGGCTATGGGAGTTCGTGATGTTTTGGTGATCAAAATGAGCATAAAAAGCATTGAGCTTATTTCAAAGCGAAGCCCTGTTGCTGCCTATGTTGCTTGATTTTACTTCATTAGAGGCAAGCCTGCACAAGTGTCAAGCATCCTTCCTTGATTCATATTTAATCTGGAATTGCCTCTTGCCCCATGAAGTGGAACCAGTACAGGCTCTTCAGCCCACAATGTTGTGGTAACCCTTTAACCTACCATAAGATCAGTCTAACCCTTTGCTCTCACATAACTCTCTATCACCCTAGCCCTGTTTGTTTATACTGTATGTATAATTATAATTATACTCAACACATAGTTTTGGAATTTCTTTTTGATTCTTCTGACTGAAATAAATTACCAGGAGCCCAATTAAGACACAAATGATGTGATTGCTGAAGCATCCTTGCATAAACATACTTGTAATAAAGTGACAATAAAAAGAAAACTATAGAACTTGAATACTCAGAAGATATTAGACCCAGATGGAATGCATCCAACATCCAGTTCAAACAGATGTTTGATTTGAATGCTAATTTGCCTGATTCTGACATTTAACTGAAACACCCGCTCTTGCAATTTTATAAATTAATTAGATACTGGTTAATAGTTGTAGAATCATAAGATACATAGTGGATAAGGGGAGGTGGTAGTGAATGTGATACTCATATAAGATTGATACTCATATTATTTAGTTTCAGTGACAGTACTTCTGTGGCTGAAAATGGATGCTGATTTAAACATCATTCTTAGGAATTATCAGGAAAAGCAATTTCAGAGGTTGAGTATAGAGATTCGGTATCACATGACAGTTGTACAAATTATTCTTTAGGACACAGTTGGGGTATTATGATTCATTCTGGACACTATGATGGGGGATAAACACTCAGTGGCCACTTTATTAGGTAATGCAAGTTTCCAGTCAGCAACTGAATGCATAAAAGCATGCTAACATGGTCAAGAGGTTCAGCTGTTGTTCAGGCCAAACAACAGAAATGTGATCTAAGTGATTTTAACCATGGAATGTTTGATGATGCCGAGCAGGGTGGTTTGAATATCTCAGAAACTTCTGATCTCCTGGGATTTTCATGCACAAGATTCTCTCGTGTTTACAGAGAATTGTGCAAAACAAAAACCCACCAAACAAAAAGGAAACAGGCAGTGAGCAGTGGTAGTGAGTGGGAAACTTGTCTTGTTAATGAGAGAGGTCAGAGGAGAATAGCAAGACTGGCTCAATATGACAGGACAGCAATAGTAACTCAAATAACTACACTTTACAACAGAAAAGTTGGATGGGTGGATGGGTTAGAAGATCACAAACATACACTCAACGACCACTTTATGAAGGTACCTAAGGTCATTGGACTAGGCAGAATAATAGTTTGACATAAATTAGATGGGCCAAAGAGCCTGTTTCCCTGCTATAGTGTTTTCTGACTCTGTAACTCTGTCTCATACTCAGCTGAGTGGCCGGACAATAAATATCTTTAGCGAAGCTCCTGAATTATTCTAATTCAAATGGAGCAAACCTACTGCAGACAGGAAGCAGATTTTGTGAAGCTTGCTTTGTAAAGAATGCTTAAGGGGATAGCAAAGCACTATTTATAGGTCAGAAGAGCCGCAATCAGATTGTCTAAGGGGGACGCAGCAGTGAGTGAAACAATTTCTACAGCTGACTGCACATGGCAGGATGCAAGCAAGCAATCTAAACTGAAGAAATACTCCGTTTTCAATAAGACTGATCATCAGTGGAATATAGGCAAATGATTCCCAATAATTTCAAATTGCCATATTTCAGAATGAATAGTATCTAACTTACATTGAAAGTACCATACAAGGACTCTTCCCTGAATAATCTCACAAAACTGTTAACATGTATCCTATGATTTGATGAAGGCTCAGATCCAAACAGAGGTAATCAGCACCTTTCAAAAGAACACAAGGGGTGACGGAATACAAGATGTTCACATCTCTCTCTCTAGTCTTCCATCTTCAGTGAACAAAGTATTTCATACTTCATACTCTTGGTCTGAACATTCAGAGTTCAAAGTAAAATTAATATTGAAGTGCTGTACGTATCTGTCACCATATACTACCCTGAGATTCATTTTCTTGTGTGTAGTTCTTTTTTTTTCACAGTAGAACAAAGAAATACAATAACCATATAACAATTACAGCACGGAAACAGGCCACCTCAGTCCTTCTAGTCCATGCCGACGCTTACACTCACCTAGTCCCACTGGCCCGCAGTCAGCCTCCATTCCTTTCCTGTCCATATACCTATCCAATTTTATTTTAAATGACAATACCGAACCTGCCTCTACCACTTCTACTGGAAGCTCATTCCACACAGCTACCACTCTCTGAGTAATGAAATTCCCCCTCGTGTTACCCTTAAACTTTTGCCTCCTAACTCTCAATTCATGTCCTCTTGTTTGAATCTCCCTACTCTCAATGGAAAAGGCCTATCCACGTCAACTTGATCTATCCCCCTCATTATTTTAAATACCTCTATCAAGTCCCCCCTCAACCTTCTACGCTCCAAAGAATAAAGACCTAATTTGTTCAGCCTTTCCCTGTAACTTAGGTGCTGAAACCCAGACTACATTCTAGTAAATCTTCTCTGTACTCTCTCTATTTTATTGATATCTTTCCTATAATTCGGTGACCAGAACTGTACACAATACTCCAAATTCGGCCTTACCAATGCCTTGTACAATTTTAACATTACATCCCAACTCCTATACTCAATGCTCTGATTTATAAAGGCCAGCATACCAAAAGCTTTCTTCACCACCCTATCCACATGAGATTCCACCTTCAGGGAACTATGCACCATTATTCCTAGATCACTCTGTTCTACTGCATTCTTCAATGTCCTACCATTTACAATGTATGTCCTATTTGGATTATTCCTACCAAAATGTAACACCTCACACTTATCAGCATTAAACTTCATCTGCCATCGTTCAGCCTACTCTTCTAACTGGCGTAAATCTCTCTGCAAACTTTGAAAACCTACTTCATTATCCACAACGCCACCTACCTTAGTATCATCTGCATACTTACTAATCTAATTTACCACCCCATCATCCAGATCATTAATGTATATGACAAACAACATTGGACCCAATACAGATCCCTGAGGCACACCTCTAGTCACCGGCCTCCAACCTGACAATCAGTTATCCACCACTACTCTCTGGCATCTCCCATCTAGCCACTGTTGAATCCATTTTACTACTTCAATATTAATACCTAACGATTGAACCTTCCTAACTAACCTTCCATGCGGAACCTTGTCAAAGGCCTTACTGAAGTCCATATAGACAACATCCACTGCTTTACCCTTATCAACTTTCCTTGTAATCTCTTCAAAAAGTTCAATAAGATTTGTCAAACATGACCTTCCATGCACAAATCCATGCTGACTATTCCTAATCAGACCCTGTCTATCCAAATAATTATATATACCATCTCTAAGAATACTTTCCATTAATTTACCCACCACTGACATCAAACTGACAGGCCTATAATTGCTAGGTTTACTCTTAGAACCCTTTTTAAACAATGGAACCACATGAGCAATACTCCAATCCTCCGGCACCACCCCGTTTCTAATGACATTTGAAATATTTCTGTCAGAGCCCCTGCTATATAGAATCAATGAAAGACTACACACTGACAAGGTAACAAGAAAAGCCAAACACTCAATGTGCAAAAGAAGACAAACTGTACAAATACAAAAAAAGTGAACAAATGAACAAGTAAACAACATCCAAATCAGAATTGGAATCACAATCCGGTTTTATATAACCGGCATATGTCGGGAAGTTTATTAACTCTGTAGAGGCAGTACAATGCAATACATAGAAATGTAGAAAACCTACAGCACAATACAGTCTCTTTGGCCCACAATGCTGTGACAAACACGTACTTATTTAAGAAGTTACCTAGGTTTACCCTTAGCCTTCTATTTTTCTAAGCTCCATGTACCAATCCAAGTGTCTCTTAAAAGACCCTATCATATCCGCCTCCACCACTGTCACTGGCAGCCCATACCATGTACTCACCACTCTCTGTGTAAGAAACTTACCCCTGACATCTCCTCTGTACCTACTTCCAAGCACCTTAAAACTGTGCCCCGTCATGTTAGCCATTTCAGCCCTGGGAAAAAGCCTCTGCCTATCCACACAATCAATGCCTCTCATCATCTTATACACATCTATCAGGTCACCTCTCATTCTCTGTTGCTCCAAGGAGGAAAGGCCAAGTTCACTCAACCTATTCTCTCCAATTCAGGAAAAATCCTTGTAAGTCTCCTCTGCACTCTCTTTATAGTTTCCACTATTCTTCCTGTACTGAGGTGACCAAAAATGAGCACAGTGCTCCAAGTAGGGCCTGACCAGGGTTTGATATAGCAGTAACATTACCTCTCAGCTCTTGAACTCAATCCCATGGTTGATGAAGTGCAATGCACCGTATACCTTCTTAACCACACAGTCAACCTGCGCAGCAGCTTTGAGTGTCCTATGGACTCAGACCCCAAGATCCCTCTGATCCTCCACACTGCCAAGAGTCTTACCATTAATACTATATTCTGCTATCATATTTGACCTACCAAAATGAACCACCTTACACTTACCTGGGTTGACCTCCATCTGCCACTTCTCAGCCCAGTTTGCATCTTATTGATGTCCCACTGTAACCTCTGACAGCCCCCCACACTATCCACAACATCCCCAACCTTTGTGTCATCAACAAATTTACTAACCCATCCCTTCACCTCCTCGTCCAGGTCATTTATAAAAATCACGGAGAAGAGGTCCCGGAACAGATCCCTAAGGCACTCCATTGGTCACCAACCTCCATGCAGAATATGACCCATCTACAAACACTCTTTGCCTTCTGTGGGCAAGCCAGTTCTGGATCCACAAAGCAGTGTCCCCTTGGATCCCATGCCTCCTTACTTTCTCAATAAGCCTTGCATGGGGTACCTTATCAAATGCCTTGCTGAAATCCATATACACTGCATCTACTGCTCTTCCTTCAGCAATGTGTTTAGTCACATTCTCAAAAAATTCAATCAGGTTCAGAAGGCACGACCCGCCTTTGACAAAGCCATGCTGACTATTCCTAATCATGTTATGCCTCTCCAAATGTTCATAAATCCTGCCTCTCAAGATCTTCTCCATCAACCTATCAATCACTGAAGTGAGATTCACTGGTCTTTAATTTCCTGGGGCTATCTCTACTCCCTTTCTTGAATAAGGGAACAATATCTACAACCCTCCAATCCTCCAGAACCTCTCTTGTCCCCATTGATGATACAAAGATCATTGCCAGAGGCTCAGCAATCTCCTCCCTCACCTCCCAGGATAGCCTGGGGTATATCTCATTTTGTTCTGGTGACTTATCGAAACTTGATGCTTTCCAAAAACTCCAGCACACCCTCTTTCTTAATGTCTATATACTCAAGCATTTCAGCCCGCTGCAATTCATCCCTACAATTGCCGAGGTCCTTTTCCATAGTGAATACTGAAGCAAAGTTTTCATTGTGCCTCCGCTACCTCCTCTGGTTGGATACATACTTTTCCACTATCACACTTGATTGGTCCTGATCTCTCATGTTTTATCCTCTTGCTCTTCACATACTTGAAGAATGCCTTGGGGTTTTCCTTAATCCTTCTCACCAAGGCCTTTTCATGGACCCTTCTGGCTCTCCTAATTTCATTCTTAAGCTCCTTTCTGCTGACCTTATCATTTTCTACATCTCTATCATTACATAGTGTTTTGAAACTTTTGTAATCTTTTCTTTTCTTCTTGACTAGATTTTCAACAGCCCTTGTACACCATGGTTCCTGTACACTGCCATCCTTTCCCTTTCTCATTGGAACATACCTTTGCAGAACACCATGTAAACATCTCCTGAACATTTACCACATTTCTGATGTACATTTCCCTGAGAACATCTGCTCCCAATTTATACTTCCACGTTCCTGCCTGATAGCTTCATATTTCCCCTTATTCCAATTAAACGTTTCCCTAACTTGTCTGCTCCTATCTCTCTCCAATGCTATGGTAAAGAAGTTAGAATTGTGATCACTATCTCCAAAATGCTCTCCCACTAAGAGACCTGACACCAGACCAGGTTCATTTCCCAATACCAGATCAAGTACAGCCTCCTCTCTTATAGGCTTATCTACAGATTGTGTCAGGAAATCTTCCTGAACACACCTAACAAACTCGACCCATCTAAAGCCCTTGCTCCAGGGAGATGCCAATCAATACTGGGGAAGTTAAAATCTCCCATCACGACAACCTTATTATTATTGCATTGTTCCAGTATTTGTCTCCCTATCTGCTCCTCAGTCTCCCTGTTACTATTGGGTGGTCTATTAAAAAAAAACTCCCAGTAGAGTTATTGACCCCTTCCTTTTTCTAACTTCCACCCACAGAGGCTCAGTAGACAATTCCTTCATGACTTCCTCCTTTTCTGCAGCCATGACACTATCTCTGATCAACAGTGCCATGCCCCCACCTCTTTTTCCTCCCTCCCTGTCCTTTCTGAAACATCTGAAGCCTGGCACTCTAAGTATCAAATCCTGCTAGTCTCTAAGCTCATACAGAGCTCTCTGTAATGGACACAACATCCCAGCTCCAAGTACTGATCCCCACTCTAAGCTCATCCACTTCTTTCATGATACTCCTTGCATTAAGATAGACACATCTCAAACCATCAGTCTGAGCGCACACCTTCCCTATCACCCGTCTATCCTCCCTCTCACACTGACTACAAGCTTTCCCTATTCGGGAGCCAACTGCCTCTTCCTCCATCTCTTCAGTTTGGTTCCCACAACCCAGCAAATCTAGTTTAAACTCTCCCCAATAGCCTTAGCAAACCTCCCTGACAGGATATTGGTCCCCCTTGGATTCAAGTGCAACCCGTCCATATTGTACAGGTCACACTTGCCCCAGAAGAGACCCCAATGATTCAGAAATCTGAATGCCTGCCTCCCACTCCAATCTCTCAACCACGCATTTATCCTCCACCTCACTCTATTCCTATACACACTGTCGTGTGGCACAGGCAATAATCCAGAGATTACTACCCCTGTGATCCTGCTTCTCAGCTTCTTTCCTAATTCCCTGTAGTCTGTTTTCAGGACCTCCTCCCTTTTCCTACCTATGTCATTGGTTCCAATATGTACCACGACCTCCGGCTGTTCAACCTCCCACTTCAGGATATCGTGGATGCAATCAGAAACATCCTGAACCCTATCACCTGGGAGGCAAACTACCATCCATGTTGCCTTTCTGTATCCCCAGAATCGCCTGTCTGTCCACCTAACTCTATCACTGCTGCCATCCTCGTCCTTTCCCTACCCTTCTGAGCCACAGGGCCAGATTGTGTACCAGAGGTGTGGCCACTGCCGCTTCCCCCAGGTAGGTTGTCCCCTCCAACAGTACTCAAACAAGAGTACTTTTTGTTAAGGGGGACTGGCACAGGTGTACTCTAATATCGGACTCTTGCCCTTCCCTCTCCTGATATGATAAATATAGCACAAAACAGTGAATTACGGTGTATACACATATTAAATAGTTAAATTAAATAAGTAGTGGAAAACAGAAATAAAAAAGTAATAAGGTAGTGGTCATGGGTTCAATGTCCATTTAGAAATCGGATGGCAGAGGCGAAGAAGCTGTTCCTGAATTGTTGAATGTGTGTCTTCAGGCTTTTCTACCTCTTTCCTGATGCTAACAATGAGAAGGGGGCATGCACACATAAATAAATAAATAAACAAACAAACAAACAATCAAACAGATAAATAGATAGATAATACTGAGAACACGAGTTATAGACTTCTTGAAGGTGGAATCAGTTCAGTGTGAGGTGAGTGAAGTTATCCACGCAGGTTCAGAAGCCTGTTGGTTGAAGGGAGTAATTGTTCCCTCATCTGGTGGTGTGGACCCACCCCCCCCCCCCCCGATTGTCTAGAGCACATACTGAGTCAGCCTTACTTTCTCTCTTCTAAAGTACCGTACACCTCAATTAATAGAACATTTTTTTTCTTGCTGGAAGAAATCAGATTATGTAGTGGTGGTACTGCTGGTGGCAAATGGGAGTTTGGTTTTGATCAGTCCTCCAGTATTCTGCACAGTTCAGACATGGGCTTGGGCTCCAGAATCTGGAAAGGAAACCATTTGATGAATGTAACAGCATCTAAATGTATTAATTCTGCAAACATTAGTTTTTTTCATCAGTTTCAGTCTCTACTCTGAAGTATTAATCCCTTCTTTATAATGCAGGTATACACTCAGTGGCCACTGAATGTGTATTTGTGGTCTTCTGCTACTGTAGCCCATCCACTTAAAGGCTCGACATGTTATGCATTTAAAGATGCTCTTCTGCATACTGCTGTTGTAACACTGATTATATAAGTTACTGTCACCTTCCCATTAGCTTGTCCATTCCCCTCTGACCTCTCTCATTGACAAGACATTTTCACCCACTGAGCGACCACTCACTGGATGGTTTTTGTTTTTGCACCTCTCTCTCTAAACTCTAGGGATCGCTGTGCATGAAAATCCCAGAAAATCAGCTGTTTCTGAAATACTCAAACCATCCTGTCTGACACCAACAATCATTGGACAAGGTTACTTAGATCACATTTCCTCCCCCAGACTGATGTTTGGTCTAAACAACAACTGAACCACTTCATCATGTCTGCATGCTTTTCTGCATTGAGTTGCTGCCACATGATTGGCTGATTAGATATTTGCATTAATGAGCAGGTGAACAAGTTTACCTAATAAAGTGGCCACAGAGTGCATTGTGACTGTGCCCACACATAGAATTGGCAGAAACATGCTGGAGCCATTGCAATTGCTTTCTGTTATTAATTGGTTTACAATACATGCCGTGAAGCTGTGTTCTGAAGGATTATCTTAGGTGGAAATATGATGAGAGTGCTTCTTTCCACCATTATTGAGAGGCAATTGCTCTTGACTAAATTGGACAGTGAGCAAAGGTGAAAAAGGTCTTCATTTAGTTTAATACTTCCTGCTTCTGAGAGTAAATGGAAATGGTTCAGCTATGGGAGCAGAGAGTCATCCTCCTGTTAAAATAGAGATAGCAACAAGCAGCTTTGATCCTTCCCATAATCTCATTGATAATCCTCAACAGCTTTGCATAAAATAGTTTGAAATACAATTTTCTGGCACTTGATTAAAAGTCCTCGCAATGCAACTTCTGATTCCAGTTCAAAGGCATGGTCAATTAATGACCTTTATACATTTCATTTTCAAGAGTTTTGTTCAAAAGCAGGTGTATTACTCAGTCAATTGTAGTGCATTAACTATTACCAGAGGCTTCCAAACAATTGTTGCTTCATTCCACTTCATCACACATTTATTTATTTAGAGGTACAGTGAGGAACCAGCCTTCCAGCTCAGCAACCCACCCATTTAACCCTGGCCTAATCACAGAACAATTAACCTACTAACTGGTACGCTTTAGGTATGAGGGAGGTAACTGCAGCACCTGGAGAAAACCCACATGGTCATGGGAAGGATGTACAAGCTTCTGACAGACGGCACTGGAATTGAACTCCAAACACCAATGCCCCGAGTTGTAACTGCATCATGCTGACCACTGCACTACTGTGCGACCCATTTCACGGATTTCTTTCCCTTCACTCAATTCTCCAGTTATCTTGTAAATATTGATTAAAAATTTATTGTTGTTTGCACATTTAAGGTTCACCTCACCTCCACTGGCAGAGCCCAACCCAGTTTAAAAGATCTGAGAATGCTCAATAAATTCATCCAACCCAGGTTCTTTCAGAACAATAGATGCCAAGATTTCTATACATACTGGAAATCAGATTATCCTGCCAGCTCTATCCCTGGATGGATACAACCCATTCCTAAAAAATCATATTTGGCCATTAAACTAAAGACCAAAAACTTCCCATTTGTAGTCAGGTCATGTCACATTATGCTCAGAATGTACAGTGAAAAGCTGTCCATTGCCAGATCTTGATGTCCATCCTGATGGTTTAGCTTAGCCAGGCTATTCTGACATCTCACACCTGACGTTACAAGTTGGCAGTAGACAGCAGGATTTTGACCGTACTATCAGAAATTCCTTTCCTCCCACAGATGCTGTTTGGCTCACTGAGGTCCACAGCAGATGGCTTGTTGCTGCAGCCAGAACTTTGCTCAGAAATGTTTCCAGTGATAACATTGAAACATTAAGGTACACTATGCAAAACAGTGGCACATATACAAAAAAAACCCAAACAGCCAGATAGACATCTAATTCTCCTTTTTTAGTATTTGTGCTGAACCATAAATAACTAAAAGGTATATGCCACGTACAAAGTTATTGATCTAAAGCCTTTGTTGTAGTTGCCATGAATCTACAGTCATTAATCTCGGCAAACAGTAGCAATTTTATGCATCTGCGTACACTCTATTTAAGTTGAAATGCCAAATATTGCTGCCACACTACATTGTAGATATAATCAAAGAATCAATGACATCTTACAAGATTCATCATTTACAATATATAAATATTGAAAATATTACACTTTTTTGAATGAAATGCAAATTGTCTCCAAAGATAACAATTCTATATGTGCACACATGAACAAATTTGCACATTACTCTACTTGCTATTGGTTTTCTTGGAAGCAATCTCCCAGTACTGTAACAGTGACTGTCAAACCCAGTTCCTTACCGACGTTACCAGCTGAAGTGTTGCGGGAGACTGAAACATCAGGACAACAGGCAGGGTGCGCTGCTGTCAAAAGAAGGCCTCTGCACTCAAGCGATTTCCCATCCCCTAATGGAGGGTGAGAGTCCGTCAGGCCTTGAGTTGGGGGACTCAAAGAAGCGACGAGGCAGATTGTAGCGTCAAAACAGCGAGCTTCTTGTCTCCCACTCTCGTTTGTTGTAGGAGCGACCTCTCTCTCCGTTGCTAGTCAGAGAGAGCCTGGCTGAGATACCGAAGTGTTGGGTTATGGTCTGTAGTTTTCTGATGGTCTCTAAATCAGGGTCTTTTTGGGGGCTTTGCTATTGCTTGCATGGTGGGGGATTGGGGTGTCAGTGCTTTTGCTAGAGTAAGTGGGGGAAGGGGGACGGGGTCGGGTTCAAGCTTTTACTGCTGCTTGTGCTTGTGCAGGGGTCTTTGGGGTTCTGACATTTCTGTCAATCATTCTTTGATCTATATTTTGGTTTTGTGGTTGTCTGTGAAGAGTAAGAATTTCAGGTTGCATGCTGTATACATTCTCTGATATTAGATTGAACCATCAAACCAGTAAACGGATTCCCTATGGCATTCAATGTTTTATTTTTAATTATGAAATCAGCTAAAGTTGGTGTGATCATGCCTCTTCTTCTTTTCCATCTCCACCGTGTAAAAGATTGGTAACCAGGAGAATTAAAGGCATTGATTAGTTATTGTCGTAGCATGAGCCATTTTCCTTTAATAGCTACCATGCCAAAATCATGGATTGAAATTCGTACCCGTAGATCATCCAAAGAATTTGGCAAGTGTTATTTTCAAACTATATCGCCCTTCACCCTTGATATTTGTCATGGATATAAGCGAGTTTGAATCATTGCAGTACAGGCAGTCTCCAGATAATGAACTATTTCTTTTTTAAAGTTCAAAGTATTTCAAAGTCAAAATTTATTTTCCAAGTATGTCATGGTAATATGTTACAATATATACCTTGAGATTCATTTTCTTGCAGACATTTACAGGGAAAATAAAGAAATACAATAGAACTTATGAAAATCTATACATAAACAAAGACTAACAACAAATGTTCAAAAGAAAACAAGTTGTGCAAATAAAAAATAATACTGAGAACACAAGTTGTAAAAAGTTCTTGAAAGTGAATTGTAGGTTGTACAATCAGTTCAGAGTTATGTTATTCACACCAGTTCAGGAGTCTGATGGTCATAGTGTAATAACTGCTCCTGAACCTTGATGTCCATAAGTTAATCTTTTTCCTCAAGTCAGAATCACCAGTTGTTTTCTCCAATCAGTAAAGCTGATCAACACCTCTATCCACTAACTCACCCCTCCACACCGCTAACTACCATTTCTTTATCATTTCCTTCTGTCACCTTATGTACAGACACTCTTGTGCCTAGAGTCACGCTATGGACATACAATCAATCTATGTATATAAGGTATCTTATGTATTTAGATTTATTGTGTTTTTAAAATTATTTTTATTATTGTGCTGCATTGGAGCTGGAAATGGACCAAACAACCTTAAACCTTGAAAATCCACAAAAAGCACTTGACATGGTAATGGCACGTCCACGATGTAAGGAATGGCATCAAAAGCATTTATTCATGTCTACAAGTTGTAACACAGAGATGGTTTTAGATAGGTCACTTTGACCCTATCGTGTTCAGTAAACAAAAGGAACAGTATAGTCAATAATCCTGCTTTTACATGTGAGTGTGGGACCAACGAATCAGCTATTGTGTACTGCACTTTACAGCAGAGAAAGATAAAGGCAAGCCTTGGCGGCCTTGTGTAGTGCACAGCTCATTTTGGTGAGTGTACCCATGCCCACTTTGGATTTTGATTTATCCTTCTATAGAGATCAACTTCTCTATAATACAGGCACCGATTTGTACAGAAGGTAAAAGGAAAAATTCTCTTTATATTCTCCTTCCACGTAGAAGGCCTTCATTAAGACTTTGCTGGCAAGAGCAATTTCATCAATCTCATTCTCCCACTTTTCTCCCTTCAAGTTAGTCTCTCTCAGTTTGCTGCTTTAAATCCTTAAGAATGGAATTGCTGATGAATGACGTTTGTCTGTGTGACTTTAACCAACCGTTTGCATTTTGTCTCCTCCTGGTTCAGGTCCCACTGTTTATTCAACATCCAACACCTTCTTCAGTGGCAACAAGCACCAGTCACCTTGACAGCTTCCCTGACTTTACATTGTAAGGCAAACACAAGAAAATCTGCGATGTCGGAAATCCGAAACAAGACACACTCCTGATGAAGGGTCTTGGCCTGAAACATCGACAGTTTACTCTTTTCCATAGATGCTGCCTGGCCTGCTGAGTTCCTCCAGCATCATGACAAGTCAAATCAAGTCAAGTCAATTTTATTGTCATTTAACTATATACATGTATGTAACATATATATTCATATAATGTATATAGAAACAAGGCAACATTTCTCCAAACCAGGGTGTAAAATACAGTAGTACACAATGCACATTACACATGAGTGCATGGCATTACGTTGTAAAATACTGTTAATTTATCACAAACGTGTATCATTGTCACAACTTTCATCTGAATTCCACTGACTAATTCTATGCGGAGCAATAATCTTGAAAAATCACACTTGATGAATATTCTTTGGGAAACAAATGTTAATTTAAGAAATTTAGATCTGTACATGAGTGAATAAGAAATAGAAGGTAATAAAGATAGAGTAGATGTTTTGGGATAGGAAAAGATATGAATCAATTGGATTGACTGATATATTCCCCAGCTGCAAGTTCTATCTAATGAATATTCAAGAATTATAATGCTTTCTGAAGAGTAATCTCTCTAAAAGTGCAGCTGTATCTAATGCAAAGCATTCACTTGCATTTGCTAGTCAGGGAAATTCACATAAAATAGTTCACATTTCACATGAAATAGTTAGGCCTACCTCTCTAGGTGGTGCTGTACGCCACTGCTTAACTAGATGTGTGTTGATGAGTGATGAAGGAAGACATTAGTTACCCCTGTGATTCAAATCCAATCTTTCAAAGCAAGCAAGTGGCTTCTATAATATGACTGCAGCTGGGAGATCATCAAGATTAATTTATTATTGCAGCAGAAGTTTACATGTGCTTAGAAGGAGTAAAGGAGGAAAAATCAAATCAACCAGTTCAGTTCAGGAAAGAATCAGGATAAAGGGCTGAAAGCCAAGGCAACACAAACATTCAACAGATTTGATAGGGAGGACTTCTTCCTGTAGACAAGGGCTGAATAACTGTCAATGATACCTAAAATTGCTAAGTACTCGGGGGCTGACAGGAAAGAATTGTTCAGGTAAAGAATAATTATAAAAGTGGGACCTCATCCCATCAAAAAGAAATTGGGGAGCCATTTTGGATTGGCAACCATTGATCAGTGGAGCACCTTAAGAGTCGCTACTGTGATTGCAACAGTTTAGAATAGTTACTAATGACTTGTAGGAAGACGGAACTGCCAGAGTTGCACAAAGATCATAGAACATAGAACAGTACAGCATAGGAACAGGTCGATCGACTCACAATGTTGTGCTGAACCAGCAAAAAAAAAACAAAATCCCTCAAAAACTATTCCCTCCTCCCTACACAATGTCCATATCCCTCCATCTTCCTCACATTAATGCACCTATCTAAATATCGGTTAAAATCCTCTAATGTTTTTGCCTCTACCACCATACCAAGTAGCACAGTCCAGGCATCCTAATCTCTCTGAGGAGAAAACCTACCCCTCACATCTTCTTTGAACCTACCCCCGTCACCTTCAGTGCATGCTGTCTAGTATTAGTCATTTCTACCCGCGATAAAGATACTCACTCTGTACTCTATTTATGCCACTCATAGTCTTAAAAACCTCTATCAACTCTCCCCTCAGCCTCCGCTGCTCCAAATAAAAAACAATCCAAGGTTGTGCAGACTCTTATAATGGCACACGTCCTCTAAGCCAGGCACTATCCTGTTGAACCTCTTCTGCAGCCTCTCCAAAGCCTCAATATCCTTCCTATAGTGGGGGCGACCAGAACTGTATGCAATACTCCAGATGTAGCTTAACCAGAGTTTTATAAAGTTGCAAGATACCCTTGTCACACCTCACTATCAGGTGTGGGTAAACTTGCCCGACGAGGGTCATCAGTTGGAAAAATAAAGATGGTAAGCCACAGCAGCACATTAGCACAAGGGAATTTATGCAGTGCCAGGTGGGAAAAAAACAAAAGCTGCTCAAATGTTGTGAAGAAAAAAGTATTTACAAATAGACAAATGAAAACAAACATATACAAAAATTTACAAATATACAGAGGCTTTCTCCATGACACAATTTGTCGTTAACTTTTCAATATAATTATTTACCCATCTGTCAAATCCAACCTCCACACCTCTCAGCAAAGCCAAACCGAGGGCTTAAATCTGCCTGTGTAGGGTGTAGTGCACCTGATCCCACCAACCCAGGCATTATTTTAGGACACTCCAAACTGTCCCTTGGGTCTTTTGGGTCCATTCTGCTGTCTACAAACCCACGTAAGAGTGTGAGTGAAAATAAATGAAAGTGTTTGGAATGCCTGTGTCTAGAATTCTTACTTTTTATGTGTTATGAACCAGTAGACCACATTAACTGAAGGGAATGTTTTGATTAACCAAGCTAACAATTGTTTTACTGTTGAGGGTGGGTAAATGGTGAACCATCAAGAACTGCAGAATGGGCGGGCAAAGTGTGTGAACTACTGGGGAAAAGTAGACCAGGGACAGAACAAGGAGGAGTGACTAACTGGGAAAAGGGGCAAGGCTAGCAGGAGAATTAGCATTGCCAACCTATTCTGCCTCAATCCTCCTGATCTTCGAGCTCAGAAGTTTGCAGATAACAAAAAATGAATTGTGAAGAGAATATAGCTTACTGGGAGACATTAATAGATGAAGTGAGTGCGCAAAAAGTGGCAATGGAGCAAAATGCAGCAAAAAGTAGTTAATCATTTGAAAAGGGAGAAGAGAAAGGATAATCAGGTTATTATTTAAATGGTGAAAAGTGCAGAAATCTGAAGCAGTTTTTACTCCAACTATGCAAGGCACTAATAAGTCACATCAAATATACTTTGAACAAATTTTGTCTCCCGATTTAAACAATTACGTTATTTCAGTGCATGCCATTCAGAAAAAATACCTATATTAGTCAGAATCAGAATCAGCTTTATGTATGTCATGAAATTTGTTGTTTTGTGGCAGTATTTTAATGCAAGAAATAAAATGATTCTTAAGTTACAATTATAAATAAATAGTGCAAAATACAAACAGCAGGGTAGTTTTCTTGGGCCGTTTAGAGACCTGATGGCAGAGGAGAAGAAGCTGTTCCAAAAATATCGAGTGTGTAACATCCTCGAGGAGG
Source organism: Hemitrygon akajei (assembly GCF_048418815.1). Lineage (NCBI taxonomy): Eukaryota > Metazoa > Chordata > Chondrichthyes > Myliobatiformes > Dasyatidae > Hemitrygon > Hemitrygon akajei. The sequence goes on from NC_133129.1 coordinate 169,135,708, forward strand.
AGGTACAGGAGCATGAAGATGAAGAACATGTAGAGGACTTGTTCCAGATGGTGAGGGTCTTTAATGATGAATGCTGATGGATGGCAGAGAGGGTACAAGAGAGATCTGCCAGGTAAAGCTAAGGAAAAACAAGAGAATAGCTAGGAAGAAACCATGTTCCCTTAGCAGGGCTGACTATATCTTGAGCTGAAGGAGCTGGGTGATGTTATGTTCAGTAATTTCAAAATATTAAAGTAATTGAAGGAAAACAAGAGAGCTGAGAGATGCAAGTCTTAAGAACAAACTTTATTTTAAGCAAGGTGTGCACATTTCACGTGATAGCGTGATGATGTATGCAATTCATGCATCTTAACATATAACCTGTAATAAATTATTTAAACAAATAAGAATGCATAATCAAACAATATGTATATCTCAAATATTACTGAGATATTAAATATGCAAAAGCTGGGATTTTCAATAAACAATTCTCCTTGGTGTTTACTGAGAAGAAAATATTGATTTCTCAAGTGATAAGGGAAACAAGTGTAGATATTTCAGAAAATATTCATATTATCGGGGAGGAGGTATAAAGATGAAGATAAGGATTAGCTTTATTTGGCATATGTACATTGAAACATACAATGAAATGCATTGCTTGTGTCAGGTCATATCTGTGAGGATTGTGTTGGGCAGCCTGCAAATGTCACCATGTTTCCTGCACCAACATACATGCCCACAACCTTAGGATAGATTTGCAACTTTACTGAAATGCATTTGCAGTCTTATAGCATGTTACAGTGGATAAATCCCCAGGGTCTGATTGGGTACTTTTTAAGTATTTGTGGAAGGCTAGAGTAGAAATTGCAGAGACCCTTACAGAAATATTTCAGAATCAGAATTAGTTTAATATCACTGGCATATGTTGTGAAATGTGTTAACTTGGTGCAGCAGTACATTGCAACACATAATAATAGAGGAGAAAACACTATGAATTATAATAGGTACTAATATATGTGTTAAGTTGTTAAATTAAGTAAGTAGTGCAAAAAATAGGAAAATAAAAAGCAGTGAGGTAGTATTCATGGTTTCAATGTCCATTCAGAAATCAGATGGCGGAGGGGAAGAAGCTGTTCCTGAATTGTAGACTGTGTGCCTTCAGGCTTCTGATCATAGCAATGAGAAGGGGGCATGTCCTGGCTGGTGGGGGTCCTTAATGATGGACGCCGCATTCCTGAAGCACCGCTCCTTGAAGATATCCTGGACTACTATGGAGGCTTATGCCCATAATGGAGCTGACTAATTTTACAACGCTCTGTAGCTTACTTTGATCTGCGCAGTGCCCGTCCCACCCCATACCATAAGGTGATGCAGCAGTTTGAATACTCTCCAAAGGTACATCTGTAAATACTTGTGTGTTTTTCATTACATACTAAATCTCCTCCAATCCTAATGAAATATAGTCAAGTCAAGTCAAGTTTCTTGTCATTTCGACCATAAACTGCTGGTACAGTACACAGTAAAAATGAAACAACGTTCCTCCAGGACCCTGGTGCTACATGAAACAACACAAAACTACACTAGACTATGTGAGACAGCACCAGGCTATATAAAAACTGCACTAGACTACAGACTTGCACAGGACTACAGAAAGTGCACAAAACAGTGCAGGGCAGTACAATAATTAACAAACAAGACAATAGGCACAGTAGAGGACAAATTACAATATAATAATAAATGATGTAGATGTCAGTCTAGACTCTGTGTATTGAGGAGACTGATGGCTTGGGGGAAGAAACTGTTGCACAGTCTGGTCGTGAGAGCCCGAATGCTTCGGTGCCTTTTGCCAGATGGCAGGAGGGAGAAGAGTTTGTGTGAGGGGTGCCTGGGGTCCTTCACAATGCTGTTAGCTTTGCGGGTGCAGCGTGTGGTGTAAATATCTGTAATGGCAGGAAGAGAGACCCCGATGGTCTTCTCAGCTGACCTCACTATCCACTGCAGGGTCTTGTGATCTGAGACGGTGCAATTCCCGAACCAGGCAGTGATGCAGCTGCTCAGGATGCTCTCGATACATCCTCTGTAGAATGTGGTGAGGATGGGGGGTGGGAGATGGACTGTTCTCAGCCTTTGCAGAAAGTAGAGATGTTGCTGGACTTTCTTGGCTATGGAGCTGGTATTGAGGGACCAGGTGAGATTCTCTGCCAGGTGAACAGCAAGAAATTTGGTGCTCTTAACGATCTCAACGGAGGAGCCGTCGATGTTCAGCGGAGAGTGGTCGTTCCGTGCCCTCCTGAAGTCAACAACCATCTCTTTTGTTTTGCTCACATTCAGAGAAAGGTTGATGGCTCTGCACCAGTCTGTTAGCCGCTGCACCTCCTCTCTGTATGCTGACTCATCGTTCTTGCTGATGAGACCCACCACAAACATGTCATCGGCCATTGCCTTGCCCTGCTTAGAGCTAAACTAAATGTTTTGAAGGTATTTGTTTCAATGTTAGCCCCACTGATGCTCCTCAAGACTGGAATGTGGCTAATGTTACTTAATTGTTTAAGAAGAATAGCAAGGACAAGACAGGGAACTGTATGCTGGTTATCCTGACATCAGTGGTGGGAAGTTACTGAAGGGAATTCTGAGGGATGGAACCTACCAACATTTGATTAGACCAGGTCTGATTAGGAGGAGTTAGGAGGGCTTTGTGTGTGAGAAGTCATGTTTGATGAAACTTTTAGAGTGCTTTGACAACATAACAGAAAGGTATATAGAGATAGGGCAGTGAATGTTATCCATTTGTTCTTTAGCAAAGGCTTTAACAAGGTTGCACATGGCAGACTGGTCTGGATGGTTAGGTCTCGTGGAATCCAGGGAGATCTTAGAAGTCAGAAGTAAAGGATGGTGGTTGACGTTTCTTTTGCAGAATGGAGGCCTGTGGCTTGTGGTGTGCCACAGGGGCTGGTTTTGGGGCCTTCCTTTAATCCATTGTTTATATAAATTACTTGAGTGAAAATGCACAAGGCTTGACCAGCAAGTTTGCAGGGTAATTTCTGGACAAGAATTAACATGTTTTCTTGGAGATACAATTTTGTAAATATTGGCATTTTTTCATTAATTTTTTTGGGCTTGATTTTTGATGCATCTAATTAGCACCCTTTACTCAAGTGCTCAGTGACTCCAGCCATTTTTTCCTTAGTCACAACCCACGTTACTAACATATGGTGGCAGCATTCAGATGGTCAGTTGCAAAGGATTGTGTTCAACTCGTGAAATTGCAGTCCCAAGTCAGGAAATACTCTGAGGCTAAGATTGACTGGGAGGCAGCAGAGATCTCCGATGAAGAAGAACTTTGGCCCACGGCCAAATTCAGGCCAGAAGCAGAAGGGTCAAGTGGCGCCACCTCTGGACCCTCCTGCAAAATCTGTTCGTGGACTTTTTGTCTGCTCAGCAGAGGAGAGATGATGCTTTTAGAAAGCAGTTCCTGTGCAGGCATGTTGAGGCCATCACCCGGCCTGAGTCACTTGTCTTCCCATCTGTTCAGCCCTTCAGTCCTCCTGCTCTGCTACGAAAGGGTCCCAAGATGCCTTCTTGTCAATAAGAGGATGATATTGGGAACTAACTCCTCAGGTGTGAGGAGATGATCTGGATATGGCTATGCCAGAGGAGTAGAAGGCTAGTGTCACTACTTATGGGTAAAGCTTTCGAACCTTACACTGTAACATAGTGGTCACCAACCGTTTTAAGCCCAAAATCCCCTACCTCGGCCTTAGTGAAAGGCAAGATCGACCTACTAAATCGGTTAGTCACATGCTTGCACACCGGGCAGAAAAGACTGGAAGTAAAACCCCGCAACCCGGAAGTAGAAATGATGTATGTACACCAGGGGTCACCACCCTTTTTTGCACCACAGACCAGTTTAATATTGACAATATTCTTGTGGACCGGCCGACAGGTGGGGTGGGGGGGGGGGGGGTGGTGTTAAACATGACCGGAATACAGTGATACTCGAAGGAGGTTCCTTACGTCCAGTCTATTCCACAATTTAGTTTACGTGGCTCTCAGTACTTGCTTCTGTCCTGCTTGCTCACGTTTACTTCGCTCAAAAAACACAATGGGTTTGTCTTTAAGTGCAGGATGCTTTGACTCAAGGTACTGAAGCAGTTTTGAGGGCTTCATTGCCTCATTAGACAGCCTCCAGGCCTGAACTCCAGCCTCCCGCCCGCCCACCGCCAGACGCCTTGGCTGGGTGCGGCTGGTCGCAGGTGGGGTGAGAGGACAATGTCAGGGCCGGAGGACCTGTGGCAGTCACAGTCAGGAGAGAGCGGCCGACCGAGCGAGGAGGAATGCGACAGGGCGCACGCCCGCCCCCCTTGTAGGATCTATCGGCTGACAAAAGTTTGTTTCAGTAGATCGCAGTGAGGTAGCTGCTCTGCTACTTATGAAATCTTGAGCCTGAAATAGGACATCTGCGAATATTTTAGCACTGGGTTCCCCATGAACACTCATTGTGGTAAACAGGTTTAGAGGCAGTGCCCATCTGTCCGCGCTTCGGGTCAGTAGCAACGGCACTTCCCGCCGGCCGCCAGAGACCAAACAGTGATCCCTGGCGCAAGGGTATCACTGTGTTTAGGCGACTGATGACCTCGCGTGCATTCAAATTCAACAGCGGGCGTGACAGGGAATGAGGAAAGGTGCAGCTGACTCATATTGTTTTCTCGTGGCCCAGTGGTTGGGGACCACTGAAGTACACTGTGTAGTGCGTGGCGGGGGAGCTACACACATCCGCACTGGGCAGAAAGAACGGAACTAAAACCCCACGACCTGGAAACAATCTCTCAACAGTATTTGTGTATTTATTTTTCATTTTTTCCGGGATCTACTGGGAAAGTCTCCAAGATCGACCAGTCGATTGTGATCAACGGATTGGCGACCATTACTGTAATGGATGAAGAGAGGTCCTATAAATATCCTGACTTGAAGGAGGAACTGCTGGCCAAATTTGATATCTCGGCACAAACCTATCGCCAATGCTACTGTTCCAGTATTCTACCAAAAGGGGAGTCATCCAGAGAGACGTATCATCACCTGAGGTGTCTTTACCGCCGCTGGATTCGACATGAGAAGAAGTCCAAGGAGGAGATGGGTGAGGCCATTGCTCAGGAGGAGCTGCTGCAGATTCTTCCTCCAGATACCAGATCACGGGACCGAGAGCATGAACCAGTGGATAGACTCACTGCAGCTTGACTCGCCCTTCGGTGCCTCAGTGCCCCTCAAGCGGTGCCATCGTGGCCATCATTTCAAGGTGACAGTGGCTCTAACCTTCAAAGGGACTCTCCGGGTAACTCTGTGGAATTGGGGAGTGGAAGAAAAGTGGGCAAAGAACCTTTGGTTGCTTCTTCTAAGACTTTTATATTCTACCATTGTCAGCAGCCAGGTCATCAGTCCTCTGTGTGTGCTGTCAAGAAACCCAGCATGTCAGGTATGTGTTATGTATTAAGAGAGGGAGAATGTGATTATTCTGATAATGACTGTGATGATTGAGAGTATGGTAATGGAATATGAGGAAATAAAGCCCATGTTTGTAATAGTCAAAGTTAAAGGAAAACCTGTTAAAGCTCTTTTACCTTCTGGTAGTTTATTGTTATTTATTAAGAAAAATCATGCCCCTGATTTTGGTGTTAACTACAGTCACCAAATGCTTATCCAGTGTGTCAATGGTTACTAGAAGTCTGAGCCACTGGCAGAATTCACTATTGATCTGGATGACCACAAGTACTTAATGAAGGTAGGTGTGCTGGAGAAACTACCGCTTGACATGATTTTGGGAGAGATTTGTCTGTGGTACTTGACTAACTGAGAAAGGGAAATAGCCACTCACATCCATCTGTTAATCCAGGAGTAGATAGTGCCTTTTCTTATTTTGTCATGACTCATGCTAAAATCAATGCAATGGCTGGGTTACAATCTCTGCCTGACTTGAATGTTAGTCTGTGTGAGGGAGGAACCAAAAAGCCTAGAAAATCATGCTGGCAATGGCGCCGGTGAGAAATATGCCAGTTTTCCTGCCTCTGTTGACATTTCTACAGATTAAGTACCCATTGATAGTGATTTTGAGGGGGGTGTTAAATGGGATGTACCACAGGACATTGTCACACTTCAACTGTCGGATCCTTCTTTGCGATCTCTGTATGAAAATTTTTTAGCTGAGTTAACCACACTGCATACGCAGGAGGCTCAGGTTTTAGCATACACAACCAAATTTTTTACCTGGGTAAAGGTTTGGACAGTAGAAGGTTGATGGTGCCAAGTAGTTGTAGGCCAGTGGTACTGCATCTGGCACACACAATACCATGGGCAGGGCACCTTGAGTGACACAAAACTTACCTAAGATGAGGAAGTCAATTTTTCTTGCCTTCTATGTACACTGACATGAAAACATATTGTAACCCACAGAGTGCTCAAAAAAAATCAGTACTCTCTGTAAATCGGACCAAGCACTCCTGCAGTCTAGGCCAATAAGTACCACAGCATTCAGGCGCTTTGCAATGGACATTGCTGGTCAATTGGAAAACGGGTAAGCATCCATTGGGATTCTCACCCTTCGAACTTTCGTATGGCTGACTGGTACAGGGACGCCTGGACTTGCTAAAACAGCATTGGGAGGGGCCAGAAGATGTTTTTGAAAAGCAGGGATTTTTCCATTACATCCTGCAAATGAGGGACCGTGTGGAGCAGTACTGAGAGAAGGCCTCAAGGATACCCAGAAGGCCAGAAGACATGGTATGACCAGCAGGACAACCAGTGAGAATTTGAACCAGTGCAGAAAGTCCTGCTGCTCCTACTATTTGTCCAAGTTAAACTCTGTCTGCCTTTCCTTGGCCCATTTCCCCAGTTCATGTATATCCTGTTGTAGCTGAAGAAACCTTCTTTGTTGTCCACTACATCACCAATTCTGGTTTCGTCTGCAAACTTACTAATCTATAAATTACTGGTAACTTTTAAAAAGAGAATAAATGCTGAAGCAAGGAACAATGAGAAATGAGGCTTTTATAATTATGGAATTTTAAAGTGCAGAAAAAATATAAATCATAAAACGAAGGGGGCAATTTGAAGCATTGGAATAAACTCTTTTGCATAAAATCATTAAAATGAACCTCAGTTGCTTCCAGCAACAAAATCCCATGGCTTGATAGGCGGGGGAATTTCCCAATCACCTGCACTCCCACTGGGAATAGTGTAATCATTCATAGCTAATAAATAAAGAAAACGACTAAGGAACTTGGGTCTTGAGGGCCTGAATTATGGAGACAGCGGGATTCCAGAATTTGGGTTATTAAGGAGAGGCAGGCCATTTTAAGACTTTATTATTCCTAGGTATGTTGGAGACAGAAGAGTGAACTTACGACGACTCATAGTTAGGGTGAATGCACACAATCTCTCCGCACCCCTTGGAAAAGGAATCAAAAATTAGAGGATGTAGGAGAAAGATTTAAAAGGGATCTGAGACAACTTTTTGACATAGACAGTAGTGCTTGAAAGGAACAAGATGCCAAAGAATATTATTGACATTGGTGAAATATTGACATTTGAATGACATCTGGATAAGTTTTAGGAAAAGGAAGTTTTAGAGCAATACAGCTAACTGTGGACAATGGACTAGCATAGGTGGGCATCTTGGTCTGCATAGATCAGCTGGGCCATAGAGTCTGTTTTTATCCTGAATCAACCTCCACTTTAAAAACAGAAATAAGAAATCTATTTAGCCGGAGGTTGGAATTCATCTGTGGAATTCATTGCTGCAGACAACTGTGGAGACCAAGATATTGGGTATATTTAAAGTAGATGTTGCTAGGTTCTTGAGTAGTCAGGACATCAAAGGTTATGGAAAGAAGACAGGAGAGTGGGGTTGAGAGGGATAATAAACCATACATGATCAAATGGGTTGAATGGCCTAAATCTGCTCCTCCATCTTATGTTCTTATGACTATAACTTAACTGAGTCAAACAAGTGCCATACTCTGAGACCTGACATCAAACAATCCAAAAGAAACAAAGAGGCAAAACATTAGAAACCCTTGAGAATTGTATTTCAGGAATAAAATTACAAGGACGTTGCCAGGAGTGGAGAGGACCTGAGTTATAAGGAAAGACTGAATAGGTTAGGACTTTATTCCTTGGAACCATATAACAGTTATAGCATGGAAACAGGCCATCTCGGCCCTTCTAGTCCGTGCCGAACACTTACTCTCACCTAATCCCACTGACCTGCACTCAGCCCATAATCTTCCATTCCTTTCCTGTCCATATACCTATGCAATTTTTTTTAAATGATAAAATCAAACCTGCCTCTACCACTTCTACTGGAAGCTCATTCCACACAGCTACCGCTCTCTGAGTAAAGAAGCTCCCCCTTGTGTTATCCCTAAACTTTTGCCCTTTAACTCTCAACTCATGTCCTCTTGGTTGCATCTCCCTACTCTCAATGGAAAAAGCCTATCCACGTCAACTCTATCTATCCCCCTCATAATTTTAAATACCTCTATCAAGTCCCCCCTCAACCTTCTACGCTCCAAAGAATAAAGACCTAACTTGTTCAACCTTTCTCTGTAACTCAGGTGCTGAAACCCAGGTAACATTCTAGTAAATCTCCTCTGTACTCTCTCTATTTTGTTGATATCTTTCCTATAATTCGGTGACCAGAACTGTACACAATACTCCAAATTTGGCCTTACCAATGCCTTGTACAATTTTAACATTACATCCCAACTCCTATACTCAATGCTCTGATTTATAAAGGCCAGCATACCAAAAGCTTTCTTCACCACCCTATCTACATGAGATTCCACCTTTAGGGAACTATGCACCATTATTCCTAGATCACTCTGTTCTACTGCATTCCTCAATGCCCTGCCATTTACCATGTATGTCCTATTTTGATTAGTCCTCACACTTATCAGCATTAAACTCCATCTGCCATCGTCCAGCCCACTCTTCTAACTGGCCTAAATCTCTCTGCAAGCATTGAAAACCTACTTCATTATCCACAATGCCACCTATCTTAGTATCATCTGCATACATACTAATCCGATTTACCACCCCATCATCCAGATCATTAATGTATATAACAAGCAACATTGGACCCAGTACAGATCCCTGAGGAACACCACTAGTCACCGACTTCCAACCTGACAAACAGTTATCCACCGCTACTCTCTGGCATCTCCCATCCAGCCACTGTCGAATCCATTTCACTACTTCAATATTAATACCTAATGATTGAACTTTCCTAACTAATCTTCCATGTGGAACCTTGTCAACGGAACGTGGAAGATTGAGAGGAGATTTGATAGTGGTATACAAAATTATGAGGGATATAGATAGTGTAAATGCAGGCAGGCTTTTTCTACTGATGTTGGGTGGGACAACAACCAGTGGTCATGGGTTAAGGGTAAAAGGTGAAAAGTTTAAGGGGAATATGAGGGGAAACGTCTTCATTCGGAGGGTTATGAGAGTGTGGAATGAGCTGCCAGTGCAAGTGGTGCATGCGAGCTTGATTTCAATATTTAAGAGAAGCTTGGATAGGTACATGGATTAGAGGGGTATGGGGGGCTATAATCCTAGTGTAGGTCCATGGCAGTACCCAGTTTAAATGGTTCAGCATGGACTAGATAGGCCAAAGGGCCTCTTTCTGTGCTGTACTTTTCTATGACTCAATGAACACAAAGTGTAAAAATTGCACCTTCTCAGAGAGAATCTGTGGAGAATGCAGGATTAACACTTCATTTCAATCACCTCTTACTGTGCCTGCCTAAATCATAGGTTTCCAACACCTCCAGAATCTTATTTTTTGTAATGATATTTGATGGTTCTTTTGCCAGTGGACAACTAGAGAAATGGAGAATAGCCAATGTGTTAAAACATTTTCAAAAAGCAAGATAAAGCCAAACCATGTGGTGCAGGGTAGGGAACTTAATCTCTGCAGTGGAGAAAATTTAAGATTCTTTCCGAATGCAATGATTAAATATTGAGAGGAAGAGAAAATAATTAGAAGCTCAAATTGAATTTATGAAAGAAAGACTGAGCTGACGACCTTTACAAGATGGGATATTGTGGTTGGGGGAATTGCAGGAGATATTGCTTACACAGTCTTCTGCACAGCTTCCAGAGGAGTACATGGGAGAAGATAAATGAGCATGGAATTGTGAGAGAATATCAAATAGAATTTAAACAATGTGGTTTGAAGGCAAAAAAATGACAAAATTAGTGCTAAGGACAGTTTTTCAGTCGGGGTGAATTGTCCCAAGTGGTTTTGTTCTGGATAATCAGCTTAATCGCACTGTACTTGTCAATCGGATGGATGGAGTGGAATCCATCTTAAATTAAATCATAGGAAGAAATGCTATGATTGGCAGAAAGAAATCAATGTCTATAGATGTGAAGTGGCATATTTTTATAAACAAATACAAGTAATCATTACTTTCTAAATGAGGGAATGATAAGTGATGTGGAACTGCAAAGTGATATGGGATTTCAAGTTCAGATTGCATTAAAATATGATATCAAGTCAGAACCGTGATTTAAAGTAGTAAATGGATTATAGGGACTTGCTGACACAAAGGCTCCAATACAGTACTTTAAATGAAATGCAAATCTGTGATAATCTTACCCTTGTTGGAGCACTATATTTGCAGTTTGGGTTTCATGCTATGGATGGAATATAAATGCAAAAGGAAAGGCACCACAGAGAAACAATGGGATGCAAATTAACTAGTATTCAATGATGCAAATGCAAGAAACAAAGAAAAAAATACAGACTGCGATCAGAGGGGATTACAAGATGATTTGATAACGATTTGTAATGCTGTGTGAAAATGATGCGGTATGAGGTATGAGAACTAGCCAGAAGGCTAACTGAATCGGATTGAATTTGGAATGCAGCAGCCTTTTTTTTATATAGATACAGATAGTTATGGTTTTGTAGAATATGGAGTTATCGACAAGACAAGGTATAACATTCACAGTAAGCGTAGATCACAGAGATGGATGCAACACAGTGAATCAATTATTGGACTGGACAAGCAGCCAGGATGGACTGCTGATCCAGGGGCTTGAATATGAATCTCCCCCACCCCAGAGTTACTTACCTAAGTCCATCACCTCACTGGGACATTGGCTGCTGACTGCAGCTTGCCAGAGTCCTCCATCCTGGGCCATTCTTTCTTGTTGACTCCAGGTGTAGCCCATCTTCTTGGTGTATCCATTCTCTCACAGGGACGAGGTCTTTAGAGCTTCTGTTAGCATCTCTGTAGCTTTGGGTCTTATGGGATGGGTTTGCGAGCCCCGTGCACAACCCTTCTCCTTTCGCAGCCGGGCTTGGGACCGTCCATGGCGGAGTTTCACCAAATCCCATGGCAAGTAGGAATTAAAATGCCAATTGTTAAAGAAGAATCTGGCATTTTAATGAAAAGCTAGACTTGGAAACAGTAACCACAAAGCTATTGGGTTGTCATTACCGGAGCTACTACCTCCCAGATCCAGTGAGCTGAGTTCAAATGTGATCACTTGGTGGGGGTGCCAACTGTGTGGAGTTAGCATATTCTCCCTGACTGCATGGATTTCTTGCAGGTGTATTGATTTCATCCCAAATATCAACAGAGATGTAGGTTGTAGGTTAAGTGGCCAGTATAGATACTCTCTTTGAAACAGTATAGGTGAGTGGGAGAACATGAAGTTCCTTCAAGTCAAGTCACTTCTATTGTGATTTTGACCATAACTGCTGGTACAGTACATAGTCAAAATGAGACAATGTTTCTTCAGGATCATGGTGTTACATGACACAGTACAAAAACTAGACTGAACTACGTAAAAAAGCAACACAGAAAAAAACTACACTGGACTACAGACCTACCCAGGACTGCATAAAGTGCCCAGAACAGTGCAGGCATTACATTAAATAATAAACAGGACAATAGGGCAGTAAGGTGTCAGTCCAGGCTGTGGGTTATGAGGAGTCTGATAGCTTGGGGGAAGAAACTGTTACATAATCTGGCTGTGACAGCCTGAATGCTTCGGTGCCTTTTCCCAGATGGCAGGAGGGAGAAGAGTTTGTATGAGGGGTGCATGGGGTCCTTCATAATGCTGTTTGCTTTGTGGATGCAGCATGTAGTGTAAATGTCCGTAATGGCAGGAAGACAGACCCCAATGATCTTCTCAGCTGACCTCACTATCCACTGCAGGGTCTTGCGATCGGAGATGGTGAAATTTCCGAACCAGGCAGTGATGCAGCTGCTCAGGATACTCTCAGTACAACCCCTGTAGAATGTGATGAGGATGGGGGGGTGGGAGATGGACTTTTCTTGGCCTTCGCAGGAAGTAGAGACGCTGCTGGGCTTTCTTTGCTATGGAACTGGTGTTGAGGGACCAGGTGAGATTCTCTGCCAGGTGAACACCGAGAAATTTGGTGCTCTTAACGATCTCTACAGAGGAGCTGTTGATGTTCGGCAGGGAGTGGTCGCTCCTTGAAGGGAATATGAGGATAATGAAAGCGGCAAGTAGGAATGCTGTAGGCTCAAAGTTAAAAGTAAATTTATTATCAAAGTACATACATATATGACCATATACCATATACTACCCTGAGATTCATTTTCTTGCAGGCATTCACAGTAAAACAAAGAAATACAATCAAAGCCATGAAATGCTACATACAAAGACTGACAAACAACTAAAGTGTAAAAGAAGACAAACTGCTAATACAATATAATAAATAAATAGATAAATAAACAAATAACTAACTAACTAAATAATACCAGTAAAACGGGCTGTAGATTCCTCAAAAATGAGTCCATAGATTGTGGAGTCTGTTAAGTTATCCACAATGGTTCAGGAGCCTGATGATTGAGGGGCAATCACTGTTCCTAAACCTGGTGGTGTGGGACCTAAAGTTCTTGTATCTCCTTCCTGATGGCAGCAGTGGGAAGGCATCATGTGATAAACCAGGCAATATCCACTAGCTTTTGTATTTGATAGTCAGCATTGACCCTGTGGGCCAGAGGGTGTCTTTATACCACACAAGTCTATGATCTGGACTCCACTTAGTTTGTTATGCTTACAGGAACTCAGCCATCTTTCCATGGCCTTTACTTAACTCTAAGCTTATCACTGCAGTTGATACTTAACTGCTACTTTAGTTCAAGGGTTGTGAAACCCTTTTACCTGGTCAAATGGAAGAGTAAAATTCAATCTCTAGAATTCTCACTGTTTTGCATTCAAAGCCCCCATTTTATATTTTCCTTACCAGTTCAAATATTGTGTTTTGATCTCATTGGCTTTGAACTATCTGCTAATATGCGTCAGATTCTCATTGGCTCTAGTCCAAACCAGCATCATTTTATTGCCCTTCTCAGGTGATAACTTGTAACTAATGTCTCCTTGCTCTGAATTAGAGCAGGCCAGTTACTAGGCTCAGATCAAACACAGACTCCCTATTCATGAACCTGCATGTTCTATCACACCAAAGAATACCTCACAAATAAGTCCATATTCAGAAATTTTCTTTAGTTCAGTAGATTATCAGGGACATCATTATGTCCACTTTCAAGCACTTTGATACAGCTATTCCTGACCAAAATCATCTCACAAAATGAAAGTTACAGAGCAGCTTCACAAAATGGCAGCCTCCATACCTTCAACAACATGGCAAGAACAAAGACAATTGGTTCATCTCTTTCTACTGTCCTTGACTCATTTGAGTTTAATGTTTTTTTACCATACTTTAATTTCTTCATGGCCAACACCCCTGTCCACCTACCACCAACTACAAACACACCCACGTGCATTCTGTCACAATCCTAGAGTCCAGGAGTGTGACGAAGACTTACGCAGAACCTAAAAATGTCTTTGATGGCCTTAGTCCACAGAAGAAATTGTGCAGGCAAGCATGTTGGAATCAAAAATGAGATTTTCAATGGTTCTTAAGTGCTACTTAAAAAAAGCATAAAACTATTTAAATGGAAATAAATCATAAAACTAGCTTATGCTTTAGAAAAATTAGATAGAAAAACACAATGCACTTAAATAATTAAACACATTAGAGTGAAATGAACTTATTATCCCCATTGAAAACAAGAATCTTGAAAATAGAAGTAGAATATCTGTTTTGCCATGCAGTAAGTCAGTCCCTTTCCTGCATTAATCTCATTTTCATAATGTTCCTTAATATCCAAAATGCTTATAATCACTACATTAAATACATTAAGCATGTCACAATGTGCACTGGCACTATTAGAACTCAAGTGCAGAGGAAAGACAGACTCTGATATAGCGACAGCAGTGAAAATTTATTCATGATAATTCCAAAAAAATATCAATGGCTGAGCAATACTGCAAGAAGTAACATTCTCAAAACTAGGACCCTGCAATTAGCACTAATCAGGCATCCACTTAAATAATCAATAAGCTTCAAGACCTTGCCCTCAATATTTCCTTGTGCAACTGGATCCTTGATTTCCTTACTTGCAGACTTGTAGGTTAGTTTGGTTTGGTAATAACGTGTCCTCCGTAATCACCATCAGCACAGGAGCACCACAAGGCTGTGTGCTTACCCCCCCCCCCCCCCCACGCTCTTCTTGCTTTGTACTTTTGACTGTGAGGTGAGGCTAAGCATAGCACCAATGCCATATTTAAGTCTGCTGATGACACCACTGTCATTGGCTGAATCAGAGGTGGTGACGAATCAACCTAGTCTTCTACTTCATTAAAAGATCGTGAAGATTCATATCTCATCAAATACTTTGATAAACTTCTATAGATGTGTGGTGGAGAGTGTACTGACTGGTTTCATCATAGGCTGGTATGGCAGCACTAACGCCCTTGAATGAAAAAGACAACAAAAAGTCATGGATACAGCCCAGTCCATCACTGTTATAGCTCTCCTAACCATTGAGCATATCTCCATGGAGTGCTGACGCAGGACAGCAGCATCCATCAACAAAGACCCCACCACCCAGGCCATGTTCTCTTCCTGCTGGTGACATCAGGAAGGAGGTACAGTAGATTAGGAACCTACACATCCAGATTCAGGAACAGTTATTATCCCTCAACCATCAGGCTCTTGAACCAGAGTGGATAGTCTCATTCAAGGTAATTAATCCTTTATATCTTTTCTGTTTGATAGCCATGGTTGAACTCTTTCCTGGGAAGTTTTTGTGTAAACTATGTATTAATTCTTTAAATGTTTCCTGTTAAATCTTTCCTGTTAGATCTTTTACTATAATATCCCAACCTATTGTAGCTAATCTGTGCCACATATCTTCGTGGCTTGTTACTGTATTTAGTCAATTAGATTAGTCACCTTAAAATATTCAAACTTAGGATGGATAGTAGAATATACATTGTAATTTTTTGGATGTTATAATGTCTTCACATTATTTATATATCATTTATATAACTTTATACAGTATATTGTAGATATATCTTGGTAACAATGTATTTCCTTGCAAAGATATTAGATCTTATGGTTAAAATATAGTTTTATGGAATTATAAAGGGATTTTTGATCATGTGTTACTGTGTATGCATTGAAGAATATCCTGTAATATTCTGGTAACCATAATGCAAAAAGCATATTGGTAATATTGAAGCAATACTGAAGAGATGAGCCATAATCTGAGTGATTAAATTATGCAGAACAATTATATAAACAATTACGCATGATCGCACTAAGAGTAACTTGGGAGGTGATATAAATGTTGTTTCTGGGATACTAATTGGATGCAATGATGCAATTATACAAGCAGAATGGCTGCAGGTAATGGACATTTGAAATAAAAAGTGAAAATGCAGATCACGAAGAATGTGTGGTTAGTGAAATAGAGCTCCAACTAAAATGTAAAAACTGTTTATAGTTTTCTAGAGATGCTACTGTAGGAAATTACATGAAACAGTGTTGTAGGAAAGCAGAATCCACTATCAGAGATTCTCATTACCCAAGCCTCACTGCTGCCATCAGGTAGAAGTTATAAGAACCTCAAGACTCGCAGCACCAGGTTCAAAAACAGTTATCTTGTTATCGCATGTTCTCATTATTTATTACTATTTATTTATATTTGCATTGCACAGGTTTTGGTCTTCTGCACTCCAGCTGACCTTTCATTGATCTTGTTATTGCTACTATTCTGTAGATTTGCTGAGTATGTCCACAGGAGAATGAATCTTAGGGTTGTATGTGGTGATCAATACGTGTCTTGATAATAAAATTTACTTTGAACTGTTCCAGGCCTGTTGAGTGTTTCCAGTAGTTTTTGTTTATAGAATATTATAAGCTGCTTTGCCATACAATTTACTTTGAACTTTTCCAGACCTGTTGAGTGTCTCCAGTATTTTTTGTTTATAGAACATTATAAGCTGTTTTGCCATTCCCCAAACAGCAGAGCATATAATGCTTTGCCTGTGCATAAAGGAGAATAAACCTAAAAGTATGTGAGTTTAAAAGAAGAGACAAATTTAACAGAGACCTTTCAGAACATGTTAGGTGACATTTAGACAGACACATGAAGAGACAGGAAATGGGGGGGGGGGGGGGGGGGAATGTAGATCTGATGCATGAAGATGAGATTAGTTTAAATTGCCATACTGGTCAACGATGATATTGTGGACCAAATGGTCGGTTATTATTTTACTTTCTGCGGCCTAGTTTTAGGAACTCAGTTTTAGAAAGAACCACATTTCTTTCAGTCTTCATATAAAATACTGTCATATAAGGAATACATGTCCTAAAAGGCCTTTTCTCTACCAGACGACAATTTAATTCTTCGCTCATCACAAAATGCTCAACCTAAAATATCTTGCTCCCTGATTGAAAAACTGAACTGGTATTGTCTCCACAAATTCATACTCCACACAATTATTCTGGTTCCCCCCTAATTTGTAGATGAAAACCTCCCAAAATCTGAGGCAGCAACTCAACTCTCACTACCACTTCAGTTGACTGAATTCCCGTTTATTTAACTGGGAGATCAGCAAGCTACTTGCTTACTATAGGAAATGAAAACTATTAACGTTGTAGGTAGCATTTGCAGCAAAATGGATGAACTGAGAGTGGAAGAAGCATTAAAAAAGTGTAATCTGATTATCAACGATGCATGATAATGAGACAACATACTTTATTGGTCACTTTATTGGGTACCTCCTGCATAGGTCTTCTGCTGCTGTAGTTAATCTATTTCAAAGTGCCTTCAGAGATGCACTTCTGCACATGACTGCTGTAATGTATGGTTATTTGAGTTGCTGGTGACTTTTTGTCAGCTTGAACCAGTCTGACCATTCTCCTCTGATCTCAATCACTAACAAGGTAATTTCACCCATAGAACTGACACTCACTGGATGTGTTCTGTGCTTTGCACAATTCCCTGTAAGTCCTAGAGACTGCTCTGTATGAAAATCCCAGGAGTCAGCAGTTTCTGAGGTACTCCAACCACCCTATTTGGCATCAATAATCATTCCATGATCAAAGTCACTTAGATCACATTCCTTCCACATTCTGATGTTTGGTCTGAAAAACAGCTGTACCTCTTGACCATATCCGTATGCTTTTATGCTTTGAGTTTCTGCCACATGATTGGCTATTTAGATATTTACATAACCGAGCAGGTGTACCTAATAACAGGCCTCTGAGTGTAGATTAGAACCTGACTATTGAAGTTTGATCACATTTAGGATGATAGGACGGCAGCAGGAAATGTTCTATGTTAATGGTACCAGAGAGAAAGAGATAGCACAAGTTCAGGAAACCAGGATGCAGAAGCAGTTCATAAAGAAACACAAAATAGTAAATAGACCATGTCTCTTGCCAGAGTGATGTGCTTGGTTCTCAAGAAAAACTATGTGATAGAGCAGTAAAAATGAAGAAATGTGAACTTGAGTGAAAGGTGCAGTGATAATCCTGGAGGATTTTATTCTACACAAAGACTAGGGAAAAATAGATGAACAAAGGTAGCGAGATGAGGAATTCATTAAGTGGTTTCGGAACAACAAGTTTTGGAGGCAGAAGGGAGAGGACACACTGGATCTGATTACATGCAACGAGAAAGGATTATTCAATGACCCATAGGGAAGGCAACCTTAGACAATAGAAATCATAATGACTGATTTTTTATTCAGATTGAGGCAAGAAGAATGGTTTAACACTCCTGCTTTAAACTTAAATAGGGCAATAACGAGGTCATGAAAGCAAAGCTAGCTGAAGTGAACTGACAAATTAGCTTAAGATATCGGTCAATCACAATGCAGGTTCAGACATTGGAGGGCACCTTTCAAAATCAGTGATCTCAATGGACTAGTTGTCAAAGCCTTGATTAATATTTCTCTCTCTCTCCCCCTCCCTTCTTGAGCCACATTAACCATTTTATGATATACTGTCACCAAGTAACTGTACATGGCAGAGACTTCTATCTCAGTACGTGCTCTCCATGCATTTCTAAAGCTTGCTACCTCAATGACTTCATTCAGACACCTTCACTAAATTATCCAATGCAACGTAATGCTTCCCCGTTCTACAGCAAACATATATCAAGGATGCTTTCCTTGGCCAACTTATTGTATTGTGCTAGTTGTCAGTCATATCTGACATTGAGAAGACATATCTGACCTGTGCAAGAGAGTTTCCTCCTTGTCGTCCTTGGTCACAGTGGATGACCATGACTTCTTCTGTGCCTCATCATGCTCTTCGCTCTCCACAAAGTGTTGTAGAACCACTTTGCTGGTGGTTCTGATTTGCCCAGTCAATCTCATCCGCTCAGTCCACAGAGCTAACTTCGCATGCATATGCAGACTTGTCACTATCTCAGCAGGTTATAATTCCCTTCAGCTGCCCTCACCTGGTTGGGTCCACCTGTCAAAGCGGTGGCCGCTGCTGCATGCAAACAGCTACTTGGAGCCACAAGTGTGGACCAGTGTGGACCAAAGTTGAGTGAGCTGCCCTAGAATGGATACAACAAGGCCCTTCACCAGAGGTGCTACCTCTCCCAAGACACTCTATACACCCCCAACTTATCTAATAAGTCACTTCCACAATTTAGAACAAAGTTCCTCTAGTAGCGACTTGACCTTCTCTATCACCCCTCTGGATGGCATGAGTTGATTTTAGTTCAGAATATAGATTTCCTTCCCAATCCAGTTGAAGTCATATAAAGCTGTCTTTCCATCTCCAAATGGGCACAGGCATTTTGTTATTAGCACGGTCTATATACATTCTGTTGGGGAATCTCTCCTTAGAATTTTGTACATCTTGACAATATGAGAGTCCAAAGCTGTGTTTAATCCATCACCTACATTGTTTTATGGAAAAAGAGAGATACCCTTAATTCAGTACTGGAATTAGTTTATTAATAGTTAAGTAGTAGGTTTGGACCTTCATCAGACTTGCACTCAGATTCCTGGAGTTAAATATTCTTCATCCATTCTAGGTCTTCGTCCCCATGAACCCAGTCAAGGTCACATCCCATTTGGCCTATCATGCATCTCACTAAGTGCAGGCTTGAATTATTGGATTAACATCCCTATATGATAAAGGCACTCAGGCTCCATCAGTCACCTTACCAACCTGGGGTGTGAGATGTGACCTGATGACTGATTGTGCTCTGATGCCTCTCCATCACTTTAGGCAATAAGACAATAAGACACATGAGCGGAATTAGGCCATTTGACACATTAAATCTGCTCCGCCATTTGATCATGGCTGATTTATTTTCCTGTTCAATCCCACTCTCCTGTTTTTCCCCATAACCTTTGATGCACTTATTAATCAAGAATTTATCAACCTCCACTTTAAATATACCCAAATGACTTGGCCTCCACAGCCATATATGGCAATGAATTCCATAGATTTGCCACCCTCAATACAATATTTAGTAGGTTTTAGTGAGATGCCCTTTCATTCTCCTAAAACCCGGTGCGTATAGGCCCAGAGCTACTAGACACTCCTCATAGTTTAACCCTTTCATTCCTGATGAATGATCATTGGGATCATTCCTGTATACCTCCTCTGGACCCTCTCCAATGCCAGCACATCATTCCTTAGATACAGTGCCCAAATGCTTTATAAAGGTTTAGTATTAAATCCTTGTTTTACATTCTAGTCCTCTCAAGATGGATGCCGGCATTGAATTTGCCTTAGTTACTATTGACTCAACCTGTATGATCTCCAGTCTCCCTCAGTGCTTCTCCTTCCCAGGTTAGATCAGTCCCTCTGCCAACTTAATTCCTGCCTAAGGGTATCAGTCTATATCTGGATCTCCTGAACAACTGGTCAGATTCATGGGGATATTCTTGCACTTATTCTCCTCAAAGTATCATTTGGCAGTTCTTGTAACAGGGCAAATCTGACTTGTTCGGGAGGCAATTTCATCATTATCCATTCTCCTAACTGATGGAACTGCCTGTGACTCTAAACCTCCATTCTTGTTCTGTACTTACTTCTTTCCTCATACTAAATGCTCAAATTTCTCAGTTGTTTACACAGCTCTGGCATGTATATCTGACCCTGTCCTTGTGGTCCCATAAATCTTCTTTCCCATTCTGTCTGGTAATCTCATTGCTTGTTCACTCATCAGCTTGCTTGGGGCATGTTCCAGTGGCTCTCTGAATCTCACTGCAAACATTGTGACTGGTTTTACCCTGCTGAATTGTCTTTGTTAAGGCAGCTTATTAAGTTCATGGTCTCTACCCATCCTGAACTCCGGGATGGTAAAGGATGTAAACTCAGTGGCCACTTTATTAAAGACACCTACTTGTGAAAGTAATTAACAAATCAACCAATCATCTGACAGCAACTTAATGCATAAACGTATGCAAACATGGTCAAGAGGTTTTGTTGTTGTTCAGACCAAATATCAGAATGGAGAAGAAATGTGATCTAAGTAACTTTGACTGTGGAATGATTGTTGGTACCAGACAGAGTGGTTTGAGTATCTCAGAAACTGCTGTTATTCTGGAATTGTCACACACAACAGCCTCTAAGGTTTACAGAGAATGGTGCAAGAAACAGAACAACATCCAATGATTGGCAATTTTGTGGGCAAAAATCCTTGCTAATGAGAGAAGTCAGAGGAAATTGGCCAGACTGGTTCAAGCTGATAGGAAGGTGATAGTAACTCAAATAACCATGCATTACAACAGTGGTGTGTGGAAGAGCATCTCTAAATGCACAACACGTCGAAACTTGAAGTGGATGAACTGCAACAGCAGAAATCCATGAACAGATACCCCATGGCCACTAAGTTATCAGTACCTTACATGGGTTTATCTAACAGGGCACGGACCTGACTTGTTTAGAAGGCAATTTTGTCATTATCCATTCTCTTACCTCTGATGGAATTGCCCATGACTCTAAACATCTATCCTTGTTCTCTGCTGACTTAATTTCTTGTACAAAATGTTCATATTTTTCATTTGGTTACACAGCTCTGGTTTGTAAATCCTGACCCTGTCCTTGTGATCTCATAAATCCTCTCCCCTATTCTCTCTAGCAGTCGCATTGCTTGTTCAATCATCAGCTTGCTTAGGGCATGTTCCAGTGGTACTCTGAATGTCACTGCAAACATTGGGACTAGTTTTGTACTGTTTTCTGAATTGTCGTTGTTCAAATATGAGGGGTGATTGGTAAGATAGTGGCCTAGGGTAGAAGAAGATGAGTTATTAACTTCAAACTTTCTGCATAATCACTCAAAGTGTTGACCTGCATGTGCCTGTAATGAGAGCTATACAA
Source organism: Hemitrygon akajei (assembly GCF_048418815.1). NCBI lineage: Eukaryota > Metazoa > Chordata > Chondrichthyes > Myliobatiformes > Dasyatidae > Hemitrygon > Hemitrygon akajei. The sequence continues at coordinate 169,157,438 of NC_133129.1, forward strand.
CTCATCTCTTTGTACCTTAGGCCACGAACCTATCAATCACCCCTGCTGTGGACACTTTCTGGAGGTCCAAGATCCGTATGCTCCATGACCACTGGACTGTGAGTGTAAATGTAGGAGGGAACTATGTTGAAAAATAAATGTGCTAGGTTTTCTAAAATTGACTCCTTCTACCTTAGGCCATGAACTTATCAACCACCCCTCGTAATATTAAATTCTTTGTCTCCAATTCTGAACTCTGGGATGGTAAAGGATATTGAATTACTTCATCATTTATAGATAGATAGATAGATAGATAGATAGATACTTTATTCATCCCCATGGGGAAATTCAACATTTTTTCCAATGTCCCATACACTTGTTGTAGCAAAAACTCATTACATACAATACTTAACTCAGTAATAATATGATATGCATCTAAATCACTAACTCAAAAAGCATTAATAATAGCTTTAAAAAAAGTTCTTAAGTCCTGGCAGTTGAATTGTAAAGCCTAATGGCATTGGGGAGTATTGACCTCTTCATCCTGTCTGAGGAGCATTGCATCGACAGTAACCTGTCGCTGAAACTGCTTCTCTGTCTCTGGATGGTGCTATGTAGAGGATGTTCACCAACTTCACAATTTTCCCATGTAGTGGGGACACTGGTTCCTACCTGCTTTTGTTGGCACATCCCGTGGGGTATTACTTCTTCAGGTAATATTTAGTTTCATCATATTTATTTTCACTACAGTATGTACGGAATCAGTTTAACCATTTCTAGTTCACATGTTCACATCCTTAATTTCCAATTTATCCATTATAAATGACATACATCGCAATAGTGGACGTAAAATACATTCCAAATGTTCCTTCAAAATATCTCTATTCTATAGGTAAAACATTATTACCTCTTTTCAGTCCTCAAATGTTCCAATTCAAAAACCGATATTCTCCCTCAATCTCAAAAGTGATTTGACTTAAGTTATTCACATGACTTGGCTATAACCCGACTGTTTCAAAGTCATTTTCTTTATGAGCCATCTCGCTTTCTTAAGCCATATTAGTCATTTACTGATATGCTGTTGTTAAGTAGCTGTGGATGTCGGCGATCATATGAATCATAAGATATAGGGGCAGAATTAGGCGAGCCTACCCCGCCATTTTATCACGGCTGATCCAATTTTCCTCTCAGTCCCAATCTTCTGCTAAAGAAATTCCTCCTCATCTCCATTTTAAAAGGATGCCCCTCTATTCTGAGGCTGTGTCCTCTGATCTTAGACTCTCCCACCATAGGAAACATTCTTTCCACACCCATCCTTCAGTCAGGTCACCTCCTCATTTTTCTGAATTCTAGTGAATACAGGCCCAAAACCATCAGATGCGCTTCTATGATAAGCCATTCTTCAGTACATGCTCACAATGTATTTCCACGGTTTATAAGACTATAAATCCATTAGACATAGGAGTGGAACCAAGTCATTCAACCCACCAAAACTGCTCCACCACTCCATCATGGCTGATTCATCATTTCTTGCAAGCCAGTTCTCCTCTGACAGGACATAAGTCACCTTGAATGGAAAGAAAGACATTGAAGTGAATTAAAGTGAAGAAATACAGCTGTTTTATGGATTAACTGGAAGAAGTCGCCCCCTGGCACCATCTTTAGCTCTTCCTCCTTCACAAAGATTCTATATCTTCCAATCCTATGTCACCCCTTTCTAAGGATGTGATTTTATTTTTTTTTACTAACAGTTTTATTGTCCTCCTCACAATCCAACACTGTTTTATTTTCAGTGCAGCAACCCATCACAGGTACCTGCCAATGCAAGTCATCTTTTGGCTTTCATAGATAAGTATATCAATATTCACTGAAAATTCATCTCAGAAATGCATGATTTTTTCTCCAATATATTATGACTGTTCTTTTTTTCACCCCTAATCTAAAAACAGCTGCTGTTAGATTGGTAGGTTTTATTGGATTTGGTATAGTAGATCCCCATAGTACATCCAATTAAAATCCAGCAAAACAACGAAAGAGTTGTTAGTGACTGATTGAAGACCACAGTTCACGTCTCATTTTTGGAAGGTCTTCTGTTCCCTGCTGGGAGTCTCAACCAGATTAACCTCCAGTCATTCTTAACTGGCATGTCCCCCTTAAAATGCCAAAAGTGATTCCGGTCGCTGCTCTTCTCCGACAGAGAGATTGACATGTGAGTGCCTGCTTTTGAATGGTTAGTCCAATGCTACAAGCACATGTGGAGACGGGCCAGGGCTTCTCTACTGCATGCTCAGAAACAACATGCCTAACAGGCTGATTGGCTCTGCCAACCAGTGAGGGCGCTCAAACCAGGGTAGGAATCTGGCTGGCATCTACGGATTTTCCCTTGAAAGTCAACAGCTGCATGTTGGCCTCATGCTATGTGGAACATTCATAGTGGAGAAGGCTATCAACAAGGTCTCATAAAGATTACGACTGCCATCATCACTGAAGATATACCTCCCCTGTGGCTGCATTCACCCCCTTCCTACCCCTTCTCCCTGCTTGGTGGATGGGTACCTGGTCTATTCTGTGTGTCGCCTCCTGGCATCTCGCCGGGTACAGGGCAGGATCCATTATCTCATGGATTGGGAACATTCTTGGGTTCTGACCCGTAACATCCTGAACAAATCCTCTTCTGGGACTTCCAGCAGGCCTAGGTCTCTGGTGCCTCAAGAGTGGCACTTAGGGTGTGGAGTCCTGTCACACAATGGACTGTGCTGCGGAGTCTGCACGTTCTCGCAGGTGGGTTGCAATCATGCTCATGAGTCAGCACCTTCCAGCCAGTTGGTATTTCATTGAGGTGGTTTTTAACTTCCTTCCTCTCATTTCAGTCTTGTTGAGGTGTGACCAAAAGCACAGCAATATCGACATTCACTGCTTGCTGTTGTCCTGTTTCTGGGAAAGAAAATGACTGTTTAGACCAGGGGTTGTCAAAACCTTTTATACCATGGGCTAATCCGCGGAACCCTGGCAACCCCTGATTAGACTGACACTGTTATGGTGTGGAATTTACTTTGTACTAGGCGTCTACTGCCAAGCCGCTGTATTAGCATTAGCTTCAGTTTGAAAGTTCTAGTTAATGGCCGGTTGGCTAGTGTTTATAGTTTTTCCTTTATTTCTGAAAAAATGATATTAATAGCAAGTGGACTGTTGATCATCTTCAGTGTCTTTTTCTCTCTTGGAACTTGGGTCATAACTGCACGTTCCTGTCACCTACTACATAGGCACATGGATGACGGAAAAATAGAAGACTATCGAAGAGTTTCTTAAAAACTCTAATGTATCTACCTCTCCACCAGTTCCAGCAGGGCATCCATGCGTTCCTCACTCAATGTGTAAAGAACCTACCACTGACATCCCCCACACAATACTTTTCTCCAACCACCTTAAATTTATACCCCCTTGTTTCTACCCCAGGAGAAAGGCTCTGGTTCTCCATTCGATCTATGCCTTAAATCATCTTGTACACCTCTATCAAATAACCTCTTATTCTGCTTGACTCCAAAGAGAAAAACCCTACCTATCACTTTCTCTATCCCTAGATTCTGCATGTTTCCAGCCTGCTCTGTTTTATTTCAAATTTCCAGCACCTGCTTAATGCTTAAATAAAATTAGTTTGCTTTGAGTTTCTGCCAATCTTCCAAATTGGCACGAATAATATACGCTCAGTGGGCACTTCACTCTATTAGGTACTGTTATACACCTGCTTGTTAATGCAAATATCTAATCAGCCAATCATGTGGCAGCAACTCAATGCACGGTGTCTAGTTACCTCCAGTTGCTGTTATCCATTGAAAGCACTCTGTCTCTTAACTTATTCTTGGTGTCTTTTGGCTAGGATCCCACTTCTGATATGCTGCTGGTACAATTCCCAACTCTGAGATCTGTTTAAGTACCTAGATGGTTTTTCATCACTTGTTGCCATCCCACACTGTTGTTTGTAAGCGCTCTCTGTGGAAAAATGAGTAACAGCCAGGGAGGACTGATCAAAGGTGCCCTCAGTCCGGTTTTACCTGCTTATGTAGAATTGGCCAGCACAGGTTCAGGCCCTTTGGCCAATGATGTCTGTGTTGACTATAATGCCAACTGAACTAAACCTATCTCCTTTTTCCTGCACGTTCTTGTGCCTGTCTAAATTCCTCATAAATGTTGTAATGTACTGCTTCCCCTACTTCCTCTGGCACATGTTCCAGGCATCTTCCACTCTGTGTATGTGGTCAACTGGTTCAGTTGTTGCTCAGACTAAGCATCAGAATGGGGAAGAAATGTGATATAAGTGACTCTGACCGTGGAATGATTTTTGGTGCCAGACAAAGTGGTTTGAGTATCTCAGAAAATGCTCATCTCCTGGGATTTTTACACACAACAGTCTCTAGAATTTACAGAGAATGGCACAAAACACAATAAAACATTAAGTGAGAGGCAGTTCTGTAAGTGAAAATGCCTTGTTAATGACATCAGGGGTGAATGGCCAGACTGGTTCAAACTGACAGGAAGGCATCAATAGCTCACTTAGCCACACAATACAACACTGGTGTGTAGAACAGCACCTCTGAATGCACAACATGTCAAACCTTGAAGTGGATGGGCTACAGCAACAGAAGACCACAGACATACACTCAGTGGCCACCTTACTAAATACCTCCTGCACCTAATATAGTGGAAACCTAGAGTACGTGCATAAATTTTGCACACCAACTTGAAAGCAGGCATCAAATGTACCTTCCAAAAACTAACCACTGTACAGCCCTGCTTTGCATCCATTGGTCCATATAATCCTTTCTGATGCAAGTGCTTGTTCCGAGGCAGAGAATACCTACTCTTGAATGATTACAGGATAAAACATAACCACTAACCGAAATATGCATGGCTGAAGATTACCTCTTCATTTATGATATGCATTTGATTGCACTAAAAAGAGCTGGTAAACTATTTTCAGAAGCTATCTGCATTTGGCTCACTGCCACCTTGTGATAAGTAAAACATCAAGAAGTTGCTGACTACAGTAACAACACCGGTTGTGAAGCAGCTACTTCATTGTTACTTGAGCAAGATGCAGGATAATCAGAAATATTTTCTCAGTGACATGATTATAGCTTTAGCTGCCATTAACTTATAGGCAAAAACTCTGAAAGAAGAGATGTAATATGCTCTTAAAATACTTTTCCCCATATTGACATTAAGCAGGTGATACTTCAGCTGGGGTGCAACAGAATGTGTGGTGAAAAGTCTGACATTTGGAAGAATGTTAACCACTGGGCACTTTTATTCTCCAGAATCCAGGAGCTGAAATATTAAAGCATTGACTAATCACTCATGATTTTTTTTCCGGGAGGAGCAGGCTGTAAAGAGTAGCTCTTAATAGTCCGCAAGGATGCAGTCCTTGAATTGATACCATAACCCTTTACAAGTTGCTAGCTAGTATCTATACTTCAATTACATTTTAAATTGGATATGAAATAGGCCAGTTGTAAATGGATTGATATTTCATATGATTCCGTCACAGAATTTCCTCTTCAATTTGTGAAAAATTACCATTAATATTTATGATTTAAAAGATATGGATTTAAATGGTAAGGAATAAAGGCATCTTAAGGTTTAGACAGAAATTTAGCAGGAGCTACAAACTTAATATTTTGCATTCTTTCCCAACTTTCTATTTTCATGGGTTCTTACTTAAGCCAATGTACAGTATAAGGACACCAACAATGAAAGCCATCCAGGCTGGGAGACAACAAACCAGTCAGTCTACATCACAGCTCAATACATGCACCACTGGCCCTGTCCTAAAGCGTTTGATTCAACCAAATGACAAAAAGAGGTTGATATGTCACTTCAAGTGTCCATGACATAAATAAATCAAATGCCCCAAAAGATACCAATAAATAATAAGATCTGAAATCACAGGTTTCAGCTTCATCTGGGCTGAAAATATCTGACCCTCTCACCAGCAATAAAGTTGAATCAGTTTTCTTCCTTCTCACTTTACAAGAAACATTGGACTGAGATGTATTGTGCCTGGTAGAAATCCTGGTTTTTGCAAAATACATATCTTGCTTGCTCTTTCGTTATGTTTCATTTAAATTTGCACAGTGAGTTTCTGCTTAGCTGATAGCATGAATAAAACAAAATATAATAACTTAGAGCCTTAATTTTAATTAGATGCAAGTCACATTTTGATGTATATACAATTAGAATTTCCCTTGGAACGCTAATCATTGCAGAGAAAGAAATATATTCTGATACATTTTCCAATATTACCATTCTGTTGATTAAGTATTACTGAATGCAACAACGCATACAAAATGCAGTCTTGATGAAGGGTCTCAGTCCAAAACATCAAATGTTTAATTCTTTCCATAGATGCTGTCTGTCCTGCTGAGTTCCTTCAGAATTCTGTCTGTGTGTGTGCATGTTACTCAACATTAATTGTCTATCTTTTGCTGTCCTTTAGATACTTATATTGGTGGCAAGTTTTTTTCTTGAAATGTTGCAATCCACAAAATAAGCTTACTCACACTCTAAGCTCACGGCATAGTACTTCTGAAGAAACTTGAAAATACATGTTCATACAAGATTAGTATGGATATGAGAAGAAAGCGGACTGCATTAACATCAGTTCAGTCCATTGTTATCAGTGTTTTGACTCGACAATGATGAATTAACAAAGTTCAGTTCAAAGTACAAAGTTCAAAGTAAAATTTATTATAAGAGTTCATGCATGTCACCACATACAACCTTGAGATTCTTTTTCTGTGGGCATACTTATCAAATCTATAGAACAGTAACTATAATATTTAAACAACACTATATTCAGGTCATGAAGGTATGTGGTTTCAAGAGAAATGTGAGGTTTCTTGCTTTTTCCATGCATTATCTTCGCTGGCTCTCCTAGCAACTAGGAATAGCAGATTATCAAAGTTGGAAGTTCAAAGTAAATTTATTATCAAAGTACATATATGTCACCATATGCAACCCTAAGGTTCATTTTCTTGCAGACATCCATAGTAAATACAAAGAACACAATAGAATCAATGAAACACTGCCCCCAAGAGCTCAAAGTCAACGTGCAAAAGACAGCAAACTGTGAAAATTCAAAAAGAAAAAAAAATAATGATAATAGCAAAAGAAAAGCAATAAATACAGAGAACATGAAACAAGGAGTCCTTGAAAGCGAGTCCATAGGTTGTGGGAACATTTTAGTGATGGGGCGTGTGAAGTTAACTTCTCTGATTCAAGAGCAGATGCTTGAGGGGTCATGACTAGTCTTGAACCCGGTAGTGTGGGTAGTGTAGGTCAAGAGGCTCCAGTTCCTTCTTTCTGTTGGCAGCAACGAGAAGAGAGCATGGCCTGGATTGTGGGGGATAGAAGAAATGCTGTCAATAGAACCTTGATAAAATGCCACCATGCAGTTTGCAGGTAGTAAGTACTGTGATCAAAGTGCACTGGTCCGCAGGGATTGAATGCTAAAGCTGGAAGATGAACCATCATTTGTCTTGGATTGTTTTGACTGCTCATGTGCAATTCGTCTAACTGCTATTTTACTTGAGCTATTAACTCAAATTTCTGCGCTACCCACTCTATCTGTATCATATTACTGATATTGTAGGGCATTCAATCGATACATTTATACTTCAACACAGTAATTAGTTGACTTGATCGACAATTTAAGACAATTTAGACATTCCTATCTGAATAATTCATGTAGCTAGAAAGTCAATTGCAAGTACAGGTATATTAATTAAGTGAAACCGTCTTTGTGCTTTGCAGTGGATTATGTCATATCAAGGGAGCTGCATCAAGTAAGATGCTCAACTGAAATGACCTCAGTCACACTGGAATCTTTATTCATTTGGTTGATGCAGCCCTATGTAGCTCTAAAGCTCAATGCATCTACTCACCATAACTGGACACTTAGTTATTTAATGGGCCTGAACATGCTCGATGTATCTTCAATTCCACTATGATCCGAGGGTGCACTTATTTGTTGCAGCTTTATGGCCTTAACGTCAAATCATGGTCATTTTTAAAATTGTTCAATTAGATTTTAGTAATTTAAAAAAAAGTTTATTTAAAATGCCCTTAAGTGTTAGAATTTAATCAAGGGCACTGAGATTTAACTGAACGACACTTACATTTTCAATCATGGTCAGCAAATGACTGGAGTCACATCATATAAACCAATCATTCCTGGTACAAAGTTAAGGAGCTTAAAGTGAAATGTACATGGTCCCTCAAAACATACTTGGACTCTGTTCAGGAATGAGCCGACCTATGCTTTGCAACTCATGTGTTCTTCTCTATAGAAACATGTATCAGCAACGTTCCCTCTAATTTGTAATGAGCAGTATGTGCAAAAGTCCTGTACCGCACAGGTTTTTGCCCAGTGACAACATGTGCCCACTGAATAATTTTGTCAATAAAAGCAGTGAAAAATAAGCCAGTTCTAAAATCTGGAGACAAATCTTCGCAAGCTCTACGTTGTCGATGCTGTCTGCTTCAGAAACCAGAACAGGAAATGTGATTGTGTACGATCAGTGAATATACTTAACATGCCATCGAGGTAGAGGGTGCCCACTTATTGTGTGCGGTTTAAATTCCCTTGTGCGCTCGTAGCAAAAGATGTGTGTGTGCATGCATACGTGCACACCTTAGAGGGCACATTTCCCATTAGTCATCTGTATCTTTACACACCAGCCTCTTTGGGAATTGTGCAAGTTAGAGACATGCATTGAGTCATCAGTTTTGCAAAGTTACACCTTAGCTTCCAGGATGTCCCTCCTAGAGATGGACTACTGGCATTTCATCCCTGACTGGTCTGTTTGAACTTCCCACAAGACAAAAAAAATCAGTGCTGAACTCACACTTCTTAAGCAAACTCAGTATAAAAATCCTATTACATTACCACAGCATAATTTAAGCAATATTCTTCAAAATGCATCTTCAGCTTTGTACACATTTTAGTATATACTAAACCTTCAGGGTATAATTATGCACTTGTAGGTTAAAATATTAATAGTGCATCAGAAAATTAACTGCCTTAAAGGAATGAGAAATGTAGAATTATCACTTCAATTACAGGAACTTTACATCTTCCAGTTGATCAGATCTAATCTTGCTTATGGATTCTTGGCATTTAGTCAGAATTATAGCATACAGCTCTTTGATCTTTTTTGCAAGATGGAGAAATATGACTTAAGGGTATGTGGAAGCAGAACACTTAATAATTAAATTATTTCTTAAAGTAGAATATATTTCAATATTTTAACAATCATTGGATTAAAACATATGAATTATTTTTGATCATTGTTTAGATGTTGAATAACATAATGGAAACTTTTTGGGATAGAAGTTACTGGTGAATGATCCCCAGATGATCTGGGTCTATAATCACCGCTTATTTAGAGCCAGAGGTACAAACCATGGAAATAGGCCCTTTGGCCCACTGAGTTCATGCCAGCCACCAAATACACACATATCAGCATCAGAATCAGGTTTACTATCATTGACATATGTTATGAAATGTGTTGTTCTGCGGCAGCACTTCATTGCAATACATTAAATATTATCATAACTTACAACAACAAATGAAAGCCATGTACATACATCTACTGCTGCCTCTTGCCACATCTTCAGTGATGTTCCTGGAATCATTGGGTGTTTTGGGTCTTTCAGCATCATACACCCTCCTCCAGGTGACCCAGCCAGGGCTAATCAGACCCCAGCTTGTGTCCAGATGGCTAGCTACACATGACTCCATGGCTCCCCTCTTCTTGAGCCACAGCCACCTTGAGGCCCTCTCTGCCGCATCGGTGGTACTGCGAATGGCTGTCCTCTTCCTCTCTCCCTCGATGCCCAAATGGCTGAAGGCTCTGGCTAAGGAACGGGCTGCGAATCCCCTACAACCAACCTCCGCTGGGAGACACCTCGCTCTCCGTCCAGCCTGCTGGCAGTTGCTGACCAGTCCTGCGTACTTGGAGAGCTTCCTTTCAAAGGCCTCTTCCAAGCGATCTTCCCATGGGACCATCAGCTCCAGCATCACCACTGCTTGGTAGGCTCAGACACAAGGACAATGTCTGGTCGCAGGGTGGTGGCTGCGATATGGTTGGGGAACTTCAGCTGCCTTTCGAGGTCCACCAACAGCTGCCAGTCCCTTGCAGAGGTCAGGATAAGTAGTGCAGAAAGAGAGCTAATAGTGAAGTAGTGAAATAGCGTTCATGGGTTCATGATCCATTCAGAAATCTGATGGAGAAGGGGAAGAATGTTGAGTGTGTGTCTTCAGGCTCCTGAATCTCTCTTCTGATGGTAGGAATGATAAGTGGGAATATCCTGGACGGTGAGGGTCCTTAATGATCAGTGCTACCTTCTTGAGACATCTTGAAGCTGTTTTCAGTGGTGGGGAGGGCAGTGCCGTTGATGGACCTGGTCGGGTTTATAGCCCTCTGCAGCTTTTTCTGATGCTGTGTATTGGCATCTTCATACCAGACAGTGATGCAACCAGTCAGAATGCTCTCAGTGATACCTTTGTAGAAATTTGCTAGGTACTTTGGGGACATGACGAATCTCCCCAAGTAGCTAGTACACTGAACCTACTGGTATGCCTTCTTCATAATTGGACCAGGATAGATCTTTGGAGATGTTGTCGCCCAAGAACTTGAAGCTGCTCCCCCTTTCCACTGTTGACCCCTCAATGAAAACTGGTATATGTTCCTTTGACTTCCCCTTCCTGATGTCCACAATGAGTTCCTTGATCTTTCTGATGTTGAGTGCAAGGTTGTTTTTGACACAACACTCAACTAGACAATCTATCTCACTCCTGTACAATTATTTTATACTAATCCTACACACTTCTTTTGTTTATTCCCCCAACACTCCCATCTGCTTCCCCAAGATTCTATCATTCGTTTATACACTAGTAGAAATTTACAGTGATATAAATATTTAGGGTATCACATCTAGCAGAGTTGCTGCTTCGCAGTGTCAGAGACCCCGTTTCTATCCTGACCCAGGACGGTATCTGTGTGCAGTTAACAGATTCTCCTTGTGACTACATTGGTTTTCCTGGTTTGTCAATTTGCTGCTCTAAATTTTATACTGCTTTGCAGGTGATTGGTAAAATTTGGGAGTTGTTGAGAATTGGGGACAATGGGATAAAAGAAAAATGAGTTGAGTGTAGAATTAGTGTAAATGAAGGTTGATAGTTGGTATAGTCTCAAAGGGCTTGTTTCCATGTTGTATATCTCTATGACCAACTAACCTACATGTATTATTTTCGGAATTTGGGAAGAAACTGGAGCATCCATATGGAAACAGGGAAAGATACAATCTCCACAAAGACAGAGTGGTCAGGAATGAACCTGGATTGCTCACTAAAGCTGTAAGGAAGAAGCTCCATAAACTGTCCCAAACAAGTATGAACATTCAAAGTCAAGGTGAAAGATCATTAACGTTCAAAGTCGATGCTGACCTTATTGTCATGTGCACAAGTGTAATGAAAGCTTGCAGCAACTTCACAGACATACATCATAAAAGCAGCATTCAAAAGAAAAACCATAAATTAAACACCAATTCTACACATCTAGTACAAGAAAGATCACAATTAGAACAACAAAAAACACAAAGTCCATTTTTTTGCAAAGTGATCAACATGAGTATTAAAGGTTTGGGCATGTATCTCAGGGGAACAACATCAAAATATTCAACAGTACAGTATATAGTGAATCAAGAAAATGTACTTCATCAGCTTGCTAGGGTTTGTTCAATAGAATCTCTCTAACCATTATCATCTACCACCAGGATAGAGGCAAAAGGAAAGGCCATTACCTAGAAGTCACACACCACACTGAGCAGGAAATGCACTTCCACCCCAGTGGCAAATCCCTCAGCTCTCTCTCTCTAACTGCACTTCACTTTCACTGGAAAGACAGCAGAAGTTCAAGAAGCTTGCCCATCTTTACATTCTCAAGCGTGCTTGGGCATGTGCAGTAAATACCTAGTGTTTCACTAGTATACACATCCAACAAAATACTGAAAATGCTTTAAAACTGAAAAGCTATTTTAAAAATATTGTGGTAAAAATATTCAGACTTATTTAACACACATACCCTAATGTGCGAAAGTCTTAGGCACATATAAATAGGTAGGCTGCCTAAGACTTTTGTACAGTACTGTATTTGTCAACATGGAGTGGAGAGTGAGTTTGTAGGTAGGGTGGAAATGTCAAGGGTGGGATGCTGTAGAGGGGTGTGGGACAGGTGAGAGAGAAGGAGTGCTGGTGGGGGGTGGGGTTGGAATGGGTGTAGACATACCCACCCCTGAGACAACAGGCAAGGTCATTTGATTCCAAACAATTGGTTTATTGATCGTTACAGAATGTCTCTCTGGTGCTTACTACTCCTTCACCACTCCCTTCCTCTCCCAACCACAATTCTTCTCTCCCTGTCCCCTTCCGACTTTCAGACCTCAATAGATATCCATATCAGAATCAGGTTATTCATCTCTCACGTATGTAATAAAATTTGTTTTATTTTTGCAGCAGTGGTACAGTCCAATATGTAAAATTACTACTGTACTGTGCAAAAGTCTAGCTGTATGTGCCTAAGACTCTTGCACAGTACTATACACGGAAATATACAGTGAAATACATCAGATCTCTTAACAATTAATGCCCCTAAGGATGAGCTGGGGAAGCCCGTACATGTCACCACACATTCCGGTGCCACTATGCTGAGTAGAACAACACAGAATTCAACAAAACAGCAGCAAAACAAACCATAAGGACATAAGATATAGATGAATGATGAATGATCTTTATTGTCATTATACATAGATACAATGAAACTCTGTTTGGCTTCCTCTCAGGCAATTAAATAAAGCTGTAGATAAAAACAAGACAGTAATAGAAAAACAGTATTAAATAGATAAGTAGCAGAAAATAAGTTACAGCAGCACCAGAATGTCACAGTAATGCACAAAGTGCCGTTGGTGCAAGTATTTGAGTCCTTGTGTGTGCTCACAGTTTCAGTCATTATTCTGTGGGAGTGGTGTAATGGAGGCCACAGCTCTGGGGTAGAAGCTGTTCCTCAGTCTATTTGTTCTGGTTTTTCATGTCCTGAACCTTTTGCTGGACGGCAGCAGGTCAAACAGGGAGTGGCCAAGGTGTGTGGTATCTCTGGTTATGCTGATTGCTTTCCTCCCGAGTCTGCTGGAATAGATGGTGTCCAGTCCTGGGAGCTCCATCCCGACAATTCGCTGGGCCGTCTTCACCACGCGATGCAAGTCTTGTCGCTCAGCGGCTGTGCAGCTTGTATACCACACTGCGGGTGCTGTTGGTCATAATGGTTTCAATTGTGCTTCTGTAGAAGTTAATCAACAGCTTTTGTGGGAGTTTGGCCTGTTTCAGCTTTCTGAGGAAGAAGAGTCTTTGTTGTGCCTTTTTTTACAAGCAGCGAGGTGTTGGTGGTCCATGTCAGCTGTTTTGACAACATAACTCTAAGGAACTTTAGGATATAGGAGCTGAACAAGGCCATTTGGCCCATCGAGTCTGCTCCAGAAGCCTTTTTCCAGAAGCCTAAAACTTAAAAAAACAGCTGGAGTCTGAGCCATGATCTCAGAGAGCACAGCTCAGCAGCATCAGTCAAAATACATCAAGTTAAAATATTTTTAAAAGCAGAAATATTTTATGAGTATGAAACTCACAGACATAAAATTAACCTTACAATGCCAAAGAGGTTGATTAGCAGCATTGATATGCCAGCATGGTGTTAGAAACTGATTACTCTTCAGCCAACAGAACTTATGAGTTTCATAGATACTCCCTGTGAGAAGTGAGTTAGCCATAATTGTGCTCACCTCATGCAGCATTTTCACCCACAATGGATAAGTGTGGTCCTTTGTGATGCAGGACTATAGGCCAAAGCTGGGGGGGGGGAAATGGACCTGACAAGGCCAACTCACAGAAATGGTTTGCATCCTGCTTAACTCAACCCTCAATGCTAGTTGTCTCACCTTTCAATAAAGATTGTTGATAATGTTAGAAATAGACTATTAAAAATCAATCACATAGCCAAAAATATATTAGTTAAGATTTTGCAAATAATAAAATCACATTTTACAGTGGAATGCACACACAGTGGCCACTTTATTAGGTACCTCTGCTGCTGTAGCCCATCCACTTCAAGATTCAACATGTTCGTCATTCAGGCATGCTCTTCTGCACACCACTATTGTAACACATGGTTATTTGAGTTACTGTCATCTTCCTGTCAGCTTGAACCGGTCTGACCATTTTCCTCTAACTTTTCTCTTTAACAAGTGGATTTTCCTCACAGAACTGCTGATGTTTCGTTTTTATTTTCACACCATTCTCTGTACATTCTTCAGACTGTTGTGTGTGAAGATCCCAGGAGATCAGCAGTTTCTGAGATACTCAAACTATTTTGTCTGGCACCAACAACAATTCCATAGTCAAAACCACTTACATCACCTTTTGTCTCTGTTCTGATATTTGTTCTGAACAACAACTGAACGTCTTGACATTGACTACAGGTTCTTATGCATTGAGTTGCTGTTACATGATTAGCAGATTAAATGTTTGCAATAATAATCAGGTGTACAGCTGTACCTAATAAAGTGCCCACTGAGTGCACTTGAAAAAAAACACAGATTTGTTAAAGAATACAATCAATTCAAAAATGCATATTATCTGAAAATGTTCTCTATCTCACAGAACAGGATTTTTCCACTGCAATGAAAAGAGTTACTGAACCTACAACAGATTTAATATGGATTGATAAAACACTGCAATCAATTAAGTACATTTAAGCAAACATTATTAATTCAAAAAGGTTACCTGAAACTTGCCTCTGTCTCTGATAGTTATTCCTCTGCAGAGAATAGAATGAGTTATTGAACCCGCTACAGATTTAATCTAATGCAGATGCACAGGGAGATTTCAAGTGTGTCTATGAGAGAAAGAGAGATTTTTGATGCTCTTTTCTTTGACTCAGTGAGAAATCCCACATGGAAGTCCAACTGGAAAAATTAATGACTAGTCTCCAGGAAGAATTTCACGCTACTCACACAAAGTGCTGGAGGAATTTAGCAGATCAGGCAGCATCAATGGAAAGAGTCAATATTCTGGGCTGGAACCCTTCATCAGATCTGGAAAGGAAGGGGATGAAATGACAATAAGAAGGTGGAAAGTGAGGAAGAGTACAAACTGGTAGGGTATAGGTGAAGCCCGGTAAGGGGGAAAGGTGGGTAGGTGTGGGAGGAGATAGGTGGAAAAGGTAAAGAGCTGAAGAGAAAAGAATCTGATAGAAGAGGACTGTGGGAGCATGGAAAAACTGAAAGTGTTATGTTTTGTAACTCTGAAACATAAAACTAATCAAAGGAAAAACATGGGAGACTGGGATAAATGTGTGTTCTTCATTTTTACTTTAGTGAGATGCTCAGATATGATATTGTGGTATAATTGTTATGCTTTGTAACTTTAAAACATTAATTCAAGGGAAGATACAGGTGTCCAAAATGTTAGTCTAACTCTGTGTTTACTTTAAGTGAGGCACGCCCATATTACGTGGTAGTGTGATGACGTATGCAATTCCTGTAGTTATGTAATTAATTATTTAAACAAGCACGAATGCTTAATCAAACCGTATATATATCCCAAATTACTCAAATATATTACTGAAGTATCAAATACACAACATTCCTCCTTGTTTAGCTATGAACAATTCAGTAGAGAATGCATCACAACTACACTATATACATAGTACATTATGAAGTACAACTATTATATAGAGACATCTACAGCATAGTTAATTCAGGCCTAATTGCTGTGGAGGGGTTTTTACACTCGTGGGATAACGTTTTACCTGACAAGGGGGAATCACTTTGCTCGGCAGGTGAGACTTGTGGCTGTGAAAGTAATCTCAGATTCTGGGACCTCCTCTGTGGTTGTTACTGTATAGGAGCTGACTCTGAGACTTTAGGAAGTGGTTATGACAGCAGTAGCCATCTTTCTTCTTCCTTTTCATTCTTCTAGTTTGTGCAACTTAATCTTGGGAAGGTGCATTTAGTTTATTATTAATCCCTTTATTGCTCCCTTTATGATCTGATCTCTGCTCTTGGTTTCCTCATCCACAACATCAGCTGATGAATCCTCTGTTTTCGTGTCTCCATTCAGTCCTTTCTTTTAGGCCTTCCATTCACCCAGCCGGACTTTGGCCTTTCTATCTATTTTTACAGTAGCTTTTTGTCTCCCACTTGAGGTTTACAAAATAATCCTCATGCATGACACGTTCATGATTTAATGTTAATTTCTTAATTCATTTTCAGTTGACTTTATTGTAGGGATATAGCATGCAAATAGTCAAGTTGCTGTCTCAGCCAATCATGGTATCACAATGTTGCTCCTCATATTTTTACCAAATATAAGCTCAATGTGGCTTTTTGATTGTTGTATTTCACTGTCACAAACGTCATTCCCACAAGAGTCATTTTTTCTCCGGTGTAAGTTCTTAGTTGGATGCCTGCAGGCTTCTGTTTCGTATCTTCGAAATGCTGTTCAAACTCATTTTGTGGAATGACTGAAACAGCCAAACCAGTGTCCAATTCCATCTTAATTAACTTGCCGTTCATTTCTGGCGTAATCCATATTGCTTGTCTCGTGTTAGTTGTCATGTTGTAAAACTCAAAGGTATCCAATCCCGTGCCATGTTCGTCATTATCATATTTTGCATTAGCAGTATGCAGATTAGTGCTCTTTTTGAAACTGTAATTTGACTTTTGATCTTTTTCTCTTCTCTGTGCAGTCCATTTATATTTGTCTGCCAAACATACCTTTTGTATGTGTCATACTTTGTTGCATTTTCTGGATGTTTTACCTTCAAGCCTGCAATTGTCTGATGTTTATGTGCCCCTGCCAGAATGGTACACGATTTGTTTGGCAAGGCAGGCTTCCATCCAGATGTTGCAATTTTGTCATGCTCACTTTCATTCCTGACTGCAATTCAGCTGCACCTCTGTCTGCTGTTCCCATTGATTCAACAATTTCAACTGCTCTTTTGTGTTGTGCTTCAGTCAGGAGCAGTTTTTGAATGCTTTTTTGTAAGATTCCAGAAACTAACTGATCTTTCTATGCATCATCAAGCCTCTTACAGAAGTGGCAATGGTCAGCCAACTTCTTTCATTCAGCCATGAAAGCTGAAATTGCTGCCCCTGTCTTCTCATTAATATTATTAGTAGTAGTAGTAGTATCACCAGTGTTTATTAACCTCTGAATTTCTTCTGTTTTCTGCTTTATTTTTAACTCAACCACTTCAGAATCAGAATCAGAAACAGGTTTATTATCACCAGCATGTGTTATGAGATTTGTTAACTTAGCAGCAGCAGTTCAATGCAATACATAATATAGAAAAAAAACCAAAATAAAATAATAGAAAGAAAGAACAGTATACATATATTGAATAGATTAAAAATCGTGCAAAAACAAGATCACTTTTCTCTTACAAAGAAAGTTTGATGAGCTTTTTCTTTAAACTCCAATGTCTTGGATATTTTCACTCATCTGTGCTGAGTTTTCAAGAACATCGATTCTCAAAAGGCAGTGATAAAATTAATGATCCAAACACCTAGGTTACAAATCTGGTAACCTAACCACTTTGTCAATAAAGCCAATTTGTGATATAGTGCAATGCACAAGCTTCATATCCTAAAGTAACACAGAAGATTCAGCATCTGAGCAGAGTAAAGTGTTCAGGTCAGTAACCTGACAGCAGCAACACACACAAAATGCTGGTGGAACTCAGCTGGTCAGATAGAATTTATAGAAGTGAATAAACAGGCAATGTTTCAGACTGGGACAAGTTTTGAAAGGGATGTGAGGGGTAAGTTTTCTTTACTTAGAGTGGTGGATGTCTGGAAAGCACTGCCTGGTATGGTGGTAGAGTCAAATATATTAGAAACTTTTAAGAGACAATTAGATAGGCTCATGAACGAGAGGATGGTGGAGGGATATAGACATTGTGTAGATAGGAAGGATTAGCGTTTTGGTGTTTTTTAATTTGCTTTTTAGCTTGTTCAGGATAACATTGTGGTCCAAGTGGCCTGTTTGTGTGCTGCACTGTTCCATGTTTAATGTTCTATGATTGAAATATTAAATACACAGCAGGAACGAGGCAGATGATAGGCAGGTGAGGAGAAAAGAGGAAGAGAGCCAGAGTGAGAAATAGAAAAAGAGGGGCATATAAATTACCAAAAGTTAAAGGTATTGATGTTCATACCACTTCAAGGTTTGCACCTTTGCACACATATGTGCAACTTCCCATATCTTCCTGATAGTTATGGGTGAAATGTCAGTACTTCACACTCCTCAAGAAAATTTAGTCGAATGATTTCTACACAGAAATAGAAAACTCCTGTAGACTCAATATGTTGGAAGTTCCTCTTTTGTTTATATCTCAGGAGACTGTGGAGTATAGTCTACGATGGAGCATCACCAATGCAACTGTTCAGATTTCTAAGTTATAACTACTAATTTCATTTCAACATAATCACAGCTTATTCATCATTACAAATGGAATTTCCATAAACATAACCTTAAAGAGAAATTTCCAACTCAGCCAACTATTTGCTCACTACTCCCCATTTAAAAGATGTGCATATTTGCCCCCTACATCCAGCATTCTCTATGAAGTAAACTTAACCCAAACAGATATAAAGCAGATTCTCCCAGCTTCATAATTTGCATTATAACAGATTTTTTTGTGTTCCTACAAGTACTGTATCTGTACTTGAAAAATCAATTTCTGTATAGGTTTCCTCAGTCAATTTTTTTCTGTTCAATATGGACATGTTCCAGTTTATCATTTATTATTTATTTTAATATGTAATTGTATCTATTACAGTATTTTTGGCACATCTCCTTTGGGGAAAAAAAACAATAACCCAATGCTGATGTTCCTTTAATGTTCATACTTGAGATGTTACTGTTTATGTCATTGGTGAGATCCCCAAAGAGGTTGCTGTTCGATCCGTTGCTCACAAACATAGTAGGAATGGTGTTCTAAGTTGATGGCTTGCTATGCAGGTTCAGTGGATAAGACTTCCTACATTTGTAGGTAGGTTTCCTTTTCTAAAGGGCATTAACAAAAATGGTAGAATTTTCGTAACCTCTTGGATATTTTTACTCATCTGTGCTGAGTTTTCAAGATCATCGATTCTCAAATGGCAATGATAAAATTAACGATCCAAACTTCTGAGTTACAAATCTGGTAACCTAACCACTTCGTCAATAAAGCCAATTTGAGATATTGTGCAATGAAAAAGCTTCATATCTTAAAGTAATACAGAAGATTCAGCATCTGAGCAGAGTAAAATGTTCAGGTCATTAACCTTACATCAGCAACACACACAAAATGCTGATGGAACTCAGCTGGTCAAGCAAAATCTATGGAAATGAATAAACAGTCAACATTTGAGAAGGCCTTGGCGAGTAGGGTAAAGAAAAACCCCAAGGCATTCTTCAATTATATGAAGAACAAAAGGATGACAGGAGTGAAGGTAGGACCGATTAGAGATAAAAGTGGGAAGATGTGCCTGGAGGCTATGGAAGTGAGCGAGGTCCTCAATGAATACTTCTCTTTGGTATTCACCACTAAGAGGGAACTTGATGATGGTGAGGACAATATGAGTGAAGTTGATGTTCTGGAGCATGTTGATATTAAGGGAGAGGAGGTGTTGGAGTTGTTAAAATACATTAGGACAGATAAGTCCCTGGGTCCTGATGGGAATATTCCCCAGGCTACTCCATGAGGCAAGGGAAGAGATTGCTGAACCTCTGGCTAAGATCTTTATGTCCTTGTTGTCCACGGGAATGGTACCGGAGGATTGGAGGGGGGGTGAATGTTGTGTCCTTGTTCAAAAAAGGTAGTAGGGATAGTCCAGGTAATTATAGACCAGTGAGCCTCACGTTTGTGGTGGGAAAGCTGTTGGAAAAGATTCTTAGAGATAGGATCTATGGGCATTTAGAGAATCATGGTCTGATCAGGGACAGTCTTTGTGTCTTTGGCTTTGTGAAGGGTAGATCGTGCCTAACAAGCCTGATAGAGTTCTTTGAGGAGGTGACTAGGCATATAAATGAGGGTAGTGCAGTGGATGTGATCTACATGGATTTTAGTAAAGCATTTGACAAGGTTCCACACGGTAGGCTTATTCAGAAAGTCAGAAGGCATGGGATCCAGGGAAGTTTGGCAAGGTGGATTCAGAATTGGCTTGCCTGCAGAAGGCAGAGGGTCGTGGTGGAGGGAGTACATTCAGATTGGAAGGTTGTGACTAGTGGTGTCCCACAAGGATCTGTTCTGGGACCTCTACTTTTTGTGATTTTTATTAATGACCTGGATGAGGGGGTAGAAGGGTGGGTTGACAAGTTTGCAGATGACACAAAGGTTGGTGGTGTTGTAGATAGTGTAGAGGATTGTCGAAGATTGCAGAGAGACATTGATAGGATGCAGAAGTGGGCTGAGAAGTGGCAGATGGAGTACAACCCGGAGAAGTGTGAGGTGGTACACTTTGGAAGGACAAACTCCAAGGCAGAGTACAAAGTAAATGGCAGGATACTTGGTAGTGTGGAGCAGCAGAGGGATCTGGGGGTACATGTCCACAGATCCCTGAAAGTTGCCTCACAGGTAGATAGGGTAGTTAAGAAAGCTTATGGGGTGTTAGCTTTCATAAGTTGAGGGATAGAGTTTAAGAGTCATGATGTAATGATGCAGCTCTATAAAACTCTAGTTAGGCCACACTTGGAGTACTGTGTCCAGTACTGGTCGCCTCACTATAGGAAGGATGTGGAAGCATTGGAAAGGGTACAGAGGAGGTCTACCAGGATGCTGCCTGGTTTAGAGAGTATGGATTATGATCAGAGATTAAAGGAGCTAGGGCTTTAATCTTTGGAGAGAAGGAGGATGAGAGGAGACATGATAGAGGTATACAAGATATTAAGAGGAATAGACAGAGCGTATAGCCAGCGCCTCTTCTCCAGGGCACCACTGCTCAGTACAAGAGGACACAGCTTTAAGGTAAGGGGAGGGAAGTTCAACGGGGATATTAGAGGAAGGTTTTTCACTCAGAGAGTGGTTGGTGCGAGGAATGCACTGCCTGAGTCAGTGGTAGAGGCAGATACACTAGTGAAATTTAAGAGACTACTAGACAGGTATATGGAGGAATTTAAGGTGGGGGGGGTTATATGGGAGGCAGGGTTTGAGGGTCGGCACAACATTGCGGGCCGAAGGGCCTGTAATGTGCTGTACTATTCTATTTCAGACTGGAACCCTTCTTCAGGACTCTTATCAGGGCAGTGACCAGAAAAGAGAACTCTGCTTGCTTCTCCACATTGAGTACCTCCAGCAATTTATGCTTTATGTCAGATTTCCGGTGACTGCGATATTTTCCTTGTGCAGCGTCTTCCCTTACAGAGTTTAAGTCATCCTTACATGTGTAATGAACAAACACAGAACCTAAGGTCATTAGCTAAATGTTTTACATTTCCAGCTTGCTAACATCAAAGGAGAACTTTTTACTGCTAAATATTTACTTAAACTGAACATAAGCACCCACCTTTGTAAGAAAATGTCAAAAAGTTTACAAAATAGAGTCAGTGCATTCTGGGGTAATGTTCCCTCACTCTGATTTATGCAGCAGATCACGATGATGATGCTTCAACCCTGCAATTTTAGAACTAATGCAGGGAATAAAGATAATTAAATTCAACTAATTGGATTCTCCTTTCATAATGAGCAAAGGAACTCGGACCACATTTACCAGAAAACCCTAAGAAAAAATACATCAAACCGAATGAATGCCTTGTTCTAATAGAGTGACAACTCATTCATCCATGTGACCCACTCAGAATATACAGCCATCACTTAATGGTAGAGTTGTTATTTTTTTCATGGAAGGGTACATTCCATAAAGTAACTACTATTTGTGAAAAATGAGATAATGAGCAGAACAAAGATTACAAGTTAAAAAAGTGAAGATTGTAAAATAACTTAAGAGGAGCCTGTGGTTTATAATAAGGATGACCTCATAAAAATAAATGCAAATCTTAGAGGTAAAATAGGAAATTTGTGAGAAGATGAAGAATCCAGCACATAGGGAAGAAATTATTTGTATGGAAATCTCTACTGCAGGGAGCTGTAAACATTCGACAGATTTGGTCAAGGAGTCAAGGAATTTGGGATAGATTGAAGGCAGACTAGTCATGGTCCTAATGGATTGCTGGAGGACTTGTGAACATCTGATCTGTTCAGGTCTTGGGAATGAATTTCATGGATGTTCATGCTCTTGCATTCGTTAACTTTTTCTTCAATAGTGATAATTTCTTCATTTTCATGCTTGTGGTCTCATTTAAGTTTAGCAGTGTATACTTCTTATCAGAATTGCATGTGTTGCGTGAAGTACAGATTCCTGTTTTTACTGATGAAAATATATCCTACAGGTTTTATCTGACCGTTGTGTAGAATTTTAATGACTATTATTCCTCTTCCTCCTTCTATCCTAATATATTAATAAATTAATCTCTGACATAAACTGATGTTTCTAAACATCATCAGTGGAAATAAAAAAAAAGACAAAAGATTCAATTGACAACAAATTGATTCTTTTGTCTCACAATTGATCAGACTGCAATCAATGAAGCAACACTAAAGTTAGGCATTTCCCCACATTGAGGAATTAGAGGAGAGGCTGTATTTGATCTGGAATTGGGGAAATGAACCTGGTCAGGTGTCATATCTCTCAGTGGGAGAACATTTTGAAGGTAGTGATCGCAACTCTATCTACTTTACCATAGTGCTGGGAAGGGATAGGACAGACAATTTGAGAAAACATTTAATTGGTGTAGGGGGAAATATGATGCTATTATGCAGGAAATGGGGAACATAAATCGGAAGCAGATGTTCTCAGGGAAATGCATGGCAGAAATGTGGCAAATGTTTAGTGAACATTTGCATGGTGTTCTGCATAGGTATGTTCCACTGAGGCAGGGAAAGGATGGTAGGTTAAAAGGTGGTGTACAAGGGATGTAGAAAATCTAGTTCAGAAGAAAAAGAAAGCTTACGAAAGATCCAAGAAGCTAGGTACTGCTAGAGCCCTAGAAAACTACAAGTGTGCCAGGAAGGAGTTCAAGAATGAAATTAGGAGAGCTAGAAGACGCCATAAGAAGGCCTTAATGAGCAGGATTAGTGAAAACCCCAAGGCATTCTACAAGTATGTGAAGAGCAAGAGGATGAGCCATGTGAGAATAAGACCAAATAGCAGTGAGAGTGGATACATGTGCATGGAGCCGGAGAAGGTGGCGGAGGTACTTAATGAATACTTTGCTTCAGTATTCACCAGTGAAAAGGACCTTGGCAATTGTGGGGATGATTTACGCTGCACTGAAATGCTTGAGTGTATAGACATTTAAAAAGAGGATGTGCTGGTGCTTTTGAAAAGCATTAAGCTAGATAAATCATGGGGATTGGATGAGATATACCCCAGGCTACTTTGGGAAGAGAGGGAAGAGATTGCTGAACCTCTGGCAATGATCTTTGCAAAATCAATAGGGTCAGGAGAAGTACCAGAGGTTTGGAAGGTTGCAAATGTTGTTCTTTTGTTCAAGCAAGGGAATAGAGATAACCCAGGAAATTATAGACCAGTGAGTCTTACTTTAGTGGTGGGCAAGTTGTTGGAGAAGAATCTAAGAGGCAGGATTTATGAGTATTTGGAGAGACATGATATGATTAAGGATAGTTAACATGGCTTTGTCAAGGGCAGGCCATGCCTTATGAGTTGGATTGAATTCTCTGAGGATGTAACAAAAAACATTGATGAAGGTAGAGCAGTACATGTAGTCTATATGGATTTCAGTAAGGCATTTGATAAGGTAGCCCATGCCAGGCTCAATCACAAAGTAAGGAGGCATGGGATCTAAGGAGACCTTGCTTTTTGGATCCAAAATGGGTTCGACCTCAGAAGACAAAAGGAGGTTGTGGATAGTTTGTATTCTGCATGGAGGATGGTGACCGGTGGTGTTCTGCAGGGATCTGCTCTGGGATACCACCTCTTTGTGATTTTATAAATGACCTGGATGAGGAAGTAGAAGGGTGGGTTAGTAAGTTTGCTGATGACACAAAAGTTGGGGGTGTTGTAGATAGTCCAGAGGGTTGTCAGAGGTTACAGCGCACCATCAATATGATGCAGAACTGTACTGAGAAGTGGCAGAAGGAGTTCAACCCTGATAAATCTGAAGTGGTTCATTTCAGTAGGTCAAATTTGAATACAGAATATATTATTAATGGTAAGACTCTTGGCAACGTGGAGGATCAGCAAGATCTTGGGGTCTGTGTCCATAGGCTACTCAAAGTAACTGCACAGGTTGACTATGTTGTTAAGAAGGCTTATGGTGTGATGGCCTTCATTAACCATGGGATTGGGTTCAAGAGCCGTGAGGCAATGTTAAGGCTACTTAGGACCTTAGTTAGACCTCACTTGGAGTACTGTGTTCAGTTCTGGTCACCGCATTACAGGAGGATGTGGATAATACAGAGAGAGCGCAGAGGAGATTTACAAGGATGTTGCATAGATTGGAGAGCATGCCTTATGAGAATGGGTTGAATGAACTTGGCCTTTTCTCCTTGGAGCAACGGAGGATGAGAGGTGACCTGATAAAGGTGTATAAGATGATGAGAGGCATTGATTGAGTGGATAGCCAGAAGATTTTTCCCAGGGCTGAAATGGCTAACACGAGGGGGCACAGTTTTAAGGTGCTTGGAAGTAGGTACAAGAGGGATGTCAGTGTTAAGTTTTTCACACAGAGGGTGGTGAGTGTGTGGATCTGGGCTCAGAGGGAGAAATTAGCAATGGCTGGAGGGGATTTGAGGCTGATTCAAAGTGGCGGATACAAGGTAAGTTGAGCTGAGGCGAAGCAGAGTCAGAGCAGAGGGGCCAAGAGCAAGGAACAAGCCAATCCTTGACTGACTTATGTGCCAGGCCAGATTGGAAAGCTCGGGTACATATCGAACAGGCAGGGGCCAGGTCTGAGAGTGAGGAACGAGCTGAGGTTGGGCTGATTTAAGCACCAGACCAGATTGGAAAGGTCAGTGTGTCGGGGACAGAGGCATGAGACGTGCCGGTGTTCAGCACACTGCTCTACAAGCATTTCTGCACTGAACTGGGGCTGTGGTCTCCAACTAACCGGCTTCTGGATCAACTATGACTTGTTTCATGGCTGTGAACTCTCTTTTGTGAACTTTAGTTCTGAATATTATTTGCTTACTGTTTATTGTTTGCATTTTTTCCACATTATGTGTTTGACGCTTCTCTTTTTAAAGGGTTCTATTGTGTGTATTTGTTGTGTGGCTGCCAGTAAGGGAACAAGTCTCATGGTTGTATATGGTATACAGTGATAATAAACGTACTTTGACCTTTGAAGCCTCTCCACCACAACAAGGTGACGATCCTCAGAGAATTAAGATGTGTAAAGGTAATTGTGGAGTTTCTGGGTGTTGTAAAATTCCAGATAGATGATGCTGTGATCTGGAGCAGATGCTGGAATCTGGGGCAAAAACAAAACTGCTGCGGAAACCGAATCAGGCAGCATTTGCCGAAAGAAATGAGCAGCTGACATTACAGATCGGTCCAGATGAAATGTGAAACACTGACTGCCCCTTTCCTTTCACAGATGCTGCCTGATCCACTAAGCTCCTCCAGCAGTAAGTATTCTACATTATAAAAAAGCACCTAGTTTACTAACGTCCTGTAGGCCTAATGTCAGGCCTATACATGACTCCAGGCACTGTCCTCTGAAACAGCCTACCAAATTAACGAGATGGAAACTCAGCACCACCTTTTTCAGCACAGTTAGGGAAGGACAATAATGACAGCCTTGAGAATGGCAGCCATGAATAATCCCCTCTCCCCAAACCTCAGCGAGGGTTCCTTCAGTATGCCCGGCGGTTAGAGAGATTAAGCACACATAATATATCTTTTCTCTCATTCCCTCACTTGAATAGTAATGTAAGTGAGACACAGGCGGTAACTAAGAGGGTAAAGGAGAAACAAATTGATGCACCATCAATAACTCTCCGAGACGTGAGGCGAGATGTAGACTTTTATTGGCTGGAAGAAAGAACAAGCAGCAATTGACCACCACACTGCATCCTGGAGACTGAGGGCAGGGCTCAGGCTCCAATCGTCTTTATACCGGGGTCCATGGGAGGAGCCACAGGAGCAGTCAGCCGGGGGGGCGTGTCCAGACAGGTATATGTAGTTCACCACACAAATTATCCAATCTCATCTCAAGTTAATGGAAAATTTGTCCATCGCTGTCCTTTAAGCAGGTTGACAAAATCTGAGATCAAGATTAAGATCAGCTTTAATTGTCACATGTACGTCAAAATATTGAAACATAAGTTGAAATGCGTGGTTTTGCACCAATTCATATCAATGAGGACTGCGTTGGACAGCTCAAAGGTGCAGTCCTCATTGATATGAATTGATGCAACATAGCCCACAACCATAACCATACGTTTTTGAAACCAGAGTGCCCAGAGAAAGCTCATGAGATCACAGGGAGTACAGTCTCCTTACAGACACCAGTGAATATCCACCTAAATCTTTTTTGTATTTTTCAATATCTTAACTCCCTTCCAACATCATTCATTCCGTCCCCTCATGGCTGACATTTTTTTCTGCGGTTATTTTAGTGACTTTCCTCTCTGCCACATTTCTTTGACAGGAATGTCACTTTGCGAGTGTGCAATTTGAAAAGGGCCAGATATTCATGGATTTTCTCACCTGAATGTCTGAGTGTTGGCAGGCTGTATGAGTGTGGGGATAATCCCAATAGGAAGGCATAAAATCCATGTGTTTCCACAGCACACCTGGGTTCAGTCATTATTATGCATCACACTTACGTCAAGTAGAGTTTGGTTCTGTTACTCAAGTTATTACTTAGGATCTGGCACAGGCACCGTGTACCTACATCTATTTAAGGGCCCTTTCCAGAAGTCCTACTTCAAATAATTACTACTTTCAAGTCTAGTAAATCCCAAATAATGGTATTTGCTGAATTCCGACTTTCCATTACACAAATGAAAATACAAATAAAGATAGAATCTGAAACCATTATAGAAACACTGAAAAACTCAACAAGTCAGCAGCACCTTGGCGAGGAGAAACGAGTTAATGTGTTGAGTTTGGGATCCTTCCTCAGAAATGAGGAGGGAGGAATGGAGGCGCATTGAAACGCAGACTCACAAATTCAGATGCACACAGCTGCATATGTGCATGTAAACACACACACACACACATGCACGCACACACGCAAGTACGTAAGCACGCACAGACACACACACGCACGTACAAAGAGCGGTGAACATCCAACTTCAGAAATAAACATGTAGACACTCTCACATGCATCTTATGTACAGATATAGATTTACACGCAAGCACACAAATTCAAAGTTCTAAGTAAATTTACTATCAAAGTATGCATTTATCACCATACATTACCCTGAGTTTCATCCTCTTGTGTGCACCCACAGCAGGTACAAAGAAGTACAATAGAATTGATGAAAAACTACATACAAAAAAAATGGACAAGTAACCAATGTGCAATGTGCGGTTCATAGACACTAACACATGCAAACACAAACCTTACATGCAAGCAAATACACCATTACAGACATAAATAGATTCTCACACACACACACACACACACACACACACACACACACACACACACACACACACACACACACACACACACACACACGTGCAAAAACACACAACATGAGTGAAACACTCTGGTTCCTTCGGCTGCGTTAGCTGAGGGAAGACAACCTCCGGCCTCGCCAAATGTGGGAGATTGCAGCGCGAGCCCCCCAAAACCCCTTGCTTGTGTGGATGCTGCGTGTTTCGTTATCCTGTTATAAATAAGTACTGTAAAAATAACAGACAGTGCATCACATTCAATTAAATGATTTGGCTTTATTCTTAGCTTGGCTAAAGGGTTAGTAAAGAAAAAGCAAAATAAAGGAGAGGGCCCATTTTAATGGAACAGTCTAATGTGTACAAGTTGGAGCTCACAGTTTCCCTTCGCCGATCCCCCTTTGATCCCCCCAGGCTTCGTCAAATTCGAATCATGGCCCGCTCTGGGTCGAGTCCTATGACCTCTTCTCTTTAGCACCTTCTCCCTTCCTCCCTCAAACAGAAGTCCCAAGCCCAACCTCACTAGAGAAACCTCCCCTTAATCTGGCCATCCTAATTGGATGGGACACAATTCTCCTATCTCTTATCTTCAACAGTCACCCAAACACAGAACGGCATCACAGAGAAAAAAGATGAACCATGTGAACCAGGGCATTACACTAGTCATGGGAATCTCTGCAAATATACTTTCTATTTTCATCAGAAATGTCAGGGATAAAAGAAGATTGTAACCTGTGAAGAGAGGACCCAGTCGAATAATATGAAATAGGGTGGTGGGGGAGGGGGGAAGCAGAACTGTGAGAAAGCAAAGTAGAAACGTGTATTATTAACTTGGGTCTGGCTGCAGCTCGATGCATAAAAGATTTTGCCAGAGCCACATCTGGCAATGTAGTCACTGCCTTTCTCTGTGCATGGGGGCTACCAGTGACTCTTCTTTAGTCCATTTGTTGTTTCATTCTGAGAGTCAGGTTGGCAAAACACTCTCTGAACATGTGGAAAACAAAGCCTTCTGCTGGCATCCCTTCTCTCCCTCTTACTTCACCTTCCTGCAGTTTCTCCTAGTCTCCATGCCCTCCGATCATTATGTCCAACATGACACATTCCCCGTGAAATACATTCTGTGCACACACTGTGAGTGACGGATTTACAGACAGACTTTAATGTCAACGCCTCATCACATTTTGTAAATTCTAGTAACTGAAAACATCTATGAAAGGTCATAAGTACTTGTATCAGTGGTGGATTTCCTGTTTAACTGTGCAACAGTGGTTGTTAGCTAGAATGTCAAACTTCAGAATGCAGTCCCAAATTAGTTATTCCTTTTATTTGCACTATTTTAAGTTTGTAATTTATAATAATTTTGTGTCTTTGGATGTACTGTTGAAGCAAAGCAGCAGATTTCTCACCATGTAAGACGGTGATAGTAAAACATTCTGACTCTGAGGAGCCAGAGTCGTGTAGCGGTTAATGCAACTCAATTACAGCTTGGTGCATTGGCATTTAGAGTTCAATTCTACCGCTGTCTGTAAGGAGTTTGTACATTCTTCCCGTGAGTGTATGAATTCCTCCGGGTGCTGCAGTTTACTCCCACATTCCAACACCATACTGTTTAGTAGGTTAATTGGTCATTGTAAAGTGTCTTGTGATTAGGCCGGGATTAAATTGGGGAGTTGCTGGGAGATGCAATTTGTTGTGCCAGCCAGGAGGGCCTCTTCCATGCTGTACCTCTAAATAAATAAATGAATAAATTCTGGTTAGCGCTGAGTGCTGATTGATATTATATTTACCCTACTTTTCAAGTTTAATTATCATTCAACCATACATGAATTTAGTCAAATGAACTGGCGTTCTTCCAGGGCCGAGGTGCAAAACACATTACCAACAGCACACAGCACTTAGTACAAATAGCGCATATGGTTATGATTTCAAAAAAAATATAGAGCCCAGTCCCTGAGTTGTCCAGGTCCAGCTTGTTCTACCTCTGAGCGAACACTGGAGGGCAGCACCGAGGGGAGGGCTGAGCCCCCAATCCAGTATAAAATCCAGTGGCACACAGCCAGCTCCTGCGTCTCCTATGCCAGCAACCGCCAACAGGTGACAGGAAGCTTGTGGGTCTTGTACATACCACAACCAAGGCAACACATCTCCCCCACTGTCAGTCTCACTAATGAACCGGACTTGCAGTATTCTACAATACCAATATCTGACAGGGTCTAGCGATCGCTATGAAAGTGTCCAAGACAATCAGTCACACCTTTTTTTGGACTATGCACCATCTATCAGACAACTCGCTGATGGGATAGTCCTGCAGTACTTGATGCTCCTAGTATCCAACAGTGACTTTGATTGGACCCTGATTGGCCACTGCATCCAATCATGCCGCCATCTTACCAGATGTTCTCCATGCACCCAAAGATATTCACTGTTCATGCAATACAAGGTGTTTTAACAACTACTGTGCATTGGTTCTGACATCCTCTTGTAATTTCAAAGGCTGATCATGGCATACATTAACTCAAGCTCTCCACAGAACTTGAATCCATTGCATTTTGCCTAATGTTAAGATAATTCTACAGCAGATGCTGTGTCCTGGCCCTATACTTAAAGGCACTTATATCATTTATCTACTGATGAAAGTTCTGCCTTCCATATTATTATTCCAGACGCTCACATTACCAAACTCCAGACTGCGGTAATCAATGCCTCCATCTCCAATTTAATTCCTGACTTCTTGCGATCAGTAAGGATAGGCAGCGACACCTCTGCCACAATTATTCTAAAGACCGGTGCTCCTCAAAGTTGTGTCTCAAGGCCTCTACTCCTGTATACTCATCACTGCATTGTCAGATTCTGCTATAACTCCATGTTTGCAGATGATACCACACAAGTAACAGTGAGTTGGAGTACGGGAAGGTATTAGAGAGCTTAGTGACATGGTGTCATGACAAGAACCTTTTTCTCAATATCAACAAAACAAAAGAACTGGTAAATTGACTTCATATGGACTTTTGTCTGTACTTCCCATTGTCTCAGTAAAGCAGATCGCATAATCAAATGCCCCTCTTATTCCAGACGTTCTCTCTTCCCCTCTCTCCCATCAGGTAGAAGATACAAAAGCCTCAAAGCACATACCTCCAGGCTCAAGGATATCTTCTGTCTCCTGTTATCAGACCCTTGAAAGGACCTCTTGGCCTTGGACTTTAACTTGCACCGTATTATTTACCCGCCCTGCATTTTTTTTTTCTATAGTTGTTGGGCTTTACTCTCCATTGTTATTGTTTTACATTATTCAAGTTCAATGCTCTGTGTAATGATTTGATCTGTATGAAAAGTATGCAAGACAAGCTGATCACTGCATCTTGGTAATGTGACAATAATAAACCAATACTAATATTAATACCATAAGCCAGAATTGCATCTGTCAATATGGGGCCCAGTTTTCTCTATTTCATTGCTCTTCTTGCACACCAAATATAATAAGAACTAACAATTCCAATCTCTCTCCAACTGTGTTTTACAATTTGAGCGAAATAGGAATTGTTCATGTCTATTACATTTTTAGAGAAAAAATCCACAGCATAATGATTGTCCTTTTCACTTATGGCCTTCAATTTTTTTGAAATGTTGCTGAATACACTGAGATAAAGTACTCAGCACTTTGCCACATTCCTGTGATCTGCTCATGGTCAAATTTTGTTTGCTGCTAAAAAGCTTTAATATCCTGCCCAATACTTAGAGCAGCACAATTTATATATTTCCTGCAGTCTGTACTATTACTTCAGTGTTGTCAAATCAAATAACGAAAGCAGGAGACAATGAAAGCACTCAGCCATCGGCTTCATAAATATGCAGCACAATTCTGCCATAGCGCAGCAACAAATGGCAGAATAGAACTCATGTAAAGAAGCAGCAAGGACTATTGCATTGCCCATTGTTGACTGTACTTATTTTAACTCCGTGGGACCCCTGAGTTCATATATTAATCCAATTCATGTCTTCACATGATTAATTGCTTAGAGAATAAGCGTTCAGAATGGGGAATAAGCGTGGTTCAATTTTTAATTACTTACTTATTTGAAGAGAATTTTATTGCAAGGAACCCTTCAAAGGTTTGTTTCCTGTGGAGGCAGAGTCTAGGACCAGAGGACACAGCCTTGGAATACAGGGAATGGAGATGAGGACGACCTTCTCTAGCCTGAGAGTGGTGAATCTCTGGAATTTGTTGTCACAGGCAGCTGTGGAGACCAAGTCTTTATGCAAGGGTTGATAGATTCTTGATTGGTCGGGGTATGAAGGGATACGTGGAGAAGGAAAGAGTTTGGGCTGAGAGGGAAAATGGATCAAACATAATGAAATGGTGGAGCAGACTCGATGGGCCAAATGGCCTAATTCTGCTCCTATATCTTATGGTTAGATAAAAGTTAAAAGGTAGAGAAGCAGGAAGGGGGATATTATCTTCCAGCTTCACCGCTCTTCAAACTATTTAGCAGTCATCATCATTATCATCATCATCTTCATTATGTACCATGTCATATGACATGGGCGATCAAGGTCAATGACCATGATTGCACTTTGCAAATTTTTCGACAGAAGTGGCTTGCCATTGCCCTCTTCTGGGCAGTGTCTTTACAAGATGAGTGACCACAGCCTTTATCAATAGTCTTCAGTGAATATCTGCCTTGCATCAGTGGTCATATAACCAGGACTGGTGATATGCACCAGCTGCTCATACGACCATCCACCAACCTTTCCCATGGTTTTGCATGACCCTGATCAGTGGCCTAAGCAGGTGCTGCACCTGCCCAAGGGTAATCTGCAGGGTAGCAGAAGGAAGGAGCACCTTACACCTCCTTTGGTGAAGATGTGTCTCCACCTGCCATCTAACTCAGTAGTACCTTTGCGTATAAGCATGTGGAAGAACAAATGAGGGTGATCCTTACTTTAACCAATGGTGTAACACTTAAACCCAATGTCTGTTTCTGAGCAACTACTCCTGCTTAAAAATTACACTAGTAAAGACATTGTTTCATTAAAAAGGGGATCGGGGATATATTTTTTTGGAGACAGTGCTGAAAAATTAAATGAGAGAATGAGAGAAAGTCACTTTCATCGCTCAGAGGGTGGCGAAAGTGTGGAACAAGCTGCCAGTGAAAGTGGTGGATGTGGGTTTGATTTCAACATTCACGAGAAATTTGAATAAATACATAGACGGGAAGTATATGGAGGGCTATGGGACTGGACGGAATAATCATTTGGCACAGACTAGGTGGGTCAAAGGACCTGTTTCTCTGCTGTAATGCTCTATGACTTGAAACGTGATATGGTACAGAGGAGACCAATCAGCCCGTCATACCTTAACCAGCTCTTCAATGAGTCATTTTCTTCAGTCCTCTTCCACAGACCTGCATATCTATTATCAGTTAGATTCCTTCCATCATCAGGTGCCGTGTCCATTTTGAGCTTTGACTGCTATGGCCCACACACTCCTGTTTCAGGTCAAGTGGATCTATTCATTGGTATTCATTTCCAGTTCTCTGGCTGCTGTCTCCATCATCATTTGTCTTTGCCTTCCTCTTGCTTTCTTCCCTTCAATCTTTCCCATAATTACCATGCATTCTAACTCCTCGTTCCTAATCACATGTCCAATGAAGTCACGTTACCTTTTCATGATCTCATACATTATTTCTCTTTTTGTGCTTGCTCTGTTCATGACATCCTCATTAGATATTCATTTAGTCTATGAAATTCTTTGAATCCTCTTCAAAAACCACATCTCTGCTGCTTCAGTTTGTTTCCTCATGTTACTGAATATCGTCCAACATTCTGAGCCATATAACATAACTGGATAAACGTAACATTTCAGTACTCTGAGTTGGGTTGTCACGCCTAGTTTTAGTGTTGATCATTATACTCTTCATTCTTGTAAAGGTGTCTTTTGTCATCTCTAATCTTCTTTTGATGTCCATGTTGCACCTGCCATCTGATGTCACCCAGCTTCCTAAGCAGCAAATGTTCTGTACTTGTTTTATGTCTTCCCCGTTTATTCTCAGCCTACAGATAGGATTCTCCTTCTTTTTGGATATCAACATACATTCTGTCTTTTTGCAATTGATAGATAGACCCATTTTTGCACTTTTTTCAACAACTATATCAATTAAGCTTTGTAATTCTTCCTCCGTACTTGCAATTAACACAGTGTCATCTGCATAATTGAAACTATTAATGTTTTCATCGCCAACTTTGATTCCCAAGACGTCTCTTATTTTTTGTAATGTTGTTTCACTGTACACATTAAACAAATCAGGGGAGAAAACACACCCTTGTCTAACGCCTCTCTTGATTTTCATAAACTGACTCACTTCTCCATCTATTCTTACTGCGGCACTTTGTTCCCAGTACAGATTTCTGATTAGGCGGAGGTCTTTTGAATCTAGATCTAGAGTTTTCTGTAATATTTCAAATAACTTATTGTGCACTTTATCAATGCTTTTGTGTAATTGTTAAAACAAACAAATCTTATTGCGCTTGAATAGCTCATTCTGATAGCATCCTTAATATCAATATTACGCTTCTTGTACCTTTGTCTTTCACAAAACCACATTGTTCTTTACCTATTTCAGCTTGTATCTTACTTTTAGCTCTTGTCATCAAAATTCTTAGAACTATCTTGGTGATATGACTCATTAAACTTATGGTCCTATGTAATTCACATTCTATTGCTCCAGGTTTCTTAGGAAGAGTGATAAATACTGATTTTTTTCATCTCTTCTGGTATTATTCCAGTCTCATAAATGTCATTGATTAAATCAGTAAGTTTTTCAATTCCATAATCTTCAAGGGCGATAACTTGTTCTCTTAGTGATTCATCAGGACCTGCTGCCTTTCCATTCTTCATCTTATTTATTGCATTACGAACTTCGGATTTCAAAATACTTGGACCTTCAATGTTCTTCTTAATTTATGGTTTTTCGCCTCAATCGTCTTCAAACAATACCTGAATATACTCAGTCCATCTGTTCATAATCTCATTTTTTTCCATGATAATGGTACCGTCCTTTGCTTTCAAACATCGCCTGAAGAACAGAGGAGCTTTTCAACAGTGATATTCTTGATTTGTTGATGTAACCTTTTTGGATCAGTAACAGGGATTCTTTCTCGTTGCTCACATTCCTGGTTTAACCATTCTTCTTTGGCTTTTTGACATAAGCTTTTAACTTTTTTATCTAAGGACTTATATTCTATAGGATTTGCTTTCTTCCGTCTCCTTTCTTCCATTAGATTTTTGATTTCATCTGTTGTCCATTTATTCTTTGCGCTTTTTTCTTTTTTAGGAATCACTGACTTTGCTGATTCTACCAAGGCATCCTTCAGAGATTTCAACTTCATTTCTACATGATTGCCATCATCTTCAACAGATTCTATTTCTAGACTTTGAAATCTATTCCTTACTTCGATTGTAAATCAAAATGGTAGCACCTGCAAGGGACTCTGCTCAGGTCATGAGTGAAGGCCAGTGGCAGATCCAGCAGGTTCAGTAACTGAACTTATGATGGAGAAGGCGGATGAGCTAGGACCTCAATTGACAACGGTTATAGTACAGGCGGATGAACATTCGGGAAGAGAAATGGTGATTTCTTTAGTTCACCCAATGGAAGGCAATAGCAAACCACCATTGCTAGATACTAGGCTTTCTAGAATCTATTTGCTAAGAAAACCATGGTCAAACTCATAAAATATATCACACATCAACAGCGTCAAGAGGATTTTCAAGACAATTCTGACGATGCTTCGCTCGGTAGGGTTGATTCTGGGCAGCAGGGAATCCCCGACCGTTGTCAAGCTACTGCTCATAAAATTCAAGTAACACAAAAGAAAATTATTGTCACTTGAAATGTAAGAACCCTATATCAAGCAGGAAGATTGAATTGAATTTCGATTTATTGTCATTTAGAAACCACAACGGCAATGCAGTTAAAAAATGAAATAACATTACTCCAGAATGATATCAAAAAAGCACACAACAAAATCCAGAGTCTAGAGAGGCTGTTGCATATTAATATCGCGCTACCATCTTAGCGCTTTCCCTGGAAAGGAGCTCCAAATCCACCAGACAAAACAAGACTAACCAGATACACCAAGTCAGGAGACCAACTCTACCACCCAACAAACCAAAAACTAAAGCTACAAGATCTACACAAAACCACATAGTTACAACATATAGTTACAACAGTGCAAACAATACCATAATTGATAAAAAAAAAACAGACCATGGGCACAGTAAAAATAGTCCAAAGATGTTAAAAGACTGTAAGTTCGAAAGAAACCACAGTACAGTTTCCACAAGTCCTCAGGGTCCCGATTGACTCGTCATCCCACGCAGGCGGCAGAAGGGAATACTCCCGCTATGGACTTCCACGCCGGACTCAGCCTCGCAGACACAGCACACAGTGAAAGTGCCCCGACCGCAGCAGACTCCGAGTCCGTCGAACCTCCGAGCCTCCGTCCATCCCTTCCGGCACAGCCTCTCTGAGCACCATCCTCTGCCGAGAGCATTATGACGCCTCCACCACTGGCCACTGGCAACGCAACCCTGAGGACTGGGGGCCTGTTCTTCCCAGCAGAGACCCAGACCTCACAACAGCAGAAGCAACGAAGAAGGCCTTCCTGGAGATTTCCAGATGTTCCTCCGTGCTCCCACGTCCGTTTTTCATCAGATTAAGATTGTGCATGGCGCCCTGCTTAACAAATAACAGATATCAACTCCAGAGATGCCGCTGCACACTTTGTCACGCCACCATCTTGGAAGGAGGATTGGACAATGTGATGAATGAAATGGAAAGACTAAAGATTAACATCATGGGAATTAGCGAAGATTGTTGGACAGGTGCTGGAACATGTCGGAATAGAAATACAGCACTAATTTATTCTTGTGGAATATCCCATACTAATGGAGTAGGAATTCTTATGGATGAAAACATGGCCAAAAGTGTTTTAGGACATTGGGCAATATCAGAAAGAGTGCTCCTTGTTAGATTCAGAGGACAACTATTTGATTTAGCAATTATACAGGACGTACAGTATTGTGCAAAAATCTTAGGCATATAAAGAAAATCTCATGACAAATATGAGTGATGATAAACCTGATTTTGATATGGGTCACTCTTCTGGACTGAGAGAGAAGGGGACGGGGAGAGGGGAATCATTGTTGGGAAAAGGGGAAGGGAGGGAAGAGGGAACGGGAAGCACCAGAGATACAGTCTGTAATGATCAATAAACTAATTGTTAAACTAATAAACTAATTTCAGGGCTGGGTGTGTCTGCACCCGTGCCACCCCCACCCAGGCACTCCTTCTCTGCCACCTGTCCCACACCGCTTCCATGGCGCTCCACTCTCATCATTTCCAACATTCTTTGCTCCTGCAGGATTGACATGCTCACACTCTGCTCCACATTGACAAATACAAAAATCTTATGCACCCTTCCTATATATACTCACCTAAGACTTTTGCTGGTACTATACCCATCCACATTTCTCATAAAGGTTGAAATCGACCCTGTATCCACCACTTTCACTGGCAGTTCATTCCACACTCTCATCGCCCTCTGAGTGAAAATGTTCCCCTTCATGTTCCTCTTAAACGTTTCACCCTTCTCCCTTAACCCATGACCTCTACTTGTAGTCTCACCCAACCTCAGTGGAAAAAGCTTGCATTCACCATACCTATATACCTCATAGTTTTGTATATCTCTGTCAGATCTCCCCTTTTTGAAAGCCACTGTTCATATTTGATTTCCCTACTAATACAGGCATGTGTTCCTTTTCACAACAATATGCAATGTGAGGTACCGAAGCAAAGAACACAATGTTTTTCATTTGTATTCTGTACCACAACTATGTATTCATTGATCAGAGAAATAATGAAGCCATTCCATTTGATTTCTTATCTTAAAGCAAGACAATAAATGATAAAAATCCTCATCGAGGGATCAGAGATGAATCCTCTGTGTTATAATTTCAGAGGATCTGTCCTGGGTTCAGCATGTAAGTGCCATTACGAGAAAAGTAAAACAGTGCCTCTACTTTCTTAGAAGTTTTACAAACTTCTATAGATGTACAGTGGAGAGTATATTGACTGGTTGCATCACATCCTGCTATGGAAACATCAATGCCCTTGAATGAGAAGGGCTACAAAAAGTAATGGATATAGCCCAGTCCAACACTGTTAACACCTTTCCCACTAATGAGCACATCTACAAGGAGCACTTTCGCAGGAAAGCTGCATCCATCATCACGGACCCTTACTTCTCACTCCTGCCATCAGAAAGGAGCCTTGGGATCTACTCCACCAGGTTCAGGAGCAGTTATTACCCCTTTCATGGTAACCCCTTTTACTCACTTTCAAAGCCTCTGATTTATTATTATTACTTATTTTTATTATTAAATCCTTATTTATTATTACTATTATTATTTCTTTATTTTCTTTCTTTTTGTATTTGCACTGTTTGTTATCTTCTGCATATTGTTCGTCCTTCTTTCACTGACTCTATTGTGCTTCTTGTGTTTACTTTGGACACCCACAAGAAAATAAATCTCAGGGTTGTGTATCGTGACATATATGTACTTTGATAATAAATTTACTTTTAACTTTGAAACATGGAATTTTTAAAAATCATACCATTTCACCAGACAGCATCTGTATTTCTGTCTCTGTTGAATCTTTTGCTATTTTTTATTTACATCTGCAAATTGTCAGAATTTTCTCAGAATTGTCAGGAAAAAAAACACT
This sequence comes from Hemitrygon akajei, assembly GCF_048418815.1. NCBI lineage: Eukaryota > Metazoa > Chordata > Chondrichthyes > Myliobatiformes > Dasyatidae > Hemitrygon > Hemitrygon akajei. The sequence goes on from NC_133129.1 coordinate 169,195,999, forward strand.
AAACTAGTGGAAAACAGCTCAGAAAATATTTTAGCTATGAGGTTAAATTAGAATGGCTGGGAATGGATTCTTTGTTGAGATCTAACCAAAAGTATATGACTTTTGGACCTCTATAGAGTGAAGAGGAAGAAAAGCAGAGAAGTCAATAACCAAAGGGATAGGGTTAAAGCAACAAGTAGAAGAATATAAAGGTTAGAGGGAAGCAGAGGAAGAAGAGTTTTGATTGAAGGATGGTCAGAGTTATCTCATCACATTCGGAAAAAAAGCTTGATAATTATCTCAAGAAGTTCTACGTTCAGGTCAGTGGACCTGGAGCTTTGAGTTGATAATAGGTGGAGCAATTGCTTTTCAGCTAGCATGTATATAATGGGATGAATTACTCCTGTGCTGCAAATTTCTCCAACTGTATGAAATGTTACAGAAGTATGTTGATTAAAAGCAAATGCAGAAGGCAAAGGAGAACTCAAGCTAAATGCAGCTGTTTCTGAGATGATAAGGATGGCACTGAATATCTTTGTAATGTCATCAGAATCAGAATTGTGTTTATTATATCAGAGTAATACCATGAAATTTGCTGTTTTATAGCAGCAGTACAGTACAAGACATAAATTTATTTTAAGTTACAAAAATAAATAAATACTGAAAAAGTGAAACAACAAGTCAGTGTTCAAGAGTTCACGGATTACTCAGAAATATGGCGTTGGAGGGTAGAAAGCCATTCATAAAATGTGACCTCATACACAGAAAACAGCAAGAAGTAAAAGTGCGGGCCTTCAGGCTCCTGTACCTCCTCTCCAAAGGTAATAATGAGAAGAGGACATTTCTTGGTGAGGGTCTGCAATGATGGATACCACCTTCTTGAAGATGTCCCTGACGGTAGGAAGAATTGTCCTGAAGAAGGTTCTCAGCCTGAAACATCAACTATTTATTCATTTCCATAGACGCTGCTTGACCTGCTGAGGTTGTCCAGCATTTTGTGTGTGTTGCTTAGGATTTCCAGCATCTGCAGACTTTCCTGTGGTTATGAGATGTGACCATGATGGATCTGGCTGAATATAAAACAGCTGCTTTCAATCCTGAACATTGGAGCCTCCATACCAGACAGTGATCAGCCAAAAAGCATACTCTCCATAGTACATATGTAGAAATTTGTTGGGGTCTTTGGTGATATACCAAATCTCATCAAACTCCAAATGAAGTAGAGCAGTTGGCATAATTTTTCACGATTGCTTCAATGTACTGTGCCCAAGGTAGATCCTCCTAGATCATGACAGCTAGGGAACTTGAAATTGCTCATCCTTGCCAGTGCTGACCCCTCAGTGAAGACTGGTGTATGCTCTCCGACTTCCTCTTCATGGCATCCAGAGTCAATTCCTTGGTCTTGCTAATGTTGAGTGCGAAGTTTTTGTTGTGACACCAGTCAACTGTCCCCTCCCAATCTATCTCCCTCCTGTAAGCCTTCTTTTCATCATCTGAAATTCTGCCAACAATAGTGCTGTCATCAGCAAATTTATAGATGGTATTTGAAAGGTGTTTAGCCACACATAATTGAGTGTAGAGAGAGAGTAGAGCAGTGGGCTAAGCACACATCCTTGCATTCTGTTTAGGACCATGACCCTGAAGCAGGTAGGATTTAATTACATTTTGAACATCCAGATAATAGAATGTAGCATCAAATTAGATAAACATTTCTTGACTTTCAATTGACTTCAAACTTGGGCAGCAGCTTCTCCCCTGATCATGTATGACATTACTTTGTTTTCGCTTATGGTGCACATCAATTGTTTGACCTCCTATATGACCAGCTATACAGATATTTCTCATCAAAGCAGCTACAATGGTTCACTAATTTGGCCAAGGACTGAAGGTAAATGCCATTTCAAAGAAAGCATGGAGCACCTCTACTTTCTTAGAGGTTTAGGCAGATTTGGCATTACTTCTAAATCGTTTACTGACTTCTATAGAGGCACAGTACAGAGTATGCAAACTCAGTGCATGATGGCTTGGATTGCAAACAATGGAAAACCCGACAGAAAATGGTGGATGTAGCCCAGTTCATCACAGAAAAAGCCATTCCCTGTGTTGAGCACTTCAACAAAGAGCGCTGCCACAAGAAAGCATCATCCATCTCCAAGGACCGGCACCATCCAGGCCAGGGTCTCTTCTTGTTGCTACCATCAGGAAGGAGGTACAGGAGGCTTAGGTCCCACATCACCAGGATCAGGAACAACCTATGCAGGCTCCTGAACCAGCATAGACATCTTCACTCACCAAACATTAAACTGGTCAATAGACAATAGACAATAGACAGTAGGTGCAGGAGTAGGCCATTCGGCCCTTCTACCCAGCACCGCTATTCGCTGTGATCATGGCTGATCATACGCTATCAGTACCCCGTTCCTGCCCTCTCCCCATATCCCTTGACCCCGCTATCTATAAGAGCTCTATCTAACTCTCTCTTGAATGCATCCAGAGACTTGGCCTCCACTGCCTTCTGGGGCAGAGCATTCCACACATCCACCACTCTCTGGGTGAAAAAGTTTTTCCGCATCTCTGTTCTAAATGGCCTACCCCTTATTCTTAAACTGTGGCCTCTAGTTCTGGACTCACCCATCAGCGGGAAGATGCTTCCTGCCTCCAGTGTGTCTAATCCCTTAATAATCTTATATGTTTCAATCAGATCCCCTCTCATCCTTCTAAATTCCAGTGTATACAAGCCCAGTCGCTCCAATCTTTCAACATATGACAGTCCCGCCATTCCGGGAATGAACCTTGTGAACCTATGCTGCACTCCCTCAATAGCAAGAATGTCCTTCCTCAAATTTGGAGACCAAGACTGCACACAATACTCCAGGTGGGGTCTCACCAGGGCCCTGAACACCATCTAAGGTCTCACTTTCAATGACGTTAGAACATATATTTTCAGTGTTAGTTATTTTTTAAATGATGATGATGATTTGTTTTTCTTTGTGTTTGCACATTGGTTGATTGTGTGTAGTGTTTTGTTGACCCTATTGTACTTCTTTGTTCTGCTGTGAATTTCTGCATGATAATAAATCTCAGGGTCGTATTTGGTTTTATATGTAATATATATTGATTATAAATTTATATTGAACTTCGAACTATGAAGATTTCACTCACTGCTCTTGTCCTGCAGTATATTTTATGTAACCCAAATCTGCAAAGATTTAGCAGAGTCTTTCAGCTCAGTGTCCTAAAAGTCAAATAAAAATAAGGAAGATCCTACACAATACAATGCCTGTCTACTATGAGTAACTTTCTGTCCTAAGCAATGATTAGGCTATTAATTTGGCAGACTGAAATCAGCACGATAGGTTATTTGTCAGGGACACAGCTCGTAAGTCTTTTCTAAAAAAGACTTACGACTGTTTTTGGCATACTGCAATCAGCAAGAGAGGTGGTTTGTTGATGAAGCAGTCCGAGGTATAAAAAGAGCTCCAGTGCTTTCAGTTCTTTTTGCCGGTCTGAAATCAATGCAGGGCCAATAGAAAGAAGGGAAGTGTAAGCAGTGTGGGTGGACAGTGTTAGCATGGGCAAGCTTTGGCTCAACAGGTTTAGGTATGAACAGGCTTGGGCAAGCATGGAGGTTCTAAGTAAGTATGAAAGTTTCTAGTAAATTTTATTTTGATTAATACATAGCTAGTGGTGAATCTGTGGAATTTATTGCATTAGGTGGCATTAGGAGAGGGGAAGGATATGGGCAGCCAGTATGGAGAACCCCTGTGGCCATTCCCCTCAACAATAAGTATATGGCTTTGGATTGTTGGCCAGAAAGAATGACAATCTTCAAATCAGTGAATTCAAATGAATCAAGGACAGTGGAAGCAGTCTTTGTTCTTGCCGTGTGCTTGGGGGATGGAGGCTGCCATTTTGTGAAGACACTCGATTCTCCATTTTGTGAGCTTGACATGCTGGACTTGATTAGTGTTTTAAAGAAGACACAAAGTCTTTAGGTAATTTGCTGGACTGGAGGTCATTTCCAAATAAGGAGTTGTTTGTGAGGTGTTCTTTGGTTGGCTATAACATGCAGGATTGTGAATGCCTGAGGTGATTCGTGCTCATTGCTGACTGAGAACAAAGAGCCACGAGTCAGCAACTGTCCCTTGATGGGGAGAGGACAATAGATGGATGCTGCTTGGACCAGAGCCAATGACCAGGTGTTAAAGGCCAGACACATGACCTGCGGCCAATGACACGGGAATGCGACATTTGAATTGATAAGCAATGGATATAAAAGTGGATGCTTTGTGTGCGCCGGTGGCAGTAACTTCGAAGAATAACCATCGCAGACACAAGTGAGAAGAACCCTGCGTGAAGCACGTGGAGAGTGAGTCGGGACCACGAGGAACAAGGAGCGCCTGGCCAGCGTAAATTCCTTCACCTGGGTAATACCTTTGCTATTCTTTGACTATCCAGGAGAGTCAGGGGTACTTAGCAGGTGTGCGCACAAGGTATTTAGTGTATGAATTCACATACTTGTTAGTTTGAACAATAAAGGTAATTGTCAGTAAATAAAGATCTCTCTGTGCCTCACTCAGAATCGTTGGAAGAGGTAGAAGCGGTATCTCTCTCTTTTCCAACAGGATACTATTGGATGGGGATGATCTACCAGGGGAAGTCACAGTGTCCAGGTCTCTGGCACTGAGTCTGGGCTGATTCTGTGGCTCAGGAGGGAAGGCAGAGAGGAAGAGTACAGCAGTGACAGCGGATTTCATAGTTGACTGGAAAGCAGATTCTGTGGATGTGAAAAACCCAGATGGTAGGTTGCCTCCATGTGCCAGGGTCAGGGATGTCTCAGATTGGGTCCATGACTTTCCAAAGGGGGAGGGTTAACTGCCAGATGTCATGATACAAGCTGGTACCAACAACATAGGTTGGAAAAGGGAGGAAGTCCTAAATAGAGAATATAGCGGAAGTTAAGCAGAAAGCTGACAAAGAGAACCTGCTTGTGCCACATGCTCGTGAGTGTAAAAACAGGACAATTTGGCAGGTGAATGCATGGCTGAAGAATTGTTGCATGCTGCAAGGTTTCAGATTTCTGGATCAATGGGATGTCTTCTAGTATGTATGGCCTATATAAAAGGGAGCATTTGGAATAAGGTAAATGATCTTGTAGCACAGTTAGAGATTGGTAGGTATGATTTTGTGGGCATCTCTGAAAAGTGGCAGGAAGAGATCATAGTTGGCAGCTTAACATCCAAGGATACATGGTTTATTGAAAGAACAGGGTGGAGTGGCTCTGTTGGTAGAAATTGAAATCAAATCCTTAGAAAGAAGTGAGGTAGAAACAGAAGATGTAGAATGCTTGTGGGTAGAGTTAAGAAACTGCAAGAGGTAAAAAGAACCTGATGGGAATTATATACAGGTCTCTGAACAATAGCCAGGATGTTCGTACAAATTACAATGGGGGATAGAAAAGGCATGTAAAATGGGCTGTGTTGCAATCATCAAGGGGAATTTCAATGTGCAGGTACATTGTGAAAATCAGGCTGGCGCTGGATCCCAAGAGAAGGAATTTGTAGAATGCCCTTGAAATGACTTTCTAGAGCAGTTAGTGGTTGACCCCATTCGGGGAACAGCAATTCTGGATTGGTTGTTACATAATGAGCTGAATTTGATGAGGGAGGTTAAGGTAACAGAAACCTTAGGAAGCAGTGATCATAATATGATGGAATTCACGCTGAAGTTTGAAAAGGAGCAACTAAAATCAGTATTACAGTAGTGTAAAGAGAATTAAAGGGACATATGAAGAAGTATTCTAAAGGGAGGATGAATAAACCATAGCTGCTAAGGTTCATCAAAGACAGTATAAAGCAAAAGAGAGGGCATACAATATTGCAAAAAAATTGTGGGAAGGTAGAGGATTGGGAATTTTTTCAAAACCAACAAAAGGCAACTACAGAATCCATAAAGAGAGAAAAGATGAAATATGAAGGTAAGCTAACCAATAATATAAAAGGGGATACAAAAAGTTTTTCCGATTTATAAAGAGTAAGAGATAAGAGTGGATATTGGACCATTGGAAAATGATGCTGGATCAAATAAATGGCAAATAAACTGAATATGTATTTTGTGTTTGTCCTCACTGTGGAAGGCATTAGCAGAATCCCAGAAGTGAGAGTGTTAGGGGCAGAAATGAGTGTCATTGCTGTTACTGAGGAAAGGTGTTTGGGAAGCTGAAAAGTTTAAAAGTAGATAAGTCACCCAGACCAGATGGACTACACCACAGAGTCCTGAAAGAAGTAGCTGAAGAGATTGTGGAGGCACTAGTAATCACCTTTCAAGAATGGTTCTGGAGGACCAGAAAACAGCAAATGTCATTCCACTCTTTAAGAATGGAGGGGGGAACAGAAGAAATTAAGTTTGGGCCAGTTAGCCTGACTTCAGTGGTTGGAAAGATGTTGGAGCACATGATAAAATAGGCTGAATTCAATATGGTTTTCTCAAGGGGAAATCTTTCTTTGAGGAAATAAGAGGTAGGATAGACAAAGGAGAGACAGTGGATGATGTTTATTTGGAATTTCAGAAGGCCTTTGACAAGGTGCTGCACATGAAGCTGCTTAACAGCAGAAGAACACATGGTATTACAGGAAAGGTACTAGCATGGAACAAAGATTGGCTGACTGGCAGGAAGCAAAGAGAAAGAATAAAGGGTGCCTTCTCTGGTAGACTGCCGGTGATTAGGTGTGTTCTGCAGCGGTCAGTGGTGGTGGTAGTAGTAGTAGTAGTAGTAATTTAGTAGTAGTAGTAGTCAATTTCTTTTCATGTTATATGAGAATGATTTAGATGAAGGAATTGATACATTTGTGACCAAGTTTGCAGTTGATACGAAGTGGCTCTGGGCTTGTACTTACTAGAGGTTAGAAGAATGAGGAGGATCTCATTGAAATCTATTGAATATTGCAAGGCATATAGTGGGTGAGTCAAGGACCAGAGGGCAGAGCCTTCGAATAGAGGAACATCCATTTAGAGCAGAGATGAGAAGGAATTTCATAAGCCAGAGGGTGGTGAATCTGTGGAATTTATTGTCATGGATGGCTGTGGAGGCCAAGACATTGAGTATTATTTATGGTGGAGCTTGGGATGTTCTTGATTAATGAGGGTATCAAAGATTATGGAGAGAATGGAGTTGAGAGGGATAATGAATCAGCCATGATAGAATGGCAGAGCAGACTCTAATTCTGCCGAATGCCCTAATTCTGCTCCTATGTCTGATGGTTTATGGTCTTAATTCCAATTTGTCATTGGGACTAGTCTTCTAAGAGTGAGAAGGAAAGAGTGAGAATGCTGATCCAAGTTTAAATCAGCTTTTTTGAGGGTTTTTTTTTAATTAAACTTTTTTTTATTGTGTTTTCAAGTAATTACAGAATAAAAGTGTATAAAAAAATGTATATTACCCATCCCCCCTCCCCTGAGCCCCTCCCCCCTAACATCCTATAGAAAAAAAAGAAGAAAGAAAGGAAGAAAGAAAAAAAAAGAAAGAATGCCTGGATATTGGAAGATCATTTGACAAATATCTTGTAAGGGCAAAAGAACATAAGAAATTGAAGTACATGTCAACCACAAGGCCTCTTATATCCGCTCTGCTATTTAATAGCATGATTCAAGTCCCAATATTCCATGACCCATTACATGTCTAAAAATTGATCAAATCATTCTTGATCATGCGAGTCCAGAAGTGGAGGCCCAAAGGTCAAATCCAGTGAAGTCTGGATGGCATGCTGATAATTGAAGTCTGAGGGCCACAGACCAAATTTAATGGCCTGAATGAGGCACAAGGGTCCAATGGAGTTACAACAGCCCAGGTTTCAGGGGTCAAAGGTCTATGCCTGTCCAGAAGTTAAGCCCCAAAGGTCAAACATGTGATTGGTGTCCCAGGGTTAAGTCTGAAGCTGGAGGCCCAATGTCTGTGAGTCCGACAAGGACTGGAGGACTGGTGGTAGTTGGACTGAGGTTGGATGTGTGTGGGTGTATGAGAGGGTGGATGGACGGGAGGGATGGGAAAGGGACTGGTTTTGCTGTTGTCTTGTTTTGTTTTGTTGCCATTGTTGTTGCTGGTCTTGTGTTGTTGTGCTGAACACTGAGGGCATGTTATATTGGTGCCAGAATGTATGGGTGTGCTGGTTGTTAACACAAACAATGCATTTCGCTGTATGTTTCAATGTACATGTGATATATAAATCGGAATATGTTTATCAACTGAATACACAATTGTCCTCTGAGGGAAAAGGAGATCTCTTCTCCCTTGTCTTAAATAGCTGATCCATCTTCAGACTTTGTTCCAAGCTTCTTTGTTCTCCATCTTGATGAAACATCCTCTCAACATCTACTTTACCAATTCAGCTCACTATCTGTTATGTCTCAGTGAGATCCTCTATTATTCCTTTAAAAATAAGTAAGCATAGGCCAGACTTACTTGATTTTTCCTCAAGAGACATTCCTGCCATCCCTGGAAAGATTTACAGTTTTGACATCCCATAAGTAGATATTGCTGAGGTTTTAATTTCCCTCCCAAGGAACCTAAGAGCCATCTTTAAACTTTCATGCTGTATGCATTATTAATAATTTTTAAGGAGTTGTTGCTGAGACGCTTCCAATAAAAATCAAAATTTTACAACCTGATTAGGAAGCTTATTAATAATTATTTAATCAGGTAGTTTGTTGGATATTTGAATTGTGGTATGGATCATGCTCACAAGTCTTTTCTGATTAGCTGCTATGAGAAATAAAATTCTGTTGTCAGGGAGTGCACATGTAGGAACAAGTGCTTCTGTGATTTCAAACATGCTTCTGTGATTTCCACAGGGTGTTATGACTCACAATGAGAAACAGGCATCTCTCTATTAAGGGAAACAAAGGAAGTAAAATACAGCCCTTCACAGAAACATCTGAGGACCAATTTTTTCTTTTTTAAACACTGAAATAGTTCACTTTTATTAACAGAGAAAGATACATCTAAGAATTGAGATTTGGACCAAGCATTATTACTGAAGGAATGAATGTTATTGCACATTGTACTGTTAGAATGTGGAATACTTTATTCTGTGGATATAGATCGCAGAAAAAAATGGAATTAGATGTGCTTTTGAAAATAAAGGATGAGAAACAATGAAAGACAAAATATGGAGCTGGTAAGTGCAATGCAATTGTACTATTAATGTCCTATTCCTGTATTAGAAATGCAATGATTCTAATATCAATATGTCATGCCTATTTTTCACACACCCTCTCAGGATAAACAGCTGCTGTCACAGAAAATGTGGCTTTCACAGTTACTAATAAAGGCAATAAGGCTGTCAGAACTCATTTCTCTATCTAAGCCGTATTTCCCAGGACAAAGAATGTTAATTTCAGTTTTACTGTCTCTTGTCCTTGAGCCAAGACAGATCTGGACATCGTGAATTGAAGCTATTAAAAATATGAGACAATGAACATCCAATTTTACAATGTTCCATTTTTGACTTCCTGCACTGTCCTTCTGTTCCTTACAATAGTTTATTGCATGTATCTGTCAATAAAGTGCTCACTCAAGAAAACTGAGATGCAGTTATTAAATAATCATAAATTATGCATTGCTTGCCTTATCCTTAACAAAATGTTTTGAACATTTCTGTCTGATTGGATAATTTAAATGTCAGACAATTTTACCACTGTCTTCAATTTTGATTCTCCTGTGTTTTATGGTCTTCAGAGCCTATAATTTTTGACATGTTGAGATTTTAGCTTTTGGGAATGTGACACTTGCCAGTTGACATAGCAACCATCAAAATTAAGTCACCTGGTCTCCCTCAGTCAGCTGGCTGTATTCTTATGAATTCACATGCTTTTTCACTCTACCAATCATCACAGTCCTGTCCTTGCCTAATCCTGATGACCTCAGTGCATTTCCTTTCCTAACAATTTCTCCCTCAGTATAAAGGAAAGTTCCTTAAAGACCACTCATTTGAGTCGCATGCAGACACTCAGAATCCTGGAGGAACTCAGCAAGTCAGACAGTATCTATGGAGAGGAATAAACAGCTGACATTTTGAGTTGAGTTCTGCTGAAAGATCTCAGACTGAAATCTTGACTCTTTATTCCTCTCCATAGACACTGCCATACATGCTGAGTTCCTCCAGCATTGTGTGCATGTTGTTCTGGATTTCCAGCATCAGCAGAATCTCTTGTGTGTATATATCCCACTAGTGAATGTTGGTTTTCACCAGTTTCCTTAGATTAAGTTTATCTTGCCTGCTGTTTTACAATGATTGCTGGATACAGCCAATGGTAGCCATGCTGTTTACTGGTTCACACATTAGCAATGGGGCTCAGTATTGTAAGAAATTATGAAAAGGGTGGCCTGCATCTTCAGATCAAAAGGTGCACTGTGCCCTCAGTAAGTGGTGGGAATGTTTGAAAACTGTATCTGTGCTGTCACTTTGAGGAATAACTGGTCAGTGGGAGACATGTACACTGTCATTTTCAAGCATTGCTCTGGAGGTTTTGATGGAAGAGGAGGGAAGGAGAGAGACTGCAAGGTACAGAATAGCAAGGAGTCCAGATATATGGACTCATGGCAGGTGAGATAACTAGTTATTGGAGGTTATGACACAAGTATGGTTGTAGTATAGAAAGAAACTCAGTAACCTCATGCGAATAGTCAAGGCATCGGAACTCATCCTCGAATGACATATCCAACAAATTGCCTTAGACGCTGCTCATATTTCTACACTTCCACCACCAATCTACTAACAACCCCAATCAGACAGGAGTTAAACCGCCATTCCTTTTGCATTGTCTTGCCCACTCTTTCAGCAACATTGCAACCCTCATGCCCAGGACTCATAACTTGAATTCACAGAAACACGAGTGGTTTCCATTAAAGGTCTGCTTCGCAAAGGAAGCTGAGGCAACCGATTTGGAAACTCGGATTATTGACTTCATGGTTCCAATTACTCCTGCAGAAGGGCTTCCAGGGCAACACAGTCATTTAGGAAATCTGTTGTACCGTGAGTAACTGCAAGTGTTGATATGGCACCATATATAAAGTTGGATGGGCACATGGTGTTCTCTCAGGCTGGAAAAATTCAGTCTCCAACACTGTCACTCTGCCATTCTTCCTGGCATGCTTTTGTCTGTCAGCTGCAATCCCAGCTGAAGTAATGCAGACTGAAACTGCCCAGAGCTGCACAAGGCAAAAGACCAAGTCTACATGCAGTTTCCTTCACTAAAAGCCAGCCATCTTCCACTATAAGACTGTAACCATAAAACCACAAGGCATAGGAGTGGAATTAGCTAATTCAGCCCATTGAGTCTACTCTCAACTCCATTCTCCTGCCTTCTTCCTGTAACCTTTGGCACCCTTACTAATCCGGATCCTGCCAACATCTGTTTTAATTATATTCAATGAATTGGCCTCCACAGACATCTGTGGTAATGAATTTCACAGATTCACCATCCTAAGAGATGTCCTTCTACTCTGAGTCTGTAATTCTTCTGCCACTGAAAACATGCTCGACACATCCACTCTGGCTAGACTTTTCAACATTTGGTGGTTTCAATAAGATCCCCCTTCATTCTTCTAAACTCTGGCAAGTACATGCCCTGAGCCATCAAATGCATTAACACTTTCAATCCTGGGATTATTCTTGTAAACCTTCTCTAGAGCGTTCCAATGCAAAGAAAATGTATGTTACAGCCACTGTATAAAGACCAGGACAGACAAAACATGGGCATTAATTGTTCAGGGCATCAGGAATATAGTGTATAGCGATCTGGGATCAGCCATGATGCAATGACAGAATGGACTTGATGGGCTGAATGGCCTGTTTCTACTCCCATGTCTTATGGTCTGAATGTCTTATTTATATTGGTATATTTAATTCATAAAAATTGGATTGAAACATATTCTGATGAGTTTTGTGATAGTCAGTGAAAAGAGAAAGATTGTGGAACTAGCAGTTCTCTGGAGATACAGCAGTAAGGATATGGCCTACAAATAACAGCAGGAGAGAAAAAAATGCGTGCCAAAAGAGCAATATTACAATGCTATGGGGAACCTCAATATGCAGGTAGATTGGGAAAATCAAGTTGGCACTGGATTCCAGGAGGGGAATTTCTAAAGTGTCTGTGAGAGCAGCTCACGGTTAAGCCCACTAGAGGATCAGCTATTCTGGATTGGGTGTTGTGCAATGAACCAGAATTGATTAGAGAGCTTAAGGTAAAAGAACCTTGAGGTGCAAGTGATCATAATATGATCGAAATCACCATGAAATTTGAGTAGAAGCTAAAGTCAGATGTATCAGACTTACAACGGAGTAAAGGGCGTTACAGATGCTTGAGAGAGGAGTTGGCCAGAATTGAGTGGAAAAGAACACTGGCAGGGATGACAGCAAAGCAGCAAAGGCTGGAATTTCTGGAAGAAATTTGGAAGGCACAGGATGTATTCACCTCAAAGAGGAAGAAGTACTCTAAAGGAAAGATAACACAACTGTGGCAAACAGGAGAGGTTGAAGCTGACATAAAAGCCAAAAAGAGAGCATATTATAGAGCAGAAATTAGTGGGAAGCTTTTAAAAAAACAACAGAAAGCAAGTAAGAAGACAAAAAAATGGCGAACGAACTCGATAAATATTTTGCATCAGTCTTTGTTGTGGAAGACATCAGCTGTATGGTGGAGTTACCAGGTATCAGCAGGTATGAAGTGTATGAAGTTACCATAAGTAGAGAGAAGGTTCTTGGGAAACTAAAAGATCTGAAGGTAGATAACTCACCTGGACCAGATGGAGTACACCCTAGAGTTCTCAAAGAGGTGGCAGAAAAGATTGTGGAGGCATTAATAATGATCTCTCAAGAATCACTAGATTCTGAGATGGTTCTGGAAGACTGGAAATTTGTAAATGTCACTCCGCTCTTCAAGAAGGGAGGGAAGCAGAAGAGAGGAAACTATAGGCCAGTTAGTTTGACCTCAGTGGTTGGGAAGATGTTGGAGTCGATTATTAAGGATAAGGTCTTAGGGTACTTGGAGGCAAATGATAAAATAGGCCGTAGTCAAAATGATTTCCTCAAGGGAAATGTTGCTTCACAAATCTGTTGGTATTCTTTGAAGCAGGATAGATGAAGGGAAATCAGGTGAAGTTGTGTACTTGGATTTTCAGATGGTCTTCAACAAGGTGCCACACATGAGATTGCTCAACAAGCTACAAGCCCATGATATTACAGGGAAGATTCTGGATTGGATAAAGCTATGGCTGACTGGCAGGAGGCAGAGTGGGAATAAGCGGAGCCTTGTTTGGCTGGCTGGCAGTGAATAGTGGTGTTCCTCAGAGGTCTGTATAGAGTCCAATACTTTTTACACTATACGTCAATGATTTGGCTGATGGCTTTGCTGCAAAGTTTATAGACAATATGAGGATAGGTGGAGGGGCAGATAGTTTTGTGGAAGTAGAGAGGCTGTTGAAGGACTTAGACAGATGAGGAGAATAGGCAAAGAAGTGGCAGATGGAATACAGAGTTGGGTAGAGTATGGTTATGCACATTGGGAGAGGAAATGAAAAGGTTGACTATTTTCTAAATTGAGAGAAAATACAAAAAACTGAGGTACAACGGGACTGGGGAGTCCTTGTGCAGGATTCCTTAAAGTTAATTTGCAGGTCCCAAGACCATCACTATACGCGCTAACCAGAAGCCATGGATGACCGCGGAGGTGCATGCACTGCTGAGGACCCATGACTCCGCCTTCAGCGCAGGTGACAAGGCAGCCCTAACAACAGCAAGGGCCAAACTCTCCCGGGCCATCAGAGGGGTAAAGTGTGCACATGCCCAGCAAATCCACAGCCACTTCCAGGACAGCAGTGACATGTGGCGCATGTGGAAGGGCATCCAGGACATCACCAATTACAGGACAACATCACCTGACTGTGCAGGTGATGCCTCCCTCCCAGATGTGCTGAACAACTTTTATGCCCATTTTGAGGTGGAAAATGATGTGGTGGTGAGGAAGTCCACCCCTCCTACAAATGACCAGGTGCTGTGTCTCACCGTGGCTGATGTGAGAAGAACCCTGTGCAGGGTCAACCCACGGAAGGCTACTGGACCAGACAACATCCCTGGTAGAGTGCTCAGAGGATGTGCAGACCAGCTAGCAGATGTTCTCACTGACATCTTCAACATCCCCGAGAAATGCCATCATTCCAATGTGCTTCAAGACAGCCACCATCGTCCCCATGCCGAAGAAGTCTTCAGTGTCCGTTGCACTCACATCCATCATCATGAAATGTTTCAAGAGGCTCGTCATGAGGCATATCAAGACCCTACTGCCCCCCTCACTGGACACCCTGCAGTTTGCGTACCGTCCCAACCGCTCAACATACAACGCGATTGCCATCACCCTCCATCTGGTCCTAACCCACCTGGACAAAAAAGACACATACGTTCAGATGCTGTTCATAGACTTCAGTTCAGCATTCAGCACAATCATCCATCAGAAACTGATTGGAAAGCTGAGCCTACTGGGCCTGAACACCTCCCTCTGCAACTGGATCCTAGACTTCCTGACTGGGAGATCTCAGTCAGTCCAGATCGTGAGCAGCATCTCCAACACCATCATACTGCGCACGGGGGCCCCCCAGTGCTGTGCGCTCAGTCCACTGCTGTTCACTTTGCTGACCCACGACTGTGCAGCAACACACAGCTCGAACCACATCATCAGGTTCGCCGATGACATGACTGTGGTGGGTCTCATCAGCAAGAACGACGAGTCAGCTTACAGAGAGGAGGTGCAGCGACTAACGGACTTGTTCAGAGCCAACAACCTGTCTCTGAGTGTGAACAAAAGAGATGGTTGTTGACTTCAGGAGGGCACGGAGCGACCACTCCCTGCTGAACATCGATGGCTCCCCGGTAGAGATCGTTAAGAGCACCAAATTTCTCGGTGTTCACCTGGCAGAGAATCTCACCTGGTCCCTCAACCCCAGCTCCATAGCAAAGAAAGCCCAGCAGCGTCTCTACTTTCTGCGAAGGCTGAGGAAAGTCCATCTCCCACTTCCCCATCCTCATCACATTCTACAGGGGTTGTATTGAGAGCATCCTGAGCAGCTGCATCACTGCCTGGTTTGGAAATTGCACCATCTCGGATTGCAAGACCCTGCAGCGGATAGTGAGATCAGCTGAGAAGATCATCAGGGTCTCTCTTCCCACCATCATGGACATTTACATTACATGCTGCATCCACAAAGGAAACAGCATTATGAAGGACCCCACACACCCCTCATACAAACTCTTCTCCCTCCTGCCGTCTGAGAAAAGGCTCTGAAGCATTCGGGCTCTCACGATCAGACTATGTAACAGTTTCTTCCCCCAAGCTATCAGACTCCTCAATACCCAGAGCCTGGACTGACACCTTGCCCTACTGTCCTGTTTATTATTTATTGTATTGCCTGCACTGTTTTGTGCACTTTACACAGTCCTGGGTAGGTCTGTAGTCTAGTGTAGCTGGGTTTTTTTTGTTTTTTTGCGTAGTTCAGTCTAGTTTTTGTACTGTGTCATGTAACACCATGGTCCTGAAAAACGTTGTCTCATTTCTACTATGTACATAGCAGTTATGGTCGAAATGACTATAAAAGTGACTTGACTTGACTTGACTTGAGGGTTGAGCCTGTGCTGAAGAAGGCAAATGCAAAGTTAGCATTCATTTCGAGAGGACTAAAATATAAAAGCAAGGATGTAATGAGAAGCCTCTCTTAGAGAACTGTGAGCATGTTTGGGCCCTTATCTTAGAAAGAATTGTTGAAACTGGAGAGGGTTCAAAGCTGGTTCACAAAAATGACTCCAGGTTTGAAAAGCTTGTCATATGAAGAGCACTAGATAGCTCTGGGTCTGTATTCACTGGGATACAGAAGAATGAAGGTTGACCTCATTGAAAACTACCAAATGGTGAAAGGCTTTGATAGAGTGGATATGGGGAAGATGTTTCCTATAGTGGGAGAGTGTAAGACCAGAGGACACGGCCTCAGAATAGAGGGGTGTCCTTTTAGAACAAAGTTGAGGAGGAATTTCTTTAGCCAGAGTGTGGTGAATCTGTGGAATTCTTTGCCGCAGTCCAAGTCATTTTGTATGTTTAAAGCAGAGGTTGATATATTTTTGATAGGTCAGGGCATGAAGGGATATAGGGAGAAGGCAAGAGATTGGGGCTGAGAGGAAAATTGAATCAGCCAAGATGAATAGGTGGAGCAGACTCATTGGGACAAGATAATTCTGCTCCAATATCTTACTTTATTAATCTTTGACCTCTCACTCCTGCAGTGTGTGGTCTCATCTGTTTCAAGCCGCCTTCAATTATGCCAGTGCCCAAGAAGAGCATGGTGACCTACCTCAATGTCTATTGTCCAGTAGACATCCGCAATGATTAAGCGTTTTGAGAGACTGGTGATGAAACATATCAACACCAGCCTAAGTGGCAACTTAGATCTGAATTTTCCTACCAGAGCAACAGTTCCAAAGCCATCTAGTTGGTTCTTCACCCAACCCAAGAACATCTGGCCAGCAAAGATTCATACATCAGGATGCTCTTTATCAACTACAGCTCAGCATACTATACTATCATAACCTCAGAACTGATCAATAAGCTCCAAGACCTTGGCCTCAATATACCTGCTTGTATTGGATCCTCGATTTCCTCACTTGTAGATGCTTGTCAGTTCGCATTGGCTCCAACATCTCCTCCACAATCTCCATTTCACAGGTGCACCACAAGGCTAGTAGCTTAGCTCCCTGCTCTACTTGCTTAACACTTATGACTGTGTGGCTAAGCATAGCTCCAATGCTATATTCAAGTTTGCTGATGACAGCACTGTCGTAGGCAGAATCAAATGTGGTGACAAATAGGAGGGAGATTAAACATCTGACTGAATGGTGCCACAGCAGCAACCTCTTACTCAATGTGAGCAAGATCAAGGATCTGATTATTGAGGTTCAGAAGAAGTAAACCAGAGGCCCATGAGGCAGTTCTTCTTGGAGAATCACAGGTGACAGTGTCAGCACTTTAAATTCCTTGGTGTTATCATTTCAGAGGACCTGCCCTGGGCACAGCATGTAAGTGCAATTATGAAGAAAACACAGCAGTACCCCTATGTCCTTAGAAGTTTGCTGAGGGTTGGCATGGTATCTAAAACTTAGACAAACTTCTACAGATGTGTAGCAGAGAGTATATTGACTGGTTGCATCAGAGTCTGGTATGGAAACACCAAAGCCTATGAACCAAAAATCCTTCATCAGGAATCCCCACCACCCAGATCATGCTCTCTACTCATTGATGTCATCAGGTAGAAGGTATAAGAACACCAAAACTCACACTTGCAGGTTCAGAAACAGGCACTGCCCCTCACCATCAGGCTCTTGAACCAAAAGGGATCAGGTTCACTCAGCTTCACCTGCCCCATCATTGAAATGCTCCCATTACTGATGGACTCGCTTTCAAGGACTTTTCATCTCATGTTCTTGATATTTATTGCTAGTTTATTTATTATTATTTCTTTGCAGAGTTTGTTGTTTTCCGCACTTTGGTTGAATGCCTTGTTGGGGTGAGGTCTTTTATTGACTCTGTTATAGTTATTTTTCTATAGATTTACTGAGATTGCCCACAAGAAAATGAATCTCAAGTTGTACATGATATATTTTGACAATAAAATATACTTAGTACTTTTAACTTCATGTTGCTCTTTCTTCTCTCCCCCCACCATCCCAGTCTTTGATGACTCGATTGACCTAGTTTGTATTACCTCCCCTCATTCCCCCTGCCTGGCCACCCGACGAGGAGCTCTCCACACACACTCACGCTGCATCAGCATATGTAAGGAATTATATGTCTGAGTGTTCAAACACAAGCTTCTGAGATAGTTACACTACTTTCTACACACAAATGGAATTTAAGAACACCCCAAAAAGTTGGAAGTAAGTGCAAATCGTTCATCATGCATTTCTGCCGCATTAGCTGGGAGCTATTCACTGCCATTTATTGTTAAGATGAGCTGTGTGAGATAAAGACAAGGTAATGACTGGAGCTTGGCTTTCAATGCAACATCATGCAACTCAAATCAGCAGTATCATTCTGTACGATGCCAGTGACTATTAGATCCCCATCTTGATGTGCACACAGCTATTTCACACACCATTTCCCACTGTTTGATCTGATGGTATCAAAAAATACAACACTCTCTGGTCCAATTTCACAATCTCTAGAAATAGAAAATGTTATGGTGGTATATATTTTCAATGGACTTCCTGGATAACAATGAAAATTCAATTCTAATAACAGTTACTGTACTACTGTGTCAGATTATCAGATAATTTGGACAATCACTTAATGTTATTGAGATAATCAAAAAGGGATATGAGGAAATACTCCATGAGAGGTATTAGGAAATGCACCTTAAAATATGGTCATTCCTGGGGGAACATTTCAAATTGCAAGGTGAGAAGGAGATTCTAGAATTTGCCTTTATGGCTGAAGGTAGATAGGTCACCTGGACTAATTGCACTAACAACCCAGGATCTGAAAGAGGTAGCTGAAGAGATTGTGCAGGCATTAGCAAAGATTTTTCAAGAATCACTAGATTCTGGAATGGTTCCGGAGGACAGGAAAATTGCAAATGTCACTCCACTCGTTAAGAAGGAGACAGATGAAAGGAAATTACAGGCCAGTTAACCTGAATTCAGTGGTTGGGAGGATGCTGGATTCCACTATTAAAAAATAAGTTTTGGGGTTATTCAGTGTTAACAATTATGGGAGAAGACAGGAGAATGGGGTTGAGAGGGATAATTAAGGTTCAAAGGTTCAGTTATTATCAAAGTATACAACTCTGAAATTCTTCTTCGCCAGATAGCCATGAAACCAAGAAAGAAAAGAATGGCAGCACGATTATCAATCCCCAAATCCCTCTTCCCCACAAAAAAAATCAAAAAATGGAATGGACACATCGTTCCCCAAATCCCCTATCCTGCACACAAAAAAACATGAGAGATCAGGCAATAAACATAGAATATTAAAAAAACTATAAGTCTGAAAAAAAGTCTATCGTTGGAGTCCATATCCAAAATGCAGAAAACTGAATTAAATTCTCTGAGAACAACGGCAGCCTCTCCCCTATCCAGCAGCAGAACAATACCCTAGTGATCATTGGGCATTCTCTCCTCTCCTCCAGCAGCAGAGTTACCCCGGTAATCAAAAGGCAGTCTCTCATCTCCACCAACAGACTGATTCCACCAGCAATCAAAAGACAGGTAGCCAGTGCTCACCTTCAGCATTCACCTCGAAGCTTCAATCTCCCTTGTTGCTTTAATCGGTGAACAGTAAACGCTTTAATCAGCAAAATGGAGTTGAACATCAGCTCACACCCCATCCTGCAGCCTGCTCACCACGAGGTTTGCACACATTGCCGCTGCCTCCCAGAATCCTCATGGAGACTGCAGAGTGCTGGACCACCCAAACAATCTCCAAAATGCAAATTACAGGCTCCAGTGGTCCCATAATCACTTTCAAGTTGAAAAACAAACTTAAGAGACATTAAAGAAGTGAAGTATATGGTTTCATGATCTATGCAGAAGATGTTGTCCAAAAAGGCAATGAACACAGGCACCATCTTGACCAGAAGTAAATCACCCATCATTGAAATGTGGAGCAGAATAGTTGGTCCAAATGGCCTGATTCTGCTCCTATGTCTTATGGTCTTATGAATTTTGATATGTTATTGTAGTATACACCAACTCAAAAAGTCGACATTGAGTGCGTCAGTGAGATATGTTTTGTTGGTAGCTGTACCTCTTGCTTTTCTGAGTAAACAGCAACTGCAATGGAAACCGAGAATAATCTGCCCTTAAGCTCTTGTCTGAAAGAGACCCTGAGTCTTTTGCATATATAAATCCAGATAGCTGTTTGAAGCTGGTATAATCTTGGAGTCAGTTTTAACATTCTCTTAAACTTGAGTCCCAGGATCTGAATCTTCCTCCTTAATGTTTATTTCATTTAGAGATGTAACACAGCAACAGGGCCTTCCGACCCGACAATCCCACACTGCCCAATTACACCAATATGACTGATTAACTTACTGACCCATATGTGGAGATGCGGGAGGAAGCCGGAACACCCAGAGGAATCCCACACAATCACAGGAAAAATGTACAAGCTCTTTACAGATACAGCAGGAATTGAACCCAGGTTACTGGCGCTGTAAAAGGCTATGCTAACCATGACGATACTGTGATGATACTGTCTCACTCTCCACCACCCCCACCATCCTCCAAGTTGTGATGCTCCTTTCCCTATTATCCTGGATTTCTCATAGTCCTCCAGTGTCCTTTCTCCTTTGAATATCTCCCATTGCCTGCATTTCACTTACTGGAGGCTGAATCACAGAGGGGTCAGTCCAATCTTTGTTTAGCTTTGGCAAAGTGTGCCACGTCCAGTCTTGGTTCTGTTTGTGGATTATACTTGCCATTCCAAATTTTATACCATGTATCTCTTTCCTCCTGAATGGATACATCAACATTAAATTATCACTATTTCATCAGTAAACAGAAGTGTCAGTTTTAAACTTAATGATGTTAGTTCTGGCTTTTTTTTAACCAAATGAAGTTTTCAGATACAAACATTTATACTTTACATACATTTTCAACTATTTAATTTTTCAGAAATAAACCTGTTCAAGTGTTGGGAGTTGGGCCACTTTATGTCACATTTCTTTGCAAATAGAAAATAGTAAATGCAGTTAAAATGCATCTGAATACCTTGTTTGTCTTCCTTCATTTCTATGTTTTTCTGAACTTCTTTCACCTTTAAATGACACAATCTGTTCAGATATGCCCAAGGATTTTAAAGCAGTTTAAATTAGGTTTTTGATT
This sequence comes from Hemitrygon akajei, assembly GCF_048418815.1. NCBI lineage: Eukaryota > Metazoa > Chordata > Chondrichthyes > Myliobatiformes > Dasyatidae > Hemitrygon > Hemitrygon akajei. Next base: position 169,216,893 of record NC_133129.1, read on the forward strand.
TCTCGGTTCGTTTTCCTTTTTGAAGGTGAAGTTTCTACCTATAATATTTTCAATCCACATAGCTTGACTAAGCTCCATCAAAATAAGTCATCAGCAGAGCTCTAAAGGTTAAGTCATCACACCCAATTCTGAATTTGATCGATCTCTCCTTTTTCAATATCAAAGAATTATCCATCTCACTGTCATTCACCATCTATAATAAGTCAAGGAGAAATATGCCAGGTAATGCAGATTGATGATGCTTCAGTTCTGTTTTACTTCCTACAAGAAATTTTAGGTCATGTAACAGATTGAGATCCTCTGACCCGGAGTGGGAATGTACAGTATTTCCATGTGATAGCCTGACCTTCCCAAATACTTAATAAAGTCAAAACAAAACTTCAGAGTCAATTACACTATTATGTTGACATACGTGACTACAGATGCTGGAATCTGGAGCAACACACATGATGCTGGAGAAACTCAATGGGTCAGGCAGCACCTGTGGAAGGAAATGGACAAACAATAATTAAAAATAACGTGGAATAGACCTTCCTAGCCCTTCAAGCTGTGCTGCCCAACAATCCCTGGATTTAATCCTTGCCTAATAACGGGACAATTTACAATGATCAATACACCTGACAACCAGTATTCTTTGGACTGTGGGAAGAAAGTGGAGCACCTAGAGGATACCCTTGCGGTCATGGTGAGAATGTAGAAACTTCTTACAGGCAGCGGCAGAAATTGAACCTGGGTCACTTATACTGTAAAGCATTGTGCTAACCACTACACTATCGTGCTGGCCGGAAGGGTCTCTACCCAAAACATTGACTGTCCATTTCCCTCCAAAGAAGTTGCTTGATGAGTTCCTCCAGCATCTTGTATATTGTATTATTATATTGTTTCACTATCATGAAAACATTATTAAATTCCATATCATTTTCAAACTAGACTCAGTGCAAATATTCTTCATTGTTACTTTGCCATTTTAAGTCATTATCAGCCTCATTCTTAATGTTTCTAGTAAAATTATTCTTGGAATATTATGTATGGTTCTCCAGCTCAATATTACTAAAACAATAGCATGTTAGTGTAACAGTTGATGTAATGCCTTACAGCGGGGTTCAATTCCTGCTGCTGTCTGTTCTCCCTGTGACCCCTTGGGTTTCCTCTTACTGCTCCAGTTTCCTCACAAACTCCAAAGATGTATAGGTTAGGATTAGTAAGATGTTGGCATGTTATGTTGGCGATAGAAGCATGGCAGCACTTACATGCTACCACCAGCAGATCCTCAGACTGTGTTGGTCCTTGATACATTTTCTGCAAGCTTTGCTGTACATTTTACTGTGTTTTTGTTGTTTTGATATACAAGTGACAATTAAAGTGAATCTTTTAAATATTAATTTCTCAAATTGTAAGCCAAAATATCATGCATTGTCCCTACCTACAGTAAATGCCCTTGAGAAGTTGGGAGAGTGTGGCGTCTACAATCATAGCAGTTTGCTTGAAGTATTGTATTCAAACAATGCTCTTGACCAAGGAGTTCCAGGATTTAAACCCAGTAATGATAAATGAATAGCACAAAACAATTGTGTGAAAGATGGGCAAGATCATTCCATCAGACTAATGTGAGATTTGGAGAGTGTGATGTGAAGAGGGTGATGTGAACTTGAGCATGAAGTCTTTGTCCTTGATGGTAAAGATTGGGGGAGGGGGATGCTGTAACAGCTGCCCAGGTAAGCAATTGTAATGTTTTTTATTGATCGTAGTCACCTCAGTCACACTGAGTTAATTCTGAATGAAATAATGTCTAGGATTGTGAATAGGCAACCAGTCAACTGGACTAGTTTGTGTTGTGTGATGTTGAGCTTTTTAAGAACCTTTGGCACTTCACATACACAGACAAATGATGTGTATTCTATTGCACTCATAACTTTTCCCTTGTAGATTCCGTGGGAGGTGAGTCACTTGTGATATGTTACCCAGTCATTGACCATGTTGGGAAGTCATTGTATTTCTGCTGAAATACATTATTCCACTGTATTTCAAGTGAATGATAGCTCCTAGTGGGGAACATGGCGACAGTAACACTACTGAATTTCTAAATTAGATGGTTAGGCTCTCTCTTTATGAAGAAGATTATTGTTGTGTTGTGTATTTAATATTTCAATTATATGAGTAATGTTGTTTGATTTAGCAATCTTTGTTTGCATAATTCATTGTGGGGTTATATGTAAGAAGTACAGGAACGGCATACAGCATTACAACACCACATTGTATGCATGCCTCAGTAAAGAGAAACTAAGCACATTTATGCCCAAACTCCCATGCTTTTGCTTTCAATAAGTGTATGGAGTTACAAAACAGAACAGTAGCTATGAGCAAATCTTAAACAGAACCTGAGGTGACTACCTACCTGTCAAAGTGCAGGACATTTTTTTTCTCTTTGCAAGGGAAGAGAGAAAGTCAAGTAAAAAGAAAAAAGGCAGAAAATGGACAATGTTTATGGGTTCATAAACAGTGAGTACCAGGTGATAATAATAATAAATAAAGCAGAAATGGCTTGCTACATTAGAAAGATAGATGTGTTCAATTGCATGGCAGAAAACTAGATGATGTATACTGAATGAATTGAACAATATTTTAAAGCAAATGAAATAACCGATGCAAAATCACTGCCTGTGTTATAGTGTAATAGTTGGGAAAGCATTCAGTTTGCTTAGAAGTTTAACTGCTTCAACCAAATTAGCAAAAAGGAGACTTGTTGATATCATGAATATAATACAGGGACACTTAGAAACAATCATTGTTGATTGCAGAATACTTTAGGTCTCATAAGTGGAATCAAAAGGAAGGGGAATTCATTTCAATTTACATGGCTAAATTGAAGAAATTGATCAAGCATTGTCAGTTCAGTGGTGGTCTTAGTGATGCACAGAGAGATTGTTTAGTTTGTGGAGTCGTACAAGAAAGCATTAAAAAATGGCTCCTAATTGAAGCACAACACACATTTAGAAGAGCAGATATAAACAGCAGCCAGTGATGTAATTGAGCTGCAGTCAGGAATGAAAATAAGTGTGAACAAAATTGCAACATCTAAACGGGAACTTGTCTGACCAAATAAATTGTGTTACCATTGTGGCCGGGGCTCACATAGACTCAATCAATGCAGATTTAAAGATGAAACTTGCAATGTAACAAAGTAGGAGACATATAAAGAGCATGTCAGGCAGATGAGAACAATGGACTGTACAGGGAAGAGATAAGGATAAAAAGTCAAACTGTAGTTTCAAAAAGAACATTAATCAGCAATATGGACAAGCAATATTAACAAGCAATATAGATTACACCAGAAGTGAACGGGAAGTTAATAAAGATAGAATTGGACACTGGTTCGGCTGTTTTAGTTATTCTACAAAATGAGCTTGAACAGCATTTCAGAGATATGCAACCGGAGCCTGCAGGTATCCAACTAAGAACTTATACTGGAGAAAAGATAACTCCTGTGAGAATGACATTCATAACAGTGAAATACAACAATCATTGAATTGAATTGACTTTGTTTCTTACATCCTTCACATACATGAGGAGTAAAAATCTTTATGTTACATCTCCATCTAAATGTGCAATGTGCAATAATTGTAATTTATAATAAATAGAACAGTCAATGTAACATAGAGTACACTCAAATCAGTGTGAGTTAGTCTGTCTGATGGCCTGGTGGAAGAAGCTGGCCCAGAGCCTGCTGGTCCTGGCTGTTTTGCTGCAGTACCATTTTCCAAATGGTAGCAGCTGGAATAGATTCTGGTTGGGGTGACTCAGGTCCCCAGTGATCCTTTTTACACACCTGCCCTTGTAAATGTCCTGAATCATGGGAATTATCCCAACAAGCCATTTTGGGATTGTATGTGGTAAAAACTGGAGGTCAGCATTGTGAAGCTGTGATTAACTGAGATAAGTACAACTTGATTGGAGACCCATCCACCATTTGCACACCACATCCCCTGCAATAGAGTCAAATGAAATTGAATTAAGAAAGTTACTAGATAGTGTTCAGGGATTGCGTAGGGAAACTCAGAAATACCAATGATAAAATAATGTTAAATGAAAAATGCCTCACCCAAGTTTTTCAAAGAGCATTTGGTTATTTATACCATACATGATAAAGTAGCCAGTGAGCTAGATCGCTGAAGGAATTCTTTCCAAAACTGAGTGGAGCCCAAGGGTAACACCAGTGGTTCCAGTAGCCAAGAAGAATGGGTCTGTCAGGAACTGCGATGACTATAAGTTCACTATCAACCCAGTACTGAAAGTAGATCAATACTCTCTTCCCATGGTAGAAGATAGCTATGCAAGCCTTTCTGGAAGGAAACAATTCAGCAAAGTAGACTTGGATGAGGCAGATGGAGATGGAAGAGGAGTCCAAAGTTTTTCTTACCATAAGTACCTACACAGGGAGATTTTCATTACAATAAGCTCATTTTTGGAATAGCATTTGCATTTGCACTCTGGTAGAAAGTTATGGACCAGGTGCAGTGAGGATGTCCAAGCACTCAGTTTTATCAGGATAACATCATTGTTACTGGTGAGGATGACAAGGACTATCTCCAAAATCTCAATATAGTGTTAAAAAGATCAGAAAATTATGGGCTCATTAGAAGATTATCAGCATAACATGACAAGTGTGAATTCTATAAACCAATTGTCATTTGCTGTGGTCACAGCATTGATGCACAAATGTTATATAAGTGTGCAGAGAAAATTTAAGCACTGGCGGGAGCCCCAAGGACAAAGGATGTCTCACAGTTACAGTCCTTTTTAGGATTTGTCAATTACTATGACAGGTTCCTGACAAAACTGGCTTCTATTCCCCATCCCTTAAACTAATTACTACAGATCGGGAAGAAATGGAAATGGACAAAGCAGTGTGAGGTGACTTTCCAAAAGGTAAAGGAAATGGTGACGGAGCACTCATATAATATAATCCACACTGTCGGGTGAAAGTTGCCCATGATACCTTGCCTTACGGCATAGGTGCAGTCATGTTACATGTTATGTGCAATGGGAGTGAATGCCCCATTGGATTCCCTTACCCCTACAGAGAAAAACTTATGAACAGATTGACAGAGAGGCCTAGGGTCTGGTTTGCAGTGTAAAACGTTTCAAGCAGTACTTGTATGGGAGAGAGTTTACCCTCATTACTGATTATCAAGCACGAGTGACCATTTCCAATCCACAGAAATTGTTCCACTGACAGCAGCAGCATGAATGCAGAGGTGACCTCTGTTTCTTGGGGGGCACAAATGCAAGATTAAATTCAAGAGGCCAGCTAATGGAAATGCAAATGTATTATCCTGTTTACACTTGGAAAAGGAAATACCTAAAATATCTACAAAGAGGGCACACCTCTTGATATAATCTCCCTAATGCAAATCAAAAATCTTCCTATTATTGCAGAGAGTTTACAGAGACTTTATATGTATATGTTGACATACATTCTGCATTGAATTGGAGTTTATAGCTAAGCAGGGAGAAGTGTTATGTATTTAATAATTTAGTAATATTTGGGTCATATTGTAAAAATATTGTTTAATTATGTATTCTTTGTTAGTTAACATAATTCATTACAGGTTACAGTTAGGAAGTACTGTCTGTGAATGGACTATGTCATTGCGCCATCACAAGGAAGAAATTAAGGATTTGCATCCCTGGGCTCCAGTGTTTCTACTTGCAATTGTTTTTTAGATTTATAACACATAACATGAAGCATTTTGTGTTGCATATATTACCTGCTAGTTATCATGCCTGAAACTTGTCTACATTTTGCTGCAAACAAACACGAATTTCTTAATTTGCCAATGAATTGTGAATGAAATTCAGCATTGTGCAGTCATCAGTAAAAATCCTCACTATGATCTTATGATGGAAGAAAGGACATGAATGAAACAACAGAAGGTAGAGGGGCTAGGGAGGGCCATGAAAAACTTGTGCAGTTATGTCTTGGGATTAGGGTGATTGACCTCAAACAAACACAACTACCTTCCTGCCTAGGTGTTTTTTCTCAAGGTACTAGAGTGCTGTCCATTTATCATTCATTGATACTGTCAATGAAAATAACACCATGGTAGAAAATATAAAAGGATAGGCAACTTTCTAAATGGAGAGAAAATACAAAAAACCGAGGTGCAGAGGAATGGGAGTCCACGAGCAGGATTTCTCACACATTAATTTGCAGGTTGGGTCAGTGGTGAGGAAGTCAAATGTGATGTTAGTATTCATTTTGAGATGACTAGAATATAAAAGTGACAACGTAATGTTGAGGCCTCACTTGGAGTAGAGCAGTTTTGGGCCTCTTATCTAAGAAAGGAAGTGGAGGTTCACAAAAATAATTTTGGAATTGAAAGGCTTGTCATAATGAAAATCGTTTGATAACTCTGGGTTGCTGCTCACTGGAATTCGAAGAATGAGGGTGGCCTCATAGAGACGATGTTTCCTATGGTGGGGATTCTAAGACAAGAGAACGCAACCTTAGAATAGAGGGGCATCCATTTGGAACAGAGATGAGGAGGAATTTCTTTAGTCAGAGAGTGGTGAACTTGTGTAATTTGTTGCCACTGGTGGCTATGGAGGCCAATTCATTGGGTATATTTAAGGCAGAGGTTGATGGATTCTTGATTAGTCAGGGCATTAAAGGATATGGGGAGGATGCAGGAAATTGGGGCCGCGAGGGTAAATGGATCAGCCTTGATGAAATGGCAGAACAGACTCGATGCGCCTAATTCTGTTCCTATTTCTTATGGTCGAAAAGGAAGCCAGGATGGACGAAGAGGAAAATGGAGTGAGCCCTGGGTGCAGGAAGGATAGAAGGAGACAGGGAAAATACAGGAGTGTCATTGCTTTGCCATTACCTGTATCTGCTCATTGTGTGACACTGGTTACAATGGATAGTGGGGTCTAATTTGTTGTCGTGTTGGACGAGCAACCATGAGGTCTCAAGCTCAACTTTTCTCATTGCAGAATTGAAAGCTCATTCCCTGGTACGATAAAATGGACTTAACTTCACAACCTGCCTCATTGTGATCTTTCACCTTTTTGCTTCTCTGCACTGTACTTTCTCAGCAGCTGTTACATTTCATTCTGCAACAGTTATTGTTTTATCTTGCACGATCTCAGTGCATTGGGTAATGAATTAAACTGTATGCAAAACAAGTTTTTCACTGTATCTTGGTGTCAATAATAAACGAATTTCAATTTTAATTCCAGCCAAATTCAAACAGTTCTAATTAGTATAATCTAATCAAACCAATTTTGCATTAAAATCCAATTTAAATTCATAAATGACACTGGTTGAAGGGGCACTGTTGTAGATCATTTGTTCTAATCTATATGCAACTCCACCCAGGTTATGTTATATTCTCCTCCACCCTTTCGGAGTTATTCAGGATGCTGCCCACACACAAAAAAACAAAACAGACATGTGAATCATTTGCCATTGGTTACTGATCAACGAAGAAATGGATGGCACAGTAGCATAGTGGTTAGAACGATGCTTTACTGGCAACCTGGGTTCAATTCCTGCCAGTATCTGTAAGGAGTTTGTATGCTCTCCCTGTGGGTTTACTCCAGCTGCTCTGGTTTCCCCCCACAGATCAAAGACGTACCAGTTAGTAGGTTATTGGTCATTGTAAAATGTCCCATGATTAGGCTAGGGATAAATCGGGGATTGCTGGGTGGCATGGCTCGGAGGGCTGTACATCAATCAATAAATAATAACAATCCTTTAAAATTGGTAAATTGTTAGTTTGTCACACGCACAGTCAAAAAATTGTCTTGCATACTGTTCATTCAGATCAATTAATTACAAAATGCATTGAGATAGCACAAGGCAAAAGAATAACAGAGTGCAGAATGAAGTGTTACAGTTATAGAGAAAGTGCAGTGAAGGTAGGCAGTAAGGTGAAAGGTCATAATGAGGTAGCTTATGAGGACAAGAACCCATCTTATCATGCTAGAGACTACTTCAGTAGTTTTATAATAGTGGGATAGAAGCTGTCCTGGAGCCTGCGGATACATGCTTTCAAGCTTTTTTTAAAACTTCTTCCCCATGGGAGGGAAGAGGAGAGAATGTCCAGAGTGGGAAGGGTCTTTGTTTATACTGACTGCTTTGCCAAGGCAGTGAGAAGTATAAACTGAGTCCATGGAGGATGGTTTATGTTATTTATTTATTTGTTGAGATACAGTGTGGAGTAGGCCCTTCCAGGCCATCAAGTCACACCACCCCGCAACCCCCAATTTAACCCTGGCCTAATCACAGAACAATACACAATGACCAATTAACCAACCAACTGGAACGTTGGAGGAGACCGGAGCAGCCGGAAGAGGCCCACGCTGTCACGGGGAGAATGCAGAAACTCCTTCCAGGCAGCAGAGGGATGTATTGAACTGCGCCCACAACCCTGCAGTTTCAGACAGAGCAGTTACCGTACCAAGCTGTGATGCACCCAAGCTGGATGCTTTCTATGATGGATTGATAACAATTGTCGAGAGTCAAAGAGGGCATGTCCAATGGTCCTAGCTTGCTGAGAAAATACAGGTGCTAGTGACTCTTCTTGTCCACGGTGCCAACTTTGTTGGACCAGGCCAGGCTGATATTAATGCTCACTCTTAGGAACTTATTCTCTACCATAGCAGCGTTGATGTAAACAGGACCATGAGCATTGCTTCCTTTCCTAGCTTCATTGCTTTCCTCACCCTGAAGAAGAGGTTGTTGTCTTGACACCATGTCACAAGGCTTTCTTCTTTCTGTAGTCTGAGTCATCATTATTTGAGATATGACCTACCCAAAAAATTGACATTTACAAACTGTTAGATGGAGTTAGAGCAGAATCTGGCCACCCACTGGTGAGTGTATTCTTGTAAATTTTACTGTTGTAGAAAACATCTCCCACCCTCTGGGTGACAGTGCTTTCCATGTTGGAGTGGGGGGGGGGGGGGTCACAATTAAAGCTACAAATCCAGAGTTCCCAATGTTGTTTATGCATGTCAATGTCACATGTTCATATATTGGTGACAGATTTGCTCGCAATGTTTCTAACACTATTTTACAACTACTGTAGAATGTGACAAGTAATGATAGACACTTGGATGAAACTTTAGGGAGCTGCAACTTCTAGAGAGGTATGAACTAGAATAAGGCAACATTCCAGGATAGAAGCAGTTGCAGATGAATGGAGAAAAAAAACACAGGATGCACATTGGAATTTGCTATTGCATTTGTCAAAACATTAAACAATTCAAGTGAAGAAAATACAATTAGAAACCTGTTTTACTCAACATCGCTGCTTTTATGTGTTTCAGTCACAAATAGTGTAGATATTTCTATTGCAATTACAAAGAATAGTAACATCCCCAATTGACATAATGGACAAATATATAGTAACTTAATTACACTGCTTGGCTCCACCCATTATCTAAATGAATATATCTCCCAATGGAATACAATTAGTATTTTCTTTTATTACTTGAAGTGTCATAGAGATCTAACCAAGTTGGTGTTCAAAGTACTCAAACAACATTATTTCTTAATATTATCATAGGATTCTGGATTTGAATAGGGTACCGGCTTTCACTGGTAATAATGGTTAGTAATCTCTCAGTGCACTGGCAATGCACATCACATTTCGATAGACCCTGATTTCTGTATCTGGATCAAAATGAATGGGTTAAGATTGTACCTACTGAAGCTGCTATCAGCTGAAGATTTTTATAGTGAGTATTGAGGGTGAGTCAGATAAGATTGGTTTACTTCCCGTCAATAATCCATCACTCTTTCCTTTCTCTAATTCAACCCAGAAAATGGATGTCATCAACTGCACAGACATACAATTATTCTACTCAGACAGGCCACTTCTCCACTATTGACAGCTATGAATGAATGCTGTTCGACTGTAATATTTAAACTCAATCTGTCAACACAGCATTTGAGTCTCCTGCTGTACTATCAGACTCATAAAGTTATAGAGCACAACAGGACAGAAACATGTACTCAGAGCTGCACTGCTATTCTGTCTAGTCCCATCTCCATCCATGTACTTAAATGTTGCAATCCACCACTTCCTCTCACAGCTCATTGCACAATCGTAGGACACTCTGAATAAAGAAGTACTTTCTCAGGTTCTCCTTGAATATTTCAGCTTTCAACTTTAACCTATGACCTCTAGTTCCAGTCTTACCCAACCTCAGTGGAAAAATCCTACTTGCATTTACTCATGCTACTTCTCTCCTGAAAAGCATTGAGGCAATATCCAAAACTCAAGGACTACAGCGGCTCAAGAAGTCCACTCACCGCCGCATTCTCAAGGGCAGCAAGGAGTGGGCAATTCAATGTTAGCTCAGCCTGTGAAGCCCACATTCCTTGAATGAATATTTTTTTAAAAAATAGATCATTGAGTTTGAAATACTCAGCTAACGTTGTCACTGTGGCACCAATTCATATTTCCAGAAATCCCTGATAGAAAAATGATTGGTATAAACCTGCTACAGCAACCTTCATGCCATTAAGTTTGATTTAGGCTGATCGAATCTGAGCAGGAGCTTCATTTGTTACTCCATGTGACATTTCCCAGCAGAGCAGTATAAAGTTTCCAACCATTATTGTGACAAAAATATTCCTTTTCTTCGCTGTGATTTGGCATGTCCAGTCTCCTCTTGAGGATGGACACACCAAATTCATTGAACACATTGAACACTGTTGAACCAAATGTAACAGCTGCTACATTTTTCTTTACATCGTGTTCTCGATATTCCATTAAGGCTAATTAATACTCTTCAATTTTGAATTGCCTTATATATTATAGATAATTCTATAATTCATGCTTCTGGTCACTCAGTATCACTTTCTGCAGACATGGATGACTTCAGACATCCATACTTGACATGGATTCATTGGGTCTTGTCCATTAACGAAAGGATAAAAAGCAACACATTCTAACAGGAAGCATAATTGCTCAAACAACTTAAGTCTAAACTGTTAAATTCATTCTTTTAATTTGTGAGTACATTATATATAGTTGGATCTAGTTTGGAAGCTGATTGGGAATTGTGGCATTAATCAGGCGCATCCTTTACACTCAATGGATTATTATTTACTCCTTCAGACACAAAATGCTTGCAACACACTTTTTAACTTGAATTACTTTTAGTCCATCCTCTAAACCACAGTGTAGGAGTTGTGGCAATATTGGAACTCCTATGTTTCTTTAACAGCATTTTTTCCAGTTGGCGGGGAGAAGACAAGGATTAAGATCCAAGGAGTGTATTGATATATTCTTGAGGTGTTCTAGGGGAGAACAGATATTTGTATTCCCTTTGAAGTAAGCATAAAAGATCATAAGTCATTATTTCAGAGAAAAGAAAGGTTAACCCTTGCAAATACATATCTTTCAATCAACGTCATAAACATCATTTTGCTGTTTGTGGGACCTTGCTAAACACAAATTGGCTGCTAAATATTATAACCTGTCAGAATCAGTATCAGAATCAAGTTTAATATCACTGACATATGTCTTGAAAGTTGTTTTGCAGCTGCAGTATAGTGCAATACGTAGTAATAACAACTATAAATTACAATAAGTATATACCAGAAAGTTAAAAATAGTGCAAAAATACTGAGGAAGTGTTCATAGGTTCATGTCCATTCAGAAATCTGATGGAGGAGGGGAAAAAGCTGATACTGAGGTGTTCAGTGTGTGTCTTCAGGCTCCTGTACCTCCTTCTTGATGAGAAAGGGCACGTGGTGATGGAGGCTCCTAATAATGGATGTTGGCGTTTTGAAGCATTGTTACTTGAGGGTAGATATTGAAGAAACTAATGCCTATGGAGCTGGCTAAGTTTACAGCTCTCTGCAGCTTTTTCTGATCCTGTGCCATGGCCCTCCTGGCCACCCCTTATCCGACGGTGATGCAACCAGTTAGAATGCTCTCCACAGTATATCTGTAGAAACTTGCGAGTGTCTTTGGTGACTTGCCAATATCCTCGGACTCCTAATGAAATATAGCCACTGGCATGCCTTCTTTGTAATTGCATCAGTATGTTGGGTCCAGGATGGATTCTCAGAGATGTTGACACCCAGGAACTTGAAACTGCTCATCCTTTGCACTTCTAATCCATTGAAGAGAACTGAAATACCCCTTCCTGAAGGGCATAATCAATTACTGACATGGGTGCATAGTTGAGCTCAACTGGGAGTCAAGCACCACTGCCATTCATGATGTTAGGTTTCACTTTGTAGGAAGTAATATCCTGAAAACACTGCCAGAATTGATGTGCATACAAGTCCATCTCTAATCTCAATTGGAATTGTTTTTTCACTCTTAAGATAGCCTTTTGTAGGCCATACCTGGACTTCTTGGATAGTTCTGGATCACCGGTCTTGAATGCCACAGATCTAACCTTCAGCAGACTATGAATCACCTAGTTCATCCATGGCTTTTGATTTGGGTATGTCTGGTATGTTCTCGTGGGCACACATTCATCCACGCAGGTTTTAAAGTCAGTGACAATTGTAGCATATTCATTCAGACTCAAATATGAATCCCTGAATATTGTCTGGTCCACTGAGTCAACATAGTCCTGTAAGCATTCCTCCACTTCCTTTGACCATACCTTCCTAAACCTCACCACTGGTGTAGTCATTAGTCTCTGTCCATACATTGTGAATAGAAGTACATCAGACTTCCAAAACATAGACGTGGTAAGCGTTCTTGAGGGTGGTACAAAAGTAGTCAAGTGTGTTGGCTCCTCTGCTTCCACAGGTGATACTTTGGTGGCAGCTGCTCAGAGACTTCTGCAAGCTGACCTGGTTGAAATCTCCCACAATGATGGGGAAGGCATCAGGATATTCTGTTTCATGCCTGCTGGTTACAGAGGTTAGCTCCACCAGTGCTGGCCCAATGTTGTCCTGAGGTGGAATGTACACCGCTACAAAGATGATGGTGGAAAAATCCCTTGGCAGGTAAAAAAGGATGACAGTTGACCACTAGATGTTCCAGGTTGGGTGAACAAGACTGAGACAGAACTGTCACTTCTGAGCAGCATGATGAGTCCAGTATAAAGTATACTCCAACTCCTTTGCCTTTAAAGGACTGAGCTGTCCTGTACTTACAGTGAATATCGAAACCAGTAAGCTACAGCTCTTTATCCTAAATGGTGGACTATAACTGTACTTGCACTGCAAGCATATTTCATTAGCCATAAAGTATCTTGGGATGTCCTGCTGTTATCAAATACACCTTCGAGATGGAGATTGCACTGTAGATACTGCACATTGGAGGAGTTGAAAATCACTCTTTGTACCAGGAGCAGGCCCACCCTTAATGTTAGGCTCTTTTGCAAAAAGAACAAAAATATTAGAAACACTTAATAGATCAGGAAGCACCCATGGGGAAAAAAAACATTGAATTTATGTTTGAAGTCACATGTTCTTCAGCAGAACTGAGAATAAGAGAGAATTTGTTAGTTATAAGTTGCAGAGCAGATGGGGAAGGGACATGCATAAATGGAATATATTGGATAGAGTGATGGCAGAGTTTCTGTGGTGATAGCACAGCATCAAAACAGGTCTTCTTGCCACCTCATCCATGCCATCCAAATTTCAAAGTAAGTTTATCATCAAAGCCCAAAAAAGTCACCATATACTCCCCTGAGGTTCATTTTCTTGCAGGCATTCAAAGTAGAACAAAATAGAATCAATGAAAAACTACAAACAAAGAAACAACTGATGTGCAAAAGAAGATAATCTGTACAATACTGAGAACCTGAGTTGTAAAGTCCTTGAAAGTGAGTCCAGAGGTTTTGGAATCAGTTCAGTGTTGAGATTATACACAACCTGTCCACACTGATTCGGGAGCCTGTTGGTTGAAGGGTAATAACAAATCCTGATGGATGATGACTATCATTCCATTGGAGATGTGGTACATTTCTGACACTGCTCTCAGAAATCAGGACTTACAACCTGATCTGTCATTTTTCAGGAGTAGGTCAAGTATGAGCTATTTCTTTCTAGACTTGTCAATACTATATTGATCTTGTATCTTTTTACTCTTTGTAGTAGAGGGTTTTGTTTTTGGCCTTTCTATGATAATCCCACTTTCACATTTCCAAAAAACGTCTAGCAATTTATCACGACATGTCAATGCAATTGCTTTTTAGAGATAAAGTGCAATGCAATGCAGCTATTGTATAGCATGCTTAGTGCTAACAAAGGGGATGAATTTCTTGGAATCCTTACTTCAATTCAGAGATGATTCCGTTGATCCTATTCCTTCAGGATTATTCCTTGTTCCCCTCCCAGTCCTTTTGCTTTCAAAAAGTATTGCCTCAACTCTACATCGCCATGTATTTACCAGGGGCAAAATCATGGCTTGCACCTTAGTCATTGAAACTTACACCCAATATGTGCATAAGACCACAAGACATAGGAGCAGAATTAGGCCTTTTGTTCCCTCAAGTTCACTTTGCCAATTCAACATGGCTGATCCATTTTTCCTCTCTGTCCCAACCTCATGCATTCTCCCCATTTCCCTTCATACCCTGACCAATCAAGAATCTATCAACCTCTGCCTTAAATGCACATACAAATTTGGCCTCCACAGCTGCCTGTGGCCAAGAATACCATAGATTCACCACTCTGGCTAAAGAAATTTCTCCGCATCTCTGTTCTAAAAGGATGCCCCTCTCTCTATCTGAGACAGTCCTCTGGTTTTACACTCTCCCACTATAGGAAACATCCACTCTATAAAGGGCTTTCACCATTCAATGTGACTAAACACATTGATGAAGGTAGAGCAGTAAATGTAGTGTATATGGATTTTAGGCAAGGCATTTGATTAGGTACCCCATGCAAGGCTTATTGAGAAAGTAAGGAGGCATGGGATCCAAGGGAACATTGCGTTGTGGATCCAGAACTGGCTTGCCCACAGAAGGCACAGAATGGTTATAGACGGGTTGTATTCTGCATGGAGGTCAGTGACCAGTGGTGTTCTGGGACCCCTACTCTTCGTGATTTTTATAAATGACCTGGATGAGGAAGTAGAGGGATGGGTTAGTAAATTTGCTGATAACACAAAGGTTGGGGGTGTTGTGGATAGTGTGGAGGGCTGTCAGAGGTTACAGCAGGACATTGTTTGGATGCAAAACTGGGCTGAGAAGTGGCAGATGGAGTTCGACCCAGATAAGTGTGAGATAATTCATTTTGGTAGGTCAAATATGATGGCAGAATATACTATTAATGGTAAGACTCTTGGCAGTGTGAAGGATCAGAGGGATCTTGGGGTCCAGCTCCACAGGACACTCAAAGCTGCTGTGTAGGTTGACTCTGTGGTTTACAAGGCATACGGTGCATTGGCCTTCATTAATCGTGCAATTGAGTTTAGGAGCCGAGAGGTAATGTTGCAGCTATATAGGACCCTGGTCAGACCCCACTTGGAGTACTGTGCTCACTTCTGGTTGCCTCACTCCAGGAAGGATGTGGAAAACATAGAAAGGGTGCAGAGGGGTTTTGCAAGGACCTTGCCTGGATTGGGGAGCATGCCTTATGAGAATACATTGAGTGAATTTGGCCTTTTTCTCCTTGGAGTGAAAGAGGATAAGAGGTGACCTGATAAGGGAGTATAAGATGATAAGAGGCATTGATTGTGTGGATAGTCAGAGGCTTTATCCCAGGGCTGAAATGGCTGGCGTGAGAGGACACAGTTTTAAGGTGCTTGGAAGTACAGAGGAGACATCAGGGGTAAGTATTTTACGCAGGAAGTAGTGAGTGCATGGAATGGGCTGCCGGTGACATTGGTGGACGCGGATATGATAGACACTTTAAAGAGACTCCTGGATAGATACATGGAGCTTAGAAAAATAGAGGGCTATGGGTAACCCTAGATAATTTCTAAGGTAAGGACATGTTCAGCACAGCTTTGTGGGCCAAAGGGCGTGTACTGTGCTGTAGGTTTTTCTGTTTTTCATTAGATTTCAATAAGGTCATTCTTCTGTATTCTAGTGAATACAGGCCCAGAGCCTTCAAACACTCTTCATATGACAATCCTTTCAAAACTGGAATCATTTTTGTGAAATCTCTTTGAACCCTCTCCAGTTTCAGCACATCCTTTCAAAGATAAGGGGTTGAAAACCACTCACAATACTCCAAGTGATGCCTCACTAGTGAGTTAAGAAGTCTCAACGTTACATCCTTGTTTTTATATTCTAGTCCTCTTGAAATGAATGCAAACATTTCATTTGCCTTCCTCACAGCAGACTCAACCTTCAAATTAACCTTTATAGAATCATACACAAGGACTCCCAAGTCTCTTGCGCCTCAGTTTTTTCAGATTTTCTCTCCATTTGGAGAATAGTCAATTCTTTTGTTTCTTCTGCTGAAGTGCATGACCGTACTCTATATTCCATCTGCCATTTCTTTGCCCATTCTCCTAATCAGTCTAAGCCCTTCTGTAGCCTCTCTACTTCCTCAAAATTATCTGCCCCTCCACCTATCTATGTATTGTCGCTAATCTTTGCAACAAAGCCATAAATTGCATCATCCAAATCATCAACATACAATGTAAAAAGAATCGGTCCCAACACAGACCCCTGTGGAACACCATTAGTCAACAGCAGCAGCCATCAGTCACCAGTGGCAGCCTTTATTCCTGCTCTTTGTCTCCTACTCATCCACTCAAGATCAAAGCCTTCTGAAAATCCAAATGCAGAACATCAACCAATTCTGCTTTGTCTATCCTGCTTATTATTTCCTCAAAGAATTCCAACAGATTTGACAGGCAAGATTTTCCCTTGAGGAAACCATGCTAATTATGACCTATAATTATGACCATGTGCCTCCAAGTACACATCCTTAACTATTGACTCCAACATCTTCCCAACCACTGAGGTCAGACTAAATGGCCTAAAATTTCCTTTCTTCTGCCTCCCTGTCTTTTTGAAGAGTGCAGTAACATTTGCATTTTTCCAGCCTTCCAGAATCTAGTGAGTCTTGAAAGATTATTACTAATGCCTCTTCAGCCATCTCTTTCAGAACCCTGGGGTGTACACCATCTGGTCCAGGTGACTTAACTACCTTCAGACCTTTCAGTTCTCCAAGAACCTTCTCCTTAGTAATGGTAACCACACACTTCATGACCCCTGAAACCTAGAGCTTCCACCATACTGCTAATTTCTTACACAGTGAAGACCGATGCAAAATACTTATTCACCTCACTTTTACACTTCGTGTATCTGAAGAAACTTTCGGTATCCTCTTTAATATTATTGACTAGCTTATTTTCTTATTCCACCTTTACCATCTTAATGACATTTTTAGTTGCCTTGTGTTGGTATTGGAAAGCTTCCCAGTCCTCTGACTTCCCATTAATTTCTCGTATATTATATACCCTCTCTTTTATGTTAGCTTTGACTTCGCTTGTTAGCCACAGTTGTGTTATTTTTCCTTCAGATTACTTCTTCCTCTTTGGAATGTATATCTATGCCTTCCAGATTGCTTCCAGAAATTCCAGCCTTTGCTGCTCTGCTATCAGTGTTCTTTTCCAGTCAATTCTGGCCAACTCCTCGCTGACGTCTCTGTAATTCCCTTTACTCCACTGTAATACTGATAATTTTGACTTTAGCTTCTCCTTCTCACAATTCAGGGTGAATTTGATCATATCATGATCCCTTACCCCTAAGGGTTCTTTTACTTTAACTCTCCAATCAAATCTGGTTCATTACACAAAACCCAATCCAGATTAGCTGATCCCCTGGTGGGCTCAAGTATGCGCTGCTCTAAAAAGTCATCTAGGAAGCATTCTGGAAATTACCCCTCTTGGAATCCTTGTGCAATCCTATAGAATTAATTAGCCTATTTGCAAAAGACTCAGTTTCAAAAAAATGTTTCAAGGATGCTAAAGGGAATATACAGTATATAATATTTCTGAGGAAGAGTATAATGTACCTGCAGCACTCTACAAAATCATTAACAACACATAGGGCCTTATAAACTCTACATGTCAAAAAGTAATGGCCAGTAGTACCAGTATTTACCAGGATCAGTAAAGTAACATATGCCTACCCTACAGATTAAATGTCAAAATATTCTGGTGAAAAGTTACTTTTCTTGTACATATAATCATTCTATGTATATAAGCTAACCTTATGTACGCAGGCCACACTCAGCATTACTTGTACATTGCATTTCACAAGATTGCCTTTATATTTATATTTATTGTGTTTTTTATACTTATTGTTTTTTTAATGCTTCACCAGATCCAGAATGACAATAACCGTGAATCTTATGTTAGTTTTTCTTCTCTTGAGATGTTAATTGACTTGTGCATTTTAAGCAATTTGTCATTTATCACAGTTATTAGACATCTGCAATTTTTTTTCAGAAAATGTAATTTACAGTCCAGTATGAGACAGCCATATTTAATTTTTCCATCAAGTGCTTTAAGGTCTTCATTAGTCATGCTCTTTGCTTGCAGAGTCAGGCAATATGCGAAGGAAAATCTAACAAAGCTCAGATAATTATTGGCGAGTCATTTATTGTGAGTATTCTCACCGTCAACAGCAGCTTATGTTGCATTTTTCGTATATTGACAGTTTAGACTAATGTAAATGCAAAACTGACTAGCTTGTAATTCCTTTATTCTTCATTTCACAGTGGATACAACTGCAGATGATGTCAGGTAGGACAGACCAATGGTTGCATGAAGCTTATTAAGGGATACAGCACAGAATCTTCCCTTCCAACCCTTCAAGCCATGTTACCCATCAACCTACCGATTTAATCACAGACCTTAAGCATGTATGCTATTCAATATGATCATAGCTAATACACGCTTGCCCCAATGCCTTTTTTGACCCGGTAGTCCATAAATTGTGCTTGGCACAGACATTGTGGGCTGAAGGCCCTATTCCCCTGCTGTGCTCTTCTGTATCCTTGCCATCTCCAGCACTTACAGGCTTACAATGCTCTCAGAGATCTGCTGCCACAAAACTTACTACTACCCATCCTGAATATAGTGATTTCATTCTACCTTCAGCTACCAGAGTCCTATGCTCTGGAATTCCAGCCCTAAACTTCACCGCCTCTCAAACTCCTTTACTACCTTTAAGAAATTCTGTAAACACGGAATGTCTGACCATGTGTTGTCATGTCTTTCTCCATAGGTCATTATCAAATTCTGACAAACTATGTTCTTCTGAATCACCTGTGGAAGTTCTGCTAAATTAGAGGCTGTTTAGAACAGAAGCTGTTGCTGATACGTTATAGTAGTTGGTGAGATATCTTACTCCGCTGTCTATGGACAAAAATATCACAATGAAATTAACAATAAGTACATACATAAAATCATCAAGTCATAGAACAATTTACAATGACCAGTTACCCTACTGGAGGAAACCGGAACACGCTGAGGAATCCCACAAATATATGGGAAGGATGCTGGAATTGAACTCTGATCTCCACTGGCCCGAGCTGTCACTCTATCCACTATGCTGTCATGGCATTTTCCCACTTAAATAGAGCCTCAAAATTTCCAAGCCTTGCCAGACTATTGTGGCAGAGGTGCAAAAGAGAGAAGGAAAATAATTAAAGAAAAGCTCTTGAAAAATCTCCCTTCAGTCTAAGGCCATGGCTCATTGGTTAAAAGACTTGTTAGGCCACACATTGAATACTGCATCCAGATTTGGCCACCACACTTTCATGAGGATAATTATTAGTTTCAGGGATCACAAACAAGAGAAAATCTGCAGATGCTGCAAATCCAAGCAACATACACAAAATGCTGTAGAAACTCAGCAGGCCAGGCTGCATTTATGGAAGAGTTTCAGGCCGAGACCCTTCATCAGGACGAGAGAAAGAAGATGAGAAGTCAGAGTAAGAAGGTAGGGGGAGGAGAGAAAGAAGTACAAGGTAGTAGGTGGTAGGTGAAACCGAGAGAGGGGAAGGTGTGAAGTAAAGAGCTGGGAAGTCAATTTTGTGAAAGAGAAAAAGGGCAGGAGAAGGGGGAATCTGATAGGGAAGTGGGAGGAACACCAGGGGGAGGTGATGGGCAAGTTAGGATATAAGGTGAGAGAGGGAAATTGGAATGGGGAATGGTGAAGGTGCGGGGGGGATGGAGGGGGAGGCAATTACCAGCTGTTGAAGAAATTGCTGTTCATGCCATCATGTTGGAGACTACTCAGATGGATTACAAAGTGTTGCTCCTCCAATCTGAGTGTGGCCTCATTGTTCATAGTTTCAAGCTTGAAAGGTTTCAATTATGATGAAAAAATGGAAAATATAGTATTGTTCTTTGAAAAGGGAAGGTTGGAAAGAGATTTGATAGGAGAATGCAAGATCTTGGTAGATTTTGGTAAGATTATAAAAAGGAATGCAAGAATGTAAGAAATAGCAGTATAAGCAAACCAAAAGTTACCTCATAAACTCCTTCACCTAGGAACATTGGCACCCCATCACTGATCCCCTTGTTCATAACATTCCCAGTCTGAAAAGAACCCTTATCCTGTTTTCTACCCATACCAGCATATTACCTCAGCACTGTTTGCTCTAAATATATTCAACAAATCTAACTGCCTTCTGGCAAAAGCATCCTGAAAGCTCCCAAGCATAATATGTCAACCAATTTGATCATATAAAAAATTCCAAAACAATTGTCAAACGTAATTTTCCTTTTATGATATTGATTCTGTCCATTCCTGTTATTAATTTCTAATTGCTTTTATGCCTTCCTTGGTAATACATTGAAGTATTTACCCTAATAAGTTAAGTAAAGCTGTCCATGTCATCAGAACTGTCATGAATCAAGGACATGATTTCAGAAGAATGTGTACAAAGAATGCAGGACCAGTGCGTGGATAAATGCTATTATGTTATAAGTTGTCTAACTCCAAAATTTACTGCCCAAAGGTGGATGCTGATTGGATAATGCCTTTCAAAAGGGGATCAGATATAAGTATAATGGTTAACTCTAAACAAATATGCCACAAAGAAACTGATAGGATTGAGTACCTTTGGTTTTCGATCCAGCCCATTCTGCGTCTACTTCAGTGAAGTCAAATTGACAATGCACAAATGCAGCAATGCAGAATACCTGAACTAATAAATGGAAGCTCAAAGAAGAAAAAAAAACAGAAAGTTATGTTAAAATCTTTCCAGATCTTATATATCCTTGCAGCTGGAATACTGTGGGCTTCTTTGCCTAGAAAGGATGTCAAGGCCTTATCAATAGTATGTAAAAGTTACACCACAGATAGAAAGTGGTTATGTGAAGGGACAAGGAAAACCAAAGTTCTTCTTCTTAAAGCAAGAAGGTTTTGGGAGATTGAGAAGAAGTCTTCGAAGTTAAAATTGATTATGTTGAAAGGAATATGATGAAACTGTTTTCTCTAGCAGGATGGTTGAAAACAGAAATACGGACCTATCAGGTTCAATGTAATGAATTCGATTTCAACACTTAAGAAAAGTGTGGCTAAGTACATGGATGGGTGGGACATAGAGGACTAAGATTCAGGTGCAGGTTGATGGAACTAGGCAAAAAAATAGGTTGATATGGACTAGATGAGTTGAAGGCCCTGATTCTATGACTCTATCTGTGAAAGGGATCTAAGCTAAGGGTTCCCAATCTTTTTTATGTCTTGGACCAATACCTTTAAGCAAGGAGTCTGTGGACTCCAGGTTGGGAACCCCTGATCTAAGCCATCCCAAGGAAAGAAAAGACGATTCAATAAGGGTCAGTTTAAAAGGAACGAGAACAGGTCTGTTGGTTCTTGGACAACTGTTCCTCTTAGTGATTTTATTTAAAGACACAACACCGTAACAGGCCTTTTGACTCAATGAGCCCAAGTTGGCCAATTACACTCATGTGACCAATTAACCTACTAACTCGTACACCTTTGGAACGTGGGGGAAAACTGGAACATCCAAATCAACCCACACAGTCATGAGGAAAAGGTACAAGCTCTTTATAGACAACAATGAGAATTGAACCCAGCTCACTGGTGCAGTAATAGCATTACACAAATCACTGCACGACCGTGCCTCCCCAAAGTGGCAGCACAAACTTAAAGGCATAAGGAACCATTAGAAAAATAGGTACGGGCAGATGGATATAGATGGTAGCTGAAATTTAATGCTGAAAAATGTGCAGTACTATATTTTGGCAGGAAGAATGAGGCAATCGAATCGAGAAAGCACTATTTGTGACTCCATGCCTGCATCTTAAGCGGTTCAAGTAGAGAGAGATCTGAGTGTATTTGTGAATTGGTCATTGAATGCAGTAGGGCAGGTTGAGAAAGCAGTGATAAGGCATAGAGGGCTTTAAAACCTGAGGCATCAAGTTTGAGAACAAAGAATTTACATCACAGCTGAAGGATCAAGTTCAGTTCTGGATATCACATTTAAGGAGCAAGATGAAAACTTTGGAGAGAGTACAGAGGGGATTAAATTGATTCTGGAGGACTTTATATATATTAAGAACTGCAGAATCTGGGTTGTTCTCCTTGGTACTGATGATGTTGGACCAAAAATTATGAAGGGTACAAGCAGAGCTGATATAATCTGCTGCCATTGGCAAAGGGGTTTGGAACAGGTCGATACAGAGGGAATGTTATTGACTAAAGAGCCAATAGCACTATAAGGATTGCTTCATCTGTAGCTAATCAGTGACTCTATGAGATGAACATCAGTAGAGGTGAGTGGAGGGAGAATAACTTTGTGTGAGTGTGTATGATCTAGTCCATAATGAAGAGTAAGCAGATTGCAACTTCTGTAGGGAATTGTATATATTAGGAAATTCTGTCATCACTGACAGTCAGCAAGAGTGAAGGCAATTAGACCATAAGATATAGGAACAGAATTAGGCCATTCAGCCCATCAAATTGTTTCCATCATTGGGTCATGATCAGGGGTGCAGTGCCAATTTTTTAGGTGCTGGAGCTGTACAAGGGGTGATTGATAAGTTTGTGGCCTAGGGTAGGAGGCCTAAGCCTATACAGCCTTCGTTACATGCATGTGCAGTTCAACTTTTTGAGTGATTATGCAGAAAGTTTGAAGTTAATAACTTTTGTGGTATTTCTGTTTCAGATAATTGCAAGGTTTTCTGAAATTGACTCCTTCCACCTTAGGCCACGAACTTAGAGCTTCTTATAATGTCAAGCACTAAACCAAGAAATATATGAATTCCAGAGCTCCACAGAAATATAGAGATAGAAAAGACACTAACAAGATTATAGCCTATCACTACATTTCTGTGTATAACTGGTACAATAAAACATATAATACTTAATTTAATAATATGACAAAGTATCACACGATTGCACTCACTAATTATCATAAAATATAATTATCAAGCAAGTAAAGAAAAAGGCAGCATCTTCACTAGCTCTATTTTTAACACTTAGAGCAGCAGGTTTTGATAGTTTGTGATCAGCAATTTTTTCTCTAAGAGACTTCAAGCATGTACTTCAATCGGTTCCATAATAGGATACTTGGTACATCAGCCATTCATTTGACAGCCTCAAACCCTTCGAAGTGTAAAGTATCAGATTGGTTTGATTTGCAATTGCACATACTTTACACCCGAGTTTATCATCCTTGGAGTCTAACCAGGGATAAGTTTCCTCCACAAACACGAGAAAATCTGCAGATGCTGGAAATTCAAGCAACACACACAAAATGCTGGTGGAACGCAGCAGGCCAGACAGCATCTATAGGAAGAAGTACAGTCGACGTTTTGGTCCGAGACCCTTCATCAGGACTAACTTAAAGAAGAGATAGTAGGAGATTTGAAAGTGGGAGGGGGAGGGGGAGATCCAAAATGATAGGAGAAGACCGGAGGGGGAGAGATGAAGCTAAGAGCTGGAAAGATGATTGGCAAAAGGGATACAGAGCTGGAGAAGAGGGTGGATCGTGGGACGGGAGGCCTAGGGAGAAAGAAAGGGGGAGGGGAGCACCAGAGGAAGATGGAGAGCAGGCAAGGAGTGATTGTGAGAGGGGCAGAGAGAGAAAAGAGAGAGGAGAAAAGGGGGAAATAAATAAGGGATGGGGTTAAAAAGGGGAGGAGGAGCATTAACAGAAGTTAGAGAAATCAATGTTTATGCCATCAGGTTGGAGGCTACCCAGATGGAATATAAGGTGTTGTTCCTCCGACCTGAGTGTGGCTTCATCTTGACAATAGAGGAGGACATGGACTGACATATCAGAATGGGAAAGGGATGTGGAATTAAAATGTGTGGCCACTGGAAGATCCTGCTTTCTCGGGCAGACAGAGCATAGGTGTTCAGCGAAACGGTCTCCCAGTCTGTGTCCGGTCTCACCAATATATAAAAGGCCACACCGGGAGCACCGGACGTAGTATATCACACCAGCCGACTCACAGGTGAAGTGTCGCCTCACCCGGAAGGACTGTCTGGGGCCCTGAATGGTGGTGAGGGAGGAAGTGTAAGGGCAGGTGTAGCACTTGTTCCGTTTACAAGGATAAGTGCCGGGAGGGAGATCAGTGGGAAGGAATGGGGGGACGAATGGACAAGGGAGTCGCATAGGGAGCGATCCCTGTGGAAAGCAGAAAGGGGGGGAGGGAAAGATGTGCTTGGTGGTGGGATCCCATTGGAAGTTACGGAGAACTATATGTTGGACCCGGAGGCTGGTGGGGTGGTAGGTGAGGACAAGGGGAACCCTATCCCTAGTGGGGTGGCAGGAGGATGGGTTGAGAGCAGATGTGCGTGAAATGGGAGAGCTGTGTTTGAGAACAGAGTTGATGGTGAAGGAAGGGAAGCCCCGTTCTTTAGAAAAGGAAGACATCTCCTTCGTCCTGGAATGAAAAGCCTCATCCTGAGAGCAGATGCGGCGGAGACGAAGAAATTGGGAGAAGGGGGTGGCATTTTTGCAAGAGACAGGGTGGGAAGAGGTAGCTCTGAAAGTCTGTAGGCTTATAGTAGACATCAGTAGATAAGCTGTCTCCAGAGATGGAGACAGAAAGATCAAGAAAGGGGAGGGAGGTGTCGGAAATGGACCAGGTAAATTTGAGGGCAGGGTGAAAGTTGGAGGCAAAGTTAACAAAGTCAAAAAGCTCAGCATGCGTGCAGGAAGCAGCACTTAATAAGCTGGTAAGGAAGGCGGGCTCTGTCGTGGGCAAAGTACTGGAGAGTTTAACATCGGTAGCTGAGCGAAGGGCGCTGAGTAGGCTACGATCAATTATGGAAAATTCTGAACATCCTCTACATAGCACCATCCAGAGACAGAGAAGCAGTTTCAGCGACAGGTTACTATCGATGCAATGCTCCTCAGACAGGATGAAGAGGTCAATACTCCCCAATGCCATTAGGCTTTACAATTCTACCGCCAGGACTTAAGAACTTTTTTTTAAAAGCTATTATTAATGCTTTTTGAGATAGTGATTTAGATGCATATCATATTTTTTACTGAGTTAAGTATTGTATGTAATTAGTTTTGCTACAACAAGTGTATGGGACATTGGAAAAAAGTTGAATTTCCCCATGGGGATGAATAAAGTATCTATCTATCTATCTATCTATCTATCTATCTATCTATCTATCAATGCAGTTCTTGATGTACCGAAGGAAAAGTGGGGGACGGTTACCAGTATAGGCTAGGAACATGGACTGTTCTACAAAGCCATCAAAAAGGCAGGCATAGCTGGGACTCAGACGGGTGCCCATGGCTACACCTTTAGTTTGGAGGAAGTGGGAGGAGCCAAAGGAGAAATTATTAAGAGTAAGGACTAATTCTGCTAGATGGAGGAGAGTGGTGGTAGAGGGGAATCGGTTAGGTCTGGAATCCAAAAATAAGCAGAGAGTTTTGAGACCTTCCTGGTGGGGGGTGGAGGTATATAGGGACTGGACATCCATTTTGAAAATAAGGCGGTGGGGGCCAGGGAACCTAAAATCACTGAAAAAATTCAGAGCATGAGAAGTGTCACAAACATAGATGGGAAGGATTGAACAAGGGGAATAAAACAGTGTTGTGGTATGTTCTAGTGTCGAATTTCCTTCTTTTTCTTCTACATTTCTTCAGTCCAAACACCTGAACAGGGATACAAGCCTGACTTTGAAGGACCATTACTTTCAGAACTGCATTTGGACCTGGTTAGAAAATTTGAATTAGAAGCAGGCTTTTGTCACTTTTACTGTTATCAGTCTCTTGTACGTTATTCTTGTTACACTCCTCAGCTTGTTTACGAAAGAAAGAAGTTAACATTATT
The DNA here is from genome assembly GCF_048418815.1 of Hemitrygon akajei. Taxonomy (NCBI): domain Eukaryota; kingdom Metazoa; phylum Chordata; class Chondrichthyes; order Myliobatiformes; family Dasyatidae; genus Hemitrygon; species Hemitrygon akajei. The sequence goes on from NC_133129.1 coordinate 169,243,130, forward strand.
TGCTTAGAAGCCATAGGATTGTTAGCAAGAAAAATTTACTTTTGTATTAGCGAGTAATCCACGGACCACCACAGATGCAGCCTTACTAATACGACTGAGTCAGAGCAGACAGCAGGGCCCGCAGCACTTAGCAGTGTTCCCAAGCAGGTATAACAATAACAGAAATAAAGCAAATAAGCTTTTTGCACTTTTATCCGCCTAAATTGGAACAAAGTAATCAAGTATGAGAAAAAGAATGTCTAATGAACTATTGCTAAAGCCACGAATATTGCAGAAAATTAGTATCAAAAGCGGTAGGTTGACAACTCTGCCTCGTACCGTTCCTCTCGCAGAACTGGTTGGATAGGAAGTGTACCTGTGAGTGTTGATACTCACAATATCCTCACACGTCAGGTATTACATGGTTAGACCAATACAGATCCTGTTTAGTCTTTAAATATATAAAAAGTTAAAGAATCTTTACATAAATTATTATCATATCTATACGAAATCTATACGTATTTTGGAAGTGACAAATGTCAACAGGGGAGGAGAGGTTTTGGAAATGCATTTCATCTCATTCATTGCCTCACCAAAGTACTCTTCTTCCTACCAACACAAAGAGCAAAAGAGCCTCTTTCCAATCATCTATAGTTGGTGGAGCTAGGGCAAGTGGTTGATCCGCTATCATTGATAGTTGAAATGATGTAAAACTAGTTTCTAGCCTAGAATTGTTTTTTTCCATTTGGCTTGTAAAAAAAACTAAATTCACTTTATCCGGGTGTAGAAGAGGATTTTGGATGACTACCGTGAATATTGTTCATTCCTTGCTTATATAGCTCCTACCTGGAATCCAATGGTACCCATCGGAAAGAGCAAAAAAATGCTCACACTTGTATACAGTCGTCCCTCGGCTGGAGAGAGACTGAGGATCTGTGAATTGGCGGGAGGCTGCAACATGGTATACTGGGAAAACAATGGGTCAAGGGAGGACGAATTTCACAAATACCTAAATAAAAAAAGTCACAGCTCCAAGATTTCACCAAAAACGATCAAATATCCTATCCTAATGTTATTAATGGCATTTTCCCCACCAGCCAGCACATCCTCTCCCCAACCCCCACTTCCGTAAAATTCCCTCTATTTAATATGCGGCCGCTGTTAAATTCCCCGCTTGTTTATTTTGACTTTCTTTTACAGAGGTGCCGGAGCGGTGCTCCGGTGAGCTCTGGCAGCACTGCCCCCCTGGTCATTATTTTTCCTGCTTTCATCCCATAACTTTTGACACTCTCACGAATCAAGAACCCATTAACCTTTTGCTGTAAATATATCCAATGACTTGACCTCTATAGCCATCTGTGGCAATGGATTCTACAGATTCACCATCCTAGGGTAAAGAAATTACTCTTCATTTCTGTTGTAAAGGGACGTCCTTCTATTCTGAGACTGTGCTCTTTGGTCTTAGACTCTCTCACTATTAGGAACATTCTCTCCACACTCACTCTATTAAACCTTTTAAATTTTGAATAGGTTTCAATGTGATTCCTCCTCATTCTTATAAATTCCAGCGAGTACAGGCCAGGAGCCATCAAACGCTCTGAACCTGTACTCAGTGAAGTTTAGAAGAATGGGGGATGGGAGAGAGGATCTCATTGAAACCTATTGAATTTTGAAAGGCTCAGCTGTAATCTTTGTCTTGAAAATTGTTCAGGATTAAAATACATGAAGAGGAAATTGAAAATATTTAGCAGCCTAGGCAACATCTACAACCCTCTGCAGAATTTTCTTTATCCTGTGCATTGGAAATAAAGAGAGGAAAACCAGAATAGATATGTCACGTGATGAACTTCCATCAGAACTAGAATCATAGAATCATACACAACCTCAACAAATCTTTCGGTCCGTTGAGTCAGTGTTGACCATTGAGCACTCATTTGCAATAATCCTTCATCAATCCCATATTTTTCCCCATATTCTCATCAATACCACCTGCATCTGTCATCTACACACTGGGGACAATTAACCTGCCAACCCATACATATTTGGAATGTGGAGTATTAAGGACTGCTCAGCGGTTGAAAGGGCGAACGTACAAACTCGATAAAGTTAGCTCTGGAGATATAAGGCAGCACTCAACTAGTTACACCTCTGTTGCACCAACCTACTGCGCACTTTCAGCATTTTTAAACATTATTTCCAGAGCACAGGATCGAAGAACACTACAAAAGACTGTAGACTCAACCAGCGCCATCCCGGGCACTAAGCACCCGCCCCTTGAGGGCACCTAGAAATGGCAGAGCCTCAGGAAGGCAGCATCCATCATCAACATCTCTCACCATCCAAGACATGCCTTTTCTCAATACCATCATCAGGAGCCTGATGACACCCACTCAACATTTTAGGAATAGTCCCTTCTCCTCCACAATCAGAATTCTGAATAGTCTGTGAATCCATCAAGTCAAGTCAAGTCACTTTTATTGTCATTTCGACCATAACTGCTGGTACAGTACATAGTAAAAATGAGACAACATTTTTCAGGACCATGGTTTACATGACACAGTACAAAAACTATACTGAACTATGTAAAAAAAAACAACACAGATAAAAAACCACACTAGACTACAGATCTACCCAGGACTGCATAAAGTGCACAAAACAGTGCAGGCATTAAAATAAATAATAAACAAGACAATAGGGCAGTAAGGTGACAGTCCAGGCTCTGGTTATTGAGGAGTCTGATAGCTTGGGGGAAGAAACTGTTACATAGTCTGGTCGTGAGAGCCCGAATGCTTCGGTGCCTTTTCCCAGACGGCAGGAGGGAGAAGAGTTTGTATGAGGGGTGTGTGGGGTCCTTCATAATGCTGTTTCCTTTGCAGATGCAGCATGTAGTGTAAATGTCTGTGATGGCGGGAAGAGGGACCCCAATGATCTTCTCAGCTGACCTCACTATCCACTGCAGGGTCCTGCAATCCGAGATGGTGCAATTTCCGAACCAGGCAGTGATGCAGCTGCTCAGGATGCTCTCAATACAACCCCTGTAGAATGTGATGAGGATGGGGAGTGGGAGATGGACTTTCCTCAGCCTTCGCAGAAAGTAGAGATGCTACTAGGCTTTCTTTGCTATGGAGCTGGTGTTGAGGGACCAGGTGAGATTCTCCGCCAGGTGAACACCAAGAAATTTGGTGCTCTTAATGACCTCTACTGAGGAGCCGTCGATTTTCAGCGGGGAGTGGTCGCTCCGTGCCCTCCTGAAGTCAACAACCATCTCTTTGGTTTTGTTCACATTCAGAGACAGGTTGTTGGCTCTGCTCCAGTTCGTTAGCCGCTGCACCTCCTGTCTGTAAGCTGACTCGTCGTTCTTTCTGATGAGACCCACCATGGTGGTGTCATCGGCGAACTTGATGATGTAGTTCGAGCTGTGTGTTACAGCACAGTCGTGGGTCAGCAGAGTGAACAGCAGTGGACTGAGCACACAGCACTGGGGGGCCCAGTGCTCAGTGTGATGGTGTTGGAGATGCTGCTCCCAAATCCGGACTGACTGAGGTCTCACGGTCAGGAAGCCTGGGATCCAGTTGCAGAAGGACTCAGTAGACTCAGCTTTCCAATCAGTTTCTGAGGGATGATTGTGTTGAATGCTGAACTGATCCATGAACACGACCTCACTATTTTGCTTTCTTTTGGCATTATTTACTTTTAAAATATTTCTTATTGTAACAAAGAATTTGCTATGAATTGCACTTCACAGCTGTCGCTAAACAACAGATTTCCCAATATATACTCAGTGGCTACTTTATTTGTTACACCTATACACCTGTTCGTTAATGCAAATATCTAATCAGCCAATCAAGTGACAGCAACTCAATGCGTAAAAGCATGCAGACATGGTCAAGAGGTCCAGTTGTTCTTCAGACCAGAAAAAAACAAACACAAAAAATCCAGTGAGTGACAGTTCAATGGGGAAAAATATCCTTGTTAATGATGAGAATGGCCAGACTGTTTCAAGCTGACAGGAAGATTACAGTAACTCAAATAACCACACATTACAACAGTGCTGTGCAGAAGAGTATCTCTGAATACACAACATGTTGAACCTTGAAGTGAATGGGCTACGGCAGCAAAAGAGCACAAACGTACATTCGATAGGCACTCTATTATGTATGGGAAGTACCTAATAAAGTGACCGCCTGACTGTATGTGATAGTAAACCTGATGTTGCTGCACATGTGGAATATTGAATTATTATGCTATTGCAGATCAAGAAGCATTAAAACACAAATAATGCTGCAGGGCTTTGAAGGTTTGTGGAACTCTGTTCTATTTTAAAAAATTACAAAAAAACTTAATTTCAAGTTTTGGATCCCCTCAAGATAATTGACTAGATTAATTTAATTGCTGCTACTATAGGACTGATTTTCTTTCAAATGAATATGCCTTATCTGGTTTAATTACAAGAATTCATTATTTTGACTTTAATTTTGTAAGCTAAGTATCAGCAATAATGTCAAGAAAAAATTAAGAAAGAATTTGAACTGAATTATTTTCATCATGAAGAAATGAACTTTACAAAGCTTATTTTTATATGCACAGTGTTGGAGTTAAGTTTCTCTGGTAGCCAGAAGTAATCTACGTTGACACCACATTTGTGTGCTAAATGATTGGCTGTTTCTGCCTTTCTGTCAGTTCTGTGGTATTTGAATAACAAGCGCTTAATGGTGATGCTAGATAAGACATTATACTGAATCTTTAAATCCTTATATGAGGGTTAAACAATGGAGTAGGGACATTGCTGAACTGTAAATGTTACCAGTTTGTGTTAGTCGACCTCATAGACTGCATCTCTTGAGCGGCTGAGTAGCTTGGTTTTGCCTCTTACCTTCTCGATATGATGTATTACATGTGTAACACTCACGCGATTGGCTGGTGTATGTCTAGGGGAAAATTCATCCACCCGCCAAACCGCGCCTCCCGTATACGTGAATGCTGTGGAATGCACACTGGTACAAACTCGCACACACAATATCAAACCTCACACCATGTACGTTTACAGAATACACTTTATAAATCTTACTAGAACTAAGTGATTAGTAGCGATACAATATATATGAAAGAAAAGAAAGGAAAGAAAAGGTGCCAGAACTTATCAGGGTTCAGTCAATTAGTGCACAATCGTTGGAGCTCAACCATCGAACTCTTCGGTCCACTATTCGATCTTCTCCAACCTCCACGACCCACTGCCTGGGACCAACCTCGGTGGTCGACCAGAGCGCATCCAGCACCGTCCGCCTTCCTCGTGATCTCCCCTCCAACTCCCCAAAAGTCCACGCAACAACAGCTCACAGACTCACAAGAAAGAATAACATCTATCCCAACTGGTTAACAAATGAATGCAATTCTCGGTATCAGTAATTACAACCCAAACAAGCTGCGAGAGAAAGCACTCTCTCACCAGTTACCATATCAAAGAAGCATTCTTACTTTTAACTTAACAAAGAAGCCATTTTGATAAACATACGCAGTAACATAAAGAAGAAACCCCCTTACACATGTCAACAACATTACTGTGTAAATCTCACCTGTTGCTCTTATTCCCCTCAGGCATTGACTTATTTCCCAAGGTTATGAAGTAAAAAAGCCTGCAGATGCTGGAATCTGGAATTAAAAAGCAGAACAATGGGAGAATTCAGATGGCCAAGCAGCATCTATGGAGGCCAAGGCTATTGGATCAAGACTCTGAAGAAGAAGTCATGATACAGAGTCTTGAACTAAGATGTTGATGAATACTGGTTGCCTCCATGGAAAGTTGTAGAAAGAGGAAGGGAAGCCAATCAGCATCGCCAAGCTTATTCCATCAAATACTAAAATCATGGCTGTATATAAACTCAGTCGAATTGCTGTGGTTTATAACCCTCGATGTCATAGAAACTTTTCAACTTAAGAGTCTAAATAAGTGAAACACTTCATATTCTTTTACTGTATAAATGGAATGTAATTTTTAACAATACTTTTCTCATCTAAATTCTCACCAACTCTCTCTTATGCTTTCAATTTCATCCCATAATTTACCAGAGCGGAGGCTTCCAATTCAGAAAATATTGAAGGCATTGATTAATAGTAACTCCTAAGATTGAAAACAAATCTTGTTTTAATAAAGATCAGTGATCGATTATGTTCTTTCGATTAATCAGATGCATTGTCAGGGTGTAACCATCTGTTGAATGTTTAGAGAGGATGTTGGCTTCCTTGTAACAAGAAAGTCTGCAGACGAAGGTTGCCATCATCTCATGGCAAATGGATGATGGAAAAGACCTCATGAACGACTGAGAAGCTTGGCTTTGCCTCTTGCCTTCCGGATATGACGTACCATGTGTCACCAACATTACTCTGTAAATCTTACCTGTTGCTCCTTCTTCTCTCAGAATGAATACTTGCTTATCAAGGGTATAAAGAGAAAACAGACTGCTGATGCTGGAATCCAGAGCTACAAAACAGAACAATAGGAGAACCTCGGGGTTTGGTGGGTGGTCAACCAGCAGCTGCCTAGGCAAAAGTCAAAGTTTTGGGTTGAGGCTCTGAATCAGGAGACCTGGTGTTGAATTTATTACTAACATCCTTCATATACAAGAGGAGTAAAATTCTTTACGTTATGTCTCCGTTTAAATGTGCAATGTGTAATTATAGTAATTTATAATAAATAGTCTGTACAACAGGATAGTCAATATAACATAGAAATACAGTTGTGTCAGCAAGAGTTCATCTGTCTGATGGCCTGTTGGAAGAAGCTGTCCCCGGAGCCTGTTGGTCCTGACTTTTATGCTGCGGTACCATTTCCCAGATGGTAACAGCTGAAACAGTTTGTGGTCGGGGTGACTCATGTCCCCAATGATCCTTCAGGCCCTTTTTACACACCTGTCTTTATAAATGTCCTGAATAGTGGGAAGTTCACATCTACAGATGCACTGGGCTGTCCGCACCACTCTCTGCAGAGTCTTGTGATTGAGGGAAGTACAGTTCCCATACCAGGCAGTGATGCAGCCAATTAGGATGCTCTCAATTGTGCCCGTATAGAAAGTTCTTAGAATTTTGGGGCCCATACCAAACTTCTTCAACCGTCTGTGGTGAAAGAGGCACTATTGTGCATTTTTCACCACACAGCTGGTATGCACAGATCATGTGAGATCCTCAGTGATGTTTATGCCAAGGAACTTAAAGATGTTCACCCTCTCAACCCCAAATCCATTGATGTCAATAGGGGTTAGCATGTGTCCAGTCCCCCTGTAGTCCACAACCAGCTCACTTGTTTTTATGACATTCAAGGAGAGTTGTTCTCTTGATACCTCTGTGTTAGGGTGATGACATCTCCTCTGTAGGCTGCCTCATTATTATTTGAGATTAGGTCAATCAGTGTAGTGTCGTCAGCAAATTTAATTAGCAGATTGGACCTATGGGAGTCAACACAGACATGGGTATACAGAGATACCCACTTACCAAGATGAACCAAGATGTCCACTTACACTGCTTCTTCCATGGATGTTGTGTGACCCTCTAAAATCTTCCAATCTGATGTGTTTTATTACTTACTTACCAAATCAGTATGAATTTCTGATCCCTTTCATCTTCATCTGCCTGAGTGAAGCCATCTGAACAAATGAATAATGAGAGGGTGATGGCCACAGGCATGAATATAAGTTGGTCTTGGTTTGAGTTGGAGGCAATAGATGCATCAGAACAACATAAACCTCCTCCCTTGGATGTATTTGGACTGCATGTGAAGAAGAAATGAACTTATGATGAAGATATAGCTCCCAAACAGGCGAATTAGGTAGGCACCAGATTTTGGAAAGATCATTCTGACGAGTAGTTGAAGGTTTCATGGAAAACCACTGGCAGACTGACTCCTGTCCAGCAGGATGCTCTGTGCAGCACACAGAAAATGCCAGAGGAACTCAGCAGGTCAGGCAGCATCTATGGAAATGAATAAACAGTTGATGTTTTGGGCTGAGACCCTTCTTCAGGGAAGTTCTGTCCCTCTGTACCTGTGCTTTGCAGCATGGAAATACAGAACACATTAGACACCTGACTTGGGAACATCTAACACCTCTCTTCAGCTCAGGAGCTGCAACAAAATAAGAGCATTATTTGCCTTACTGAACCAAAGAGACAGGTGCATCTTGTATCTGACCCCCTCAGCTTCACATCAGTCACTGGTGGCTCATTAAAATAGGATCGCTGACCTTAATTGAAAAAATAACCAAAGAATAGTGGTTTCTTTTTTCTATGTAATGTCAATTAACATTAATGTTTTAAGTAATTTTCTATCAATTATAGGTATTTTGTTTATTTTGTTTGAACTGTTATCATTAAAAAATAATAATTTATTCAAATAATAATCAGAGAAATCGCAGTAGCAGAACATTACATACGCAATGACCCGAGGATTGACTTCGACGGCACAAAACTGCTGTGTCGTGCCAGTTGTTTTTGGGTCTGCCCGGTGAAGACTAGAAATAAGACCAGAAAATTGACTATTGAAATAAGACTAGAAGGTAAGAATTTCAACAAAGACAAACGCCTCACTCCAATTGAGAACTAGAATACGATTTTAATCAAGGCAAGATAGCGGAAACCTGATTGGTTGAGGACTAACCAATCAAGAGGGACAGGAAATGGGAGTTGAGCATATATACCACCAGACTAGACAGGCTTAAGCATCATCCCTGATGAAGATGGTGGAGTTTGTCATCGAAATGTCAGTTAAAATTGATATCTGGCCTAGGTGGGAAGCTCAAGAAGAGTTTATGTGTTATTATTAAGTTTTGATTTTTTAAATTTAGAGATATTTTAAAATTATTTTCTTAAACTGTGCCTAAAATGGCATTGACAAAATGGGCTGTCAGAGGCCATCAATGTACTTAGCGGGCAGGGCCCATATCGTTCTCCTCATGCCACTCTGCGTCACAGATAGCATCAAAGCAGGCAAAATGTCGGGGATTGTGAAGTAGCAACAAAGACATTATATTCCTCCATTTTTTTTGCCTGTCCATAACACATGCAAGCATAGAATACAGAACAGTACAGCAAAGGACAGGCCCTTAGGCAAACAATATCATGCAAACCTTTTAATCTACTCCAATGTCAACCTAACGCTTCCCTCCTGCCTCAAATATAACCTAAACGATCCTAAACTTTCTTTGCTTTTTGACATATGTTGGTATCCTGAGGTGTAAAAATGAGATTTACCAAGTGGAATTTCTTACCATGAGTAAAAATGGACAATAGTTATTCATTGGTACACCACTGGCAGTCTGACCGATGTAGATTTGCATGAAAAACACTTGGAGCAATACAAAAATCCACATTTATTGTTCAATTATGCAACAATGCAGATTAAAATGCACCATTCCTTAATAACCTGTCAGAGGCAGGTATTAAAGTAAATAACCTTTAAATATTTTAAACAGAAACATTCCCCCACTATACAGATAGAAGCTCTTCATCACGGCACAATTCTACAAACACCAATTAACCTCTTATGTACATCAAATGATTCAGACAAAGAAACTATAAATGAGACTGTGAGAGTGCGACTAATGTTTTAATGAGTTACACAAGTAAGAAATTAAAATACAGAGAGTACTGAACAGCTGAAATAAGTAATTTGTATTGTCAAGCTGCAATTTATTATTCATAACTTATTTGTAACAACCCACACATCAGAGGTTAACTTCATGATACTGTGCGGCATTTTAATATAGTTCCAAATTATGCCTCAACCTTCCCACAATAATTCTAGTATGAAATATAATTTATATTTGAGGCAAATGGAGAGTCATATGAAGGGAATCCTTGCGACAATTATGAACCTTTATGTAACCAATAAAACACATAACCTTTTGAGTTAACTAGTAAGAGTATAGGATGTAATATTAAAAATTGATACCCAAAGATAAATTAAACCTTACACAGTGTTTCAATCAGAAATAAGCATAAGGCCTTTGAAAAGCAACATGGCAGGTCCTCCTAAGAAGGAACAATATTCTAATAATTCTCAGCAATCAAACTTTTTCTATCAGGATCTTTAAATCCCACAAGTCCAAGTCATCAGCATTATTTATGCTGAGGGAAGGATTACAATATGAACCTTGACACACATTTTTGAAATATAAACAGGGTGTGGATTTTGCCCCATCATTACAAGCATTGTGTGAACAAAAAAAAACATGTCAGAGAATTGCAGTCAAACATGGCACAAGATTTTTTAAAAAAGCAAGAACCGAGCATTTTCAAATAACTATTCTCAAGGATTTAAAATGTTAGTCATAACATTTAATTGTATGCAGCACAAAACCTTACTTTAACAGCTGTTCATTCAGCGGTGCAGGGGGAATCAAATGGAGTATTCAAAGGGTTAATCTTGGACGAGTCTACAGATCATTCCACAAAGCAACACAACTGATTTTCAAAATAAAATAAATATCATGCACTGAAAACCTGAGCTGACGTATATAACAATCCTTTATTATTATAGACCTTTTAGAACAATCCTTAATTATTTTATTAGTTTGATTACTGCTGCAAATGAGCAAGTGTTCAGAAAAATATCCATCAAGGGATTATAGACCATGGAGAAAGCTAAGATAAATACTATTCTCTCTCCTACATAAGGCAATTTTCCTTTCCATCTCATAAACTTAGACTCCAGTACAAGAAACAATGCCACACTAATTGAAGTACATGTGCCATAAAATAACTATTTTCAATTTTAATTTACTGATATAAAAAGAGAAATTGTGAAATGCTAAATGATCATTTTTATTCCAATCCCGAGAAAGGCATTAAGTAATTTGTTTCCAAATCATATGTCTTGGTTTAAGAAAAAAGGTGAATTGGTGTGATAAATGAACTGATAATTGAATTCTGGTGAGGGAGCTTTTGAAATGCATGTTTCCTGAAAACACAATTGATTGGTTGATGCTTGTGAAAAAAAAGAAATACTTGCAATAACAATCCATTTCTCTTCTCAAGAGTGGACATGTCTCCAACTCAGTTTCAAACTGAACAGCTCTATTAGAAAAGTTGCTGAAAAGCAGCTTTAAAAAGGAATATTTTACCAAACAGACATTGGCAAAATCTTTTGTGGAGCATCACTGTAGATTTTTGATATAAACAAAGTGTTACCATAATGTACAGAGTGGGATCACAATTGTGATAGGTGATATGATAGGCATGGTGAGTTTTGTAAAGAACACAAATCAGGCTTAAACTAAAACATGTCAAATATTTTTGAAGATCATGCAGGTTATTAGTCGTAAAAGAATAAAAGACTATTTTCTATAAGTTCACAGATGCCTGTATCCAAAGCCCTGGAATTCGATCTCCACCTCCCCCGTTCTCCCTCTTTAAGGCACTCCTTATGATCTGTCTCAATCATGAAACTTTTGTTTACTTGTCTTAGAAATTTAGTTTTCCAATTTCATCAGGCAACACTCCTGTGAAGGTCCTTGTGATTTATTCCAATGTTAAGAAAAGAAGGAAGTTAAAATGAGGCAAATGGTGGCATCAACGCGACAGAAGAGCAAAGGTTGGTCAAGTAATTTCAGGGGAGCCTTACACTTGGATAGCCAGTGCCATATTCCACTCCAGAGCTGAGAGCAAGAGTTATCTGCCCTGCAGTGATCTGTTGAACACAAGGCAAAAGAATGACTAACTGTTGATACTATGTGTATCCATCACAAATGGCCCTCATTATGCCAGGTTTAAAGTACAAATTTAGTTGAAGAAGAATTATCGACAAGGAAGATTATTACTACCATTGACATTCACTAGTTTATATTCTGATAGAGCATTGGCCACTTAATTGAACATTTAGTTATTTTTTGAGATACAGCATGGAATAGCTCTTCTGACCTCTTCAGCTGTGCTGCCCAGCAGCCTCCAGTGTAACCCCAGCTTTTTCAATGACTAATTAACCTACCAACTGGTACGTCTTTAGACTGTGGGAGGAAACCAGAGGAAACCCATGTGGTCACAGTATGAACATACAAACTTCTTGGTGAGAATTGAACCTGAGTCACCTGTACTATAAAGCATTGTGCTAATCTCTACGCTACCATGCCACCCTGGAACTCTACAGCATAGTATGGACAAAGTAAATACATTTGAGCATGGACAGTTTTAGAGTTTTGGTATTGGAATTGAATGCTGAGATGATTTTTTTCCCAGATAACCATGCACTAGTTTATAGAGTTACCATTTTTAATAGCTGCCAGCAGCTGTTGTCGAAAAGGAAGTTGGAAGCAGTTGGTTTCTCGCCATTCCTCAGTCAGTGGAACAACCAAATTTTCCAAGTTCAAGAATGAGAAACGTCAGTGGCACAAAGGAGCTCATGAAACACCATAGGGAAAAAAACGTAACCCAACCGAACATACGAAAGTGAAAATATGTATTCTTTACTTTTGTACCAGCTGAATATTGAACATTGTATTATCTATGTAATGGTATTTGCTTTTTAGGGCCAAACAGCTTGCTAATCTGCAACCGAGACATCAAAAACCCATTCGGCTTCATACAAGTAGCATGTGATTTTCAAGGTATTTTACAGCACAGCTATCGGCACATTTAAGTTCATGTCAATTCAAAGGATTTGGCTTGAACACATTGGAGAAGACTATAAATAGTGCAACCTGTTGATTGATCAGTTAAACGACACGTAAAAGGAAATCCTGATGATGGTCCAATGGTAATAGCCATTGTTGCATCATCATCACTACTGCAAAATTGAGACGATCAAGATCTGTCAATTCCCAGCACTTAAGTGCAATTATGAAGAAAGGATGGCAGCACCTCTAATTCCTTAAGAGATTTGGCATGGCATCTAAAACGTTGACAAACTTCTATAGATGCATAGTGGAGAGTTAACTGACTGACTGCTGCACAGCCTGGTATGGAAACACTAATGCCTTTAAACAAAAAAATCCTACATCATGGGAAAAGCCCTCCAAGCCTCTGAGCACATCTACATGAAATGCTGTCAAAGGAAAGCAGCATCTATCATCAGAGATTGCCACCACTCAGGCCATGTTCTTTTCTCACTGCTGCCATCAGGTCGAAGATACAAGAGCCTCAGGAGTTGTACCACCATGTTCAAGAACAGTTACTACCTCACAACCATCAGGCTGTTGAACAAAAGGGGATAGCTACACTCTTTTGCCTTCTATTGAGATGTTCCCACAACCAATGATTTCAGTTTAGGGACTCTTTATCTCATTATCTCAGGTTCTTGTTGTTTATTTAAATTTGCCTTTGCACAGTTTGTTATATTCTGCACCCCGGTTGATCTTTCATCAATCCTGTTATTGATACTATTCTGTAGATTTGCTGAGCGTGCCCACAAGTAAATGAATCACAGGGCTGCATATGGTGACATATATATAAAATTTACTTTGAAATTCGAACTTATTTGTTTATTTGTTGATCTATTTATTTAAAGGCATAGCATTGTAACAGGCCCGTCTGGCCTAATGAGCCTACACTGTCCCATTACATCCATATGAATGATTAACCTACTATCCGGTAGGAACGTGAGTGGGAACCAAAGCACCCAGAGAAAACCCACGTGGTCATGGGGAGAACATACGAACTCCCTACAAGCAATTGGCAGAACTGAACCTGGTTTGCGGACATTATGGTCGTGTAATGCTAACCGCTAGGCTACCATGCTGTCTAAGAAAAATGACTCTGACACTGTTTTCCTGGTGTGATAAGACTTCAGTGAAGATCAGATGAAATTTGTAACTCAATGCTTGCAAAAAACGTAAATGAAAAATAATTAAGGATGATATTTTATGAATCATGACTGTATCTATTATAAAGAAAATCAGCAGTTATTATACATACAATACTTCTGAGTGCTTTGGGGAAGTTACAAATTCCTTTGAGATTCACTTACATGCTAATACCTTACCCTGTTGAATTTCACCCTGCTGCACTGCTTCATAGTTATTGAGGAACAAATCTGCAAAGATCACGACACTGAGGCTAAAGCCTGTTATTGCTGAAGCTAAATAGATTCATAAACATTAGAGCTTCACCAGGATACAATCGTGCTACTTGGATATCGAATTATCTTTTCACGTCTTGCAATAAATGTGGTGAAAAGCTCTCTAATGGGGTGCCCTGGTAGTGTGGCGATCAGTGCAACATCATTACAGCTTGGGGAGTTCCATTCTGGTGGCATTCTGTAATGAGTCTGTACGTCCTTCCTGTGGAATGCAAGGGTTTTCCCTGGGTGCTCAGGTTTCATTCCGCAAAGATATATCAGGCAGGTTAATGGTCATTGTAAATTGTCACGTGATCAAATTAGGGTTAATCGGGTTTGTCAGGGGTTGCTGGGACAGCATGGCACTCAGGGCCAGAAGGGCCAACTCCGACTTTGTATCACTAAATAAATAATATAAATAAATAAATTTCACACACTTATTTAGTAACTTCCTCAAGCCGACAGCCTGTCTGTTAAGATCAGAAGTAATATAAACAGAAGCACAGTGTTCATGTTAAAATTTATTTCATTACTACCTAGTTGTTGGACAACTTGTGGCAATATGTAATGAGTTTTTGCTACAACAAGTGTATGGGACATTGGAAAAATGTTGAATTTCCCAATGGGGATGAATAAAGTATCTATCTATCTATCTATCTATCTATCTAATAACCCCTGTGGCAATAAATAATCGCCAGGTCTGCAGCAATTCAAGAAAAGACCACATTCTCAATACACAACATTTAGGGAGTAAATTTCTATCTCAACAACAAAGTTAAGTGAAAAATATTTTGCAAAATTCTCATACAATGATCATCAATAAAATTAAGCTAACATATTGCAGTGTAACTAAGATAACCTCTTCTGTTTTCAGGCAATACAACCACAAATTCCAGTGTACCATTGTACATGGTCCAGTCTTCTAACTGCTAATGCTTTCATGCAGTATCACATTTTTTTTTGTTAAGAGCTGAACTAAGTTCTGGGATTTGCCAACGAAAAAAAAAATTCCAAATTTCAAAATCAAGACTTCCCTTTTTTAATCTGTGTACTGCAAATGATCTTGACTGGAAATATACATTAATGAAGAGCAATAGGTGTTAGCATTCACAGTCTGCATTCTTCGCCATCCAAAATGCACGGTCTCAAAGTGAGATTATCAATCTAAGATGTCGCCTCTTTGATTTCATTCTATATTCATGAAATGTAGGCCTCTATTTATTGCCTATTCTGAACTACTTTCAGCTTTCTAAGGATTTCAGAGGATTTTTAAGATCCAATTATATTAAGTTTCATCTGGAGTCAGAGAGAGCTGAAAAAATTTCCTCTCTGAAGCGCACGGATGATGAAAATGGATTTGGCTTTATCACTGATGAAAGATTACTCTGAATTCCATACTACTTAATGAACTGAACTTGTCTTCCTCAGATCCAGTGTGAAACCTCACTCAAATCTCCACAGTTTCATTCCTTCTCTTCTGAACATTGGTGCTTCATCGTTAGGCTATATTGTCTAATACAGAAAGTACACAAGAAAATATTGGAAAACTACCACAATTCACCTGCACAGCCAAAAAGTTAGGATCTTCCATCCCTTGAATTAATCTTCATCTTAGATCCAGGAAATGAACTGCAGTGGACTATATGTTGGTGTCATTTTTTCTTCCTTCTTTTTCCCCCTCATTGACTCATTCTTTCACGATTTCTCATTTTCTCATTTATCTAGAGGGTGACAAATCTGTGGAATTCATTGCCATAGACCGCTGTGGATGCCAAGTCATTGGGGATATTTAAATGGAGGTTGATTGCTTCTTGATTAGTGAAAGTTTTTATTAAATTTATTCATTTGTGGGATGTGGGCGTCACCAGCTAAGCCAGCATTTATTGCCCATCTCTAGTTGCCCTTAAGAAAGTGGTGAAGAGATGCTTTCTTGAACCACGCAATCCCTGAGGTGCAGGTACACCCACAGTGCTGTTACGGAGGGAATTTCATGATTTTGACCCGGTGACAAAGAAGGAACGGCAATATGTTTCAAAGGTGTCAAAGGTTACAGGGACAACGCAGGACTAAGGTGTTAAGAGGCAGTATAAATTGGAAGAAAGGCTAATTTTAATTGTATGAGATAGGGTATTGCAGGTGTGGATGGGACAGGCTGTTTTCTGACATAAGTGTACTTGGTAAATGGGAGACCTTCAAAAGTGACATTTTTGAGAGTACAATCCTTGTATGTGCCTGTCAGGAAAAAAAGATAAAGATAACAGGTGTAGAGAAAACTGGTTTTCAAGAGATATGTTAAAGTTGTATAAGACATTAGAAATGCCTAACTTGGAGTATTGTGTGCACTTTTGGTCACCTACCTATAGGAAAGATGTAAATAAGGTTGAAAGAGTACAAAGAAAATTCACAAGGATCTTGCTGGGTTTGGAGGACCTGAGTCATAAGGAAAGATTGAATAGGTTTGGACTTTATTCCTTGGAATGTAGGGAATTTAATAGAGGTATACCAATTATGAGGGGTATAGATGGGGTAAATGCAAACAAGCTTTTTCCATTGAGGTTGGGTAGGACTATGACCAGAGGTCATGGGATAATGGTGAAAGGTGAAAAGTTTAAGAGGAACGTGAGGGGAAACTTCTTCATTCAGAGGCTTGTGAGAGTGTGGAATGAGCTGCCAGCACAAGTGGTGCATGCAAGCTCGAAGTTTCAATAGGTACATGGATAGCAGGGGTACGGAAGGCTATGGTTCCGGTGTAGGTCATTGGCAGTAGGCAGCATAAATAATTCAGCATGGACTAGATGGGCTGAAAGGTCAGTTTCTGTGCTGCTGTTTTCTATGAATGGTCTAATGGCCTAATTCTGTTCTTATGTCTTATAGTCTAATGGGCAATCAAAGCAATATTCTTCAGCATTTAAAAATTTAAGGGGCATGTACTGGAACTGGATAATACCAAAGATACGTGACACAGAGCCCTGCGTCAGCTTTTTATTTGTCAGTTAGTTTTATTATCCAATAAGTCTGCAGAAAGCAACACAAGACACATTGAATAAATAGCAAGGCCACAAGCATTAACAGACTGGGCAGAGAAATTCTTCAAAATTCATATGCTGACCTCCTAATGAATTGTGTCATTACTAAATCATATTGCTTAGAAGGAAGAAAATCCTCCCAGCTAAATGTTAAGCAATTCAAATCAAACATGTTGTACTGGAATTCAGCTAGTTCTCATTACCTTCCCCTCGATATATGTATAAAGTGTTCTTTTCACAAGGCAATATATACAGTATATGGAGATGCAAAATGCACTTACACAGATATGATGTATATTTTTAAAGCTGCAGTGTATGATTATGAAAACATAATACTACTTTGGCAAAACATAAACATGAACAATAATTGAATCATCTCAGTGAGACAATGCATTGAAGAGTTTAGTAGGCATCTTCCTGGGAACCAGTACTTGCCCTGTGAAGAGAGATCAGGGAGATTACACTTAATATTCTCAAGCAACTGGAAGAATTATCTCATTGAAACGTCTGCACTTCTAAGGGTCATGATGGATCACGTGGATGGCTAAATTAAGGGTCACAACCATAGAATAAAGGATCAGCAAATTAAACGTGTGTTGAGAAAAACATTTCTTCCAGAGAAAGCTTCTAACATTTTAGAATTTTGTACCCCAGGGCCTGATATTTACTCATTGAAAATTTGACATAGATATTTGATACTGTGGATATTAAAAAATGCAGGAAATTGCAGCTGAGTTAGAATTATACATTTTGAAGCAGGTTCATGAGATCATTTGGCTTTACTGATGAGTTGGTTTCTTGAGGGTTGTTATAGCCGGCAGAAGAAGTGGGTATAAATTGCCACTACCTATTTAACGGTCCCAATGGTGCATGTCCCAAAAAGCCTTTGACAACTCAGTCCAGTTCCTGGCCTTCACATGTGGCTCAGTTGCTAAGCCTGGCGGAACCATTTCTACTGACAGGAGATGAGGCAAAGGAAGGTTACTGGCACCTTAAAACCAGTTGCTTCAGGCAGATGGGTTTGTCAGCCATGGTTGGCAGCTCATCTAGGAGAAGGAAAACTCTGAACTCAAACTTCTGCTGCCTTGCGGCTATACCCACTCATGGGGAAGGCTTTGGGCATAAGCCCCAAGTAAACATCTGGAGCTGGAGTTCCTAAGGCAGTCGTATGTTGAGCGCAACACTGACTGGCAACTCCTGCAACGCCAGTGGTGACAAACCACATCTGTCTCTGCTGTTCCTTTGGATTCATTAACTGCATGGAGAGGGGGAGCCCGCTGCAAGGACAATAGCTTGCTCTCCATATCGCTTTGCCACGATCAACCCCAAACGACGGAGGACCTCATAATGAGGTAAATAAGTTACTTCAGCCTAATGAAGGATCTCAGCCCAAATCTTTGACTGTTTATTCATTTCATGGATGCTGCCTGACCTGCTGAGTTTCTCCTGCATTTTACCTGCGCAATTTCATCAGTATACCACCAGACCGTTACCATGGGACACATTGTGGCATCACTTTGTAACCAGTTAGCTTCCCTGTGATTTTCTAAGAGGTGTCTCTGGCTTCTCAACTGCCGTAGTTACACTTGAATATGCCCAGTTTAAATTTTTCCCCTCATTCCCCAAACATGTTTGCTGATGGAGTATTGACAAGTATGAAGAAATTCTGGATCAATGCTCCAAACCATTCAGAACTATTCTCACTTGTCTTGCCACACTGCATAAATTGAATTGTTCCTAAGCATCTTAAAATAACATATGACTAAATGGTTAAAAGTCAGTTCTAAATTTCTACTGGAGGGTAAGGAGTTAACAATTTTCAAACTTCACCATTAACTTCACAGATAAATGGATAAGACAAACCAGTAGTCAAAATGCTAAACGATGCAAAATGAAATTTAAATAGATGTAAGGGGAAGTACACTTCAAGGTATCAAATTTCTTGTGTTGTATAACATTCAAAAGAGGTGAGGAGAATAGCTTTAGGTTACAAAGCAATATTGATCGGCTGAGTACGTCGGGCAGAGCAGTAGCAATTGGAATTTAGTCCTGATACATGCAAGGTGTTTTCTTTTCAGTGGTCTAATAATAGAAGTTAGATATACACCATATATCAAAGTCAAAGTAAATTTATTTTCATAAAGTAAATTATAATAAATAAAAATTATGATAAGCAAACCATAAAGTAAATTATTGTCAGTGTAATTTTTTATCAAAGTAGATTTATTATAGATGGTAGGGCTCTGGGAGAATTGATGTAAAAGGTGACATACATAAATAATCTGGTTAAAAAAACATACAGGAATGTTGCCTTCACTAGATGGGCATAGAATATCAGAGCCTGGAGGTCATGGTAGAACTTCATAAAACATTTGTGTGGCCATTGCTGGAATGCTGTGTTCTGTCCTGATTACCATACTATAGGAAAGTATTAGGCCTGCTCTTGCTGACACCTCCCAGCCTGCACATGCACGCACCTCCTCTTCTTCATCCAGCTAATAGGATTGACCGGCCGCTCATTCCAGACTCATCACCTGCAGCCTATTTAATTCCAGTTCTCAGCCACAGGCCTTGTTCACTCATCAAACCAGCCTGCATCAACCTGTTGCTCCAAGCTTTCACTCTCCCTGCCTAAAGTTTATCTTGATGCTTGTTGTGTTTAGTTTCTGTTGTCTCTTGTTTGGTGGCCCCTTGTAGCTCATTATTTTGCAGTTTATTATCAGTTATTGTTCCCTGCTGAATCGACTCTACTACTCTGCTTTTGGGTCAAGCCTCCTCTAGATTTCCTAGTAAAATGAGTGAAGCTCGTGACTAACTCTGCAGAGTATGCTCTCCTCAAGAAAATTGTCCGCTGACACGAGTGCACGACCCAGAAGCAGCTGGAAACCATTGACCATTTTTCTGCCACTCTCATCCAACTCTCTGCCTTACAGCAGCAACTCTGCACCAGTCAACCTCCTCAATCTGAGCCCCGGATTCCCATGACTGAACGCTTCAATAGATCTCCAAACCAATGCCACAATTTCCTGTCCCAGCGTGTCTTACATGTTGAACTCCAGCCATCTCTGAATTCTTCAGACCAGGTCAAGAGTGCTCTCCTCATCTCTCTCTTGGCTGGCTTAGGCCACTGGAACAATGAAGCCACCAATTGCAACAACTATGATGATTTCAATGCTGAGATGTGCTGGGTTTTTGCCTATCTGGGAAGTGGAAGGGAGGCAGCAGATCTGATACTTCACCCATGTTAAGGCTCATGCTCTGTGCTGGATTACACTGTGGAATTCAGGTCTCTTGTGGAGGATCATGGTTGAAATGAAGAAGCGTTGCCAGCCCATGACCATCACGGCCTCATGGAGCACTTGAAAGATCAGCTATCTACCTGAGAGATGTCCACTGACCTCAAAAGCCTCATCATTCTGGCCATCCATGTTGACAAGCATCTTATGGAATGACTCTGCAGATCATCACCAAAGCCTCCAGAACGCAGGCAGGTAGGGAGAGCTTCCTTAATTCCTCAAGAGCATTAACATTGGTGGAGAAGCAACTTATGTGGCTACTACAGAGCAGCCTACCACCAACACACCAAATTCCCACTGTGTATGGGTAAACGCTACCTCCAAGTAGAGGCGATGGACCTCCTATCTAGCAAGCTCTACCCAGCCTCTCCTTCTAGCACCATAGCCCATATCAGTCTTTGTGTCCTACTCCACACACCATTGGTCCTACAGGAGGCTTTGGTGCATTCTGGTGCAGCAGGCCATTTTCTAGACTAGACTCTCTTTGTGCAGCTCGGACCCACTACCAAACCTGTCTCTCACCCCTTCAACATCATGGTATTGAGGGACATCCCTTGGGGTCAGGGATAGCCAAAGCGTGGACAGGGCCTAAATACATGAGCATCAGAGAGCACAGTGAATCCATCCAATTCCTCCTGACTGACTCACCCAACACTCCTCCTGCCTTGGGTTACCCCTGGCTCTCCACTCACGACCCTCATTTCTCCTGGTCATCCGGTGCACTGCTGAGTTGGGGACCAACCTGCTAGAACACGTGCCTGCAACCTCAGTTGATTTCACCCCATAATTCTTTGGAGATAGAGGAAACCCTCAACTTCACCAAAAACCCATGGGGATATCACAACGTAGCCGTCACTTTAGGTAAAAGGGAGGCTAGCATTCTGCCTCCTCACAGGACACACAACTCAGCAACCAACTTCCTCCCAAGCATCACCTCTCTTCTAGGCAGTCTGGTCTCTCTAAGCCATGAATGGATCACTGAAGAGCTACAGCACTGCTTCATTCGTACATCCCAGTCCCAGGATACTTCTTTGTCAAAAATTAAGTTGAGGGTCTTTGTTCCTGCCTTGACTACCATGGACTCAACAAAATCACTATTAAGAACCAATACCCTCTCCCCTTGATGAGCAACACTTTTGAAATACTTTACAGGACCCAGGTGTTCACCAACTGGAGTGCATAAACTCTGATCTACATTGGCCAGAGGAATGAGAAGACTGTGTTCAAAACACCCTCAGGCCATTACAAATACATGATGATGCCTTTCAGTGAGTTTGACCTCTGTATATCATCCACAGACCACTGGTCAGTCAGAAAGAGACAATCAGTGAGTGGAGAAATTTCTGCAATGCTTTGCTGTCTCTAGCCCTTCCACATGGAAGAAGCATCTGCTCTGGGCCGAGCTGTCCCACAATCGGCACACCTCCTCTGCCATGGGTATGTCACCCTTTGAAGAGCTTCATGGCTACTAACAACCCCCCCCCCCCCACCGTTCTCCACAGAGAAGCCCATGATGGAGGTCCCCTCCACAAAGGCTTTGGTTTGCTGCTGGTGGAGTGCTTGGACAGGGCATAGAAGGCCAACCTAGCCAGTAATTGTGATTACTGCCAGCAATAATGACTGCCCTTGGTGCCCAGCCAGACTACTCTGACCTGCGGAATGTTGACCACCTGAGATCTAACCCTGGGCTCTGACTCCTGCAAGCTCTCACCTCAGTTCATTAATTCCTTCAAGATCACCCATCACATCAATCCAGTCACTTGCAGTCTCCAGCTGCCACCATCCCACAGGAGTAGACCTACCTTCCATGTGTTCTGCATCAAGCCTGTTGTCTATGGACCACCCAACCCACGTGAGCCTGCACCCCTGGAACCAAGGATGGTGGACAGTGGTCCAGTGTGCAAGGTTTGTCCGTTGATGGATTCATGTCTCTGTGGATGGAGCGTGCTGTACCTGGTCAACCAGGAAGGAGTTTGAGGAGTGCCTGGAGGAGAGGTCTTTGCTGCTGTCTAGTGAGATTTTGGATCCATCGCCGGTTAATGAGTTCCAGCGGACCTAACTGAATCATTCTGGGCCGTCCATGTAGAGTGTGTCTGTCAGACTTGCTCCTGGTCACACCTCCAAGCCTGCCCATGCATACAGTTCCCAGTCGCTAGCCAGCTATTGAATTCTCCTGCCACTCATTCCAGACTCATAACCTTCAGCCTAATTAAATCCCAGTTCTCATCCACAGACCTTGTTCATTCATCAAATCAGCCTGTCTCAAACAGTTGCTCCAAGCTTTCACTATCCCTGTCTAAAGTTTACCTTGTTTCCTGTTGTGTTTAGTTTCTGTTCTCTCTTGTGTCCTCACGGCTTGTTATTTTGCAGTCAATTATTAACGTTATCATTCGCCGCTGTATCGTCTCTGCTGCTCTGCTTTTGGGTCAAGCCTCCTCTACACTTCCTGGAGGACATCATTGCACTGGAGAAGTACAGAGAAGATTCACAAAAAAAAGGAAAATCTTAGAAAATTAAGAGACTAGATAGGCTACTTCAGGAGTTCCCAACCTTTTTTATGCCATGGAAACTTACCATTAACTGAGCGATCTATTTACCCTAGGTTGGGAACTCCTGGGCTAGTTTGTTTTCCTTAGAGCAGATGAGGTTGAGGAGTGACCTAATAAAGGTATACAAAGAGGAGCACAGATATGGTAAATAGTGATAAATATTTCTCTTCCATAACAGAGATGTCGAACAAAAATAAAGGGCAGAGTTTAAAGAGAGGAATTTGATGGAAGAATACTTTCATTGAGCACATGGTTGTGATCTGGCCTGAGAAGGTGATGGAAGGAGGTACTTTTTTTAAGAAGCTTCTGAATAAGCATAAACATAGATCAGAGACTCAAGAGATTTTGAAGTTTCTGGAAACTTGAACAGCAAATACAAAATGCTGGAGGGTCTCAACAAGTCAGGTAGCATCTATGGAGGGATAATAAATAGCAGATCAGAGACCAAATGCCGATAAATGGGACTGGTATCAGTAGGAACTTGATGACTGAATTGGAGATGATGCATTGAAGGGAAGCTGCAATGCAGTAGAGCTCTATGACATCAGGCGTGGGATGGGTAGATGATGGCTTTCCATCTTCTAGCGAATCAAAGATTCCCGAGAGAATGAATTTCTCGAGATAAATAATAAAGAATTAATGCAGCTTTGTGTATCCAGCCATGACAAAGTAGCCTGATTGTTGATAGATGTTGAGTTTGAAATGGCGCAACATGAAGTTTATTGTAAAGATGTTTGCTTTTTATATAAGTCCACTGAAAGAAATGGAAATAAAAGAAATAATGAATGGAAGTAGGGTAGCATAAAGAAAGAAATAAAGAAAGAAAGGAAAATGAAGGAAAAATAAGTAGTAGAAATCAATCAACAAGGGAAGCAAGAAAAAAAGACAGAATTAGAAACAAAGAAAAAAGATAAAAATGAGGAGAGGAGACGAACAAAGGAGATCTAGTTATACAACGTGTCTTGGACAAAAATATCTTCAAACTATTGAACGTATGCCATTATTCCAGCCTGCCTACAGCAGACATTTACTATAGTCTATGCAGCTAAAACATACTGTGCCAGCTTGATGGTGTGTTCGTAGCAGATGAACCAAACCATGCCAGCTTCATGGTGCATGTTAATAGCAGATGTCCTTTTAACTTTTGGCATTGACCCACAGCTGAATTCTCTGCGGAAAACAGCCTTTCTACATCCAAATGGGAGCAAATACCAGATAGGTTGTGATATTGCCAAGAAATATATGTGATGGATGTGTTGTCAAGTGCAATCAGTCCTTGTTGGCTGATAAACACAGTAGCAGATTATTTACTTTTGTAGTAACATGTGAAGTGCACCATGCTCGAAATGTGATTCCTCCAAATAACCGTATGAAGAGGCTAGCTTTCAGAGATGTGATTAGATATATTTGCACTTTGCTAACAACTCCCAGGTCATTTCAAAGAAGCTAATCTTAAATGTATTCAGGAGCTGCATTTCAGTGGGGTGATTCATATCATTCATACCCACTTATATTGGAGCAAGTTCATTATGAGGTACAAGAGCTTATCCAAGGATACTAGTATAGATTACTTGAACCTAGAACATTACAGCACAGAACACACCCTTCAGCTGATAATGTGCCAACTTTTTAACTATTCAAAGATCAATCTAACCCTTCCCTCCTACACAGCTCTCTATTTTTCGATCATCCATGTGTCTAAGTGTTTCTTAAATGCTTCTATCTGTGGAATTCTCTGCCCAATAAAGCAGCAGAGGTTACCTCAGTAAGTATATGTAAGATGAGATTGGATAATAAGGGAATTAAGGGTTATGGGAAGAAGGCAGGTAGGTGGAGATGAGTCCATGGCCATGATCATATTGAATGGTGGAGCAGGCTTGATGGGCCAGATAGCTTACTCCTGTTCCTATTTCTTACGTTCTTATGTTCTAATGTATTTGCCTCTACCACTACCCCTAGCATGTCTCTTAAGGAGGGAAGAAGTTATTTCAAGTAACCGATGACTTAGATCTTGAACTCCATCCTTCATCCCCAGTTCATGGAGTTAAACATACCTTTTCACCTTTTTGTCATAATTTAACTTGGATACTGAAGCTACCACATGCAAGAATTAGAAATCTTTTATGTGCTTACAAACACAGTTGCTGAATTAGCTCTTTGCAAATTATTATGACCTGCAAAATCCACTTGAACGGTGCAGCCACGAGGAGGGATAGTGGTGATAGTGGGAGGTGTGGGTAACAGAACAAACCAAAAATTCAGAAGAAATGAAGAGGCAGCAAAGACTCAAAATTCCAGTTCAAGATTCAAGT
This sequence comes from Hemitrygon akajei, assembly GCF_048418815.1. Lineage (NCBI taxonomy): Eukaryota > Metazoa > Chordata > Chondrichthyes > Myliobatiformes > Dasyatidae > Hemitrygon > Hemitrygon akajei. The sequence continues at coordinate 169,268,327 of NC_133129.1, forward strand.
TTGTTTATCACATGTACTTTGAAACATACAGTGAAATGTGTTGTTTGCGTTAACACCCGAGGGGGTGCTGCAGGGCAGCGCAAAAGTGTCACCACACATTCTGGTGCCAACATAGCATGCCCACGATCTTCAGCAAAACAAGTGAGAAATAAAAAGTCCATCATGAGAAGAGTCTACAGGCATTGAATTGCCATGAAGATCCAAGTCAGACAGCAGGAGAAATTTAGTTAGACTGGTTCCAGTATTCAGGGATTTCAGTTAAAGGCTTAGACTGTGAAAGTTGTGCATATTCTTGGATCCCAACATAAGCCTACATGATTACGATTGGTTTAAATAGGGTGAAAAGTGACAAGCTATTTCCTTTAGCAGATGCTTCCGAGATCAGGCAGTTTTGTTTTAAAGCGATGGACAAAAGATGTAAGGAGGAAAGTGACATATTTATTATGCATTAAGGTTATGGACTGGAGGCCGAAGCCAAAAGAGAATGGAAACTGAATTACCCAGAGCATTCAAAAAGGAATTGCATGGAGGCTTGAGAGAAAATCATTTGCAGGGCTCTGGGGAAAGATTAAAAAATGTGACTATCAACTGCTCAGTCGGGAAGCTTTCTTCTGCGCCTTTAGAATTTTCTGAATCAACATTCATTGTGTGAGGCTGCAGACCCACAGAATGCCTTCACTGCAGGGCTCAGCAGGGTGACTTGCAAGCACGCCCAGCCAGACAAGCCGAACTAATGCTTCCACCTGGCTGTCTTCAGCTTGGTCTTCTCTCAATGTCATGAACCCTTGGCATGCCGAACAATAACAGCTGAGTCGTGAAACCCCAAGAACGGGTCCCATTCCTGCAAAGAACCGTAGTCAGCGTGTAACTCCAGGTCAGGGTCTTCAAAAGAACCCTGAAAGGGAAAAATAAAGATTTTAAAGATGGAAGTAGAGCTGTTTCTGAAGATGCAAGCAAAGGAGTTGCCATTTAGCACCATCTTAACTCTGCCTCCAACTCCGATAAGTGTGGATATTTACTGCAGCATGGTAGTTTAGTGGTCAGCTCAACACTTTACAGTACACATGACCTAGGATCAATTCCCACTGCTGCCTGTAAGGTGTTTGTACATTCTTCTGTGACTGAGTGGCTTTACTCCAGGTGATCTGGTTTCCTCCCACAGTCCAAAGATGTACGGTTGTTAGGTTATTTGTCATTTTAAAATTGTCCTGTGATTAGCACAGATTAAATCAGGGGATTGTTGGGCAGAATGGCTAAAAGGGCCAGAAGGGCCTATTCCATGCTGTATTTCGATAAATAAATTAAAAAATTGCATTTCTTCAACACTAGTGAAGCCTACACCTTCATGCAGCAAATCACTGGCAATGTTCAAGCATTGGCACAAATATGCCACAAGAAATCCAAGCAATGTCAGAAGTCTAACTACCTATCCGACATTCAATGGTATTGGAAATACTGAGTCCCACAATCAACATTCAGGGGACTACCTTGACCACGATCTTAACTGGACCAAGCTCATAAACTGTGATAACAGGATCAGTTAATTTTTTCAGTTTCTTCATGAAAGTGAAACCTCTCTTCCTTTGTTCTGCTCTGAAAATCTTCTGTCCAACTTCTTCCTAAAAACTGAGTTGTAACTTTGCAAAAACAAAACCACAAATTATAACTAGACTCTCGGAATTAGAATAAGAATCAGGTTTAATACCACTGACATATGTCATGAAATTTTTATTTTGTTTTTCTGGAGACTGATGAATTTGTATCTGATTTACACAGTCCTTGATGAGGTTCTTCCATCATTGGCTACTTTTATTAGAAAGATGAACCATAATGAAAGAATATACATTTATTTAACACTTTCATGATATCAAGTCTTGCAAAAATGTTTAGAGTCAATAAGATATATTTGGAATGTAATCATTGTTTTTAACAAAAATTACAGCATGCTTTCACACAGTGATGTCCTGTAAGTAACACTGACTACGCTATCTGCTCAAGGTATTGATTGAGAGATATGTATTAGCCACACCCTGCTGGACTTCCACAATTAATTGAGGCATCTTTTACGTCAAATGTAGTGCTGCATTCAAAAGACGGCACCCTTAATCCAGAATTACAACATCACACTAGGTTACTTGTTCATTCTTACAACGTAAAGCACCGAGTTAAAGACAGTGTCAAGACGTATCTGAAGCAGTACATTGATCTGATCTGATAAATGAATCAGAGTCATAGCTGATGCTAGTACATTTACGAAATTACGGTGGCTGTGACTCAGAAGTAATTAGAGTTAATTTTAGCATTGTTTATTGGTACTGCTTCATAATTACAGGAAATATCCTGTGAATAAATCACTTCCAGTTTGGATTCACACAGGCAGTGCAAATGTTTGATATACAATGGCTTTAAAGTTTCTGGAATTTCTCCAAAGTGCCCGTAACCCCATTGGAGAACACTTATGGGTCTTTCTATGTTTTGGTTGCTGGGATTAATGCAGCAGGTCAATAAGAGTGACATAATCAAACAATACAATCAACCACACATATGTTATCTTAAAAAGATCCCCCAATTAGTTGCTATGAAAACTCAACAGCAGAAAAATCAATGCATAAGAGAAAGAAAAGTGCTTAAAATTCCAAAAACAGAAGCTAAAGGTTATTTGTTTAATTCTGATTTTCAAGAAGATAAAAATTTTAGCCTGTTTCAATGCTCATATTAGCTTTGATTACTACATCGTTGGAGAGAATTACACTGCCAATTTAGATTTGTTGTTCCTTTGAAAAGGGATGTACATGTACATTCAGTGGCTATTTTATTAGGTACAGGTGCAGAACCCAATGTGCTCTTCTGCTGCTATTGCCCATCCACTTCAAAGTTGACGTGTTGTGCATTTGAAGATGCTCTTTTGCACACCACTGTTCTAACACAAGACCTTTTGAATTACCTGTTAGCTTGAAACAGTCTGAACATTCAGCTCTGATCTCTCTCATTAACAAGATTGTTTTGCCCACAGAACAACTGCTCACTGGATTATTTTTTTCTTGTTTTTATTTAGCACTATTCTCTGTAAACTCTAAAGACTGTTCTGCAGGAAAATCTGAGGATATCAGTAGTTTCTCAGATACTCAAACCATCCTGTCTGGCATCAACACAATCATTCCATGGTCACATAGATCACATTTCTTCCTCATTTTGACATTTGGTCAGAACAACAATTGAACCTCTTGCCTATAACTGCATGCATTTCTGCACTGAGTTGCTACCACATGATTGGTTGATTAAATATTTGTATTAACAAGCAGGTGTAACTAATAATGTGCCACTGAGCGTATATCATTCATCTGGTAATGAAATGGAAATTATTTTATCCCTGAAGAACAGTCTACTTCAAATCCCAGTCTAACTAAATTGAGGATTGGTTCACTAGAACCAGTTTGGATTCTTCTTCCAAAAAAGAAAATGACACATTTTTTAATTTTCTTACTCTATTTCTTCATTATGTTCAGCACTCAATTTCAATGGTATCTAATTTGTTGGATTGTTTGACAGAAATGCATGAATTTTAAAAACAGCAGAAGACATTCAGTGCTCAAACGGTTATTACACAGTATTTCAGATAATTGATTTACAAAGAAACAGGACAACAAATCTGGACAGATATTATCTATAAGGTCAGATATAACAATCCAGTTTTTCACACATAGCCACCAAAATTCTGTAAAAAATATAGAAGTGTTATTTGCTAACAGCATGGTAATGGGTCCCAACCTTGAGTTGAAAGTGAAACATATTTAACTGGAGAGCCATAGAAGTGCAGGGTTGTTCCACGACACACAAATTCTTGGAGATCTTGCTCAGTTTGATAGCTTTTGCTTCTACAATGTGAGGGCCTTTCTGCGGTATGTTTTCATGATTACCTGCGCCGTCCGCACAGGAAGGAGACCAGTCCAGGAAGTAAGATTCAGTTATTGTAGAGGCACGCCACATCGACTGAGCAGCAAGTATTTCCATTCTAGACGAGAAGAGAAAAGAGAGAAAGAGAGGATCAGGTCCTTCAAAGGCTTGCACAATTTCACTTAAAGAGACATTTTAAATCATCTTCTCATACCACATCACACCTCCAACGTACAGCATCCGCTGCAATCCACAAAACAAAATGCTCTCTCTTCTTTGGAAGTGTTAACGGATGCTAATAGCGACTGTTACTGGATTAATCATCCAGAGAACTTCGTCTGTTTGAGAGCCAAGTATTTGAATCTTGCAGTACAGTGACAGATAAGAAATTTAAATTCGAGTAATTAAGTAAATTTAGCATGAAAATCTCGTATCAGTGATATTGCCCATAAAACAACTATACTTCAATTACTGTGAATTTCCCCAGTGTAGAGTGATGGCAGGAAATTTGCTGTGGGCAGTGATGAAGATGATTTTATATACTGTGTTGTTGTGTAAATGAAGTCACTGGAGAAAATTACTGGTAGATACAAAGCATCTTCTTAAATCGATAAAACAAGGTGCAGCAGGCATAGTTTAGAGATGCTTTTGGTCAAAAGGTCTGTTGGCCCATCATGGAGCTCAATATATTATGTGCCAGACATCAAAGGACAACTCCATATTTACAATGTATGGCCAATGTTTTCTTTGAAACTACATACAACCTTCACATCTTCTGAATCACATCCACACCACAGACATCCAAATGAATTTTAATCAGCATTGTCTGGTCTGGGATCACTGTTTTTTGGAACACATTGTTCAGAGCTGCATTCCAAATTAAATCCACAATACGTATTCAGATGTGAAGACAGGTAGCCAAAGTCAATTGCTAAATGTGTATGTCCTAAACCCAAAAATCATTCTAACATACTGTACCTCCATTAGGTCACCCCTCAGCTTCCCTGGAATATAGGTTGCTGAGATGTGACCTATATTTGTATATAAAGTCATGAGGGGCATAAAACATATTACCACTGTCATTTTCTCAGAGAAGGGGAGTCTATAACTAGAAAGCATAAATTTAAGGTGAGTGGGGGGAAATTTTTCGCACAGAGGTCAGGAATGAGCTGCTAGAGGAAGTGGTAGAGGTGGAGTAGATGACACAGTCCAAGAGCCAACTTGGTCAGCATGGGCAAGTTGGGCCAAAGGGCCTATTTCCATGCTATATAACTCAGTGACTCTAGAATGCACTTTGTGTGGAAGTGTCCATGTCTCCCATAAGTAGAAGCCAATACTGACAAAGGTCCTGAATGGTGTAATCACCACACTTGGGCTGCAGTGAGGTGAAAGAGCCAATAGAAGAGAATACTTACTTGACATTGCCCTACTAGTCTACTTCTAGCAGTTATATTTATTTGTGATAGGGCTGTTGGAATGACCACCAAATATTTCCTTGTGGGGAATGAGTCCCATCCATTTATGCTGACGATCAACACCACTGTACCTCAGGGGTGTGTGCTTAGCCCACTGCTCTACTCTTGAGATATCCATGACTGTGTAGCTAGGCATAGCTCAAATACCATCTATAAATTTGCTGACGATACAACCACTGTTGGTAGAATCTCAGATGGTGACGAGAGGGTGTACAGGAGTGAGATATGCCAACTAGTGGAGTGGTGCCGCAGCAACAACCTGGCACTCAACGTCAGTAAGATGAAAGAGCTGATTGTGGACTGCTGGAAGGGTAAGATGAAGGAACACATACCAATCCTCGTAGAGGGATCAGAAGTGGAGAGAGTGAGCAGCTTCAAGATGCTGGGTGTCAAGATCTCTGAGGATCTAACCTGGTCCCAACACATTGATGTAGTTATAAAGAAGGCCACACAGCAGCTATACTTTATTAGGAGTTTGAAGAGATTTGGCATCACAATACACAAATACACTCAACAAATACACTCAAAAACTTCAATAGATGTACCCATGGAGAACATTCTGACAGGCTGCATCACTGTCTGGTATGGAGGGGCCACTGCACTGGACTGAAAGAAGCTGCAGAAGGTTGTAAATCTAGTCAGCTCCATCTTGGGTACTAAACTACAAATTACCCAGGACATCCTCAGAGAGCGGTGCCTCAGAGGGGCAGTGTCATTATTAAGGACCTCCAGCACCAGGAATGCCCTTTTCTCACTGTTACCATCAGGTAGGAGGTACAGAAGCCTGAAGGCACACACTCAGCGATTCAGGAACAGCTTCTTCCCCTCTACCATCCAATTCCCAAATGGACATTGAACTCTTGGACACTACCTCACTTTTAAAAAAAATAGTATTTCTGTTTGTATGCATGATTTTAAATCTATTTAATATACGTATACTATATAAAGAATATTGAATAAGATTGATTGATTGATTGGTTGATAGATTTATTTATTATTATTATTCTATATTATGTGTTGCATTGAACTGCTGCTAAGTTAACACATTTCATGTCACATGCTGGTGATAATAATCCTGATTCTGATTCTAAGCAGCCTTTTTTTATAGCAGTAATGCACAAGCAGATAGATTCAGAATCTCAACAGTAGACAGTCATGATGTTTTGGATATAATTGAGAGAAATACAAATGTTTTCCACCACAACCTGAAAGTCCTTAGTCATAATTAAAGACAATTACAGTATCTTAAAATGAATTAAGGCATCATTCCCAGCACAATAAGAAACTTTGAAAAATATGTCAGGAGCAGCAGCAGAAATTCCTAATGTATTACCAGATTGGTAAACCATAAAACTGTATTTTGTGCTTAAGAATAAATTAAGAATGTGATAGACAAAGCTGAGTCCCTTGACAATGGATCAGAATTTATGCGCCATCCAGCAATGAATGCTGATGAGTATTTAAATGGCTCTCAATGGAAGGAGACTCTGTAATTACCCACACCTCATGGTTCAATAACAGCTTCTTTCCAATTGCCATCATGTTCTTGAGCCACCTGTGAAACCTCAACACTTTTTCAGACAGGATATTTTTTTCCTCTCTTGATCGTGCACTGGTGTTGCTTATTTTGCTTTGATTTGCACACTTATAAGTTATGTATAATTTATGTTAATTTAAATTTATGTTAATTTTTAGAGTCATAGATTTATGAAGCCTACAGCAAAAAAATCAGGCCCTTCATCCTATCTAGTCCATACCAAACTTTTATTCTGCCTAGTCCCATTGACCCGTACCTCTCTCCATATCCCTCCCATCCACGTACTTATCCAAACCTCGTTTAAATGTTACAATTAACCCGCATCCACCACGCCTGCTGGCAGGTCATTCCAGACCTGCACCACCTTCTGAGTGAAGAACGTCCCCCCTCAGGTTCCCCTTAAATGTTTCTTCATTTGCCCTTAACTTATGAGCTCTAGTTCTAGTCTCACCCAACTTCAGTGGAAAAAGTCTGCTTGCATTTACCCTGTCTATATCCCTCATAATGTTGTATGTCGTTTTCAAATCTCCCCACATTTTCCTACACCTAAGGGAATAAAGTCCTAACCTATTCAACCTTTCCCTATATCCTAATTTCTGAAGTCTTGACAACATCCTTGTTGTGTATGTGTGTGTGTGTCTATAAATTATATATATAAACACACACAGACAGACATTATATAAATAATGTGTGTAAACTGTATTTTTTTTACTTCCCTTTGCAAGGTACTGGGATGCTGCTGCATAAAGTTCATTTTCATGGTATATACTATATATTCTGTGTACATAAGCCTATAACAACAATAAGCTTGAACTTGAAACCTCAGCATAAACCTCAACCATGGCAGACTCTAGTGAGTGACTGGAAGAAGTTTGAACACATTACCAACTGCCTTCAGCCAAGAGTGCATGTGGATTATCTTCCTCAATCTCCATGAAGTCACATCATGCACAGAAATCAGACTATAAGAAGTCCACACCCATGACTTCCAGGATTGGAAGACAGCATTGGGTAAGGCCAGGTGCTGTTCCTTATAACTTCCAGACTGAATAGCTGCTGACTTGATCTTCGAACTAGGTGCACATTTGCTTTATATCCACCTGACAACATGGGGAATTGCCTGGCTATTCACTGCCCTGAAAGAACGAGGTTTTTCAATCCTAGCAATATTGCTTTGACAGTATAATGTCAGTCATCAGCAAAGTGATGGGAGGCATCACTGACTAGGCCATCAAGTACCACTTACTCACCAATAGTTTGCTCGCTAGTAAACATTACAGTTTTCATCAGGACTGCTTGACTTCAGACTTTGTTATAGTGCTGTATCGAACAGAAACAAAACCGATGACTTCCAAGGGTTAGATTGAGAGTGAGTACTCTGGACGTAACTCCACAAAGTGCGAGATAAAGAAAATTTTTTTTAATGTGCATCAAAGGAAATTGCCTGGGATTTACTAAGCGCAAATCTACTGAGAAAACCGCACAATGGAACTGAAATTAGTCTTGCACAATAGCAAACCATCCAACACAATTAATCACAGAATCAGGCCACGTAAACCAGGCTTCTGGTTCACTGTTCTCACTACTTGTTGTTTTGCATGACTGCCAATCCCTTAGAAACCATGCTGAATGTGGAGAGTTTCATTAATTAAGCTAAGCGAGTTTCGTACTGGGAAAACAAATGCCAGATCTTGCAGACTGTGTAATGTATGACCAGAGTCTTTTCTATTTGTTTGTCAGCTCCATCCACACACTTCCACCTCTCCCAGCACCATCACCCAACCGATTAACAATCATATAATTTACTTGTAAACATGAAAAGAGAGCTTTTACTCAAAATTCAAATCCATGTCTTAGTTCAACATGAAATAGCTGACTGGCAAGACAGGTCACAGAACTAAAGATAAACCTTATTTGGTTGCTGACAGGTTCAATTTCAGTTAAAACTTGATCAATATTGTTAACATTATTGAAAAAGAATGTATTTGTAAGATTTTTCAACTTTTCCATTACAATAGGGTTCAACAGATACATTGGATGAATAATATATCTTCCAATGTGCATGCAGTATCATATCCAATGTGTTTATTGAGAAGGGTTGAAGTCTTCCTTGTGTGCACTGTGACAACACTGCCCAGAGCCTACAAAGTTGCTCAGAAACAAGTGTGGAATGGCTTTCCAACCAGCATGCATACATTGAGCCTAATGATCTATCACCTTGCTATATATCTATGATTCTAAAGAAATGGCAAAATCAGATGAGTGCAGGTCCTGATGGCAGCCAGCCTAAGTTCAATGCAGCTGCCAGTTATTATCTTATTATTAAACTCACAGTACTTTCCTGGGTTGCTGGCACTGTGATGGCATTATGCAAACTGCTACTCTACTGTGCCTCCCAACTTTGTAGCACAAACACACAGAAAAATTGTCAGTTTTTGAGTGTATTTGTTGACACTCACCATGGCAGCCAGAAAACAGAAATGGGGATAAGAAGGTTTTTCTGTTCCACGAAGTATATGTGAGACATCCTATATGCCTTCAGGAGTGGAGGTGGTGGAGGAATCAGGGGTGGAGAGTTGGACACAATATCTATCAGGGAGAGTTGAACTCAAAATCTACCAGGGACACTTTAAGAACTGCCTAGCCAGAAATTGCTTTAGAAGTCAGCTCCGGTTGTGAAAGTAGCCATGGAGAAATGCTGAAGGAGATTTTGTGGCTGAACAGGGTATGTCAAGGTGAACTGCACACCATTAAAAGTAATGCTCTGTCATTAGGCACAATAATGCAGTATCATAAACACCACACGCACACACACACACACACACACACACACACACACACACACACACACACACACACACACACACACACACACACACACACACACACACACACACACACACACACACACACACACACACACACACACACACACACACACACACTTACTTCACGTACCCTCACCCCGAAGTTAACTCTCCAAAGCTAGAATAATAAACCGATTACGTGAAGTTCATAAGACCTTAAATCATAGAAGTAAAATCATCAACACGAGTAAATCTACAAATGTTCAAAATCCAAAGCAACACACACAAAATGCTGGTTGAACTCAGCAGGCCAGGCAGCACCTATGGAAAAGTGTAAATAGTCAACATTTCTGGCTGAGACCCTTCATCAAGTATGAAAATTGGATCAGCCATGATGAAATGGCAGAGCAGTCTCGATGGGCCAAATGGCCTAATTCTGCTCTTCCATCTTATTGTCTTACCAGTCCTGATGAAGGGTCTTGGCCCAAAATGTCGACTATTTACTCTTTTCCATAGATGCAACCTGGTCTGCTGAATTCCTCTAGCATTTTATGTGTGCGGCTTTAGAAGCAGAATTAGAACATTTGACCCATCGCGTCTTCTCCTACATTCTATCATGATTGATTAATTATCCCTCTCAACCCCATTCTCCTGCCTTTTCTCCGTAACGTTTAATGCCTTTTTTAAGCAAGCATCTTCAAATATACCCAATGACTTGCCTTCCACAGCCATCTGTGGCAATGAATTCCACAGATTTACCACCACCTGGCTGAAGAAATTCCTCATCTCTGTTCATCAAGAGAGAGTAAATAGTTTGAGCCACAAACTAGCTAAGGCTTTGCAAAATATGCCTGTGTGCTCATTTGCCATTCATCATTTCAATTTGATTCTATTCTTTGAATACAGTAGATACCTTCATCATAATGCTGCATCATCATTAAAGTGTGTTAGGTAGAGCAGAGGGAGATGATGCAGATGGAGGAGCAGAGAGGGAAAGTGGAACACAGGAACATCAGAAAAAAATGGAGGAGCTGGCTACCAGGCCTGTTGAGCCTGCCCGGCTTCTTATATGATCATGGCTGATCTCTACTGCCTCCAAGAGGACCACAACCTTGTTGTAGGGTTTGGAGGCTTGTGTGCCTCAATGACCAAGAGAGTTATGTTGGCTGGAGTCAGGGTCTTGTGCTTTGATTCTTGGAAGGGTCACCCATGCCAAACATATCAAAAGGTAGAGGCCAGACTAAGAGTGGTCCACTGGTCCTCCAGGTTCGGGGTGGGGGACGGGGTGGATGAGTGGTTTAGCTCAGGGCTAACAACTCTGACTAGTCAAAATAACTGTTTCAGAAACAGCAATGAAGAACCTTTGACCTTCATTGCAACTCTACGTGCCTGCAGCATAATGGGTAGTGAGTAAGTAAGTGGTCTTTGCTGGCCTGATAATTTCTGCCCCTTTTCTCCATATCCCTCTCCCCCCATTCCTTGATCTACCAACTATTTATCCACCTCCACCTCCAAATGTGCGTCCCACATCCCCATTTATGTTTGCACTCAAGATACAATCTCAAATTCATTTCCTTTGTCAAAATAAGTCTCCAAGTGCTTCAGAAAATGTAACTTGACTTGAGATCTGCCACCAGCTCTGGCTGAAAACACATTCAGGTCATGATACTGATGCCAATAACGTTTACAAAAGATGAAAAATCTGTAAATACATTCAACATTTGTAAACCTTCGGAGAATTGGTCACCTGCTTTATCTTTGTCATTAACTCCAAATTTCTGCAGGTTATAATCATCACAAAGCCATTTTAAAATCCAGAAAATGAGTTAGCACTGATTTCAGCAGGGTTATTATTCATTAATTTCGATCTTCAACTTGGACCAGTTTTACACATTTGCAAGTGCAAGGTGAAACATCACAAGGATCACACATTTTAATTTATGAGGACTGCAAAAACAGATTTCAAATTTCAAATGCATGATATAAGTATTAATATGCATGGAATATACTCTTACCAAATAAACAAAATGTTCTCTCTTTATTCAGTTAAAAAGGATGCAGTGAACACAATACCTGATAATGATGTAGAGACGGCAGGTCAAAATTAGTATGTTATGCTTCAATATTTTATTAGTACTGATAGAGTATCTGTCTCAAATATAATCACAATTGGGAGACACCAGAACGTAGTTAAAAATAGACATCTGGACTCGTTTTAAGCACTCAGATTCAGCAATGAGTGCAGAATGATTTTAGTGAATGCATGCACTTTGTCTTTCATTTCTGGGGTCCTGACATAAAACAAGCTGCCTTGCAGAACAAAAGCTGTCTTTCCCTGCTGGGTCTCTGCCATCGTACACGGCTTCCAATGGCTATAGGCCCAGAACAAGTAGTACTGGCATTCATTGAAAATTGATAGACTGGGATTAAAAATCCCAGCAGCACTGGGGCTCCACAGGGTACTGTCCCTTTCTCTTCATCATCTACACCTCGGACTTCAACTACTGCACAGAGTCTTGCCATCTTCAGAAGTTTTCTGTTGACTCTGCCATAGTTGGATGCATCAGCAAGGGAGATGAGGCTGAGTACAGGGCTACGGTGAGAAACTTTGTCACATGGTGCGAGCAGAATCATTTGCAGCTTAATGTGAAAAAGACTAAGGAGCTGTTGGTGGACCTGAGGAGGGCTAAGGCACCGGTGAACCCTGTTTCCATCCAAGGGGTCAGTGTGAACATAGTGGAGGATTACAAATACCTGGGGATACGAATGGACAATAAACTGGACTGGTCAAAGAACACTGAGGCTGTCTACAAGAAGGAGCAGAGCTGTCTTCTATTTCCTGAGGAGACTGAGGTCCTTTAACACCTGCCGGATGATGCTGAGGATGTTCTACGAGTCTGTGGTGGTCAATGCTATCATGTTTGCTGTTGTGTGCTGGGGCAGCAGGCTGAGGGTAGCAGACACCAACAGAATCAACAAACTCATTCGTAAGGCCAGTGATGTTGTGGGGGTGGAACTGGACTCTCTGACGGTGGTGTCTGAAAAGAGGATGCGGTCCAAGTTGCATGCCATTTTGGACAATGACTTCTATCCACTCCATAATGTACTGGTTAGGCATAGGAGTACATTCAGCCAGAGATTCATTCCACCGAGATGTAGCACTGAGCGTCATAGGAAGTCATTCCTACCTGTGGCCATCAAACTTTACAACTCCTCCCTCGGAGTGTCAGACACCCTGAGCCAATAGGCTGATCCTGGACTTATTTCCACTTGGCATGATTAACTTATTTTTATTTAATTATTTATGGTTTTATATTGCTATATTTCTTCACCATTCTTGGTTGGTGCGGCTGTAACGAAACCCAATTTCCCTCGGGATCAATAAAGTATGTCTGTCTGTCTGTTTAACCTTGCATAGCCCTATGCTCAATGTGGAATTATCTGTAAGTCATAAAACTATGCATTTTGTTTATTCAACTGCACTTTTGCAGTGCCTGTCTTTTTGTAAAGTCCTTTGCTGGTAAATCAGATGCCTAACAGCAAAACACATCCTGAAATTAAGTGGAGGTACAAGAGGCAGTGAATGCTGGAATCTGCAGCAACACAGAAAGTGCCGGAGGAACACAATGGGTCAGGCAGCATCCATGGAGGGAAATTCACAATTACCGTTGGGTGAAGGGGCTTGATCTGAAATGTCAATTCTTCGTTTCTCTCCATAGATGCTGGCTGACCCACTGAGTTCGCCCTGTACAATCTGTGTTACTGAAATAAAGTAAATCAAAATTGGAATCAGGTTTCTTATCACCAACATAGGTCATGAAATTTGTTGCTTTGTTGCAGCAATACAGTATAAGATGAAAAATAATGTTAAGTTAAAATAAAAATAAGAACATAAGAAATAGGAGCAGGAGTTGGCCATCTGGTCCATCGAGCCTACTCCACCATTCAATAAGATCATGGCTGATCTGGCCATAGGCTCATCTCCACCTACCTGCCTTTTCCCCATTACCCTTAATGCCACTGCAATAGAAAAATCTATCCAACTTTGTCTTAAATATATTTACTGAGGTAGCCTCCACTGCTTCATTGGACAGAGAATTCCACAGATTCACCACTCTCTGGGAAAATCAGTTCCTCCTCATCTCTGTCCTAAATCTGCTCCCCTGAACCTTGAGGCAATGTCCCTTAGTTCTAGTCTCACAACATAAATAAGCAGTCCATAAGAGGAATATTGAGGTAGTTTCATGGGTTCATTAACTGTACAGAAATCTGATGTTGGAAGGGAAGAACCTGTTCCTAAAACATTGACTGTGTGTCTTCTGGCTCTTCTACCTCCTCCCCGATGGTAGCAATGAGAAGAAAGCGCATCCTGTATAGTGAGGGTCCTTAATGACGGATGCTGCCTTCTTGAAGCACTGCCCTTTGAAGATGTCCTTGACAGTGGGGAGGGCTATGCCCATGATGGAATTGCCAAAAGGCCAAGTGATTGCCTATTGTCTGTGAGTCCGAGTCCACTGGAGGCTGAAGGCCCTGACGTGGCCTGCCGTGGGGTCAGAGGACTAAATACATGTGTATCTGTGTGAGTGGGCGAGTGGGTGAGAGATAGGTAAGATCTTGATTCGCCGTAGTTGTCGTTTGTATGTTTTGTGAACATGTTTGGTGAGGCATGCTATGCTGGTGCTGGAATGAGCTAATGACCCCACCCCAGCATATTTATTTATTTACTGAGATGCAGTGCAGAACAGGCCCTTCCTGTTTTTCAAGCCGCACCACCCATTAACCCCAGATTTAACCCTAGCCTAATCACAGTCCAATTTTGAATGACCAATTAGCCTACCCACCGGTACATCTTTGGACTGTGGGACGAAACCGGGGCAAGCAGTGAAAATCTACACGGTCACAGGGAGAATGTAAAAACTCCTTATAGACAGCAGCAGGATATGAACTTGGGGTGGCTGGTACTGTAAAGCATTGTGCTAACCACTACACTACTCTGCTGTCCCATTCCTTAGGTTGTGTATGTTATTTATCCAAATGGCACATTTCATTGTGTGTTTTGATGTACACATGATAAATAAATAAGACGTAAGAAATTAGGCCATTTAGCCCATCGATTTTGGTCTGCCATTTCACCTTGGCTGATCCATTTTTCCTCTCAGCCCCAATTTCCTGCATTTCCCCCGTACCCCTGTCAAGAGTCTATCAATCACTGCCCTAAATATACATAAACACATGCCCTCCACAGCTGCCTGTGGCACCAAATTGCAGGTTCTCACCTGTCTCTAGATGAAGAAATATCTCCTCATCTCCATTCGAAAAGGATACCCCTCTGTTCTGAGGCAGTGTCCTCTCGTCATAGTCCCTCCTACCATTGGAAACATCCTCTCCACATCCACCCTATCAAGGCCTTTCCCCATTCGAAATGAATCTGAATCTGAACCTCCATCACAGGCACACCTTCCCCATCGTCACACCTTCAAAAGGTGTTGCCTCAAGAAGACTTCATCCATCATCAAAGGGCCTTCACCATCTGGGACGTGGCCTCTTCTCATTGCTACAATCAGGGAGGAGGTACAGGGGCCTGCAGATGCACACTCAACGTCCATTCAGATTCTGACATTGACTGGCTGTGCAACAGCACCCGCACACAGGTCTATCTATATAAACTTGCAGGAATCACAGATGGAAAGCAATTGTTTCGGGACGTAAAATGGAGCGGAAGAACAAAAGAAAATCCCCAGAGCGACAGGGAGATGACTTAAAAGTGTGGCGGCACAGGAACTCCGAGCGGTGAGCCGCAGGAACCCGAGGATCCAATGCTCACAATGACCTATGACCAGGGATACAGGCCAGCAGTGGTAACTCAGCTCTCCGGTAGGCCAGGGCCCAGTGGAGACTAGCAGCCAGCGTGACGGCCAACCAATCTGAACAAGGAGTCGGACCAATAGGAGTCGGCAGAGCAACACTCAATTGCGCACTGATGACGTCACCTTGACTAGTGACGGAACATTTGCGACCTAAACTGTGATTTGTTCAATGATTACACTGAATTGAGGTTTGTAGGGTGGCACTGCTTGAAGGGCTGGAAAGGCTTATCCTGCGCTGTATCTTAATAAGTACATAACCTCCAGGCTTGGCAAACAACCTTATAAAGATGCAGCCAAACTGAGATACCAATCTTCTCTTTAATTTCACACAGGAAGACTCATCATTGTGGATTCATAATATGTTTATGATGATTAATTTTAATGTTTCGGAGTATTTAGATATGTATTGCAATGCTGTAACTTGGGAAACAAGGTCCAAAAATGAAAACATAATTGGCCACTTTAGTTGGTGTGATAAGTCAGGTAGCTTCCATCGGGGTGGCATGGCAGTGTAATGGTTAGCATATCATTATTTCAGTGCCAGTGACTCATGTTCAAATCCCACTGCTCTCTGCAAGGAGTTTGTTTTCCCCGTGACCCCGTGCTCGGATTTCCAACTACATTCTAAAGATGTTTGGGCTAATAGATTAATCGGTCCTCTGGGTGTAATTGGACAGCACGGGCTCGCTAGGCCAGAAGGGTATACTACTGAGCTGTATCTCCAAATAAAATAAATAAAAATAAATGCCTGTATTTTCACAATCACACTGCTGCATGCAATAGTCAATATGTGAGGAAATTAATGAGTATTCTCTACTGATTAGCATCAACATAACAGATGGGCAATAAGGAAGAAGATTTATTTCCCCTCTGAACAATGAATTTGATTCCAACACTGCCTGTTCCTTTGATGGCTGTATTTTCCCAATCATTTCTGCTGGGCAGCTTTGCTCAGCAGGAAATGAAAGTGATGTAAAATAATAGTCAGTAGAGGAGTGATTCACCAATGCTAAAAGCTTAGGTGCATCTTCCAGGCTGTGAGGGAAAAAAAAGGTAAATTTACTCTATGATGGTCCTGTAACACAAATGAGCAAAAAGTGCTTGAAACTAAGTGCCTGAAATGGGGCAGTTTTCTATCTCTAAGTGCTAACAATCTGTGCCTTGATGATCACAAACATTCACAGTAATTTAATTGCAAATCTGACACCTTATTGCAAGGCATTTGGAAGGAAAGTGCTGTTTTATGCATGGATAAAAATGATAGGTTTGGATAAAATGACACATTCTGGCACTATGTCTATCTGATTCATAATGGACTTACGATGATTAACATCAATGTTTTAGAGTATCAGAAATTGCTGGCCCCCCACAGACTGTATAATCACTACAGAATCTCTGCTCATGTCAACCGTCTATAGATAGTTGAAGTTAATGATAGTCTGATTGATGCATGATGGAAAGCACATAGAAGATAATTGCTGCAGTGCCTAGGTTTGCTCACACACTGGGCCTGGATGGTCCAGTGGGTGAATCGAAGTTCCCATTGACCAGATTGAAAAGAGATCTGAATCAAATCAGAGCAGCAAAACATTCTTAATGACTGCATATTAGCATCAGCTTGCAGATAATATGCAGTGTTGTGCTCATTTTAATTGAGAACTGCAATAATTACCTTTCAAGTTTATTATCTAATGATCAAGATCATCAACATATCAGTTTATATCAGCTACAGCATAAACTCCATTTGTGTGTGTGGCATCGGTTAGTCTCGTGAGACAACGGATCTGTGTTCTCTCCAGGACGCAAGCCTGGGCAAGGTTGTATGGAAGATTGGCAGTTGCCCATGCAGCAAGTCTCCCCTCTCCATGCCACTGATGTTGTCCAAGGGAAGGGAAAGGGATGATACAGCTTGGCACCAGTGTCGTCGCAGGAGTTGCCAGAGCAAGGTTGAAGACAACGTCAGACTGCCTTAGGGACTCCAGCTCCGGATTTGTCCTCAGGGTTTACTCCCGAAGCCTTTCCCATAGGTGGGTATGGCTGTAAGGCAGCGGAGGTTTGATATCAGAGTTTTCCCTCTCTTAGATGGACTGCCTTCCCAGGCTGACAAGCTCCATCTACGCAAAGCACTGGTTTTAAGGTGCCAGGACCCGCCTTACAAACTCCATTTGTATACACCAATTTATCTAGCAAGTAACGTTTCAGAGAATTGTCTGTGGTGAACATAATGTTTGTGAAACAGAGTTATTCCATTTAATTTTCTAAATAAGACAAAAGAGAAAGTAACTAAGTATTCTTCATCTTGATGGTCATCAGTGGTTATTCTGGTCAGCTCATTACAGAAAGAATGTGGAAGCTTTACAGAAGAGATTTACCAGGATGCTTCCTGGATTAGCTACGACTGAGCTGGGGCTTTTCTCTTTGGAGCAAAGGAGGATGAGAGATGACTTTATAGAGGGTGTACAGGAGGTAATAAGGGGCACAAATTGAGTGGATAGTCAGAGACCATTTCCCAGGGGCATAATTTTAAGGTGATTGGAGGAGAGTCATAGGGGGATATCAGAGGAAAGGTTTTTACACAGAGAGTGGTGGGCGTGTGGGACAGGGGTGGTAGTAGAGGCCATGAAACTCTTAGATAGGCCCAAGGATGATAGAAAAATGGAGGCTCTGTAGGAGGAAAGGGTTAGATTGCTCTTAGAATAGGTCAGCAGAATATCATGGGCCAAAGTAGCTGTACTGTGCTGGAGTCTCCTATGTTTTATCTTTACATACTATCATATTTCTTTACAACCCAAAAGGTGCCCTTTTCTGCCATTGATAGCTCTAGCAGCTCAATAGAGAAATCCCATTCCCCAATTAATTTTCCCGAAAACATTTTTACATCACATCCCCATCAACAGCCCCCAGATTCTATCACCCATGAGGGTCAATTTACAACAGGCATATACCCTACCGAAGGAAACTGGAACAGCTGGAGAAACCCACACAGTCACAGGACGACCATGCAGACTCTGCGAAGAGAGCAGCAAGGATCTGGATGGAACATGGGCTGCAGCAGCTCTGGGCCAATAATTCTACTCACTAATAGATTATAGCTTCCTTGCTATACAAAAGCTGAATTTCAAAATAATTTTTAAAATATGATTTTCACACGTTTTCAATTATTCCTTCAAGATATATGTAGCCTGAACTGCATGTGTGTACGCACTTAATAAATCGATGGGTATGATGGATGGCCTGAAGGCTAGTGGGAGATCTATCACAGAGCAATCTTCTAACACCTATTTCTAGATTCAAGATTCTAGATACAAGTTTATTTATCATGTGTACATCAAAATAAACGTGTCAGTTTATTTTGCCAATCCAGATTAAGCATAACCTAATCATGGGACAATTTACAATGACCAATTAACCTACCCAGTTTGTCTTTGGACTGTGGGAGGAAACCAGAGCACCTGGAGAAAACTCACACATTTCACGGGGAGGACGTACAGAGACTCCTTACAGAACAGCGGCAGAAGTGAACTCCGAACTCTGGAACGGCCCAAGCTGTAATAGCATCACGGTAACTAGTAAACTACCATAGTGGCCTAAAACACTATAAAACAATTAAAACTGAGCCCCGGCCTCAATGGAGGTGACAGATCAGCACCATATTGAACATAGTTACATACTTGCAGAAAATAGTAATGGAATGAACACTGAGCCGTAGCAAGATCGTTCTGAGATATGACGAAGTAACATAAAATATTCGCGCAGTACAATACCTTGCATTTGCAAGTTGTGCAGGGGGATCCAGCCACGGTCCATATCGAGCCACTTAGTTGCGTTATTCCTTGGTTGTCTATACACGTCTGCCGGATATCATTGACCACGTTGTCAGCTAAGCAGGGGTCGCTCACGCAGCGTGGGCAACACTCCCCATCTGGAATGGTTGTATACTCACAGCTGAGGGCTGGGCAGGTTAAAGGCCAGCAGTCCACTTCTCCCTGCTACACATACACACAAATACGAGGGGCAGGCTTAATAGAAAATTGTTGTATTCAGCAGGTAAGCAAATGAGAACCAACAAGTCATTCATCCACTGAGAAACGATCATGCAGTGTGTATTCAATGTTAAATGATATAGTTCTTTACAACTAAACCATGTTCACTCTCAGTGTTCCTGTCGGCATACTTCCAGGGAGACAAGAAAGAATTATATCTGTGTTTCTCTTTGTGTTCACCACTCAAATCAATAACAAAAGAAGTACCATCATGGAACATTTATAGAGGTACAAAGGCCCAGGTTTTGAAACTTGTGATTAGTACCAAGGGTATGATAGTGTTGAATGCTGAGCTCTGATCAATAAACAGCAGCCTGGTGTAGGTATTGCTATTGTCCAGGTGCTCCAAATCTGAGCGCAGAACCAGTGAGACTGCATCTGCTTTAGACCTATTGTGACAATAGGCAAATTGCAGTGGGACTGGGTCCTTGCAGGTGTTGATTCTGGCCATGACCAACCTCACAAAGCACTTCATCGCAGTAGATATGAGTGCAACTGGGGGACAGTCATTGAAGCAGCTCACCCTGCTCTTCTTGGGCACTGTTACGACTGGTGCTCTTTTGAAGCAGCCGGGGATCTCTGACAGCAACACTGGGAGATTGGAGATGTCCTTGAACATTCTAACCAGTTGGCTGGCGTAGGCTTTCAGTGCCCTACTAAGTATACCATCAAATCTAGGTCCCACTCTTTTTCATGCTCCTCTCAATCAAGCCTGGGTCCTGCTCTGTCTGTGAAGCACCTTCTTGTCTCAACCTGATTGCTACCCCTTCCAGTCTTGTTAATAAATGACAAGTCCCTCCTCTTCTCATGCCTTTGTAAGTCAATCAATATTCCCACCCTTTTACATCCCCTGACAACCAGTCGCTGTCCAGCCCCATCCTTCTCCCTATCATCAGTAATCCCAAACTTGCCTACGTCAATCATTACCAATAACCTCCCCTACTCTTCCCCCTTTTCCCACTACTTGTCTATAACATGCCAGTTGATAGATTGGAGGACCATTTGTTGAGCACCTTCATTCTCTCTGCTGCAAAAAGTGGGAATGTCTTGTAGCTATCCATTTCAGTTCAACTTCCATTTCCATTCTGCCGTGTCTGACCATGGCCTTCTGTATTGCCACAAAGAGCCAAAACTCATTGGTCGGGGACACAAGCACCTGGGAAGTCACAGTGTAAAGGCTGATTTATACTTGAGCATATGGGCTATGCTGCAGCCTCTGCTGTAGCCCTGATTTTCACTTCTGCGTTACGCTACGCCATAGCGAGCATACATTGTAGTTCGCCAAACCGCTAGTTGGCTGTAGGGTTTCTATGCCACTGTGTTGAGTTTCTTCGTGAGAGACATGGACGAGGAAATGCATTTCAAACATTTTCGCATGTCAGCAGGTAGATTTGACAACTTGGTTCATCTATTTCACATCGGTGTACAGACATAGTGGAGAAGAAGCAACCGGAAATTTGTAGGAGGAAATGTGATGCTACAATGCAGACCAATCACACTTGTTGCAGTCTGCATCGTCGCGACGCGAGTTAATTTTTTGGGGAGGTGCACGTCACTCTATGGCGTAGGGTACATGGTACCTACGGTGTATATGCGATGCACAAGTATAAATCAGCCTCGACTCTTCAACTAGGTGGCAGTGAGAGACAAAATGTCAGAGCAAATGGTCAATGAAGGTAATTTCCATGTGTCCTCCTCCCCCTCTTGTGTCTAGGCTTCAGACACATTATGCTCTCCTCATCCGGGAACGGTGCCTGAACACATTATCCTCTCTACCTCTGGGAGTAGTTGGTGGACACTATCATCCCCGCTATCTCTGGAACACAATCCATAAGAGATAGGAGCAGAATTAGGCCACTTGGCTCATCATGACTGCTTCACCATTCCATAATGACTGATTTATCATCCCTCTCTAACCCATTCTCCTCCATTTTTCTCATAACCTTTTATGATCTGACTAACTAAGAAGCTATCAACCTCCAATTAAAATATATCCAATGACTTGACTTCCACAGCTGCCCTTGGGAATGAATTCTACAGATTCACCACCGTCTGGTTAAAGTAATTCTTTTTCATCTCTGTTCTAAATGGATGTCCTTGTACTCTGAGGCTGCGTCTCTGGTCCTAGACTTCCCATGATATGAAACATCCTCTCCATATCCACTCGATCTAGGCCTTTCAGTATTCAGTGCACTTAAACAAAATCCCTCCCCCATTCTTCTAAACTCCAGCAAATACAGGCCCAGAGCCAGGAATTGCTCTTCATATATTAATCCTTATATTTTTGGGGTCATTCTCATGAACCTTCTCTAGACCCTCTCCAATGGCAGCACTTCCTTTCTTACAAAAGGGCCCAAAACTGCTCAAAATACTCTAACACAAGGAAATGTGCAGATGCTGGAAATTCAAGTAACACACACAAAATGCTGGTGGAACACAGCAGGCCAGGCAGCATCTATAGGGAGAAGTACAATCGACGTTTCAGACCGAGATCTTCCTATAGATGCTGCCTGGCCTGCTGCATTCCACCAGCATTCTGTATGTGTTGCTCAAAATACTCTAAGTGTGGTCTGACCAGTGCCTTATAAAACCTTATCATTACATCATTGATTTAATGCTCTAGTCCTCTTGAAATGAATGCCAACATTGCACTTGCAGGAGGAAATGCCACATTCCCCCGCACCAGGCCTCACCTATCAACTGCCAGCTCGCACACCCCCACCCTCTCCTCGCCTTCTTATTCTGGATTCTTCTGCCTTCCTTTTCAGTCCTGATGAAGGGTCTCAGTACATAATGTGGTCTGTTTCTTCAGCTGCCTGAGTTGCTGAATTCCTCCAGCACTTTATATAGGTTGCTCCAGATTTTCAGCAGCTGCAGAATCTCTTGAGGTGATGATCAGACCGTGGCATGCACTTTTCATCTCTTTGTCTATCATTCTCACCTCCCTGTCCAACCACCCCAGCCACCCCAGAACCGTCAGTTTCCGGAAACACAGCGGAGGGTCAACACAATATCTATCTAAAATAGTTTATTATTGATGCATGTACTGAGGTCAAGTGACTCTCATTGTGTTGCATTCCATACATACAGAGCATTTCATTACAACAGTGCACTGAGGCAGCACACGGGAAAACAATAAGAGAGTGCAGAATAAAGTGTTACAATTACACCAAGAGTGTAGTGCAGACAGGGAATTGGGTGCAATGGCTGTGAAGAGATGGATTGTGATGTGAAGTCCATCTTATCATACTGGGGACCATTCAATAGTCTTATAACAGCTGGGCAGAAGCTGTCCTCAAACCTGTTCAAATGTGTTTTCAGAAGTTTTTATCTTCTGCCCCACGGGAGAAGGGGGAAAAGTGAATAACATGCTTTGGTCCATGCTGATTGGGGTGGACAGCAGAGAAAGGAGGTGTGGGATGTGGTCAGGAAGCAAAGGGCAGGTCCAGACAATGTTTTAAGGAAGGGAAAGGAGTAGGGTCCCCTCCCTCAAATCCCTCACAAGCACCATTCCCCCACCCCCCCACCAACTTACAAAAGGACGCCTACCTCTGTGTGATGTCACACAGATGCCAGGCCCTGGCAACAAGTAGTGAGATGAAGTTCTGTACAGATATTTCTGGGGTAAAATATTGTCAGCATGACATTGTGGGCCAAAGGGCCTGAAATGTGCTGTAGATTTCAATGTTCTATGAATCCAGAGAGTGAGGAGAATCTCAGAGCCAGAGAGAGGAGGTGTGACGTTTATGGATGGAGTGTGTCAGAGGTCTGGAAGGGCAATTCTCAGTGATGGGAGAGGGATTGCACAGCAATTTTCCTTTGGAACCAGAAAGCGTGCGCTAGAGGATGAATGCACCAGGGAAACCATAGGATAATTTTTGGCTTGGCCTTCAGTGATGAATTAAAGGTCAAAAAACAAATGGTCAACAAATGGAATATCCATGTGTTCTTCACTTGGGACTGGGTGTCAGATACACTGTTCCCTCTCCATCTGCGAGTGGTCATTGAACACATCATCCTCTCTTTTATCTCTGGGAAAATTCATCAGGCAGGTTGTCATCTCCACGACCTCTGGGAGCATAAAACATCGGAGCAAAAATAGGCCACGGTCCATCAGGTCTGCTCCTTCATTCTATCATGACTAATTTATTATCCCTCCCAAGCCCATTCTCCTGCCTTCTCCCTGTAACTTTTGATGCTCTGACTAACTAAGAACCCATCAACCTCTGCTTTAAATATACTCAATAACTTGGTCTCAACAGCCATCTGAGGCACTAAGCTCCTTAGTTTCACCACACTCTGGCTAAAGAAATTCCTTCTCGTCTCTGTTCTAAATGTACATTCCTCTATTGAGGCTGTGCCTTCTGGTCCTAGACTCACCCACTATAAGAAACATCCTCTTTATATCCCCTCTATCTAGTTCTTTCAATATCTGGAAGGGTTCAATGAGATGCCCCCCATTCTTTTTAATTCTGGTGAGTATAGGACCTGAGTTTTCAAAAGCTCCTCCTACGTTAATCCTTCTATTCCCAGAATCATTCTCATGAACCTCCTCTGGACCCCCTCCAATGCCAGCACATCTTTTCTTAGATTAAGGGTCCAAAACTGCTCACTTAGTTCTAAGTGCAGTCTGACCAATGCCTTATAAACTCACAGCATCACATTCTTGCCCTAAATTCTAGTCCTCTCAAAATAAATACTAACATTGTAATTGGCTCCTTTACCATCAACTCAACCTGCAAGTTAACCTTTGGGGAATCCTGCACAAAGATTTCCAAGTCCCTGAGCACCCCTGATTCTAGAATTTTTCCCCCATTTAGAAAGTTTACCAAAGTGCAAAAGCTTCACCTATTGCCTTCAAATTTGGCTAAATAACCCACCATTCTGTCATCTAAATCATTGACATATAACTTGAAAAGAAGTGGTCCCAGTACGGACCAATGCAGAATACCACTAGTCAATTGTAGCCAACCAGAAAGGACTCCCTTTATTCTAACTCTTTGCCTCCTGCAAGTCAGCCAATCTTCTATCCATGCTACTATCTTTCCTGTAATACCATGGGCTCTTACCTTGTTAAGCAGCCTCATATATGGCACTTTGTCAAGGGCCTTCTGAAAATCCAACACCATCCATGGACTCTCCTTTGTCTATCCTGTATATTTTCTTTTAGTGATTCATATACAAAGACAGTCAGCTCCCTCTGAACATCACCACCTTGCAGTCCAAAATGACACTTCTTTTTCATTTTTTTGTATCACGGTCAATAACCCTGCACTTTTTCCCATTATATTCCATCTGCCTGTACTTGCTTGTTCACGCATCCTGTCTACATACCCGCAAGCCTCTCTGCGCCTCCCTCAAGCCACACTGCCACTTAACACTATAATCAATCTCCCTGCAAGTTGTACCTCAGTGTGTCCATGTAGAAATAGGTTAAACAAATTGCTTCTATCGGCTTGTTTAATTGAGAGCACATGGAAACTGCAAGTTCCTTAACTCATTTGGGTAAATGTTGGTTCTATACAATAGTGTAAAAAGATAACTCTGCTTAATTCTCTATCAGTAACCATTTCTATAGTGAAGTATATTATGAAGCCAAATATCCTTAGTTTATTGAGCCATAGTGCATTTGGTATCACTGGGAGAACAAGGCTTTAATTGCCCCTTAATCAAGGGGCTTGCCAGGTAGTGACATGAGAAGTACATTGTTTTTGGTTTAGAGTCACATAAAGTCTTGAATGAATTGTCAGAGCAAATTTCTTTCTCTAATGGTCATGAGTTAACAGATGGCCACTATCAACTTTAAAATTGATTTAGGTAATAGAATTTAAATTTACAGATTTGGCAGGATTTGAACTTGGGCTTCTGCAGTCTGAGTCTCTCCTCTTGATCTACCCAGCTTTTCTCACATCCAAACCCCCAGCACTCTCTTTCTTTCCCATCCTTCTCCTATTCTATCTATCCATCACCCACACACTTCTTCCCACTGGGTCCCCTTTTCCCAATCCCCAACCCACAATGTTTCCATCTGCCCCCCCACCTCCTTCATTTGGTTCCCTGCTCCACCCTCCTTTCCTTTTAGACCACATTATCAGCCCTCTGTCACACATCACCTCCCAGCTTCTGTTGTTATCTCCACTTTCTCTTCCTCTGTATGTCTGCGATTCATCTTCTCCTTGATCCACCTATCACTTGCCAGCTCTTGCTCTAACCCCTTCTCCCACCTCTTTATATTGGCAATCGCCCCTCTATCATTCAGATGAAAGGTCTCAGCCCGAAACGCCGACTGTACAGTTCCCTCCCCAGATGTTGAGTGACCTGCTGAATTCCTCAGGCAGCTTGTTTTTTGTTCACTCCAGGTTCCAGCTGCTGCAGTCTCTTGTGCTAGACACAACATTCTCCATGAGGACACTGGGATTTAGGAGCAATTAATGAATGCAATTCTGTCATCAGAACACTGGCCATTCACCGCAGAGTGTACTAATTGCCTAGAGTGAGCCACAAACCCTTTGATGCAAAAGTGCATAGTTCTCAACTTTCTTTTAGAACATGGAATGATAGAACAATACAGCATAGTATAGGCCCTTTGGTCCATGACCTTTTAACCTGCTCCAAGTTCGATCTAACCCTGCCCTCTCACATGGCTCTCTATTTTTCTTTCATCCATGTGTCTCTTAAATATCCATAATGTATTCATCGCTCCTGCCACCCCTGGCAGTGTGTTCCATGCACATACCACTTAAAAAGTACCTTGACAACCCACTACACCTTCCTCCAATCACTTTAAAGTTATGCCCTCTCATTTTAGCCATTTCCTACTGGCAAAAGCCTCAGGGTGTCCACTCTCTTATTCCCTCTTATCAACTTGTACAGCTCTATCAAGTCACCTCTCAAAAGCTCCATCTCATCCAAACTCTCCTCAGAAGACACACTCTCTAATTTAGGCAGCATCCTGAGTAAATCTCCATGTACAATAGTGCGCTGCCCAACAACACAGCTGAGAAAACTGGAGGAAGACATGCTTCATGACAGAACAGTTAACCTTTTAACATGGTTCATGTTAAGTGTTGACAAATTTCTATAGATGCACAGTGGACAGGTTTCGTCATGGCCTGGAATGGAAATACCAATGCCCAAGACTGAAAAAAACCAACAAAAAGTCAAGGGCACAGTTTAGTCCTTCACATGCAAAGTCCTTTCCACCACTGAGCGCATCTACAAAGAGCACGACCACAAGAACATAGCACCATTATCAAGGACATTTATGGCTGTTACTTCATTTTCCGCAAATAATCAGTGCTTAAATTGGCTAGTAGAGAGCATTTTCATTGGAAGGAACACCATGTGTCTGTTCTAATGAACAGATGTTCATCCTAACTGTGCAAGCTTGAAAATGGTTTGTCCGTGACTCAACAATTGAGGAGCATACTTGTGTCCCATTTGCCCATTATGAACCTTAAGTAACTGCCAACTATAAAGTGAAGCTTTACTATGTCAAGACAGGGTGTTCACAACTCCACTGACGTGAACTCCCTGTACTTCAACAGCATATAGCTTCTCATCAAGGCCCAAGAACGCTCTCCCAGAAAGAAAACAAATATGAACAGACTCGCACTCAAACGTCTGTTTTAGGTTGAGTAGTGGGTAGATAATAGCTACTCAGTTGTTACTCTACAACCATCAGGTTCCTAAACCAACATGGACAACTCCACCCACCAATCTGCACTGATTCCACAACCCACAGACCCACCCCTATTTCTGAGAACATGTTCTCAATGTTCTTTCTTTTTATTTGCCCAAATTGTCTTCTTTTGCACAATGTTTGTTTGTCATATGTATAGTTCCATTTGTCTTTCTGTATAGCCTATTTCAAA
This sequence comes from Hemitrygon akajei, assembly GCF_048418815.1. Classification (NCBI taxonomy): domain Eukaryota; kingdom Metazoa; phylum Chordata; class Chondrichthyes; order Myliobatiformes; family Dasyatidae; genus Hemitrygon; species Hemitrygon akajei. The sequence goes on from NC_133129.1 coordinate 169,295,824, forward strand.
AATTCTATTGTGTTTCTTTATTTCCTGCAAATGCCTGCAAGGAAATTAATCTCAAGAGAGTATATGGTAACATATATGTAGTTTGATAATAAATTTACTGCGACTTTGACTAATGCCTCAGAGTAGACTAAAGTGGAATTGAGTTTATAATCTAGTTTAACAATTCAATATATTGTTAGGAATGCTATGTGCATTCCCACCAAGCAGATATTAGTTCATAATTTGCCAATGATACATTATGAACAACAACAGAAGTATTTGTTTATTCATGACAACACAAGTAAATCTGATCATCTTTTATTTATTAACAAACAAGAGAAAATCTGCAGATTTCTCGAACCTCCAGTAATTGAGCCCCCCCCCCCACCATTCCCCCATTCCCATTTCCCTCTCTCACTTAATCTCCTTACCTGCCCCATCACCTCCATCTGGTGCTCCCTCACCCTCCCTTTTTCCCATGGCCTTCCATCCTCTCCTATCAGATTCCCCCTTCCCCAGCCCTTTATCTATTTCACCAATTGACTTCCAGCTCTTTACTTCACCCCTCCCACTCTCCCGGCTTTACTTATCACCTACTACCTTGTACTCTGCCTCTTCTCCCCACACCTTCTTACTCTAACTTCAAACCTCTTTTTTTCCTGTCCTGATGAAGGGTCTTGGCCTGAAACGTCGACTGTTCACACTTTTCTATAGATGGTGCCTGGCTTGCTGAGTTCCTCCAGCATTTTGTGTGTGTTACTATATCTTTTGTTTAATGTCTGTGAAGCACTGTTATATAAAAATAAAAAGAAGTAGAAATGTCAAACATTGGAGGGCATTGCTTTAAGGTGAGAAGGAGAAACTTTTCAGAAGAGGTGCAGGTTAATTTTGTTTTTAAAAGGATTAAATATATGGAAAATAAAGGAAATTTTTTTTAAAGCTATTGACCCTTTATGAAGTATGTCACATGACTAACAACAGCCATGACATTCCAGAAGCAAACTAAAAGACCACTTAATAAACTACACACGTTTTATTTGAGCTACTCACGCACATCAGTCTGTGCATTTTGCATTGGATTTCCTTTTGAGACTAAGACCCACAACAAGGAATCACAGCCATCAAAAGGAATGAAGTTATTGAGGCTGTTATGAGGTCACGTGACAAAGTCGATAAGGTGAGTTAAAGACGCTTGTGATTGATTATGGCAAATTGACCACAAGCATTGGTTGGGATCATAAAGAGAAAATGCCGGGAATGTTCTGCAGGCCATGCAGTACGATGCAGAATTAACATTTCAGATCCTTCTGTTAATCCAAGGGAAATGGTGGCAGCTGCAAATTTAATGGGAATGCAAAGATAAATCTAATAACTGGCCAAGTGGAAGCCTGTATAAAGTAGCAACCTCAGAATCATATACTCCTCCTCATTTTATATATGATCTCTTCTTTTGCAAGCTTCTGAATCTGCCACCCAACCCAGCTCAAGTCCTGGGTTCTCCCCTTGGACAAAAGATGGTCTTTCATGTCCAATGCCTCCCCCACCAACTATCCCTAGTCTGCTTTCTTCCCTCTCACTCCACTCCTCTGCCATTTAAACAATGAAGGACAAAGTGAGTAATGTTTTGCAGTGTCCGTTCATCCAGAGAGAAAAATTCCACACAGTTACCATGGGACAGGCCTTTCTACTTCATGGCCCCTATACAGCCAGTTAAAATATGATGGGTTACACAGTAGCATAGTGGTTACCACAATGGTTAACAGGACCAGCGACCCGGGTTCAATTCCTGCTGCTACTTGCAAGGAGTTTGTACATTCTGCCCGTGACCGCGTGGGTTTCCTCTGGGTGATCTGGTTTCCCCCCACAGTCCAAAGATGTGCAAGTTGGTCATCGTAAATTGTCGGGTGATTAGGCAAGGATTAAATCAGGGATTGCTGAGCAGCGTAGCTCGAAGGGTCAGGGGGACCTAATCCACACCGTATGTCAATACATAAATAAATAAAAGAATGAAACCTCCCTGTCCTCTCTTTTTGACAGAGTAAGAAAATAAATAGAATGGAAAACAAAATTCTCAGTAGAAGATGGGAAGAGGGAGAATGCAAGAGGGCAGTAAGGAAGGTAGAAGTTGCTCGTGGAAAGAATGAAGGTAAAAGAGAAGGGGGTCATGCTTTATCAGCAGTACTGATGGATTTTGGCCCGAAACATTGACTGTACTCTTTTCCATTGATGCTGCCTGGTCTGCTGAGTTCCTCCAGCATTTTGTTTGTGATCCTGAGATTCACTTCCTTGTGGGCATACTCAATATATTTATAGAATAATAATCATAACCAAATCAATGAAAGGCTGCCCTACGAGGGCATTTAACCAGAGTGAAGTTGAATGAAGTTCAAGAGCCTGATGGTTGAGTGGTAGTAACTGTTTCTGAGCCTGGTGTTGTGAGTCCGGAGGCTCTTGTACCTTCTTCCTGATGGCAACAGTGAGAGGAGTGAACAACCTGGATGGGTGGGGAGTGGTTCACTGATGATGGATTCTGCTTTCCCGTGACAGTGTTTCATGTAGATGTGCTGAGTAGTTGGGAGGTCTTTACCCATAATGGACTGGGCCGTATCCACTACTTCTGGTAGGATTTTCCATTCAAGGGCATTGGTGTTTCTATACCAGGCCGTGATGCAGCTAGTCAATATACTCTCCACTATGCATCTATAGAAGGTTGTCTAAGATTTAGATGTTATGCCAAATCTCAGCAATCTCCTAAGGAAGTAGAAGCACTGCTGTGTTTTCATCACATTAGATATTTTTGAGCATATTCAACATCTGAGTATTCAAATCCTCTTGGGGCAGAGAGTTCAAATGCTTCACCAGATAAAGATTTGCCCTCATTGCAATCCTAAATGGCCAACAGCCCATCCTGAAACTTTACCCTACCCTGGAACCTTATTTTTTCAAAGTGACTTTGAATTGAGGAGATGAGACTGCATGTAAAAGTGAAGGACTTGATTCAGTTTATTTCATTTTCATGCTGTCTACTGCTTTGGATGTCTTATGTTATTCAGAAACTTCTGTTGTACAAAATATTTCTTACAGTTAACCAGTTTTTAAAATTAATACTTAAGAGTTTTGAATGTCTGCTAATCCAGTGCAGATGTCAAGCTGTAAAAATAACAAAAAGTTTGGTCACTGTTATTGCTCTCTTTATCACACTTCTGTTGTGCCATTAACATAGGGAAATATTTTAACGCCTTAACTCTTTCACCTCAGGTTATCAAACAGAAGGTACTGCAGCATAAGAACTGGGGTAACAGCTTCTTCCACTGGGCCTTTAGACTTCTTAGCACCCTGCTGCCACCCAGCACACCCATGTACACCCTGTCTGAATCCACTGACACCCCACATCACACCTCTCCCCAAATCTCCAACTCACTGATACACTCTCATCTTACACTGGTCACTTTTCATTTTTATTGCTGTTGCTTCACATATTTATACTACTGCTTGTTTTATTATAATAGTGAGAGTAACATTGTACTGTCTTGTACAAACAGGCATCTCCACACTTTATGTCAACCTGGCAACCTTCAGGCCCGGCCACTCAAGGATGGTGCTCATGTTATTTTGTCTATGCTGGATTGTAAGTATATTTGCTAGGTGCGCACATTCCTATCATGGGAATTAAAAATAAAGTATTTTTCTTCAATGCGCACATGGAACACAATACCATAATATAAAGGAAGCAATAACTAAAAGGCACGGGTTTAAGGTGAACGGAGAAGGACTTAAAAGGGGCTTGAGAGGCAACTTCTTTACACAGGTTGGAGCGTACGAGGAACAAGCTGCCAGAAGAAGTGGTTGAGGAATGTACAACAACAACATTGGACAGGTACACGAGTAGAAAAGATTTAAAAGCTTATGGTCTGTTGTGTTATTCTATGACTGTATACCACAAGAAATATGAAACTTTTTTAAAAATATGGATCGTATTTAGGACCTGGATTTCATTGCCCTGAGGCAAGATGGAAACGGAATCAATCATAGTTTTAAATGGATTTGGATAAGCACTCAGGGAAAATAAGTTTCAGGACAATAATGACGGAGCAAAGTAATGGGACTGATGGATTGCTTCACTAGTCTTGAAGGGTTACACGGTCTCTTTCTGCATTCTAACCATTGCAAGGTATTTTGACACTTTCAATATTATGTTGTAGGGGGTTGTTCATTTAGTACACAGCTACTGAAATCAGACTTCTTGGACTGTATCATTATTTTCAATACTTCTCTGATCTGGCCCATAACTTGCCTTGTACTTCTAAATATAGAGCAACCTTTCACGCCTCTTAACATTTGCAGCATACCAGAGAATGTGTATTGCAACTTCCTTTGTTCCTCAATATCCTTCATAAGATCCACAGGGTGATGTTGCACATAGCGACAAGTAGTCTTACAGTGTTTTATTGACTCAATGCACCTTCTATTTTCTTGAAACTATAATTCTATTGTGTTGTATGGGGTGTCCAGGGAAGGGTAGAATCTCTGGTGAGGGGGCTTGTCGTGTTCCTGCTGTGTTAGTTCACTCACCTTTGGTCCCCACCAGATACTCAGCTCTCAGCTGCGGCTCCAGGTAGCTGTTTGCATGCATCGGTGACCACACCCCGTTACACCACTTCAACAGGCGCACTAAACCAGGTGAGGGTAGCTGAAAGCCTCATACACTGATAAGATAGGGAGATAACTATCTGATAAGATAGCCAGCTCTGGTAAACTGGGCAGATGAGATGTACAGTGAGGTCCGATGGGCAGGAAGATGGTACAGCAACACGCTGTGGAGAGTGAAGAACATGAAAAGTCCTAGAAAACGTCATGGTCATCCACTGCGACCAAGGAAGACTTCAACTTTTGGATGCTTGTTCATACCACTGGACCTGGACTTCTGAGGTCAAGTCAGTGGAACTGCCCACTGCAATAGCTTTTCCACTTTAAAAACTCTCCTGCACTGTTTTTTTTGTCATCGTCAGACACAATGGATAACCACCACCACCATAATTCTGAGTGCTGCTGACATATCATTATTCAATAATGTCAGCTGTGTTTTCCTTTCCACTAATGCTTCCTGGTATATGGACTGGCAGTAGGTACTATGATTGGTGAATTGTTGGTGGAATCTCAAGTGGTGATGAGAGGGCGTACAGGAATGAGATATGCTAACTAGCGGAGTGGTGCTGCAGCAACAACCTGGCATTTAATGTCAGTAAGACAAAAGAGCTAATTGTGGACTTCCAGATGGATAAGATGAAGGAACACATACCAATCCTCGTAGAGGGATCAGAAGTAATGGGATGTAATGTAAAAATTGTACAAGGCATTGGTGAGGCCAAATTTGGAGTATTGTGTACAGTTCTGGTCACCGAATTATAGGAAAGATGTCAACAAAATAGAGAGAGTACAGAGGAGATTTACTAGAATGTTACCTAGGTTTCAGCACCTAAGTTACAGAGAAAGGTTGAACAAGTTAGGTCTTTATTCTTTGGTGTGTAGAAGGTTGAGGGGGGACTTGATAGAGCTATTTAAAATTATGAGGGGGATAGATAGAGTTGATGTGGATAGGCTTTTTCCATTGAGAGTAGGGGAGATTCAAACAAAAGGACATGAGTTGAGAGTTAAGGGGCAAAAGTTTAGGGGCAACAGGAGGGGGAATTTCTTTACTCAGAGAGTGGTAGCTGTATGGAACAAGCTTCCAGTAGAAGTGGTAGAGGCAGGTTTGATGTTGTCATTTAAAAAAAAAAATTGGATAGGTGTATGGACAGGAAAGGAATGGAGGGTTATGGGCTGAGTGCAGGTCAGTGGGATTAGGTGAGCGTAGGCCTTCGGCATGGAGTAGAAGGGCCGAGATGGCCTGTTTCCGTGCTGTAATTGTTATATGGTTATAAGTGGAGAGAATGAGCAGTTTCAAGCTCCTGGGTGTCAAGATCTCTGAGGACCTAACCTGGTCCCAATGTATCGATGTAGTTATAAAGAAGGCAAGACAGCAACTGTACTTTATTACGAACTTGAAGTGATTTGGCATGTCAACAAGTACACTCAAAAACTTCTATCATTATACCGTGGAGAGCATTCTGATAGGCTGCATCACAGTCTGGTACAGAGGGGCTACTGCACAGGACTGAAAAATGCTGCAGAAGGTTGTGAATCTAGTCAGCTCCATCTTGGGTACTAGCCCACAAAGTACCCAGGACATCTTTAGGGAGCGGTGTCTCAGACAGGCAGTGTCCATTATTAAGGACCTTCAGCACCTAGGCCATGCCCTTTTCTCACTGTTACCATCAGGTAGGAGATACAGAAGCCTGAAGGCACACACTCAGTGATTCAGGAACAGCTTCTTCCCCTCTGCCATCCAATTCCTAAATGGACACTGAATCTTTGGACACCACCTCACTTTTTTTTAAGATACATTATTTCTGTTTTTGCATGTTTTTGTTTTTTCAATCCATTCAATATACTTACTGTAATTGATTTACTTGCTTATGTATTATTATTATTTTTATTTTATTTATTATTGTTTTTTCTCTTCTTATGTATTATGTACTGCATTGAACTGCTGCTGTTAAGTTAACAAATTTCACGCCACATGCCAGTGATAATAAACCTGATTCTGATTCTGATACCTATACAAGGAGTTGGGGGTTGGGGCTGTCAGCCTTAATTACAATCCTGTAGGTTTGCAAAATGCACTTGTGTGTTTACCTTTGACTTCACAACAAAAAAAAACTGCTTGGAGAACTCAGCAGGTCAGGCAGTATCTACAGAGGCAGAGGAATGATTGACATTTCAGACTCGGCCCTCTCTGTCAAAATCTCTCTCACTTTACTTTTCAGTTCTTTTTGCTTGTAATGGTGAGCTTAGTCCAACAGTGACACTTACATCCTATTTAAATTAAAGGGCTCAAATTAAAATTCTTCGACCAGTTGAATGCCCTTATCAATGTCAATGTGTTTCCTTGAGCTAAGCACTGGCTTTCAGGTAACTGCCAAAAACTATTATTAAAGAAGCAATAGCAGGAATTTGAAAACCAGTACATCACAAGACAGAGTCAATATGGTTTTATGTGACCAAAATATTACTAATTACTATAGATTTTATTTTGAGGATGCAACTAGCAGGGAAGAAAAAGGAAGCCAGAGAACATAGTACATAAGATGTCACAATGAAAGATCACTGCCCAAGGCAGGTTCATGTAACATCTTACCAAGAAAAGAGAATAGGTATTATAGAGAAGACTCAAGGCAAGGACAATGGGGCCATCTTCAAATCGGCAGGTTATAACTAAGGGGTGCCTCATTGAGTTGAGCTAGTTCAGCTGTTTATCCCTGCCAATGCCAGCATTATTTGCCTATCCTCTGAGAAAATGGTGATGTATTGTCTTCTTCCAAGTTTTCTGATGTCTGCAAACGAGGTGGAGGATGGTATGGTGAAGCTTTCAAGGAATTATGATTTTTTTTTTTGGAATGTGAGAATCTGGTCCGTGATCACGCTCACAGGGATGATGTGCTTATAAATTCCAGTCACTGAAACCTAACATGTGAGGGTAATGAACGAATTAGGAGGCAAATGGTATGCCAATCTTCATTATGTGAAACAACTGTATAGAACATCCTGGAACATTCCGTATGACTTTGATCTCCTAATCTGAGAAAAAAATCTACTCGACATAGAAACAGCACAGGGATAGATGTGGAGAGATTCAGTAGACTAGACAATATTCTCCAAACTTTAGAAGAATGAGAGGAGGTCCAATCAGAATTGACAACATTGTCTTAGATCTCAACAGGCTGAATGCAGAGAGGATGGTCCTTCAACTGAAGAGTCTAGGTCCAGGTGCCCAGTCTCAGGACAAGCAGTAAGCTGTTCAGGACTGACAGGACAAGAAATTCCTTCAACCAGAGGGTGGGGAGCCTGTGAAATTCTCTAAACTGGAAGGCTGTGGAATCTCAGTCATCGAATCCTTGATAGGGCAACTGATTAACAAAGACAAATGAATTTCTGGATAATTGAGAATTAAAGCACAGGTGATCTATGAACAAAAATGGCACTGAAATAAAAACTCAGTAATGTTTTTCATGAAGAACAGTGTAGGCTAGAAGGGCCAAATGGCCTAATCTTTTCCAAAATACTTATGCCGATCATGTGATGAAGGTAATCTCACCCTGCTACCGGCAGTGAGTCCCACAATTGAGACAGCAACAATGAAGGAATAACATGTATCTATGAATAAGAGTGATGGATATTGGTAGATGGTGGCCCTTATCCTTCTAAGTAGTTGCAAGCATCAAATCAGAATGTGTTAGCTTTGCTCATCCCTGTGCTGTTGCTGACACAGGGTGAAGTAATAGTGAGTTAGTAGTAGAGGGGTCAAATATTTAGGGTGGTAGATGGGATGCCAGTCAAGTGGTCTGCTTTGATCTGGATGTTCTTGAAGTTATTGAGTGTTCTAGGAGCACTTCAGGCAATTGAATATCAGTTCATCACACTTTTTGGTCTGTGTCTTCCAGATAATCAAGAGGCTCTTCAGAATAGGAAGGTCATTCATATGTTGCAGAATAGCAAGCCTGCTCTTCTAATCTACACAGGCGGAAAACTATTTAACTGGTCCAATTAACCGTTTGGCTAAACTGAGATATCACTGAGCATAGATATAGAAAGCTTTCTAGGATATTAATGACTTGGGGTAACTATTGCAAGTGGCACTTCACTTCTTACAGAATTATATTCAATTCATCGATAAGTGTGTAGTAATTTGACCCCCAGAGCACAATTTCATAGATCATTTTTTATGCTAGGTAAGTATGTGGCCTTTAATAATCACAAGAGTGTGGCACTGAGTTTAAGTGATTAATAGAGCTCCTTAGCAAGCAACTTTGGTAAGGACTTAGAAAGTCATGCTGAATTAACATCACAATTTGAGTTAATAGTTCTTCACACATTTTACATCAGGGACAAAAATCCTCTCAAGACGTTCAGAGGATTTGTATTCCTACTCATCAAGAACTGGAAAAAAGTCAATATGCCCTTTGAAAATTGTTGCTAGAACAACACAATGATCTTCTCAGCATAGCCTCAGCAGCAAGTTAAGAGGTTTCCATCCATTTAATAACTAAGAGTGTGCAGAGATTTATGTTGAGGAAATTACTTAAATTTTCCTTTTTTATTTGTCTCCAAATATAGCAGAAACAGCTAACAAATATAAAGATATTAATCCCACGATCAATACCATTCCAAGTATTACTGCCAAAGCTTCACCTTCCTGACTTGACCCTCTGCTCAATTAAGGATGGATAAATTCATCATTTTTAAATGAAACAGTTCATATTCTGAACGGTTTTAATTTTTGAGCTATTGATTTTCATTTTTATTAATTGCTGACTAAATTTGAATACAGTTTTGGAATCCATTATACCCTCATAATATTCTAATACTTTCTCAGTTTTCCTGCCTCATCAACCTAAACAACTTCTCCTCTCTACGTTTGACAGCAGTTAATAAATCACATCAAAGAGACACATCATCTAAGCCAGCCTTCAAAACCATTTGAGACATTTAGAAGAACTCTTTAGTGAAAGGCTTGAATTTTCACCAGCTACCCACAGAGTTCAGTGACAATCTTAAAGCGATAGGCCTTGAAAATCAGTTTACTGCTTCGCTGCTGAGGTCTTTAGTTGGCTAACTTTGTAGCAGTCTGGGATCTTCTGTGCTCACACAGAGACAAACAAGGGTTGATTTTTACTGTGGTAATTGTTGTAATTTTGGACTTATTGACCTTTTTTTTCTTAATGAGAATGTTATCATGTATTCCCCATACAACACTGGGGATCGACAAGACAGAAAGCAGCAATTATAACATCAGGGGGAAACCTGATCTTTTACAGGTTGTACATGTTTGCTCGATCTCATCAGATAAAATAAACAGAAAACCTAAACTGACACTTCAAACCAATACTTAGGGGATGCTGCACTCTGAGAGGTAATGCCTTTCAAATCAGATATTAAAACAATCTCTTTCAGTCGGCAAAAGATCCCATGGCACTATTTGAAGCAAGTGCAGATAGCTTTCCCCAATGCCCTGGACATTACTATCCCACATCCAACTTTACTGAAGCAGATTATCTGGTAATAGTCAGATTGCTGTTTACATGAGCCTAGGATGACCATTTCCTACACTAAATCGCCGAGACAATGTTTCAAAAGTACTTCACAGGCTAATTAGTTTTGGGAGTCACCTAAGATATAAAAGGCTCTATTTAACTGCTTCATCTTTCCTCATTAAGGTCTGGAAATTCTCCCAGAGAGTTGAGGCACATACCAGACATCGGCATTGCTGGCAGCTGTAAGTCCAGATGTCACCACTGCGGTAAACCAGATGTCCATTCTGATGTAAGCACTGGCTGGTCACCCTGGTATCACATTCCGAGCAGCAGAAAAGGTCCACATTTGGATTGCGACAGTCACAGACTGTCCTTCTGCAGAAAATCTTGCCATCCTATTTCAAAAGTAGAGAAAACAACCATCATGTTGAGAGGAAATGTCCTTATATTCCAGTTCATTATAAAAGATAAACTTCTATTGATTGATTTTAATAAGTAACAATTTCTGATAGACTAGAGTCACATTTAGACCCAGGCGAGATTCAACGTTGACTTGATAATTAACTAAGGTCTAGATTGAGTGATCTTAATCACATATTTTATCCTGAGAACGCAATTATCTTCACGAGAATGAGATTCCAGGGATTAGATTTAAATCAAAGACAACAACTGCCCACAGTGACAATTCTATTATAACTTTAGCACGTTTATCACAAAGCTCCATGCTTTTACTGGTTATCTGTGGCAGGATTGGTCATTCTTTCATGTTTACATTGCATTCTCATTGAGAGGTCAGTGTTGAAAAGGACGAGCAGCTTCAGGTTCCAGGGTGTCAGCATCTTGGAGGAGAGAGAGAGAGATGTTGAAGTTTTGGGATGGACAGTAGTTTCTGATGGTCTCTGCTGTCTTTGCAATTGTTTGCATGGTGGGTGGTGGAGAGTTGATGCTTTTGCTGGAGCAAGTGGGGGTGGGGGAGGGCTGATGTTTTTGCTGTTGCTTGTGCATGCAAGGAGGGCGTTGGGGTTTTAATGTTCTTGGTCATTTATTCTTTGTTTTTTTTTCTGTTTTGTGGATGTCTGTGAAGAGTAAGAATTTCAGGTTGCATACAGTATACATTCTTTAATATTAAATTGAACCATTAAAACACCGAACCTTTGAATATTTCATGATTACCTTGTGTCATCATAAATGTTATCACTAAATGATTTGGTTAAGACTAACTACAGATGAATATAACTACCAGAGAATAGTACACTGAATGAAACATAGAAACATAGAAACCTAAAGCACAATACAGGCCCTTTGGCCCACAAAGCTGTGCCAAACATGTCCTTACCTAAGAACTACCTAGGCTTACCCATAGACCTCTATTTTTCCAAGCTCCATGTACCTATCCAGGAGTCTCTTAAAAGACCCTATCGTTTCCACCTCTACCACCACCGCCCACAGCCCATTCCACACACTCACCACTGTCTGCATAAAAAAACTTAACCCTGACATCTCCTCTGTACCTTCTTCCAAGCACCTTAAAACTATGCCCCGTCATGCTAGCCATTTCAGCCCTGAGAAAAAGCCTCTGACTACCTACATGATCAATGTATCTCATTATCTTGTACACCTCTATACGGTCACTTCTCATCCTCCATCACTCCAAGGAGAAAAGGCCAAGTTCACTCAACCTATTCTCATGAGGCAAGCTCCCCAATCCAGGCAACATCCTTGTAAATCTCCTCTGCACCCTTTCTATGGTTTCCATGTCCTTCCTGTAGTGGGGCGACCAGAGCTGAGCACAGTACTCCAAGTGAGGTCTGACCAGGGTCATATATAGCTGCAACATTACCTCTCGGCTCTTAAACTCAATGCTTTAGATAGACTATATTTATATCAACATCAGCCTTGATTTGGCCACAGTTTTCCATCCTAGAATTCAAATGTACCAACTCTATTGGAAGTGTTATCATTTGAATGAAATGTAAAAGTCTCTGCCCCTTTAGTTGGACATAAATGAAGATGAGTTGTCCTAGCATTGTGGCAACTCTGAGTAAGGTCTAATAGACTTATATAGGGCCTGGGAGTAGATCCAACCTGTACTCGACCTGCTTATCATTATACTCACAAATGGAGGCTCACTCGAAGTATGCCCTTTACAGCAATAACCTCTGATCAACCCATTACAATGCAAAATGAGCCTGATAGTCAGAATCAAAATCAGGTTTATTATCACCAGCATGTGTTGTGAAATTGGTTAACTTAGCAGCAGCAGTTCAATGCAATAGACATAAAAGAAGAAGAAAAAATATAATAAATCAATCAATTACAGTATAGGTATATTGAATAGATTTAAAATGGTGCAAAAAACAGAAAAATATACATTAAAAACAAGTGAGGTAGTGTTCATGGATTCAGTCCATTTAGGAATTGGATGGCAGAGGGAAGAAGCTGTTCCTAAACATCTAGATGATGTTTCAATTACTTTGTAGCCTTCAAAACTTCAAAGTTCAATGTATATTTATTATCAAAGTATGTACAGTATGTGTCACCATATACTACCCGGAGGTTCATTTCTCGCAGCAGAACAAAGAAATACAATAGAATCAATGAAAAACTACACATACAGACTGAAAAGCAATCAATGTGCAAAAGAGGACAAACTGCGCAATTACAGAAAAAAAGTATCAAACAGTAAATAAATAATGTTCAGAATGAGGTCTAGATTCTTTGAATGTGCATCATTGGTTGTGAAATCACTTCAGGGTTGAGGTGAGTGGAGCTATCCACGCTGTTTCACCTGATGGTTGAAGGGTAATATCTGCTCTTGAACCTGGTAGTGTGAGACCCAAGACTCCTGTAGCTCTTTCCTGATGATAGCAGTGAGAAGAGAGTATGGCATGGACTGTGGGAGTCCTTGATGATATATGTTGCTTTCTGGTGGCAGCACTCATTATAGATGTGCTCGGTGATGGGGAGGGCTTTTCCTATGATGGACTGATGGTAATGACATTTAACAGACTTCATACTGGTAACAAGTATTAAAGTATCCCTTTTTGTTGATTGTTTAATCATATTGCCTTCTTAAAACCCAATTTGCTTTCAGTTTATACTTTCCGTATTATTTGCTCTTTTGTTCTGTATTACGTCTGTAGTTATCAAGAACTCAAATATCCTGAACACGAACACTACTTGCACAATTTTCATTTCCAATAGGAAATTAAGAGGGACAGCAAATCATGTCTGTTTGGAAAATTAAGTTTAATAAACTGCATGATATCTGGAAGATAAATACTGAGAGTCATTTTGTTCACTCAAAATCAATAGAAAAACCCCGCTTAATATTTCCTTTATGGACACATTTACAAATGCCAAGTAGAATGAGTTATCTTCATTTACATCTCAGTTAGACCTGAAGCAATCCTTAGATGGCATCTTCCAAAGAGGCATGGGTGGGAAAGCATATTAGGTTAGCTGGCAATCTAATCTCTGAAGGGAGCTCTATCGATGCTCCTGTACATGAAATGCTAGGAAATGGGTTTAAAATTCCAAGGAGATACCCACTTCTGTTCTGTGTACTACTTTCAGATCTATAGATCTGGTTTGTAACTTGAATTGAGCAGGTAACTTAGGCTGATATTTTATACTTAATGATGGGCAAATGATAGATATCTCCAGAGTAGACCTGATGGGCTGAATTGTCTAATTCTGCTCCTATGTCTTGTGGTCTATATCACAGGTCTTTCACTTTAAAGTATAGCCAGAACTATTTTTCCACAGTTCGCAAACCATAACTTAGTCATCTTCTGAGGTCATTCACTGCATTACCTTGGGCCTTCTGTAAGTCAAAATCAAACATGTCTCGCACGACACTGTCCTCATCCCAACCCATCACACCACTCTGTGCGCTCACCTGACAGGAACAGACAGAACATCGATCATTTCTCAAGGTCCAGATTTGTCCATTGCGCTTCAACTCGTCGTCGTGAGGACAATCGCCTGTGCAGTGTTCACCAAAAGGACATCGACAGTCAAATCCTCCTTCCAGATTTACACAGACTGAGTCATTCCAGCAGCTGTGAATTCCTGCGGCACATTCATCAATATCTGTGGAGAATCAGACGTGCAATTACATATTGGCTGGCTCAAGGAAAGTGTATTTTTTAACAGTTCTCGTATAATTCAGGCACTTGGCAACTTTCCTCAGCGTTGTGTGCACTCTGGATATGTGAATGAGAACAAACCCCCCGAGGTGTGCCAAACAAACACTCAAAGCATCAATTTGTCCTCTGGCTTTGCTAATTAACACATTACGATCCATGAGTCAAGAAGAAATTGTTATCATTTGCTAATTTAATCATTTAATCTGAACTTTGGTATGTGCCAGCTGGAACAGGAAGGGTGCACAACTTTGCAAATTCTATTTAATTCCTCAGGATCTAAATAATTAACACATTCTGTTCAAAGTACAAAGATCATTTATTATCAATGTATGTAAATGTCTCCATATACTACCCAGAGGTTCATTTTGTTTTTGTAGGCATTCACAGTGGAACAGAGAAATACAGCAGTCCCAATGCAAAATTACCCACAGAGACTGACAAGCAGTCATGTGCAAAAGAAGACAAAAACAGTAAAAAAAATAACCAAACAAACAAATAAATAATATTGAGAACACGAGTTGTAGAGCCCTTGAAAGTGAGTCCGTAGGTTGTGGAATCAGTTCATTGTTGAGGAGTGTGAAGTTATCCGTGCTGGTTCAGAAGCTTGATGATCAAAGGGTAGTAACTGTTACTGAACCAGCTAGTGGATACCTAAGGCTCCTTTATGTCCTTCCCGATGGCAGCAGTGTGAAGAGAGCATGGCCTGAATGGTGGGTATCCATGATGACAGAAACTGCTGTGCCCATGGTCTTTGTAGATGTGCTCGATGGTGGGGAGGACTTTTCCTATGATAAATTAGCCTGTATCCACCAACCTTCCCATTCCCTGGCATTTCCATACCAGGCCATGACGCAACCAATCAGGATACTCAGTTAATGCAGAAGGGCTGAGAGAAAGGTAATTCTGATATATTTAGGACATTCAAGGATATCTGACTAATCAGTGTTTAGTTTCAGCATGTCTTTTGAATTGACTTCCAGAGCCAAATCCACATTCAGTACTGCTCCAGCTACAGAACAATACTGAAATTACATGGGAGATCACATTTAGAAATTCATATCCCTTCTGGCTCTTGTTACTCAAGTGCAAATGAAAATGAAGACAGGTTTGGGTACTTATATAAGATGATACTTGGGCAAGAGAGTTACACTCAGTGGAGACTATATTAGGTACAGGAGGTATCTAATAATGTGGCCACTGAGTGTGTTTCTGTATGCTTGTGATCTTCTGCTACTGTAACTTATCCATTTTAAGTTTTGAGACGTTGTGCATTCAGAGATGTTCTTCTGCACACCACTAGTACACCGTGTGGGTATTTGAGTTACTGTCACCTTGAACCAGTCTGGCCATTCTCCTCTGACCTCTCTCACTAACAAGGCATTTTCATTCACAGAACTGCCACTCTCTTGATGTTTTTTTTGTTGTTTTCTTTGCAAACCATTCTGTGAAACCTGTGAAAAACCTAGGAGATCAGCAGGTTCTGGGATAATCAAACCACCACACCTGGCACCAACAATTATTCCATGGTCAACATCAATTAGATCACGCTTCTTTCCAATTCTAATGTTTGTTCTGAACAACAACTGAACCTAAACATTGAATTCTTGCCACACAACTGGCTGATTAGGTATTTACATGAACAAGCAGGTATACAGTTGTACCTAATAAAGTGCCCACTGAGTGTATAATTCAGCTGAGGAGATTGGAACCCCGGGGATGTGCTCAGATGGAGTTTATTAAATATCTGTGCAGAAATAAATATTAATTATATTAGAGTGAAATTGTTAATTACTGCATCTTTCTACACAAAAGGAGCATTGTCAGAATCTATGGACATATCAGTGAAAATGTTTATATTTTTGTTTCACTTTCAACCATTTCCCAGAAAGCTATCCTTAGTTGATGCATGAAACTACATGGAATTCTTCTATGCTTTGGAAAGAAGTACAATGATGTTTCAACCACAGGCCCTCACCACCAGAGCTGGATGCAGTCCTTATGGAATTGCTTCATTAAGGTTGTTGTAGCTGGGGGTGGTGGTGGGGATAATCTCCCTCTATCTAGTAAAAGTTCCATATGTTGTGTGTCTCAAATACTCTTTAATAACTCAGTCCAGCTCCTGACCTTCACAGACGGCTTTGCTACTAAGCCCGACAAAACCATTTCTACTGACAGGAGAAGGGGAAAAAGCAGGTTATTGGTGCCTTAAAACTAGGCAGAAGGGACTCATCAGCCGTGGTTGACAGCTTATCTCAGAGAAAGAAAACTCTGATCTCAAACTTCCTCTGCCTTGTGGCTAAACCATTTATGGGGAAGGCTTCAGGAGTAAACCCCAAGAGAAAAATCCAGAGATGGAGTTCCTAAGGCAATCTTACAGTGAGTTCAACGCTGACTGGAAACTCCCACAATGCTGCTGGTGCCAAACCCTATCGGTCTCTGCCCGTCTTTTAGTTTCATCAGATGTGTGGAGAGAGGGAGCTCTTTACGTGGGCAGCTGCATGCTCTCCATATTGTACTACCCTGGCTTGTGTACTTAGACAGTTTGGACACAACATCCATGGTTGACCCTGACCAACGGAGGCATCAGAGATCTTTATGGAATTCAGATCAAACATACCAGCAGAACATTTGGCAGTATGGGATTCAGACAGCCCTTACATATCAAATCACAACAGAGGCTGTTCTTTACACATAGCTGTCAGAAAGAGACTAGTTGTACCAAATGGATTATGCAATGCACTGCATCAGGACATGGAGTTACCTGAGAGGCAATGGACTTGGTTCCAGTATGAAACCAGACTGACAGAGTACAGTACAAGAGAGTACTGCAGCTCCTGACTCAGGGAATCAAAGTTCAAAGTAAAACTTATTATCAGAGTACATACACGTCACCATATACAACCCTAAAATTATTTTTCTGTGGGTAACTTGGTAAATCTATAGGACAGTAATTGTAAACTGTAAGTGTCAGGAACTGTAAACTGTAAACAAACTGTGCAAATGCGGATAGAAGTAAATAGTGATAAATAACGAGCATGAAATAACAATGTAACAGAGTCCTTAAATGAGTGTACCATAGAAGCATAGAACATTACAGCACAGTACAGGCCCTTCAGCCCTCTATGTTGTGCCGACCCATATAATCCTTTAAAAAAAAGTACTAAACCCACACTGCCCCATAACCCTCTATTTTTCTTTCATCCATGTACCTGCCCAAGAGGCTCTTAAATACCCCTAATGTTTTAGCCTCCATCACCATCCCTGGCAAGTCATTCCAGGCACTCACAACCCTCTGTGTAAAAAACTTACCCCTGATGTCTCCCCTAAACTTCCCTCCCTTAATTTTGTACATATGCCCTCTGGTGTTTGCTATTGGTGCCCTGAGAAACAGATACTGAGTATCCACCCTATCTATGCCTCTCATAATCTTGTAGACCTCTATCAAGTCCCCTCTCATCCTTCTACGGCTCCAAAAAGAAAAGTCCCAGCTCTGCTGAACTTGCTTCATATGACTTGTTCTCCAAACCAGGCAACATCCTGTTAAATCTCCTCTGCACCTTCTCCATAGCTTCCACATCCTAAAGCTATCCCCTTTTGTTCAACAGCCTGATAGTTGAGAGGTAGTATCTTTTCCTGAACCTAGTGGTGTGAGTCCTGAGGCATCTGTACCTTCTACCTGCCGTCAGCAGTGAGAAAAGAGCATGGCCTGGAATGTGAGGATCTTTGATGATGAATGCTGTTTTTCTGCTGCAACATTTCATGTAGACGTGCTCAATGGTTGGGAAGGGTTTACCCATGAGGTACTTGGCCGCATCCATTACCTTTTGTAGGATTTTTCACTCAAAGGCATTGGTGTTCCCATACCAGACCATAATGTAGCCAGTCAGCACACTCTCCACAACACGTCAATAGAAGTTTGCCAAGGGTTTTTGATGACATGCTGAACTTCTGCAGACTCTTGAGGGAGTAGAGGCACTGTTGTGTTTTCTTGACTATAATATTTATATGATATGTCCAGTCCAGGTCCTCTGAGAGAGTGACACCCATGTACTTACCATTACTGACAAATGCACTACCCATCCTCTGGTGATAATTGGCTCATGGACCTCTGGTCTCCGTCTTAGAAACATAGAAGCAGAGAAAACCTACAGCACAATACAAGCCCTTAGGCCCACAAAGTTCTGCTGAACATGTCCCGACCTTAGAAATTACCGGGGTTACCCATCGCCCTCTATTTTTCTAAGCTCCATGCACCAATCCACAAGTCTCTTAAAAGACCCTATCATATCTGCCTCCACCACAGTTGCCGGCAGCCCATTCCACACACTCACCACTCTCTGCATAAAAAACTTACGCCTGACATCTCCTCTGTACCTACTCCCCAGCACCTTAACCTGTGCCCTCTTGTGGCAGCCATCTCAGCCCTGGGAGAAAGCCTCTGACTGTCCACACGATCAATGCCTCTTATCATCTTATACACCTCTATCAGGTCACCCCTCATTCTCCATCACTCCAAGGAGAAAAGGCTGAGTTCACTCAACCTGGTTTCATAAGATTTGCTCCCCAAAACAGGTAACATCCTTGTAAATCTCCTCTGCACCCTTTCTATGGCTTCCACATCCTTCCTGTAGTGAGGTGACCAGAACTGAGCACAGTACTCCAAGTGGGGTCTGACCAGGGTCCTATATAGCTGCACCATTACCTGTCGGCTCCTAAATTCAATTCCATGATAGATAAAGGCATATACAGTACACCGTACGCCTTCATAACCACAGAGTCAACCTACACAGCTGCTTTGAGTGTCCTATGGACTCGGCCCCCAAGATCCCTCTGATCTTCCACACTGCCAGGAGTC
Source organism: Hemitrygon akajei (assembly GCF_048418815.1). NCBI lineage: Eukaryota > Metazoa > Chordata > Chondrichthyes > Myliobatiformes > Dasyatidae > Hemitrygon > Hemitrygon akajei. The sequence goes on from NC_133129.1 coordinate 169,314,939, forward strand.
TTACCATTAATACTACATTCTGCCATCATATTTGACCTACCAAAATAAACCACTCCACACTTATCTGGCCATCTGCCATTTCTCAGCCCTGTTTTGCTTCCTATCAATGTCCCACTGTAACCTCTGTCAGCCCTCCACACTATCCACAACACCCCCAATCTTTGTGTCATCAGTAAACTTACTAACCTCCACTTCCTCATCCATGTCATTTATAAAAATCATGAAGAGAAGGTGTCCCAGAACATATCCCTGAGGCACACCACTGGTCACCAACATCCATGCAGAATATGACCCATCTACAACCACTCTTTGCCTTCTGTGGGCAAGCCAATTCTCAATCCATAAAGCAATGTCCCCTTGGATCCCATTCCTCCTTACTTTCTCAATAAACCTTGCATGGGGTACCTTATCAAATACCTTGTTGAAATCCATATACACTACATCTACTGCTCTTCCTTCATCAATGTGTTTAGTTACATCCTCAAAAAATTGACAAAGCCATGCTGATTATTCCTACTCATATTATGCCTCTCCAAATGTTCATAAATCCTGCCTCTCAGGATCTTCTCCATCGGAGTGGGCATTCTGAAGTTTGTCTTCTGAAAATTCAGATTGTCTTCTGAAATTTACAATCAGTTCCTTGGTCTTATTGACATTGAGCGAAAGGTTGTTGTTATGACACCACTCAGCCAAGTTTTCAAGCTTCCTGCTGTATGCTGATTCATCACTCCGTTTGATACAACCCACAACAGTGATGTCATCAGCAAATTTGTATATGATGTTGGAGATGTACTTAGCCACACAGTCATAGGTGTAGAGTGAGTATAGCAGGAGGCTAAGTACACATCCCTGTGGTGCCCCTGTGCTGGTAGAGATTGTGGAGGAGATGTTTTTGCCGATCTGAACTCACTGGGGTCTACAGGAGAGGAAATCTACTTGCAGCTTACCCTGACCTTTCTTCAGAGTGCTGATATTCTGCTTCAAGCATTCTGACACATTAATTCCTTCTCCTGCTGATAGAACAAAGATAGAAGATACTGCTGTTGCTGAAAATATGAAATAAAGTGGAAAATGCTTGGAAACCCTCAGTAAGACAGGCTGCTGTACAAAGAGACAGAAAAGCAAGGCTTAAATTCTTCAGCTATTATAGCAACATGATATTCAGGAGAAGTCTCGCCATTACAATCCTTTTTCTGTTGACTCCTTGAAATCTAGATATATGCCTCTGTCAGCCATGGACATTTTAAAGGACTTGCCCTCCAAAGCTCTCAGGGCTAAAAACATACAAATATGCACAATGAAGATCAAGATGCAGATTTGCTTTATTTGCCACATATATATCGAAACAGTGAAAAGCCTCATTTGCGTCAAATCAACTCAGTGAGGAATGTGCTAGGGGCAGCCTGCACCAAAATAGCATGCCCACAACCTACTAACGTAACCCGAACCTAGTCTTTGGAATGTCAGAGGAAACTGGAGCACTGAGAGGAAACGCACCGGAAGGAAGCACTTACAGACAGTGGTGGGAATCAAAGTCCAGTTGGTGATACGTGGCGCTATAAAGCGATTGTGCTGACCACTGCGCTGCATACCATTGAGCGAAGAAATTTATCCCCTCTTCAGACTTAAATGGAGTGCTCCTTAACCTGGGATGATGTCCATAATCTTAGCTTCCCCAGTATTATTCGATGAAACAATCCCTTGTTTATTTACACTGTATGATTTAGATGAGGCAACAACATGGTACATTTTCAATTTTACACGTGTTATAATATTGTGGGTGGGTGGAATGTGAGCTGTGAGGAGGATGCATGAAGGCTCTAAAGTGACTTGGATGTTGGTAAATGCTTGACAGGTTTAGATAAATGTAAATAAATGTGAGATAATCTATTTTGGCTCTAAAAATGAGAAGATAGTATCTAAATGTTGATACTTTGGGAAAAGAAATGGTGCAATGAGACCTAATGTGTGTGTGAGTGGTAGAAGGTATTTGACACACTGGCCTTGTTAATTAGAGCATTGTGTACAGGAGTGGGAAGCTCATATTGCGTGATAATGTAGCAAACTTGATCAGCAAATTTGTGGCTGACACCAAGACTGGAGGGTATTGTGGACACCGAGGAAAGTGAACAAAATTTGCAGCAGGAACTGGACAAGCTGAAAAAATTGCAGATGGAATTTAGACCAAAAGACAATAAGATTATTAGATGTAGGAGCAGGATTAGGCCATTGGCCCATTGAGTCTGTTCTGCCATTTCATCATGGCTGATTTATTATCCCTCTTCACTCCCATTCTCCTGCTTTCTCCCCATAACTCTTGATGCCCTGATTAATTATAAACTTATCAACCTCCATCTGAAATATACCCAAGGATTCGGCCCGCACAGCTGTCTGTGGCAAAGAATTCCACTTATTCACCACGCTCTGGCTAAAGAAATTCCTCCTCATCTCTGTTCTAAATAGATGTCCCTCAATTTTGAGGCTGTGCCCTCTTGTCCTAGATGCCCCATTCCCACTCTGTCTAAGCCTTTCAATATTTGATAGATTTCAATGAGATCCCACTCCTTCATCCCCATTGTTCTAACTCCAGCAATTACAGGCCCAGAGGCATTAATCACTCCTCATACAGTAAGCCTTTCATTCCCGGAATGAATCTTATGAACCTCCTTTGGAATCTCTCCAATGCCAGCACATACTTTGGGCCCAAATCTGTTCACAATACTCCAGGTGCGGTCTGGCAAATGCCTTATAGAGCCTCTGCATTATATCCTTCTTATTGTATCACAGTCCTCTAAAAATAAATGCTAACATTGCATTTGCCTTCCTTACCATTGACTCAGTCAGAAAGTTAAACTTTAGTGAATCCTGCAGAAGATCATCCTAGTCCCTCTGATTTTTGAATTTTCTCCTGATTTACAAAATAGTCCACATCTTTATTCTTTCTGTCAAAGTGGATGACCATGCACTTCCCTACATTATGCTCATCTGCCACTTCATTTCCCATTTTCCTAATCTGTTGTAAGTCCTACTACAGACACCCTGCTTCCTCAACATTACCTGTCATTCCACCTGCTTTCAATTTGTCCATGAACTTGGCTACAAAGCCATCAATTCCTTTATCCAAATCATTGACATAAACAACAAACTTGGGGAAGTGTCTGAATGATTTTGTGTGACCACAATTTAGACTAGAACCAGAGGTCATGGGTTAAGGGTAAAGGGTGACATGTTTAAGAGGAACATGGTGGGGGGGGACTTCTTCACTCAGAGAGTGGTGTGGGTGTGGAATGAGCTGCTAGTGGAAGTGGTGGATGTGGGTTTAATTTCAAGATATAAAAGAAAATTGGATAGGAGGGATTTGGATGGATATATTACAGCAGGTCAATGGTCAGATTAATAGTTCAGCACAGACTGGATGATATAAAGGGCCTTTATCTGTTATATGACTATGATTCAATTGACTCCAAGGGGGTTATACAAGACATCAGTGAGACAGCATTGGAGTATTTAATACATTTTTGTGTTTCCAATGCCTCAGTTGACCAGTCCAACTGGTGACAACCTCAGAATATGGAAAATGCCTCTTTGAACCTAGATGTGGAGAAATTTCCTCACCCTGGGTTAGTGAAACCTGTGGAATTCTCTACCACAACAGGCTGTGAAGCCAATCTCATTGAATAAACAAATTAAGGTGGCAGATATATTTCTTAATGTTGTGGGGATCAGGGGGCATGGAGAAAGGTGGGATTAGTGTTCTGAAGTAGATGATCAGCATTGAGCGTGTTTAGTAGTAGAGCAGGCCTGATCTGCCCAATCCTGCAGCTATTTATTCTGATGTTTAACCCTTCATGCCTGCAATTAAACACCATCAAAGTGAAACATTGTGATGGTATTGGGTTTGCTGACTGCAAAATTCTAAACTCAAATGAAGAACTTAAGCCCTATCAGATATAAATAGCCATAAATACCAAACACGAGGAAATCTGCAGATGCTGGAAATTCAAACAACACACACAAAATGCTGGTGGAACACAGCAGGCCAGGCATTTTGTGTGGCCTGCTGTGTTCCACCAGCATTTTGTGTGTGTGGTAGCCATAAATACCCTCAGTACAGGGAAATTATACTGTAACAATCCAATATTCAAATACTAGTTCACTTCCTTGTTTATTCTCTATGGTGAATTTAACTGCCAATACCACCTGCTTGAATGGTGAGTCATGCCTCCCTACCAAGCAGAAGACGCTTCCAGCTAACAAAGTACGGTAATTTTAAACACAGTTCATTTATTTTCAGTAATGCACAATTAAATCCAAACATTCTTAAAGCATATTTAAACCACACAGAGGATTTTGATTCCTAAAAGATTTCCAAAAAAACAAACCATTTCTAAAACACAAAGGATTTTCAACACACAGGTACAATTCCTATAGCGCTGAGTTGCAGAAGAACCAGTTATCCGCAGAAATCGAAGGCAGATGAACTGATTCTAGTTCATCTCACATTTCTGTCATCCTTCTTGATATTCTTGGACCATTTCTAAAAAGCCTAAACTGCTTTCTTAATTGATACTGTCTTTTTACCATGTGGATGACTTCACACACATAAGATATTCTTTCAGATACTTTTTAACAAAAGTGGTCTAATAACTTTTAGAGATAGAGTTCCCAGGAACCCACAATTAATTTGGTGAAGCTGATTGTTTGAGTATACAATCTTCCAACTATTAATAAATCCTTTTATTTGATATGCTAAGTGATATTATGAAACTGGTCTGCAAGCTTCCTTGAACTAAATTACTTAGTCAGTAATGTCTGTTTGAATCAGGCCGTATTAAGTAACCCATTGTCTTAAACTGCATTGCTTCAGCAGTTAGACCAGGTGCCACTGGGCCAGCAGTCTTTGCTATAGACAGGGCTTGTTTGCAGAGCTCCCTTTTCAACTTTAAACAGAAAGCTCTACAGAAAGTGGTGGATAGAGATTAGTCCATCATGTGCAAATTCTTCCCCACCATTGAGCACACTTACATGTAGCACTGCCACAAGAAAGCAGCATCCATCATCAGAGATATTCACCATCAAGGCCATGCTCCCTTCCAGCTACTACAATCAGGCAGGAGATACAGAAGTCTGGTCCCACACCACCAGGTTCTAGGGCAGTTATTACTCTCTAAGCATCAGGCTCCTGAACTGGCATGGATAACTTTGCTCACTACTACTCTGAACTTATTATACAACCTACAGGATCACTTTCATGCTTTCTGTGTTATTTTTTCTGCAATTTGTCTTCTTTTGCTCATTAGTTATGTGTTAGTCTTTGTTAAGGTATAGTTTTCATAAGTACTATTGTATTTCTTTGTTTTCCTGTAAATGCTTGCAAGAAAATGTATCTCAAGGTAGCCTCACTCGGTCTTGGACCAAGGAGATCATTGTGGACTTCAGGCATGCCAGAAGCCACACTCACGTTCCCATCTACATCAACGAAGCTATAGTGGAGCGCGTATCAAGCTTCATATTCCTTGGTGTCCACATTTCCGAGGATCTCAGCTGGTCCCTGAACTCCTCCATCCTGATCAAAAAGGTGCAACAGCACCTTTATTTCCTGCGGAGCATCAAGAAAGCTCACCTCTGTCCCAGGATACTGACAGAGTTTTACCACTGTACCGTTGAGAGCATACTCACCAACTGCATCTCAGTGTGGTATGGCAATTGTCCCGTATCGGACTGCAAAGCAGTCCAGCGGACTATCGCCACCCAATTGCCCACCATTGAGAACATCTACCATAAACGCTGCCTGGGCAGGGTGAAAAGCATGATCAAGGATGCATCTGACCCTAACCATGGACTTTTTACTCTCCTCCCATCCAGAAAGCGCTACAGGAGCCTCTGCTCCCACACCAGCGGGCACAGGAAGAGCTTCTTCCCTGAGGCTGTGACCCTGCTGAACCTCGCATCACAGCGCTAAGCAGTATTGCGCCCATATTGTACTGTCTCAGTACTTTTATATTTGTGTGCTGCAGCACTTACTTTTTATTCGCAGATATTTTGTAAATAACACTATTCTCTGCATTTCTGGTTAGATACTAACTGCATTTCATTGGCTTTGTATCTGTACTTGGCACAATGACAATAAAGTTGAATCTAATCTAATAATTTAACATTAGCAATACCTATGTCAGGCTGCTGTTTATTGATGACAGTTCAGCGTTCAACACCTTCATACCCTGAGTACTAATTAACAAGCTCCAACCTCTGGGCTTCTGTACCACCCTTTGCATATGGTTCCTTGATGTCCTCATCGATGGACCACAGTTATTGCAGATTACCTCTTCCTCGCTGGCAATCAACACTAGCGCACTTCAAGGATGCGTGTTTAGTCCACAACTCTACTCTCTCTACAGCCACTGCTGTGTGTTTAGGCACAGTTCAAAAGCTGTCTATGAATTTGACGGCAACACATCTATTGTTGGCAGATTTTCAGGTGATGACAAGTAGGCAAACCGGAGTGAAACATACCCACTGGTTCAGTGGTGTCAGAAGAACAAACTGGCGCTCATGTCAGTAAGACCAAGGTTTTGATTGTGGACTTTGGGAAGAGGAAGTCAGGAGAACACACACCAGTCCTAATGGAGGGATCAGCAGTGGAAAGGGTGAGCAGTTTCACTTTCCTGGATATCAACATCGCTGAAGATCTATCATGGGCCCGACATATTGATGCAATTACAAAGAAGGCACAACAGTGGATATATTTCATTAGGAGTTTAAGGAGACTTGGTATGTCAACAAACACTCTTGTAAATTTCTACAAAAGTACAGTGGTCACAGTATGGTATAGAAAAACCACAGCATAGTTGATGCACCATCAATAACTCTCGGAGAAGGGAGGTGAATGATGGGCTTTTATTAGCAGCAAAAGGGACCACCACATCTTGGAGACTGAGGGAGAAGCAGTGCCTCCAATCACCTTTATACAGGGGTCTGTGGGAGGAACCACAGGAGCAGTCAGCAGAGGGCCGTGTCCAGACAGGTGTACATAGTTTACCACAATAGGATTGGAAACAGCTGCAGAAAGTTGCAAATTCTGCTAGCTCCATCATAGACATTAGCGTCCTCAGCTTCGAGGAAAGTCAATGCCTCAAAAAGACTGTATTCTACAAAAAAGGCAACCATCATCAGGACAAGCCCTCTTCTCACTACTACTATTAAAGAGGTGGTAAAAAAGCCTGAAGACACACACTCAATGCTTCAGGAACAGCTTCTTCCCAGACAACTGCAACCACCCCCACTTACTGCCATCAGATTTTTGAATGGACAATGAACCTACAGTACGTACACTACCTCATTATTTCTTTTTGTTCTCTTTTTGCACTGCTTTTTGGACTATTGTAATTAATGGTCTCCTTATTACTATGTATTCAAGTACCCTGCAGATGCAAAAAAACAAATTTCACAACATAAGCCAATGACTTTAAACCTAATTCTGATTCTATATGGTAACATATATGTACTTTGATAAAAAAAAATTACTTTCTGTTTGACTTACTTTGAAGTACAGGGAGCTCCCGTTAAATTTAATCACACTTAATAATGTTTGTTGCATAATTTACGATCTCGCTTCTTCCTTAGTGATTTTGCAGAAAATGATTAAAATATTAAACCAGCAGCTTGAAAGATAACTTAACCAAGTTAATTTGGTAAATTCAATTGATTATGTTCTGCACTGGATGAAGGACTTGTGTAAGCTAATCTAAGTTACTGTCCGAAATAAGGGAGGTGAAACCCCTCCTGTTACTAAGCAACAAATTATATTCTAAGTGTATAATTGTCACAAAGATAAAACGCTTGTTTTACACATCGTAGGAAAGAACCACTCAGCCTTCATTATCCAGTAATTTCCATTCACACATCTGCATCTTTATGAGATCAGTCTGAGTCCGCATCTCCATGTCTTTTTCAGAACAAATGTAAGTATGCACATGTGGATATTGAGGAACCTGTCTCTATAAATATAGTGATCATATTCTGAACCACTTGTGTCAAGTGGCTCCCTGCTATGCACTGGTTGATCCGACAGTGGTCTATAATTATAGAGCTAAACCCCAGCTATTTCTAAACCTAACAAAGCTTGTAAGTTTCAAAATAGTTTTTTAGATCATATAATTTCTTTATAATTAGTTAACCGTTTAAATTTATAAACCTTAAGTAACTCCTTATTTGGGGGCTGCAGTGGGCACAAAGGACTTTAGTGATGTCTCATTATCCACAGAATGTGCATGCCCCTGTCCCTGATATATAACACAGTTCAATGTCTCATTGAAGGCAGAAGTGCTGAAGATTCACACGAATAAAATTGAGAACTTGTACTCACCATTCAAGATTTAGGCATTAGATATTGATAGTGAAAGAGCAGAAGAAAATAAAGACCATAAGACAAAGGAGCAGAATAACAACATTCAGCCATCTTGTCTGCTCTGCCATTCCATCATGGCTGATTTATTATCCCCCTCAACCCATTCTCCTGCCTTCTGCCCATAACCTTTGGCACCTTTAGTAATCAAAAACCTATCAGCCACCACTTTAAATATAACCAATGACTTCAATAAAGCAGTTCTGCCTCATCTTTGTTCCAGAGGGACATCCTTCTAGTCTGAGGCTGTACACTCTGGTTCTAGACTCATCCACAATAGGAAATATCCTCTCCACATCCACTCTGTCTAGGTCTTTCAAAATCCAATAGGTTTCAATTAAATTCCCCTCTCTTTCTTCGAAACTCCAATGAGTGCAGGCTCAGAGCCAATTAAACATTCCTCATACATTAATCCTTTTATTCCTGGGATCATCTTGAGAACCTCCTCTGGACTCTCTCCAATATCAGCACATCCTTTCTTAGATCTAAGTCATAAAGTGGAGGCTAATATTCACACCATGAATAAAAAAGATTTCACACAGTGGATGGCTAGAGCCCAGAAGAACACTGGGAGTATCAGTACAGGAATTCACAAGTGAATTGTATTAGCCTTAGAGAGGAAGAAAATTGCAGGATTGTGGGCAAGGGTTGAGTGGTGAGATTCTCTGGTTATTCTTGCAAAGACTCATTGGGACAAATGGTGTCCTTCCACGCTGTTACCACTCTGTTGATGAGTCTTCTTTATGAGGAGAGAGTGGAGAGAGTGGGGATAACCTCCAAGAGGACCACAAACTTGTCATTGGGTTTGAAGGCTTGCATGCCTCAATGACCCAGAGAGCTACGTTGGCTGAGTCAGGGTTTTATGCTTTGGCTCTTGGTAAGTCACCTATACCAAACAGGTCAAAGAGAGAGGACAGACCAAGAGTGGTCCACCAGTCCTCCAGGTTCGGGGATTCAGCTCAGGGCTAACAACCCTGACTGGTAAAACAAGACTGTTATGGAAACAGCAATGAAGAATCCTTCTACATCTGAGTGAGACAGTATTCCTGAGACTCCATCCAGGACTTACGTGACTGACAGTAGTGAAAACCGAGAGGAAGCTACTGACAAGGTGGAGGAAGCCCTGAACATCGCTAGAGATGGAGGACCTATGGCTGCCCTAAATGCCAGCGGTATAATAGGCAGAAAGATTTTTTAAAAATGAGGGAAAAGAAGGTTATTTTCTCAAGAACTGAGAATGTCAGTTAGAGCAGCTGAAGAGAAATTAGCATTCGTTCAGTGTCCTTCACAGTATTAGGTCAATCGGTATGCTTATTAGCTAACAAAGTACATCTGACATATCACCATATTATATGGTAATTGAGAAATGTGAATGGTTTTGACAGGGTAAATCGGAACATCTGATTCCAGAGTTTGATGGATTAGGGATTTTCAAAAAGATGGAATAATGGCCTGAATTTTCTTGAAAGGAACCTGTTGCCAGCCTTCAACCAGCCATACTCTCCGTTTCCCTGCAGTCCTATGCCCTGAAGCTGGAAGATCAATGTTCTACAGCAGAGTGGCAAAGACTTGAACATTTGCTTGGAGAGGTTTGGAACAACCATGACCCCATGAATCTTTTCAATCTTTTCTAGAAAATGTTATACATAATTACAGTCTCAGCTTTGTAAAATTGTGAAATATCTCCCATCTAAATAATATTAAGATGAAAGTAAACACTTAAAAATGAGCAACACACACAAAATACTGGAGGAAATCAACAGGCCAGGCAGCATCCATGGATTTTTGGAAATGGTAACAATAACAAGGAATACAAAATCAACTAATAATATTAAGAACACTTTAATAAAAATATCAAACTAAACACAAACAATGTAAATGTTTCACCTACACTCTGTCTGCCAGAGGAAGCAGGATCTCCCAGTGGCCACACATTTTAATTCCACATCCCATTCCCATTCTGATATGTCAATCCATGGCTTCCTCCACTGTCAAGATGAAGCCACACTCAGGTTGGAGGAACAACACCTTATATTCCGTCTGGGTAGCCTCCAAGCTGATGGCATGAACACTGATTTCTCTAACTTCCATTAATGCCCCTCCTCCCCTACTTACCCCATCATTTATTTATTTATTTATTCTTTCCCGTCCCCCCTTTTTTTCTCTCTCTCTCTGCCCCTCTCACAATCACTCCTTGCCTGCTCTCCATCTCCCTCTGGTGCTTCCTTCACCCTTTCTTTCTCCCTAGGCCTCCTGTCCCATGATCCTTTCCCTTCTCCAGCCTTGTATCCCTTTTGCCAATCAACTTTCCAACTCTTAGCTTAATCCCTCCCTCTCCTATCTTCTCCTATCATTTCGGATTTCCCCTTCCCGCTCACACTTTCAAATCTCTTACTATTTTTTATTTCAGTTAGTCCTGACTAAGGGTCTCAGCCCAAAACGTCGACTGTACTTCTTCCTATAGATGCTGCCTGGCCTGCTGCATTCCACTAGCATTTTGTGTGTGTTGCTTGAACTTCCAGCATCTGCAGATTTCCTCTTGTTTGCATAAATAATGTAAAAATTTGTAACAACTTATTTTATTTTTTTCCCCCTTAACTTATTCATTCATTACTTCTCTGGAATCCAACAGTCCCAAATAAAGTGAACATTTTGCCATGTAACCTGCCACAAGTTCTGATGGTAGAGTTTCTGGTCAGCCATTAGACACCACAGACAGAAAATAGCCAGTCAGCTTCAACCACTGGACTTGAGACACTTGTGACTGTAGAGTCCTGAAAATTACCAGTGCTTATCATGAAAATTTACAGCAAGCTCAAGGCCATTCAGAAACCAGTATAAATGTTTCAAGGAGTCAAAGTGTCATAGAGTCATACAGCACTGGAGAAGAACTTTTGGCCCACTGACTCGGTGCCAACCATCTAGAACCTATTGACGCTAATCCTACACTAGTGTAATCATGCACTAAGAAGGTGGTGAAGGACATTAGGAAGACTAAGCCTGCACTGCTCCGTGTTACTATTGATGGTGAGAATGTGGATCTGGTGTGGACTTACTATTACGAGGTGATGCACCTGGATGATAGACTTGAGTGCAGCACCAACACTGAGTCTGTGTACAAGAAGGGCCAAAGTAGCCTCAACTTCCTAAGGAGACTGAAGTCCTTTGGATTATGCAGGCCTCTCCTTCACATGCTCTACCAGTCTGTTATCACCAGTGCAATCTTCTATATGGTGTGTGCTGGGGCATGGGATAAGCCAATGGCTTAATAAACTGATTAGATAGGCTGGCTCTGCTATAGAAGTCAAACTGGACACACTGGAATCTGCAAAAGAACAAAAGACTCTATGGAAAATCTTGGCAATTCTGGATAATGTTTCTCACCCTCTACATGCCACCTTGGCTGAACAGAGGAGCAGTTTTAGTAATAGACTTAAGACAAATGCACTGCTCCAAAGAGTGCTATATGAGGCCATTCTTACCCTTGGCCATTAGGCTGTATAATGAGTCACCTGTAATCAGGAAGGTGATGACCCCCTCCTGTTAGCCAAATTGAGGTAACTTATTTTCTATTCTTTCTTTCTTCTCTTCTAAGTATACCTTGTAATGCTAGTGTGACACTGTAATTTCCATTGGGATCAATAAAGCATCAATCTATCTATCCAATTCCATTTTACTCTCCTGATATTCTCATCAATTTTCAATTGATTCTATCACTCACCTACCCACAAAGGGCAACTTACAGTGGTCAATTAACTTAATAATCTGCATGCCTTTATGAATTTGGGCGATAACTAGAGTAACAAGGGAACACCTATGGCTATAAACTATCATGGTTATTTGAATGTTGCTCTTTGACACGTGCCTGCATGAAAATGTACTTAGAAACAATTAGTGATTTTAAAAAATCCATTTAAATACCTTTAGGACAAGATTAAACATGCAGACACAGAGTTATCACGGCATGGAAGCAAGACCTTTGATCCAACTTGTCCATGCCAACTAAGATGTCCATCTGAGCTAGTCCCATTTCCCTGTATTTGACTCTTATCACCCTAAACATTTTTTAGCTTCTTCCCTTCCACCTGGCACATTCCAGGCTGTAGGAGTACATGCTGAGAGAGGTACGGAAGCTCGGTGCAGCCATCGGAAAGGATAGGTGGGGAAGGACCACAGTATAGGGATCTTCTGGTTGGATGCGGAAGGCTCTCAATTATCGCAGCCATGTATCATGCCAGGGGGTTACATGAATGGCAACAATCCTATTGGCTTTAAGGAATATAACAGAACACTACCTAATGCATTAACTGATAATGTAAGAATGAAAAGATTTATACTTATAAATATTTTATTTTGAATAAAGTTTATTTTGATATAAAAATTAGATTTCCGAATGGTCTATGAACCCATGAACACTACCTCAGTATTCTTCTTTTGGACTATTTATTTATTTAGAACATAGTAAATTTTTTGTCTTGCACTGTGCTGCTACCACAAAACAGATTAATAAATAATAACACTGATTCTGCCTTTTGACCTGCACATTATCTCCTTTTGGTTCCCAGCCTCTTTCCTTTTGTTCCATGGTCTACTAATCTCTCCAATCAGATTCTTTCTTCTTCAGCCCTTTACTTCTTCCTGTCTGCTTCTAGCTTCTCACATCGTTTCCTTTCATCCCACCTCCCCCATTCACCTACCTAATGTTAGGTCTCACCTTTCACCAGCCAGCTTGTACTCCCCCCCCCCCCCCCCAACCTTCTTATTATGGTTTCTTCCCCATTGCTTTTCAGTCCTGATGAAGAGTATCAGCCCAAAACATTGACTATTTATTGCCCTGATAAATGCTGCCTGGCCTGATGAGTACCTCCAGCGTCTTATGTGTGTTGTTGAAGATTTCCAGCATCTGCAGAGTCTGTGTTTGCTTGCCTAGAAATGCCTTTGAAACACTGTAATGGTACCCGCGTTTACAGCTGCCTCTGGCAGCTCGTTCCATATACCCATCACCCACTGTGTCATGGTGTTTCCCCTCAAGTCTCTTTTAAATCTTTCCCCTCTCACCTTAAAGCAATATCTTCTGTTTTTAGTATTTCCTATCCTGGAAAACAGAATGTGACCATCTACCTTAGCTATGCCCTTTATGACATTACAATATATACCTCTACAAAGTCATCACTCAGCTTTCTATGCTCCAGGAAAAAAGTCCCATCTTATCCAGCCACTCCATGTAACTCAAGCACTCCAGAACTGGTAACACCCCTGTGAAGCTTTTCTGCACCCTCTCTGGCTTAATGATGTCCTTCCTATGGATGGGTGATGCCAATAGTGCACAGTACTCAAAATGTCATGCCACCAATGTGTTGTAATGGTTGCAATATGAACGAACATGTGTGACACAAGATTCTGCAGTTGCTGGAATCTGAAGACACACAACGGGTTCGGCAGTGTCTAGGGAGGGAAAAGCACGCAAAAGCTGGATTTCCCCTCTATAGAAACATGTAAACCTACTTAATTACATCAAAAATAATACTCTAATTATATTTCTCCTCGGAGATTACTTCACTGATGCAGGATTTCGACCTGAAGCATTGACAATATCTAGGACCCCCGCCCCCACCCATTGATGCTGTTCAATGCTGAGTTCCTCTGGAGCTTGTTTGTTGCTCCAGATTCCAGCATCTAGAATCTTGTTTGTCCTTTGCATCCTTTACGTGATCACAACACACCGCTGGATATTGAAAACATCAAGTGCTGCAGGTGTTCAGTGGTGGTGGAAGGGGACTTGTTGAGCACTGCACTGCCAATGGCTACAGCCACCCAAGAGGAAGGCATCAGAAATGGTTTATGGAGGCAGTGTACGGTCCAAACCCCATCCCCTTTTCCATCTCTTACCTTAACTCATTGCCTGCCCATCGCCTCCCTCTGGTGCTCCTCCCACCTTCCTTTCTTCCGTGGCCTTCTGTCCTCTCTGACTGGATTCCCTCTTCTCCAGCCCTGTATCTTTCCCGTTGTATATGGTGTTATATATGTACTTTGATAAAAAATTTAATTTGAACTTTGTAAAGCAGCAACTTAGTTCAGTTGGGGCACTGATTCCATTTCCCGTCCAGCACAGCATTTACTGCTCCTCTCTCCACTATTCATAAACGTTCATTGGTGGCTCTTTAACTAACACCATGAACACCTGGTCTCTGAATATGTGATAGGTCACAAAATCTCTGTAAGTAAAAAAGTACTCACACTGTTAGGCAGTATCTGGGGATAGAAAAACTGCTGACTATCTGCTGACTAGCCACAGCCTCTTTTTTTATTTTAGGTTTGCAAATTCTGCAGTATTTTGCTTTGGTACAAAATCTATTTAATTAGCACAGTGTAAAAAAAAGTAAACACCTTCAAGTTCAAGTCTATTGTTTTTCCACCATACGCATGTACAAAGTTGAGTGAAACGCTGATCCTCAGGGACCCAGGTGAAAGACACAGTGTAGGCAATCTGCATTGCATTTCCCGTGCCGTGTGGTGCTGCGTCTGGCCAGGATACTCTCGATGCTGCTTTGGTAGAATGTGATGAGAATGAGGAGGGAGGGGGACTCTCACTTGCCTCAGTCTCCTCAGGAAGTGGAGGTGCTGCTGTGCTCTCTTGGTTAAAAAGGTGTTGAGAGACCAGGTGAGATCCTTTGCAATGTGCACACTAAGAAACTTGGTGCTCCTGACTCCTGTGGGCTTGGCATGTACATTAGATTTGCTGTATAAATTCAAGCTTTAGCCATGCTGTTGTACAATATACTGCATTTTAGTTGACAGAATGCTATGAATTGTCTAAGTGAATTTTCCAACTTATTTTGCAGTTATTTATTCCAACTCAGATAGAAGAGCTGTGAAAATCATGGCAACAGCACTGTACATCTATTTTCCCGGGCATTTCTACCAGAAAACCAGAACAAAGAGCCCCTGGGATCATGCCACTGAAAATTATCCCAACCATATCTTTCCAGTGCCTTAAGCAGCATTGTATATGCTCCATCAATGATTCAGTGAGCATCACTTAAAGTTCTCTGCACAATCAGTTCTGCACAGCATCCTTAAAAATGCCTTGGATTTAAAATGAAAGGAAATATGATTCTGCAGGCTATATATTTATCCATGATGTGTGAGGCTGAGAGTTTGTATGTTATTTCGCTTTACTCAATGTATGAGAGCAGTGATATGACAAATACATAATTTCCACTGTAAGAACATTAAAAAAGTAAGAAGAAGATTAGACCTGAAACTGCATAGGCATTGAAGGAGATTATGGCTGACCGGGTTCTTCATCCACCCTCACTGCTTAATCCCATAAACTCCATTTCTCTAATTGTCCAAAGATCAATAAACCTTGAAGATTTAGAGTTAGGAAGTTAAAGCTGAAAGCACGTAACAGACCCATTTGACCCAATGAGCCCACACCGCCCAATGTGATCAATTAAACTACTAAGGCTATGTCCAAATTAGACCGGACAATTTTTAAAACGCCGGTTTTGCGTAAATACGATAGGCGTCCACACTAGGCGTTTTAAAAAATATCTCTGTCCACATTGAAACGGATATTTCGGTGAATCCTCTCCTACTGTGCATGCGCAGGACACATCTACCAAAAACAAGCGATATGTTTGGTGTTGAATCTTGCTGTCAAAGATGGTGCATGTTTGTTCAGTTACAGACTGGAAAAGCTTAAATGACGGGCAGCTGTTGGCTCTCACACAGGAGGACTTAAAACTAAAAAATACAAATACTGGAGCATATGGAGGCAACCAACAGGGAATTCACGGACAGATTGACCCGGCTGACGACGAACATTGAAAAACTGATTAACTCTGTTGCGTTAATAAAGCCCCTTGTTAAATGTATAAAACATGTCTGCATCAGTATTATCTTGTATTTCCATACAATATTACAGTAGGCTGTTACACATCTACTGTCAGAGAAGTACTTGCATAAATAGGTAAACCACCTTCATACGAGCAAGGACAGAAAACAGGGCAAAGTGAGTATACTTATTTATTCAGTAAGTTATGGGTCAAAGTATTTGGTGAGTACATTTCTAACTCTAATGGCTTCAGTCTCGTTGCCGTCTGTTCTGAAATTTTTAGGTTGTGTTCAAGAAAACAATGAAATGGCACGCTGCTGTCACCATCGGTCATGACAGCGTTTTCAGATTTCTCTGGTTACTCTGTCCACACTGATCTGCCCGAGCGGTGTTTTCAAAATTACACACCCTGGAGAGTGTTTCTGAAAAGCTCCAGTTTCGGGGGATGAAAACACCATTTTAGTGTGGACGGAGGGTAAAAACGAAGAGAAAAGGCGTTGGTTATGGATTTATCCGGTGTAGTGTGGATGTGGCCTAAGCTGTATGTCTTTGGAAAGTGAGAGGAAATAGGAGCATCTGAAGGTAACAGGAAGAATGTACAAACTTTTTACAGATAATGGTGGGAATTAAACCCCAACTGCTGGTGCTGTGAAGCCACTACACTGTCATGCTGCCCCCATGCATCAGCTTTTAACATACTCAAGCATTGGATATCCACAACCCATTGGGTAGGGCATTTCAAACAATACTCTGGGCAAAGAAATGTTTATTTATTGACATCAACCAAATCCTAAATGGCTCACCCTATACTAGGATTATGCTCCTTAGCTCTTGGGAATCAGCATCTCGAAAGCTATATCACCAATGCCTCTCAAAACTACATATCTCAATGAAATGAGTTGTTAGTTTTCTGTTCCAGCTGAGAGCAGAGAAAGTTCACTGTTTTCTATAGAGGATCATCAAGGTCAACAGAGCACCTAAGCTGAAACAGTTTGCTCAGGTGGAATCTAGACATTTAGCAAAATGAGCCGGGGGCAACATTTACGCTGCATTGTCCAAAGTCAATTACCTTTAAGTTACCATTTGCATCCTTAGGATTCATTTTCTTGCAGACGCTTGGAGGAAAAGAAATATAATAGAATTTACAAAAATATTTCTAGTCAAAACCGACAAACAACAAATGAGCAAAAGAAGACAAACTCTGAAAAATAAAATATAATACAGAGAACATGACATGTAAAGTGTCCTTGAAAATGAGT
Organism: Hemitrygon akajei; assembly: GCF_048418815.1. Lineage (NCBI taxonomy): Eukaryota > Metazoa > Chordata > Chondrichthyes > Myliobatiformes > Dasyatidae > Hemitrygon > Hemitrygon akajei. The sequence goes on from NC_133129.1 coordinate 169,332,442, forward strand.
CTGTAGGTCATACAATCAGTTCAAAGTAGTGATGATTGCAGTTATCCACACAGGTTCAGGAACCTGATGGTTGTAGGGTAGGAACTGTACGTGATGGTGTGTGGCCCAAGGATTCTGTACCTCTTACCAATGGTGGTGGCAAGAAGAGGGCATGAACTGGATGGTAGGGACCTTGATGATAGATGCTGCTTTCTTTGGGCATAAGAATGATCAGAACTTCAGAATCGGGAAGAAACGTGATCTAAGTGACTTCGACCGTGAAATGATTGTTGGTGCCAGACAGGGTGGTTTCAATCTCAGAAACTGTCGAGCTCCTGAGATTTTGATGCACAACAGCCTCTAGAGTTTACAGAGAACGATGCGAAAAACAAAAAGAAACATTTAGTGAGCAGCAGTTCTGCAGGTGACAACACCTTGTGAAAGACAGAGGTTAGAGGAAAATGGTCAGGTTAGTTCGAGCTGACAGGAAGGTGACAGCAATTCAAATTACCACATATTAACACAGTGGTGTGTGAAAGAGCATCTCTCCGAGCACACAACATATTGAACCTTGGGCTATAGCAGTTGAGCATACATACAGTGGCCACTTTATTTGGCCTAATAAAGTGGCCACCCTGTGTATTTCTTTTGGCATGCAGAAAGATATTCCTGTTCATATGCTAAGATCTTGCACAGTGTCAGACATGGGGGCAAAACCACTTTGCAGTAAAAATCTCACAAATGATGGTAAAAATAACGTCAGCACAACCTTATTGTCAATCCTCTGAAGATAGGAGTTTGTAGTTGGAAAATTATGTTGGTGCTACATATAGGAGTGCTATTATTACCATTCAATAAAACCTCTATTGTTCGAAATGTGAACAGGTTCTAGTTATTTTGGAACTGTCACCTGCAAGGTTGCTTAGATTGGATTTTAATGGAATTTTGAGATTCATCCAGTGCAGACTAACAAAATGCAATACTATAGCTTTAAATGTGTCATGGGTAAACAATGTACTATTGCCCTGAAGAACTTCTTTAAATAGAGGTTCCAGTGCTCTGTTGATTAGGTGCCCGCATTGACAGCATTTCAGCAGCAATAAAAATATGACGGTCATTTCAAAATATTTCTTTTGCAATTCTAGAAAATATGGACCACTCTAGAAAACGTGCTCTAAATTGGAATTGCAACACCATGATGTGAATTTAGTGTATTCTTTCTATTTACCTGGGTTTACCTATCAATTAAATTCAGTTGATAAAGTCTGCACAACCTCGTTGTCATTAACAGCTAAAATTCCTTTGCTCAGTAGACACCTTTCAATACTTATCTGGTGTCTCTCAAGCAAAAATTAGTTTACTTCCTGTGCTGATTCAATGAGCATTATTTTCAAAGAGGAAAATGATCAAACACAGGTTACCTAAGCAAAATTAAGAGGATTTTTATTTCATTGAAGGAATATATATGTCACGAGGAGGATCAGTGTTTGATGTCCTTTCTTAATCCTCTACACGGTTTCATTGGCCACCTCATGTAGCTAAATATCAACCACGTAGCTTTGACTTTGGGCCGGGAAATGCAAGCTATCATAGAGTCCTATAGCACAGAAACACACTATTCAGCTCATCTATTCTGTGCTGAATTGATACTCCGTGTCGTCCCGTTGACCCATGCCTTGATACTCCTTCCACCCATTTACTTATCTAAACTTCTCTTAAATGTTGCAAATCCACATCTGCCACTTCCACTAGCAACTCATTCCACACTTGCACTACGCTGTCAGTGAAGAAGTTCCCTCTGAAGTTCCCCTTAAATGGTTCACTTTTCACCCTTAAGGCTGATTTATACTTGTGCTATGCTGTAGCCTATGCTGTAGCCCTGATTTTCACTTCTGCGTCGCTCTACAACATAGTGAGCATGCGTTGGTGTGCGCCAAAACGCTAGTTGGCGGTGGGGTTTCAATGCCACTGTGTTGAGTTTCTTCATGACAGACATGGACAAGGAAATGCATTTCAAACATTTTAGCATGTCGGCAGGTAGATTCGACGATTTGGTTCATCCATTTCGCATCGGTGTGCAGACATGGCAGAGAAGAAGCAACGGGAAATGCGGTGCTACCAAGCAAACCAATCACAGTTGTTGTGGTCTGTGTCACCGTGACACATGAATTACCTTTTTAGGGAGGTGCACGTCACCCTACAGTGTAGGGTACGGCGTAGGGTAAGCGGTACCTATGGCGTAGATGCGACGCACAAGTATAAATCAGCCTTTAATCGATCACCTTTAATTCTAGTCTTACCCAACCTCAGTGGAAAAAGCCTGCTTACTTTTATCCTATCTATACCCTTCAAAATTTCATATACCTCTTTCAAGTCTCTCCTTATTCTACGCTCCAGGGAATAAAGTGCTGACCTACTCAACCGTTCTCTTTAGCACCGGTCCTCAAGTCCCAGAAACATCCTTGTAAATTTTCTCTGTGTTCTTTCAATATCATTCATGTCCTTCTTGTAGGTACGTGACCAGAATGGCACACAGTGCTCCCAATTTGGCCTCACCAAATGTTTTAGTCAACCACCTCTCCAAGGATCATCACCTTGTCATGGTGGAGAGGCTTGTGAGTTCCTGAGACCCCGAGAGCGAGAGCTCTGGTAGCATCATCCATGGTGATAAGGCCAATGGGGCCAGACAAAGAGTCATCCAGCCAAGAACTCAATGGTGAATCTGGTGAAAGGTGATGATGACACATCACAAAGACAGTGAAGATGGAGGAAGGCTGCAACAATGAAATGTCCTCAGTTGTCTTGCTTTCCAAACTGTCACGCATTGTGTGGTGGCTGCCCATGTATCAGCCTCCCCATGTTAAATCAAGTCACACAAAGGCATTCTCCGTTAAGGGAATCCACCCTAACAATATGTGGCTCACAGATCAGCCTCTACAGCTACCTGAGTCCAACCAATAGACACCCGTTAGGAGAACATCATACTCGACTCCAGTGATCGCTACTACTACCACCACCACATAACTTCAACATCACATCTCAGCTCCTGTACTCAGTACTCAAATTCATGAAGACCAGTGCACCAAAAGCTTTCTTTATTGCCCTCTGTCATGTGATGCTACTTACAACAAATTATGGATCTGTATTCCAAATTCCCTCTGATATACCGCAGTCCTCAGTACTCTACCGTTCATTATGTTAAACCAAATAAGGGTAACAAATTTCCTTTCCTGGGCTTGTACGTCCAGATAGTTTCAGGATTATGATTACTGGTGGTTTAAATTCCTCTTTACTTAATTAACATAATTTATATTACCTATTTGCTAATCACAGAATGGCTCTGGATCAAAGGTCCAGGTCTTAACTGCTAGCCCATTAAATTATCCTCTGCTCTGCTTATTGAAACCTCAAGCCCTTGTGTTGAACCTTCTTCTCTTTTGTGCCTTTATTGAAGTGTGTTTGAATTGCTTCTTCAACACTTGTGGAAAGGTGTGTGTAAAATTGACAAGTGCATCTATGAGAGAGATGAGAAAGGAAAGGCTACAGGTGATACAGCCACACCAGTCATGTCCAGGCAGATTTAACTATGTCACTTAGATGCACAAGATTGCTTTAAATCAAGGGTGTCTGGATACAGCTATCAGTGGGCAAGGTTAATTTAACCAGGATGAAAGATCCAAGAGGAATGAATGACACCTCAGCAGCAGGAGATCTATCACTTTGTCATCTCATCCTCCCAGAGGAAGTAAAGCCAACCTATTCATCCTTGTCAGCTTGTAAAGACATTTCATTGTTAGAAGGACTGATAACTAAAAGATAATATTTAAATTATCCTGTGGGATAAATCTTTAACAAATCTTTATTGAGTCAATCTTAGCATTGACTCAGTAAATGTTAGTCATCTATTGAGTCAATGCTAAAATAACCTCACTTGACACTGACCTCGAGTATAAATTCATAATCACAGATGTTTAAAGTTTATTCTTTGTGAATCATAACAGCGTGGCATGGCAGCAGAGTGGTTAATATAACACGTTGCAGCACCAGTGAGCCAGGTTCAATTGTTTGGAAAAAGTTTGTGCACTCTCCCCGTGACCATGTGGGTTTCCTGCAGTTGCTCTGATTTAATCCCACATTCATTCCAAAGCTGCACAGTTCAGTAAGTTGTGGCCAAGCTATGTTGGTGCCAGAAGCACAGCAACACTCGCAAACTGCCCCCATCACATCCTTGGACTATGTTGGCCATTGACATAAATGACACACTTCACTGTATGTCTCAATAGATAGGTGACAAATGAGGCTAAATATTTTTAGGTTATGATTTTGGCCAATTAAAATACATCTCTTAAGATTCCCAAGCTGAATATTTTGATATTTCTAATTTCTTTCTGAAATAAATTCAAGTCAAGTCAAGTCAAGTCAACTTTTATTGTCATTTTGACCATAACTGCTGGTACAGTGCATAGTAAAAATGAGACAACGTTTTTCAGGACCATGGTTTACATGACACAGTACAAAAACTATACTGAACTAAGTATTAAAAAAAACACAGAGAAAGCTATACTAGACTACAGACCTACACTGGACTGCATAAAGTGCACAAAAACGGTACCGGCATTACAATAAATAATAAACAGGACAGTAGGGCAAGGTGTCAGTCCAGGCTTCAGGTATTGAGGAGACTGATAGCTTGGGGGAAGAAACTATTATATAGTCTGATCGTAAGAGCCTGAATGCTTCGGAGCCTTTTCCCAGACTGCAGGAGGGAGAAGAGATTGTATGACGGATGCATGGGGTCCTTTATAATGCTGTTTCCTTTGCGGATGCAGTGTGTAGTGTAAATGTCCGTGATGGCGGGAAGAGAGACCCGCCATCAAGCCATAAATTAAAAATTTATTGCTTTGTCTTAAGATTTTACTGACAAGAAAACTCACTCAGTAACTTGTTCATATGCCATACTCCTTTCCTATTCAAGTGAGAATAAAACCCAGGACAGATCCTCTGAGATAGTGATGCACAGGAATTTAAAGTTACTGACCCTCTCCACCTCTTATCCTCTGATAAGTACAGGCTTATGGACTTCTGACTTCCCTCTCCTGAAATCTACAATCAGTTCCTTGGTTTGATTGACATTGGTTGTTGCTATGACACCACTCAACCAAAATTTCAATCTCCCTCCTGTATGCTGACTCATCGCCACCTTTGATATGGCCCCCAACAGTGGTGTCATCAGCAAATTTGCATATGGTGTTGGAGCAGTACTTAGCCACACATCATAGGTGTAACGTTAGTAGAGTAGAGGCCAAGTACACATCCCTGTGGCGCTCTTGTGCTGATGGAAGCTGTGGAGGGGAGGCTTGTTTTTGCCATTCCAATCTGACTGGGGTCTGCAAGTGAAAAAATCCAGTTGCACAAGGGGGTATTGAGGCCCATGTCTTGGAGTTTACTGATTAGTTTTGAGTGCATAATGGTATAAAATGCCAAGCTGTAGTCAATGAAGAGAATCCTGAGTATGCATCTTTGATGTCCAGATGTTTCAGGATTGTGTAAAGAGCCAATGAGATGGCATCTCTTATAGACCTGTTGCTTTGGTGGGCAAACTGGAGTGGATCCAAGTCACCATTCAGATAACAGCTGATGTCCTTCAACACCAGCCTCTCAAAACACTTCATCACTGTAGATGTACAGTAAGTGCCACTGGGCGATAGTGTTTGAGGCAGCTTACCACAATTTTCTTGGGCATCAGTATGATTGAAGCCTGCATAATGCGAGTGGATAGCCAAAGTGAAAGTTTGAAGATATCCATGAACACACCAGCCAGTTGGTCAGCACAGGTGCTCGGCCAGGTTCTCCAACCGAACCATACGCTTTCCTTGGATTCACTCTATTGAAGGCAGCTCAGACATCATTTTAAGATCCTGAGACCAAAGATTCATCAGGAATCATGGGGGTGCGCAATGGTTCCTCACTATTCTGGTGGTCAAAGCGAGCATAGAGGCATTGATCTCAACTGGAAGCAAGGCTCTGCTGTCCTCTATGCCGCAAGATTTAACTTTGCGGGAGGTTATGGCATTCAAACCCTGTCACAACTGTCGAACATCCCTCCTTGATTCCATTCTAGTCTAGAATCTCTACTTGCACATGAGGTGGCTTTCTGGAGATCACACCTGCACCTCCTTAGCATTTTTGGCCTCCAGACTTATATTCCTCTTCAGCCAGTTCTGGATTTCATGATTCATCCAGGGCTTCTGATCGGGGTAAACCCTAAACAATTTCTTGGGGACACAATCATTTACAGCTGTTTTAATTAAGTCTGTTACAACCCTGGTGTAGTCATTCAGGTCCTCAGATGAGTGCTTGAATAAAGCCCACTCCACTGACTCAAGGCAATGCTGTAATTGTTTCCCTGCCTTCCACAACTACCTCTTCATTGTCTTGATCTCTGCAGCCTTGCTTTTCAGGCTCTGCTTATACGCATGTAGTATGAGAGCAGCCAAATGATCTGATTTGACAAGATCTCAGCAAGGAGTGAAAGGCATTCCTTATTGTAGTGTAGCAGTGGTCTAGTGTGCTGAGACTTCTGGTGCAAAAGGTTATGTGCTGGTGATGATTGGGCAGGGTTTTCTTTGAATCTGAATGAATACACTACAGTTGTCACCAACTTCATCAATAATCGTGTAGATGAGTATGTGTGTCTTCAAGAACATACCGGACATACCCAAGTCAGGGGCCATGGATGAACTAGGAGACTCACAGTCCGCTGAGGGCTAGATATGTGATATTCAAGACCAGTGATGCAGAATTATACAATAAGTCCAGGTACGACCTACAGAAGTCTATTTCAAAAAACAATTCTGATTGAAGTTAGAGATGGAATCAGATGCACGTCAGCTCTGGCAGGGTTTGCAGGCCGTTACTTCCTACAAAACCAAATTTTACATTATTAATAGCTGTGATGCTGCACTCCCAGGTGTGCTAAACATCTTTTATGCATGCTTTGAAAGGAAGGATAAAGCTACATCTGTGTAAATCCCCCTAGCAGTTGATGACCCTGTGATCTCTGTCTTGAAGGATGATGTCAGAACATCTTTCAAGTGGGTTTAACCTCACAAGGTGTCAGGCCCTGATGGTGGTGTACCTAATAGGGCATTGAAAATCTGTGCCAGCCAGCTAACGGTAGTATTCAAGGTCACCTTCAATCTCTCACTGCTGCAGAAAAGGACGACAATTATAGCAGTGCCTAAGAAGAGTAAGGTGAGCTGCCTCCATGACTATCGCTCAGTTGCACTTACATCTACTGTGATAAAGTGTGCTAAGAGGCCGGTCATGGCCAGAATCAGCTCCTACCTAAGCGAGGAACTGGACCCATCGCAATTAGCCTATCGTCACAACAGGTCTACAGCAGATGCAATCTCACAGCCCCTCCATTCAGCCTTGGATCAACTGGACAATAGCAACACTTATGTCGGGCTACTGTTTATTGATAACAGCTCAGCATTCAACACAATCATACATTCAGTTCTAATCAACAAACTCCAAAACCTTCCGTAACTCCCTCTGCAAGTTGATCATCAGCTTTCTCACTGGGAGATGACAGTCCATACAGATCGAAAATAACATCTCCTCCTCACTGACAATCAACACTGGCACACCTCAAGGATACATGCTCAGCCTTCTGCTCTACTCTGTCTACACCAACAGAATGGTCTATAATGGATGCCATAGCATCTGTCATTCACCTGGCTCTGATACAGCTAGAAAGCAAAGACACTTACGTCAGAATGCTGTTTCTGGATTTCAGTTTGGCATTCAGCACTATTGTCCCACAGACGCTGGAGAACCAACTCCTACTCCTTGGTCTAACTACTCCACTGTGTTGGACTTCCTGACAAACAGAACTCAGATAGTCAGGATGCATATCCATTCCTCCCTAACAGTGCCCCCCCCCCCAGGTGTTGTGCTAAGCCCATTGGTGTACATTCTACACACATAGGACTGCACGGCCAAACTCCTGAGTAATCACATTGTCAAGTTTGCTGATGACGCGACAGTGGTGGGGCTCATCACCAACAATGATGAGATGGCCTACAGAGAGAAGAAAGAAGAACTCAAGGCCTGGTGCCAGGCAAATAACCTCTCAAGAGATAGGAAATGTTAATCGACCTCAGGAGCTTCAAACCCCTCAGAGTGCGCATCTTACACAATCTCTCACGTTCCTAGGACCTATCCTGCGCAGGCAAGCAAGCTCAGAATTTCCTATACTTTCTGAGGAGGTTGAAGAGAGCTGGACTTTGCACATCCATGCTCACGTCATTCAACAGATACACAGTAGAGATCATCCTAACAAGCTACAGCACCACTTGCAATGGAATCTGCACTGAGGCAGACAAGAAGATCTGTAGTGGGTAGTCAAAACTGCCCAATGCAACACTGTCATCAAACTACCTCCCATCAAGGACATATAACAGAAAAGTACTGGAAAAGGGCCAGTAACTTCATGAGGGATTGCACGCACCAGCTCATGCACTGCTTGTCTCATTCCCATCAGGGAGAAAGCTAAAGAAGCATCGATGCCTGGACCACCAGACTCAAAACAATTACTTTCCCCAAGTAGTAAGACTGATCAACACCTCTACCTATCAACTCCACCACTACAGGAGGAAATCTGCAGATGCTGGAAATTCAAGCAACACACACAAACTGCTGTTGGAACGCAGCAGGCCAAGCAGCATCTATAGGAAGAAGTACAGTCAACGTTTTGGGCCAAGACCCTTCGCCAGGACTAACTGAAAGAAGAGATAGTAAGAGATTTGAAAGTAGGAGGGGGAGGGGGAAATCCAAAATGATAGGAGAAGACCGGAGGGGGTGGGGTGAAGCTAAGAGCTGGAAAGGTGATTGGCAAAAGGGATACAGAGCTGTAGAAGAGAAAAGATCATGGGATGGGAGGCTTAGGGAGAAAGAAAGGGGGAGGGAAGCACCAGAGGGAGATGGAGAACAGGCAGAGTGATGGGCAGAGAGAGAAAAGAAGGATGGGGGAAATAAATAAATCAGGGATGGGGTAAGAAGGGGAGGAAGGGCATTAACAGAAGTTAGAGAAATCAATGTTCATGCCATCAGGTTGGAGGCTACCCAGAGGGAATATAAGCTGTTGTTCCTCCGACCTGAGTGTGGCTTCATCTTCACAGTAGAAGAGGCCGTGGATAGACATATCAGAATGGGAATGGGACATGGAATTAAAATGTGTGGCCATTGGGAGATCCTGCTTTCTCTGGTGGACCGAGCATAGGTGCTCAGCGAAATGGTCTCCCAGTTTGCGTCGGGTCTCACCAATATATAGAAGGCCACACTGGGAGCACCGGATGCAGTATACCACACCGGCCGACTCACAGATAAAGTGTCACCTCACCTGGAAGGACTGTCGGGGGCTTTGAATGGTGGTCAGGGAGGAAGTGTAAGGGCAGGTGTAGCACTTGTTCCACTTACAAGGATAAGTTCCAGGAGGGAGATCAGTGGGAAAGGATGGTGGGGGACGAATGGACAAGGGAGTCGCGTAAGGAGCAATCCCTGCAGAACTACTTTATTATTTCCCATGCGTCATCTCATGTACAGCATAGTATCACTTTATGGACAAACAATTATTCTATGTGAACAAACTATCTTATGTATTTATATTTATTGTTTGTTTTTTGGTATTATTGTTGTGTTCCTAATCTTTTGTGTTTTTTTTTTGCTGCATCGGATCCAGGGTATCAATTATTTTATTCTCCTTACACGTGAGTACAGAAAATGACATTAAACAATCTTGAACAACCTTGCACTCGAAGTCATTAAGACCAAGGATCTGACTGTGGACTTCAGGAGGGGATGTAAAGGGGACACATACCAATCTTCATCGAGGGATCAGAAGTGGAAAGGATGAGCGGTTTCAAGACTCTTTTTTCTATATCTTTGAAGAACTATCCTTGACCTAACATATTGATGCAATTGCAAATAAGACATGTCAGCAACTGTATTTCATTAAGTGTTTGAGGAGACTTGGTATGTCTCCAACGGCACTTGTGAATTTCTACAGATGTACCATGAAGAGCATTCTAACTGGTTGCATTATGGTCTGGTATGGAGGGGGCCACTGCACAGGATCAGGAAAAGCTGCACAAAGAGGTAAACACAGCCAGCTCCATCGTGAGCACTAGCCTCCACAGTATCAAGGACACTTTCAAAATCCGATGTCTCAAGAAGATGCCATCTATCATTAGAGACACCCATCACCCAGGACATCACCTCTTGACATTGCTGTCAAGGAGGAAGTATTGGAGCCATAGGAAACCCACTCACTGTTTCGAGAGCAGCTTCCCCTCCACCATCAGATTCCTGAATGGATAATGAACCCATGAGCACTACTGTACTTATATTAATTTTTTGCACTCTTTTTGTACTACTAATTTAATTTATATATATCTTACTGTAATTTGTAGTTTTTTTATTATTATGGTGTATTGTAATGTATGGGTGGTGTGGGGAGATACGTCTCTACCAAAGGAGGCGTAAGGTGCTCCTTCCCTCTGCTAGCCTGCAGGTCACCTTTCGGCAAGGTGTAGCACCTCGATCAGGGTTACGTGAAGCCGTGGGACAGATGGTGGATGGTTGTATGAGCAGCTGGTGCATATCACAAGACAATCTCTGAAGAGTATTGATAAGACTTTTGTAAAGACACTGTACAGAAGAAGGCAATGGCAAACCACTTCTTTAAAAAAATTTCCCAAGAGCAATCATGGTCATGGAAGGACCTCATCCATGGCATATGACACAGTGCATAATGATGTCAACAGTTGCAATGTACTGCTGCAACAAAACGACAAATTTCATTACATATGCAAGTGACATTAAAGCCGATTCTGATTCTGAATTGAGATCATGATTGCAGATTTTGCTCACATTACATGTGTACAGCTAGAAAAAGGAATTGGTAATGAGCAATCATTGTAGAAATATTATAAAAAATACATCCTGTCCAAGAAAAGGACAAATTAAGGTTAATTAATTATCATCTTTTCAGTTTATTCTCAATCATCAGTAAATTGATGGAAGATAGTCAAAAGGGTAATTAAACAATATGTTGATGTTGTGTTTATATATCATCAGGACCACTCAGTTCCAGACTTCATAATAATTATGGGCTAGGGTATACAGAAAAGAGCTGAATTCTGGACGTTAGCTAAAAGTAACTGTCTCATAATCAAGACACCAGTTAGTTAAGGAAGAATTCTTTGGGATAGTGTCCTCATCCCGATTATCAATGTCTTTTCTTCCATCATAATCTCAGTAGTGAAGGTGTTCTTGATGATCAATAGCATTTAATTCTTTCTTCAAGTAACAAAGCAGTCTTTACTTGTGTGCAGAAATATCTGGGCAATTGAGATTGATAGGTACAAGTGACATTCCTGACAGTCAAGTACATTGCAATGACAATGTGCGCTAAATCTCCTTGCCATTCAATGACATCCTTTTGTTGTGTCCTTTATCGTCAAAATTCTCATATCACCACTGACCTGAAACATAATCGGGCTACAATATAGTCAAATCAAAATCAAAGTTGAGTTTATCGTCATATACACAAGTGCAATGAAGAGCAATATGGTCATGTGCAATACACATGAAATGAAGAACTTATTTGCAGCAGAATCACTGGTATATATCATTCACAAGATAACAGTTTTTATAAGAAAAAAACACAATTAGAACAAACAGAAGTCCATTTATATGCAAAGTGAACAAAATAATAGTTTTGCTAAACTGTTGCGATTAGGGCTTTGCTGGTTGGTTCAAGATCTGAAAAGTTGAAGAGAAGTAGCTGATCATGAATCTGGTGGTATGGGACTTCAGACTTCTACACCTCCTGCCCGATGGTAGCTACAGTAGGTTGTCATGGCCTGGATCTTTGACAATTGATGCTGCCTTCTTGATGGAGAGCTTCTTGAAGATACCAATGGTGTGGAGGGTTGTGATGCAATGCACATATGACAAGTAAATCTCACCTCTCTTTTGAAGCACTGCCTGGGCCAGTCCCAATCAAATGCAAGTTGTTTTTGATATAGCCTTGTCACCGTTGTAAAGCTCCTCAATGGATTTGATATTTATATACTTTTGGGATACAAGCCTTTACACAACACTTGAATGCACCATCACTCATGGGTGATAAAGACTTGTGCATACAAACACCTTGTCACCTTTGCTCACAGCTTGAGTCTTCTATTTATTATCACTTTCCCTTGTATTGATCTGTGTATTATTTCTATGCCTACATAGACAAAACTGAGGATTTACTGAACTGAAAGTCAATCTACTGTCAGCACAGGAAAGCTATGCCCATTTTGGCTCTTCTTTAAGTTATCCTGAGGTTTACTGGATTAAATAAGCCCCCAGGCAGCCGTCTGGCACTACCTGTGGTAAAATTGGTCTAGACTGATTAATGTACAGCAGAAATACTACCCCATTTGAACTTTTTTCCTCCCACACACAAACACATGCAGAGCTTCTAATAAAAAGGAAACTTCAACAGATCAAAACAAACTGAGAACCATGCCTACTTGCATAGGAGTTGTTGATTGTGGATCTCACCTTTGTGTATCAACATGGGTTAAGCAACGTTAATTTGAGTTCCAGCTGCAGGTGACAAACAACCTTTCCTCTGTAAGATTGTTTTCGATTTACTGAATTCCAGTTGGTACAAACTTACAAGACAGGAAAAGTTGGCCTTGTAAGCTACAAATTCAGCCAAACTGAGACAATAATTCTACCTCTGAACAACTTGTCATTTTCGCCAGACAAGCAACACTTCACTCTGCTCTGCCCATGGAAAAGTCACGGAGCCAGGCACTATGTTAAGCATGACAGTTGGTCAAACAGCTGTGTTCGCTGTTACTAATGTGCACATTGGACAATATCTTCCGATATTACACACACACACACACACACACACACACACACCATTAAACATATAGCCATGAAGCTGCTAACTGATATTGCTTGCCTTTTCTGTAAACAGCCTAATAATGGTTCCCCATGAAAAGATCCAGCAATGCAATAGATGGAAGTGATCTGAAATTGCTCTACTTACCTGATACACACAAGGTAACAAGACTGTGGAGGTGCTGGGAATGGATGTAGTTCTTAACGCAACACTTTATATTCCACCTGTATAGCCTCCAACCTGATGGCATGAATAGCTATTTCTCCTTCTGGTATATTTTTTCACTCCCACTCCCCGCTTCTATTCCCCACTCTGGCCTTTAACCTCTTCTCACCTGCCTATCAATTCCCGCTGGGTCCTCTGCTCCTTCCTATTCTCCTATGGTCCACTCTCCTCTCCCTAGCAGATTCCTTCTTCTCCTGCCCATTACATTTCCCACCCACTTGGCTTCACCTATCGCCTTCCAGCTAGCCTCCTTCCCCTCTCACTCCACCTTTTTAATTCTGGCATCTTCCTCCTTGTATTTCAGTCCTGAAGATGGGTCACAGCTCAAAATGTTGACTACTTATTCATTTCCATAGATGCTGCCTGACTTGCTGAGTTCCTCCATCATTTAGTGTGCAGTTCTTAATGCCTCACGCTTCTGTCTCTATAAGAGGAATATTGGATGAGATTGGCATAGCAAGAAAGAAATAGTAATGGGTGTACCATCCTTGAGGTAGATAAATGGATAATTCTTGATAAAAAATGGAAGCCAGCGTTTAAAGGAAACGGGTTGGCAAAACGGGAACTCTGACATAATTTTCCTTCTCTCTTTGCTGTTGACACACAGTGAGAGGAAAGGGTAATTACTGATATGGCATCATTGTTTAACAAAGGAGAAAGAGATAAAATAAGTAACTCAAGTACAATCAGCTTAACCTTAATGGTAGGTACATACTTTAAAATATGTCTGCAAATAACATTTGTCAGATAGAAAGGCACACATCAATCAAAGAAAGTCAACAGAGATTTATCAAGCAAAAGCAGACTGATTTGACAAAATAATCTTTTTTAAGAAGGTAACCAGAAATGCAGGGATTGTAATGTGCAACCTCTTTGGCCTTTCACCTGACAGACTCACTAGAAAAGCAAAAATGAGAATCAGACTCCGATTTATTATCTCTGATACAGTATATGTTGTGAAACTTCTTGTTTTGTGGTGGCATTATACAGCAAGGCGTATAAATTAACAGAAGTTGCAATAAATCGATCAATGAAAAATTAGTGCAAAAGAGGAATAGTGACGAATGGACCATTCAAAATCTGATGGCAGAAGGGAAAACAAGGCTGTTCCTAAAACATCGAAAGAGGATCTTCAAGCTCCCTGGTGCTAGTAGAGACAAGAGGGAGAGACACCTGTGGTGAAGGTCCCCAATGAAGTATGCTGCCTTCTTCAGTGTTAATATGTCCAGAGTAGTGGAGAGGCATGTGCCTGTGATGGACATGGCTGAGTCTACAACCTCCTGAGGCCTCTTTTGACCCTGTGCATTGGAACACCCAGGTAGTGATGTAACTAACCAGAATTTTCTCCTTCATACATTGTAGAAAATCATCGGGGTTCAGGGGAAAGTAGGAAAGGCAGTCCATGCTCCCTCAGAAGCAGTAAACAAAGAGTAAGGATAAGCAAGTATTTCTGTTACGGGAAAGCAGTTTGCAGCGGAGTTTTGCAGAAATTAATCCAAGACTGTTGTTTTTAATACATCCATGATTCACTCTCACATGTGAAGAAGTCTGCAGTCTACATCCTTTGCAGAATATATACAATCTCTTAGTTTAATTTCTCAATAGCTTTGTACTGCCAATAAAGTTAGATGCATTACACATGGTCCCATCCTTTTAGTTATTGATTTAGATTTCAAGTAAGACCATAATAAGACCATAAAATATTAGAGCAGAATTAGGCCACTTGGCCCATCAGGTCTGCTCTGCCATTTGATCATGGCTGATCCATTTCGCTCTTAACCCCCATTCTCTACCTTCCAACTGTTCAGCCTCTGATCCTCATGTACCTCAGTAGTGTTACCCTACAGTCTGAAATCTGACTGTTTAATTTCCTTTAATTAACCTACAATCAATGTCATGAAGTCAAATCTTGTGTGAGAATTTAGCTGTGTACAAGGGAGGGGATATGATCGGGGCACTTCCCACCTCACTCACCAATCATCCTGAAATATCATGTGATGGGACCTTGTGGAATCTCACTCGCGTACACACAGCATCAAGGGCACACAAGGGTTTGTCCTTTGTAAAACTTGCAAATTGACATACCTACACATTTCCTGATTGTTTAGCATCTTTTCAATTTCCTCCTAAAAATCCACAGGTTACGACAACATCCTCTGCTTTTCCCATTCTCCTGATTGTCACTGCTTTTCCTTTAGTTGGCTTCTTACCTGCTAGCTACACAAAGCTCCAATACATTTTTCAAACACGACTTCCTTTTAATTGTTGTTTTCCCTGTGTGTATACAATGCTGGTGAAGATACTGTGTACGTGGTGACACTTGTGCTGGCCCCAGTACATACTTACATACTTGAGTTGTGTTGGTTGCTAATGCAAATGATACATTTCACTGTATGTTTCAATGTATATGTGAGAAATAAAGCAGAATCTGTATTTCCAAGGATCCAAGTGCTAACATTTCCAATTTACAAAAGGATAGGGGATTGGTTCCAGTCTCGACTAAAAGTAGAGGGAAACTTAATAAGCTAATTATGCATAGTTCAGGTGTCAATGAACTAGGGAAGATGATCCTGTATCTTGTAGGTAATGAGAAGACAGACTGCAAACACCTCCATGAAAAATTGCATTTCTAGTCTTCTTAATAGCATGGTTAGCAATTTCTGATCCATGCTGCTTGGGAGATCTCACTTTCCCAATTACTGAAGTACTGCTTCAGAGTTTTAGGGCCTATTTGTTTAGAAGACCACTCTTTTGTGGACTGCTACTGTGGATGTGCTTGGATCATTTACATTTGATTGCCCAACAGAAAATAATAAAAATTTCAGTCAGGGGTTGAGATTTTTGAAGGTGGATCTGATTTTAATTTTAATGAAGAACGTTCAGGAAATTACAGACAGCAACACATTGAAAATCACAGCTGAAGTAAAATATGCATGGGTTAAGTATTTGATACATAAATGTGGTGGAACTGATGGGCAGGATGGAGATAATGTCTCAGTAAGTTTGATCCAGTGAATGAAAATGCATTATTTCAGAATGAGAAATATCAATTCAAGTGGTCTGCAGCTCGCTAGGATCAGTAATATCAAAATTAGTTGTGCTCATCATTTTATGACAGTCTCTTTCTTCCTGAAGGAGATATATCATCAAGCTTGGGTTCAAGCTTTCGTTGGGAGTTACTTTCATTTCAAGGTCACACATTGGCCATTATATTCAACAGTTTAATGGGTAATAAGGGATCGAAAATACATTCATTTTAGCAATTACTATGCCAATGTATGGAATTTTCCTTCTATGAAATATTGCATTCCTTCCCATAACCTTGTGGTTTAATATTGTGTCCTACAGTCTACCATCTATGTACTATAAGCTATACTCATTAACAAAGGTTAAATGGCTCATTAACAGTTATTAAGAGCATAAATTTACATAATGTAATTTCCATTCCTACTTACCACTGAAAGAAAAATTACACAGTGATGAACCATAGCAAGACATTTATGAAACCGACAAAATCTTGCGTAGCTGTTACTCTTTCAGGAGAAATTGAAAATGTGTACATTGAAATGCAGGTCCTAATTGCTGTTTCCGAAACCAGGCCCTTCACATTGCATGGGACAACTATTGAACGATCACTGGTAGAAGTCAATGGTTGGCAGCTTTTTGGCTTCAATGACAACCCAGTGGGGTTAGGTAACAGAAGCAAACAATATCTTACATGAATCTAGGAGAACAGGCCTCTATCTGGTTGCCCCTCTATAAGAAAGATGTTGAGGCTTTGGAGAGGGTGCTGAAGAGGTTTACCAGGATGCTGCCTGGTTTAGAGGCATGTGTTATCAAGAGAGGCTGGGAAAACTTGGGTTGTTTTCTCTGGAGTGGCAGAGACTGAGGGGAGATCTGAAAGAGGTCTATAAGATTATGAGATGCATAGAGCAGACAGGCTGTATCTGTATAGGAGGGTAGAAATATCTAAATCCAGAGGTCATGCAGGGTAGGTTAAAAGGGGACGTGAGGGGTAAGTGTTCTACTCAGACAGTGGTGGATGCCTGGAATGCGCTGCCTGGTATGGTGGTAGAGACTTTTAAGAGAGGTTTATATGAATATGAGGAAGATGGAGGGATATGAACATTGTGTAGATAGGAGAGATTCTTTTCTGAAGTTTCTTTGATTTACTTTTTAGCTGGTCTGGCACAACATTGGCACACTTTTAAATGAAACTGTACAACCAGGAATGGGATAACATAAGTTAAAAAAAAGTAAAGAAAGTTTGTTATCAAAATACGTTTCATATATGTTACAAATACAACCTATGATTCATTTTCTTGCAGACATTTACAGGAAAGTGAAGAAATTTATGAAAAACTACAGATGACAAAATCTGACAAATAACCAATGTGCAAAAGAAAAACTAATTGCATAAAATAAATAATAAATAAATAAACAAACAAACAAACAAACAAATAAATAATGCTGAGAACAGGAGTTGTAGAGTCCTTGAACTGACCGGATAAACTCTTAACACTTTCTCAGTAGCCATTTTATAAGGTACTTCCTGTACCTAATAAAGGTACATCATCTTCTGTACCCCACTGTCGTAATGCGTGGTTATCCGAGTTATTGTCACTTTCCTGTCAACTTGAACCTGTCTGGCCATTCTCCTCTGACATTTCTCATTAACGAGGCATTTTTACGCACAGAACTGCCACTCACTGGATTTGTTTTTCTTTTTAAAACCATTCTCTGTTAACTGTGGAAACCGTTGTGCATGACTATCCCAGGTGATCAGCAATTTCTAAGTTGTTTGGTCTGAACAACAGCTGAACCTCTAGGCCATGTCTGCATTCTTTTATGCATTGAATTGATGTCACATAATAGCCTGCATTAATGAGCAGGTGTACAGGTGTACCTAATAAAATGGCCTCTGAGTGTATAATTATTTTTCCCTGATGAAGGATCTTGTTCTGAAATGTCGACTGTCCTCTCCATAAATGCTGCCTGATCTACTGAATTCCTCTAGAATTTTGTGAGTGTTGCTCTGGACTTTCAACATCTACAGAAGGATGGCTGGCCATCTATTTATGCCTCTCATCATCTTATGCACCTCCATCAAATCTCCTTTCATTCTCCATCACTCCAAAGAGAAAAGCCTTAGCTCGCTTAAACTTTCTTCATAAGACATCTTCTCTAATCCAGGCAACATCATGGTAAATCTCCTCTGCACTCCTCTACAGGAGGTACCCAATAATGTGGCTACTGAGTGTAAATCTTAAACATGAGAAAGCCTGCAGAAGTATCACACACAAAATGCTGGAGGAACTCTGTAGGCCAGTCAGCATCCATGGAAATGAATAAACAGTCGATGTTTCAGGCTGAGACCCTTCTTCAGGATTGAAAAGGAAAGGGAAAGTCCCCAGAATGAGAAGATGGTAGGGAAGGAGGCTAGCTGGAAGGCGATAGTGGGAACCAGGTGGTTGGGAAAGGTAAAGGGCTGATAGAAGAGGAGAGTGGACCACAGGAGAAAGGAAAGGAGGAGGGAACCCAGGGGGACGTGATAGGCAGGTGAGAACAGGGTAAAAGGCTAGAGTGGGGAATAGAGGAAGAGGGGAAGGGGAGGGAAATACTTTCATTACCAGAAGGAAACATCAGTATTCATGCTATCAGGTTGGAGGCTACCCAGATGGACTATAAGGTGTTGCTACTCCACCCTGAGGGCGGTCTCATCTTGGCATAAGAGCAGGCCACGGCTCAACATGTTGGAACGGGAATGGGAATTGTAATTAAAATGTTTGTCCACCGAGAAGTTCCTCTTATGGCAGATGGAGCGAAGGTGATCAACAAAGCGGTCTCACCAATGTAGAGGCGATGCATCAGGAGCACCGGACATAACAGGTGGCCCCAGCAGATTTATAGCTGAAGGGTTGCTTCACCAGGAAGGACTGTTTGGGGCCCTGAATGCAGGTGAGGGGGACATTTGTCAGCTCTGAAAACTTTCAAAGTCCGCCATTTGTCGAAATCGGTTCTCATGCACTGAGAGTAGTGGAGTGCCAGCTTGTAATAACTCGATGCTCAGCATACTCACCTCTCTCATTTGTTCTGAGGCACAAAAATGGTGCAGTTTCAACCATGAGCAATGAAAGCAGAAAATCTATTTGATAGGAATTCTAGCAGTACAATGCCCAGGACACTCTGTTCTTTTTTAAACAATTATCTGGCAGTTTTTTCCTTTTAGAATTTGATTTAATCCTGCCTCCTGAAGCTAGAGGTAATAGGACAGAAGGGGAATGAAATCCCAAGGTGAATTCATCTGCATTACCTGGAGGGAAGAAGCTCCACGCTCCTTTCCTGAAGGTTCAGATTAATGTGGAATATCAAATGCACAGAATAGTTTGTAATTCATGTAGTGTTATTGATGTACTATTGATGCCTCATGTACAGAACATGCATAACTATACAGGTCAGAAAACTCCACTGGTAACTTATTTCACAATCAGACATTGCAAGGCAGGAGCATGGTGACTGTAGAAAGCCAGCTGGGAGCATTTTCAATCGTCAGCCACTTGTTTCGCATTTCAAAAATGTCTTGCAAAGTGCACAGACCACATTACCATCACTCACCCACCAACAGCTATATCAATCACGATCCCGCACCTAATGGTCATATCGTTCACAATGCCATCACACCCTGTACTGCTGCTAGATTCATGTCCACATTTCACACTCTGCCGGCCACCCAGCTATTCAGCCCTGACAGCTGCATGACCCAAACAAACAGCAGGATTTTACTACACATTACCCTTGCCTTAAAATACATTTAGGAGGATTCTAAGACAGAACATTAGTTGTGGTTTTTTTTCTCCTGGATGCTTATTCTGACTTGTGATGTTGACTGACTCCTCCGATTTCTTATGTTGTTGGGCTGCTGGGGAATTTTTCAGGGACAATGGAATGTGAGTCTAGGTTCAAAAGGTTCAAAGATTTATTTGTTATCAAAGTATCCAACTCTGAAATTCTTCTCCAAATAACCATGAAACCATGAAAGAAAAAAAAAGGCACTACGATCATCGACCTCCAAATCCCCTCTCCCCCGCACACTAAAAATGACCATGATGCAACCGGCACATCGACCCCCAAATCTCCCTTCCCCATACAAAAATATTAGCAAGATCAGACAATAAACTCAAATAAAAAAACTTAAAGTCTGCAACAAAAGTCTATATATAGTCCACAGTCCAAAATCCATATCCATATCCCAAATGCAGACAACCTCTCTAGGCACAGTGGCTGAGTCCTCTCTCCGGCAGCACAGCAATCCCACCAGCGATCAAAAGGCAGACAGCCAGTGCTCCCCTTCTGTATTTGCCTCAACGTTTCAATCTCCCTCGTCACTTTAATCAGACAAATACAGTTGAACACCAGCTCATACTCGCTGCCTCCCGGAATTCTCTCGCAAACAGCTAAGCGCTGGATCTCCCAAACGATCTCCAAACTACAAATCACAGTGTGCATTCTGAAGGTGGTACCGTTTTCTTCAACCCAACACCACCACACTTCACCAGGGCCAACATCTCTGTCACCCATAATGTCACATTGCAGTTTTTAGTCAGGGCTTCTGGACCCTAAGTAGCCCAAGATTGTCCTCCAAGACCACCTGCAATCTGCTCCAAGGAAGTCAAAGTCAAAGTAAGCGCATTATCAAAGTGTGTATATGTCAGATATGTGTGTAGATGCATTTTATTGCAGGCATTTACATGAAAATAATGAAATGCAATAGAACTTGTGAAAAACTATACCTGCATAAAAACTGACGAACAATGTGCAAAAGACAAATTGTGCAAATGTAAAAAAAAATACTGAGAACACAAGTTGTAGAAAGTGAGTCTAAAGGTTGTGGCATCAGTTCAGAGTTCAGCTGGGTGAAGTTATCCATGTTGGTTCTGAAGCCTGATGCTTTAGGGTAAAAACTGTTCCTAAATCTGGTGGTGTGAGACCTACTTCCTGATGGTAACAGTTAGAAGAGAGCATGGCCCGGATGGGGTCTCCTTGATAATGATAATGGTTGTGACAATGTTCCTAGTAAATGCTGACGTGTAAAGCAAATCTGCAGATTTCTGCCAGCCATGGGGAAACAGTGGGACAAGCACAGGCATGAGGCAGATGGACATTAAGGGGAATAATAAAGATGTTGGTTAGTGTTTTTATGGAAAGTGTCTTGATTTAATTTACAACTGTGCTTTGGATTGGAATGCATGAAGAGTTGTGCATTTGATTTGGAATGCATACTGCATGACTAAACATCATACAAACAGGCCCTTAGGCCCATTTGCTCCATGCAGACCAAGATGTCCACCCAAACTAGTCCCATTTGGCCCCTAATCTTCTCAACCTTTCTTATCCAGGTACCAATCCAATTGCTTTTTAAAAATTGTTATTGTACCTGCCTCACTCACTTCATTTGCAGCCCCTTCCATATACTGTACCATTCTCCGTATAAAAATATTTCCCTTCAAGTTCCTATTAAAATTTTTCGCTCTCATCTTAAAGCCATGTCCTCTAGTTCTTGATTTCTCAACCCTAAGAAAAAGACTGGACCCTATACGTGCCCTCATAGGTTTATACATCTCTATATGATCTCTCAGTCGCCTACACTCCAAGGAAAAAAGTTCTAGCCTGTCTAACCTCTCTGTATTATGGAGATCTTCAAGCCCTGGTAATACACTTGTAGATCTTTTCTGCGCACTTTCTAACTCACTCTCATCGTTCCTATAGTATGGTGACTAAAACTGAACATACTTCTCCAAGTGCAGCCTCATCAGCATCTTATACAACTACCCTATAACTTCCCAACATCTATACCCAGTGCTCTGAATAATGGAGACCAGTTTATTAAAAGCCTTCTTCATCACCCTGTCTACCTGTGACTCTAATTTCATGGAATCATCTACCTGAACCCTCTATTCTATAACACTTCCTAGAGCCCAACCATTCATGGTGTATATTGTACTAGATTTTGCCTTTTTGCACTTGGTCCAAATACGTAGATGGTGACTGACTGAACAAAGGTAGACTGCAAGTTGCACTAACAGTGAATGTGGAACTGGAGTTGCAGGTTCTATATATGAATTTACCTCCCCCCCATTACTCTCTCCTGCCCTGTATCCTTCTGTCTTTAGCTAAGTGCCATAGAACTAGTGTCAGAGGGTTTCCCTAATGATAGCAAAGTGAGACAGCATGAAGCAGGCAAGTATGAAGTTCGACAATCACTCTGATGAACACTACGTGCTTCCAGCAGGGTGTTCCATACAGTGGAATCATTGGCAAACTAATGATTTGCTCCTGATATATATACACATATCAGAGGGAATACCCTTCGCACTCATGCACAGCCATGATCACACTTTGGCTTACTTTGGAGCACAATCCTCTGGATTAGTGTGATGGTTCAAATGAAGGAGGCACAACAGACTGCAATACAAGGGACACAATTTTAAACTGAACGAAGCGAAGTATAGGGGTGGGGGTGATGTCAGAGATAAGTGTTCATTCACACAGAGAGTGGTGGGTGCATGGAACGTGCTGCCAGGGGCGATGGTACATGAGGAACATTTAAGAAACTCTTAGACAGGCACATGGATGATAGATAAATGTAAGGTTATGTAGGAAGGGAAGGGTTAGATTAATTCTAGAATAGGTTAAAAGGCTAGCACAACATTGTGGGCTGAAGGGTCCATACTGTGCTTTAATGTTGTACCTTTTTTTGGGATTTAGCACGATTTGCCTCCACCCCAGGTTAGTCTGTTCTGAGATTGCTGATGAAGTCAATGTGGGAGTAGCAGACTTTTACACAGATGAGACAACTGACATGGCAGATGGATTGATAGTTTATGCTTTGATGCACTTCTTCCATGGTTTATGTATGGTTCAGTGTATTCCTGATGTGTGGTCTCAATGTTCTCAGCATCATCCCAAAGGAATCACTTCTATTTTGAATAGCTATGACCCAGGCGTCCCCAGGAGCCAGTGGAAATGTTATCAGGAGTCACTGGGGATGTCAAGGAGGTCTTGAGCAAAAATGTGCCAGAATTGTACTTGCAGACAACAGATGCCATTTTGGTTTCCAAACAATGAGCTATACCCAGTCTAATTTCATGCCTGCACTGCTTGCAATATAAAGTAGGACAAAATGTAATTTATATTTATATGGAATCCTACACATACGGTTTGTTTGAAACTAGATGGTTGTAATCACTGCAGACAGCATTTGTTCTGCAACACACACAAAATGCTGGAGTAACTCAGCAGGTCAGGCAGTAGCTACGGAAATGAATAGATAGTTGACATTTCATGCCGAGGCCTTTCTTCAGACTGAGAAAGGGTCCTGGCCAAGAACTGCTGAATTCCTCCCGCATTTTGTGTATGTTGCTTTGGATTTCCAGAATCGGCAGACTTTCTCATGTTTAGCATTTCTTTTAAGTTTGTTTTAAGACACTGACGATGGATAATGATCACTGCATTGAATAATGTATATCTCTTCCATCACTAATTTAGTTTCAGACTACTGAATTGGAATGTGCTCCCTGTGAATTGTCAATATATCCTAGGTAAGAGAAGGATTAAATTATAGAATTAACTGAGATGCCTGCTATAATGAATCACTGACCCGTAAATGAATGATGATTTAACTCAAGGTTGTAGCTCATCTTATCAAGTCTGGACATATGCTGCTATTGTATGTGATGTCCTTGAATACCAGCAAAAGTCATACTGCTGCAAACAGGTGATTAAGTTATGATACAGAGCCATTCAGCAAACTCCTGTTGGGGAATGGCAAAACAAGGAACATCCAAGTGCATACGAGTAGGTACAGGTGTACAAGAGCATGGGTTGTAAAGGCAATGAGGAGTAAAGCCAAAATGGTTGCACCTTAAGCAGAGAAAAGATGAGAATAGTGTTAGAACGCAGAGAGGTAGATGTGGGAAATAAGGAGAAGAGCCAAAATCAGTTGTAAAAGTAATGCCACACTTGGAGCTCGGTGTACTGTTTTAATTACCTTCTCATACATAAGAGAGGTGTGGTTAAACTGGAAAGACTGCTGAAAAGATTTATGAGGATATTGCCAGGACTAGAGAGCCTGAGTTATGGGGTTAGGTAGGCCAGACTAGGCCTTTATTCCTTGGAATGTAGGAGATTGAGTGGTGACCTTAAGAAATGTTTAACATTATGAGAGGCAAATACAGATGGATGGTAACAGTACTTTCCCCAGGATCAGGAGTAATGAACTAGGCACATTGATTCAGGGTGAGAGAGGAATGATTTAAAAGGGACCTAAGGGGCATCTTTTTCATGCAGAGCATAGTGAATATATGGAAGAAGCAACCAGAAGAACTTCTTACTGCAGCTACAATGGTATCATTTGAGAAGCATATGGACAGTGTCAACTGGTGCTGATATGGCCCAAGTGTGAAGTGAGAGACCCTGAAGCAGGTCGACAATTCACAGACTTTAATGCAAACAGTGTTAAAGGGGAAAGAAAACAATAAACACTAGGCCAAACAGGGCCATTAACTAAAACTCTCAAGTCTACACTGCGGATGAAAAGAACAATTAAGAATAAAAAGAATACCACTAGTCTTCAGAGTCAGTTGACTTGACAGTCCAATTTCTCAGGCAAGGCAAAATGCAATCAGGCAGCGAAGCATTGCTGTGTCCAAGTCCTGACAAATATTATGACAGAATGAATGGAGTTAAATACTATCACAGTGAAAGAATAATTAGCTGATGCGTG
This sequence comes from Hemitrygon akajei, assembly GCF_048418815.1. Lineage (NCBI taxonomy): Eukaryota > Metazoa > Chordata > Chondrichthyes > Myliobatiformes > Dasyatidae > Hemitrygon > Hemitrygon akajei. The sequence continues at coordinate 169,357,398 of NC_133129.1, forward strand.
CATATTCATGAGCGCAATTGCTATATCTACTGCACTGCCGAATCCGTGGTTGTGACTGGACCACCTGCTCTAGGCACAGCCCATGAGGCACCACAGAGCTGTGTCTGCTGGAAGTCCCAGAGGAGGGACTTGTCCAAAATGTCCTCCAGTGATGCTGGTAATTAAGTGCCATGGTGTACACTGCCAATATCAAAGCTAAAGACTTCCATGTAGAGACAGAAACAAGAGCTTTTACAGAGGTAGCTCAACCAAGTGATACCATGAAATGGATCATTCTCAAAATGGGGACCCTCCGATTGGAGCTAATTGGGCATCTGCTTCAACAATAAAACTAACACAGAATTCCTGTGCCTATCAAAATAAACTTAGCAAGCTTAAACAGAAAGCACCAGGAAACTGCATTACAAAGAGCGACTCGGTCGAGAAAAACACAAGGAACTCTTAAACCATTAATAACTGTTGGTAAACAACAATTAACCAATTCAGGTACTCTAAAAACCTCAGAGCCCAATGTTCTCTGACGCCCTGCACAGGTCTGAGGAAGTCACTACAGGACACCCTCCCTATAGCTAGCACCTAATAACCCAGGAGGACCTGAAAATGCAAGATTCAGGGAAGACTCAAGAGACCTGGGGAACTTGAGAAGGAGGCATGGGGAACTCGAGAGGCAGGGAGACTCATGGATCCAGAGAGACTGAAAGACCTGGAAACCCCAACAGACTGAGATCAAGAAACCTTAGGCGGGGCCAAGAGGAAGGCTTGGCAGTCATTGAGAAACCCTAAACAGATTGAATAAGCCTTGGAAACAATCAGAAAAATAAAAGCATTGGGAACACAGAGAAAAGTCCTTGGGAAACCTTGAAAACATGAAGTTTGAAACCTAGAGAAGGAACCTTTTCAAATCTTGCTCACAGTATTTTATCTTTAACAATTTTTTCCAGAGGCAATTAGGATATGCTTTCGATTTTACAGATCAAGACAGCATAGACTGGTTTCTTTCATTGCTAAGCTAGCCAGTTCTCTGTAGATCTGTTTAATTTGCTACATGAAAGTTCAATTTTCCCAGTCTGTACCATGACTTTCATCAAGAGGTTAAAAATACGCTTACTTTACTTGCGTATTTGAACACTCCAGCCAGGGAACAGGTTTTAGAGTAGGCTCTTCTAGAATTTACACTATTGATTTGAATGATGATTTGTTGAATGAATTGATAAGCTTGCTTGAAGCACTTATTTGTTATGCAGACCTGAGGCTGGGATCCGGGGAACTTGTGACTTGAAAATCGTGGAATGAATTCTGGAAAACTCAAAGTAGACTAGAGAAGATCAGTATGTAGTCTCAGGACTCTTGGAATGTAGAGTCAGGACATGCAGTGAGAATAAAGGTACCCTCTCCTCAAGCCACCAATGTCAAAACGTCACTGTTCAAACTTCACTGGGTCCATTACTTGGCAAGATCCTTCTGTCATGACGGAAACAGAAACAAGAGTTTATACATAGGACTTCCAATGAAACATTGTTGCCTCAACAAATCACTCTGACCAACAAATCTCATGGCCAAGGTCAGCTGCCCGCTCTCTGCTGGGTCCATCTTTGTGTGGTCGAGACTTGCTGTCAACTGGTGCGGATATGGACCAAGTGCGAAGTGAGAGACACTGAAGCAGGCCAATAGTTGACAGTCTTTAATGCGAACAGGGTAAAAGGAAAAAGAACAATAAACACTAGGCCAAACAGGGCCATTAACTAAAACTCTAAAACTCTCTCTTTTCACCTACACTGCAGCTGAAAAGAACAACTAAGAGTGTAATGAATACCCCTAGCCTTCAGAGTCAGTTGACTCAACAGTCCAATTTCTCAGGCAAAGCAGAATGCAGGAAGGCAGCAAAGCGTTGCTGTGTCCAAGTCTCAACAAATACTACGATGGAATAAATGGAGTTAAACCCTATCACAATGAAATAATAATTAGCTGACACGTGCATATTCAGGAGTGCAATTGCTGTACCTGCTGCGCTGCTGAATCAGTGGTTGTGACAGATAGGTACATGGAGGGGCAGGGCTTTAAGGGATGTAACACTCACCCAACAGGCTGGTATATGTCTAGGGGAAAAGGAGATCCAGCCACACACCAACCCCACCTCCCGTACACGCAGGTGCTGTGGGAATCAAGTTTATGCCACGCGCGCACACACAGTATCAAACTCACACCAGATACTGTTATGAAATACACTTTAAAGATTTTACTAAAACTAAGAGTACTATGCAATACAGTATATATGAAACAAAGAAAAAGTAAAAGGTGCCAACTTATCAAAGTTCAGTCAGTTTAGTGCACATCGTTGGAGCTCAACCATCGAACCATTCGACCCCTTGTCACTTTCCTCCGACCTCCACGTACTTGCACCTGGGACCACCCGGGTGGTCAACCAAGCAGTGCAGTGCACGTCCACCTTCCTCGGCGTCTTCTTCCCGACTCCCCTGAAAAAACCGTGAAAACCCCCAAGCTCCCAGCCTCACAAGACAACATAACATTTCCCATTGGCTAACAAATGAATACAATCTCCATATCAGCAAGTCTAAAGCTAAACAACTGCGAGAGAAACACTTATCAGACAAAGAAGCATTCCTACTCTGAACAAACCAAAGAAGCCATTTTGAGTAACATACACAGGACATTGTACAAGAATATGGGCCAAATGCAGGATATTGGGATTAGCTGGGTGAACACTGTGGTTAACATGGACTCAATAGGCCAAAGCGCCTGCATCTGTGCTGAATTGACTCTATGATCCCAAGTCAGATGATTGCTGATAATTCAACTCAACATCAAGACAGCAAAACCATTATGGTATTATCCGATGTCTCAGTGGGTCAAAGAGAATTAGATTCTCAACCTTAATATAATACATACACACTGTATACTGTCACCAGACCAATGCTATGCCAAACCACTTGGAAAGGGCAAGATCTCCAACTGATGGAGACTTATTTTCAATGCTGTGGATTTAACTGTTAGCATTACATAGGTCATGTTTTTTGCTCATAATTCATGATTTATGAAGCTCCCTGCCTCCCTGATAAACTGCATCCAATTTACATTCACACTTTATTCCAACAAATAAGAAATCGATAAAGCCACAGGTCTACACAAGGTAGCCCAGTAATCACTTTGTGCACCTATTCAGTCCATCCATAACAGCTGTCAGGGCACTAGAGTTTGTTAAATGAATGCTACTAAATTGATGAGGCAAAGATGTTCAAACTTTTAAGAGCAGAAAGCCTTCCTCTTTTGCTAACCAGAATAATATTTGAGAACCATCACTCATGGTCACTCAGTGGAGACCTCATTCTGTAGACTCAGCTCTGATTCATTGCCTTAATTTCTGCCATCACAGCCTCCCCACTACCGCCCCCCGCTGTGTATTTCCTCACATTTGACCTGTTATTTAAAGGTCAGACATAAACTGAAATCATTAATATGCAGGTTCTTCACATTGTTTACACAAAGGCATGGTGTTCGGAGTTAAGGAGCACTAAAATTCTCATTTGCTCTTAAGCTAATGGCACATTACCTTTCAGCACATTCCAATGGCCTGATGAAGTGTCACGGCCTGAAACATCAGTTCTCTGTTTCCTCCATAGATGCTGTCTGACCTGCTGAGTTCCTCCAGCATTTTGTATGTGTTGCTCTGAATCTCCAACATCTGCACAATCTCTTGTGTGTAGTACATTCCAGTGTTGATTATGACCTTTGGCTTGTTAATTCTAGGTGCCAAACAGTCACTATTACCAGAATAATGCCCTTTCAACTTGCAGTTTATTGCAACAACCTATATGGGTGGCTACAGATGACCATTGGGTAAGTTTGAAGGGGGAGAGATGGATATTTTGAATGTAGTTGGATGGCACAAGGAAGTACTGGCTCATATTACTTTTGCCCCTCTAACTTATTAAAGGTAATTCCAAACCAAGAAGAAAAAGAAGAAGCAGCTTCTTTTTCTTCTTCTTCTTACTCCCCCTTCTTCCTCTTCTCTTCTTCTTTGTCCTCCTTTTAAAGGCAGCTGGCAGTCCAACTTAAGAGCCCATCTATCTGCTCACTGTTCAACCTTATTATTTGCTAATAGCAACCTATATACAGTTAAATTGAAATTTCTACCTGTGATCCTTAAAGCTCCATCATTTGCAGACAGTGATTTACCCACCCAAGTACCTATCTCATAAAAATATCATTAATCATAATATTAAACAATAAAGGGCTACAAATACTGCTTGTGGGGTCCCATTCTCTATTTCATAGAAGCCTGAATACCCTTACCTGAATAGATCATCCAAGTAAAAAAACTCAAAAAATAATTATATAGCCTTCTCCTCACCTATTTTCCATAATTTAATCAAATGACCTTTCCTCCATAGCTTATCATATCTTTTTTCCAATATCAAAGTATATTGCAGTTACAAACTTCTCTATTTACCTGTGCTTTCCTAATATCATCTTCCAAGCATAAAATTGAATCCAATGTCATTCTACCCCTAGGTTCCTAGGTTTTAGAACAGACACTGCTACTGACATTTTCCGTGAGGATTCAAATCAAACTGCTGTTGGATCCAATCATTTAATTCTTAGGTTGGACTGTTTAATTGTTATTTTCTTTGTAGTTTAACAATTGATTATCCATTTGTATTTTATATAATTAATTATGTACAGGTAACTGCTTACAATGATTCCCAGTGGCTATAGTATGCACATAAGAGTTTAATACGCCTCTAGTGGCTATGCAAAGTATAATTCTGGAAAGCCTTGGAAGCCTTTTTGTTCTGTATAAGTGAATAGGTACTTTTTAATTGGTTAACTTGGTACTGCAGTATTTGAATAAGTACTTTCTAATTAGTTGTTTCTTATCTGCAGATTTGGATGGAAATTTTCTTATCTTAGAAGTTTAAAAGTAACTGTTTATGCTAGGCACTATCTTCATTTTCTCACTTCTTCAAGCAGTAGACCCCCTATCACTGTCTGTTTCAATTTCTCTTTCTTCTATCAACTCTTAATAAAGCAATCATACAGCAACAAACTTTAGAAGTCAGGAAGGAGGCCCGATTTTGATGGATTTGATGGATGCTGATGGCAGGATATTTCAGAGTTACAACTTCTATGAACTTGAAGAGTACAGTGAAATTTTTTGTGTGCAATAAATGGGGTAAGAAGCTCTCTGCTCCTCTGTTGTCTGAATGAAAATAAAGGGTTCTGGCTTTAAGTACTGGATGGAAATTAGGACTGAGGACTGCTGCATTCAAAATATTGGTTGCAACCCATTTGATGATAATCTATTCAGTTACAATCTGTTTTATTTGCATGGCAATTTATTTTGGAACCTAGTGAAAATAGAAGATGTGCAATCAATTTGTTTGCAATCTATCTGGTTGCTGGATCAATCTATGGTTGTTGGATCAGCCTATTTGATTACAATCTATTTGGTTGTTTGATTACCCTCTCTAGTGTTTGGTTACAATCTATTAATATTTTGAGATTGCAGTCAAAGTATGTAAAATGAAGATCTAATTGATACCATGGTCAAGGTAGTGAAATCTTAACTAAATAAAACTCCTCAGTTTGATATAATTAATGAAAAGGTCCAGATGAAATATACTAACAATGTGAAGTTTATTAAGGATAAGAGGGCATGCGTTAAGACGCAGAAAACATCTGCTACCGATTTAAAGATAAGACCACATGGTGGGTTTGATTGAATGTGTGAGCAACTGAAAGAGTTAACGGGTTGAGTAACTTATCAAAAGAAACATGAAACTTACGATAAACTAGAAAAAAAGCATGACAGAGACAGTGAAATGCTTAAAGAGCAATTCCTTGACTTCTAAAAGAACCTTGGATTTAAACACCAGAATCCATCACTGCTTTGAATTTCCCAAGCCAGAACCAGGGATGAAAGGGAGCTCAGTCAATGAGAAAATATCCTTCAGTGGACACGGTTGACTTTGGTTGTTGAGCTCAAGTGTCAAGATCTCAACACTCCATCTTTAGAAAATGTCAAGATCTTCAATCTCATGACACACTCGAAATAAAAAGCAATGCTTCAGGCTGTGACTATAACATTGAAACAGCCACTGTTTGTCTACCCTCTCACTGTGGAAGGAGTGATATCTGTCTCTCCCTTGTTAGTGAGAAAGAACGCCTGAAGGATGTCAAAATGTTGGACATAGTTTTTTGATGTTCTGTAGACCATAGTTGCTCTTTGTTGGCTTTACTCTTGCTTGCATGATTGGTGGTGATAATGCAGATGCTTTCTGCTTGAATAAGTGGGGAGAGGAGGAAGGGAAGGGTTGATGCTGCTTGTGTGTGGGAGGGCAGCAAGAGGCTTTGGGGTTCTCCCCTTTTTGTCATTAATTATTTGGGGCTTTGCTTCTGTTTTGAGGATGTTTGTGTTCGTGAAGAGTAAGAATTTCAGGTTGTATATTGTATAAATTCTCTGTTATTAAATGGAACCATTGAACCATTGACATTCACACAGTACTATAGACTGGTTGTTCTTGAATGCTTTAAATTATGGAAAACTGGAAGGAATTACCAATCTATACACTGTATGTTGCATAATGTAAGGAAGATGGTATGGCTTGAGGAAAATTCTGCTAACAATGTTAGCCCAGGAGATTGTGCAGCTTCATGGTATCGGGAAAAGGTTTTTAGAGCAGTTGTCTGTTTCATAGTGACAACTCTGGAGTTCAGCACTTGAAAGAAACACTTTGATGTACTCTCAAGTAGATGGTTAGCAAAATTGCCTGGAGACTCGTCCTCTAACATCAGTGACAGCACTGACAATACTTCACCATTAATTCAACCCCTCTATAGACAATACCAGAGGATTGTCATATGGTTCATAAAGCATTTGCATTGTTGAAGTGGCAATCTTCCAGATTCTACCTCTTCCAATTCTATTTGCTCTTCCTATCTAAATAGTATAATATTGACAATTTCAAAGCAAAATGAATTATTTTGCTTGGTGGAGGTCCCTTTAAATCAGGGGTTCCCAACCTGGGGTCCACAGATCCCTTGTTTCCTGTTATTGGTCCATGGTTTTAAAAAGGTTGGGAACCCCTCCTTTAAATGTTAGCAAGATTTATGAAACAGCACTGCCTTAAGAACAGTGGGAAAAAAAATCACTATGGTGTGGTTGGAAATGCAGTGAAATCTTAGAGGACATAGCACCCTTAGAGGACCATGCTTCATTTAAATATTGTGTTAAAATTGTGACAAACCTTCTCACAGCAAAGTTTCAGCTGAAGCCTTTCAATCCGGATTTTATTTCCCGATCTTCCGAAAATCACATGGGTATGTAAAGGAAAGTCAATGGCTGAGCTTGTCAGTCAAAAATTACACTGGGTTATGTTCCCAGAAAAATTCACTGTCATTCAAATGTTTCAAACGAACATGAAAAGAGGTTTAAACATCACCCCCCCCCCCCCCCCCCCCAGTGTATATTAGATCCCTGAACTTCATTATTTTGGAAAACATCTACAACAGAATTCATTTGGCAGATTAAAAATTAAAACAAAACATGGATTCGTTAACAAAAACAATTTGACACAGTACCAGCAGAGAAAATATATTTAAAGGCGTACTTTGAAATATCTTGACCAAATATGGTGCGGTTGTCCTTGATATCAGTAATGGACACATTTGCAATGCACATCCTGTTCTTCTTATTTCTGCTTATCACAAAAGCACTAATATTTCATGCACTTACAATTACAAAATACTTCAATCGCACAAAAACAATGTACCTCTGCTCACAGTTGATTAATTTTTTTCCTCATCATCTTTGCAAATCACCTTGTGGGTGCATTTCTACAAAGCCCACCCTTCCTCACTCAGAATATGCATTTCAACCAGGTCATCAATCATGTTTTGACATTGTCAAATGACACAAATGGCACATTTTATCAGCGCTCACTCTGCTGCATTCTGTGTACATGGACAATTTCAATTTATTGCTGCCAGTTTCCTTGAAATAAATAGCCTTGGAAAGTTCCCTACAATCAGAAACACAACCTTTTCGCTCCATACATTTTATCCAATTCCAAGGTATTCCTGTACTGATTTTTGTAGGGGAAGAAATTCAGTGCTATTCAAAAGCTTGTGACTTCTTCCCATATAGGGTAGGTGTGGCTGATGGTGCAGTGTCATGGCTGGAGACCAGAATGGGGTCAATTGTACATGCATCATTTGTATGCAACTATCTTCTGCTCAATACATTAATGTGACAGATCTTCCATCTCGGCAGTTTGATGCTGAAATCACTTTACTGTCGCCAAGAGATTTCAGTGTAATTTCACACATGAATTCTCTTAGCTATTTTTCAAGAAAGCTCACTAGATTGTGCGTTGAAGTGCAATGTAAAATGGACTTTGGTTTCTTGGGTAAATATAATTTGTTAACTGTAAAATAGACTCTTTGCTGTGAATGTTGCCATCAGTCCGGCCCCAATACAAAGTCAATGCTGGAGACAGGGAGTGTCAATAAAGGGCCTCATAAAAAGTGCCATCAAATTGTCTCCCCCATACTGTCGGAATGCATGGGTGAGGTGAAGCTTACTGAGAACAAACTACCACCCAAATCCTTAACGTTTTATGCTTCTAATTAAAAACAAAAAGACTAACATCAACTACGTTAGCAGTCCAACTTTATACACTCAGTGACGACTTTATTAGATACTTCCTGTACCTAGCTAAGTAGCCACTGAGTGTATATTTGCAGTCTTCAGCTGCTATAGCCCATCTACTTCATGGTTCGATGTGTTGTGCATTCAGAGATGCACACCAATGTTGTAACACATGGTTGTTTGAGTTACTGTTGCCTTCCTGTCAGCTTGAACCTGTCTGACCATTCTCCTGTATGCCCACAAAACTGCCACTCCCTGGGTGTTTTTTTTTTGGTTTTTCATGCCATTCTCTGTAAACTCTAGAGACTGTTGTGTGTGAAAGTGTCAGGAGATCAGCAGTTGCTGAGATACTCAAACCCTGTCAGGCACCAACAATCATTCCACAGTCAAAGTCACTTAGATCACATTCCTTCTCCATTTTGATATCTGGTCTGAACTACAAGTCAACATCCTGACATTGAGTTGCTGCTGCATGACTGGCTGATTAGATATTTATATTAACGATCGGGTGTACAGGTGTACCCAATAAAGTGGCTGCTATGTGTATATTGCCAGTGGCTTTCTTTCAAGTACTGACAAAATGAATAAGCTGAAAACAGAAAATACAACGCCGAGATAAGGAAATCTTTTTGATCTGTTTTCCAAATGCACACCAAGTAAGAATGATGGAAATGTATGTTTCTCATTTAGTTTTGGAATACACTGAGAGTTGGGATACAATTGTAGGCTAGATTACTGCAAAATCACAAAACCTGACCTCTGTGGTTAGCTCCGAAAGGTCTGTTGACGATTGAGACACAGAAGTAGAGAGGTAGCTTAAAAATCTAAAACAAATCATAAAAGTAAATCCCTGGCAGGTGTTTCCCTCAAAACAACAGCTGTGCTTGGCACAGAGGCTGCAATGTTTCAAGGAAGATTGCTGAGTACTTTCTGTCTGTTGGAGATAGTGTGGTTAGAGGCTGGAGGTGTGGAGCAACGGGATTCTGGCTCAGTCCATCTTTTTAAAGGCTGACAGCTTAGGCAGGAGTGATGTTGAAAGGGACATAGATATCCTCGTACACACGACACAGAAAGTCAACACCACAGCTAGAGATTAGGAAGACAGAAGGTATCCTGACTTTTAGAGTCACAGAGCACAGAAACCAGCCCCTGGGTACAACTAGCCTACGTGAACCAAGATGCACATATAAGCTATCTCCATTAACCAGTGTCTGGCCCTACAAATGGCCTTGAAGAGTATTTGAGTGCAGAAATGAAGATGACTTGCGCAAATGAGTGATTAATTAATTAAGAGATACAGCACAGTGTATGGGTGGTGGGGTAGGAATATATCTCTACCAAAGGAGGTATATGGCACTCCTTCCCTCTGCTAGCCTGCAGATCACCCTTAGGCAAGATATAGCATCTTCTTAGCCCCCTGATCAGGATCATGTGAAGCCATGGGAGCAGAAGCTAAATGGCCGATGAGCAGCTGGTGCATAACGCAAGTCCTGGTTATGCGATCACTGACAGCAGGCAGACAATCTCTGAAGAGTATTGACAATGGCTGGGGTCACCCATCTTGCAAAAACATTGACAGGAAGAAGCAATAGCAAACCACTTCTGAAGAGAAATTTGCCAAGAACTGTCAAGGTCATAGACCATGATTGTTTACATCATATGACACGGCTCATAACGAACAAAAAGCACAGCAACAGGCTCTTCTAATTCAATGAGCCATCACCACCCAATTATACCCATGTGTCCAATTAACCTGCTCACCCATACACATCTGGAATGTGAGAGGAAACCGAAACACCCTGAGGATATCAACGGGGTCACGGTGAGAACGTACAAACTCCTCACAGACAGCAGCAGAACTGAACCAGGGTTGTTGGCCAGCACCATGCTGACCACTACAGCACCATGCCTCCTCCCTATTCTTGGTCAGACTACATCTGAAGTACAGTGACAATGTTTGTGTTCTTACCTAAGAAAAGGATATATTTCCATTGCAGGAATGCTGTGAAAATTCACTGGACTCATTCCAGAGTGGTGAATCTGCTGCATGAGGAGAGACTAAGTGAATATCAACCGCATTCCTCAGAATTTCGAAGAGTGAGAGATCTCATTGAGCCATATGACATTCTTAATGGGATTGCAGATACAGAGAGAATGTTTGTCAAGAGTGTGGCGTCTGGAGCCAGAAATCACAAGGTCAGATTCAAAGGGCAGGCCACTTAGGACAGCAGTGAAGCGAAAATCTCTACTTCAGACAACTGTGTCACTCAATCATTGAGGGGATTCAAAGACAGAGATCTTGGGACATTAAGAGAATCAAGAGAAGTGGGGGAAGTGCTGCTACTGAAATAGAAGATCATTATGTATCTTTATTATCAGCGGAGCAGACCTAAAGAGTCAAGCGTTCAACAGCTCTTCTATTTCTTCCGTCCTTCTAGACATTCAACATCGTTCATCTCAAAAGCCAATAGTCAGTAGACAGCTCTTCAGGTTTCCTATTCTACATATCAATGCTTTCTGACATCTCCAGATTTTTGTTGATGACCAGACCAGACCTCCGAAATCCAAATTCATTCACATCTTTGAGGCATTAAGCATGGAGTTATCATCAGAAAGCTGAGCACAAAGCCTACAATGGCATTTCAGTGCAAGTGATTCAGTCTATTACATGAAAAGTTTAAACTGATACCCCCTCTTTCCTTTCAACTGGGTGTAAAATTTCCAAAGGTCTTTCCCTTGATGTCATGGCCAATAAACATCCCTTTACTATGATCTGTAAAAACTGATAACCATGAAATTTTTGCATGTAAACATTGTGTCCAAGACCAGGAAAGGCTACACGTAGTAATGGATACAACCCAGCCCTTCACAGGAAAAGCCCTCCCCACTACTTAGTACATCAACAAGAAGCACTGCTACAAGAAAGTAGCATCCATCATGAAGGACCCCTACCATCTAGTCCATGCTCTCTTCTCAGTACTTCCATCAGGAAGGAGGTACAGGAGCCTTAGGTGCCACACTTCTAGGTTCAAGAACAGTTATTACCCCTCAATTATCATGCATAACTTCACTCTCTCAACTCTGAACTGATTCCACAACCTACGGACTTACCTTCAGTGACTCTGTAACTAATATTCTCAGTATTATTTATTCACTTATTATTATTATTATTATTATTATTATTATTATTATTATTGTTATTATTATTGTTATTATTATTATTATTACTATTATTATTATTACTGGATGACTATCCCTTATCGGAAAACCCGAAATCTGAAAACCTCCGAAATCCAAAATTTTTTTTGAGTGCTGACATGATGTCACACATGGAAAATTTCACAAGGCACTGGGAAGCTTCCCAGGTGATGCACAGGGATCTGCACACCAAGGAGAGTTCTGAGAAGTGGCCTTTCATATGCAATGAACAGAAGTAAATTAAAAACAGAAAAACACTGCATAAAGCAAAAAATGAAAATTCCAATCTTGTATTGAAAGAATGGATTTATTAGTGTTGGAGTGAATATATGGTGCTGAATGGTGCTGATCATGAAACAAGCAAAGACCTATCACAACAAATTGATAGTTGAAGGAAATTGTTAATATTCAGTGGGCTGTCTGTAGGAATTTAAGAAAAGACATGGCATTAAATGTTTAAAGCGTCTGCTGATCATGCAGCAGAGAAATTCATTGATGAGTTTGCTAAGTTCCGTTGCTGATGAAAATCTAACACCAGAACAAGTCTGCAATGCTCATTGTTTTTATACCTTACATAAAACCTGAAAATAAGTAAAATACAATTACAGTGTGCTGTAACCTTTTAATTGAAATGCGGCATTGTTGGTGAGAACGGAAAACCTGGTGTTTGTTGTTGTTCAACAGATGATATAGGTATTTTCCCAATGCTGCTGGGCTGCTTTTGTTACACTGCCCGTATTATATTTTCATTATATTAATGGTATGTAATAATTTTCACTTTTATATACATACGTGTGATGAACAAGTGTAAGACAAAGACTAATTACTGGTAGCACATAAATTCAGAGTCGGAAATGATGATGATTCCAAGCTACTTCATTATATATTCCAAAATCCAAAAAAACATGAAATCCGAAACACTTCCGGCATTTTGGATAAGGGGCAATCAATCTGTATTATTATTATGATGACGATGATTAAGAAAATTTTCTCAGCTCAAGCTGGTAAAACTTGAGGTACGGGCATAGCCAAGCATGCTCATTCCTCAATTGTGAGGAACTTTCAGACTGTTCTAGTGGTGTTTAGTACTGTGGCTTTCTGGAGATTTACATAGATATGGCTAATCGTTTAATGCTCTTGTGTCGTAACTTTTGGATGCTACCAGATGTAGATAGTACAATTGGGACAATGTATACCCTGTTCATGTTCCATACTCTTTCAATTTCCTCTTTTCATTCAGTATATTTATTTACTTACTGGTGTTTTTCTTATTAGTGTTTTTCACTTGTTGTTTTCTTTGTGTTTTGTGTGTTTGGAATGGCTATATCTATTAAGTGATCTGTTCATTCTCGTTTATCCTGTATCATAATATCTGGACGGATATTATGGATTGTCATATCTGTATTAACCATTTGGTCGTAATATAATTTGTGGGTCTTTGACTCTAAAACTGGATCAGGCTTGTATATATAGTAAGGTGTTGTTCCTTTTATGAATTTGTATTTTAAAGCAACATTTTGGTGAACAATGTTTGCCACTTGATTGTGCCTGTGTAGTTAAACAGATTGAGTTAAACTGCTGCAGGATCCAAGAATTGAAAATACACGTGGACTAAGATGTTATCGGTCCTGTGCTATCATCAGTTGATCTGCCACCTGTCTTCAGGAGTTTCGGCCCGCTTATGATCAAGACTCCCTCGAGGTGGTGGGCCAGCAGTGCTAAAGCACCACCTCCCACTGATGAGCTTAAAAACACAATAATGTGTTGGAATGTTTCTGGTTTCTCTTGGCATTTTCTGCATTTATCACCTTGAATTTCTCAGTCTTTTATTAGGTATTTTTGATCATTCGACGCTTCCTTGTCAACATCTAGTCTGCTCAGGTAGTGGGAATATCTTCCATACTTTTTCCTCAATAGTGATAGTCTTCACTTTTCTGTGCTGTGGCCTTATCTAAGTTTAGTGCTGTGTACTTCTTATCAGAATTGCATATATTCGCATGGAGCGCTGAACCCTGGTTTCACTGATGAAAATATATCCTTAGAAGTTAACAACTTTCACGACATATGCCGGCGACATTAAACCTGATTCTGATTCTGAAGTTTTATCTGACTGTTGAGTAAATTTTTTTATGTCTGATATTCCTCTTCCTCATTATGTCCTAGGTAGTATTAATCTGTGAGTTTGAGTGTACATTGTGTTTTCTAAAAATCGTCATTTCAGTTCTTATTTTTCTTTTTAAAATTTCCAGATCGGTTTGGACCAATATATTGTGCCAAAAGAATATGGGGATAGTGAAAATGTTTATTGCCTTGTTATATTTTTTCTGCTGAGCTCTACTTGGAGATTTTCTGAAGCCTTGAAGTAAAGTTGTTGGAAGGTTTTCCTTTATCACACTGCAATCTATTTTCTTTGCTTGTTAATATCCCAGCTTCTTACTGTGTATATTTCATATCTATCCATCTGTTGTATTGTATTCTGCTGCTCTGCTTTGTATTCTATTAGTTCTGTTGTACCTCTTTTCATGTTTAATGTTCTGCACTTTAGTCTAAAGTTCATGTCTATATCTTTAGAAAATAGCTCCACCATTTGAATTTAATTGCTTTAGCTTTACTAATGAAGAAGTATATAATTATAAATCATTCATGTATAGAAGGTGTGTCAAGGTATAACTCATTTTGTTATTTCTGATTTGATACCCAATTTAGCGAGCAGGTTTAAAGCGTACCAATCATCAGTTGGAGAGCTCCGGGAGAGGAGGCGGTACACGGGTCCAGGAGCGAAGTTTAAAAGGGGAAAGCTTCACGGGAACTCAGCTACAATCAGCACACCAATCGTGAGTTGCAGAACTGAAGCTTCAGGCATATAAGGGAGACACTGACTAGTGGGGAGGTCATCAAAGGAGCAGTTATCGACGGAGTAGTCTGAGGCAGAGTGGTAGGGCTTTGGCTCATTCGGGCTTCGGCAAGGTAGGTGGGTAGGTAAACAGTGTTTTTTTTTCCCCTTGCATTTTATTTGAAGGAATAGAGAGCATGTCTGTAGGGTTAGTACTTTGTTATGGGTGTCAGATGTGGGAACCCTGGGAATCTTCCAGTCTCCCAGATGGCTACATCTGCACCAGGTGCACTGAGATGCAGCTTCTGAGAGACCGCATTAGGGATCTGGAGCTGCGGCTTGATGACCTACAGCTTATTAGGGAAAGTCAGCAGGAGATAGATAGCAGCTACAAGAAGTTAGTCACCCCGAGGCACAGGACTTAGGTAAGTGGCTGACGGTCAGGAAAGGGATGGGAAGAGCTCAGATAGTAGAGAGCACCCCCATGGCCATTCCCCTCAGTAAATGTTATCTCACTTTGGACTTTATATAGTTTGTAAACAAGCAACAGGATGATATTTTGATGGATCACTTTGATTTCTCCTTCAGGTAGAAGAATGGGAATGGTGAAGGAGAAGGGGGGGGTGGGGGGTGGGGGGCATTATCAGATGTTCAAGAAATCAATGTACATGCCATCAGGTTGGAGGCTACCCAGACAGAATATAAGGTGTTGTTCCTCCAACCTGTGTGTGGCCTCATCGTGACAGTAGAGGAGGTCATGGACTTACATATTGGAATGGGAATGGGAAGTGGAAACAAAGTTAATGGCCACTGGGAGATCTCGCTTCTTCTAGTAGGTGCTTGACGAAGTGTTCTCCCAATCTACGTCATGTCTCATTGATATACAGGTGGCTACAATGGGAGCACCGGACACAGTAGATGTCCCCAATAGACTCACAGGTGAAGTGTCATCCCACTGGATGTCTTTAGTGTAGCTTTACATTGATCTGTACTTCTTTGTTCTACTGTGAATGCCTACAAGGGATTGAATCTCAGGGTAGTATATGGTGATATACATGCACTTTAATGATAAATTTGCTTTGACTTTGACTTTTGACATTGGGTGAATCAACCCAATTGCACCCTTTTACCCAAACTCACTACCATTCTCACAGCCACGTAGGATGCAGATGCCCAGGCACGCTGTCCCTTCAATACTGACAGAGAAGTGCAGTGAAGCATCAGTGGTGGCAAAGCCCCAGATAACGTACAAGTGAGGACAACTCTGACACCTTTTGATATGTGGCTGGTAACTCTTTTAAGCGTTCTTAAACATCTCTGCTTCTCAGATGTTCAGGGATATTAAAATTACTAAAGTAAAAGAAGTTATATTTTTTTAAAAAACAATTCAATTAAAAGTACATAAAACATAAAAATAGAATAAAAACAATTATAATTAACTCACTTTATTCCTTCCGATATTTAAATCATGAATTCCCATTCAAGTCAAAAAAGATGACAATTCAGCACTGGGTTTGGCTGGCATTGGAAGGCGAATGCAGATCCCTAGTGCAATTATAAGTAATTGTGACAATGCTGGGCTCTGGAATCCAGTAGCTCAGCAGGCTGACTGTTGCATGACATTCACTGCTCAGCTCACACTAGTCTTGCAGCACCTCTTTCTAAATCTGGAATCTGTTTACCAAGTGGCAGCAGGCTGCTGCTCACTGCTTTTACAAACACTGGCCACATGTAACACAATCGGGTTCACACTTGCAAGAGTTTGTTGTGAAGTGACTCACTGTTGTGTTTCTTACACAACAGCATTGCCTACCGAGCTCCTGAATTCTTGACCTCCCAATCTGCCTTGTTGTAAACCTTTGCTTCTCCCGATTCAGTAGGTTAGAGAGCAGGTTTAAAGCTACACCAAACCAAAATGGGCTTGAAGAGTCACCCCTGGAAAATGGCTTGGTTTATTCTGATAACAAATTTTGTTTTTTTTTTTGGCTGTTAATACATAGGATGATTATATTATGCCAATACTTCATCAGATGTTGTGGGAATTTTATTTTTATTGTTATTATCATCACCATCATCATTACTATTAGTATTATACCTAAGGAAGATTTCCATCTATTGCAGCATTACTGGGGAGCCCTTGATATCATGAAGGATATCATATAAATCTGTCTTGCTTTTATCTTCAATCGAAAATAGTTAAAACGCTTAAAGACTTTTCATATACTGTAGGGTATATTTACTTTCACCAATTCAAAGTATTGCTGCAGCGGGAATCAGGAAAACTCATTAAAACAGTTTGACTTCACTTCAGTCTTTCAGGTGAATGTCAATTATAAGCCACAAGTTCCAAGCAGTTAATGTTGTATGTGAAAATAGTGCCACATATGATTTAATAATGGATTAAAACGTTTTAAAAAAATCACATTCACGGTCTTGTACCTTAAAGGCACAAGTTAATTCCTCACTGTGTGCTCTATGTTACCTGTCATGGAAGATGGGAGGAGTTATTGCTCTTCACATAGACTGAGCCATTCAAATTAAATGAAAAGGTAATGGTAAAGAAATAAAAGACAAATGATTTAGCTTCTGGACTTTTACATACCCATCCATTTCTTTTTATTTGCTATACCTCTCTATAATCTATTCCCAACAACAAATGGACTTTAACAGCTTCAGAATTGAAATGCCTTTTATTTCCTTTCCAGTATTTGCTGCTGATGTTTCTGGAAGTGATGGGAGAGGTGTGGGTTGAGACATGGAGTGGGGTCACCACTTCAGACACAACAGCGCACCAGGATAGATTGATCCCATGAGGACAGATAGCTGGTTTCAATAGTCAGTTTCCAAGGGATTTTGCCAGTTACCTATGCTTGCCATTGTACACATACTTCCCCTTCAGTTATTCTCATGCTTTCTGGGGTAAATTTTTGACTTTATGTATCAATGTAGAAATAATTACAGCAAATTCCTTTTTAGCATCTCCTTCAGGGAAAATCCTGCCTGACAAACCAGTTGGTATTCTTTGAGGAGATTACAAGTAGGACAGATAAAGGGGATGCAGTGGATGTTGTAAATTTGGATTTTCAGAAGGCCTTTGACAAGGTGCCACACATGAGACTGCTTACCAAGTTAAGAGCCCGTGGTATTACAGGAAAATTACTAACATGGTTAGAGCATTGGCTGATTGGTAGGAGGCAGTGAATGGGAATGAGAGGATCCTTTTCTGGTTAGCTGCCAGTGACTAGTGATGTTCTACAGGGGTCGGTGTTTGGACCACTTCTTTTTATGCTACATATAAATGACTTAGATGATAGAATAGATTACTCTGTCACCAAGTTTTTAGATGATACAAAGAGGGGCAGGTAGTGTTGAGGAAACAGGTAGGATTCAGAAGGACTTAGACAGATTAGGACAATGGGCAAGAAAGTGGCAAATGAAATATAATGATGGAAAATGCATGGTCAGGCACTTTGGTAGTAGAAATAAATGTGCAGACTATTTTCTAAACAGGGAGAAAATTCCAAAATCTGAGATGCAAAGGGACTTGGGAGCCCTTGTGCAGAACACCCTAAAGGTTAACTTGCAGGATTCATTTCAAGAGGTCTAGAATACAAGAGCAAGGATGTGATGCTGAGGCTTTATAAGGCACTGGTGAGGCCTCATCTTGAGTATTGTGAACTGTTTTGGGCCCCTCATCTTAGAAAAGATGTGTTAGCATTGGAGAGAGTCCAGAGGACGTTCACAAGGATGATTCCAGGAATGAAAGGGTTATCATGTGAGGAACATTTGATGGCTCTGGGTCTGTACTCACTGGAATTCAGAAGGATGAGGGGAGATCTCATTGAATCCTTTTGAATGTTGAAAGGCCTAGACAGAGTAGACGTGGAAAGGTTGTTTCCCATGGTGGAAGAGTCTAGGACAAGAGGGCACAGCCTCAGGATAGAGGGGCTCCTTTTCAAAACAGAGATGCAGAGAAATTTCCTTAGCCAAAGGGTGGTGAATTTGTGGAATTTGTTGCCACATGCAATTGTGGAGGCCAAGTTGTTGGGTGTATTTAAGGCAGAGAGTGATTGGTACTTGACTGGACATGGCACCAAAGGTTACAGGGAGAAGGCTGGGAATTGATGTTAAGGAGGAGAAAAAAAAGGATCAGCCATGATTGAACAGCAAAGCAGACTCAATGGGCCAAAGGGTCTAAATCAGCTCCTGTGTCTTATGGTCTTATGGTCTATTTCTTCTGCTTTTGAATTCCAGTTCATGGATTAACATGTACAGTAAAGGCTGACTGCCCATTGGCATCTCTTCACAATCAAGACTCAAAACTTTTGATTATGTTCCTTAAATTGGTATTGTTTGTTACCAATTATTCAAATTTCTTCAAATGAACCCTCTTCTATTCTTTCCTTCTGTAGTTTAGCGGGCAATTTGTTTTGTGTCTTTCTGTATTTCATTACCCTCTTACCTGCCTTTTCTCTTGTTTCTATTCCTTTTCAATGCACTTAACCTGCAAAACCTGGTGAAATGCCATAAATCTGAAGTTCTGTTTTCAGTTTTACTGCCTGATCCAATAAGAATTTCCAACAATTACTGCATTCCATTTGTTGAAACAAACATTAACACTTCCTCAATATTTGATAAGTACTTTATCGCTTGTTCAGGAAAATTTGCCATTTGAAGCTTTCGTCTCAACCTAGATACCTAGATTCAACAACCTCAAAGTTGAAAGTGAAAATCATGTATATATCACCATATATCACTCTGAGATTCACTTCTTGCAGGCATTCACAGGAAAACAAAGAAATACAATACTTTTTGATGAAGAACTACAGACAAAGGCTGACAATCAATGTGCAAAAGAGGACAAACAGTGCAAGTATATACATGAATAAATAAATAGAAAATGGATAAATTAAATAAATAGATGGATAAATAAATAGATCATTCATTCATTATATGCCACATTGTACAACATAGGCGATCATGGTCTTTCCATGACCATTATTGCCCTTTGCAAATTTTTCTGCAGAAGTGGTTTGCCATTGCCTTCTTCTGGGCGATGTCTTTACAAGACAGGTGACCCCTGGCATTATCAATACTCTTGAGAGATTATCTCCCTGGTGTCACTAGGACTTGTGATATGCACCAACTGCTCATACGGCCATCCACCACCTGCTCCCATGGCTTCATGTAACCCTGACTGGGGGGCTAAGCAAGTGCTACACCTTGTCCAAGGGTAACCTTGCAGGCTAGCAGTGGGAAAGAATGCCTTACACCTCCTTTGCTAGAGAGGTATCTCCATCCTGCCTTCCAAAATAAATAGATAGATAAACAAGTTTATAAATGAATGAATGATACTGAGAACAGCTATTGATTTCTCTGTTCCCATTTTCACCTCCAGTAAGTCCGCCTTTGTTTTTCTACCAGTTTTCTGACCATCATTACACTATCATACCAGTTTATCCTTCGCCATTCCCATCTGCTCTCATCTCACTCTTCTGTCACTTTTTCCTTGTCTCACTTTCTCTGCAATTTAACATTTGTTAGTTCTCTTCCTTTTTCCAGTCTGCTGGAAATCTGACTCGGTGTTTCCCTCTTGTGGAGACCTCACCCGCTGATTAAATTCAAAGAGTTATGTTTTCATGACACTTCAGAATGCTTGCATTCACTTGACAGATGTTACCTGAGCTGTTTGGGGTTCTCAGAGGTTTTTATTATTGTTAACAGAAGACACACCAGAATAGAACTGGGGACAGTAAAAAACAGTGCTCTCAAGAACAATGGGGGCTGTCATTATTGTGATACTCAAGACATCCCAGTTGCACAGGTCATGATGGATGGGCTTCTTGTCACCATCTTTCATACATTTTCTTATGTTTGTGAGTTCCTGTCCTTTCAGAACTCAAACAGAATAAGAAAAAATCCTTAGGTGTCATTCTAGTGAAGGCACAGCTCTGCAGTTGGTTACTGAGATCTGTCATCCAACAAGCAAATACTTGAATGTCTCTAACATCTGACAGCCACACATTTAAACCCTACAGATTAATAATAATATTGCAACTCAGCGTTTGAGTGCATCATCTGAGATTCAAGAAACAAAACCAGTAGAGATCATCTATAAATGAAAAGTAAAACTGCAGATGAAGGAAATATGAAATAGTAATAAAATTAGAGAATGCTGGTAAAATTAAACAGATTAGGCATCACCTGACGAAAGAAAAAGGTTACAACACACACAAAATGCTGGAGGTACTCAGCGGGCCAGGCAACCTCTATGGAAAAAAGTACAGTCGACGTTTTGTTACTTTTATCCGTAGATGCTGCCTCGTTTGCTGAGTTCCTCCAGCATTTTGTGCGTGTTGCTTGGATTTCCAGCACCTGCAGATTTTTTCCTGTTTGTGAAAGAAAAACACTTACTGTTTCAAGTCAAAGACCCTTAATCAGAATGAGACACCACTTTGCATAATAACTGCTTCTCTTTCCACAGATGGTTGCTGGGCTGGTGTGTTTTAACACCATTTATGGTTTAGTTTTTTTTCTTAATTTTGGATATCCTCAAATCTCAACACCATCTGAACAAACAGAAAACAGATTCAATAGACATTATAAGGGTTTGTTTCATTACAGATACTGCAAGAATAGAAGGTAGAGAACAATTATTACTGAAGAGGGTTTCCACTTACAGGAGGAAGATGATAGAGGAAGATAATTGATATCATTGATTCAGATATTTTTCTCTACCTACAGATACTGCAAACAATATGTCAATAGAAGAGTCAGTCCAATTAAAGACATTTGTCGGGAAAACTATTTTGTCCTTGCAATACAGCTGACTTTTGAGATTTATTCTAATTTATCCTTTTACCGAAGTGTGAATTTTTGAAATCTATTGGGAAGAGACATTTGCAAATGGCCTGCAAGTAAAAATACCATGCGGTGGGTAATAAATTGCTTACATGTTGTTTCAGATCAGACATCGTACAACACAATTTAACACTCAAGTATAGACCATCCCTTCAGCGCCCAAGTTTCTCTGACTCCAACTTTTCTATTCATCCTCAGTGTAGATTTTTCCAGTGCTAACGCAGAGCATAGGTCAAAGTCGAGCTTATTGTCATACACACAATTCCATATAACCACAGGTGAAATGAAAAACTTGCAGGAGCATTACAGGCACATGACATCATATATGCAAGATTCACAGGGTAAAAAACATAACATAAATAATACACAATTTTTATTAGGAAGACTGCAATTAGAATACAAATAATTTCAAGTTAGTGCAAAATGATCAAAGAGATCATAATATTGCTAAACCGTAATGTTCAGTGTTTTGCCAGTTAATTTAAGAACCGAATGTTTGAGTTCTTGAACTTGGTAGAATGGCTTCTATACCTTCTGTCCCATGTTAGCTGTGAGAAGATGGCAAAGTCTGGATGGTGAGGTTCTTTGATGATTGGTGTTGCCTTCTTGAGGCAGTGACTCCTATGGACACTACGAGTGGTGGGGAGGCATATGCCCATGATGTGGTGGCAGATTCCACCACTTCGCAGTTTCTTACATTCCTGTGTACTTGAGCTTCAACCAGTCAGGATACTTTCAACAGGACTAAAACCTCTAACTTTCAGTGATTTTTACCTAAATGTGCACTGCAAGTAGGGAAAATATTTTCTGAAAGACTCTTGCAACCAGAAAATAACAAAAGGGAGCAAATACATAATAGCCTTTTCAAAGCATAAGTGGAGCATGTTGTCAGTTCTGGTTAATGAACTTCCTGTGCCTAATGATGGGAGTTATGCAGAATGATTGATGAGAACAGTACCTTCATCAGGAATCATATCAATCAATTGTCTACAAATGAATGGCAACTTCTGTCCACAATAATATATTTTATTCAGCGATTTTCAGTGTTGATCACCACCCTTCTCAAAGCACTGCTCAAATGGGACCTGATTCTTTTAATAGTCAGTTTTTAATTACAATTTCTATGGCTGGAAGTTGATTCCACAGGGAAGCTTTAGCAGCATCAAGATTTGTGCCATAATTGTCCTGGGTAGTTCTAATATGGTGTAAGCAAATCCTTTCATATTAGTACAGAGAAGCAGAGTATTAGCAATGGTCGGTAGCTGGGACCTCTCTAGTCACATCCTTGCATCTGTTGAAGCTGAAACTAAATCTGTGCAATCATAATCTTATAAAAGAGGAACAAACTGAAATTCCTTTGGCAGGCTGAGCTAGCACAGGATGACATTCAAGTGCAACAAAAATGAAAAATTATTAAAACTCATTCGGAATTGCATGCCTTTCTTGCAGAGCAATACTTCTCTCCAATTTTTCCTCAATTCCAATAGTAATTTAAAGAAAACACAGAAATTATAAGATAGGAAGATTTTCACCAGACATAAGGAGAGCAGATGCCCATTGAAATGAAGACAGTTTTGTTTAATTACTTACCAATGCAGGTCTCACCGGTGAATGAATAGTTGCCATTGTCATGGTAACCTGTCCTGCATTCACAGTGGTACCACCCCGGTAGGTTGACACAACGGGCATGTCTGTGACACTGTATGATGCCTTCAGCACACTCATCAATATCTGTCTCACAAAGAAATATAGGACATACATGAGGGACAGCTCTATAATTTCACATCACCCTTAACGGAAGCATATTATGATTTCTAAGCCCTTTTCACCATAATACTATGGTTGTAGCAAGTTTATTTAAACAAAATTTGAACCTTTGAAAGTTCCTTGACTATATTTCGTGTTACACAGCATGTGTAGGTAAACAAGAAGCAAAATAGGTCTGCTAAGCTGTGATTAATGACCCAATGGCAATACCTTCTTAAATGGATATTTGTCAAAACTGTTGCAAGTGGTTCATAAAAAAGATTCTCTGTGACATTAAAACCCCAGACTTTCATTTCTGATTTCGCTATTTACAGATAATGAGTTCAGCTATAACCCATAAGGTTTTGTTTTCTGCAATTTGCCTCTCTTTTATGCTCTATGATGCATTAAACTTTAGTCAGCCCTTCAGAAATAGGTCAAATTTCATGGAAAAGTGTAAGTGTGCACATCTGTTTTTCCTTTTATCTTAAATAAGGCAATTGGAGTTCAAACTCAGAAATAGGGTGACTAAATTATTAACAGGAACCAACAATGCCTTCACCTCATGTAATACTATAGATACAGTCTTCTCGCATGCACTACAAGAATGAGCAATTGGTGCATTTGGTGGCAATCTGTTCACTCAACTATTCTCCTATATTCTACCATTTCGAGCCAGGGAATTAATGTGAATTTAAAGAATCAGGCAGAAAAGTCATTGTTGCAGCACATCAGGTACACCCGAATTAAAGAAGTAGCAAAGTTGCAGCTTAGCAGAGTCAGGTGGAGAAATCCCTCAAACCCTGAGATGGTATATCACTCCAGGAGGACACATAAAGTGGTTACGGTCAGAATCAGAGTCAGGTTTAATATCACCAGCGTATATCCTGAAATTCATTAACTTTACGGCAGCAGTACAATGAAATATATGATAAATCAATATAGAGAAAAAACTGAATTACACTATGTATATTGTCTATTAAATGTTTAAGTTAAAAATACGTAGTGTAAACAAAAAAAGAAATAAAAAAGTAGAGAAAAGTGTTCATGGGTCCTATGTCCTTTTAGAAATTGGATGGCAGAAGGGAAGAAGCTGTTCTTGAATTGCTGAGTGTGTGCCTTCAGGTTTCTGTACCTCCTTCCTGATGGTAACAATGGGAAGAGGGCATGTCTGGGATGGTGGGATTCCTTAATGATTGACAACACCTTCCTAAGAAAACACACCTTGAAGATGTCTTGGAAACTTTGGAAGCCAGCACCCATGGTCGAGGTGACTAGTTTTACAAGTTTCTGTAAAGAACTTGAATCTTGTACAGTAGCCCTGCCTCCCCCCATACCAGACAGTGATGTAGCCAGTCAGAATGCTCTCCATGATACATTTGTAGAAGTTTTCGAGTGTTTCAGTTGACAAACCAAATCTGCTCAAACCTCGAATGAAGTATAGCTGCTGTCTTGCCTTCTCTATAGATGCATCAATATGTTTCATCCAGGTTAGGTTCTTGGAGAAATTGACATCCAGGAACTTGAAATTGCTCGCGCACTCCACTTCTGATCCCTCTATGAGGATTGGTTTATGCTCCCTTGTCTTATCCTTTCTGAAGTCCACAGTTAGATCTTTGCTCTTTGGTCGAGCAATGGGTTTTTAAAATAAGTTATCACTATTAAATGTTGAATCTGTACACTGTTTCTTCCTTTGTAAATATTTTTATTCTAAATAAAGTTTAATTTTGAAATTAAAAATAAATACTAAATAGCAAATCAACATGCAACTGACAGAGCAACATAATCTTATAATGAATTGATCACACAGAAGACCAACGCTGCATGTTTCACCAAATATAGTATGAGAACAGAATTTATTGTGACTATCTAAACTGAGCCTTAACGAAGCTGTAACTGGGAAATAAGTCTTTATTCACATGTAAGCTTCCAATAGAGAATGAGTCCAAGAGAATCCAAGGCTACATCCACACTAGACCGGATAATTTTGAAAACGACGGTTTCGCGTAAAAACAATAGGCGTCCACACCAAGCGTTTTTGAAAATACCTCCATCCAAATTAAAACAGGTATTTGGGAAAACCTCTTCCTACTGGGCATGCGCAGTACGCATCTACAAAAAACAAGCGACATGTTTGGTGTTGAATCTCACCGTGAAAGTGCACGTTTGTGCAGTTACAGACTAGAAAAAACTTAAAAGGAAATTGCAAACGATGGACAGCCGTTGGCTCTCGTTCAGGAGGACATAAAACTAAAGAAAAACACAAACACTGGAGTGTATGGAGGCAACCGACAGGGAGTTCACGGACAGTATGACCCAGCTGATGATGAACATTGATAAATGCACTAACTCTGTTGCATTAATAAAGGACCTTGTTAAATGTATAAAACATGTCTGCATCAGTGTTATCTTGTACTTCCATACAATGTTACAGTAGGATGTTACACATCTATTGTTAGAGAAGTACTTGCATAAATAGGTAAACCACCTTCATACAAGCAAGGCCAGAAAACAGGGCAAAGTGAGTATACTTATTTATTCAGTAAGTTATGGGTCAAAGTATTTGGTGAGTACATTTCTAACTCTTCTGGCTTTAGTTTTGTTGCCGTCTGTTCTGAAATTGTTAGGTTGTGTTCAAGAAAACAATGAAATGCCGTACTGCCGCCACCATCTGTTCCGGCACGTCATGACAGTGTTTTTAGATTTCTCCGTTTACCCTGTCCATACTACTTTGCCCAAGCAGCATTTTCAAATTTACACCCTGGAGGGTGTTTTAGAAAAGCTCTGTTTTTGGTGGAGGAAAACGCCATTGCAGTGTGGATGGAGGGTCAAAATGAAGAGAAAAAGCTTCGGTTATGGATTTATCCAGTCTATTGTGAACGTGGCACAAGAGAATCTCACTTTTCTAACACGATTTTTATATTTTTTTCAACACAAAGGGAGCAATGAATGATTAACTAGTCTCTTTTGCTACATTCACCTACTTAACTTTAACATTTTGAATATAGTGAGGTAAATGTAGGGAATTACATAATTATGGTGGTAGCACATCCCAACTAGCTGGACTCCTTTGAAAATCCACTACTGGTATCTGTTCCAAAGCCTCTTAGTACAAACTCCAAACACCCAGAATATTGCTGGTTCATTATAGTGTTGAACGATGGCTTGCATCTTGGGCAAGGATTAATCAACGCGGTTTGTGGATGGGACTCTGTAGTTCCTGCTGTGAAATGTTTCTGTAGGTCACTCCTTTTTTGTTGCTATTTTGGTCGATTTTGAATTGGGGTGGCCTTCAGATAACAAACACTAAGATTAATTGAATATGTCTGGACTCTTTTGATTTTCATGTTTTATATTCTGTGTTTCTCACTCGTTTTTTTGCTGCTGTTTGCATGTTTTTTTGGGCGTGGAGTAGGGGGTTGGTGTGGCTTGATGTTTTATTTTCTTAGAATGGGTTCCATGTTTTTTTTCTGTGTTTTGTGGCTGTCTGTGGGAAGATGAATCTCAGGGTTGTATACTGCATACATACTTTCATAATAAATGTACTTTGAACCTTTGAATAGTTCCATCAATATAGAACCAATATGAAGATTATGTGACAAAACAGATCTGTCCTGAACTACGCCTTAAGTGATATGGACACACTTTTAAGAATGTGCTAATAGTAGGAACATTCATCTATTGTCTTTTCTTCTGTTGGAAGTTAAATTGTATACAGTATTATTTATTTCCTAAAGACTGGTTCTCATTTTCTATGCTATCCAACATTTCATAATCCTAGAATAGTCCCTAACAAAATTAATAGGCTTTCATCATGAGAACTGGGGACCTCAGAGCTCAAAATTACACTGAAAACTAATCTGAATACTAAAAGAAAAGTGTACAATTAAAGTAGGATTCCACAGATATGTGGAAACTGTGGAAACACATATCTGTGGACTCACAAGAAATCAAGGAAAAGTTGGCTGGAATTGGAACAGGAAAGTATGCAATATGGATTTAAATGGTAGCAAAACCATCTGAATATACGGTAAGATGCAAGGAAAATGTAGAACAGCTTGAGGTTAAAGAATCACAGTCCATTTATGAAGTACAAAGGAAATGCAGGAATATTATGAACAGTTACAAATGATAATGGAAGTGAGAAATACGTGAAGCAATGTTGGAGCTGACTACAGGGGAATAATCCTTAGAAGACAAGGTGGATAAGGTATCAGGGCCTGACTGGACCAATACAGTGTCACTGAATTGCTGTGTTTCTGAAGGTGGCTACTTGACCAATAGAATCTACTGTATGTTGTTCATGTTAGAGCAATACCATCAATATGTTCCTCCACGTTCCCTGCGGCCCTACAAAATACTTTCTTTCAAGTGCATATCCAGTTTCCTTCTGCAAATACCAATGGATTGCTTCCACCACCCTTAAAGGCAGAGAATTACATGTTCTAGCTACCAACACAATTTTTTAATCACAACCCATAAGACCCTTTGTCAAAATTTTGTCTCATCTCTCTTGTTCCTCAAACCATCTGCTGAGGAAGTAAGCTTTCCTTCATCCCGCTAAGCCTAATTTTGCCTAAATGCTGAAAGAAATCAGTGAGAATATAGCAGAACTTGCATTATGGGACTAGAAAGTTACTAGTGGAAATCATTGTTCACAAACAGAGAGGGATGGATAATCGGTACCATAAACTAATCAAGGCCATATGTTCACATCCTATGTTAGCATACATTTCAAGAGGGCTAGAATGTAAAAGCAAGGATATAATGCTGAGTCATTATAAGATATTGGTCAGACTAGAAGTATTGTGAGCAATTTTGGACTGCATATCTAAAAAAATTTGTGCTGGCATTGGAGACAGCCCAAAGGAGATGCACGAGAATTATCCCAGGAATGAAAGAGTTAATGAATGAGCAGTGACCAATGGCTCTAGACCTTTACTCACTGGAGTTTAGAAGAATGAGGGAGGGATCTCATTGAAACCAATTTAATATTGAAGGGCACAGATAGAGTGGGCATGGAGAGGATGTTTCCTAAAATGGGGTGTCTAAGACCAGTTGGCACAGCCTCAGAACAGAAGGACTTTCCTTTAGAACTGAGATGAGGAGTAAGTTCTTCAGCCAGAAGGTGGTGAATCTGTGAATTCATTGCCACGGATAGCTGTGGATGCCAAGTTATTGGGAATGTTTAAAGCAGAGGTACTTGATTTGTGAGGGGTTCAAGGTTATTGGGGGGGGGGGAGGCAGGAGAATGGAGTTAAGAGGGATAATAAAGCAGCTATGATGGAAAGGTGAAGCAGACTTGATGGGCCGACTGAACTAATTCTGCTCCTATGTTTTATGGTCTTATAATGAGTCATCAGGGAGATAAAGTTAGCAATTTGAAATTATTGGTTATTCAAGAACAGCTATGATGAAAACACCAAAAGAAAGTCACATTTAACAAGACACCTTTTGAAAGAATGTTTTGTAGAATGATTGTATGTAACATATCCGGCTTTAAAAGACAATATTCAATAATATGATCGCAAAAAAATGGTAAGAAAAGAAGGGAAAAATCCAAGTGAACAGGCAACAGCATGAAAGGAAAAATGGTAAAGAATAACATCAGGTTACTTAGTAGT
Organism: Hemitrygon akajei; assembly: GCF_048418815.1. NCBI lineage: Eukaryota > Metazoa > Chordata > Chondrichthyes > Myliobatiformes > Dasyatidae > Hemitrygon > Hemitrygon akajei. The sequence continues at coordinate 169,386,328 of NC_133129.1, forward strand.
TGCATGCTTTTGGTTTCTGAGTAAATAAAATTGGTTTCAATTTTGAATTCAGAAATAGTAGATCAAAGAACGTCAATGGAAAAAGAAATAAGGACAAGATTTGAAATCATCAAAACTGTTTCATTTAATTTTCTTGGCAACTGTAGTATTTTGCTTTACACAATCATACTGGTCAAAAAACTGTGCGCATGTCTTAGAACAGTAAAAGTGTTTCCAACAGGTTAGCAGGTCAACTAGTTCATCAGCATCATTTTAGGGGCAGAGAAAGGAGTTAATGATCAGCTTGGGTTTTAGGGACAGGGATGCGGGGAGAATTAGAGGTCAGCCCAGAGTCTCAGCCTCTGTTCAATGTTCTACGTACAAAGGCCAGCGATGTGGACTTCTGATGTGGATGGATATTGAGACTGTGAGTTCACTGGAGGCTGGAGGCCCAGACACAGTCTGTCCTGGGATTGAGGGACTTGATGCGTGGATGGGTGCGTGGATGGGTGGGAGAAGAGGGGCTTGTTTTGTTGTTCTCAATGTTGATGCTCGGGATGATTCTGCTGAACATTGCGGGCATGCTACGTGACTCCAGGATGTGTGGCAGCACTTGCGGGCTGCCACCAGCACGTCTCTAGATTGTGTTGGTTGTTAACACAGATGATGCGTTTCACCGTATATTTCACTGTGCATGTGATAAACAAATGAATCTGCTGGGCTGATCTATTTAATACAGTGAAGTCTGAAAGAGCAATTTCTGTGAGGATAAGTATTGAATGAAAAGACAGATTAAAGGATTCAAAAACCGTAACTATTTTATATAAAGGTCATGGTGTACAAGAGTAAATCAGGATAGACCGCAGTCAAGGTGTGGAAATTAATTTGTAAAGTTTTATGATAATTTTGGTTTTAACATTACTTAAAGCAACCTCACTATGGACGGTCCGAAACCTAACTGAAAGGATGGACATGCGGCTAGCAACCCCATCAGATAAAAACCCAGTGCTGCAGAAATGCTAATAGAAGTTTCAAAGACTTCACCCCTGGGAGAGGAGGGATCTTCGAAGATGGACTATTTCTGGGACAGCTTGAAAGACTAACCCAGGATAGAGGACTCTGACAAGCTGCTATCAGTAGCCTGTACCTCAGTAGGAATGATGGGCTTAAGGTAAGGTAATACTTAAAGCACAAAGCAGACATTCATGAGAGTAACATCAATGTTTATTATGTGAAGAAACTTAATATATTTGAACATTATCAATGAATGAGGAGATTAAACTTTCTTTCACTGTATGAAGGGATTTTGAAAGCGAATAGGGAAAGATTATTACCTCAATTTTTGTAATGAAACTAAAGCAATCACCTTTTTAAAGATGTCATTCAGAACTGGAAAAATAGTTAGACAAATGGTTACTGGAGCATGAAATGATTTGCAATAGAGACTTCTTAGACTAGGAATCTTTACAACTATAGTAAGAAAAGAGGATATGTTAATTAAGGAGAGGGAGTTATAGGTGCAAAAGAGTGAGAGGTGCAATATGGTTTGCTTAGAATTGCTCCAGAAGAGCATTGAATGCAAACATTCACAGCACTAAATCGACAGGAGCCTTTATGGACTTGTACCTCTTCATGCTTTTGTTTTAAAAATAGCGACAGCTCTAGCTAATCAATATAGGAATACAGTGGGAGTCCCAGTACAAATTACTTGGTCTGAATTATCTGAAAATTAAGCTTGCAATGCCATCAGCTTTTGGTTATTTTAGGATGGTCACAACATGAAAGCATAATTAAAGCACACAAATTTTGATCTTATGCACTTGTTTTGCACCTCACCTGATTCATCATCTGCTGATTCATTCAGTTAGCTTGCCACTGGACACATTGAGTTAAAAGTTATCCCACTTACATGAAGTAGAAGTCGATATCTATTCGTGTAAATTAAATCTATAAATAGATATAACTCTTCGCAAGGTTAAGTTCTGGTTAACAGATCATGGAGTTGAAACATTACCTGTGTTTCACTATCCACAGACTGTGTCTAATGTTTTTGTTTTCAGCATTTCCTGGTCTATTACAAATTTTCAGTAGGTACTATGGTACTTTGATTTTAAGGAAATTATCATATAATTTCTACATAGGTTTATCCTCTTCACTCAATCTGCTCCACCCATTCACCATTTTCTTTTGCCCTTTTTATAACCATATAACCATATAACAATTACAGCACAGAAACAGGCCATCTTGGCCCTTCTAGTCCATGCCGAATGCTTACTCTCACCTAGTCCCACTCAGCCCATAACACTCCAGTCCTTTCTTGTCCATATACCTATCCAATTTCTTTTTAAATGACAAAATCAAACCTGCCTCTACCACTTCTACTGGAAGCTTGTTCTACACAGCTACCACTCTTTGAGTAAGGAAGTTCCCCTTCGTGTTACCCCTAAACTTTTGCCCCTTAACTCTCAACTCATGTCCTCTTGTTTGAATCTCCCCTACTCTCAATGGAAAAAGCCTATCCACATCAACTCTATCTATCCCCCTCATAATTTTAAATACCTCTATCAAGTCCCCCCTCTACCTTCTACGCTCCAAAGAATAAAGACCTAACTTGTTCAACCTTTCTCTGTAACTTAGGTGCTGAAACTCAGGTAACATTCTAGTAAATCTCCTCTGTACTCTCTATTTTGTTGACATCTTTCCTATAATTTGGTGACCAGAACTGTACACAATACTCCAAATTTGGCCTCACCAATGCCTTGTACAATTTTAACATTACATCCCAACTCCTATACTCAATGCTCTAATTTATAAAGGCCAGCATACCAAAAGCTTTCTTCACCACCCTATCCACATGAGATTCCACCTTCAGGGAACTATGCACCATTATTCCTAGATGACTCTGTTCTACTGCATTCCTCAATGCCCTACCATTTACCATGTATGTCCTATTTGGATTATTCCTACCAAAATGTAGCACCTCACACTTAACAGCATTAAAGCATTAAACTCCACCTGCCTATCAGTATTAAACTCCATCTGCCTTTACTGTACATTAATTAATTACATTAAAATCACAAACTGTAATTCTTTGATGCAATGCCTGCATCATTTTCAGTATGGAGTCCTCCATATTTTTAATGAAGTATTGATTTGGTTTATTTATAGTTCTTTGTGGGCAAATGCAACTTTATTTAATGCTATCAGCCTTCCACTGGCTCTGAATCACAGTCAGCATTACATAGCAATGAGCCCATATTCTAATACCTCCAGATCCAATTGTTCAGATGTTTAACTGGCTTAATTTCTCTCTGATCCCAAGACCTAGCGTATATGTAGTCTATTTATCCAATTGTCACCTACCCTTTCCACTCTCTGCCTTTTTCCCTTCCATGCCATAGAGTCACAGAACATGGAAACTGTCCTTTCAGTCCACTAAGTCTACACCCAGACCAAGTCCTTATCTAAATTATCCCTGCATTAACCCCATTTATTTCTTCACACCCCCCAATGCCCACCATTCCCACCACTCACCTACACGAGGGGCAATTTTCATTGGTTAACTGAACTACTAACCCACGTATCTTTGAATGTGGGTGGAAATTAGTGTACCTGGCAGAGACCAACACAGGCAGCAGGCGAACGTGACAACTCCACGCAGACAGCACCCAATATCTGGACTGAATTCAGGTTGCTGGAGTGTGAGCCATTATCCCTACTGGTTGTGCCAAAGAGTTACTACATTTGCACTAGCGTTCTCCTTAAATACAGCAATTTCATCAGTTTCAACCTCCCCTTTGTCATTCAGTTCCAAGTCGTCTCTGCCACAAAAGGAAATTTCCAATAAGTTCTTTATTCATTATGAATGTATTAGTTTGGAAAGTCCCCAAATTATTAACTGCTTTTCAAAACATCTCCAACTGAAAAAATATGCTTCAACCAATTTAGATCCATACTTGACAGAGTAAGTCATTGCAAAAGGCAGGTCAGTTATGTTAGTAAAGATGTGATCTCTAGATTTTATCTCAGAATATTTATTCACATTTACTTGCCCAGTGAGCTGGAAGTGGGGTGGGTCATATCAGTCTCAACAATGGTCAAGCATAGAGCAAAATATGTCAATTTTGGAAAATTGAAGCAATTATAGAATAAAGGAAACATGGACTACAATACCTTCCCTCAATAAAAAACAATAATATTCTAAAAATACTGCAATATATAGAAGATGTGTACATTGAAATCCATGGAGTCACTATCTAACTGCATGGAAACAGACTAATCACATCCTTGCTGATCGGAGACACCCATCTGCTTTAAGTTTTTTGTATAAAATCCACTCACAGTTGCTAACTTATGTTTGATCATCAAAGATAAGAATCAGAATCAGGTTTAATATCACCGGAATATGTTGTGAAATATGTTCAGCTTGCAGCAGCAATACAATGCAATACATAATAATAGAGTAAAAACTGAAAAATAGAAATAATAAAGTAGTGAGGTAGTGTTCATGGGTTCAATATCCATTCAGAAATTGGATGGCAGAGGGGAAGAAGCTGTCCCTGAATCACTGGATCTTCTGCACCTCCTCCCTGATGGTAGTACTGAGAACAAGGCATGACCTGGGTGATGGGGGTCCAGACATTTCCTTCTACTTGGCTGTTTTATATTTAATGGCTGCAGACCCAATACCTGGGCTCAAGTAATAGCAAAAAGGAGGCAAAAGGAGAAGAATTCAGCTAACTCAGCGCTCTTTGTAAGACAGTGCCTAGCTGAGTCATGACACATCAATATTAAGGGCACATCCCACTGGCAGCAACATAAGATGCCCTTAAGCAATTAAACCTCTCTGTAACCTGAAGGGCCAGTTTTTGATCTCAGTCTCCTTGGACCTATTGTGATCAGTGTTGACCTGTTCAGCTCTTTGACCTAAAGAGCCTGTCACTGCTCTTAGTCCTCTCGAGGCCATGATATAAATCTTGTCAGTATTCTCTTTATCTTTCTCATTATAGCTGCTGGCTAGAAAATGTGGGCAATGTTATGTGGGAGAACTGAGAGCATCCTGAGCAGCTGCATCACTGCCTGGTTCAGAAATTGCACCATCTCGGATTGTAAGACCCTGAGTGAGGTCAGCTGAGAAGATCATCAGGGTCTTTCTTCCCGCCATCATGGACATTTACACTACACGCTGCATCCGCAAAGCAAACAGCATTATGAAGGACCCCATTCACCCCTCATACAATCTCTTCTCCCTCCTGCCTTCTGGGAAAAGGTACCAAAGCATTCGGGCTCTCATGACCAGACTATGTAACAGTTTCTTCCCCCAAGCTATCAGACTCCTCAATACCCAGAGCCTGGCCTGACACCTTTCCCTATTGTCCTGTTTATTATTTGTTGTAATGCCTGCACTGTTTTGTGCACTTTATGCAGTCCTGGGTAGCTCTGTAGTCTAGTGTAGTATTGTGTGTTTTTTTTCTCTCTGTGCTGTTTCTTTTTATGTAGTTCAGCCTAGTTTTTGTAATGTATCATGTAACACCATGGTCCTGAAAAACATTGTCTCATTTTTACTATGTACTGTACATAGCAGTTATGATCGAAATGACAATAAAAGTGACTTGACTTGATTTTTTGGCCTCCTTGCCCCTAACACTTTTCCTGCATACTCCCCATCTAAATAATGTAGCATGTGTTTCTAATTCCAGTATCTAAGTTATACATATCTATATGAGGAGACTGACTGGAAGCTACTGATATACTGATAGTAGTATACAAAACTATAAGGTGCCAAGATAGAGTCATAGAGCACCATAACACAGTTAGGATATGAAGTGAAAAATAACACTTTTCCTTGGCAGAGGTGTTGAACTCTAAAGGGTGTAATTTAAAGTGATAAGTGAGATGTTTTTGGAGTTGCAGGGAGGAGTTCTGAGGAAGAATTGTTTTAGTCTTCTTTTCTCTTCTTTCGTAATGTGTGTGAAAAAAAAGATCTTATTGCTTGACGAAGAACAGCATGTAACCCCTGCTGAAAAACAGAGTCAAAGCATTCTGACCCACTGGAGCCCATCTAGCTCAATTGCTGGCAGCTTGACTACTCTAATGAATCACAATGGGTTTAGCCCTGAATCACTGAATTGAAAAGAAATACGAAATTAAAGTCTTTTCACAGAGAAGCAAGGAAATGCTTTGATAACCAATACCAAAAAAGCTGATCAAAAAGCGTAGTTGAGATTACGTCACACCACTAATAAAGCCACAACCAGCTCATGTACCTTTTGGAACAAAGGTCCTGCTGGCAACATTGTGGGAAAGTCCTGTTATTTTTTTAAAGTTAATACATTAGCAGCATAAAACTATCCTTAATAAGCACCTGCAGAGAATGCATACCATTCATATTAGCTTAATTTAGTAGCTTTATTTTTTTAATCTTGATTTTTATCCTTTGATACCTTTTAATTAAGAAAAATTGATCCAGGACTGACCTACCAGTTGCTGCTCTGCGTGAAGAAGCATTATTCAGCTTCATTCCTGAATAGTCTAGCTCCATTTTTAACCACCCACTAGCACTAAACTCATTAATCACTGGTAAAAGCTCATCGTAAATCTATTCATTCTTCTTAATATCTTGAACACTCAATCATATCCCTACAAACTTGTAATTTGCATATTCTGTCCATATTTTCTAATCCTTGGAACTCTGTCATATACAGTATCTGCTGAACTTTTTTCTAAGATGCAATCCCCATGAATACTCACATCAGGGTTTTGTATAGTTAGAACACTTCTCAATCCATTTGTACATTAGTAAAGACTGTCATTCTTTATACCTGGTAATGAATGTGTGCTAGATATAACTAAAGAATGAAGCTGGTAAAGGATAGAGGAGTTCCACTGTCCCTTCTCTACCTCTACTGAGCACATTGTAAATCTCTTTGTATCCAGACCATTAAGTCTCTTGGATATCCATGGCTTCTAATTTTTCACAATCTGTTCGTTCCTCTTTAGGTCCACAGCAGATGATTTGCTTATGGACTTCTTGTCCAACTCCCATCAGGGAAGATGCGACACAGCTTACACACCAGGACCTCCAGACACAATAACAATAACTTCTCCCAAGCCGCCAGGCTGATCAACACCTCCACCATTAACACACCTCACCACTACATATACATCATCTAGTGTCACTTTATATATTGCAAGCAGACTATGTACTTAACAGTTATTTGTGCATTGTCTTTTATATGATTGCTTTCATATTTATATTGTGTTTTGGGGGATTTTAATTGTATTTTTAAGCTTATTCTGGCTCTTAATGCTGCATCAGATTAGGAGAAACAATCATTTTGTTCTCCTTTACACCTGTGTATTGAAGAATGGCAATAAACAATCTTGAAATCTTAAATCATGTGTTTGCCTGCAGTAAAATTCATGTACCAGAGTTGCAGCAAGAATTTGTCTTTCTACTCACTGCTTCCACTCATTATGTTTACAATGCTGCCCAATGATATATCACCAACAAAGCATAGCAAGATATGGGGGTGTGTAGACTATTATCTAGATACCATGTCATATTTTGCCCATTTGAGTTCCAGTCCACTTCCCTATGTTTTGTAGTTTTTCTACAGTACCACAGTACATGGCAGCAACATGTTTGCTTGCTACTGGAGATTAATCTTCCCAGCCTTGGGACATCACTATAGGAGATATTCAGGACAGTGTCTTAGGCCTAAATACCTTCTGCTCTTTCTTCAGAGGCCTGTTTTTCATTACGAGGTCAGAAGTGAGAATCTTCACTGATGATTGCACAATTTTACAGTACCCTAAACCAGGGTGGATAATTTTCACTTCACTCATTTCAACTCTGAACTGATTCCACAATCTGTGGATTCACTTTCAAGCACTTTACAACTCATGCTCTAAATATTATTTATTTACTTATCTATTCATTTATTTTTCTTTTCTTTTTCAATCTTTTTATTATTGTTATTAATATCAACAAAACAAAATTGATACATAGATAATGGGATTACAAACATATACATTTCAACTGAACATGAAAGAATACATAAGCAATGATTACAGTATAAATGAGTATTCCCAAATCATAAACGATACAATATACAAATAAACAAGGCAAACCTAAGTATATCATAATATATATTTAAAAAAACAGAAAAAAGAAAAAGAAAAAAAATATGCAAAAAAAACCTAATCTAGTAATCTAATAACTAATAAGGAAAAAAAACAAAAAAAAGAAAAAAGAGAAAAAGAAAAAATGAAAAAAAAGGTTTGTTTATAATACCTCACAAAAATACAAAATCATCAGTGTCGTCAACTCCGATCCTCTCAACATATATAAAATCGAAACTGGAAAAACAAATAGGCTTGGAACAGGGTCATATTACATCATATGAAAATATTGAATAAATGGTCTCCATATCTTTTCAAATTTACTAGAAGTATCAAATACAACACTTCTAATTTTTTCTAAATTTAGACATAACATAGTTTGAGAAAACCAGAGAAATATGGTAGGAGGATTAATTTCTTTCCAATTCAACAAAATAGATCTTCTAGCCATTAATGTAAGAAATGCAATCATTCGACAAGCGGAAGAGGATAAATAGAGTGAGTCCATCATTGGTAAACCAAAAATTGCAGTGATAGGATGAGGTTGTAAATCAATGTTCAATACTGCAGAAATAATATCAACAATATCTTTCCAATATTTTTTCAAGAGCGGACACGACCAGAACATATGAGTTAAAGACACTATCTCAGAATGACATCTGTCGCAAATAGGATTTATATAGGAATAAAAACGAGCCAATTTATCCTTGGACATATGAGCCCTGTGCACAACTTTAAACTGTGTTAATGAATGTTTAGCACATATAGATGATGTATTAACTAATTGAAGAATTTCATCCCAATTCTCAATAGGGATAGTAAGGTTAAGTTTTCTTTCCCAATCATTTTTAGTCTTATAAAAGGGCTCTGAATGTATCTTCATAATTATATTACCTCTACATAGCACCATCCAGAGACAGAGAAGCAGTTTCAGCGACAGGTTACTATCGATGCAATGCTCCTCAGACAGGATGAAGAGGTCAATACTCCCCAATGCCATTAGGCTTTACAATTCTACCGCCAGGACTTAAGAACTTTTTAAAAGCTATTATTAATGCTTTTTGAGATACTGATTTAGATGCATATCATATTCTTTACTGAGTTAAGTATTGTATGTAATTAGTTTTGCTACAACAAGTGTATGGGACATTGGAAAAAAGTTGAATTTCCCCATGGGGATGAATAAAGTATCTATCTATCTATCTATCTATATTGTAAAGTTTTGATATTAGCCCTTTCTGAAATGGATTTAGTTCAAACAAATTCTCCAAAATACCTGAAGACACAAAATTTGGAAAAGTAGGAAGTACAGTATTTAAGAAATTCCTAATCTGTAAATATCTAAAAAAATGAAATCTAGGCAAATTATATTTATTAGATAATTGCTCAAAAGACATAAAACAATTATCCAAAAATAAATTGGAAAATCGTAATAATCCTTTAGTCTTCCAAGCTGAATAAGCTTGGTCTATAATAGAAGGATAAAAAAAGCAATTGGATACAATAGGAATATTTAAAACAAACTGAGTCAACCCAAAAAATTTCCAAAATTGAAACCATATATGTAAAGTATGTTTAACTATCGGGTTGTCAATTCGTTTCAGCAATTTAGAAAGAGCATAGGGAAGAGAAGTCTCTAAAATAGAACCCAATGCAAATCCTTGTACAGATTGAATTTCCAAGTTCACCCAATGAGGGCTAAAAGATATATCCCAATCCTTTAACCAACATATCAAATATCGGATATTAATTGCCCAATAATAAAATCTAAAATTAGGCAATGCCAATCCACCTTCCTTCTTTGCCTTCTGTAAATATATTTTACCTAACCTAGGATTTTTATTCTGCCATATATATATAAGGAAATTTTTGAATCAACATTAGCAAAAAAAGATTTTGGAATAAAAATTGGTACCGCTTGAAATATATATAAAAACTTGGGTAAAATAACCATCTTAATAGCATTAATCCGACCTATCAGAGATAAAGATAGTGGTGACCACTTAGTAAACAAACATTTAATTTGTTCAATTAAGGGTAAAAAATTAACCTTAAATAAGTCTTTATAGTTTTTTGTGATTTTAATCCCTAAGTAAATAAAAGAGTCATTAACTAATTTAAAAGGTAAATTTCCATAAATTGGAACCTGTCTATTTAAAGGAAACAATTCACTCTTATTGAGATTTAATTTATACCTGGAAAAATCACTAAATTGAGCCAAAAGTGATAAAACTGCAGGAATGGATTTCTCAGGATCAGAAATAAATAATAATAAATCATCCGCTTATAATGATAACTTATGTATATCTGTCCCACGATTAATGCCAAAAATGTTCTGTGATTCTCTGATAGCAATTGCCAAGGGTTCTAAAGCAATATCAAATAATAATGGACTAAGAGGACAGCCTTGTCTAGTACCCCCGAAATAAACGAAAAAAGGGAGATCTTTGATTGTTAGTAAGCACCGAGGCTACTGGAGTATGATATATCAGTTTAATCCAGGAAATGAGTGTTGGACTAAAATTAAACTTCTCAAGCACATTAAATAAGTATGGCCATTCAACTCTATCAAATGATTTCTCCGCATCTAACGAAATGACACATTGTGAAGTGCTATGTGAAGGAGTATAAACAATATTCAATAATCTCCTAACATTGAAAAAAGAATAGCGATTTTTAATAAAACCAGTTTGATCTTCCGAAATAATTTGGGGTAATACCTTCTCCAGCCTGGATGCCAGTAACTTGGAAAAGAACTTGGAATCTACATTCAATAAAGATATTGGTCTATAGGATGCACAGTTAGTAGGGTCTTTATCTTTCTTCAATATTAAAGAAATGGAAGCTCTATAAAAAGATTGTGGCAAATTGCCCAATCTAATTGCTTCTTCAAAAGCCCTGCATAACCAAGGAGAAAGAGTAGCGGAAAAACATTTTAAAAATTCTACTGTATACCCATCTGGACCTGGTGCTTTCCCAGAATTCATAGAGGAAATAACCCCTTTAATTTCTGCATCCTTAATAGGAGTTTCTAATATTGAAAGATCATCTGATGATAATTTTGGGAAATTCAATTTCCCAAGAAAATCACACATGGTATTATGATCATGAGGGAATTCGGAATGACACAGGGAGGTATAAAAATCTAGAAATGATTTGTTCATCTCATCATGGTTAACTGTCAGATGCCCATTCTGCTGACAGATCTTAGTAATTTGACGTTTAACCAAAGCATTCTTCAATTGACTAGCTAACAGTTTACCCAATTTATCACTATGTATATAAAAATCAGATCTGGTTTTCATTAATTGATTTTCAATCGAAGATGTAAGTAATAAACTATGTTCCGTTTGAAGTTCAACCCTTTGTTTGTAAAGCTCCTTACTAGGAGTAATCGAATATTTCTTATCAATCTCTTTAATTTTATCAATCAATAAAAGAGTGTCCTTCTTAATACGTTTTCTCAGAGCAACAGAGTAGGAGATAATCTGTCCACGTATATATGCTTTAAAAGTGTCCCAAAGTGTTCCGCAAGAAATATCATCCGTGGAATTAGTTGAAAAGAAGAAATTGATCTGTTCCTTCATAAATTTAATAAAATCCGGATCTTGCAGTAAGGTAGAATCATATCGCCATTGTCTAGCACTAGAAGCTGTATCCGTAAATTTAATAGAAAGTTTTAACGGAGCATGGTCAGAGACAGCTATAATATCATAATTATAACCAATTACCAATGGAATAAAACAAGAGTCAATAAAAAAATAATCAATTCTCAAATAGGAATGATAAACATGTGAGAAAAATGAAAGCTCTTTGTCCTTAGAATGCCGAAATCTCCAAATATCAAAAATTCCATTATCAGTCAAAAAAGAGTTAATACAAGTGGCCGACTTATTAGGTAAAGTCTGAGTAGATATAGATTTATCCAACAAAGGATTTAAACAACAATTAAAGTCACCACCCATTATTAACATATTCATTTAGATTAGGTAGAGAAGTAAATAAGGACTTTAAAAAATCGGGACAATTCAGATTTGGAGCATAAACATTAACCATAGCAACCTTTTTGTTAAAAAGTAAGCCAGTAATTAACAAAAATCTACCATTCGGATCCGAAAAGATATCGTACTGTTGACCCCTCCAAAACCTAAAGCAGCGATAATTGTCCTCTTTCCTCACATAAGTTTCTTGTGCAAAAATAATATGAGCCTTAAGTCTTTGGAATACTTTGAAAATCTTTTTCCGTTTAACCGGATGTTTTAAGCCATTAGTAATCCAAGAGACAAAATTAATGGTCTGAGCCATATTACTGAAATCAACCCTTTGATATATAAAGGGTTAACCAAATTATGAACTCATGCACCCGGAAGAGGAACAAAAATAAGGGGCGGACCTGGAAGTGACGACATCGCGGACATTTTTGTAGTTTCAAATCAGCCCAAATGAAAAAACTAAAACAAACTGATATAAGAAACATAAGCTTTAGAAAAAGACCTCCCACCCCCCACCCAAGAAGAAAAAGAGGAAAAAGACCACCCCAGCCAGGAATAGGCTGGGAAAAAGGAAAAATGAAACTAAATCTACCCCCATATCAGCAGAAGACAACTCAGTATATAAAGGATAATAAAAAGATCCACCCAAACTCTAAAGAAATAATAACCAGTAAACTAAAACCAAACTTCTTAATATAATTGGTCATAAAAAAACCAAAAAGAATATAATCACTAGTAACTTATAAATCGGGTAAAAACCCAAACAAACCAAAAAAAAATTTAAACTATGATAAGAAATGCATTATAGGAAGAAGACGAAAGAGAAAAAAAACAGCAAAATCAAAAAAAACCAAGAATATTTTAGAGAAGAAACCGCCATCTTAGTAAAAAAAAATTAGTAAAATTAAACCTTCAAAGGATTAATAATAATAACCAAAGATAAAGTACAATGGTTGAAGTAAGTAAAATAACAAGATTAGTATGTCGAAAAAAACTTTAACTAGAGTATAAAATATAGAGTAAACCTACACCAATAGCCAGAGAAAAAAAAAATCTGGTTTTGGAAATAAAAACCATCTTGCACGATCAAAATCACTCATTTATTAGGGATGAGAATCCATAGCAGTAGGGAAGTTCTCATTCAGAAAGCTTCTCGCTTCAGATATAGAAAAGAAAAAACGCCGTGGTGCATTCGGAGGCGATATTCTGAGCTTCGCAGGGTATAAGAGCGCAGGTTTTAGATTTTTCTCATAACATTCAGACATCAGAAGTTTAAAAAGAAACCTTGCCTTCATTACTTCTGGACTAAAATCTTCTACTAAACGGAAGCTGTGATCTTGAAATTTGACCATCCCTACACGCCGTGCCACACGAATGAGTTGCTCTTTAACATGCACATAATGAAATCGGACAATTACAACCGGTGGTTTAGCTGAAGCACTTGTTGATCGACGCATAATTCTGTGAGCGCGATCGAGTAAGGGAGGACTATCTGGAAATTCAGAAGGGAACACATCCTTTAAAAGTTGAGCAAAGTACTTCGAGGGGTCTCCTTGTTCAATACCTTCCGAGAGACCAAGTAAGCGTAGGTTCTGTTTTCTGAACCGATTTTCAAAGTCGACACTCTTGGCTTTAAGTGTTTCCACTTGTTTAATTGTCGAAAGCAAGTTCTGCTGCAATTTTTCAATTATCAAATCTCGCTTCCCAGCGTCTTCTTGCAGAGTTGCGATTAGAACTTGCTGCTGGTTAACTACTGAATCCGTCTTATCCATATAATCTTGAAGAGCCTTTATATCTTGTTTAAAAATTAGTCGTTGTTCTTCAAATTTTTCATTTAAAACCTCCAATAACATTTCATAAGTCAATTCAGTGCGCTTAGGAACAACCTGCTTCTTCTTCCCGTTTCCATTACCGTTAGGATTCTTTCCAGGTTCTCGCCCTTTAGATCTAAGAGCCATTTCTGTATTCATTTCTTCAAAAATTCACAATAAACTCCTAAAGATAAGTCCAAAAAAGTAGCAAGAATCTTTTGGTGTAGGTAAAAATCAGTTAAATAAGGGTGATCATAGGTTAAAAAAAGTAAAGGTTATGGAGCGAATCTGAAACAGTGCTCACTCCATGAGCGTCTCCTGCTGACCTGATTCATTTATTTTTATTTGCACAGATTGTCTTCTTTTGCACATTAGTCGTGATTCTATTGTACTGTATTTCTTTGTTCTACTGTGAATGCCTACAAGAAAGTGAACCTCTGGGTTCTATACGGTGATATATGCATACTTCAATAATAAATTTACTTTGATTTTGAAATATAGTGTAACTCGAACTCTTTCCTTGACATTGATAGATTCCTGTCTTATCAATGCTCCTTAAAGTGGCATAGCTAACTGCTATCTTGAATTGAAGGGCAGTCACTCTACCCTTGCCTCTGGAAGTTAGCTCTTTGGCTCAAATTTTAATCCACTGCTATGAAGATGTCTAAAACTGATGGATTTGCTTGAAACCTATTGATGAGAACATGGCGTTCAACAATACTGTCAATACAAGCTCAAAGTCATGTATGCAATGCAATGGAATTTTTCCAGTGGCAAATTCTCAAACATTCATCGTACACCCTTCCAGGCACAGACAGTTTTCTGGGCCATTTCCAGTTCATTAACTTGTGACTATGTGTGGACACTGAGGCTACGAGATCGGATAATTTTGAAATCGCCGGTTTCGCCTAAAAACGATAAGCATCCACACTAAGTGTTCTTGAAAATATCTCTGTCCACATTGAAGCACGGAGAGTTTGGTGAATCTCCTCCTACTGTGCATGTGCAGGACACATCTACCGAAAACAAGCGACATGTTTGGTGTCGAATCTCGCCACGAAAGAGTTGGTGCGAGTTTGTTCAGTTACAGACTAGAAAAACTTAAACGACGGAAAAGCTGTTGGCTCTCATGCAGGGGGACTTAAAACTACAAGAAAACAAATACTGGAGCATATGGAGGCAACTGACAGGGAGTTCACGGACAATATGACCCGGCTGACGACGAACATTGAAAAACTGACTAACTCGGTTGCATTAATAAAGCCCTTGTCAAATGTATAAAACATGTCTGCATCAGTATTATCTTGTATTTCTATAAAAGGTTACATTAGGCTGTTACACATCTACTGTCAGAGAAGTACTTGCATAAAAAGGTAAAACCACCTTCATACAAGCAAGGACAGAAAACAGGGCAAAGTGAGTATACTTATTTATTCAGTAAGTTATGGGTCAAAGTACTTGGTGAGTACATTTCTAACTCTTCTGGCTTCAGTCTCGTTGCCATCTGTTCTGAAATTGTCAGGTTGTGTTCAAGAAAACAATGAAATGGCGCGCTACCGTCACCATCTGTTTGGCACATCATGACAGCGTTTTTAGGTTTCTCCGTTTACTCCGTCCACACTGCTCCGGCCAATCCGGCATTTTCAAAATTACACACCCTGGTGATCGTTTTAGAAAAGCTCCATTTTTGGTGGATTAAAACACCGTTTTAGTGTGGACAGAGGGGCAAAACGAAGAGAACAGGCTTCAGTTACTGATTTATCCGGCGTAGTGTGGACATAACCTGATATAGACAAGCAGCTGGTCACATCTCCTAATTCACGACAGGGACCACACCTTACTATTTATAATGCCATGGCTAAAATCAAAAAAATATATAACGGTGAGAGGCTGCAAATGGCAAGTGTTAAGAAATTAACACTTTTTACTTTAGGATGTAAAAGAACGCAGATTACTATTACAGCAACTAACACTTTTCCAACTAAAGTAAACTGTCGAACAATTCAAAGGGAAACATGATACAGAATAATAGATTGAGCAGCAAAAGAAATTTGTGAAAGAAAAATGCATAATTTAAATATTAGTGAAATTCAAACATACTCTAATTGAAAACTGAAATTTACTTCGAAAGGGGCAGGATGGGACAATGATTATTTCATGGGGAAGATATACAAAGAAGTTTACTTCACACAATAAGCTTTCCAGAGGTTGCTTCTGTGACCAAATATGAAAGTTTATTCTCACCAAAAGGAAAAAAAAAAGAGATGGGGATGATGACTGTTCAAAAGATAGTTCTGGTGGTTTATTCAAACTGAAAAGAAATTTAAAGAGGTCTTTTTAAAAAAAGAGCTTTTTAAGTATAGCCCTGGAAAAGAGGAATAAATATTGAGCCACGGAGGCCTATCGAGATTGAAGGATCTAGCAATACAAGATACATTGATTGCTTCACTGAAAATGGTCTCTTATCTATCTTGTTCCTTTGATCTTCAGTGCCCTTTTCATCAAGTCATTTATCTGGAACATCAGTTGAGAGATATTAGCTTATAACTTGATCTACTTCATTTGAAAAATGATGGACTGGTGGTTTGGCAGATACTATAGTAATTCATCTTTAAAATAATACAGGGTTGTGAGGTATTCAAAGTTCAAAAACGTCAAAGTATATTTATTATCAAAGTACATACACTGTGTGTCACGTTATACAACCCTGAGATTCCTTTTCTTGTGGGCATACTCAATAAATCCAATAACAATTACAAAATGAATGAAAGGCCTCACCAACTGAAAATGCAACCATTTGCAAAAGACAACAAACTGTACAAATACTAAAAGAAAGAAGAAATAATCATAGATATATAGATAAAGATATTGAGACATGAGATGAGGAGTCCTTGGAAGTAAGTTCATAGGTTGTGGGAACGGTTTGGTACTGGGGCAAATGAAGTTGAATGAAGATACCCCCTTTGGCTCAAGAGCGTAATGGTTGAAGGGTAACAACTGTTCCTGAACATGGTGATGTGAGGCCTGAGGCTCACTTTCTTCCTGGCAGCAGCGAGAAGAGAGCAATTCCCAATTGCAATACAGTTGATGAGCAGAGGTTCTGTAAATCAGATGGGATTCTTAAAAGGAAGATGTGCTGCAATTAATTTGTGAAGGATATTCCATAATTTTGCAAGATTGAATTCACTATCTTCAAGTATCTATTTGCAGAGGTGAAGAAATATCACACTCTGTAACAGGAGCTTGCAACTGTGCAATTGAAAAGAGAAAAAAAAAACAGCAGATGCTGGAAATCTGGTACAAAAAGTGATGGCAAAGCTCAATGGGTCTGGTCACATCTCAAGTGTGTGGAAGAGTTAATGTTTCAAGTCAACGATTTTACCTCAGAACCTGTAATTAACTAGTGAATATGTTCACTTGTGCTTCTCTTCTATAGACGCTGCATCTCATCTATAGACATTAGGAGTTTCAGGAAAGTTCTGATTTTAGTTACATTTATGCCATTATGAAGCACCTCTTGAGCGATTAATTAATGAACAGCAGGCAAAACTGCAAAGGGTGGTAAACTCAACCTGCACTAGCCTCTCCCACCATCGAGTACCACATGAATACACGGTGCCTGAGGAAGCTGACATCCATCATTAACGGTCCTCACCATCCAAGACATGCCATCTTCACATTATCATCAGGGAGGAAGTACAAGAGTCAGAAGACACGTATTCAATGGTTTAGGATTAGTTACTTTCCCTTCTCCATCACATTTCTGAAGAGACCACGATCACATGAACACTTCCTTAGCTTTTCTTCTCTTTTTGCACTATTTATTTATTTTTTATATACTTTTATTGTAACTTGTAGTAATTTTGATGTCTTGCACTGTACTGCCATAATATACCACATTTCACAACATACATCAATGATAATACACGTAATTCTGATTTTGACTCTGAGGCCATTTATCCCATTTCAATAATACCCTTCCCAGCAATAGCAATACCAAGTCTCGATTTCCCTCTCCTTATTTTCCTGTTGCAGTTCAATACCTCTTGTGTGTTTGATATTTCAGTGATATTTGAGTAACAGGGTAAATATATTGTTTGAGTAAGCTTTCTTTCTTTATTTATATAATTCTTTATGGGTTATATGTCAGAAGTACATGAATGGCATAAGTCATTACATCATCATGTCATATGTGAGTGCCTCACTAAAGAAAAGGAAAATATGTAGACACATTTTTGTGGGCTTCTCTATTTTCCTTTTGATTTATTTCTGGAGTTACAAAACAGAACAATGGCAATGAGGAAGTTTTAAAACAAACCTGAGACAACTATCTACCTGCTGAAGAGCAGCATTTTTTTTCTCTTCAAAAGGCAGAAAATGGACAAAATTAACATGCAAAAAGTATGACCATAGGTTCATAAAGGGTGAGTACTAGATGATAATAGTTTTATTAAGAAAAAGCAGAATTGACTGGAACATTGGAAAGATAGACCTGTTTGATTACACTGGATGATGTACACAGAAATATTAATTGAGCAGAGTTTTGAAGCAAATTAAATAGCCAATGAAAAGTGAATGCCAGTGTTAGTAAATGCAATAGGTGCTAGAACCAAACTATCGTTGATTGCAGAATGCTTTAGATTTCATGAGTAGATTCAAAGGCTTTCATAGCTGAACTGAAGTGTTCAAGGATGGCACTGGAAATCTCAAACTTATCAATAGTAATATAGTATTAAATAATAGTGCCACACCCAAGTTTTACAAACCCATTTGGTTTTATATACCACTTGTGATAAAGTATCCTGTGAGCTAGATTGCACGGAGGTTGAAGGTATTCTTTTGAACGTTGTGTGGAGTCCATGGGCAACACCAGTGGTCTCCGTAAGCAAGAACAATCGGTCTTTCAGGAACCGTGGTGATTTTAAAGTCACTGTCAACCCAGTACTGAAATTAGATCAATATCCCCTGCCCTTTACAAACCTTTCTGGAGAAAAACACTTCAGCCAAGTGGACTTCGTTAAGGACTACTGACAGATGGGGATATAAGTGTTTTTCACCATACAGATTCACAAAGAGCTTTATTGCCAGAATAGGCATAACTCTAGTCTGAATTATTTAAACAAACATCACTTACTCTGGTCACATGTTTGATGGACAATGATCACACGAGTGTGCTGAGAAACTTCAAGCAGAAGTGAAGCATGTCACAGTTGCTATCCTTTTTAGGATTTGTTAATTACTATAACAGGTTCCTGCCAAACCTAGTTACTATAAGGCCATAAAACTATAAGATGTAGGAGCAGAATTAGGCCATTTGGCCCATCAAGTCTGCTTCACCATTTCATCACTGCTGATCCATTTTCCCTCTCAGCCCTAATCTTCTGTTTTCTCCCCATTTTCCTTCATGCCCTGAATAATCAAGAATCAATCAATTTCTGCATCTGTCTTTATACCTAAAGTCTTGGCTTCCACAGCTGCCTATAGTAACAAATTCCACAGATTCACCACTCCCTGGCTAAAGAAATTCCTCTTTATTTACTTTCTAAAAGGACACCCCTCTATTCTTGAGGTTGTGGCTTCTGGTCTTAGACTCTTCCAGCATTGGAAATATCCTCTCCACATTCACTCTACTGAGGCCTTTCAATATCTGATAGATTTCAAATACATCGGCCCTCATTCTTCTAAATTCCAGTAAACAGGCCCAGAGCCATTAAATGCTTTTCATATCACAACCTTTAAATCCTAGAATCCAATGTCAGCACATCCTTTCAAAGGGGCCCAAAACTGCACACAATACTCCAAGTAAGGCCTCACCAGTGCTTTATAAAGCTTCAAATTACATCTTTGCTTTTATATTCCAACATCACATTTGCCTTCCTCACAACTGACTCAACCTGCAACTTAACCTTTAAGGAATCATGCACAAGGACTCCCAAGTCCACTTACACCTCTCAATTTTCTCTCAATTGAGAACATAGTCTACACTTTTATTTCTTCTACCAAAGTGCATGGCCATACACTTCCCAACACTGTATTCCATCTGCAAGTTGTTTGCCCATTTTCCTAATCTAAGTCTTTCTGTAGCCTCTTTACTTCCTCAGAAGTAAAAGGTCCCTCCACCTATCCTTGTATCATCCACAAACTTAGCAACAAAGACATCAATTCCATCATCCAAATCATTCACATATACCATAAAAAGAAGCAGTCCCAACACAGACCCCTGTGGAACATCACAAGTCACCGGCAGCCAACCAGGAAAGGCTCCCTTTATTCCCACTCTTTGCCTCCTGCCAATCAGCCACTGTTTTGTCCATGCTGGTATCTCTCCTGTAATAACATGGGTTCTTAACATGTTAAGCAGCCTCATGTGTGGCACAGGTTCAATTCTTGCCATTGCCTAGAAGGAGTTGTACATTCTCCCCATGACCAAATGGGCTTCCTTCTATAGACCAAAGACATACCAGTTGGTAGGTTAATTGGACATTGTAAATTGCCCTATGTTTAGTCTAGGATTATATTGGGGGATTGCTGAGCAGTGTGGCTCGAAGGTCCGGAAGGGGCTACTGTATCCCATAAATAAATAAATAAAACCTGATTTTTAAGGTCTATTTGGTACTGTGACAGGGTGGGAAACCAAAGTTGATTAAGGTTAACATGGAAATCAATGATAAATAGTCACAGAATTTGGATGAGAAAGAGAAGACGATGGGGGAGGGGATAATTTTTAATGGTCGTAAATTCAAGGATAAGATTTCTGAGGAACTGTTTGACTAATAGCATTATTTTCAACTCATCGCAAAATGCTTTACCGCAATTGAATTAGTTTATAATTGTAGTTACTCTTGTAATGTAGAAAATATGGAAGTTAGTTCATATATAGTAAGCTTCCACAAACAACAACATTATAATGACCAAGTATGTGGATTGAGGGATAAACATCAATCAAGGAAGCAAAAAAATCCCCCATTCATCTTCAAAATGTTAAAAAAAATACAGACATGAGTAGTTACAGACAAATCCTTAAGAAGTTTAAGATGTGAAAAGAAAGTGTACCAAATGTTCAACGAGCCAGATAGGAGCTGTGAAGATATCTAAATATCCCTTACTTCAGCCGGCCATGCTGATACCGGAGGACTATTTGTGGTCAGGGTTAAATTTTAAATTATAGTTAAGGCTCGGTTTGAGGGCTCAATAAAACAGCTCCAGATTTTTATGCTGGGTGAACTTCAATGAAGGGTATCCACCAAGATTCATTGTTGACTCTGCTATCATCAGAAATGTCATCAAGCTGCCTGAGGAGCCATTTACAAAACAATAATCACCTAATACAACATTGTCTCTCCTCCGTTTGATATGAACGACCACTTATTATTCTTTTTTAAAACAGTGACTCGGAATACTAGAAAGCATCGAATATTCTAAGCGGAGTGACTAGGTAGATGATTTTAAAAAACTCAAGGTAGAAAAGAACAGAAATTTCTTCAGGGAGATGGCAGTGAATCTTCAGAATTCTCAGCCCCAAAGAACTGAGGCAATGTTCTTCTCTCTTACGGGACTGGGAGTCTCTGGAACTCTTCCTCAAAGAACAGTGGAAACAGACACTTTGACTATTAGACTGATGTTGTGTTTTTTTTATTTTATTGAGATACAGTGCGGAATAGACCATTCTGGCCCTTCGAGCCACACTGCCAAGCAACACCCAATTTAATCCTCGATTAATCATGGGATAATTTACAATGAACAATTCGTCTACCAACTGGTATGTCTTTAGAGTGTGGGAGGAAACCGGAGCACCTGGAGGAAACCCACAGGGAGAATGTACAAACTCTGTGCACACAGCGGCGAGTTAAGCAAACTATCAAAGTTTACTATGGGCAGATAGAGCAGTGGAATTGGGGCTATCATCAGATTGCCCATAATCTGATTGATGTGTGAAAGAGGCCTGTGGAACCAAGAAGCCTACCTCTAATCCATATGTTTGTATCTCCTATCTCATTGTGTTTATTAAAGGCTGAGTTCAATAAATTTCTGATTTAAATGGAAATCAAGGACAGGATTGGGCAAGAACATTGAGCGCCAGGATTATTTGTGACACTGGACAGCAGAACAGACTTGGTGTATCCTGCTTCTTCTTCTGTTCCCACTGTCATTCTCTAGCAGGAATCTGCATCTGGTTTGGGCCTTACAAAACCTCGATTTCCTCACTTGCAGACCTTAGTCAGTACAGACTGGCTACAACACCTCCCTCACAATCACCATCAGTGCAGGTGTTCTACAGGTCTGTGTGCTTAGCCCCCTGCTCCACTCACTTTATGCCTGTGAGGCTAAGTTTAGCTCCAACGCAATATTTAAGTTGGCTGATGACACTACTGTTGTTGGCCGAATCAAAGATGGTGACGAATTGGCATACAAAAGGGAGATTGAAAATCCGGTTGAGTGGTGCCACAACAACAGCCCCTCACTCAATGTCACCGAAACCAAAGAGCTGATTATTGACTGCAGGAAGAAGAAATCAGAAGTCCATTTGCTAGTGCTCATTAGGGGACTGGAGATGCAGAGGCTGAATAATATAAAATTCCCAGGTGTTACCATATTACTTACTTACTTACTTTACTTTAGAGGATCTTTCCTAGAACCAGCATGTAACTGCGATTTCAGAGAATGCACAGCAGCTCCTCTGCATTCTTAGAAGTGTGCATGGCATCTAAACTTTAGTTGAACTTCTGTAGGTGCACAATGGAGACTATGTTGACTGGTTCCATCATGGCCTGGTATGGAAACACCAGTGCCCAAGAACAGCAAAGCCTACCAAAAATGGTGCGCACCATCACAAGAAGAGCCCTCCCCATTAGTTAGCACATCTACAAAGAAAGCACCCATCCATCATCAAGGGCCCCCACCATCCCGGCCATGCTCTCTTCTTGCTGCTACCATCAGGAAGGAGGTACAGCCGCCTTAGGTCCCTTACCTCCAGGTTCAGGAACAGATATTAACCTTCAACCTTTCAGCTCCGGAAACAACATGGATAACTCTACACACCTCAACAATAAACCGACACTGATTTAGACACACTTTCATGGATTCTACAACTCATGCTCTCAATATTATTTATTTATTATTATTTTTATGATTATTGTCATTAGTTTTTTTGTATTTGCACCGTTTTTCTTCTTTTGCATATTGGTTGGTTGTCAGTCAGCGTTTGTGTGTAGATTTTCATTGATTCTATTGTGCTTCTTTATTCTACTGTGAATGTCTGCAATAATACGTTTAGTTTGACCTTTGAACTTTGAAATCATTTGAAGGCAATTCCACAGTAATCTTTGACATCCATCTTAATATTTGCAGAAATTTTATGATAAATCTGAGTCTTTGAAGGGATGTACTGCTACCATCAGTCAAGTGTTATCGGGGGTGGTTTGATGAAGAACAAGACTGTGAGGTTTGGTGACCTTGTGTTTATTATGACTGGAGTGTGGGAGCAAAGAAAACATAGATTTTAAAGGTGACAGGAAGCACATAAGACTTTCAGTGGGAGGTGGACCAGGGAAGTGACAACACTGAGATGGAAATAATCTTAATGAAGGAATTTTGGAGGAGTGGGAAGCTCATGTGCAGCAGTGAAAATCATACACAGGCATACGTATATATATATAGGAAGTTCTATGTATAGAGTTCTATGTCCTGTACAGGTAATGCTGACAAAATCTTCAAATTATTTGAGACAAAATTCAGAACTATAATTCTGAAAGGTCAGAAGAGGGGTTGCTGAAAGCTATCCTCACCCACAATTGCACTCCTCATTTTAGAAGTTAAGTTGGTATATGGGTTTTTCTTATAATATATACCGGGGTACAGAGAGGAAAGAAAGTTTGTTTTGCATACCATTCATTCAAATCATTTCTTACAACAGTGCACTGAGGGAGCAGAAGGTAATACAGCAACAGAATGCAGAATAAAGTGTCATAGTTACAGAGAAAATGGGGTGGAAGCAGACAATAAGGTTCAAGGCCATAACAAGTTAGATGGTAAAGTCAAATGTTCATCTTATTGTTAGAAGTTCAATTGTGTTATAACAGCGGAATAGAAGCTGTCCTTGAGCCTGGTTGTAAGTGCTTTCAGGCTTGTATATTTTCTGCATGATGGGAGAGGAATGAAGCAAGAATGATATTGTTGGGGTGATCCTTGTCTATTTAGGCTACTCCATCAAGGTAGCAATATTTATAGACAGAGTCTATGCAAGGTGTTCATTCCAGACAAGAGCTTCTGAATTTAAAAATGTTTTACTTGGTTTAAGTATTTGAAGTAGAAATGGAAGCCAGATAAAATTCCCGGGCTAAATCGCTAACACGAGGGGACATAGATTTAAGGTTCTTGGAAGTAGGTACAAAGGAGATGTCAGAGGTAAGTTTTTCACAAAGAGTGTGGTGGGTGTGTGGAATGTGGCAGAACCGAGTCTTTTAAGAGATTCTTAGATAGATACATGGAGCTTAGAAAAATAGAGGGCTAAGCGTTAGGGAAATTCTAGCCAGTTTCTAGAGTAGGCTACATCATCGGTACAACATTGTGGGCTGAAGGGCCTGTAATGTGCTGTAGATTTCTATGTTCTATGTAACTACATTGTTCTGAAAAAGACTCAAAGCAACCGAGGCTAAGCACCTATCCCTGATTAACAGGCTGGGCATTTAACAGTTAAAATCAAGTGCATGTTAAGATTGTGTAAGGGGAATCTGTGTTGAGTTTCTGCAGATGCTGAAAATCCAGAGCAACACACACACACAACAGTGGAGGAACTCAACGGGTCAGGCGCATCAATGGAGAGGAACAAACAGTCAACATTTGAGGCCAGAAACTTTCGTCAGTGGTAGAATCTGCTGGCATCACACTTTCTTATTGAGAATTCCAGATCTTGATAATTGGTTGCAGTAAAGAATTTCTTTTTTAAATCATCCCATCTAACTAGAGGTCTAAACCACAGTTAAGCTTATAGTTTACTTATCTTAGCTGCATTCCTTTCAGCATGAGAACTAGTTAAGAAAACTGGCACTTGCAGCTGTTTTGCACCTGTTCGTGTCCACTTTCCTCCCAGTTTTTTTTTGTAATTATCATCATTGCTTCAATTATTTAGTGAAGTGGAGAGAGAAGGAAATCTTTGTATATTTTATTATAAATAACAGATGGTTAAGATTGAAGTAAACACATTTGTTGCTGGTTGTTCACTTTGGACTTTGACAGCCTTATTAATGCTGACACAAATATTAACTTGGGATGCCTATGCATGAACATTTTATCAGCATCCATCTGCTGTTTCATTGGTAGCACATCAGGCAAAAGTCTTCACTTTGCATAAAAATTCAGTAGCTCAGAACGATCCACTCAGTCCTCTTCCAGTTTCACAAACTGCCAAGGAATTTCGCATGAAAAGCCCATGTCTACAACATAGACTTGCCCTATTGAAGCGTGACTGTTTATTCCCTCCATGAATGCTACCTGACTTGCTGAGTTCCTCTAGCATTTTGTGGGTGTTGGTCTGGATATCCAGCATCTGCAGAATCTTGTGTTATGATTATAGTTATTAGGTTTTTTTGTATTTGCATCGTTTTTCTTCTTTCGCACATTGGTTGTTTGTCAATCATTATTTCTTTGTTCTACGGTGAATGTCTGCAAGAAAATGAATTGCAGGGTAGTATATAGTGACATGTACATACCTTGATAATACATTTACTGTGACCTTTGAACTTTGAAGGCAATATTTCACAATAATCTTTGCTATCCGACTTAAATTTCCTTCAGCATTTCGGGGTGTTTGTCTGGATTTCCAGCACCTGCAGAATCTAGTGTTTAAGATTCTATCACTGCTTTTGAAAGAAAATTAGAAGATAATTAAAAGGTAAAAAACACAAACGAAGGGGTGAAAGAAGAGAAGAAAAGATTGATACTGATAGACTTGTTCCTATCAGCAGAGCTAGCCTGGGTTTGAAAGGGTTGAATGGCCTCCAACATTAGAATTCCACAACTTCCTGGAATTTTGGAGTCACATAACAGGAGCCAATTAAGCATCTTTCAGGATAGTGACTCTCTTCTCCACCCCACCACCCCCACTGAACAGCCAGAGAATACAAAGGTCTGTAAGAATGTACTGCCAGGCTTAAAGGCAGCTTCTACCTCACTGTTGAAAGACAATCAAACAGTCCCCTAGTATGATAAGATGGACTCTTGACCTCACAATCTACCTTATCTACCTTTTAAAGTTCCACAGCTTTTTAAGTAAATCTTTAAATAGACCTTAAATAGGGCCTCCTTCAAAACTTTTTCTCATGAACTCACTCTCTGATGGGACCTACCTCTGGATCTCTTCTCTCAGTCATCAGCAAGGACAAAACTACTAGCTGCTGGTCCAACTGAGTGCAGCAAGGCTCTGTATTGGAGTAAAGTAGAACTGTCGACTCCAACCTGTCTACTCGCAGTGATGTAGGGCTTAGTGTAACACTGTTGCAGCACCAGTGACTTGGGGTTCAGTTCTGTTGCTGTCTTTAAGGAGTTTGCACGTTCTCAGAATGAGAATCAGAATCAGGTTTATTATCAATGGCATGTGACATGAAATATGTTAACTTAGCGACAGCAGTTCAATGTAATACATAATCTAGTTCGGAAAGAAATAAAATAAAAAAATAAACAAGTAAATCAATTACCATATACATATATTAAACAGATTTTTAAAAATGTGCAAAAACAGGAATAATGTATGTTAATAAAAGAGTGAGGTAGTGTCCAAAGATTCAATGTCCATTTAGGAATCAGATGGCAGAGGGGAAGAAGCTGTTCCTGAATCATTGAGTGTGTGCCTTCAGGCTTCTGTACCTCCTACCTGATGGTAACAGTGAGAAAAGGTCATGCCCTGGATGCTGGAGATCCTTAATGGATGCTGCCTTTCTGAGATGCTGCTCCCTGAGGATGTCCTGGGTGCTTTGTGGGCTAGTACCCAAGATGGAGCTGACTAGATTTACAACCTTCTGCAGCTTCTTTCGGTCCTGTGAAGTAGCCCCTCCATACCAGACAGTGATACAGCCTGTCAGAATGCTCTCCACGGAACAACTATAGAAGTTTTTGAGTGTATTTGTTGACATGCCAAAACTCTTCAAACTCCTAATAAAGTATAGCGGCTGTCTGCATCTTCTTTACATCGATACGTTGGGACCAGGTTAGGTCCTCAGAGATCTTGACACCCAGGAACTTGAAACTGCTCACTCTCTCCACTTCTGATTCCTCTATGGGTATTGGTATGTGTTCCTCTGTCTTACCCTTCCTGAAGTCCACAATCAGCTCTTTCATCTTACTGACGTTGAGTGCCAGGTTGTTGCTACGGCGCCATTCCACAAGTTGGCATATTTCACTCCTATATGCTCTCTCGTCACCACCTGAGATTCTACCAACAATGGTGGTATCGTCAGCAAATTTGTAGATGGTATTTGAGCTATGTCTAGCCACACTGTCATGTGTAAATAGAGAGTACATCAGTGGGCTAAGCACACAATCTCTGTAGCCATGTGGGTTTTCACTGATTTCCTCTCGCAGTCAAAAGATGTGTGGATTAGTGGGTTAATTGGCCACATGAGTGCAATTAGGCAGCACGGGCTCATTGGCCAAAAGGGCCTGTTACCCTGCTGCATCTCTACATTAAAAATACAAATTTTCCTGAAGTACCAGAGTTCAATACATCTGAACTGAATTTTGCTGTCAAACACTGATAATCTTTATAAACAAGAGTAAGTCTGCAGATGCTGGATATCCAAACAACACACACAAAATGTTGGTGGAACTCAGCAGGCCAGGCAGCAAAAGTACAGTTGACATAATGCTAGTTTGTCTTCAATTAACTCAAACTATAATTTGCTTGGAAACTCTAGGTCTATTATTAACATTATGCCCCAGGATCGAAAACAAGAGAAAATCTGCAGATGCTGGAAATCCAAGCAACAAAATACTGGAGGAACTCAGCAGGCCAGGCAGCATCTATGGAAATGAGTAAACAGTTGATGTTTCAGGCCGAGACTCTTCCCCAGGACTGGAGAAGAAGATGAGGAGTCAGAGTTGGAAGGTGGGGGGAGGGGAGGAAGAAACACAAGGTGACAAGTGAAACTAGGAAGGGGGGAGGGATAAAGTAAAGAGCTGGGAAGTTGAGTGATGAAAGAAAAACAGAGCTGGAGAATGGGGAGTTGAAAAAGAGAGGACAGAAAGCCATGAAAGAAAGAAAAGGGGGAGAATCGTGTGGGTTTCCTCCAGGTGCTCTGGGTTCCTTGCACATTACAGAGATGTACGGCCAGGGTCAGAGAGTTGTGGTATGGTATATCGGCACCAGAATTGCAGCAACACTTGCAGGCCTGATTTGATGCAAACCTTGCATTTTACTGTATGTCTCAATGTACATGTGCCAAATAAAGCAAATCTTTATCTTTATGGTTAGAATTACTATTTAAATATTAAAATATTAATATTGTTAATAATACTCCCTCTCTCTTTGCTTGTAAGGCAGTAATTACACATTGTCTTACTACAGTTTTACCAAAGGAACATTGCTCCTTTCATACCCAAATTATGCTACATTATTTAAAAATGGCCTCAATTTTACTGAAGAGTTGTCTTGCTGACATCTATTCAGGGAAGCTGTTGACAAACTGTGCTGAATCTATGAAACTACTTTATTCACAAACGAAAATATTTCTAACAGAATGATATGATGAATTGTTCCAAAAATATATCAAGCCTAAGCTAAGTTTAGTTGATGTGTTTCCCTTCACCTAAATTTGTATTCTTAACTCATTCCCATGAATTGAATTCAGATTTGCATCATGATAATTTAATGGAACCCCATCTTTTTGTCTGATGGTTACTTCAAAGCAACAAAGAATTATGTTCTCAGGAATGTAGACATTTATGGAAATGGAAAGCAGTATGAAATAGACTAGGTGATATATCCATTTGAAAAAAATGCTGGCTCCCTTGATAGGTCTTCAAAGTTATATTAGATGTATTGCTTCACAGTCTGCCAGGATACCAAATGATGTACAGCCCTATATAATGCCATTCAGCTTTTGTAGCGCATGTCAGACAAGCCTCCTTCCATCTTTCCTCTACTCCCAACTCTCCTCTTAAAATTATCCTCCTGAAATGAATCTATTCTAACCTAACCTACAGTTTACTTCTTATTTCAATAATGCCCTCATGGTAATGTTTCTACAACTCACCAATATTTGGGCAAAGAAGTTCCCATTGAATTCCCTTCTGGATTTTTTTGGTGATTATCTTATTTTCATATCCTTTAGTTAAGCTCTTTCTCACAACTGAACAGTTCAAGGTTCAAAGTAAGTTCATTATGAAACTACATATACATTCCAATACAATGCTGAGTTTCAGTTTCTTGTCTGCATTCACAGTAAATACAAAGAAACGGAATAGAATCAATGAAAATGCACATTACTAATACAAGCAACCAATGTGCAAAAGGCATGTAATAGTGCAAATACCAAAAAAGAGAAAAAGTAATAATAATAATAAATAAGCAATAAGTATTGAGAACACGAGTTGTATAGTCCTTATAAGTGTGTCCATAGGTTGTCCAAGGCTGTGGAATCAGTTCAGTGCTGGGGTGAGTGAAGTTATCCCCTCTGACTTAAAAGCCTGATAGTTGTGGGGTAATAACTGTTCCAGAACCTGGTGGTGTGGAACCTGAGGCTCCTGTACCTTCTTCTTATTGGCAGCAGTGAGAAAAGAGCGTGCATGGTGAGGGTCCTTGTTGACAGATGCTACTTTCCTGTGACACCATGCCTTCTTTGTAATGGCACTTACATGCTGGACCCAGAACAGATCCTCTGAAACTATAATGCTGAAGAATTCAAATTTGCTGACACTCTCCACCTCTGATCCCCTGATGAGGTCTAGTCCATGGACTTCTGATTTCCCGTCCTGTATACAATAATCAGCTCTTTGGTTTTGCTGACATTGAATGAGAGGTTTTTCATTGTGACACCATTCAGCTAGACTTTCAGGCTCCCTGTTATATGCTGATTTATCACGTCCTTTGATTTGGCCAGCACCAGTGGTGTCACCAGTAAACCAAATATTGCTTGGGGGCTGTTCTCAGCCTTGCTATCATATGTAGAGCAGGGGAGCTAAGCCCACAGCTTTATGGTGCATTATGCTGATGATAATTATAGAGGAAAGGAAATAGGAGCACAAAGAAGCCACTTAGCCCTTCACACCTTCTATCCTATTCAGCATGATAACGGCTGATCTTTCACGTCAACACTGTTTTCCTGCTGTGTCCAGAAACACTTAATGTCCTTAAGATCCCAAAAAAACTCTTGACCTTTGTTTTGAATGAACTTAATGTCAGGATACAAAGGTTAAACACCCTCTTTAAGGAGAAATCCGTCCTCATCTCGGACCTAAACAGTCTCTCTCAGCTTCTAGACTGCTCAGCCAGTGAGAATGTTCCCTTCCATCCAGTCTGTTGAGCATAGTAAAAGATCTGCAAATTTCAAACTTTCATACTCTCATTTCTTTGAAACTCTAGAGAATAGTGGTGTATTGTACATAACCTCTTCTCATATAGAGTGCCAGCCATCCCTTGAATCTATCTAATGAACCTTCACAGTACTACCTTCAATGGTACACATAACTTTTTTTGTTTTGGCTCAGGGATTTAAACTATTCATAATTCTCGAGGCACTGTCTCACCATAGCATTAATATGCATCTTTGCTCCTGTAGACAAATCCCTCTGTTTATAAGGACCAAAATACCATCTACCATCCTGATTACTCACTGAACCTGCAAGCTGGCTTTCATTGACATGTGTACCTGATACCTAGATCCCATTAAACATAATCATTTCCCAATCTCTCAGACAGACTTAAACAGAAGAGTGCTAAATATTCTCTCCGTGTCTGCTGCTTCAAATCCTCCCATTATCAGTTTATCTTTTAGACATTTATCAAGGTAAAGAACTTAGTTAGCTTATCCCTTTCTGAAAACTAAACTGACATTTCTGAAATTATCCTACTGCTTTTCAAGGGTGTTGGGGTAGAGATAAGTTTCTATCAAAGGAGGTGTAAGGCACTCCTTCCCTACGTTAGCCTGCAGGTCACCCTTGGGCAAGGAGTAGCACCTGCATAGTCCCCCTGACCAGGATCATGTGAAGTCATGGGACCAGGTGATGGATGGCCGTATGTGTAGCTGGTGCATATCACAAGTCCTGGCTATGTGACCACTGACACCAGGCAGATCATCTCTGAAGAGTATTGATAACAGTTGGGGTCACCCATTTGTAAAGACACTAACAAGAAGAAGATAATGGCATAATCATAATCTATTGAAAACATTGCCTAAGGACAATCATGGTCATGGATGGACCATGAACACCCACATCATACAACATGGCACATAATGAATGGACAAACTGCTTCTTGTACTTTTTTCATTATCTACATCCTAATTATATGATGACCAGAAATGTTGACGGAGCTTCACTTGTGATCCAACCAAAATTTGATACAGGTGTAATGTAAGCTCAAATTTTAAATTCTATTCATATAGAAATAAGTGAAGCTGTAGTATGATTGCTTTTCTATAACCTTGCCAACTTTTTGCTGGTCAGTATTTCCTTTATTCCTCTATTGTATTTCCTTTACTTCCTCTATTCCACCTGACAGAGATCTTTGGAGCAAAAAGTATCTTCTCTATTCTTCCTGCCAAAATTATACCTGTGCCTGAGAAAAATAATGTGAACTGCCTTAATGACTATCGCCCAGTAGCACTCACATCGATGGTGATGAAATGCTTTGAGAGGTTGGTCATGGCTAGACTAAACTCCTGCCTCAGCAAGGACCTGGACCCACTGCAATTTGCCTTTCACCACAATAGCTCAATGGCAGATGCAATCTCAATGGCTCTCCACACGGCTTTAGATCATCTGGATAACACAAACACCTAAGTCAGGACGCTGTTCATCGACTATAGCCTAGCATTTAATATCATCATTCCCACAATCCTGATTGAGAAGTTGCAGAACCTGGGCATCTGTACCTCCCTCTGCAATTGGATCCTCGACTTCCTAACCAGAAGACCACAATCTGTGCAGATTGGTGATAACATATCCTCCACGCTGACGATTAACACTGAGGGGTGTGTGCTTAGCCCACAGCTCTACTCTCTATATACACATGACTGTGTGGCTAGGCATAGCTCAAATACCATCTATAAATTTGCTGACAGTACAACCATTGTAGGTAGAATCTCAGGTGGTGATGAGAGGGCGTACAGGAGTGAGATATGCCAACTAGTGGAGTGGTGCTGCAGCAACAACCTTGCACTCAACGTCAGTAAGACGAAAAGAGCTATTTGTGGACTTTAGGAAGGGTAAGGCAAAGGAACACATACCAATCCTCATACAGGGTTCAGAAGTGGAGAGAGTGAGCAGTTTCAAGTTCCTGGGTGTCAAGATCTCTGAGGATCAAAACTCTCCCAACATATTGACATAGTTATAAAGAAGGCAAGACAGTGGCTATACTTTATTAGGAGTTTGAAGAGATTTGGTATATCAACAAATATGCTCAATAACTTCTATAGTTGTATCATGGAGAGCATTCTGACAGGCTACATCACTGTCTGGTATAGAAGGGCTACTGCACTGGACCGAAAGAAGCTGCAGAAGGTTGTAAATCTAGTCAGCTCCATCTTGGGTACTAACCTACAAAGTACCCAGGACATCTTCAGGGAGTGGTGTCTCAGAAAGGCAACGTCCATTATTAAGGACTTCCAGCACCCAGAGCATGCCCTTTTCTCATTGTTACCATCAGGAAGGAGATACAGAAGCTTGAAGGCACACTCTCAGAAGTTCAGGAACAGCTTCTTCCCCTCTGCCATCTGATTCCTAAATGGACAACATTGAATCTTTGGACACTACCTTACTTTTTTTTAAACATACAGTATTTTTGTTTTTGCACGTTTTATTGAATCTATTCAATATATGTAATCGATTTACTTGCTTATTCATTTTTTTTCTCTCTGCTAGATTATGTGTTGCATTGAACTGCTGCTGCTAAGTTAACACATTTCACATCATATGCCAGTGATAATAAACCTGATTCTGATTCTGAAAATGTAATTCTTGCCTTTACCTGTAAATTATTTGTTCATTATGGAACTTACTATTGTCCTATGTAACTTTTTTTAAAAACTCCTTATTGTTTACTATCTCTCCCAATTTAGTACTATTTGCATATTGAAGAATTGCATTCTTATATCCAAAGTCTAAATTGTCAGTTGTGGAGCTATCCCCTTAGCACTATACTCTGTGAAACATCACAACTTGTTGCATAGGGAATAACTCATTTTGTTTATTTCTTTGAAGATATCTAACAACCTATCCTTACTACTTGTCCCTTGGCAATGGTGGTATTGTCATTTTGTTTTATAAAGACTGACAAAATGTATTCATTCAAAATCACATACATGCCTTCCATTGCTACGCACAAGTTACTTTTTTGTTGTTCACTAATGTATCCTATTATTTTCTTTACTATCCATTTTCCTTTACATATTTACAGGATTTTTCTGACTTGCATTTATGACTTCAATCCTACATTTTGTATACTCCTCTGAGTCTTTTCTTTTGCAAGAAACAAGATTTAGCATATTTTCTATGATTCCCCTTTCTTCCCTCATCATAGAATATACAGAGTAGTATAGCACATGAGTAGACCTATTGCCCCATGAGGTTGTGCCAAACTAGTTAAGATAATGACACATTGTCCCTTCTACCTAGATATAAACCATATGCCTCCATTCCTGCATTTTCATATGCCTATCTAAGAGCTTCTTAAAATCCCTTATTGAACTTTCTTCTACCATCACCCCCGGCAACGCATTCCAGGCAGTCACCACTCTGTAAAAAGCATATTTTCTCCTTACTTGTCCATCACCTCCTTTTGGTGCCCTTCTTCCTTTTCCTTCACTGATGGTCCACTGTCCTCTCCTATTAGATTCCTCCTTCTTCAGTCCTTTACCTCATCCACCTATCACCTTCCAGTTTCTCACTTCAGTCTCCCCTCCCCTATCCACCCAACTTACCACTCACCAAATTTGTTCAAAGTTTGTGGGAGCTGAACCTGAGAATAAACATGGATCAACTTTCACGAATTGCTAACAAGGTAGGATGATAGAATTTTGTCATCACTATATAGAACTTATAGTGAATTATAAAAGTACAGGGCTAGTAATTCAGACATTTGCAAACATAAATGCCATCATAGCAATGATTTGTTTAATCTAGACTTATTTACAGTGACTCTGAAGCTAGCAGATTATTATGAAAACTGAACGACCATAAAACAAAGGAGCAAAATTCGGCTATTTATGATCTATTAGCCCTTTCAATTCCATTCTTCTGCCTGCTCTCTGTAACCTTTGACACCCTTACTAATTAGAAAGCTATTAACCTCCACTTTAAATATACCCAGTGACATGGCCTCTATAGCTGGCAAGGAATTCCACAGATGCATCATCCTCTGGATAAATAAGTTCCTCCTCATCTCTGTTCTAATGGGGAGTCATTCTATTCTGAGGCCATGCCCTTTGGTCCTAGAACCCCATAGTAAGAAACATCTTCTTCATGTCTAGTCTACCTAGGCCTTTGAACATTCAATATGTTTGAATGAGATCCATCCTCATTCTTCTAAACTCCAATGAGTACAGAATCAGAGTAATCAAAACCCAAGTGGTTTGTGAATATTCTCAAGGATATTGAGACGAAATTTTCTCCATCTGGTGTGACTCCAGAATGACAAGAGCGCAGCTGATTCTTCACTGTCTTTTCAGTTTGAGGGATAGTCAATAAGTGTAGCCTTTAGCAGAGACTTCCATGCCTAATGAATGAATTATTTAAAATAAAAGGAATGGTAATCTGTCAGATTTATCATCCTCCTACTGCAGTAACTGACCAATTTTTGGTTTCATATTGCCCTAGTGTAACCAAGAGAGGCTCTTTATTTTTTTTGAATCCTTTAAATCAGTTGCATCTTTTAAATATTTAATCTCACCACTTTTCAAATTCAACAAAAGGGACAAGGTATGTAGAGATACTGCCTGTTATATCATTAGTCTTCTAATATGTTGGAGACAGATTCAGTTAATGCAAAACAACATCACATCA
Source organism: Hemitrygon akajei (assembly GCF_048418815.1). Lineage (NCBI taxonomy): Eukaryota > Metazoa > Chordata > Chondrichthyes > Myliobatiformes > Dasyatidae > Hemitrygon > Hemitrygon akajei. The sequence goes on from NC_133129.1 coordinate 169,421,444, forward strand.
AGGATTTAGAGCAGTATAAGTTTCCTTTCCTCTCCACAGAAATCTGCAGAGTCTCAATTTTCCTCCCAGCAATCATCAATTCCAATCTGTGGTACTTCACCAGCATCAGAGTCTCTCCTTGCTTACAAGTGTCACTAACTCTTCATAGAGAAAATGGAATAAGCCTACACTCAGTGGCCACTTTACTAGGTGTCCCGTACACCTGTTCTGTAATGCAAATATTTTAATCAACCAATCTTGGGGCAGCATCTCAATGGAAGAAAGCATGGTCAAGTGGTTTAGCTGTTCAGACTGAACATCAGAATGTAGAAGAAATTTGTTGTAAGTGACTTTGACGATGGAATGATTGTTGGTGCCAGATGGGATGGTTTGATAATCTCAAAAACTGCTGATCTCCTGGGACTTCCACGCGCAATAGTGTCTAGAGTTTACGGAGAATGGTGCGACAAACAGAAAAAACATACAGTTGCTGGCATATCTGAGGGCAAAAACAGTTTTAAATGAGAGAGGTCAAAGGCGAATGGCCAAACTGGTTCAAGCTGACAGGAAGGTAACCATAACTCAAGTAACCATGCATTATTACAGTGGTGTGCAGAAAAGCATCTCTGAACGCAGAACACGTCAAAACTTGAAGTGGATGAGCTACAGCAGCAGAAGACCACAAAGATACACTCCAGCGCCACTTTATTAGGTAGAGGATGTACATAATAAAGTGGCCACTGAGAGTATAACTTGTGTTTACAAAGATGGGCCCGGCACAAAGTCTGTAAATATATTTTCAACAAAGATTGGTTCATCACTGACCTCCCCTGGAGGTCACTTGAAAATGGATTTCTCTTTGCTCATTTGCTTTCCCTTCCAGCTTGACTGCAGGTCAAAAACACAATGGCCTCAGGGGATTGACTGCAAGCTTCTATTAATTGACTTCCCATCACTCAATCTTCAATAAATATCAATAATTATAAACAACCTTTAATTTAGTTTCCTCACTATTTACACACCACCTTCTCCAAATCCAAATGACTATAAGGTTAGTTAGCTTGTAAATGTGTTTGGAAAAATTGTAAGGAATCCTTTTGCGAAAGATAAAATCAATAGATAAAAAGTATAAATTCCCACTTTTAAATGTTTACTTTATTTAACAGGATATATTTTACAGTGTCAGAGAAAAACAAAGACCTATCCATCACAAATTACGGAAAAAAAAACCTGGTTTATCTGTTAATAAAACCCCTACAGTAAATGCAATGTCAAAAAGCTGTTGTTCTTTTGCTGTCTTTGTAATTGTTTTCCTTGGAGAATGGATCGATCTAAGGGAGAAACGTCAGGCTGGGTGACAGTTGTGCAGTGGCCCATTACAGATAAAGTTGCTACCAAGTCATTGGTGGGGCCATCCATATGAAGGGGAGGGAATCAGGAACCAAGTGCACACAGCCATTCTGCTTCCATCTTCAGTTCTTACCCCAATATCTACCAGAAACATCATGACCTGCCATGAGATGAAACAGCCATGCCTATTTTATGCAGAACTGCAATATTCTGTTGTGTATGTTGCCCAGGTAGATGTTGGCATGTGACAGTGGGAGCCCACTGCTTCAACAGGCAGGCTAACCCTGGTGAGGATAACTGATGGGCATCATATCTGAGTAAGATAAGGACATGCCTATCTTAGCACGCAAAGTTAGCTCCAGAAGACTATGCAAATGAGATCTACAGTGAAATCCAAAGGCCAGGAAGGCAGTTCTTCAATGCTCCATGGAAAGCATGATGAGTTAAAGAAGAAGTCATGGTCATCCTCTGCAATGAAGAAAGACGCCAGTAGTGACAACCACTCATGCCACTGGACCCAGACGTCCGAGATTGAGAGAGTGGAACTGCCCCAGCAGAAAGGCTTTTCCGCTTTAAAAACTCTCCCATGCAGGTTTCAGACTGTCTTTATCGGATCAGAAACAAAAGGACAAGCGATCAATTATGTGGCCCAATAGCTGGGTGCGAAGGAGAAGGGACAATGCTTCTGTTCCAGATTCCTCCCATCAGTTAGAGGGTGTGCATTGTAGAATGGGTGTGCAATGGAGAAAGGCTTGCAAATTATGGGGAGGATCAGAAGAAGGGATAGAAACACAAGGCTGGGAAGAGGGTCATAGAGGGAAGTATTGAGGGAAGATGATGATTGAGAATGGTGGAGCACGTGAAGAGTACATTGCATCACATGTGTGTCAACCATCATTCATGTAGCCAGTAAGTTTATAAAACAGAAAACTGGGTGTTTGTTAAAATAATCTGTACAGATAGGCAAACAATTTTTAAAAAGCTGAAAAATCTCTCCATTAATAATTCCTTAAAACTGACGTGCTTAAGGCAGAGATCTCCTAGCCAGAAAAACAAAGGAATTCAAGTTAATCTTTGGAGTTGTAAACATCAATGAAAGTTGAGCAGACAGCTCTGGAATGGACTGCATAGCTGTTTTCACTCAGAAATACTAGAGAATAATCAATTACTGTATTTTTATGCACTGGGCTAATGGGGAGCAAGTGCATTTATTTGAAAACTAAAATCCCTTAGCATAACATTAATCTCATCTACACCAGCCCAAACACTCCATTCTTAGAAGGTTAGAAGATCTGTTGAACTCCAGTATCTCATCTCTACTAAAAGTGGAGATGGTGGTAATTGATTCTTCTAGTAGGTTTAAAATGGGCTATAAAAGGATATCAATATGACATAAATTTGCACTATTCCAGCCAGCAACATGGCTATTAAATATATGAATCAAGTTCAAACCCATTAACTGATTCTTTACAAAGATGCACCCATTGTATATATCAAATATTTTACAAATGATTGTGCCCTCTGCAACTGTATGCAATCTGCTGAGAACTAACATATATTTTGTTTATGTCTGAGGTCATTTTGAGCTGATGATATGATGCCTGCAAACTTGACACAAGGTGTGAAAAAAATGCAATGAAAATAAAATGCAGATTAATGGATCGGCAGTGGAAAGGATGAGAGCTTCAAGTTCCTGGGCGTCAAGATCTCAGAGACCCTATCCTGGCCCAGCACATTGACACAACCATGAAGAAGGCATGGAGTTTGATGAGATGTGGTATGTCACAAGTATTCTAGTAAATTTCTACAGATACACCATGGAGAGTATTCTGACTGGTTGCATCTCTGCTTGGTATGGAGGCCCCAGTGCATAGGCTCAAAAAAGGCTATAGTGACTTGTAGACTCAGACAGCTACGGGCACAAGCCTCCCCATCTTCGAGTACATCTTCAACAGGCGGTGCCTCAATTAGGTACATCCATCATTAAGATCCTCACCATCCAGGGCATACCCTCTTCACAGCCTGAAGATCCACCCTCAACACTTTAGGAACAACTTCTTTCCCTCTGCTATCAGATTTTTGAATGGTCCATGAGCAATACCTCACTATTCCTCTTTTGTGCCATCCATTTATTTATTAATATAACTTATAGTGTTTTTTTTCTTGCACTGTACTGCTCCCACAAAAAAACAAATTACATGATCCTCAGTGGCTATTTTAATGGGCACATTAAATGTTAATGCAAATACCTAATCAGCCAATCAAATAACAGCAACTCAATGCATAAAAGCATGCAGGCATGATCAAAAGGTTCAGTTGTTGTTCAGGGAAAAATCAGAATGGGGTTGAAATGTGATCTAAGTGACTTTGACGGTGGAATGTTTGTTGGTGCCTGAGGGGGTGGTTTGATTATCTCAGAAACTGCTGATCTCATGGGATATTTATGCTCAACAGTCTCTAGAGTTTGCAGAGAATGGTACAAAAAAAAAACAAAAAAAAAAGAACATCCAGTGAGTAGCAATTCTGTGGACAAAAGTGCCTTTTAATGAGAGAGACCAGAAGAGGATGGGCAGACTGGTTCAATCACACAAGAAGGCGGCAATAACTCAAATAACCACATCACATCTGTGGTGTGCAGAGGAGCATCTCTTCATGCACATCAGATTTAACCTTGAAATGTATGGGCTACTGCAGCAGAAGACCACAAACATGCACTCACTGGCTTTTTAATTAGGTATGGGAGATACCTAATAAAGTGATTCTGACAATGATTAATTAAAATACAAAGATATGGAATTTCAGTACTTTCCTGGAAAACTAGGAATTATCAGGGGTATGGCAAAGCTGGTCGCAGAGCTCCATGGGGAAAAATAAGCTGCTGAAACAGGTAAAGGAAGAAATGTAAGACAGGTACTCTTTTAATAGCACAAGGTATCAAATTCACATGAGAGGACATTTTGTATATTTACAGGCCCAAGTGAATGGTACTTTAAACTTGCCTTTTGATGGTTAGAGGTAGGGCATGCTGGGAGTGATTACAAAGTGTCTGGGGTGTGCCCTGTATTCAACCTATTTTACCTACTCTTTAGATGCCAAACCTCCCATCCACTCCCTTCCTCGTTCATCATGACCCTGCCTCTCAAAGGACTTTGAAAGAGAGGCAACTGTGGGCTTAAAGATCATTTGTAAAAATGTAAATGAAAAATATTCAATATAATGAAAATCTTATTAAATATTTATAGCTTTAATAATACATGACAAAAGGCAGTGCAATAAAGGAAGTGAAATATTAAAATTTATGAATAAAATTAACAGCCTTTTGAACAGTATCAAGAACATGAAATGTCAAGCTCCAAAGAATACATAAGAAAAGTTGAAACTCTGCATTATGGAACAGAAGACAATAAGTTACTTATTGTTCTTATTTCATGGTTACAGGTTTTAAAATTACTTTTTTATATGACTGCTTTATTTCTGATGAATTTCTCCCTGCCTGAATTAATATATTCATTTTCTTTGGCATCAAGTGTTGATTTTCATTTTACAGTATCCTCACAATTTTCTTATTACTTTGCAATGATTCATCCTTTTCTAAAGCCTCAGCAATGCACAAGGTAGTGGTGAGCATTGATTTACCTCTCAGACTTAAAATGGTCATAATCAACCTGGGTTTGTAGTGCTTTTTAAAGGAGGTTTCAAGGTGGTTCACACATCAACAGATTGAAATTGGGTGCTGAGCCAAGAAAGGGAGCTTGGCAGGGGACACATAAGGAGGTGCTTTCATGAGGTCTTCCAAGGTGAAATGGCAGCAGATATTACCGGCTAAATCAGGAGGCTCATGTTCCACTCTACAGACAAGGTCAAGACTCCAGGCTTACAGTTTAGTGAGGGATAGCTGAACTGTTGGAGCTAATACCTTTTGTGCAGATATTGAATTTCCCTATCAGGTGGGTACATAATCACATAGAACACAGAATGCTACAGCATTGTCCCAGCTCTTTGGTCCACAATGTTGGGCTGAACTTTTAACCTACTAAGATCAATCTAACCTTTCCCTTCTACTTTCCCTCTGTTTTTCTATCATCCATGTGCCTATCTAAGAGTTTCCTACATATCCATAATGTATCTGCCTCTACCACAACCTCTCTCAGGGCATTCCACACACTTACTGCTCTCTGTGTAAAGTAATTACCTCCTATATACCCCCCATACTTTCCTCAAGTCTCTTTAAAATAATGCCTCCTGGTATTTGCCATTTCTACTCTGGGGAAAAAAAATCTTTGGCTGTCCACTCAAACTATGCCTCTTGCCATTTTGTACACCTGCTTAATGCTATTTAAAACATAACAGGAAATATTCTTCGCCTAACGCCAACAGTTTATCTGGTGACTGTCATGTTGCAAACTGTGTGATCCTGCTGTGTGCCAAAAGGCAGCTGTGTTGCATTACAAGAGTGGTTATGCTTGAAAAGTTCTTCATGCACTGTAAAGTGTCTTGAGTTGCCCTAACAGAGCAAGAGAGAGTTTAAGAGAGATTATTATTATTTGTCTCATGTGGATTGAAATTAAACAGTCACATCAAATCAAATCAGTAAGGATTATGCTAAGCAGCTCACAAGTGTCACTGTGCTTCAAGTGGCAACATAGCAAGGCCACAACTTATTAACCCTAACTTTGGAATAGGAAAATGGAGCACCCAGAGGAAACCCATGCAGTCAAGGGGAGATGATACGAATTCCTTTCCGACAGGAGCAGCAATTGAACCCTGATCAGTGATCGTTGACACTGTAAAGTGATGCAAGAAGCCAGCACACATAGCTTAGAAAATTAGCTGGAGGAGAGAGAAATTTCTTAGAAAATTCTTGCTTAGAAGTTTGTGAAGATCTAAATCTTTGACAAACTTCTATAGATGCACAATGGAGAATATCCTGACTGGTTGCATCATGGCCTGAAAATGTGCAAGAATAGAATAGCCCACGTGAAGTGGTGGATACAACCCAGCCCATCACAGAAGAAGACCTCCTTACTAGTGAACACATTTCCAAGGAGCACTGTCACCGAAAGAAGCATACATCATCAAGGACCCATCCAGACCATGCTTTCTTCTCGCTGTGCAGCCTCAGACCCCACACCACAAAGAACAATACAGTTTAGTACAGGCCATTCGGCCCACAACGTTGTGCCGACCCTTAAACCCTGCCCCCCCCCATATAACTCTCCACCTTAAATTCCTCCAAATACCTGTCTAGTAGTCTCTTAAATTTCACTAGTGTATCTGCCTCCACCACTGACTCAGGCAGTGCATTCCATGCACCAACCACTCTCCGAGTAAAAAACCTTCCTCTAATATCCCCCTTGAACTTTCGTCCCCTTACCTTAAAGCCATATCCTCTTGTATTGAGCAGTGGTGCCCTGGGGAAGAGGCGCTGGCTGTCCACTCTATCTATTCCTCTTAATATCTTGTAAAACTCTATCATGTCTCCCCTCATCCTTCTTCTCTCCAGAGAGTAAGAGTCCCTAGGGCTTTACTCTTCAACAATCAGGCTCCAATACCAATGTGGATAACTTCACTCTCCTTCACTCTGAATTGGTTCTACAGCCAATAACTGTTCCACAGCTTGGGTTCATGAAAGAATACTGTCAGGTCTGTATATTTGACTGATGTTGGACAACAGGAAAATATTGTCACTGAGACTCATATAATGTTAGCCTTTAGGAGAACTTCTGTAGGCATCGAGAAGATATGATTCATGTGGTGAAAGTTTGAAACAGATCACAGCTGAAATATTGCATTCAACTCATGCTGCCCTTTCCCACTCCTCAGAAAGATGCTCTTGGTTTTGGAAGATGTGTGGCACACATTTACCAGTACATTGCAGACATCAAAAGCAAGGCTCAGAGCAGTAAGCTACAAGGAAAGGTCACAAAACTCTTGACTCAGAAGACTGGGGTATATCAAAAAGTAAAAGGCTGTTACCACTAACACCCCACCACTCAAGACATGCCCCCTTCTCATTGTTTCATTGTTACCGCCAGGAGGGAGGTACAGAAACCTGAAGGCACTCACTCAGTGATTCAGGAACAGCTTCCTCCCCTCTGCCATCTGATTTCTAATGGACATTGAACCCATAAACATTACCTCACTACATTTTTAATTTCTGTTTTTGCAGTACTTATTTCAATGTAACTAGTTAATATGTGAGCAAACATATGAAACTGGCTTCCCACAAAGTGTCTGTGGATCATTTTAAGATTGATCGACAGCTTCCTTTATGTGGGGAGGAACAGGGTTATGGATCAGGGTCAGGCAAACAGACCATGGTTACAGAAAAACTTTAATCTAATGGATTGATAGAACAGACTCGATGGGATGGAAAGCATTTTCTTATTTGTAAATTCCTAAACCACTAGATTATTGATGGACATAAAGATACCCTTGTCAATGTTACTGATAACAGAGAACAAAAGGAGAAAGGGTAATTATTTTCTGTCATGTCTAATTCAGTTCCATTTCTTGTTTAGCAGCCAGGCCTTGAAGCAACTGTGCTCAGCCTAGTCTAGATTTGTCTATGACTTCAAATCAAATTGCTGGACTCCAGGCACTAAGACACGAAGATGTTCTAATTTGTTAAGGCCTATTGCAAGACATGAAAAAGAGAAGGGAGAATAGGCTATCAAATGGACATTTCCACCTGACCAGCAAATGAAAGGTTATAACTCTTCATATTTAGGGACAACATCACTCACAATAGATTTTAGTCATAGAAAAAGGAGCAGGAGTGCATTTATGATACTTTCTGCAGGATGAAAACGCAAACAAAAGCCTTTAAGAAGAACTGAGGGAAATGTATTTTCTTATGTTGCTACCGCCATAGGCACACTAATCACTACAACTCGAAACTTTTGCAGTACACTTTACAATAATTTTTCCTTGGAGCTTAAAATTTCTGTGAAGTTATTCCTCTTGTATTTTAATTTATGGAACCATGGATTGGAGTTCAGGAACACTGTTTCTTTATGCGCAATTTCTTTTTCACATCTCTTTAGGGCCAGCTGCCTGAAAATATATTGATCATTTTCTGAGGGTGAACAATCCAACAAACAGAACTTAAAGAAGGGCAGCTGAAGTTATGGAATTGAAGAGTGACATTGTGTTGCACTCTGCATCACAGAATTGAAGAATCTTGCAAGATTTAATAAGCAGCCTATGCATTGCACTTCAATCCACAATTTAACATCTGAATTAATCGGACCTGAATGAGCCACCAAATGGTAGCCCAAACTCAAAGCCTCTTAATTGGCCAGTTAACCATGATCTAGGCAGGGTTTTCCAACCTTTTTTTATGCCATGGGGCCTTTCCATTAACCAAGAGGTCCATGGAGGCCCTGATCTAGGGGAATAATACTGTCATTTTCATTCAGTTTCCAGTATTCATGACTCCTCAAAAGGTTGTAAAATCAGTCTGTGAGGATCAGGCCTGAAACAACATACAAAACTGAATAGAGCTAGTGGCCCATCCAGTCCTTCTCACTCAGTTGTGTTCTCTATGCATTAGATTCAATACATTACCCAAAGCACAGCATACTGTGGAATTTCCCAGAGGAAGGAAAAAACTGAATGGGAGTCTAGACCAGGCTGAAAAGGAGGAAATAGTCTGGAACAATCTACTTACAGTAACCAAGCAGAAGTTCTGTTAACACAACACAATGCTGCAAGAACTCAGCAGGTCAGGCAGCATCTATGGAAATGAATAAACAGTCAGATTTTTTCATGCTGAGACCCTTTACTGGAAAGGAAGGGGGAAGATGCAAGAATAAGAAGCTTGGGGGAGGTGGGGGAGGTCAAGCTAGAAGGTGATAGGTGAAGCCTGGTGGGTGGGGGAAGTGGGATGAAGTTAGAAGTTGTAAGGTGATGGGTGAAAACGGGTTGGAAAACAAGGAATCTGAAAGGAGAAGAGAGCGGACCATAGGAGAAGGGGAAGAAGAACGCATGCCAGGGGAAGAAGATAGGCAGGTGAGGATTTAAGCACTGGGCCAGATTGAAAAGTCAGGGTGTCGGGGTCAGAGGCAAGGGATGGGCCGGTTCAGCCTGCTGCTCTGCAGTATTTACTCAGCTTTGTGTGGAACTGAGGCTATGTGTTCAAGTCTGTGGACAAATACTCTTTCATAAACTTCAGTTCTGATTTCTATTTGCTACTCGTATTGTTTGCACAATTTGTTATTTTTTCTTCCTCAGCACATTGGGTATATTAATGTTTTTTTTGGATTTCTTTGTTTTGTGGCTACCTGCAAGGAGACAAATCTCAAGGTTATATAATGTATGCATACTTTGATAATAAATGTACTTTGAACTTTGAATTGAGTGGTGTGGACTCATGGGTTGGAAGGGTCTGGTACTACGTCGTATATCTAAATAATTAATAAATAAATAGGAGTCTGCTTATTCTGTGGGCTGAGAGGATCAATTTGTGAGCTATTCAAGCCTTTTTGACCAATTAATTAGTTATTAATTCTATCTAGGTACTTTGAATTTATAGCTTAATTAATCTTACCAATCTACTGGTCTCAATTTTGAAAATCTGGGCTTGAAATAGCTCCATGTTTTTCAGCATTAAATCAGCAATATTAGTTATTCTACAGTTGTCTGTAAAATTCACCTTAAAACGTGAAGCTTGTGTTTCACTGTGTCACGTTGGTTTGAAAGTTCCCGCCCAGCAGGTCCTACTGATGCATTTCAAGTTTCACAATTGTCAGCATATGCTATCATGCAGTCGGCTGGTGCTTCCTCATGCCATACGTCCAGCATACAATAGTAAAGTCTGCAGGACACCCAGCCCAAAGCAGAACTCTGGTGCTCCATATTGCCTGGTGCATTCTCCAGGCAATACTGCAGTCCTCTGCTGTTACTTTCTGCAGTACACTGTATTTAAAATGATGCAGTGCAACACTTCCTGCAATACACTTTTGATAATAGTGCACTGTTTGTCCTCCTCATTTCCAAATAGTCTACATCATGAAACATAAAAGGCAGTTTTCACACATAGGCAATGCCAAGCAGTATGAAAATCCCACTGAAAAATGAGGAAGCAGGTTCCCCAAAGAGCAAAAATTGCTCCATGTTGAGTCCACCCACTTTTGACTCACACAGCACCATTACTTTTGGAGTTGTTTCAAAGAATCAATGTACATTTATTATCAAATATGTATGCAATAAACAACTCTGAGATTTGTCTTCCCACAGCCAGCCATGAAACAAAGAAAACCATGGAACCATTACGCAGATTTCTGGTTTTTCTCCCCCAACATCGTGGGAAGATGCTCCGCTTATCCACATTATATTGAGGAAGTCATTTATTTGGACAACACACAAAAATGACTCCTCGCTCCATGTTCAGAGACATGCAGAAACTGATTCAGGTTGCATGGCTGTCAGATACTAAACAAATCACAGCAAATGGAGAACTGGATATCGAATTACTGCAGTTCAAAATAAATACTGTGGGAGACAATCAGTAGCATATTTTGCAGCCAGAAAGCAAGTCACCATTATGTATGGGAAGCTATTTCTGACATACTCTCTCAATAGATGGAAGTAATCACAAATCTTATTAAGATATTTTGCAACAAAGAGCAAAAAAGCATATGCATTTTTCTGTAAACTTTATTACTATCCCTCCTACTGAGAATTTTTTTGCAAAGACAGAATTTCAGCAGAGCTCACAAGTAACTCCCTTTCACTCTCCCAGCAGAGATTTACTGACAATTTTTGTTTCATTATTGCCTCCTTTATCTTCAACTGAAACCAATGAAAATGCCAAGTTGTTATCTAATATCAGATTAATATTTAAAAGTATAACTGAGATTCACTTCTGCGTATATAATGTGTGCAACTGTGCAGACAAAATGTGTGTGTGTGTGTGTGTATGTACTTACATACACAATGTATATATGTATATATGTAATTTTATAAACATTTGCATGCACGTATGTATATGTATTGTATGAATGTATCAGGAATGATGAGTATCTCTTGTGAAGCTGCTGATGATTTTTGACATTATTTTCCTGACCAAGGGTATTATGCAGTATTGGCAATCAAGTGGATGAAAAGAGAGAAGAGATTCAGCACAGATTTTCAGTTTCTTAAAAGAACAGAGATGAGAGGCTAAGTGTGTGTTCACATGATAAGATGCGATGAATTTCAAAAAACATTCTTCGGTGTTGTTCAGTGAATGTCGACAGAAGTAATGATTCTCCATCAGAAGCAACTGCTCACAAAAGGTGAGAGATTTTTCTCAACAAGCATGCTCCAAGGTGCTACAGCAGGGGTTCTCAACCTGGGGTCCACAGACACCTTGTTAATGGTAGGGATCTATGGCATTAAAAAAAGGGTTGGGGAACCCTGTGCCAAAGCGAGGGCAATTCTTCATCCACACTTTCCAAGCCAGTCAAACTCACTGACCGGTGGTGTAGAATCCACACTGGACTTTGAGGCGAGAGGTCCGGGGTTCAAATCCAGTCAGCCCCTTGCATGCCATCCAGCTGTGTTGGGTTGAGCATCAAGCTAGCAACTCAGCCTCATAAAAAGAAAGCAGATAAATGCTAAAGAAACGGCAATCTTGCTACCCAGTGCACTACAAGGCACAAAGAGGAACAACAACAACTCCAAGCTCCTGCTCCTGCTGAGGCTGACACAGATCATGAATGCTATGGATTGGTGTGGGGAAGGGACCCCCAGCTTCAGGATCATTTCTCCCCACATCAACTCTCCAGAACTACTAACTAGATCTTATGTTCATAACTCAAAGTTTGATTGCACCCACTTTAAGTCTGCTGGTTTAACCTTGATGCCCATAAAGAAACTCTAAGAAATACATCTTTTAAAATAAAATCATCATGGTGAATTGAGTTGGAGAATCATAGTCTACATCACCAAAGCAGGCTCTTTGCCCCACAATGACACTGCTAACCAACAACTATATGTTTACATTCATCCCATTTGGTTATCTCCACATTCCTAACTCCACCTGTCCAAGATTCCACTGCAAATGTGCACACTTCGGGCAAGTTAAAATTGTCAATATTCATGACTCTGAGATGTGGCAGGAAACTGGAGAAGCCAGATGAAACCCACGTAATCACTGGGAGAATAGTCAATCCACACAGAGACCGCCGAGGCTCAGGATTGAACTTGCGAAGCTGAAGCTGTAAGGCAGCATATCAACTAGTTGTGAGATTTTAGTGCATCCATTTTGGTCTCCACTTTAGACAATGTTTCCAGTCTGCCTCTCCTGCTCTGGCTGCTGAGAAACAACTCCACCCTCCTGGGACTAGCTGGGTGGGCACCATGGTCGGCAAGGGCTACTTAGGCTGAAGTTAGTTGTTAAAGCCTGTCCCGAGCCTTATAGTCTTATAAGGCTGGTGCTTATGTTATTGATGCACCATCAATAACTCTGAGACATGGGTTAAGGTAGGCTTTTATTGGCTGGAAGAAAGCACAAGCAGCAAGTGACCATCACACAACATCCTGGAGACTGAGGAAGGGTCTGTGGCTCCAATTGCCTTTATACCAGGGTCTGTGGGAGGAGCAGTCAGCAGGGGGGGGCGTGTCCAGACAGGTATATGTAGTTCACCACAGTTGGTTTTGTGGTGTGAAGGGACTCCAGTCTAACGCGAGGTTAACCCCCAGAATTTTGCCAGTACCCATTTTCAGCTGGGTGGACTGGAGCAATGTGTGGTTAAGTGCCTTGCTCAAGGACACAACATGCTGCCTCGGCTGGGGCTCGAACTCATGACCTTCAGATTGCTAGTCCAATGCCTTAACCACTTGGCTACGCGCCACACAATTAGGCTGAAGGGCCAGTACCCATGGCCAAAGGGCCTGCAACCATGCTACATTGCTCCACAACTCCCATAGCAACTCAGTCCAACAGTATAGGACTACCAGAATTACTCCAGAATACTACGAGGCATACTCATATAACGCAGAAATTAGTATACCCCAACAGTACTCCACTTGTTTGACTCTACTTCAAAATCACTAGCTTACAGATTGTAATTAAAGCAAAGGCCATTAAAAATGCAACCTAAATTTAGAAGACATTTTGAACATGGAACCTGCTGAAATCTTAGCTACCAAACAAATCACACTGCAAGAGGTTGTCTGTGGAAGAATGATGAAAGAATTATTCTCCATCCTTTGATTTAAGAATCAACAACTCATCGCCTGACACAGGATGCATTGCTGACCCAATTTTACAATGTTTTCATTGGTATAATTTATGGCTCAGTTAGATTCTGGGCCAATAGGTTCAGTGAACAGCTGCATCAAGTCCCAGAGTGGTAGCTCAGACAATTTTTTTTCTGGGGCTTTCACAGGCCTAAGGGAAATCCCTGTGGAGAATCAAATCCCTTACATCACCATAAAGCAAAAACTGCTAGTCACCTGTTTACAGCCTCACAGTAGAATATGTGTGTGAAATTTTGAACAAGCTGCATGAGAACAAATACATTAAACATTGAGTTATAGTTTTCTGGCAAACACATATGGAATTCTACATTTAAACACTTCTTTTACATGCTTAGAAATGCATTCTCAATCACCATATTCCGCAACGTGGAGCCAAGTTGTCCTTCTAAGAATGAGCTGAAGAAAATGTTATCAAGCAGAGGGTTTAGGACTAGAATACATAGAAACACAGAAACATAGAAAACCTACAGCACAATACAGGCCCGTCAGCCCACAAAGATATGCCGAACATGTCCCTACCTTAGAAATTACTAGGCTTACCTATAGCTCTCTATTTTTCTAAGCTCCATGTACCTATCTAAAAGCAACTAATAATTGAAGTTCGAGGAATTATCCTGCTCTTTAAGTTTCTTTTCAGCAGTATTGTAGACTCAAAATATGTCAATACTGAGAAAAATGCAGGGAGCTGTATCAGTCATATTACTTGGCCTTTTTTGACCCCACAAAGCCTTTGACTCCAACAATCAAAGTATCTTTCTGGCTGCCTGCGAAACTTTCCTTGTCACCTCTGCCAGATAAGGACATGCAGGTGACGATCCTCACTGAGAGGTTCACACCAGACTGATGTCAATCAACACTTTTTTTTTGATGTTTCTTGATGCAATGCTGTGACACCAACAAGATCCCATAAGGAGAAGCATGGCCATACAAAGGGAATTATTTATTTTTTTGCCAGAACCACGGTTACCTCAGCCTCAGTCACTGAGTTGCTGTATGCAAGTAGTGCTCGCATACACACACATTCAGAGCTCCAAGGCATTATCAACTCACTTAATGAAGTATATGAGATCAGACTTGACTCTTCATCTCACAATCTGCATCATTATGAAACTGCACCTTATAGTTTAACTGCACTATACATTATCTGTAGCTGTTACACTTTATTTTGCATTCTGTTATTGCTTTACCTTGAACAAACTCGACAGATTGTGTAATGAATTGACTGTATGAACAGAATGCAAGACCAGCTTTTCACTGTGCCTTGGCACATGAGACAATAATAAACCAATTCCAATTCCAAGAATGATTATTTGACTTACCATATACAAAGCAATAGACAGTAGGTGCAGGAGTAGGCCATTCTGCCCTTCGAGCCAGCACCACCATTCACTGTGATCATGGCTGATCATCCACAATCAGTACCCCGTTCCTGCCTTCTCCCCATATCCCTTGACTCTGCTGTCTTTAAGAGCTCTATCTAACTTTCTCTTGAAAGCATTCAGAGAATTGGCCTCCAAGCAACCTGCTCAGGTTGCACAACACCACCACATGACAATAAAGACCCCCAATCACACTCTGAAATGTGCAAGCCACTCCCATACCTCGTTTACATCTTACTAAAGGCAGATGTCGATGATGAAATTCACCAATGATTTTGATGTAATCATATTGCCTTTTGTTATCTGACAAAAACAGATTTTTTAAGATCAAGATCTCAAAGCTTGTGCTTTACCAGGTAGTAATAAGGATGGGATGTAAGGGCATCCAGGGAGGGTTAGCACCTCTGGTGAAGGGGCTTTTCATGTCTACTCAGGGCAACTTACTCACCTTTAGTCCCCACCAAACACTCAGTTCTCAACTGTGGCTCCACGTCATTGTTCACATGTCACAGTGGTTACACCCCGGTACACCACTTTGACAGGCAGACTAAACCGTGTGAGGGTAGCCGGTGGGCTTCATACCCCAGAGAGACAGGGACATGCCTGCCCGAGCATGAAAAATCAGTTCCGGCGGACTGGGCAAATGAGATCTACGGTGAGTTCCAATGGCCAGGAAGGCGGTTCTGCAATGCTCCATGGAGAGCGAAGGGCATAACAAGTAACAGAAGAGGTCATGGTCATCCACTGCTATCCCAGTTGTGACGCTGTTTCATCTCACAGGACTTGGACTTCTGAGGTTGAGAAAATGGAACTGTCCCAGTGCAATGACTTTTCCACTTTAAAAACTCCTGTACACGATTCCTGTCATCTTCAAACACAATGGACAACCACCACAACGAGGAGGAATTTCTTTAGCCAGAGGGCAGTGAATCTACAGAATTCGTTGCCACAGACGGCTGTGGAGTCCAAGTCATTGGATATATTTAAAGCAGAAGTTGATTGATTCTTTGTTAGTCAGGGCGTCAAAGGTTATGGGAAGAAATCAGGAGAATAGGGTTGTGAGGGATATGAATTAGCCATGCTGGAATGACGGAGCAGACTCAATAGATTGAGTGGCTTAATTCTTCTCCTTTGTCTTATGGTCCAAGTTAATGAACCCTATCAAACTGTATGCTGCTGAAGTCAAGTCAAGTCACTTTTTATTGTCATTTCAACCATAACTGCCGGTACAGTACACAGTAAAACCATTTTTTCAGGACCATGGTGTTCATGACACTGTACAAAAATTAGACTGAACTACATAAAAAACACAGGGAAAAAAACTACACTAGACTACAGACCTACCCAGGACTGCATAAAGTGCAAAAAACAATGCAGGCATTATAATAAATAATAAACAAGACAAGAGGGCAGTAAGGTGTCAGTCCAGGCTTTGGGTATTGAGGAGTCTGATAGCTTGGGGGAAGAAACTGTTACATAGTCTGGCCGTAAGAGCCCAAATGCTTCGGTGCCTTTTCCCAGACGGCAGGAGGGAGAAGAGTTTGTATGAGGGGTGCGTGGGGTCCTTCATAATGCTGTTTGCTTTGCGGATGCCGCATGTAGTGCAAATGTCCGTAATGGCAGGAAGAGAGACCCCGATCATCTTCTCAGCTGACCTCACTATCCGCTGCAGGGTCTTGCGATCTGAGATGGTGCAATTTCCGAACCAGGCAGCTGCTCAGGGTACTTTCAATACAACTCCTATAGAATGTGATGAGGATGGGGGTTGGGAGATGGACTTCCCTCAGCCTTCGCAGAAAGTAGAGACGCTACTGGGCTTTCTTTGCTATGGAGCTGGTGTTGAGGGACCAGGTGAGATTCTCTGTCAAGTGAACACCAAGAAATTTGGTGCTTTTAACAATCGCTACCGAGGAGCCGTCGATGTTCAGCGGGGAGTGGTCGCTCCGTGCCCCCCCTGAAGTCAACAACCTTCTCTTTTGTTTTGTTCACATTCAGAGACAGGGCACCCACAACAGGCAGTTCTAATTGTAGAGACACCACCAATCCTGTTTCTGCAAAGTCCCCCAAACCAATTGGCAGATTCAGCAAACCAATATCAGTGTCCTCTCACAGGCCCTAGTTATACTCAACTGTCTCCCATGGCAAAAGCGTTGTTTAAGTAACAGATCCCAGAATAACACAAATTCTGTCTAAGCTCCATCGTGGAAAATGATTCCCACCTGGAAACAGGAAATGATTCAAGAGATGTTCTCAATGCCTCCTTAGAAAGGTGAAACAGGCCAGTGACGTGGGAATTCCTGAGAAGAAGAAGCATTGGGATAGTATTGAATATCTTCAATCAAGATATTGGAAACACACTGAAGCCCAATGAAAGTGGCCAAAGGAGTGTTTGAGAAGATAAAAGATGTTCAATGCTCATATGGACAAATAATTGAATAGGAAGGGAAAGCAGATGAAGTAGTGAATCCAAATTCATCGAATGGCTTGAGGAACTCAATTATGAAAAAAGCATGGCAGCACCTCTACTTCCTTAGGAGTTTGCAAAGATTCAGCATCAATTCAAAAACTTTGATAAACCTTTATAGATGTAGTGAAGAGTATATTGACTGCATCACAGCCTGGCATGGAAACAGCAATGCTCTTGAATGGAATATCATACAAAATGTATTGGACGCAGCCCAGCCCATCACAGGTAAAGCCCTCTCCACAACTGAGCACATCTAGACAAAACACTGTTGGAGGAAAGCAACATCCATCATCAGGAACATTCACCACCCAAGACAGACTCTCTTCTCACTGCTGCCATTGGGAAGAAGGTACAGGAGGTTCTGGACTTACCACCAGATTCAGGAATAGTTATTGCCCCCCCCCCAAAATTTCAGGTTCTTGAGCCAAATGGGATAACTTCACTCAACTTCACTTGCCCCATCATTGAAATGTTCCCACAACCTATGGACTCACTTTCAATGATTCTTCATCTCATGTTCTTGACGTTTATTGCTTGTTTATTTATTATTATTTGTTCCTTTTTGTATTTGCACCATTTGTTGTCTCTTACATACTGGTTGATTGCCCAAGCTGGATGGTCTTTCATTGACTCTGTTCTGGTTATTATTCTTTGGATTTATTGAGTATCCCTGCAAGAATATGAATTTCAGGGTTCTATATGGTGACATATACGTCCTTTGATAATAAATTTATTTTGAATTTTGGACTCTGGGCTGTCCTGTCATTTTCTGTAATTCTCAGAGCAAGGGACTGTTCTGGACTTATGTGAATACAGCATATATTAATCCAAACAGGAAAGAGTCTTCAATTTTTTGTTATAAATTGCAAGGAATAAATTGAAGTTATAAGGCCCAGGCTACTCCACAGACTATGAGTTAGCATATATTTCAGCCATACATTAAAACGAAGAGTTAACCATTAATTGCCCTGCACTAACCATGGGTTTAAAGGGTTTAAAGAATTTGCACTGTTGTATAAATTCAAGGAAGTGTCCCAGCCAAGAAAGGTGGACATTCAGAGGTGCCTCCGACTGTAGTTATGGAATTCAAAGGAAACACTGTCAACCCAAAGTATTGAAGTAAACGATGTCAATGTAACTATTGAAACTCTATTGAATCACCTACTTTTATCATTGATCTTAAGGATATAAAAATGTGATGTACATTGAGTTTGTGAGTCTCTACTGAAAGTCTCCATTATAATGCCTGCTTGTTGTTCTACATCACCAGCCTCAGTGTCTCTCAGATGACTTAAATCACAGTCGCAACACTTAAGTCCTCCAAAAATCTCACTATTTATCACTCTATTTATGGCTAAATCTCAAATACCTGCAGTGGAATTATATCTTTTGAAGCCATATCACGATTTAAAAATTCAGTATTTAAATACATATTTGATTGCTTATCTACATCAAGCCAAGGTTCCATTTCCAATTGTCATCACTCATTTTTCATCTATGTATAGCTCTATTCATCACTTCCAGCAGTAAACCTACCAAATGGCTTTGTGAATATAGTGATTCATTATGAGTAGGTAGATACATTTTTTCATCACTGACCTGACAAAACAAGAATCAGAATCAGGTTTAATAACACTGGCACAAGTGTGAAATTTGTTGTTTTGCAGCTGTAGTTCATTGCAAAACATAATAATTAAAAATATAAATTACAATAAGATAATTATATAAATGATTAAATTAAATAAATAGTGCAAAAGAAGTGAGATAGTGTTCATTGGGTTAATTTTCCATTCAGAAATCTAATGGTGGTGGGGAGGAAGCTATTCCTGAAACATTGAGTGTGTCTACAGGTTCCTGTACGTCCTCCTGGATGGCAGCAATGAGAAGAAGGCATGTCCTGGGTGATGGAGGTTCTTAATGGTGGAGGCTGCCTTTTTGAGGCATGGTTTTTGTATGTGTCGTCCATGCTAGATTAAAGGGTAGACTAATGCCCTTGATGGAGCTGGCTGATTTAACAACTTTCTGCATTTTTTTTTTGATCCTGTGGTGGTGTAACCAGTTAGAAAGATGTCCATGGTACTTCTGTAGAAACTTGTGAGAATTTTTGGTGACATAGATAGATAGATAGATACTTTATTCATCCCCATGGGGAAATTCAACTTTTTTTCCAATGTCCCATACACTTGTTGTAGCAAAACTAATTACATACAATACTTAACTCAGTAAAAAATATGATATGCATCTAAATCACTATCTCAAAAAGCATTAATAATAGCTTTTAAAAAGTTCTTAAGTCCTGGCGGTTGAATTGTAAAGCCTAATGGCATTGGGGAGTATTGACCTCTTCATCTTGTCTGAGGAGCATTGCATCGATAGTAACCTGTCGCTGAAACTGCTTCTCTGTCTCTGGATGGTGCTATGTAGAGGATGTTCAGAGTTATCCATAATTGACCGTAGCCTACTCAGTGCCCTTCGCTCAGCTACCGGTTAAACCCTCCAGTACTTTGCCCATGACAGAGCCCGCCTTCCTTACCAGCTTATTAAGACGTGAGGCGTCCCTCTTCTTAATGCTTCCTCCCCAACACAACTAACAACTAACAAGTCTTCTTAAACTCCAAATGAAATATAGCTGCTGTCATGCCTTCTTTGTAACTGCATCAATGTGGTGGGCTGAGGAGAGATGTTAACACCCAGGAACTTGAAACTGATCAAGATTCAACTGCTGATCCCTCTATAAGGACTGGTGCGTGTTTCTTCAATTTCTCCTTCATGAAGTCATCAATCAGTTCCTTGTTCTTAATGGCACTGAGTGCAAGTTTGTTGTTGTGACACCACTTAATTCAACTCAACTCAAGAGATACTGTGGACCTGGTTAAAAAAAAAGGAAGTACCTAGCAAGTAGAGGCAGAAAGCAACAAATGAGGTACTTGAGGAATATAAGAAGTATAAGAAAATATTCAAGAAGAAAATTAGGAGGACAAATAGAAGGCCGTAGCAGACAAGGTGAAGGAAAAATACCCAAGGGATAACACAGATATATTAAGAGCAAAAGGATTGCATGGGACAAAATTTGTCCCCTTGAAGATCAGAGAGATCATCTATTCATAGAGCCAAAAGAGATAGGGGAGATCTTAAATGGATTTTTTGCATGGGATGGACACAAAATCTACAGAAGTGAGGCAAAACAGCAGTGAGGTCATAGACCATATGCATATTACAGAGAAGGAAATGTTTGCTATCTTGAGGGAAATTAGGATGGAGCCTGATAAGATCTTCCATTGAACCCTGTGGGAGGCTAGAGCAGAAATTGCTGCGATCCCAATAAAGACATATAAAACATCCTTAGCTACAGGTGAGTTGTAAGAGGTTTGGAGGATAGTTAATGTTGTTCCATTGTTCAAGAAATGCTCTAAAAATAAGCTGGGAAACTATAAGCTGGTGAGACTGATAGCAGTAGTGGGTAAGTTATTGGAAGGCATTCTAAAGGACTGGAAGTTACAAAGGAAGTTTGATGAGGTCAAGGTAGTGGATGTTGTCTACCCGGAATTTTGCAAGACCTTTGATGAGGTCCCACATGGGAAGTTGGTCAAGAAGGTTCAGCAGCTTTTCACTTGAAATGAGGTAGTAAACTGGATTAGACATTGGCTCCTCAGAAGAAGTCAGAGAGTGATAGTAGATGGTTGCCTCTTAACTGGAGACCTGTGACTAGTGATGTGTTACATAGATGTTGCTGAGCCCATTTTTGTTTGTCATCTATATCAATGATCTGGATGATAATGCAATAAACTGGATTAGCAAATTTGCAATGACATTAAGAATGTGGTGTAGAAGACAGTGAGGAAGGCTATCAAAGCATGCAGTGGGATCTGGACCAGCTGGAAAATATGCTGAAAAAATGTGGATGGAATTCTGGTGCGGCCCCCTGTATAACGGTGAGACCTGACATAGACTGAGAGACTGCTTTATCGAGCACTTTCACAAAAAGCAGAATTTCCCAGTGGCCACCCATTTTAAATCTACTTCCCATTCCGACTCCTCTACTGCCACGGTGAGGCCACACTCATGTTGGGGGTTCAACACCTTATATTTCATCTGGGTAGTCTCCAACCTGATGGCATGAACTGGATCTCCTGTTAGGGAATGAGACAGAAGTTTGTGTAGGGAACTGTACACTTTACATCTCATGATTATAATTCCATTTGTATCAAGATAATTATGGGAAAGGATATGTCTGGTCCTCAGGCTGATATTTTCAACTGGAGAAAGACCAATTCTGATGGTATCATATATAACCATATAATATAACTATATAACAATTACAGCATGGAAACAGGCCACCTTGACCCTTCTAGTCCATGCTGAATGCTTACTCTCACCTAGTCCCACTGACCCGCACTCAGCCCATAACCCTCCATACATTTCCTGTCTATATACCTATCCAATTTTTTTTAAATGACAAAATCGAACCTGCCACTACCACTTCTACTGGAAGCTCATTCCACACAGCTACCACTCTCTGAGTAAAGAAGATCCCCCTCATGTTACCCCTAAACTTTTACCCCTTAACTCTCAACTCATGTCCTCTTGTTTGAATCTCCCCTACTCACAATGGAAAAAGCCTATCTATGTCAACTCTATCTATCCCCCTCATAATTTAAATAACTCTATCAAGTCCCCCCCAACCTTCTACGTTCCAAAGAATAAAGACCTAACTTAGAACCATAGAACCACAGAACATTACAGCACAGAAACAGGCCTTTTGGCCCTTCTTGACTGTGTATCAGAAAGGACCTGGCAAATGTGGATTGGGACAGGTTCTTTTCCGGAAAAGGTCTACTTGGTAAACTTCACACCTTCAAATGTGAAATTTTGAGAGTACAGAATTTGTATGTTCCACTCAAAATAAAAGGCAGGGGTAACAGGTTTAGGGAACCTTGGTTTTTGAGAGATATTGAGGCCCAGTTTACATTTAAAAGGAGGTACATAGCAGCCTTAGGCAGGAAGGAGCAAATGAGGTACTTGAGGTGTATAAGAAATGCAAGAGAACACTTAAGAAGGAAACCAGGAGAGCTAAATGAGGGCATGAGGTTGTTCCAGCAGACAAGGTGAAGGAGAATCCCAAGGGCTTCTACAGATATATTAAGAGCAAAAGGATTACAAAGGGACAGAATTGCTCCTTTGGAAGATCGGAGGAATCATCTATACATGAAGCGGGATGAGATGAGGGAGTTTTTAAATGGATTTTTTTTGCATGTGTATTTACTCGGGTGATGGACACAGAGTCTATCGAATTGAGGCCAAACAGCAGTGAGATCATGGAGCGAATACAGATTACAGAGGAGGAGGTGTTTGCTGTCTTGAGGTAAATTAAAGTGGATAAATACCCAGGGCCTTACAAGGTGTTCCCTCAGAATTTGTGTGTGGCTAGTGCAGAAAACGAAGGGTCCCAAACAGAGATATTAAAAAATGTCTTTTGCCGTGGAAAATTGGAGGATAGCTAATGTTGTTCCCTTAAGAAAGCCTCTAAAAATAAGCTGGGAAATTATAGGCTGGTGAGCCTAACATCATTTGGGATACGTTATTGGAAGGTATTCTAAGGGACTGTATATATACATATGTATTTTGAAATACAGAGACAGATTGGGGATAATCAGTGATGGACTAAAGGAAGATTAAGCCTGCTTTCCTCCTTGCATGACTGATGGTGATGACATGGATGTGTTCAGGACCTACAAGTACCTGGGGGTGCACCTGGATGACAGACTCGAATGGAGCACCAACACAGAGACTGTGTACAAGAAGGTTCAGAGTCACCTTCACTTCCTGAGGAGACTGAGAACCTTTGGAAGATGCAGGCCTCTCCTTCACATATTCTACCAGTTTTTTTGGCACCAGTTCAATCTCCTATGCAGTGGTGTGCTGGGGCAATGGTAATAACACAGGTGATGCCAATGGGCTCAATAAACTGATTAGAAAGGCTGGATCTGTTATAGGGGTCAAACTGGACACACTGGAGGCTGTGGTAGAACAAAGGACCCATGGAAAATCCTGGCAATTCTGGACAATGTTTCTCTCCCTCTACGTGCCACCTTGGCTGAACAGAGGAGCACTTTTAGTAATAGACTAAGACAACTGCGCTATTCCAAAGAGGCTCTATATGAGGTCATTCTTACCCTTGGCCATTAGGCTCGATAATTAGACAACCTATAGCTGGGGAAGTTATGACCCTCTCCTGTAGACTTCTTGTAGTCACTTATTTTTTATTCTTTCTTACTTCTGTACTAACATTTGTATATCTGTGCACCTGTAATGCTACTGTGACACTGTAATTCACTTTGGGATCAATAAAGTATTTATCTATCTATCTATCTAATCAACATGGATTTGTGCATTCAGGTCATGTCTAATCAATCTTGCGGAGTTTTTTGAGGATGTTACCAGGAATGTTGATGAAGGCAAAGCAGTGGATGTTGTCTACATGGACTTTAGCAAAGCCTTTCACAAGGTCCCGCATGGAAGACTGGTCAAGAAGTTCCGGCCGCTTGGCATTCAGGATGAGGTAGTAAATTGCATTAGACATTAGCTTTATGGGAGAATCCAGAGGGTGGCAGCAGATAGTTTGAAGTTCAAAAGCTCAAAGTAAATTTATTATCAAAGTACATGTGTCACCATATACAACCCAGAGATTCATTTTCTTCTGGGCATTCATGGTAAATACGAAGACACAAAAAAATCAATAATAATAATATAAAAATTGTAACACCATGCATCATGTGGCTAGTCAGAACTCAATTAGGTAACCACAATATACTTACAGAAGAGCAGAAAGGGTGCCATTAGGGCATGAAATTATATAAAGAATAACTGATAATAGATTCTGTAATTCTAAATCAAGCCTGGAGGAAACACAGAAATATTTTGTGTTGTTTTATTGACTTCCAAAAAGCATTTGATTGTGTTCCACACTTATGGTTAATAGAAGTCCTTAAAATGTATAAACAACACCCAATACTTGTGAAATTTCAAGAACATCTGATGAAGCGTTGGCATACTGTAATCACCCTATCTATTAACAACCAAATAAGAACAGCCACTTTTATGAAAATAAACCAAGGCATTTTCCAGGCTGATCCTTTAAGCCCACTTTGGTTTTGTCTAGCTTTAGACTAGCTCTCTAATTTACTGTATCAAATCAGAAGCAACCAGATGAATTATACCTTGACACACTTTCTACACCCCTTCATCAGTAAAGCCAAACCAATTAATTCAAATAGTAGAACTATTTTAAAAAGATTTAGACATGAACTTTGGACCAGATAAGTGCAGAACATGAAAAAAAAAGGTGCAATAGAGCTAACAGAATACCATATAACTGATGGATGAATATGAAACATATAAGTAGCTGGGATATCAACAAGGACAAAAAATAGATCATCGTAGGATAAAGGGAAAACTTTCGACAGAATTTACTTCAAGGCTTAAGAAAGTCTGCCAAATAGAGCTCAATAGTAAAAAATATAACTAAGGCAATAAACTTTTTCGCTACACCCATATTAACACATTCAATCTGGACATCAGGTTTTACCAGCTTGAGCTGAGAAAAATAGCAAATTAGCAATATATGTTGAGAACATGAGATGAAAAGTCCTTCAAAAGTAAATCCATAGGTTGTAGGAACAGTTCATTATTGGGGTGAGTGAATTTGAGTGAAGCCTGATGGTTGCAGGGTTGTAACTGTTCCTGAACCTTGTGGTACAGGTCCTCTCTGTCTAGTGCCCTCTGTCTAGTGGTGTACCACAGGAATCAGTGCTAGGTCCATTGTTGCTTGTCATCTATATCAATAATCTGCATTATAATGTGTAAAACAGATCAGCAAATTTGGAGATGACACCAAGATTGGGTATGTAGTCGATAGCAAGGAAGAATATCAAAGCTTGCAGCAGTATCTGAACCAGCTGGAAAAACTGCAGATAGAATTTAAACATAGAAACATAGGGAGCCTGCAGCACAATACAGGCCCTTCGGCCCACAAAGCTGTGCCGCACATGTCCTTACCTTAGAATTTACCTAGGGTTACCCATAGCCCTCTATTTTTCTAAGCTCCATATTCCTATCCAGACGTTTCTTAAATGACCCTATTGTATTCACCTCCACCACTGGCAGTCCATTCCACGCACTCACCACTCTCTGTGTAAAAAAATTTACCCCTGATATCTCCTCTGTACCTACTTCCAAGCACCTTAAAACTGTGCTCTCTTGTGTTAGACATTTCAGCCCTCGGAAAAAGCCTCTGACTATCCACACGATCAATGCCTCTCATCATCTTATACACCTCTATCAGGTCACCTCTCATCCTCTGTCATTCCAAGGAGAAAAGGCCGAGTTCACCCAACCTATTCTCATAAGGCATGCTCCCCAATCCAGGTAACATCCTTTAATGCAAACAAGTGTGAAGTGTTGCACTATGGGAGGACAAACCAGAGTAGGATTTACACAGTCAGCAGTAGGGCACTTAGGAGTGTGGTAGAACAGAAGGATCTGAGAAAACAGATCCATAATTCCATAAAAGTGGCGTCACTTTTGTAACGAGAGTGAAGTTGTAAAGAGAGCATTTGGGACATAGGCCTTCATAATCAAAGCATTGAGTACAGAAGTTGGAATGCTTTGTTGAAGTTGTATAAGGTGTTGGTGAGGCCTAATTTCGACTACTGGGTGTAGTCACCTACCTTCAGGAAAAATATCAATAAGCATGAAAGTGTACAGAGAAAATTTACAGGTTCTAAATCTGCTGGGACTTGAGGACCTGAGTTTTAGGGTAAGGTTGAATAGGTTAGGACTTTATTCTCTGGAGCATAGTAGAATGTGGGGAGATTTGATAGAAGTATACAAAATTATGAGGGGTATAGATTCAGAGAAAATACAAGTAGGATTTTTTCCACTGAGCTCGGGTTAGACTAGAACTACAGGTCATGGGTTAAATGTGAAAAGTGAAATGTTTAAGGGGAACTTCATTACTCAGAAAGTGGTGAGAATCTAGAAGAGCTGCCAGCAGAAGTGATGGATGTGATTCGATTTCAACATTTAAGAGAAATTTGGATAGGTACTATACTTGGATGGAAGATGTATGGAAGGCAATGGTTTGGGTACAGGTCGATGGGACTGGGCAGATTAAGGGCTTGTCATGGACTAGATGGGCAGAAGGACCTGTTTTGTGCTGTCGTGTTCTATGACTATAACAGACCAGACTTACACAGGGAGTGATAGGGAACTGAGGATTATGGTAAAACAAAGGATTCTGGGAATACAGAATTCATAATTCCTTGAAAGTGATGTCACAAGTATATAGGGCTGTAAAGGAGTTGGAATATTATGTTCATGTTGTATAAGACTTTGGTAAGGCCTAAGTAGGAATATTGTGTGCAGTTCTAGTCACTTACTTACTGGAACGGTATCAGTAAGATTGAAAGGGTGCAGAGAAAATTTACAAGGATTGTTTCCAGGACCTGAATTATAGGAAATGGTTGAAAAGTTAGGAATTTATTCCCTAGTGCATGGAACAATGAGGGAAGATTTCATTCATGTACATAAAATTATGAAGGGTATAGCCTCAGGCTTTTTCCACTGAGGTTGGGCCACACTAGAACTAGAGGTCATAGGTTAAGGGGAGCTTCTTCACTCAGAGGATGAAGCATAAGTGGTGGATTTGAATTCAATTTCACCATTTAAGAGAAATTT
Organism: Hemitrygon akajei; assembly: GCF_048418815.1. Taxonomy (NCBI): domain Eukaryota; kingdom Metazoa; phylum Chordata; class Chondrichthyes; order Myliobatiformes; family Dasyatidae; genus Hemitrygon; species Hemitrygon akajei. The sequence continues at coordinate 169,448,603 of NC_133129.1, forward strand.
GTATAGGTACATGGATGGGAGGAATGTGGAGATAGAGTCTGGGTGCAGGTTGATGGGACTAGGCTGATTAATAGTTCGGCATCAACTAGATGGGCCGAAGGGTGTGTTTCTGTACAGTTGAGTTCTATGACTCTATGGACAGTCAAGGGTAACGTTTTACTTTTGGACCCATGTTTATTTCTTCACCAGTCTTACTTCCAAGAGTGGAAGTAACTTAAAGTTCCTACTGCTGCAACCACACACTGCTAAAAGCCTGGTTCAACGGTATACACCGAAGACTTCAACTACTTTTATACCAGTGCATTGTACCAGAATGTAGCAGCTTCCGATCATCTCGTTTTGTTTCATTGACTTCCACTTTTCATCTTCTGTCTTGAAGGATCAAGGATCAGCTTTATTCACCAAATACATGCATTAGGAGTTTCCTGTAGTGTGCTGGCCAGGATGCGACACGCAACAGAAAAAAAATCATTAAAAATAAAGAATTAAATAAAAAATAAAATTAGAGGTTTAGGAATTCATATGGAATAAAATGTGCATAAATACATAAATACCAGCAAGTACTTCCATTGTGAACAGTATTATAAAAAGTGGTTTAAAGTACCTACAGTGCAGAGCAGTGATGGGCTAACTTGCAGGTGTCCAGGACCTAAGGTATAGGGAAAGGTTGAATATGTTAGGACTTTATTCCCTCATGCGTAGAAGAATGAGGGGGAGATTTCATTGATGTACATAAAATTATGAGGAGTATAGATAGGGTAAATGCAAGCACCTTTTTTTAAGCCAATGAGCCTTACTGTTAACCAAGAGGTCTGTGGACACCAGGTTGAGAAACCCGGGCTAGGGAAAGAAACTTTTAAGATGGCATTGTTTTCATTTTAATAGCCCCATTGTGCTTTCCAGAAGCGAGCTTTTGGAAAGGGCAGTTTGCAGGGTGGGTAGCAACTGGAATGATTTTTCCTGCATGCTTCTTTAGCCTGGACACATACAAATCTTCCACTCTCATCCCAAATCCCTCCACTGTTTGTGCTTGAAATGTTATCTTTATTATTTTTCAGTTCTGTCAAAAGGGTCACAGACTATGAATTTTAATCCTGTTTTTCTCTCTGCAGATATTGCCTAAATCAAAGCAATCGGCTGAGCTTTTCCAGCAAGAGCTGCATCTACATCAGATTTACAGCATTTACCATGTTTTGCTTGATGCGTAACATGCAACAGGTCTTGTTATGATGTTTTGGGACTTTAGAGGAACAGTGAGTGGCTGTGACTAGTGATTTAGCCTGCTTGAGGAAACACAGACATCAAGACATCAGCAATGGAAAGGGAGAGCAAGCAGCTTTAAGTTCCTGGGTGTCAACGTTTCTGAAAATCTGTTCTACAACACAACATATTGATGCAATCATGATGAAGGCACACCCGTGCTGTACTTTATTAGGGGTATGAAGAGATTCAGTACGTCAGGAAAGACTGTAGCAAATTTCTACAGATGTACCATCGATGACATTCTAACTGGTTGCATCACCACCTGGTATGGAGGGGGTCACTGCACAGGATCAGAAAAAGCTGCAGAGTCTTGTAAACTCAGTCAGCTCCATCATGGGCACCAGCGCCCCAGCATCGAGAAAATCTTCAAAGGGTGATGCCTCAAAAGGCAGCATCCATCATTAAGGACCCCCACTACCCTGGGCATGCCCTCCTCTCATTACTCTCATCAGACAGAAGACACACACTCACTGTTTTACGAATGGCTTCTTCACATCTGCTATCAGATGACTGAATGAACAATGAACCCATGAACATTACCTCACTATTTTTGCTCTTTTTATTTAACTTTTTGATAAGTTTTTATTATCATTCAATTTGAGTATCATGTTGTTCTAAGGCATATATGTCAAACTCAAGGCCCGCGGGCCAAATCGGCCCGCGGTGGAATTATCTTTGGCCCGCGAGATAATATCTAATTACTATTAAAGCTGGCCCCAGTAATCGAAGCGCCTATGGCGTACGATATGGCTAATGCTGAGTTTATTCAGGTACCAGGTTTTCAGGGTTTTTAGTGTTTATTTGGCAGTCTTGCTCGGCAGTCTTCTTCATAAGAAACGGAATTTGTAAAGTGAAACACTTTGTAGTTATAGCAGAGACTGAGACACATGAGAGCAGGCTGAAAAAACGGAGGCAACGAAAGCTGCGTTCGCACGCGTCCGACTGATCCGGCCCGCATGAAGCTGCATTTTGCTCAATCCGGCCTGTGACCTAAAATGAGTTTGACACCCCTGTAAGGGATTTTCTATCGGTGGGTCCTCAGGCTGATCCCAGATCCACATAGTGTGGTACAGTGAGGGCCAGAGTAAATACTGGCTGTCGGTTGGGTCTTCTGGTTGGTCAGTCTCCCCTTTCACAGCTGCCACTTTATCTCTGCGGCACAGCAGAGACTGTTCTTATGTAGCACAGTTACCTCTTGAACAGATTTCCTCAAAGGCAGGTTTTCACAAACTGGGGTCCACGGATGGTAGGGGTTTCTGGCATAGTAAATGTTGGGAATCCCTGCTCTTGGGCCTTCACAGATTTTAGATGTATTGTTGAATTTCTTCAGGCTGATTTTGGTAGTGTTGTTTGCTTTACACTGAACTGCTGATGTAAACTGGAATGTCTTTCATGATGAGGATGTGTCCGAGTTCACGGAAGGGGTCACAAGTTTCATCCAGAAGTGCATCGAGGAGGTTGTCCCAAAGAAATCATTCAGGGTTTATTCAAACCATAAACCCAGGATCAACCGTTCAGTTCGAGCAGCACCTACTGCATGACACAGTTATCGGTAGCCAACAGGAACTCAAGAAACACAGCTGCAATCTGCGCAAAGTCATCAAGACAGCGAAACAACAATACAGGGACAAGATTCAGACACAACTCTCCCACCAACAACACACGCAGCTTACGGTAAGGTCTGCACATCATCACAGATTTCAAAGCTAAATGCAGTGGGGTTTCAAACATCGCTGCCTTTCTCCCAGATGAGCCTAATCATTTTCACACTGGATTCGATGTTGCCAACACCAAGCCCCTGAGGAGAGCCACCAAAGGGGCCTACACTTCGATTATCTCTGAGGCTGAGGTACACAGGTGTTTCCAGCGAGTGGACAGTCAGTTGCAAGGCTACGGGACTGGACAGCATCCCAGAGCCGGTACTCAGATTGTGCATGGCACAACTGGCAGGTGTGTTTACAGACATTTTTAATCTCCCTCTCCCAGTGTAGAGTGCCCTCCCCTCCTGCTTCAAAACATCCACCATTGTTCCTGTATCTAAAAAGACCAAGGTAACATGTCTGAACGACTGGCGTCCTGTCACACTCACCTCAATAATAAGCAAATGCTTTGAGAGGGTGGTCAAAGACTACATCTGCAGCTTGCTACCACCCAAACTGGACCCTCTACAAGTCGCCTACCAACACAACCGATCAACAGATGACGCAATAGCCACAACTCTGCACACCATCCTTACACATCTGGAGAAGAAGGATACTTATGTGAGATTGTTGTTCTTGGACTACAGTTCAGCATTCAACACCACAATTCCCTTCAGGCTCGACAAGAAGCTCAGAGACCTCGGCCTTCACTCTGTCTTGTGTAGCTGGATCCTGGGCTTTCTGTCAGATCGCCAGTAGGTAGTAAAAGTGGGCTCCCTCACCTTTTCCCCTCTGACCCTCAACACAGGTGTCCCTCGGGGCTGTGTCCTAAGCTCCCTCCTTTACTTTCTGTATAACAATGACTGAATCGCCACTGTGGTTTCCTGTGACAATGCTTTGTGGAAATGTACTCAAAGGTAGGAAGTGCTTTACCCACAATGAACTGAGTCATATCAACTACTTCTTGTAGCATTTTTAAATCAAGAGCATTGGTGTTTCTATACCAGGCTGTGATGCAGCCAGTCAATATACTCTTCACCACATATCTATAGAAGTTTTCCAAAGTTTTAGATGTCATGCCGAATCTTTGCAAACTCCTATGGAAGTTGAGGCGTCGCCATGCTTTCTTCATAATTGCATTTGCGTGCTGGGCCCAGACCAGGTCCTTCAGAATGATAACACTGAGGAACGTTGTTGCCAATCCAAACTGACTGGGGTCTGACAATGAGGAAATCAAAGATTCACAAGGAGGTATTGAGGCCAAGGTCTTGAAGCTTAATGATTAATCCTTCTGGGTGTGAGCATCCATCAAGGGAAACTGTAAAGTTTCCTTTTCTTTTGAAAAGGAAAAAAAATTCTCTTTTTCTTTTTAAAAAAGGAAAACTTCTTTTATAATGTGATTTTTATGATCATAAAACTATATTGGACTCAAATAACTAGGGGTAGAGCAGGTCTGCTGCATCAGTGATCTGCTCATTGTTTGAAGCAGCTAGCTGGGGTGTTGAAAGAGCCAACAGATGGGTTGGAGAAGGAAAAACCAGAGGTTGGATTGGAGAAGGAGATACCACCATTTGATCAGGAGAAGGAGAAGCCAGCGGTTGGGTTGGAGAAGGAGAAGCTGGTGGTTGAGCTAGAGAAGGTGAAGCCGCCAGTTGGGCCAGAGATGGAGAAGCCGGTGGATGGGCTGAAGAAAGAGAAGCCAGCAGATGGGTTGGAGAGGATGCAGACCATGTTGCTTCCTGCTACTCAAAGGCATTGGAGTTGCTGCGTGAAAGTGGCATGCAACATAACTGTGAACGACCATCTTTGACGTTTCTCTTGCATTTGCAAGACACTTTTGGACATTGATAATGTAAGATCTCGCAGGCCTGTTTCCTTTATTTGGTGGGGAGACAGGCGACACGGCAGCAGCATGGCCTCAGCTGCAGTGAGGGCTGCACATCAAGCCGTGGGCTTACCTGTTGTTGCAGTGGATGTGAGAAGATGCCGGAGGTGGTGTAGCATGGTGTTCGTGCATGGTTGGGGACTGGACTCTCTAATCAGTGCTGCCCTCCAGTGTCCAACTGGTGGAATGACAATCTGGATTGCCGGGCGCTGTACCATCGATTTGCATGTCACTTAAGGGTCTTGGACTGTACATGTATTTCCTTACATAATGACGTTGCTTTTTTTCCCCCTCATTATTTTGAATACACCTTGTCTTTAGAGGAACACTTTCTCATTCAACTGTGTCCATGCATGGTTTGAATGATAATTAAACTTGATTTGATTTGATTTGATATCCACTCATTGTAGGAAAATGTTGAAATCAAAGCATTTGTAACAACATTGTCAAAGGTAAGTACAATACTCAATCAAATCTCCAACAGCTTTTCAGGAAGCAGTTTGTCTTTAACTTGCGCACTGTCCCATTCACCAAACAGCATGCTCACTTACATTGTCTCCTGCTTCAATGTGTGGCATTCATTTTATAACTTGCTTCCTTGTTTCCAATCCATTCGCTTTACCTTTGTCGCTTTCTCCATCACTGTAACTCTGCCCTTTTGCCTACCCCAACATTTAGGCAGCCAAAGCTTTGGTTGACAACACTCTAACCTCTGCTGGTCCTGTAAAGACACTCTGTCTCTCTCTCCTTCCTTATCTTTGACCAAATCTTTAGTTATTTGCCCAATTTTCTATTTACTTGACTGGGCTGAATGGCCTAATTCTGCTCCTAAGTCTTATGATGTCAATTTAATTTGTTAGATAACATTCACCTAAAAAGCCCTGGGTCAAGCTTGGAGATACCAAATACTGCAGATTCTATAGTCTGGAGCAGCAGACGTCTGGTCATTGGCTAAACCTTTGCCTCTGCAGTGATTCAGGGTATCAACCCAAAATGTTGATTATCCCTTTGTCTTCACGTATGCAGCTCAACCTGCTGATTTCTTCCACAAGAGATTCTGCAGATTATGGAAATCCAGAGTCACACACACAAAATGCTGGAGGAACTCAGCAGGTCAGGCTATGGAGAGGAATAAATACCGTAGATTCCGGATTATAAGCCGCTACTTTTTTCCCACATTTTGAACAGCTTTGAACTCTGCGGCCTTTAATCCAGAGCGGCTAATACATGGTTTTTTTTCATGCCGCCTCGTAAACATTTTGCCTCGTAACAGTAGACCAATAAAATTGATGAGTAGTTCACAGAGGTCCAATGAAATTGTACGATAAATCAAGCGCACTTTCACAATTAAATTATTGTAAATCAGTCATTTGTACTCACCCTCATCAACATGGAAAACACTCGAAGCAAGACCCGATCGCGTTACGCGAGCGCGTCAGACCCGAGCGCATCAGACCCGATTAGACCCGATCGCGTTACGCGAGCGCGTCAGACCCGAGCGCATCAGACCCGATTAGACCCGATCGCGTTACGCGAGCGCGTCAGACCCGAGCGCATCAGACCCGATTAGAACCGATCGCGTTACGCGAGCGCGTCAGACCCGAGCGCATCAGACCCGATTAGACCCGATCGCGTTACGCGAGCGCATCAGACCCGAGCGCGTCAGACCCGAGCGCATCAGACCCGATTAGACCCGATCGCGTTACGCGAGCGCATCAGACCCGAGCGCGTCAGACCCGAGCGAAAACGCTGCTTTTAAGTTAAAGGCGATCAATAACTTTTCCTGGTAGGCTGCAGTATATATATTTTTACCAGTCGCTAGGAGATATTGGAATGTTGTTCGTGCTGTTCAGTAAAAAAGTATATGCAACGTAATTTGTGTTACCGATACGTATGTATATTTAAAAGTAGCGGTGCGGCCTAAAGTCCGGTGCGGCCTTTACAATTAAAAAATTGATTTTATTTCTAAAATTAGAGCCAGCGGCTTTTAATCAGGTGCGCTCTGTAGTCCGGAATCTACGGTAGTCAAGATTTCGGGAAGGGTCTCAGCCCAAAACATTGGCTGTTCATTCCTCTCCACGGGTGCTTCCCGACCTGCTGAGTTCCTCCGGCATTTTGTGTGTGTTACTGCTGATTTTGTCCTGCTGTTTGATTTATGCTTGCTTTGTTGAAGACAGTATGAAGATAAAATATAAGCATTTACAGCAGAAGTACTGTGAGCATGGTCTCCAGCTTGGCAAAAGTCCTTCCGTTGAATTGTTCTGAGGTCAGTAGTCAGAGTAGTTCACTCCTCACTTATTTAGAGACTAAACAGAGACGTTAAATGATTGAACAGTCAAACCAAGTTAAATATACCCCATCTCAACAACACCAGCAAAAGTCACATCCCCAGTTATTCTAGTGCAAAGGCATGTCAGGCTGATTTACTTCCAGGTGCTGAGTTGACAGAAGTGTACGGAAATACAAATCAGTAATAGAAAGAAACAAGCACTCAGAAAAATCCTGTTCACTCGGGTTTGTTACCCAGGATCCTGACCACTGAAATTAGAGTTAAATGGATATAAACTGAACTGCAGCCTCACAACCTGATGCTGGTGCGCCCATCTCTACTTACTTTGTAAATAAATTTAAATAACTATCACTTCATTGAAGAAGATTTGTAGCTTCTCTGCCTCTGGTCCAAATAAGGAATGCCCCCAGATAAATAAAGACCATAATACCATAAGATATAGGGGCAGAATTAGGCCATTTGCCCATTGAGTCTGCTCTGCCATTCCACCATGGCTGACTTGTTTATGCCTCTCAACGCTATTCTGCTGCCTTCTCCGTATTTTGTCTTAGTCTCTTGTCTTACAGAAGGAACATAAAATCTACACTCTTGTATCCATTTGAGTATTCAAAACATAATCCACTGAAGGAATTAAGCGGGTGAGCAGCATTTGTGGGGGTGGACAGAAATGTTGATGCTACTGGTCAAAGCTCTGCATCAGGTCCAAATGTCCACAAGTTATTTGCTCAGGCCACTGAGTTATTCCAGCAGAATGTCTATTGCTCCGGCTTCCCAGCCTGTGGAGTCTCCCATGCTTCTCTGAATGCTTCCCAAACAGCACCCTCACTGAAGTCAGTGTCTTCCCAACCTCTGCTGTTCATGTCTTCTCTTGCACCTTCGCTCACTTTCTGCCCTCAGAACTGATAGATCCATTATATTTAATAAGTCATCAACAACTTGGATTTAAATTCCTCATTTTCATGTTTAAATATATCCCATGTTCTCATCTCATCTTCTCTTCATTGACTATGTGCTCCAGCCTAACAATACTCAGTGTGTTCCTCCAAAAAACTTAAACTGGAATCAGAATGAATCACTTAGCTGCTCAAACTCATGGGCCATTTGGCTGATCTGAGACATTGCTTCTCATACCTGCTTGTCACAAATCTCACTCTTTCTCCCTAGTATTCCCAACTATGTATGGCAGAAAAAATGAAATTCAATTAGTCTTGGAACTGAAATTAATAATTGCTCTAACTTCAATTGATAATTGTGGAAGGGAGTTCCAAATCACCATGACCCTCTGTGTCTAAAAGTGCTCCTTAACTTCACTCCTTAAGGAATTGGCTTTTAATATTTATGTTACATACAAGGAACCTAAGGCTTCCCATTATCCATTTTCTGTTTCTCAATTTGGAACCAAATCATCCTTTCACTTTTAAATTCCAGGGAATTCCATCGTCATTTATATGCTTTCTTGTGGTTTAATCTCATAGTTCAGGCAGCATCCAGGTAGCCCAATGCTAAATTCCCTCCAAAATCAATACATACATTCTAGAATATAGTGTTCAGAATTACTCACAGTCCTGATGAAGGGTTGCAGCCCAAAACATCATCTGTCCATAGATGCTGCCTGACTTGTTGAGTTCCTTCAGCGTAAGCTACTCACACAAAATGCTGGAGGACTTCGTCCATGTTGTCTGTGTTACTCACAGGTGTGGACTAATCTAGCTTTGTCCAGCTAGAGCAGAACTTCTTGACTCTTCATGTCTAGTCCTCTAGTTGTAAAGACCAAAAACTCCACTGGTTTTTTTTTTTTGCAGAACCCTTTGCTGAAATTTTAAACTTCTGATCTCTCGCACATCACAGAATTTCACTGTTCTGCCAGTGGTCACCTTGCCTTTTGCTGTCAACGCTCTGGTATCCTCTCTCTGAATTTCTCACCTTTTCCACTTAAGATGCTCCTTAAAAATAACCTTGACTACAACTTGATTTGTGTGTCCTCTTACTTCGCTTAGTGTCAAATTTCATCTGAAAATGTTCCTATGTAACATCTTCCTTACTTTATATTAAAAGTTGACAATTCCCCTCAGGTGCATTGTCAGAATTTCTATTTTAGAGATAGAGGACAGTTTTGGGCCCTTTCAGCCGAACGAGCTAGGGGCACCCAATTACACCCATGCAACAAATTAACCTACTAACCTGTATGTCTTTGGAATATGGGAGGAAATCGGAGCACCCAGAGGAAATCCAAGCGGTCACGGAAAGAACGTACAAATTCCTTAAACACGGTGATGAGAATAAAGACAGCTACCTCTGAAAATGCCACACCATTCCAGTCTGTTTATTCCTGCACTTGTATCACTCTATACTCCATGCAAGGAACTACTTAATCCAGCCAAAAGCACAGTTTTAATATATTTCCATTAGCTACTCAGTCAGGTGAAGTCAGTGAAGTTAGTTGGAACTCAAAGATATCACTTACCTTTGTTATGACCTCTAAAAGTAATTTAAAGTATGTTAATTTTAACACCAAGTTTTAAACTACATTGGATAAAAAAGACTTCACTTGAGGAATTAATTAGAAATTGCTGATTTTATTTAAAAGCTGATTTATTCTTTAAATTAAAAACTGCTGCCTGAGCCAACAATGCATTTCCCCACTATCTGCTCCACTTCATTGTTGAGCCGACTACAATGTTAAGTTAAAATGAATGCAGGAGCAGTAACAAGTATCAGAAACTGAATATAAAACACAATATGATCTGCAGGATCGCTTTGAAAATAAGAACTTGGCTTCATTAAGTAATAAGTGGACAACTATGGTAAAATAGTCTCAGCTTCATTAAGTAGGAAGATCAGTATCTATAACATTAAAAACCCCTCACAATGTAGTCCTGGGTTCATACAGCAGCTGCTGGAGGTATCAGTTCTATACTTCTGTTCCTCACCCACCCACACAAACATGAATGCATCTGACTGTCTACTCCAACAATAGACAGGCTGTGACCAGTGGGGTATCGCAAGGTTTGGTGCTGGGACCGCAGCTGTTTACAATATACATTAATGATTTAGATGAAATGATTAAAAGTAACATTAGCAAATTTGCTGATGACACAAAGCTGGGTGGCAGTGTGAAATGTCAGGAGGATGTTATGAAAATGCAGGGTGACTTGGACAGGTTGGGTGAGTGGGCAAATGTATGGCAGATGCAGTTTAATGTGGATAAATGTGAGGTTATCCACTTTGGTGGCAAGAACAGGAAGGCAGATTACTATCTAAATGGAGTCAAGTTAGGAAAAGGGGAAGTACAACAAGATCTAGGTGTTCTTGTACATCAGTCAATGAAAGCAAGCATGCAGGTACAGCAGGCAGTGAAGAAAGCTAATGGCATGCTGGCTTTTATAACAAGAGGAATTGAGTATAGGAGTAAAGAGGTCCTTCTGCAACTGTACAGGGCCCTGGTGAGACCCCACCTGGAGTATTGTGTGCAGTTTTGGTCTCCAAATTTGAGGAAGGACATTCTTGCTATTGAGGGAGTGCAGCGTAGGTTCACAAGGTTAATTCCCAGAATGGCAGGACTGTCATATGTTGAAAGTTTGGAGCGACTGGGCTTGTATACACTGGAATTTAGAAGGATGAGAGGGGATCTGATTGAAACATATAAGATTATTAAGGGATTGGACACACTGGAGGCAGGAAGCATCTTCCCGCTGGTGGGTGAGTCCAGAACTAGAGGCCACAGTTTAAGAATAAGGGGTAGGCCATTTAGAACAGAGATGCGGAAAAACTTTTTCACCCAGAGAGTGGTGGATATGTGGAATGCTCTGCCCCAGAAGGCAGTGGAGGCCAAGTCTCTGGATGCATTTAAGAGAGAGTTAGATAGAGCTCTTATAGATAGCGGGGTCAAGGGATATGGGGAGAGGGCAGGAACGGGGTACTGATTGTGTATGATCAAACATGATCACAGTGAATGGCGGTGTTGGCTAGAAGGGCCGAATGGCCTACTCCTGCACCTACTGTCTATTGTCTATTGACTTCCTGCTGAGCTCTGTATTGGACACTGAGACTTGCAACTGGGCTAAATGCACTTAACATGTGAGCCTTCAGTATTAAGTTAAGGAGGATCAGTTTCTAAACAGTAAACTCATCTATGTGTGTTGAGTCACCAACCCTGTTGAGAAGGAGTTTACTTTAATGATCTTAACTATTGTTACATTTTTAATTACAATAAATGGCAGGACCCTAAAAAGTATTGCTGTATAGAAGGATAATGAAGTCCAAGTCTTGGTGAGGCTAAAAGTGGAACACGTTCTGGTCACCTATCAAGAGAAAAGATGTCAATAAGCTTGGAAGAGTGCAAAGAAAATTTACAAGATTGTTTTAGGAACTTGAGGATCTGAGTTATAGTGAAAGGTTGAATATGTTAGGACTTCTTTTCCCTGGAGTGCAGGAAAATGTGGGGAAATCTTACAGAGGCCTACAAATTATGAAACGTATAGATAGGGTGAACAATTGCAGACTTTTCCCCTCAGTTTGGGTGAGACTGGAAATAGAGGTCATGGGTTAAGAGTGAAAGGTGAAATATGTAAGGGGAATCTGAGGAGGGACATTTTCAATCAAATGTTGATGAGAGTGTGGAATGAGCTGCCAGTGAGAGTGGCAGTGCAAGTTCAGTTTAAACATTTAAGAAAAGCTTGGAGTGGTGGGGTGGAGATAAGTCTCTACCAAAGCAGGCGTAAAGCATTCCTTCCCTCCGCTTGCCTGCACGTCACCCTCGGGTAAGGTGTAGCACTGATTAGCCCCCCGGTCACAGTCACGTGAAGCTACGGGAGCAGGTGGTGGATGGTCATATGAGCAGCTGGTGCATATCACAAGTCCTGGTTATGTGACCCCTGATGCCAGGCAGACAATCTCTGAAGAATATTGATAATGGCTGGTGTCACCCATCTTGTAAAAATACTGCCCAGAAGAAGACAATGGCAAACCACAAGAACGGTTATGGTCAAACCTCCAAGATGACCACGGCCTTGTTGTGGTTTGGAGGCTTGTGTGCCTCAGTGAACCAGAGAGCTATGCTGCCTGGAGTCAGGGATTTAGGGTTTGGCTCTTGGTAGGGTCACCCACGCCAAACAGGTTAAAGGGTAGAGGCCGGACTGAGAGTGGTCCACAGATCAAATGATCCTCCAGGTTCAGGGGTTCTGCTCATCGCTAACAACCCTGACTGGTCAAAACAGAGCTGTTATGAAAACAGCAATGAAGGATCCTTCTACATCTGTGTGTGATAGTATTCCTGAGTCTCCACACGGGACTTGCAAGACTGACAGTAAACTGAGGGGAAGCTGCTGATGCAATGAAAGAAGCCGTGAATACCCCAAGAGATGAAGGACCTCCATTGCTGCCCTAATACCAGCGGCATAATAAGCTAAAGAAAAAGAATCATGGTCACAGACCATGCTCACCTACATCATACAACACAGCACATAATGATGACGAAGAGAAGTTTGGCTCAGTACATGCATGAGAGAGATATGGAGGGATATATGCTGTAGTCCTCTATAACAATAAGGCTACATCCATACTACACCGGATAAATCTATAACCGAAGCTTTTTCTCTTCGTTTTTACCCTTCATCCACACTAAAACGGCGTTTTCGCCCCCCGAAACTGGAGCTTTTCAGAAACGCTCTCCAAAGTGTGTATTTTTGAAAACACCGGATTGGCCGCGGTAACCAGAGACTTCTGAAAACGCTGTCAGACGGCAGCGCGCTATTTCATTGTTTTCTTGAATGCAACCTAACAATTTCAGAACAGACGGCAACAAAACTGACGCCAGAAGAGTTAAAATGTACTCATCAAATACTTTGACCCATAACTTACTGAATAAATAAGTATACTCACTTTGCCCTGTTTTCTGTCCTTGCTTGTATGAAGGTGGTTTTACCTATTTGTGCAAGTACTTCTCTGACAATAGATATGTAACAGGCTAATGTAACATTGTATGGAAATACAAGATAACACTGATGCAGGCATGTTTTATATATTTAACAAGGTGCTTTATTAATGCAACAGAGTTAGTCAGTTTTTCAATGTTCGTCGTCAGCCGGGTCAATCTGTCCGTGAACTCCCTGTCAGTTGCCTCCGTACGTTCCAGTATTTGGGGTTTTTTTACTTTTAAGTTCTCCTGCACGAAAGCCAACAGCTGTCTGTCGTTTTAAGATTTTCTAGTCTGTAACTACACAAACGAGCACTTTTTGAGCGAGATTTGACACCAAACATGTCACTTGTTTTCAGTAGATGTGTCCTGCATATGCGCAGGAGGAGGAGATCCGCCGAAATCTCCATTTCAATGTGGATAGAGATATTTTTTAAAACGCATAGTGTGGACGCCTATCGTTTTTACGCGAAACCGGCGTTTTCAAAATTATCCGGTCTGGTGTGGACGTAGCCTAAGACTCTACAGCTCTCTGAAAGTTGCCAGACAAATAGATGGGGTGGTAAAGAAGATGTATGGTATGCATTTAAGTTGAGAGGGAAAAGTTTAAAGGAGGTGAGTGATGTAAGTTTTTTATTATCCAGAGAGTAGTAGGTGCCTGGAACAGAGTCCTGGGTATTGGTGGAAGTATATAAGGTACTGGTGTATAGGAGGCTGTTAGATTGACAGATGAATTGGAGGAATGGATCATTTACAGGCAGAAGAGATTTAGTTTAATTCAGCAAATTATTTGGGTCAGTGCTCCATTTCCTATGCTGTACTGTTCATGGTAATATTGATATTTTAAGGTGCTTGAACTCAACTATTTTTTTTACTTAAAATAAACTTCATTCTTTATTTTAATTAACTGCCATTGAAGCCTCAGTGCACCATGACTGGCAGGATTGGGAGACCAAGGACGAATGGACCATACACCCACACCAAGTCTAGGAATGGAAAGGATCTTTCTGGGATACAGGCTGAATCTACCACAGTCAGCTCAGAGAGTTACCCAGTTCTGGTGGAAATGTATTTATCTATTACATCAGCTATTTGTTTCCACAGGTAGTTAGAGGGAATTGGGAAAGTGCTCTAGCATTCTGACTGGTCTTATCTGTTTACAGATAGAAGAGACAAACAACCTAATAAAATATTTAAATTGCATCACATTATGGGTTGAAGATTTAACACATGTCATATGTTAATATACAGTTTTGTGTAGAACGGCACAATTTCCCATTGTGTAGGCCTATCCTGCGCATTAGCTTTTATTTTAGAATAAATGCAATGGTAATATTGCAGAAAGCTGCGATCGTTCAGGTGACAACACATACTTCTAGATTAGAAAACTTCAGTGCCAAGATTCTCAGTAAGTCGAGGGGTGATTGGTAAGTTTGTGGCCTAAGGTAGAGGGAGATGAGTTATTAACTTCAAACTTTCTGCACAATCACTCAAAGAGTTGAACTGCATGTGCGTGTAACGAGAGCTGTACAACTCATCTCCTTCTACCTTAGGCCACGAACTTATCAACCACCCATCTGTGGACACTTTCTGGAGGGAAATTATTTGGGTTCAAGTTGTTTCCCTGAATGGACCAGATGGTTTCTCTTTTCACGTGCCCATTTACCAACAAATCCCGTATCCCACTCTCATTCCAGTGCTAGTCATAATGAAAGAAACTTCACAGTTTTTTTGTGTGGGTATAGGCACACAAGGTTTTGAGAGGAGAGGTCCTTCCTTGTTATCTGTATTTAAGAATGGAGTCCAACAGCCTATGTTGATAGGCTGTTGATGAAAATGGGTGTCAGTGGTTACTGGGAGAAGGCTGGAGAATGGGGTTGAGAGGGATAATAAAGTCATGATAAGACCATAAGACAAAGGAGCAGAATTGGGTAACTTGTCTCATCTCATCAACTTCGCCATTCCATCATGTCTGATTTATTATCCCTCTCAGCCCTATTTTTCTGCCTTCTCCCCATAAGCTTTAACATCCTTACTAATCAAGAAACTAACAGCCTCTGCTTTAAATATATCCAATGACTTGGCCTCCACAGCCATCTGTGGCAAAGAATTCCAAAGATTCACCATCCTCTGGCTAAAAGAACATTCTTCCTCATCTCTTCTGATGGGATGTTCTTGTATTCTGAAGCTATGCCTCAGAAACAACGGAATGGTGGAGCAAATTTTATAGGCCAAATGGCCTAATTCAGCTCAATGGGCCGAATAGCCAAATTCTGCCTCTCTGTCTTACAGTCTTATAATCTTACTCTTTCTTTACAATACTCATATGTGCGTTCTGGCAGGAAATCACTCACAGAATATTAACTGTCAAAAGGTTATTGCTATAAATACCATCTGTGGCAGTAATGCTAACTGTTTGGCACCTCTAACCAAGTCTTTGCCCTTCAGAGGACAAGGATATTTGTTCATTCTTTTTGACCTGTTGCAATATTTATTATGATAAGTTAAAGTACAAAAGCATGTTCCAAAATCAGAAACTGCACATGTATTTTTACAGACTAGCATTTTAACTAGAATATTAATCTGTGAATCTAATGTAAGAATCACAAGCAAACTATTCTAACCTTACTGATTTTTACCAGGGCAGCATGTTATTAATATTCTTCCCTCATTCATCAAACAAAGCATAAGTTCCCTCGGCATATAATTCAATCTGTGTTGTTTAGACAATGCTGGAAATATTGCATGCATTCCAATATTGTTAATTTTTATGTTTAGCTGATCAATGCAAGATATTATATAATATGCATAAGGTTCTAATCTATTCTGGCTGGAACAACACAAACAACATAAATGTCTAACTTTAGTAAACATCAGAATGAATGTGCTGGCTGTGTTCAATGATTGTGAAGGGGACTATCAGCTTCTCCCAGGTAAGCAATTATCAGGCTAACACAGGCTGTCTAGTGTCTGAGAAGTGCTGAGGGTGACATATCCCCCATGTCACGGTTATCCACATGGAGTCCAGCAGCAGGAGCCAAACTTGCTCAGGCATCCAGCAACAAGATGGGAAGGCTGTGACTGCAATCCTGTCGGTAGCAGTCAGACCTGGTCCAGAATCTAACGCCCCATGTGCTTGAATGGGCATTTCCACTCAGCATTGGAGAGAAAATGCAAGCCAATTTATTTTGCTTTAAAGCTTTTAAATATTTCCTAGAATTTTAATGTGCTTCATGATTTTTATAACTTAGAGCAATCCAAGTGGTTTTAAATTTCTTACTAACAAGCGTAACATCTAAAATCTATTCTGTATCCATGGGTTTTGCAAGAGAGTGAAGCTCTGCCGGTCGTTTTCCTTTCTGTAAACAGCTGTCAGACTGTTATATGGGCCTTACGTACCTGAAGGCAATGAGGTGATTCACTTTATTCAACTTTATGATAGTTTTGAAACACGAAGCACTCAACAGTACAGCACAGGAACAGGTCTTTCAGCCCACAATGTCTGCACGGAACACCATACCGAACTAAACTACAAACCCGAGGAAATCTGCAGATGCTGGAAATTCAAGCATCACACACCTTCCTGACGAAGGGTCTCAGCCCGAAACCTTCGACAGTGCTTCTTCTTATAGATGCTGCCTGGCCTGCTGTGTGTTCCACCAGCATTTTGTGTGTGTATACAGAACTAAACTAGTTCTCTTCTGCCTATACAGTATATCTATATTCCTCCAGTGTCTGCATACTGTTGTGCTTGTCTAAACATCACTGTCATCTCTGCTGCCATCATTCTTGCCAGCAGCTCGCTCTAGGCACCTACCACTCTGTAATGTAAAATCACTTGCTCTGCAATTCTCCTTTTCACTTACTTCCTCTCACCTTAAGTGCATGTCCTCTTGTACTCGAGATTTCTACATAGGGAAAAAGATTCTTCACTCTACCCTAACTACACCTTCCATAATTTTGTAAACTTCATTCAGGTGCCCCTTCAGCCTCCAAAGCTTAATGGAAATCAACCAAAGTTTGTCCAGCTTCTCCTTATAGCTCCCACCTATTAATCCAGGCATCATCTTGCTAAACCACTTCTATACACTTCTCTGAAGCCTCCACTCCCTTTCTGTAAGGAATAACCAGAATTTTACACAATACACCAAAGTTTTATAGAGCTGTAACATGACTTCCTGGCTCTTGTACTTGGTGACCTACAATGAAAGCTACTAGGGCACTTGCCTTCTTCCTCACCCTTTACATGCTGCTGTGCTTGAGCAGTATGTGCTTGACTTGAAAAAATTAGCACCAATACCAAGGGTAGAAATAATCCTAAATGAGCACTTAGAAAATTATAGGACAGTACTGCAAATGGAACAAATGTGAAAAGTTACAAATCTTCCCTTTTCTCAGTGTACAGGTATTGCAAAGTTGATGGAGAAAGAGAATTGGAATGGTTAGGGGTCAATATTAAATAGTCTGTTGTCACCCATTGAGAGCAAAATCAGGCAGAATACAAAAAATGGCTCATTACCTAATCCTACCAATTTCTTCACAAGGGTAGAGTACCTATTCTACTCTGCATGCTGAGGCAATAAGAAAGATTGCAGGATATGGCAATTTTTCAAAAAAAAATCAGAAATTCTTAAAAACCACTCTACATCTGTTTCACACATGGAAGAGGTCATTTTTAATATTTGGAAGTAAGAAAACAAAAATATAATTTTGCATTTACTTTGTCTTAAGGTGACAGCATCTTAAGATGAATACATTGCATAAAACATATCATTAAATACTTCTTCCCACCCTATTACTTGTAAAAATGCCATTCCCCTTCACTGAATTCCTCTGTCTCCACTACATCTGCTCTCAAAATGAGGCTTTTCATTCCAGAATGAAGGAGACATCCACCTTCTTCAAAGAAAGGGGTTTCCTTTCTCCAACATCAGTGCCGCCCTCGACCACATCTTTTCCATTTCACACACATCAGCACTCACACCTTCCTCCCACCACCCCAAATAGTCTGTGTCTAGTACATTATTCTGCGTAACTTATGCCACCTCCAACAGGGTGGCACTACCAAGCATATCTTCCCCCCCCCCCCCCCCACTTTCTGCTTTCCACAGAGATCGCACCCTATGCAGCTCCTTTGTCCTTTCGTCCTTCCCCACTGATCTCCCTCCTGGCACTTATCCTTGCAAGCAGAACAAGTACTACAGCTGCCCCTACATCTTCTTCCTCACTAGCATTTAGGGCCCCAAACATTCTTTCCAGGTGAGGCAACACTTCACCTGTGAGTGCGTTAGGGTCATCTGCTGTATCTGGTGCTCCAGTGTGGCCTGTATATTGGTGAGGCCTGACATAGACTGGAAGACCGCTTCACCGAGCACCTACACTTAGTTTGCCAGAAAAAGCAGGATCTCCCAGATCCACCCATTTTAATTTCACTTCCTATTCCTATTCCAACATGTCAGTTCTTGGGCTCAATGAGGGCATACTCATGTTGGAGGAGCAACGACTTATATTCTGTCTGGGTAACTTCCAACTTGATGGCATAAACATTGATTTCTCAAACTCCCAGTAATGGCCCACCCCACCACGCTTCACCATTTCCCATTCCTATTTCCCTCTCTCACCTTATCTCCTTAACTGCCCATCATCTTCCTCTGGTGCTCCTCCCACTTTCATTTCTTCCATGGCCTTCTGTCCTCTCCTATCAGATCACCCCCTCCCTTCTACAGCCCTTTATCTCTTTCTTTCAGCAATTGACTTCCCACTCTTTACTTTACCCCTGCCTCCACCCCGGTTTCACCTATCACCTACTACCTTGTATGTCTTCCTCCCCTCTCGCCATCTTCTTACTCTGACTTCTCATCTGTTTTCTCCAGTTCTGGTGAAGGCTTTTGGCCCGAAATGTTGACTGTACGTTTTTCTACAGATGCTGCCTGGCTTGCTGAGTTCCTCCAGTGTTTTGTGTGTGTTGCTTGGATTTCCAGCATCTGCAGCATTTGTCATTAAATAACATACTACTTAAAAGTCGTATTGTTATAGCATCAGTGGCATGAAGCCCGAGTAAGTTAAAATTAGCTTTATAGTTGTCCTATTCACACATATCTCTCTTATGAAGTTAGCCAAAAAACATTTTACCACAGAGAAACAATGAGCATTTCCCTCCCTCTGCAAGCAGCATTCAATCAGGCTGTTTATTGTGCACCAACACACTTCATAGCAAACAGTAATTAATATGGGAAATGAGTTGACTGGGGGAGGATTTAATTTTTCCCAATGGTTTATGTTCCATTAAGCTTACTGGGAAGAATAGATAAGAATACCAGTCTCATCGAAAAAATTGGACTGAGTAATACGAGCCAAAAGAAAATGTTTAATATATTGTGTCTATCAGCGTGTACTAGATAAACAGACACTAACCAGGAGAACTGTTGAATATCAAAATTTGATCAGTTTTATGAAACAGTGGATTCAAATTGAGGAAGATTTGAATGATTACAGTGTCTCCAATAATTCCCTTGGATGGGTGAGGCCATAGATGGACCTGCGCATAAGATTGAAAATTTGAAAATTCTAAACTGGGAGATAATCAAAATCGTAGGATACAGAAGTGATAGATGAATAGCATTTGGTGCAAATTACGATGTGGCCAATTGGGTTTCAGATGACCTCAAGTTCAGGAAGGATAGAGTTTAAGATTTCAGCCAAGAGAATATTGGAATAACCAATCTAGCAAATGGAAAGTCAAATAAGATGGACTACACCCCCAGGATTCTGTAAGTGATAGCTGAAGGGATTGTGGAGGCACTAGTAATGATCTTTCAAGGATCACTAGATTCTAGAATGGTTCCAGGGGACTGCAAAATTGCGAATGTCACTAGCTCTTTTAGAAGAAAGGAAATGATAGGCCATTCAGCCTGACTTCAGTGGTTGGAAGGATAATGGATTCAATTAGGCCGTTTGAAGTTTTGGGGTACCTGGAGGCACATGATAAAATAAGCCAAAGTCAGTTTGGTTTAAGGGGAAACCTTAAATCTTGCCTGACAAATCCATTGGAATTCTGTGAGAGAAAATAAAAGGCAGGGTAGACAAAAGAGAGTTGGCGGATGTTGTTTGCTTGGATTTACAGAAGGCCTTTGACAAGGTGCCACACATGAGACTGCTTGGTAAGGTAAGAGCCCATAGTATTACAGAAAAGGTACTAGCATGACTATAAGATTGGCTGACTGGCAGGAGGCAAAGAGTGGGAATCAATGGGGCCTTTTCTTGTTGACTGTCAGTGACTAATGGTGTTCTGCAAGGGTCAGTGTTGGGACTGCTTCTTTTGAGGCAATACGTCAATAATTTGGATGATGGAATTGATGGTGATCTGATCAAGTTTGTGGACTCCACTTTCTTAAAAGTTTCTGAAGATTCAGCATGTCATTTAAAATTTGACAAACTTCAATAGATGTGTGTTGGAGAGTATATTGACTGGATGTATCACAGCCCGGTATGGAAACACTAATGCCCCGAATACAAAAGCCTACAAAAAATGGTGGATACAGCTCAGTCCATCACAGGTAAAGCTCTCCCCACCAATAAGCACATCTACAAGGAGCAGTGTCACAGGAAAGCACCATCCTCCAGGCCATGCTCTATTCTCAATGCTGCTATCAGAAATGAGGTACAGGAGCCTTAGATCCCACATCATCAGGTTCAGGAACAGATATTACTCTTCAACAATCAGACCCTTTAACCAGAGGGGATAAACTTACTCACCTCACACTGAACTGATTCCACAACCTTAGACAACATATAGACTCACTTTTAAGGACTCTACAACTTATGTTCTCAATGCTTATTGCTTATTTATTTATGATGACTCTGGGCCTGTTCTCACTGGCGTTTAGAAGAATGGGGGGAAGAAATTTCATTGAAACCTATCAAACATTGAAAAGCCTAGATAGAGTAGATGTGGAGAAGACGTTTCCTATACTGAGAGTGTCTAGGACCATAGGCCACAACCCCAGAGTAGAGGGTCATCCATTTAGAAAGGGATTAGGAGGAATTACTTAAGCCAGAAGTTAGGGAATCTGTGGAATTCATTGCTACAGATGAATACAGTGTGGGTGCCTGGTTATTGGAAAGGAACATAAGCAGCAATAAATAACAGAATAGCAGCAATGGCTGGAATTTCTGGGAGAAATTCAGAAGATACCAGATAGATACATCACAAAGAGGAAGAAGTATTCTAAAGGTAAGATGATACAACAATGGCTGACAAGAGAAATAAAAGCGAACGTAAGACCGTGAGTCATAGGAGCAGAATTAGGCCATCTGGCCCATCCGGTCTGCTCCGCCATTCAATCTCCTCCTCAACCCCAGTTCCTGGCCTTTCCCCCTTAACCCTTGATGCCATGTCCAATAAAGAACCTATCTATCTCTGCCTTAAATATACCCAACAACCTGGCCTCCACGGCTGCATGGGGCAACAAATTCTAGTCAAGACAAGTCACTTTTATTGTCATTTCGACCATAACTGCTGGTACAGTACACAGTAAAAACGAGACAACGTTTTTCAGGACCATGGTGTTACATGAAACAGGACCCAAAAAAAAACTAAATTGAACTACGTACATAAAAACAACACAGGAAAAAAAAACTACACTAGACTACAGACCTACCCAGGACTGCATAAAGTGCACAAAACAGTGCAGGCATTACAATAAATAATAAACAAGACGATAGGGCAGTAAGTTGGTGCCAGTCCAGGCTCTGGGTATTGAGGAGTCTGATAGCTTGGGGGAAGAAACTGTTACATAGTTACAAATTCCACAAATTCACCATGTAAAAGCCAAAGAGTGGGCATTGGAAACAAGATAACACTAGCAATCATCAGTGACTTTCTGTGGGCTAGAGAAAATTGTTCCAAATTTGTCTGAGGAAAATCCTACAAAAAGTCATGGATTTGGCACAGTACATCATAGGTAAAGACCTCCCAATCACTGAGCACGTCTACATGAAATCTTTGATCCACAGCATCTGCAGTTGTATTTTTGTGTACATGAAATGTTGCTGCTAGGAAAGCAGCATCCATCATCAAGATCTCCAACACCCAGGTCATGCTCTCTTCTCACTGCTGCCATCCTGTAGAAGGTACAGGAGCCTTAGGATTCTCACCTCTAGGTTCAAGAACAGTTACTACACAGCTATCAAGCTCTTGAACAAATGGGGATAGCTACACTCAACTTCACTTACTCCATCAATGAAGGTTTCCCACAACCAAACATTTCATTTCTAAGGAATCTTTATCTTATTATCTCATAATCTCATTATTTATTGCTATTTATTTATATTTGCATTGGCACAGCTTTTGTCTTCTGCACTCTAGTTGATCTTTCATTGATCCTGTTAGAGTTAGTATTTCATAGATTTACTGAATACGCCCACAAGAAAATGAATCTCAGGGTTGTATATAGAGATATATATGTACTTTGATAATAAATTTACTTTGAATTTTGAACTTTTTTATATAGCAATAGTTAGTGGGAAATTAGAGGATTAGGAAGCTTATAAAAACCAACAGAAGGCAACAAAAAAGTCATGAAGAAGGAATACGAAGGTAAGCTAGCCAATAATTTTGAAGGTGATACAAAAAGAGGTGGCTGAAGAAATTGTGGAAGCATTGGAAATCTTTAAGGAATCGGTGGATCCTGGCACATCGGTTTTTTGTATTTTTCTCCATTTAGAAAATAGTCAACCCTTTCATTTTTTTCCACCAAAGTGCAAGACCATACACTTCCTGACACTGTTTTCCATCTACCATTTCTTTGCCCATTCTCCTAATCTGTCTAGGTCCTTCTGTAACCTCTCTACTTCCTCAAAACTACCTGCCCCTCCACCTATCTTCTTATCATCTGCAAACTTTGTAACTAGCAAGGCCTCACTTGAAGTATTGTGAGCAATTTTGGATCCCTTACCTTAGAAAGGATGTGCAGTACTGACATTGGAGAAGGTTCAAAGAGGTTCATGAAAATGATTCTGGGATTGAAAGGCTCATTCCATGAGAAGCATTTAATGGCCCTGGGCCTTTACTCACATGAATTCAGAAAAATGGGTGGGGATCTCATTAAAATCTATCAAATGTTGAAAAATCTTGACAGAGCGGACCAGAGGACACACCCTCAGAATAGAAGGATGTCCGTTTAGAACAGAGATGTGGAGGAATTTCTTTAGCCAGAGAGTGGTGAATCTGTGGAATTAATTGCCACAGACAACTGTGGAGAACAAGCCTTTGGACATATTTAAGGCAGAGATTGATAGATTCTTGATTAGTCAGGGCATGAACTGTTACTGGGAGGAGACTGGGGCTGAGAGGGAAATGGATCTGCCATGATGAAATGGTGGGGTAGACTCATTGGGCCAAATGGCCTAATTCTGCTCCTACATCTTATGGTCTTATATTTAAAGCAGAGGTAGATGGGCTCTTGATCCATCTGGCCATCAAAAGTTATAGGGAGAAGGCAGACAAATGGGGTTGAAAGCGTTAAAAAAAAATCAGCCATGATGGAATGGCAGAGCAGACTCAAATGACTGAATGGCCTGTGTCTTATGGTCTTATAAACTGACACAACAAACAACCTAGTTTATCATTATACAGGAAATAAGGAGAGAAATGTAGTTGGGAAATGAATAAACAGAAGAGATTCTGCAAATGCTGGAAATCCAGAGTAACATATACAAAATGCTAGAGGAAGTCAGCAGGTCAGGCAACATTTTTGGAAAGGAATAAACAGTCAACATTTCAAGCCAAGAGCCTTTGCCTGGATTCAAGAGGAAAAGAGTTTGTGTCTTGGATCAAAGGCAATGGCTATCCTAATATTCATCTGAAGAAAGTATTTGTTCCTTCAGCACCAGATAGCAAGTAAGTTCCAAAACCAATCAGCAGGGGATCTGAATGGTGATGGTGAGGTCAAGCTGGTTGTTATTTGCGTATATGCGGAACATGATAGTGTGAATTGAGATGATATTACTGATAGGCAGCAAATAACTAAGAAGGCTAAAGACACTGAAGGCTTCTGCTGGTAAAGGTGTAAGAAAAGGAAAGAAGTGACTTATGGAAACATCAAAGAGCTGGACACCAAACTCCAAAGACTTGGGATTCAGCAACATGTGTCAGAATTGAATAGGAAAGCTGACGAGAAAAGGGCAAGTGTTGCAGAATGGATGCTGGTTGGAGAAAAGGGGGAAGACCAAAGGGTGAGATTTTGAGAGGAATGATGACTGCAAAATTTTAAGGTGTGAATCCTGAGCTTAAACTGAGGGAGCTATCAACAATTCAACTACATGAAACAGTCAGGACATCAGCATATTTTGGGATAGTTTGCAAAGAACGGGAACTGGATCTTAGTGAAAAGCTTGAGAATACAGTAGGAATGAGGAGATAAGGGAAGACAACAGAAAAAGACAGTCATTCAGGAGAGGGAACTCTCTAAAATCAGTACCAAAGTAGATAGACAGTCCTAAGTCAAGAGAACCTGAAATAAATCTTACCAACAGTGCTGGTAATAAACCAGACCATACAAATGCAAACTCATTTATCTTCAGAAAACACAGGGGATTTGGGTTCTTAGATTGATTTGAAGGGTACATCACTCTTCCACTCAGAACTTTACTGGAATCTAATCTTTTCTAAGCCTTCTTGAGATAAGGTATTTCTTCTGGGAATAGTCGAGTGTTTCCATTTTGGTAGACAGTGGTTGCTGGTCATGTGGATAGGTTAACTAATAATGTGAGCAGTCCCCTCAGAATCACTTCAGCCCACCAGCCATTCTCAGTAAGCTGAGCGTGTTCTGAATCTATGAAAATACTTTGGTGCACGTCCTGGTCCACAATGAGCTGAATTGAAACCTATGAAAAGTAATCTTGTGTCATAGAGTCGTAGAGAAGTACAGCACAGAAACAGGCCCCTTGCACCATCTACATGCCAAAAGCATTTAAACTCCTACTCCTATCGACCTGCACCGTGACCATAGCCCCCTATACCCCATGGAGGTCTATGATCCCCATGTAGATTAACAGTGCAGTTCAAATCCAATCAATTAGATGATTTTAACTCCTCTGAGATGTGTTAAACCACTACCTATTTCATTTTGCCATTCCAAGAGAAATTAACTTTTATCAACATCAAGAAAGCAAAGACAGCAAACTTACACAAAATCTACTATATCTCAAACATAAAGTAAACTGATTAGATTACTCAAGCATTTCCAGAATCAGAATCAGGTTTATTATCACTGTCACGTGATGTGAAATTTGTTAACTTAGCAGCAGAAGTTCAATCCAACACATAATCTAGAAGTGAAAAAATAATAAATAAAACAACAACAATAATAATAAACAAGTAAATCAATTACATATATTGAATAAATTTTAAAAAGTGCAAAAACAGAAATATAGTATATTTTTTTTAAAAATGAGGTAGCGTCCAAAGATTCATTGTCCATTTCTGAATCGGATGACAGAGGAAAAGAATCTGTTCCTGAATCGCTGAGTGTGTGCCTTCAGGCTTCTGTATCTCCTACCTGACGGTAACAGTGAGAAAAGGGCATGGCCTGTGTTGTAATGTGAGCATTATTAAAAGTAAGTTAATACTAATCGGGAAGCTGTTGGTAACAAGAGACTGGTTCCGGGGTTTTACTCCCAGTATGCTTTGTATACAGCTCCTCCACCCATGCCGCACGAGGTACCTGAAAGCCTCTGTACTGTAAATATCATTTGCCGTCCCAGATAAAGATGTTCTTTTGGCCATAAAATTGTCGAGTGGTCCTTTTGTAAAGTAGAAGTTACTACATATTTTTGGCGACGAGGTGAACTAGTTTTGTGGACGTGTCAGTGAGTTTCGAACAGGAGCTGTGAGCGGACGAGGAGCCTCGTGTTCAGAACTATCGGTGAATTTGTGGAGGGAACTGAGGACTGGCTGGAGTATGAGGAAAGGTTGGGACAATTTTTCTGTGCTAATGGAATTACTGAGGAGGCTAAGAAGCACTCTATTCTCCTGAATGTGTGTGGGGCAAAGACTTACAAGTTGATAAGGAACTTAGCCACACCGCGGAAACCGGGAGAAATTCCATATGACGAACTGGTCAAGCTTGTGGGGAACCACCACACTGTGGCCGAGCTTTGACAGCTGTGGAGCATTGCGATTTCGGAGCCATGTTGGATGACGTGCTCCATGATAGATTAGTATGTGGCATTAATAATGATGCCACACAACGTCGTTTGTTGGGGGAAACCCCACCGTTGACTTTCAAGAAAGCCCTAGAGATTGCCCAAGGCATGGAGATGGCTGCTAATAATGCCAAGGATATCCAGAAAGTACATGGGGTGGGGGGGGGGGGGGGGTCACAGTTGGCGGCAATGCACCAAGTCAGGGGGAGACTGGTAAACAGGCAAAGCGGGTGAAATGTTTTCGGTGTGGAGGGGCGCACTATGCAAATGTTTGCAAATTCAAAGATGCTTGTATCAAATAGGGACATTCAGCTAAAAAGTGCAGGAGCTTAAAGGGTAAGGTTAAGCCTGGGCAGGGGAAAGCTCAACAGGCTCAGGAAGCCACACACTGCCTAGAAGAAGCAGACGAGGAGTCAGCGTGTGCCCACAACATGTTTGGGGTGGAAACGGATGAGGGACCACCTGAACCATATTATGCCACAGTCACTGCCAAGGGAAAGGACATTCAGTTCAAGGTTGATTCAGGGGCTACTGCATCGGTCATTAGTGAGGAGACCTACAGGAGGACATGGGGGTCCAACCTGCCTCCCTTCAGACCGTCAAAGCTCAAACTCAGGACCTATACGGGGCAGCCCATACCTCATTTAGGGGTGTTATATGTGGATATTTCTGCTGGGGTCAGAAGGTTGAAGCCAGGCTGGTGATAGCTAAGGGCAGCAGGCCCGATCTTTTGGGCCGTGATTGGCTTTGCAAAATCCGGCTCAATTGGCATGAAATTAAGAATGCACACATGACGGAGGACATTCTGCATCAGTATAGTGAAGTTTTCAGGGATGAGCTGGGCACACTGAAGGGCGTGACCATGACCCTGAGGCCACACCACATTTTTTTAAGCCCAGGTCGGTGCCCAATGCCATGAAAGGCAAAGTCGAGGTGGAGCTGGTACGTTTACAGGGGCTGGGCATCATTGAGCCCATCCAATTTTCAAGGTGGGCGGCTCTTATTGTTCCAGATTTGAAGGCAAATAAAACGGTGAGGATATGTGGAGACTACAAGCTTACGGTGAATCAGGTCTCTAAGCTGAAGGAGTACCCATTGCCACGGGTGGATGATCTGTTTGCGACCCTTTCAGAGGGTAAGCTGTTCACAAAGCTGGGCATGAGCCACGCCCACCAACGGCTGCTGCTCGATGAGGATTCAAAGGAGTACGTCACCATCAATACGCACAAGGGATTATTCAAGTACAATCACCTGGTGTTTGAAGTGGCGTCTAGCCCCGCCATTTTTCAAAGGACAATGGACTCTTTGCTGCAGGGGTTTCTGCACATAGCAGTATATCTTGATGATATTTTGATCACGGGAGCACCTGGCTAACTTAGAACAAGGGCGTGTTTTCTGCAGACATCAGGATCATGTGGGCTGCGTCATGATACAGGCTTAGAGGTAGACAGTTCCGCAGATTTTCCAATGGTGAGACAGACTACTGGGGAAGCATGTCTGAGAGAGAGAGAAGGAGGGGGAGAGGGAGAAGGAGGGGGAGAGGGAGAAGGAGGGGGAGAGGGAGAAGGAGGGGGAGAGGGAGAAGGAGGGGGAGAGGGAGAAGGAGGGGAGAGGGAGAAGGAGGGAGAGGGAGAGGGAGATATATATATATAAAATGTTCTTTTGGCCATAAAATTGTCGAGTGGTCCTTTTGTAAAGTAGAAGTTACCATACCAGAAAGGCAGCGTCCATTATTAAGGACCATTATTAAGCACCAGCTGGAGGTCCTTAATAATGGACGCTGCCTTTCTGAGAATCGCTCCCTAAAGGTAAACAGTAGACTACACATTTTAGGTATGGGGATGGAGTTCATATACTATTCTGTTACTTGTACAAATTATGTATGCAATTTAGTGAGTGCTAACTGAAGTACAATACACGAGTGATATCACAATAGATTGAAAATATATAAATTAAGCTGCTCAGCCCTGAGGGGACATAAATCATGCTCTCTTATTGTGGTTGTAGAAATGTCATCAATGCAACTTAAAAGCTAGGGCTTGGCAAAGTAAAGATGGTATCACATTAGATCACAGCCTATTCAATTAATTCAAAGTATGTGGAAGACATTCTGTTCTTTTTCTTGCAAACATTTTACTTGTCACCTGCAATCAATAGATTACTGGGAAAGCCCAGCACAGGCTAAACTGTATAACAAATATCTCCTTTTTCTTCTGGGTCTGTAATCTGTTGTAAACACAGTCCGGCAGCTCAACCAAAGGGAAGAGAAGTGACAGCCTGTGGATTGGAAATTTCACAAAAAGATAAAGAACCAGCTTTCTTAAAATGGAGGCGACATAAAGAGGAGAGGAATAGAGGACCTTGGTGGAGCCATCCCAGAACAAAATGCAAGTGATGGACCCAGAAATTCAAACATGTGGCTCATGACTTTTAAGTGCCGCACAAATGACACAAACAACTGACGGCTAAGTATAATAGGAAGCTCCAGTGCACACGAGGCGTAGTGATTGTGGTGTTTAGTGGTTTCCATGGGAACATAGCTAAAGCACTCAGGGCATCAATCCTTGTGAAAAGCACACTTTACAAGAACATTCTATAGCCAGAGGGTGGTGAATCTGTGGAATTCATTACCACAGACAGCTGTGGAGGCCAAGTCATTGGGTATATTTAAAGTGGAGGTTGATAAATCCTTGATTAGTCAGGAAATCAGAAGGCAGTAGAATAGGGCTGAGAGGGAAACTAATTTTGCTGTGACGGAATGGCAGAGCAGACTCGAAAGGCTAAATGGCCTAATTCTGCTCCCAAGTCTTATGGTCTAACATTATGAAACTAATGCGGAGTTGCTACACAGCCTAGGCCTGAAGATTTCTACAGATGTAACGTGGAAGCATTCTAACAGGCTGTATCACCATCTGGTGTGGGGGGTGGGGGTGGGGGCGGGGGTTGAGGTGGTGGCTACTGCACAAGATCAAAGTAAGCTTCAGAGAGTTGTAAACGTAGACAACTCCATCATGAGCACCAGCCTCCATAAGTATCCATGAATCTCTCAAGGAGCGACGTCTCAAAAAGGCGGCGTCCATCATTAAGGACTCCCATCACCCAGGTCATGCCTTGCTACCATCAGGAAGGAGGCACAGAAGCTCAGCGATTCAAGAACAGCCTCTTCCCCTCTGCCATCGGATTTCTGAATTGACACTGAACCCAGAAACACTACCCCTCTACTTTTATTATTTCTATGTTTGCACTATTTAATTTAGCTATAAATACTTGGTGTAATTCGCAGTTTTTTCTCTCCATTATTACGTACTGCTGCCACAAAGTCAACAAATTTCACGACATATGCCAGTGATATTAAACCTGACTCTAATTCTGTTATGCAGGAAATCAGTTCTGAACGTTCCCTCCTCCTCAGCTGTTCGGAGGGGATCATCAAATGGCCACAAGCTTGTTGGGAAGTTGATTGTTTGGAGCTGCGCTTGTTGCAATCTGGCACACAGATAGCTGAGATTATTTCATCCAATACCCAGCAAGACATCAAAATGAGTTCTTTCACAATGATCCCAACAGGCTTGCAATGTGATCAGGACTGAAAGGAATGGGACTCAGGGAAGGATAAAGGAGCATAGCTCCAGTCATTATTCCTAGCCCCGGAGAGATTTTCCAGGGGCAACACTCCTACTGTGTTTCAGCCTGCAGTTGCCATCCACACACGCAGCAGGAATTCTTCACATCTACACCACAACAGTGATTAAGCTTAAAAAATAATTCACTGTCTGTACAGACCTTTGGGTTGTTCTCTGAAAGAGATACAGTAAGCATTCTATGACTGTACGGTACTTCATCGTGAAAGGAAAGGTACTTCATAAATGCAAAGCCATCAGAAGGGAGCAGCAGATGGTGTGGGAATGTGAATCTGCACAGACTGTGGCCCTCCCAAGTGTTCAGGGAATGTTAGACCATATTCCATATCCAGCTGCACAGACTCCATGGCTTATCCCAAGGCAATTCACTGCCCCCACCAGAATTCAGCTGTCTGACCAAACAGTCATGTGGCTCTTGAAGGACATGTCTCTCTTGTTCCCCCATTCAGTCTGCGCTCACATCAGTGCTGGAGAGTGAAATTTTAACTGTTGTCACATATTATGGACTATTCCATAAGGCTTGTTAGATTCCTCTGATCATTCAGCCAGCACACCTTCCCGATGGGATCTTCAGCTGTAAATTTCACAACCTTGTCATCATGAAGGCACGGCTTTTTCCAATAAAGAATGAGCAAGTGAAGGAGGGTGAAGAAATGCCCTCAGTGGATATGCTGTAAGACTGCATCTGATAAACCTCACTCTACCTTATGTCTATAACTGACTGCAGCATAACCAGTCCCATTTGCCTCAAGGAGTACCACTCCCAAAACATATTTTAAAAAACTATCACTTCAGTACAACTATGACAGCTGTCTTTCAGATGCCCATAGCACAAATGCATGGTGGTAACTGGTCAATGCTTCCTTCCTTGCCTATATACAGAGACACTCATAAGATGCCATTTCAGGTCTCATGATATTGTACTGCCAGTGGTGAGAGGGGAGACCACATGGCCAGTGGTGTGAGAAGGGATTGCATGGCCAGGAAGAAGGGAAGGTTAAAGTCCTGTGCATAATAAAGGAAAAACATTCTCAGTGATGGTATTGGTTTTGCTGACCACAGAGTTCTAAACTCAAACGAAAATCTTGTCCTATCTGATATAGGTAGCTTTAGGTCCCCTCACTAAAAGATGGTTATATTGAGCTATCTGCTCTTCAAAGATGAGTTCATGTACCTGTTTATCCTCCACAGAAAGTTTAACTGCTGATACTCACTATTTGACTGGTGGGTCCCCTATCCCTACCAAGGAGGAGATACCTGTACTTCTAACTAACAAAGTAGTTAAAACACAGTTCAACAAAACGTGACACACATTTAAACCCAGACAAAACTCACAAAACACATTTAAAACTCACAGAGGCTTTCTATGTTATAAAAATTTCCAAATTACAGATGATTTCTAAAATACAAAGGATTTCCAAAAAAAGCTTCGATATTCTTATGAACTTCACAAGCATGGTGGAACATTTGATGTGACTGCACTTGTACGGGATTTTGCAGAAGTGTTAGGCACCTTAGACGTTTTAATATTTGGTTTCAGATCGTATGGCCTCCACAGAGCCCTGATTTCAACATTATTGAGTCTTTGGCAAGTGAGACAGTCAAAGTCTACAGAAGAACTGTAGCAAGTTCTCCAAGATGATTGGAACAACCATCAGCCAATTTTCTTATAAAAATGCGCAACAGAATACCTAACCGAATTGATGCAGTTTTAAAGGCAAAGGGCGATCATACCAAATATTGATTTGATTTAGCTTTTTTACTGTTTACTGCTCTCTACAGTAATTTTTTGATATTTAGAACTTTTTATTTTGAAATCATCTGCACTTTACAGAAGCCTAAGACTTTTGCACAATACTGTACACCATTGGACATCATTGCACTAACCCAAAAGCCCACGCACACCTGTATATCAAGCACTCAAAAGTGTCAGCAACCATTCAGACCCCATCAAGCACCAAATTTGGTCACCCTGAGTTTATGTCATTTCCATGTAACAACAGTAGCACAAAAGAATAAATAAAAGTCAAACAAACTTAGAATACAGACAGAGTAACAGTTGCTGTTCAGAATTACTTAGTGCCTTTAGAGAGTAAATAAGGTTAATAAGCAGCGGTTTCAGCAGAATCCATGTCACTGTAGTCCTATTGGTGCCAGACAAGATTTCAGTAACTTGACAACACTGAAATTGCCAAGGGCTTTGAAATACCAGCCTACAGCGTTTTCCTCAGCTCTCATGATTACGAAGACAGCTCTTTAACAACACTTCTTTTTGTATAAAAATACTATAGTTTTGCTAGGCAAACATTCTTCCATAAGGTTGACTTTGGAAGTTTTCAGGTAACTGTCAAAAGAACTAGAGAGGCAGGGAAGAATATTATATTAAAGTAGCAAGACACCATGCTCAAGGATGAACTGCCCATAAGGAGGATCAACTGACTTGGTCTTTTATGTTGGAATTAAATAAAGGCCTGAAGGCTGAACCTTCTGTTAGTCACTTCCTAGTACATTAACTCTGTGATGGACAGTACCTGTGGTTGGGATGGGGCTAGCACCCATTCCTGTAAAGATCCCAAGCCACAGAAGTGCCAATAGCGGCTCCAAGGATCTCATCCTTGGAGAGGAAGGACCTTCGCCAAGATGTAATCGTGTGATGAATGCCACAAGTCAATGGAAGCCACAGGGCCAATCCATCTTCTATAAGTGAGTCCAGTCAAAGAACATCTGCTGATGTGATCTTGTAGCTGAAACCAGGAAGTTGAGCTATACATGGGCACAACTTGAAGAAGTGGCCCAGGACAGACTACTCTGGCGAGCTGCTAGACCCCAGCAGGGGTGATGGGCCAAACTTCCTACTACATTACTCATTGCACTAGGAATGGCAATGGATAAGAAAAATATTTGAGAAAACACCACTAAATTTCTTCAACTTTAGATGTTCAAGAATACATAAGAGGGGGACTCACATTGCCAAAATAAAATCTAAGATTGAAAAAGAAACATTTAACTCAAATGCTTGTCAGAGAATGACAGTTAGGCTACCAGGGAGCAAAACAATTAGAGGCTCTTTCTTCTCAACACCAAGAAGCTTTCAAAATGACGTGCTTGTGAGAAAAATTCAAGAGTCTATAGGCATTGCCTGGAATGAAATTGGAATGGTTTTCAAAATACTACTGTATTTTGTTTGCTCTCATTGGAAAAAATCCATAAGACCCCTGTGACAACTGAGACCTGTGTTTCAACTAAATATTGAACCAGCCATTTGTTGTTGCTCAGATACCAGCATTTTCACCAACTTAGGAACTATCACAAAAGTGCAGCATTTAGAGTAGAATCCACTGCAAATATATATATTTGTCAGATTTATCCAGGGATGTCATACCATGATAAATCAATTGCTCAGCTAGAATCCTATGTGGTAGAAATGCCAAGGTAGAGATTTCACAAATTGCAGTTACTAAACTGTCTTTCAATTTTCAAATAAAATAAAATTGCCAATGTACCAAAATGCAGTTCACTTTAAAAAGTAATTCACTGCACCCTAAGTACTTCTGGAGATTTCACAAGAAATATGATTAAGAAACTTTGATGTGAACTCTTCACTTCAAACATGCCAGAAATATCCTTTGGAGTTTCCATTATAAGCAGGGTCTAGAATAACTCTAATATATCATTTAATGGCCCATTTATTCTGCAGCACTGATGTAAAAACTGGAGCACAATTTAAGAGTACAGTCATCAATCTTCTCATGCATACATCTGCAGAAGTGATATGACAACTGTGAAGGAGGCAGCTTTGTGCTCTAGCACATCCAGCCAGTTGTTATTAGACCAATGGAAAGTTGGGAAAGTGTCATTTCAGAACATTTTTGTTTCATTATATGTTCTTACCACTTTTTTGTTATTATTAGAAATGCAGTTTACTAATACTCCTAAATAGGAATTACACTAAGTTTAGAGGACCTCATATTTAATATGGAACAGCACGCACCAAATGCTGTAGGAACTTATTGGGTCGGGCAGCATCTATGGAGAGCAATAAACAGTCAATGTTTCATGATGAGACCTGCAGTCCCTCAATGTTCTCTGTGTGTGTGTTGCTCTGGATTTACAGAATCTCTTGAGTCCTCAAATTCAGTCAGCGCCAAGTGATAAAGTTTAGCTGGAAAAGATAATGAGATTATGGACTGAAAGACATAATTCTAAACTGAGGAATATACGTGAATATATGTTTATGTCTTAGGAAGTGACATAACAGATTGAGAAAGCGGTTAATAATATTTAAATATCCTGGATTTCATAAAATGAGCCATTGATTACAAAAGCATGTTTACCTTTTACAAAGCACTGGCTCAGCGACCACTAGAATGGTGCATTTATTCCATTTAATTCAGGAAAGGTCTGAATAAGAACATCTTATTTTAAACTACCTTCAGATCACCAGTTTTTACCATGCTGTATGTCAACTGTGGCCTATGGACGATTACTTATTAAAGACTGTATTATCATTTTTGTTCATATTTTGGCAAATTTCATTTGAAGAACTTAAAAATATAATCCACCCACATGGTACAATATTAATGGAGCAAATAGTCTTTTGAAACCTAGTGATTATTTAAAATTAAATAATTTAAAATTATTAACCTAATACTTATAGGGGAAAGCAGAAAGCAGAATGCCTTTTGAACCTAATAAAGGATTTTTTCCCCCTCAGATTGATGATCCTAGATGGCAGAAATCAACTCCTATACAGATGTGAACTGATTTTTACAGTGTCTGTTCACTTTTAACATTCAGGATCATAAATGCTGCAGGTTACAGGTACTGTACAGCCAAGCATCAGTAAGGTGTGAAAAAGAATGACCCGAAGGCAGATGTTTCAGGAATCAAAGTAAAATGAGCCATTCAACAATTATTCTACCTATTACCGAAATATTTATATGGTCTTTTAAATAGATATGTAGAAGTTACTTCACCATTGAATAACTAAGTAAACTATTATGTGGTGTGGCTTCATTTCTTCTATTGGTGAAATATTGTGTAATTATTCTATTTTGGGGTTGGTACGTGGTTCATTTTATTATGGGATTATGGGGTTCAGTTAGATATTTATTCAGCAGTTAACTGTCTGTAAACTCCTTCATAATAGCTTCATTAATCTTAGAAATTATAGAGAGCAGATGGTAAATCACTATATTATTTCTTCACTATTATAGAACACTGGTCGAAACTAGGGATACAGGCAACATACCATCATTCATTTTTACCACCTTCATTTTTTAACTCCATCCAGATTTTGGCATTTAGTTGTGGATTCAACAATAGACAACAACAAAAACAAGTCTCCTCAAAATTTCTATGTGAATATTTTTAATATATGAAAAGGCATCAAAAGATAAATAGAGTTGCCTGGTATAACAAAATGCATTGCTAGATTGTGACCTTTGTTGTCAATTATTGAAGTATTTCTGTTTTTGAATTCCTGACCACTTAACTTTCAAATTCAGTGTCTCTTTTTAAAGGTACATCATTATATTATGGAAAATTGCTTCAACCTAGAGATATGTGTAGCAGTCAATATGATGTTCCAGCAGCTTCCAAACTCAATTCAACATTCATTCCATCAATATTCAGTGATATGAATTTCATGTGCCTTATTGTACAAGGACAGATGTTATATCCAAGACACCTTCAAGGAGTGGTTCCTCAGAAAAGTGGTGTCCAATATTAAGGACCCCAATTCCCAGGACATGCCCTGTTCTCATTGTTACCATCAGGAAGGAGGTACAGAAGCCTGAAGGCACACACTCAGCGATTCAGGAACAGCTTCTTCCCCTCTGCCATCCAATTTCTAAACGGACATTGAACCCATGAACACTACCAAACTTTTTTTTGTTATTATTTCTGTTTTTACAGTCTTATTTTTAATTTAACTATTTAATATATACATATATACTTACTGTAATCCATTTACTTATTTATTTTTCTATGTTTATCATGTATTGCATTGTACTCTGCTGCCAAGTTAACACGTTTCACAACATATGCCGGTGAAATTAAACTTGATTCTGATTCTACTGGCCAGGAATTGCTTCTCAACTGCCATTGTTCCAACGTCATTATATCACCAGATATTCAGCAAAAGCCTTACTTGCACGTGCCAGCATACACAGTGAGTTTTCAATAGTTGAGTGACAGCACCTCCGAAAATTATTTGGGTCATGGTTTTTGCTTAGTTCGTATTATAGAGGGTGGTACTATTGCTTCACAAGATTGAGGATAAACCGCTCAGAAACAAAATCTTGGTTCCCCATTCCATTATATAAATGGGTGGTGAACCTACAAAGTTTGTAGCAGGGAGGTACCAAGTCTCAAGAGTCGCAATTACTTCTTAGGATTCCAAAGGTACTTAACATTGCTGAAGAGGTGGCTGCTAAAGCAGAGAGCAGTTGGAAGAAATTTTCAAAATAATAGAGGTCTGTTTATGATGATACAGTAGAAAAAGTGCATGAGGGCATAGCAAAAAATTATGAGTACAGTGGGACATACAGTATAGTGCACAGAACATAATAAGCATAAATTCAAAGAGAAAACCATTAAAAATGAATGGAGACATGATTGAACTATATATTGGAAGTGCTGGAAGTTGTCACTGTCAAAAAGGATAAAGAATTTCTCAAGAGATCAGGAAAAGAAAACTTTCGTCTAATACCCTGTTTGACAGACTTTCAAGAAATGGCAACAGCTGAAATACAACATTAAAGTGAGATTGCTCTGACTACAACGCATTCAGAGACATCAACAGAAATTAAACACACCAGTATCGAAGGGAACCAAAAGCAGGCGAACTTTGACCAACACTTTGTAAAATAAATTTTATCAGTATGAGGATGCTTGGATTTTTCAAATTTACCCAACAAGCAAAACCCTTACTTAGGCCTTAGAAAATCTGTTTCTTTCTTCACCAATAAAATCTATTGAAGCTATTTTGTAGAATTAACATTTTTATTCATTTGGTTTAAGAATGCTCAATACAGTTTGCAGCTTGGGTAGTGGCACTTGCTGTGGGATGTGCATATCACTAGCAAGACCTTAGTAGAAAAAGATAGGAAGTCGTAAATTTACACAAAGTATTGTAGGTTCCAATAGGCACCTTTTGTTAGTATAGATAATTGCAGGTTATAGAGAATGAAAGGCTTAGATAGGATGGATGTGGAGAGGGTATTTCCTATAGTGGGGAAGTCTGGGACTAGAGGATACAGCCTTAAAATAGAAGATGTCCTTTTACTAAAGAGATGGGAAGGAATTTCTTCAGCCAAAGGGTGGTGAAACTGTGGAATTCATTACCACAGATGGCTGTGGAGGCCAAGACAGTGGCATATTTAAAGCTGAGTTTGATAGGTTCTTGACTAGTTGGGGCATCAATTGTTACAGGGAGAAGACAGGAGAACAGGGTTTAGAGGGACAATAAATCAGCCATGACAAAACGGCACAACAGAACTGATGGCCCAAAAAGCCTAATTCTACTTCTATGCCTTATGGGCCTGTGGTCTTATGGAAAACTGTTTCATCCCCTGACTGTTTTTTTTTTGATTGACTGATTCACTTTATTCGCCATATACGTTTACTTGCATAGGAAATTGTTGAGGTGTGTTGGCATTTATAGGCATTATTAGTCTCGAGAGACCATGGATTTGCGCCTTGGAAAGTTTCCAGGGCGCAGGCCTGGGCAGCGTTGTATGGGAGACCAGCAGTTGCCCAAGCTGCAAGTCTCCCCTCTCCATGCCACCAATGTTGTCCAAGGGAAGGGCAAGGGCCGATACAGCTTGGTACCGGTGTCGTCGCAGAGCAATGTGTGGTCAAGTGCCTTGCTCAAGGACACAACACGCTGCCTTAGCTGAGGCTCAAACTAGCGACCCTTAGATCACTAGATCAACGCCTTAACCACCTGGCCACGCTCCAACACTACATGCAAAGAAAAACAATATTCAACAATTATACAGAATAAGGAATTATATAAAAATAAAGCTCAAACTACAGATATAGAATAAATGTGCATAAATACATAAATACTAGAATGTATTTTCTTTCAAGTACTTATAAAAATACTAAACTAGAAATTGAAAATTTCAAGCTCTACGTACAAATCTTGTTCTTGAGAAAAGGCGACAATCTGGGCTAAGCAAGTGAAAGAATGTTAACCTTACCCGTCTCACAGCTTCTTCCTGTGAACCCAGGAGGGCAGGCACACACTTCTGGAGCAACACAGCTTCCACCATTCCTGCATCCTTCTTTACATAATGCTTGAAAGAGAAAAACAATAAGAATTTCAGAATATGTGTGATCCACACGGGATCAAAGCAAATAATCTCCAATCAACACATACAATGCTGGAAGAACTCAGCATATCAGACAGCATCTATTGAGGGGAATAAACGGTTAACGTTTGTGTCTAAAATAATCACCAAGAACAGTGTTTTTTTTGTGTTAAAGAAATCATACTGCAGCAACAACTTGAAAACAAAGTCAAAGTCACTGAGAGGCTAAGTGAAGGAGTATGATGAGCTTATAACATGTCAAAAATCTTTTACTACAAACCAACACTGAAATCATTTGATCCTTCCGTAATTCATGTAAAAGAAAAACGAATGGGACAAGCGTAATAGGATCAAATTCAAACTGAGACGAGCGGTATGGGATCAAATTCAAACCGAGATGAGCAGTTAACAAAAAGTATGCGCTTCCTACTCACCCCCATATATGCCACCATGCAGGTGAACATGTGACTATATTAATTTATTTCTATCACCGCCCAATGCCGAGCACCATCCACTAACCACAGCCCAAATTCACGTGATTTAGTACCTTAACCCGCTGTGAGGATGCACAGCACAAATATAATACAGACAATAAATGGATACATGGCTCCAACACACGCTTCTTTTCCTATAAGTACTGAAGCTTGAATTCCAAGCTTCAAGACCACCATTTCCCTTCAATCATTCATTTCTTGAACCAACATAAACAACCCTAACCACAACCACCATATTGCAACACAATGACCCCTTTGCACTACAATGGACTCTTTATTTGTTCTGTGTATAACTTTGCACAGTTTATGTTTAATTTATGCTTTACTTATGAACATTGTAATAAAATAAGCCTCTGATACTACTGCAAGCTTTTCGTTGCACCTGTACGTACATGTACTTGTGCATAATATGATGAACTCACTTTGACTTTGACTCTAACACATCAACATTTTATTGCTTACACACGAGTTATCACTGGCCTACATTATGCAGTTGGTGACAAGGAAACACGTTCTTCATTGATCTCAATATAGGCTGCCCAAAAATTCCTGAAAGCTACAGAGTGCAGATTTGTATTTTTCTCATACCTTTCTGAATTTGGTGCCTTCTGCAAAGGGCCTGTGATGTCAAGGAATAGCCCCACTAACAGAGGAAAAGGATGATCAGTGAATCACAGGAAAGAATTCCTGCAGTTGGCCAAGCAGGAAGTATCATACTGGGGAGAAAGGTCATACCTTGCACAGAAAGTACAATGAGCTATATGGCATTATCCTACATTTTCCTTTGAGTTATTATCTTAACCAGCTAGGCACTGTGCATGAAAAGACAGCATAGGTTTCAGATGATGGTTAGGGGATATATGAGGACATTACCTTTTACCTAGAGGAACATTTCAATCTGAAAACCACTGCTTGAGAAGTTAGTGGAGTTTAAGTACTTTCACAACAGATAAGCACTTGAATTGTCAAGCCATCGAAGACCACTACCCAAGTGCTGGTAAATGAATTTAGCATAGATAGCGCAGGCAGACAATCTCTGAAGAGTAATGTCTGGGGTCATCCATCTTGTAAAGACACTGTCCAGAAGGCGGCAATAGTAAACCACTTCTGTTGAAAAATTTGCCAAGAACAATTATGGTTATGAAGACCATGACGGCCCATGTCATAGAGCATGGCACAGAATGGTGATGATAGTAGATGATTATTCGATGGACAACATCGACATGGTGGTTGAAAGGTCAGATTTTTTCCTGTAGGATCCTATGACTTGAGAAGTAGATATAGTCAACAATCTTGATGGAGATTGGAAGACTGAATGGAGTTGGCACATCTCAATTACCTCCTGTCAGACCAAATATCAGAGGTATTTGTTTTTAAAATCATATTTACACAGACAATAAAGGATCCAGATACTTAATGTATTGATAGAAATTCAAATCTCCCTATCTGGATTATATAACTCAATCCTTGATTCAAAAATATAAAGTTGTTTTGAAAATTGCATTCTGCAGTTGTGTCCTTTAAACACTAATTGCTTACAAATAAACTCTTCTCAGGCTTCTAACTGGGTCCAGATATTGATTTTAACTGATGTTTTGATGACAAACTCTGCCATCTTCATCAGGGATGATGCCTGGGCATGTCTAGTCCAGTGGTAATTATACCTCTATTGTCCGTCCCTTCTGATTGGTTAGTCCTCATCCAATCAGGTTTCCACTGTCCCACCTTGTTTACAATTAAATTCCAGTTCTTACTTAGAGTGAGACCTCCATCTTCATTAAAATTTTATCATTTATTATTGTCTATTTATTTACTTTTTTTTCTATTTCACTATTCGCCTTATGTTGCACATTAGTTGCTTGTCAGTCTTTGTAGTTTTTCATTGATTCTATTATATTTCTTTGTTCTGCTGTGAATGCCTGTAAGAAAATGAATCTCTGCGTGGTGTATGGTGATATATACATAATTTGATAATGTTTCCTTTGAACTTTGATCATCAATGTGGAAAAACACTGTGATGTACCACACTCACACATTGAAGTACAAGGTTTCTGCTGATTACCGTAGATTCCGGATTTTAAGCCGCTACTTTTTTCCCACATTTTGAACAGCTTTGAACTTTGCGGCCAATAATCCGAAGCGGCTAATGCATGATTTTTTTCATGCCGCCTCGTAAACATTTTGCCTCATAACAGTAGACCAATAAAATTGATGAGTAGTTCACAGAGGTCCAATGAAATTGTACGATAAATCAAGCGCACTTTCACAATTAAATTATTGTAAATCAGTCATTTGTACTCACCCTCATCAACATGGAAAACACTCGAAGCATTGTGCTGCCTACTTAGTTTAAACTATATTTGTTTTCTGTACTACATCGCGGGATGCTATGACGTCACACCCGGTTTTGCGGTGTCTTGTGGGAAAATGCCGGTTTGCGATAAACAGAAAGGAGGGGGGGAGCGCATTACGCGAGCGGCTTTGGATCTGAGCGAACTCTGCTTTTAAGTTAAAGGTGATCAATAACTTTTCCTGGTAGGCTGCAGTATATATATTTTTTACCAGTCGTTAGGAGATATTGGAATGTTGTTCAGTAAAGAAGTATACGCAACGTATATTTAAAAGTAGCCGCGTACGGGCACGGTTCGAAAAAAAGCATTTGCAATATGTATTTGTTTTTGTTACCATATGGATTTAATTAAAAGTTAAAAAAATCCTCACGTGTAATATCTTTCTGTGTAAATATCTCATATTACAACGTGGGACACCTGCGGCCGAAAATCCGGTGCAGCCTAAAATCCGGTGCGGCCTTTACAATTAAAAAATTGATTTTATTTCTAAAATTAGAGCCAGCGGCTTTTAATCAGGTGCGCTCTGTAGTCCGGAATCTACGGTACTTGAAAAAAAAGAAATACCGGGCAAACAATGGGCAGAAGAGAAGAATTCCTTTTCCTTCATCAAAAATAAGATCAAATATGCAAAAGTCAAAACATACTGCAAAGGAAGCAAATGCTTCAACATATTATAGATCTTATAAAAAGATATTTGCTATTAAAGTTGCAAGAAAAAAAAGTTATACCACCAATCCAGAATTATATGAAGTAAAACTAAATCTAAGCAACTGGTCTTCAAAGGACACTACTGCAGAACACAAGTAATATCCTTAGAATTCTTCGCAATAGAAATTGATTCTGACTTGATTCCATCACGGTATACCTAAGAGCTGAGAAATTAAAATCCAGACAATTTTATTGGCACATTAAGTAGGTGTAGATCATCCGTTAATTTTGCTTTCTTTGAGATTTGACATGCTGGAAGCTATTATTTTCACAAAAGGATGATACAAATGCTAGAAAAAAACAGCAATTTCCTTAGCCACTGGAGAATAAATTTGGGTTGCGTTGTGGTTGTTTCTCATTTGCTATGCAACCACCCAAGGCTCTAAATAGCAGGAAGAAAGGCAACATACATAAACACAAAAGATTCTGCGGATGCTAGAAATGCTGAGACACACACATAAAATTCTGGCGAGTCAGACAACAACTACGAAGGGAAATAAACAGCCGCCGTTTCAGGCTAAGACTCTTCATCAGTCCTAATGAAGGATCTTCGCCAGAAACATTGACTCCTCCATAGATGCTATCAGAACAGCTCAGTTCTTCCAACATTTTGTTTGTGTTGCTCAAATTTTCCAGCATCTGCAAAATATCTTGTAGGAATAGATGTATAATTTTCAGGTTGGGCACCCATTTCAATGCAATCATCTCCCATTCTTCTAAATTGCTACACAATTTATTTCTGAAATTTCACTTCAGAAATGCTCTCTTCAGAAACTAAAGGGGTGAGCCACGACCAAAGGAATCAATTACCTTTCTCATTGACTGTTTGTCAAAGGATTGATATTGGGACAAGATAAATGAAGTGATTATCTCTCAGGCTAAACACTCAGCAATAGCTGTTCTCCCTTGAACAGCTATCTAACACTGTATGCCTTGGGTGATTGCATTACCACATTACTACATCTATTGATCACTGAAGTTTAAAGTTGAACCATCAAAGAGACCACATCAGCAATTAAATATTGTGAGTAGATACTTACTGGATGCTAATTTAATTGACACCTTCATTGAAAGTTTAGGACTTCCTAATGAAAAGCTTGATTTGTTCCACATTGTGAATT
Organism: Hemitrygon akajei; assembly: GCF_048418815.1. Taxonomy (NCBI): domain Eukaryota; kingdom Metazoa; phylum Chordata; class Chondrichthyes; order Myliobatiformes; family Dasyatidae; genus Hemitrygon; species Hemitrygon akajei. The sequence goes on from NC_133129.1 coordinate 169,491,434, forward strand.
TCTATGCTTCATGTTAATAAGCATATAAATTCAATTGCAAAACATTATTTTCCGCATTAGGCTATTAAAGATAATGTTCCACCAGAGTCTGTGCTAGTAAGTCTGACTGGACATACAAACAAACTGGATGAACTCAGCAGGTCGGGCAGCATCCGTTGAAATGCGTAATCAACATTTCGGGCCGAGACCCTTCGTCAGGACTGAAGAAGGAGGGGGCAGGGGCCCCATAAAGAAGGTGGGGGAGGGTGGAAAACCAATCAGAAGAAAGATCAAGGGGTGGGGGAGGGGAAGCAGGGTGGGGATAGGCAGGAGAGGTGAAGAAGGAATTTAAGGGGAAAGCACAATGGGTAGTAGAAGAAGGCAGAATCATGAGAGAGGTGATAGGCAGCTAGAAGAGGAGACAGAGTGAAAGTGGGATGGGGGAAGGGAGAGGGAGGGAATTACCAGAAGTTGGAGAATTCGATGTTCATACCAAGGGGCTGGAGACTACCCAGACGGTATATGAGGTGTTGCTCCTCCAGCCTGAGTTTGGCCTCATCATAGCAGTAGAGGAGGCCATGTATGGACATATCCGGCTGACTGGACACCTCTGATGTGAGTTACCCTCAATCACCTGGCAAGATTTCCTCACCAGTCAAGCAAATGGTGAAGGCAGCCCCAGTCCAACAACACCTTTGAGAGCATTGTAGAGGAAATTTAGTATTTGCTTTATTTATCACATGTACATGAAAACATACAGTGACGTGTGTCAAATCAGCAAGGATTGTGCTGGGAAGCACACAAGTGTCTCCAGGCTTCAGCAGCAACATAGCAAACCCAAGAAGCTGGAGCACCGGGAGGAAACCCACGCAGTCACGTGGAGAACATACAAACTCTTACAGACAGCAGTGGGAATTGTATTCCAATTGGTGATTCTGGCACTGGAAAGAGATGTGCTAAGCACCGCATTACTGTCATATCACCAAGTTTTTACATTGATTCCCCCATGAATCCTAGTTTTAATAACATGGAACAAGATTGGGATAGCCGTAACTCATTGGTTGCCTTTCATTTGTAGGCTCCAGCCCTCCCACCTCTCCCACCCCTATGGACCTGAGTCCTCAACTTGCTCATAAACCTGTGAGATCCTGACACCAACCTCCTTATGCACTTACACTACAATAGTCCCTATTATGTTTCCCCGGTAATCCTAAATCTCCTGTGACTAACCAACACACAATAGCCCAAAAGGATTCCCCAATATTCTTACCCTTTTCCCAAAGGATGCAACTTTACACTGGGTATTCTACTTCAGGGCATAACATGCACCAGGCATTTAACTGCCCAGTCTCTCTCCCTCCTATCATTCATGTGTCTTTGTGAAGAAGTACTGCTCTGTGTTCCCATTTCTGACAAGATAACAAGGCATAAAATTAGTACAGTGAAAACTACAGGAAAGATGATTATGCATTGATAGAAAAACAGGGGATTTTCATCAGTCCATTAATAATCATTCTGCTACACTGAATGCATGTGGAAGTACTACCTACACATCAACACTAATGATTCTGGAGACAAAGAATAGATCCTTGACCCCTTCACCAACCAGCTCCCCATCAGGATCAAATATTTATTAGTTTTGTACAGAAAATACAACACATGCAGGAAATACCTAACCTTCATTGCATTACACCTACAGAAAGTGGTGTTCTCTGCATTTGTGTCGCAATGCTTCCACGATCCAATATTTATTTTTTTTTACAGATACAGCCCTTCCATCTCAGTGACCCTGCACCACTCAATTGCATCCAAGTGACCAATTAACCTACTAACCTGTATGTCTTTGGAATACGGGATGAAACTGGAGCACACAGAGGAAACCTGTACAGTCAAGGGGAGAACGTACAAACTCCTTACAGGCTGCAGTGGGAATTGAACTCAAGTTGCTGGTGCTGTAACAGCATTAGGGTTCTTTAAAGGTTTCTATAGCCAGGGTTGGTGGTGGGGATAATCTCCCACTACCTATTAAATGCTCCCAAAGGCATAAGTCTCAAATAGCCTCTGACAACCAAGTCCAGCTCCTGGCTTAGCTACTAAGCCAGATGGAACCATTGCTACTGACAGGAGAAAGAGCAAAGGTGGGTTACCAGCTCCTTAGAAGCAGTTGGTTTGGACAGTTGGGGCTCATCAGCTGTGGTTGGCAGCTCATCTAGGACTATGAAAGCTCTGATCCCAAAGCTCCTCGGCCTTGCAGCTAGACCCACTCCTAAGGAAGGCTTTCAGAGTAAATCCTAAGGAAAAATCTGGAACTGGAGTCCCTAAGCCAGTGCCACAGTGAGCTTAAAGAAATTTTATTATCAAAATACATACATGTCACCATATACAAACCTGAGATTCATTTTCTTGTGGGCATTCTCAGTAAATCCAAGGAGCATAATAGAATCAGCGAAAGACCATACTCAAATGGGTGGACAATCAACCAATGTGCAAAGGAGAACAAACTACAAAAGAGGGAAAATAATTAATAATAATAATAAATTGTTTTTTAACGTTATGTTCAACAATGATTGGCAACTGCTGCCACATCAATGGTGTCAAACTGTATCGGTCTCCGCCTTTCCTCTGGATTCATCAACTGTGTGGAGAGGGAGCCTGCTACATGGGTAAAAGCTTGCTCTGTATATCGTATTGCCCTGGCTTGTGTATCACATTGGCAACCAGTGCGCAACATCCATGGTCAACACTGAACAATGAAGGATGACAACAGCATTATGCTAGCCTCTATGTTACTGTATTGCTCACACATTTATTTGTTACGGGATCCAGGGTCCAGTTTTCTAACTGGATCCTGAATTCCATGGTTTACAAAGAGAAGTTAAGAGTTAACTACATTAGTGGCTTGAGAGTCATGGGCCAGATTAAGGAAGGCAGACTGATTTTTTTTATCCTGAAGGGTGAACTAGATGGTATGGTGGTTTTCAAATTCACAACTCTGGATACAAATACAATAACTTAATCCATTAGGCTACTTTACTCTTGCGCTGTGGTAATGAAATTTCTATTGACATACAAATGAACTATGTTCTCCCAAATCAAAGTGGTATGATAACATAATGTTTAGGTTGCTAGATGAGAGAATTAGGCTGCTGAGGGGTATCAGATCTCACCAAACCAACGGGAAATTAAGCTGAGAATGAAATTTAAAAGCAAAAATCTAAACTAGGAACATAAAAGAATCAGGCATTGTAAAAGTAGGTCTGGTTCACCTGAAACTTCAAGAGATTGAAAGCTCCTATTCTTACTTGATGTGACCTATTAGTGACTCCAGTTTCAAAATGACATCCCTGACACTTCACTGTTTATTCTTCCTTTCATCGCATTATATCTTTACTCTCTATCTATGCCCCAAATTAGATGGTGACTCACTCCTTCCCCCTTCATGTCATTCCTCTGTTCCATAAGTCCTGTTGCTTCAGGAAGAAGGCTATTGCTATCATTGCTCACAGGTCCCACTGATCATTGGAGCACATCACCGGATATCTTGCAGGTGGACAGTGAAGGAAAAAGGCCAATCCACAAGTTCTCACTGTAAGGTGCCATGCTCCGTCAAGTTTCAACCCTTTGTTTTGAAGTGTGTTCAACACAGCTTTACTGCTTAACCTAAAGGATTTTTTTTGTCATTTATAGGATGTATATAATATTGGCAAGGTCAGCATTCAGAACCCATCCCATAATACTTTTCAGAAGAAGGTGGTGACTCCTACTTTGAATCTATAAAGTCTATTTTTATTCATTCAAGGTATTCAAGGTATATCAGTGGTGAGGCCAGCATTTCTTTCACCTGAAAATAAGAGCATTACTAAGTTATTTAACACTAAAGACTGATTTATACTTGTGCGTACGGGCTACACTGTAGCCCTGATTTTCACTTCTGCGTCGCTCTACACTGTAGCAAACATGCGTTGATGTGCGCCAAAAGGCTAGTTGGCAGTGGGGTTTCTATGCCACTGTGTTGAGTTTCTTCGTGAGGGACATGGACGAGGAAATGCATTTCAAACATTTTCGCATGTCGTCAGGTAGATTTGACGATTTGGTTTATCTACTTCGCATCAGTGTACGGACATGGCGGAGAAGAAGCAACCGGAGATGCGTATGAGGAAATGCGATGCGACCAAGCAGAACAATCACAGTTATTGTGGTCTGCATCGCAGCGACACATGAGCAAATTTTCTGGAGAAGTGCATGTCACCCTATGGAGTAGGGTATGGTGTAGGTACGGCGTAGGGTACACCGTACCTACAGCGTAGATGCGACGTACAAGTATAAATTGGCCTTAATGTGCCAAACACTTTTTGATGCTCTGGAGACAAATATCCACTTGATCGGGTAGAGACATTTTTTCTTCCCTCAGTGACATTGTGGAGAAGGTATTCGCACTCTACTGCTTGTAGTGTATTGACCCAATGACGGCAAAGGGCCAGTGGTCTGCTGCTTTTTCGAGTGAGGATAGTGTATGACTTGAAGGCAAACTCATAAATGGTGACATTTTCAAACACCTGCTGCCATACACCTTCTTCGTGGGTGGCACGATAGCATAGCAGTTAATGCAATGGCATTACAGCGCCAGCAATCACTGATTGGGTTCAATCCCCACCACTGCCTGTAAGAGGTTTGTACACTCTCCCTGTGAGCACCTCCAGGCGCTCCTGTTTCCTCTTGCTTTCCAAAGACGTACAGTTAGGTTTAGTGAGTTGTGGGCGTTCTATGTTGGTGCCAGAAGCATGGCAAAAACCTGTGGGCTGCTCCCAGCACAATCCTTGCCGCACACACACAATGCTGGAGGAACTCAGCAGGCCAGGCAGCATCTATGGAAGAGGAGTACAGGCGACATTTCAGGCCGAGTCCCTTCGGCAGATGAAAGCAATCCTTGCCGATTTGCTTTGATGCAAATGACAAATTTCTCCAAACGTTTTGATGGACATGCGACAAGCAAAACTAATCACTCTTTGCTTTCTTTAATTGGGAGAGGGAGATATATCAAAGAGGTTGTGGTGAATTACTGAAAATATTCTACTCCCCCATTAAAATCTTTTCACACTAATCAAAATGAAGTTCGCAGCAGGTGTATTTTAAATGTTATAAGATAAGGGAGCTCCTTTCCTGCCCTGTCCTAATCTGTTGTTTTCTAAAATGAAAATTTAAAATAATATTATGAAATATACTTATTTTAAAATCTTATTGAAATTTAACTTGCCGATAAGTCAGAGGAGATCTCACCCAGAGAGCAGGCTTATACGTGAAGGCTGCACACAAATCTCTGCACAATGAACTATACCGATGTAAGTATCCAGTGCCAATTTTGTCAATAGTGTCCACAATAAGATTATTGACTTCTTTTCAGATGCTCATAACCAAACAGCAATTAAGTGATTGCATGTCACCACAACTTCCACTTAAATAATTTCTCTCCTAAACTTGAAAACTGGCCAATAAATTAGTCAATATCACATTTGTCGGTACATAAAATGAAGCAGGAAGTGTCAATGATGAGGCTGCTTAAGTAGAAAAGAATACATACACATTTATATATACTGTACCAGTGGAGTGGTAGAAGAACTGTGTCATCACATCTGTTTGAAAGATACAACTACTGGAGCAGCTGACAGACAGTGATTAAGATTTTTTCCCCCAAAGACTTCTGGATCAACACTGTCAGATAATCCTCAAATCCAGTCACTAGAAATCAGTTGCAAAAGAAATCTGTGTTTTTAAAAGCTCCTGCTCTTCAAATCCCTTGCCCCAAATAATTATGGAGCCTAGCAAAGCCAGCTAGCTAGCCAGCCCATGGAAATTGCCCCAGGATATTTCCACAGTGGCCTGTGCTCAGCATCTGGACTTAATGAACCAGAGAGCCACTTGAACAGGTTGTTCAGAGACTTGCCAGAGCTCATGGAGCCATATTGTTCACAGGTCACATGAAACCATGGGGACTGAGTTGAGCTGAAATTAACCATTTCAGGAACGTAAGGGGAGCAATGGCAACTGACCACTGCTTCTGCATGTCCCACTATCACTCATTGTATAGCAAGTTATTGTTATACGCATTGAGCAGAGAGCACTATCCAAGGTTGGTATTCCAACGGCCACTCAGAACCCCTCAAAGTAAAAAATTAGATCCCAGTAAACTTACCAGAAAAATGGATAAGTAAAACACCTCCTTGTTGTCCTTATCTCTGGAGCCTTGCTTTTCAGCCTTTGCCCATACACAGGTAGGTGAAGGACAACCAAGTGATCAGATTGCTCGAAATGTGGTCTAGGCATGGAATGGTAAGCATTGCTCATCATAGTGTAGTAGTAGTCAAATGTGTTGGGACCCCTCCCCCCCCCCAGTGCTGCAGGTTATATGCTGGTGATAATTAGACAGAGATTTCTTCAAGCAAGCCTGCATGAAGTATGATTTGAAAGGCATTGAGATCAGCTGTTTCTTTTTTGCTGATGGCAGCAATTAATACCTCAAGCGCCTGATCAACATCAGCTTTTGTTGGTATGCAAATTGATGTCAGGATCATGGAGGGGAGTTCTCTTGGTACATAGAATGGTCAGCACTAAATAATTAGGTGTTCCAGGCCACTGCATGTGAGCACCACAAAGAATTTATCATGAAACACAGACCCCCACCTTTTACCTTCTCTGAATCAGCAGTTCAGTTCATCTTGTGCGTTGAGAAGCCTTCAGCTCCGATCAACGCTTCCAGACTGTCCAGAGTGAGCCATGTCTCCGTGAAACACAGAACACAACGATTCCTTATTTCCCTCTAACACAGCAAGCTTGCCCTTAGTTCCTCAGTCTTGTTCTTCATTTGCTGACGAACTGCTGTGTAGAAGGAGATTCATTCCTCTGCATTTCAGCCTGACTTGGAGTCTTCCCCTCATCCCTACCTTCAGCCATGGCAATGTATTTTCATCTGTAGCAGCATGCGGGTGAGTTAAGTCCGCCAAGTCCTTAGGAAGATCATGAAATCGCTAGCTATTAAAACAGTTCAAAAGTACATTCCTTAAAGAGAAATTACAGGCTGCAGAACACAGGGACAGAGGGTCCGAAGAGGTATATTTAGAAGCTTTATAAGCAGCCTACAACAAGTTGCCATGGTTCACCAGTGCTATCTTGAATGGTGTTAAGTGACATATGACCATAAGATATAGGGGCAGAATTAGGCCATTTGGCCCATCGAGTCTGCCCCACCATTTCATCATGGCTGATCCATTTTTCCTCTCAGCCCAATCCCTTGCCTTCTCCTGTATCCCTTCATGCCCTGACCAATCAAGAATCTATCAATCTCTGCCTTAAATATATATACAAAGACTTACCCGCCACAACTGCCTGTGGCAAGGAATTCCACAGATTCACCATACGCTGGTTGAAGAAATTGCTCCTCGTGTCTGTTCTAAAAGGACACCCCTCTATTCTGAGGTTATGTCATCTGGTCTTAGACTATCCCTCCATAGGAAACATCCCTTCCACATTCCCTCACTCAAGGTCTTTCACCATTCAATAGGTCACTGCTCATTCTTCTGAATTCTAGTGAATACAGGACCAGAACCATCAGACACTCTTCATATGACAAGCCATTCAATCCTGGAATCATTTTTGGGAACCTCCTGTGAACCGTCTCCAGTTTCAGCACATCCTTTCTAAGATAAGGGTCCCGAACATGCTCACAATGCTCCGAGTGCGGCCTCACCAGTGCTTTATAAAGTCTCAACATTATATCCTCGCTTTTATGTTCTAGTTCTCTTGAAATGAACGCTAACATTGCACTTGCCTTCCTCACCACAGAATTGATCCCAACACAGACCCTTGTGGAATATCACTCATCACTGGCAGCGAGTCAGAAAAGGCTCCTTTTATTCCCACTTCTGCGAATATGTTAAGAGAGGCACAGATATTTGATATTCATTATCTAAATTTGTAACAGGTTCGGTCTATCATCTTTGCAAAGGAAGATAGCACCAGCAAACAACACAACCAAGGGCTCTCTCTCTCTGTTGGTCGATGCTTCTGGAGGATGGTGTCGGAGCTCTGGGTCTTGGACAGGTTTAAACAATGTGGTTTGTAGTTTGGACTTTGTAGCTCATGGTATAGTGTGTTTCTGGTTGCTGGCCGCTCCATTTTTGTTTGTTGCTAGTTTGGGCACTTTTGTTCGGGGCAGTCTGCAGATAATGAATGAGACAGCATTAAACTGAACTGAACTGAGCTGAGCTCTTTATGCCTGGACTCTTTTGATGATCTTTTAGGTTGGTGTTTATTGCTCTTTTTTATGCAGTTTGCACAATTTGCATTTTTTAATCGCCTTTGTGGGTTTGATATCTTTTCTTTGAACACTATTCTTTGTTTCGTAGCTGTTTGTGTGAAGTTGCATCTCAGAGTTGTATACTGCATACATACAGTACTTTGATAATACATAGTGCATTGTGTCAGACACAGATCAAGATGACAAATGTTACGCATGAGTTTCAAGTTTCTTTCAGAAGATAAAGGACATGATTAGTATCTGGGATAGTGACACACGATTGAAAAAAGCTGCAGAGAGTTGTAAATTCAGTCTGCTCAATCATGGGCATGAGCCTCACCACCATCAAGATCATCTTCAAGAGGTGGAGCCTCAAGAAGGCAGCATTAATGTTGAAGGATCCTCACTATCCAGGATATGCTCTCTTCTGATTACTACCATCAGGAGAGTCTGAAGACATACATTGGTACGGGAGTCTGAAGACATACATTCACCATTTTAGGAACAAGTTCTTCCCCTCTGCCATCGGAGTTCTGAACAGTCCGTGAATCCGTGAACACTCCCTCAATGCTTTGCTCTCTTATTGCACCGTTTATTTATTTTTAATATATTTCTCTTGTAACTTAATTTTTGAAAATGTATTTCACTGTACTGCTGCTACAAAACAATACATCTCATGTTATGTCAGTGATATTAAACCTGATTCCGATTCCAATTCTGAGCCTGTCTTGCCCTTCAGTGCCAAACAAGAGAAAATGTGCAGGTGCTGGAAAGCCAAGCAACACAGACAAAATGACGGAGACTCCTTATGGAATTGAACTCCAAGCCCCAGAATGCCCTCAGCTGTAATAGTGTCACACTAACCATTAGATAGATAGATAGATAGATAGATAGATAGATAGATAGATAGATAGATAGATAGATAGATACTTTATTCATCCCCATGGGGAAATTCAACTTTTTTTCCAATGTCCCATACACTTGTTGTAGCAAAACTAATTACATACAATACTTAACTCAGTAAAAAATATGATATGCATCTAAATCACTATCTCAAAAAGCATTAATAATAGCTTTTAAAAAGTTCTTAAGTCCTGGCGGTTGAATTGTAAAGCCTAATGGCATTGGGGAGTATTGACCTCTTCATCCTGTCTGAGGAGCATTGCATCGATAGTAACCTGTCGCTGAAACTGCTTCTCTGTCTCTGGATGGTGCTATGTAGAGGATGTTCAGAGTTTTCCATAATTGACCGTAGCCTACTCAGCGCCCTTCGCTCAGCTACCGATGTTAAACTCTCCAGTACTTTGCCCACGACAGAGCCCGCCTTCCTTACCAGCTTATTAAGACATGAGGCGTCCCTCTTCTTAATGCTTCCTCCCCAACACGCCACCACAAAGAAGAGGGCGCTCTCCACAACTGACCTATAGAACATCTTCAGCATCTCACTACAGACATTGAATGACGCCAACCTTCTAAGGAAGTACAGTCGACTCTACCACGTTGAACTTAATTTGAATTTTGTTTGCAAGTCACACCCAAGGAAATGATAAAAAAGAGATATTGTTATTACAATCGATATTAAAACACCATCAGCATATCTGCTTTCGTCGCTACCCCAGCAGCCCATTCCAGGCACATAACACTTTCTGTGTAAATAAAAGCCTCCCTCTCAAGTGCATTCCCTCTAGGATCATGGTTGCTAGACAGTGGAATTCCTCACTCCATCTTTGTTCTAGCTGGTAATAACATAGTCACCATATGCTGTCAATAAAATTACATTGGTAAAGCTCTCGTGAGGTTAATATGGTGAATTTTTTAACAAAGCAACATGCTGGGCTGCTAGTTAGAGCAAATTGGGTAAGTGACATGATATACTGGGAGAGGAGTGAAATTTTGAAATTATCAGAGAAGCAGAATAGCTGATTAAAATGCCTAAAATCCTCAGCAACTCTGGCAGCATCGGCAGAGAAAGAAGCAGATAAAGCATTGACAACCATAAGGAAGTCTGCAGATGCTGGAAATCCAAAGCAACACACACAAAATGCTGGAGGAACGCAACAGGTCAGGCAGCATCGACGGAAAAGAGTAAGCAGTCAACATTTCGGGCCGAGACCCTTCTTCGGGACTGAAATACTAATGCTGTTTCTCATTCCACTGGTGTCACCTGTCCTGCCGAGGTTTTCCAACATTTTCGATTTTCATTTCAGATTTCCAGAACTTTGTTATATTTTAGCGATACAGCACAGAGTCAGTATTCCTAGCCCTTCAAGCCACCCCACCCCAGCCTTCCAAAGTGACTTTTTTGTGAAAGAACACTGCAGATCAATAGTAAATTAGTTTGAACAGGAGAACTGATACAAGAGTTGACAGGTTTTAGAAATGCTCAGTGGGTCAGGCAGCCTATGCAGAGAAATAAGTAGAGTCACCCTTACAGTAAATGAGTGGTCATTGACCTGAGAGGCACAGTGGTACAACTGTTAGCAAAAGGCTATTCCAGCAACAATGATCAGCCATCGGGGTTCAATTCCCATTCACTGCAAGGATGATTCCACTTATTGACTTCATACATTTTCCCCATGACCGTGTGGGTTTTCTCCGGGTGCTCTGGTTAGGCTTGGCGTTAGTGTTAGTAAATGTTGGGCATGCTATATTGGATCCAGAAACATGGCAAAACCTGCAGACTGCCTCCAGCATGCATTTGGTCTGTGTTGCAAAGCAAATGATATACTTCACTGTAAGCTTCAATGTTCTGATGCACATTTGGCAAATAAAGCCAATCACTAAACCAATCTTCTTTTTAAAAGTTCTCTTTCCTCAGAAGCAGGCTGTCTTGCAGTATGTTTCCCGTATCTTTTAACCGCATTTCCATTCTCTGCAATATGCTGCCTTTTTGTTAATCAAGCCTTTGCATTTATAAAGAAGGCATTAAAAATGTCAACAAATATTCCCTTGACCATTGCTGATTCCTCATTAGAATTTTTCTGACTTTACTCTTTTCTGTAATTAAAAAAAAATTAAAGTGCTCTTCTATTTCATTGCTTTGTAATACAGTAAATCTATTGGTGTACTTTGGGATAGTCAGAGATCAGTTTTTAACCTAAATTTTGCCACACCCCTCCCCTACAATAAACTTGACGGATACTGGGTACAGTGTTGCAGTAGTTAAGATTAAGAACTAACATCCAAATGCCTGGAATACTGATCCCAAGCCTGATCCAGGGGCAGGAGTTTGAATCCCAGGTAGGTAATTAATAGCTGCTTTCAATAACGGCTCACCAATGTCCTTCACTGAAGGAAAGTTGACATCCTTTACCATTTTGGTGTCAGTCTCAGGGTTTGCTCAATCTTGGTGGCCAATGGTAATATTCACTTCTTGCTTAATACTTTACTGGCAGAGCTAGTAGCTTTCTTGCTTAGTAACTGACTTCATCGCCAATAACTACCATCTGTCTCATATCACAGTCAACAAAGTGACCAATGTTGCCTCCTAACTGTCCCCTAAAGCAACACTGACAAATTAGTAAACAAATTAATAATAGTGGTATGTGCATATACAAATACTTTGTGATCACAATTATTAAATGAAAAATCATTGCAGATACCACACGAACTTGCACCCTCAGGCTTGGCAGATCTCAGTTATCTCTGCCTGGTTAAACCTCCACTCTTTTTCACATAAATAAACAGAATATCCTTCCAATCCTTTCACCTTTGCAAGCTCGTCATAGTTTGCCTAACTTCTTGTCATAATTGAGTTTGACCGAATTTCTTATTGAATTTATTCATGTTATACAGTATTTATAAAGCAGCCTCATCACAAGTGGAAGTATCTTTGCTGTGCCCCCCTACTGAGCCCTTTCATTAGTTTAAGCATAATAAAACTTGATAAATTTTGCATAATGATGTCTCACTTAAAATTATTGAGGTCCTAATAGGGGTGTCCAGTTCAGAGATTGGGTAATGAAACATTCCTTTCATATATTAGCTTAACTTGTTCAGTAATTGTTCAATAATACTGTAAAGAAAGCAATTTATTGTAGGTCAAAACACAAAAATCTGCCATTTTTGCTACTAAAGATATTTTATACCGTATAGAGAACTCGTGTTCATTCCAAACCTATTTTGTTTTTGAATCTAGTACAATGAACTTACAGCTGTGAAATTAAGCATTGTAGATGTAGTTGCTTGATAATAGAGCTAAGGTACAAACAAGATAAAATCCCAGTTGGATTGTACATGCTAATAATTTTCTAAAAATAGACTGGGGAGAAATCACGGCTGACATTCAATTTTCTTCAGATCTCTTGTGTTCAAATTTGCAAGGGACAACTCAAAGGTATGGCTACCTGCAATATAAACTCCAAAACCTGCATTCTTATCAACTTCACTTCTTGTCCATGAGTGCAGTGGGCGGATGCACACAATAATAGGCCGCACTGCAAACTTAGAATCGATGCAAGGTTATCAGACTGGAACGCTGGTCCATTACCCTCCCTAGCACTCAACGCACAGACTTTCCATTCTTTTAAACACATCTTCATTGGATCTAGACGGTTAATCTTCTTTGTCTGGAGACTGCTGGCATCAAGAAGCAGAGCCTTGAGCAGATGCTTGAGTAATGTTGGCTGTAGTCTACACCAGTCACAAAACGACACTGTGAGCCTTGATGGCAAAAAAGCTTTTATCAACTACCTATAGATTTCTAAACATTCAAAAACACTTAAAGCTTTTACAATTAAATACTGTTTAAATTAAAATTACAGAAAAAAAAATTGTATACTGTGATGTATACAAATAATACCTTAATTAAAACTTTAACCAAAACAAATAACTTAAAGCATGTAGCTACCTTATATTTACCCTTCTTCTCCACACCTCTATTTGGTCAAATGTCCCACAGTTTTTTCTGCATTTTATTTTGAGATACAGCACAGTAACAGGCCCTTCTGGCCTATAGTGCCTGCACCAACTACACCCACATCACCAATTCACGTAGTAACCCGTAAGTCTTTGGGATGTCAGAAGAAACCAGAGAACCCAGATGAAGCCCGTGCGGTCAAAGGGAGAACATACAAACTCCTTATAGACAACAGTGGGAAATGAATCCAGATCTCTGGCACGGTAAAGCATTATGCTAACCGATAAGATACTGTCCTATCTGTTTCCTCTGCAGGATTTAAATTGCTGCTGGGAACTTCAGCAAGAGCCTGCACCACCACAGGATTCCAGTGACAGACGCATTTGAGGACTGACTCAGAGCTTGGTCAGTAAATCAACATGTCTGTCAGACATCTTGAAAATTGCCAGCAGTATGACTGACTCATGCCCCAATCTATGCAAAACACAGTAAAACCTAGGCACATTAACTCTCTCTAATATAGTTGCTGCCTGACCTCTGTTCTTCCCACACATTTTTTTCTTAATTTTTAAATGGATGCTTGGCAGATGTAGACCCAGCCACAAAGAGTCCTCCGTTGCTTGCCAGCTTCCTGCAGTACTATCAAGAGCACTGGCCCTTTGTGATGGTTGTCAGATGAATCATATTGTAGAACTGGCCAAAATACATTGAGGGAACAGCAGCTGCCATCATCTTCTAGACTTTTGTTCAGACACGGTCTAGAAATTCCATTAACTTTCTCTTGCTTAATAATTCTACTCAGATTTATCCATTTGTTACTTACTCTTTATGGCACAGAGGAAGGTTACTTGACCCATTGGGTCCATGCTAGCTTCCAAAAGAACAATCCAATCAGATTTATTTCTCTTCTCCTTACCACCTTGTCCTCTAATAAATTCCCTCTCTATGACTCTATGCCTATCAATTCCCCTTTTATTCTTTTTGCTACTTACCCAGACCAAGGGGTAGTTTACCATTAAACTGCTGATAGGTCATTGGGTGGTGGGAAGAAATGGGAGCAATAAAGGGAACCCTACACAATTATTGAGAAATTAGCAAATTCCATCCAAAGTAGGATCAAACCCAGGATCTTGGAAGCGTGAGGTAATTGGTCTATTACTGCGAAAAGCCACAGGTTGTGCCCTCACCCAGATAATTCCACACATACGTAAGTATATCTAGTAGTGCAAAAAGAAGAAAAAAGTACAGAATATTGTATTACAGCTTCAGACCAATTATGAGGGAGTTAGACAAATAAAGTGCAAGGACCATGTTGAAACTCAAAGATTCAAAGTACATTCATTTTAAGATCATAAGATATAGGATTAAAATTAGGCCATTTGGCTCATTGTGTCTGATCTGCCATTTCATCATGGCTGATCCAATTTTCCTCTCAGTCCCAATCTCCTGCCTTCCCCCTGTATCCCTTCCCACCCTGACCAGCCAAGAATCTAGTAACCTCTGCCTTAAATATACAGGAGGTAGCTGCCTGTAGCAAAGAATTCCAAAGATTCAGCACTCCCTGGCTAAAGAAATTCCTCCTCATCTCTGATCTAGAGGAACACCCCTCTGTTCTGAAGCTGTGTCCTCTTGTCTTCGCTCTTCCACTATGGGAAATACCATCTCCACATCAACTCTATCAAGGCCTTTCACCATTGGATAGGTTTCAATTAGGTTGCCCTCATACATTTGAATTCTAGTTAATCCAGCTCCAGAGCTATTAAACGCTCTTCATATGACAAGCTATTCAGTCCTGGAATCATTTTTTGTGAACTCTCTTTGAAACATCTCCAGATTCAGTATACCCTTTCTAAGATAAGGGTCCCAAAACTACCTACAACACTTCAAGTGGGGCATCATCAGTGCTTTATAAAGCCTCAACATTACATCCTTGTTTTTATATTCTAGTCCTCTTGAAATGAATGTAACATTGCTTTTGCCTTCTTCACCACAGACTCAACCTGCAAATTAACCTTTAGTGAATCCAAGTCCCTATGTACCTCTGTTAACGTATTTTCTCTCCATTTAGAAAATAGTCAATCCTTTCCTTTCTTCTACCAAAGTGCATGACCAAACTCTTCCCAATATGATATTCCATCTGCCACTTATTTGCCCATTCTCCTAATCTGTCAAAGTCCTTCTGTAGCCTCCCTACTTCCTCTCAACTACTTGTCCCTCCACCTATCTTCATATTGTCTGCAAACTTCGCAACAAAGCCTTCAATTCCGTCATCCAAATCATTAACATATAATGTAAAAAGAATCAATCCTTACACATACCCCTATGGAACACCACTATTGGCCAGTGCTATCATGTTTGCTGTGTGTGCTGGGGCAGCAGGCTGAGGGTAGCAGACACCAACAGAATCAACAAACACATTTGTAAGGCCAGTGATGTTGTGGGGGTGGAACTGGACTCTCTTACGGTGGTATCCGAAAAGAGGATGCTGTCCGAGTTGTATGCCATCTTGGACAATGACTCCCATCCACTCCATAATGTACTGGTTAGGCACAGGAGTACATTCAGCCAGAGACTCATTCCACCGAGATGTAATGCACACAAAATGCTGAAGGAACTCAGCAGGTCAGGCAGCATCAATAGGAAAGAGTAAATAGTCACGTTTTGTGCTGAGACCCTTCTTCAGGACTGAGAATAAAGGGGGGAGTTGCCTGAATTAAAAGGTGGGAGGAGGGGAAGAGGCAAGCTAAAAGGTGATAGGTGAAGCCAGGTGGGTGGGAAATACTAGGGGCTGGAGAAGAAAGAGTCTGATAGGAGAGGAAAGTGGACAATAAGAGAAAGGTATGGAAGAAGGGGCCCAGAAAGAAATAATAGGCAGGTGAGAAGATGTAAAAGGTCAGAGTGGGGAATAGAGGGAGGGAAATTTTGTTCACCAGAAGGAGAAATTGATATTCATACCATCAGCTTGGAGGGTAACCAGACAGTATATAAGCAGTTGCTCCTCCATCCTGAGGGTGGTCTGAGGCTCCCACTGAAGGAAAATCCTCCAAGTGTATTGCAGTGTTCAATGTCAGAAAGGCTTGTAGTTTATTTGTCAATTTGTCAACCATTAACACAAAAAACATTGACTGCAGCTAATCTATACCTATTCTCTAACAATGAATTGTACTTTGCTTGTTAAAAGCAGCAATTTTTTGCTACAGATTTCAGCCTTTTAACTCAAATTGCAGCTCAGTATAAATACTGCAATCAAATTTCTAATATACCAACACAATTTTAAAAAACAGCAGGTCAAGGCATGCTTGCTGAATATTTAAACTACAGCTTTTGTTCAATTAATGCTAGTTAATTTGTCTTGTGTGCCTCAACAATATCAAGATTTAGCAAGAGTCCTGTGACCTCATATCAAATCGGTCTTCTCAACAGCATCTAATACTCCGTTAGCAAGAGGATCAAAGGTTAAAGGTTATCTGTGGATCTCATCCTGATCTTCAGGGCTTAATTTATTAATAGATTGGTTTTAGGCTCTTCCTGTTTCCACAGGAGAGATGTGGATATCCTATTCCACGAGAAGCTACATTTCTATGACTGTGAAATGCTCATCCAATTAAAATTGCCTGCTTAAATCAGAGCACGTTATCCCACAGGCAAATTTAATTGGTAATAAAATATTATAAACCATTTACAACCTAAGTGTACAATGCCTAATAAATAGGAACATAAATAAAGTAACACAATTTTAGTTAGAATATTGTCAGGATTGCTTTCAATATAGAGTATTTCAGAAAAAATGGCACATATTGATTTTAAGTTAAATGCAATCAAGGTATTGGGAAAAATGGAAATGGTCAATAGAGTTAAGAGGGTAGGTTGCAAATAACGATGGCAGAATGATTCAGAATATCTTTGTGGCATTGTTATGCAATCAAGCTGAATGCATTGATGTAAAAGGAAAATATAATTTAGCTCCCTTCTCTGTGCAAAACATCAGTAAAGATTTTTATTCTTCTTTGCTGTATACAGTGCAGCTATTATCTGGTGTTAAAATAGGTTTTTGTTGCAGCTTTTATTGAGTTATTTGTATGCTTTCCACAGTTTATATCCCATCGCCTGTTGGTTTATTCTGTAAGGGCACAGAATTATATAGAGTACATGTAGAGAAGTAGTGAGGAAAAAGTGCATCAAATTTACCCAAAATTGATTGGGATTTTGATGTAATAGCAAAAGACTTTAAGTAGTCTCTGCACTGCCAATGGTCAATTTGTATAACGTGTTACTTTCTCTGATTAATAAGGACCATAGATCCACAACATGGGATGATGCCAGGATTGTGCAAGAAATTATCTTAATCCAAATAAGGCTTAACAAATATCTAAAGTGCATTTTGCAAGGAAGAATCAGGAGAGGAAAATATGCAAAATGACACAATTTTAAAGTGGGTTCTGAGACTTGAGGGTTACGAACATGAATCTTTAAAAGTGTTGATGAAGTTATTTAAGTAAAAGTACATAGTTTTTTTTAAGCAAAAGTTACATGTCGAGGTTTTATCTGTCCCTGGTGTTGTGAAGGATGGGTCCGATCCCACTGCCACACCCCAGTCATAGAGTCATTGAGTCATAGAAAAGTACAGCACAGAAGCAGGCCCTTTGGCCCACCTAATTCATGCTGGGACATTTAAACTGCCTAGTCCCATCAACCAGCAATGGGACCATAGCCCTCCATATCCCTACCATCCACGCACTTAACCAAATTTTACTTAAACAATGAAATTAAGCTCGCATGCATCACTTGTGCTGGCAGCTCATTCCACATTCTCACGACCATCTGAGTGAAGAAGTTGCCCCTTACGTTCCCCTTAACCTTTTCATGTTTCACACTCAACCTGTAACCTGCGGTTGTAGTTCCACCCAACCGCAGTGGAAAAAGCCTGATTGTATTTATCCTATCTATACCCTTGATAATCTAGTATATGTCTACCAAATCTCCTCTCAATCTTCTACATTCTAAGGAATACAGTCCTAACCTATTCAATCTTTCCTTATAACTCAGGTCCCCCAGACCTGCAAATATCTTTGTAATTTTTTTTCTGTATCCTTTCAACCTTATTTACATTTTTCTGGTAGGTAGGTGACCAAAACTGCACACAATACTCCAAATTGGGCCTCACTAATGTCTTATACAACTTCAACATCCCATCTGATCATCTGTATTCAGTCTTCGGTTTATGAAGGCCAATGTGTCAAAATCTTTCTTTATGGTCCTGTCTACTCGTGACACCACTTTCAATGAATTTTGTACCTATATTCCTCGATCCCTTTGTTCTACCACACTCCTCAGTGCCCTATCGTTCACTGTGTAAGATCTACCCTGGGTGGTTCTACTGAAGTGTAATACCTCGCACTTGTCTGCATTAAATTCCATCTGCCATTTTTCAGCCCAATTTCTCAGCTGATCCAGATCCCTCTGCAAGCCATGATAGCCTTCCTCACTGTCCACTACACCCCCAATCTTAGTGTCATCCACAAATTTGCTGATCCAGTCAGCTGGTTGTTGGGATACGATCTGTCATTTGGTGAAAAGTTCCTCCTGGGAAGGCAAAACAGAAATTGAGACAGTGGAGAAGGTGCTCCCTATCAATAACTGGGAAGAACCTGGTCTTCAGGTGTGAGGTGCTCTCAGGGCTGCTGTACCTGGTGCAGGTGTGGCCCATCCCTTGCTCCTCCAGCTTGGAAATCACCGGAGCTGTCTCCAGGTTCATCTGGGTATCAAAAATAGAAGGGATCAGATGGGTCACAATGTACAAGTCCCAGGGCAATGGGGGCAAAAACATACCCAGTGTCGCCCTCAGCTTGATGACCTTTACGTGTGACTGCATCATACTGTTCAGGGAACTTATGGAACCTAAATACGTAGGCCCCAAGTAGCACCACATGCCAAAGTTCTATCTGGCCCTGGTGTTCTGAAGGATGGGTCTGGCCCAATAGCCATGCTACACCCCAGTCAGCTGGATGGTGCCACACCTTCTAGTCCTTCCTTGAGAAGCTCTTCCAGAACAACATCTTTGATCCACAAGGCCATCAGGCAGTGGTCAGAATGGAACGTCCTGCAGATACTGCAGAAGAAGGATGAGAGAGACACATTGGGGTGATATCCTGAGCAGAGGGTCCATACTATCTGGCAGAATGCCTCAACATCAGGACTTATCAGCAGGATGAGGGGCCCTCCCAGTTGGAGCCTTCCTGCGTGCCCGGAGCATCACTCCCACAGCCCGCTGCCTGTGGGATGCTGTTATGGGGAAAAGACAGTAGCTCACCTCTTTGCAGACTGGACGCTTGCGAAGAGGGGCTGGAGAAAGTTGAAAGCACTTGCATCGTGTTTCATTCTGAGCAGCTGTATAACAGAGTACTGCTGGCAGGTCAGCAATTTGGTGGAAACCGGCACATCCAGATGTCCATAGAGGAATGCTGTGGACTGGTACATCCCAGGATGCAGAAGTACATGCTGAGGGACACACTGAAGGGTTTAGTGGGGGGACGACCACAGTGTAAGGTTTGTTTCCTACTAGAGAGTGAGGGGCTGGGTGGGGGGGGGGGGGGGGGAAGGAAGCACCTCAATTATTGTAATAGTTAATATTCCACCCCAGAATGCTACATAAGTGGCAGCAATGCTGTTAATGTGTGCAAATGTAATAGAACAGTATGGAAAAATGGACCATATATGAAAAGAATGAAAAGGCATTGAATGGTTTATTGCTGTAAATAATTGTTTTATTATGAATGAAATTTATTTTGGTTAAAAATATGTTCCCGTTTTATGAGTTATAGGAGCATACAACACAGAAACAGGCCCTTTGGCCCATCTAGTTCATGCAAATCAAGACGCTGGTGGAACACAGCAGGCCAGGCAGCATCTATAAGGAGAAGCACTGTCGACATTTCGGGCCGAGACCCTTCCTCAGGACTAACTGAAAGGAAAGATAGTAAGAGATTTGAAAGTAGTGGGGAGAGGGGGAAATGCTGTTTGGTCCATATCTCTCCAAGTCTTTTTATCTATGTATCTGTCTAACTATCTCCTAAATGTTATTATTTTCTTGCCTTACCCACTTCCTTGGACAGTTCATTTCATGTACACAACACCCTCTGCAAAAATTAGTCGCCCCTCAAGTCCCTTTTAAATCTTTCCCCTCTCACCTTAAACCTACACCTTCTAGCTTTCAATTCCCTTCCCTGAGGGAGAAAAAGATAGTATGCATTCACCCTATCTGTGCCTCTCAGGATATTATACACCACTATAAGGTCACCTTCTTCCAATGAATAAAGTCCTTTCCTCATAAATCAAGCTCTTAAGTCCAAGCAACATTCTCGTAAATCTGCTATGCATTCTTTCTAGCTTAATGACATCATTGAGGCAAATGTCATTTGATGCAAATTGTGCTAAGTTCTGCCAGACATTAAGTTTCATTTGGAGTATTGCTTCCAATTCAAGGCAACGTACTCTGGGTAGAATTACAATGGCTTGAGAAGGTGCAGGGGAGATTTACTAGTCTGTTACCAGCAAGGAAATCCTTCAATTATGCAGAGAAACTGAAGCAGTTGGGGTTGATGGCAGAAAAATAAATGAATTAATTGAGGCTTTCAAAATACTGAGGATTTTGATCAGATTAAAAATAAGGTAAAGGTTCAACAAGAACATCAATTTAGAGTCAAGGGCAAATGAATCTAAAGCAAAGTGAAGAGATTTTATTATACGCAGTAGAGGGTTACGATATGAAAGGATGGTACAGATTACACAACAGGGCACTTGGGCACTTTGCATGTACACTCAGTGATCACCTGTTCACTTGCTTTTTAACGCAAATATCTAATCAGCCAACCACGTGGCAGCAACTCATTGCATAACAGCATACAGACATGGTCAGGAGATTCAGTTACTGTTCAGACCAAACATCAGAATGGGGAAGAAATATGATCAAGTCCTTTTGACCATGGAATGATGGCTAGTGCCAGACTGGGTGGCCTGTGTATCTCAGAAACTGCTAATCTCCTGAGTCTTCAGAGTTTACAGAGAAAGGCGCCAAAAAAAAAAACATCCTACAAGATTCTGTAGGAGAAAGTACCTTGTTAATGAGAGAGGTCAGAGGAGAATGGCCAGATTGATTCAAGCTGACAGGAAGGTGGCAATAACTCAAATAGCCACGTGTTACAACAGAAAAGCATCTCTGAACACATGACAAGCCAAACCTTGAAGTGGACGGGATACAGCAGCAGAAGATGATGAACATACACACAGTGGCTGCTTTATTGGGTACAGGATGTACCTAATACAGTGCCCACCAAGTGTATACTTGGAAAGATAAAAAGGGAAGCAAGACTAATTGATGAGCTCTTTCAAAGACCAGCACAAATACAAAGGGTGAATGGCCTTTTTTCCTTCTGTCTGATTTTATGAAACGTTCACCCCATTGTCCCTTCTTCACTAATTAATCCCGCACATTTTTAATGCACTACAAGCAGCTATCTTTTCAAAAGGTGGTTCCTCCTTCAAATTTTACTTCATTTAAATCTCCACAAAATACAAGTATTTAATCTGATCGTTGCAGTAATATTGTATGTTAATGCAACTGTGTCAAGTCCATTTGTACAGAAACTATAGTAAAAATGTATATCTGGGATTATGTGTTGTCTGCATTCGAGCCATTTTAAGCATTACCTGAAATGTCACAGCTGTTTCACTCTTCATGAGTGCCACTTGACGTGGTGAGTATTTCTAATATTTTCTGCTTCTATTTCATGTTTACAGTATCAGTTAACAAATTATTAGTAGACCCTTCTCCTGTTTACTTGCTTTTATTTGTTGCTGATTAGTATAACTATCTCATTCATGTTCCAAGTGATGTAATATCCATGGACTGCCACTAGGTGTCCGACACACTGTAAAATCCTGGGCTGTCTGGTCTTTTTATTGAAACGGCAACATTTAAAGGTATAAAAATTTGTTTTAGACATAAGAGCCAGGAAGATCTGTTAAGATACTTTCCAAACATAATACTTAAACATTAATAACATTTGTAGTTAATCATTATTAAATCTGAGTTCGGGATGTGCACATTTTTTCGTTGTTAAATACCACACTTTCATTAGAGATAGGGCAATAGCTAAAATTATCAGCAGTTTAAATAACGGCCTGGTTGCAGAGTTTAGCCAATTACAGTGATAGGTCTAACAATTAACATATCTAATGGATTGTTTTTTCCACAAGCAGAGCATTTAGAGAAAATTGACTAAGTTTTTCTAAGTTTCTGCAATTTTAGGGTAGCAAAATTCTTTGGCTTAACTAGATCAAACTAGATCAGGGGCTGGGTGTTCTGCAATAAGTGACACACTTTTTTCACCACAAAGCCTACCCAGGACAGGAATGTGGCGGAATACCTTCCACTGATATGAATGAACATCAAGGAATTCAACAAAATCCATGACAAAATAGTTCTTTGAATGCAGACCAACCCACCATCAATATTCGTTCATTCCATCAACTGAGTACCATGTATACCACTTACTCACCTGTGTCTCCAACAGTATCTCCCAAAATAAAGACTTCGACTGCCAAGAAGAGCAAGAGTAAGATTAAAGTAGAATACCACCAATAAAGGTTCTGTCCTAAGTCACATTCCATCCTGCCTTGGCAATATATTGTAACCCTTTTAATATTACCGGGTCTAAATTCTTGGATTCCCTCCCTACACCCTGGTTCAGAGAAATGTTATCTTGTTCTATATATATTATATAGTTATATGTATATGTTATATACATGAATGTAGTTAAATGACAATAAATTTGACTTGACTATCAGATATGGGAATGTTCTCACCAGCAGGAGTTTTGTGGTTAAAGTCAAAGAGATATACAGCATAGAAAACAGGTCTTCAGCCGAACATGATCATAACAGCAAATATGCCACATCCCAGCTAGTCCAATTTTCCAGTGTTAACTAATTACCTTATAAACATTTCCAATCCATGCACCTGCCCAATTGACTTTTAAAAGTTGCTATTATACCTCCTCAACCACTTCTGCTGGAAGCTCATTCCACATACGCTTTATGTAAAAAAAAAGTTGCCCCTCATGTCCCTATTAAATCTTTGCCTTTTCATCTTAAATCTATGCCTTCTTGATTCCCCAATCCTGGAAAAAAGACTGCCTGTATTTGCCATATCAGTGCCCTTTGCAATTTCATACACCTCAATAAGATCACCTTTCATTCTCCTACACTCTAAAGAAGAAAGTCCTAGTCTGACTAACCTTTTCCTAAAACTCAGTACTGTGGCGACCCAATTACTAGCACACTCGAACCGGCTGACAATTAGCCAGAGCCAGAGACAAAGATACATAGCCTCAGGGAGTTTCAGTTACGTGCCTCTCCAAGTTTCGAGTGGGGGGAGACAGGCTTTTAAGCAAGACTGTGTTTGTGAAATAAACTTATTCCGTGGTTGCAGTTTACCGACTCCGTGTCGTAATTTCAGCGCTGCGCGTAGCACACCGCTACATTGGTGACCCCGACGGTCCAACCGTTTTTTTTGGACCGGAGATGGCAGACGCTGCGTTTGTTAACGCGGTTTCCTTGAAGCTGCCAAGCTTCTGGACGCTACAACCTCACCTATGGTTTCAGCAAGCAGAAGCCCAATTCCATGTTCGGCGAATAACCTCAGAGGACACCCGTTACTACTACGTGGTGAGCTCCCTCGACCAGGACACAGCGGCCCAGGTCGCAGTGTTCG
This sequence comes from Hemitrygon akajei, assembly GCF_048418815.1. Lineage (NCBI taxonomy): Eukaryota > Metazoa > Chordata > Chondrichthyes > Myliobatiformes > Dasyatidae > Hemitrygon > Hemitrygon akajei. Next base: position 169,515,332 of record NC_133129.1, read on the forward strand.
TACAGTCTCCCCCGGCAGACGGCAAGTACACGGAATTCAAAGCTCTGCTCATAAGGACTTTCGGGCTCTCCCGCCGCGAGCGAGCTGCCCGCTTACTGCACCTGGATGGCTTGGGAGACAGGCCTCCATCGGCTTTGATGAATGAGATGTTGTCTCTGGCCGACGGACACACGCCCTGCCTCATGTTTGAGCAGGCATTCCTGGAGCAGCTGCCCAAGGACATACGCCTGCTGCTGTCCGACGCGGATTTCAGCGACCCCCGGAAGGTGGCAGCCCGGGCGGACGCGCTGTGGAACGCCAAGAAGGTGAGTGGGATGTCCATCGCACAGATCACCAGGCCATCCCAGCAGCAAACCAGTCCAGGCCCGGCCGCAGAGCCCGCTAAACCCAGAGGCCGGGTTGTGGAGCCCAACGAACACTGGTGTTTCTACCACCAGCGGTGGGGCGCAGATGCCCGCCGCTGTCGCCCGCCCTGCCAATTCCACGGGAAACGCCAGGGCCAGCCGTCGCTGATGGCTACGACGGCTGGCCTTCGGGATAGCCTCCTGTATGTCTGGGACAAACAGTCGGGACGCCGGTTTTTGGTCGACACCGGTGCCGAGATCAGCGTCTTACCTCCGACGAGTTACGACACCCGCAGCAGGGCGCCGGGTCCCCCCCTACGGGCCGCGAACGGCAGCACAATAAGGACTTATGGCACCCGTCCGGTGCAGCTACGGCTCGACTCCAGCAAGTTTACGTGGGACTTCACACTGGCCGCCGTAGCCCAACCGCTTCTGGGTGCGGATTTCTTGCGGGCTCACAGCCTACTGGTCGACCTGCCCAGGAAGAGACTGGTTCACGCCGAGACCTTTCAGACATTCCCCCTGGGTGCAGCCCAGTTGCCGGCCCCTCACCTCGGCTCCATCACGCTGTCCGGCAACGAATTCACCAGGGTCCTGGCGGATTTCCCATCGGTTCTGGCACCACAGTTCACGGCAGCCATGCCCCGACACGGTGTACAGCACCACATCCTGACCCAGGGACCACCCTTCCATGCCCGCGCTCGGCGGCTTCCCCCGGACAAGCTCCGACTGGCGAAGGAGGAGTTTACACGGATGGAGGAATTGGGGATCATACGGCGGTCTGACAGCCCATGGGCCTCTCCCCTGCACATGGTGACCAAGGCGACAGGGGGCTGGAGACCGTGCGGCGACTACCGCAGGCTGAACGAGGCTACAACACCGGACCGCTACCCTGTGCCGCACATTCAGGACTTTGCAGCCAACCTGCACGGCGCGCAGATCTTCTCCAAGGTAGACCTAATCCGCGGATACCATCAAATCCCGATGCATCCAGACGACATCCCCAAAACGGCTCTCATCACCCCGTTCGGCCTTTTCGAGTTCCTCCGCATGCCGTTCGGCCTGAAGAATGCCGCACAGACGTTCCAGCGGTTGATGGACGCGGTGGGACGCGACCTGGACTTCGCATTCATCTATTTGGACAACATCCTCATAGCCAGCAGCAGTCGTCAGGAGCATCTGTCCCACCTCCGACAGCTCTTTGCCCGGCTGAGTGACTACGGTCTAACGATCAACCTGGCCAAATGCCAGTTCGGGCTCGACACCATTGACTTCCTGGGCCACAGGATTACTAAAGACGGGGCAACCCCTCTGCCCGCTAAGGTGGATGCGGTCCGTCATTTCCCCCGACCCACCACGGTCAAAGGCCTGCAGGAATTCGTAGGTATGGTCAATTTCTACCACCGCTTCCTCCCTTCAGCTGCCCGGATCATGCGCCCCCTGTTCGCCTTGCTGTCCGGTCCGGGCAAGGACATTACCTGGGACGAGGTGTCCGCCGCCGCTTTCATTCAAACGAAGGATGCCTTGGCGAATGCCACGATGCTAGTGCACCCCAGAATGGACGTCCCTACCGCCCTCACGGTGGACGCCTCTAACACGGCAGTCGGTGGGGTACTGGAGCAGCTCATCGCGGGCCGCTGGCAACCCCTGGCGTTTTTCAGCAAACACCTGCGGCCACCCGAGCTCAAGTACAGTGCTTTCGACCGGGAGCTGTTGGCGCTATACCTGGCAATCCGGCATTTCAGGTACTTCTTAGAAGGTAGGCCCTTCACCGCGTTCACGGACCACAAACCGCTTACCTTTACATTCACAAAGGTGTCCGATCCCTGGTCGTCCCGCCAGCAGCGCCATCTGTCCTACATCTCTGAATACACGACGGACGTCCGGCACGTCTCGGGTAAGGACAATGTCGTGGCGGATGCGCTCTCTCGTCCTAACATTCACGCCCTTTCCCAAGGGGTAGACTTTGAGGCGCTGGCAGAGGTACAGCTGGCAGATGAGGAGATCCCGAGTTACCGGACCGCAGTCTCCGGTTTGCAGCTCCAGGACCTCCCCGTAGGCCCAGGTGAGAGGACCCTACTCTGTGACGTCGCCACCGGCCAGCCCCGTCCCGTCGTCCCGGCACCTTGGCGACGACGCGTGTTCGACTCCATTCATAACTTGGCCCACCCCTCCATCCGCACTACCGTCCGGATGGTCTCCAGCAGGTTCGTTTGGCACGGACTCCGCAAGCAGGTCCGTGACTGGGCCAGAACGTGCCTGCACTGCCAGACGGCCAAGGTGCAGCGACACACCAAGGCCCCGTCGCAGCAGTTCCACCCCACCCACCGGCGTTTCGACCACATTCATGTGGATATCGTGGGCCCCCTGCCTGTGTCACGCGGGGCACGGCACCTCCTGACTATCGTGGACAGGTTCACAAGATGGCCAGAGGCGGTCCCGCTCACCGACACCACCTCCGAATCATGCGCCCGGGCGCTGATCGCCACCTGGGTGTCCCGCTTTGGTGTCCCGGCCCACATTACCTCCGACAGAGGCGCCCAGTTCACCTCCAACCTCTGGTCAGCGATGGCCAACCTGTTGGGGACTCAGCTGCACCACACCACTGCCTACCACCCACAGTCGAACGGACTGGTGGAGCGTTTCCACCGTCACCTAAAGTCGGCTCTCATGGCCCGCCTGCGAGGAGCTAACTGGGCGGACGAGCTTCCCTGGGTCCTGCTCGGCGTCCGCACGGCGCCCAAAGACGATCTGCACGCTTCGTCGGCCGAGTTGGTCGTTCCCGGGGAGTTCATACCAGCCCCAAGGGGGCGAGAGGAAGAACCCGCAGCGGTCCTGGGCAGACTACGCGAGAGACTCGGTGCCCTTGCCCCCATGCCCACTTCGCAGCATGGACAGCACCCGACCTGCGTACCCAAAGATCTGCAGAACTGTAAGTTTGTGTTTGTACGCCGGGGCGGGCATCGGCCACCACTGCAACGGCCCTACGAGGGGCCGTTTCCGGTGATCAGAAACGACGGGTCCACGTTCGTGCTGGACGTTGGGGGGAGAGAGGAGGTTTTCACGGTGGACCGACTCAAACCGGCCCACGTGGACTTGGCGCAACCGGTCGAGTTTCCGGCACCGCGGCGCAGAGGCCGACCTCCCAAACAGGGCCCGGCCCAGACTGTGGACATTGGTGGGTGTACCGCCGGTTCTGGGGGGGGGTTATGTGGCGACCCAATTACTAGCACACTCGAACCGGCTGACAATTAGCCAGAGCCAGAGACAAAGATACATAGCCTCAGGGAGTTTCAGTTACGTGCCTCTCCAAGTTTCGAGTGGGGGGAGACAGGCTTTTAAGCAAGACTGTGTTTGTGAAATAAACTTATTCCGTGGTTGCAGTTTACCGACTCCGTGTCGTAATTTCAGCGCTGCGCGTAGCACACCGCTACAGTACCTTACATACCAGCAACAGCCTTTTAAATCCTTTCTGCATATTTTCCTGTTTACTACCATATTTCCTATAGCAGGGTGACCAAAACTGAACACAATACTCCAAGTGAACTCTCACCAGCATCCTGTCTGACCTCACCATGAACCCCCAACTTTTCTACACAGTGCTGACTTATGAAGGTCAGTTTGCTAAAAGCCTTATTTTGGTTCAAGAAACTTCATGGCCATCACCATGCTCAGCCTGATGTGGTACGAGCAACGAGCTAGCCTTGTCAACACATCTGCCTCCTGCAACATACATAAAATGCTGAGGGCATTGAAATGAATAAGCAATCATTGCCAATGATGCCGTCTCCAGCATCTTGTGCGTGCTGCGCTGGATTTCCAGTATTTGCATAACCTCTTGTGTTTATGCCTCCTGTAATTTAATTTTAAAAAATCAGCAGTCACGAAAGGCACTAGGTAAGTGAAAGTTAACAAACACAAACTTCACATGTTGAATACCTTAAATTACAGCATGCAATACTGGAAAAATGCAGACAAGCTTAATTTCAAGTTCAATTGTCATTCAACCATGAACGTGAGTACCCATGAACACAGCCAAACAAAACAGTGTTACTCTGGGGCCAAGGTGCAAAACACAGCACCAACAGTCATACACAGCACAGGGCACACATAAGATAACAGGCACATATAAACTATCAGTAAAATACAGTCACATTTTAAAAAAACAGTCCAAGTCTCTAAATCCATGAATGCTATAAAAATGTGCAGTCAGAGAAAGAGATGCTCAGGAGAACAGAAAGACCTTAAAGTAGTAAATGAACTAAACTGTGTCTGGGTAGGAGCATGGTTTGAATTGGATAGGTGGAGGAGTTTGAGGAGCCTGTGTGTAAGACGCATTAGCATTGAAATGTCCGTTTGAGCATGGAATGCTGTTTTCTCTGCACCCACATCTGTTTACATCGACATCCTTTCGATAGCAGAGTCATGGGTGCAAAAGTTTCAGACTTTTAGTCTTTCACCAGCAACTTAAGACTCAGCATGCAAGTGCATAATATGCTATCTTGCAAATAAACATTACATCTATTTCTCATTTCTCAATACAATCAGAAAACATTACAAACTGGTAATGAACATGGTGAAAGGATATGTTCAAAGACTGCCACATGTTTTTATTGAGCTAATTGTACTAAAACTGACATTTTCACGTAGAATCCTGCTTGCATTGCACAAGCAAACTGCTGTGGTGTGGTATTATCACTAGACTAGTGTAAGCACTAATTTTTAAGTTTTCACTGCTAAGTAGGAGTTGAGATATTTGTGACTGTACTTTAGAACTTTTTATCTCATAATCCAAACAGATGGACATATTCCTTCAAAAGAACGATATTCTAGATATCTAGAAGGTGACACCGTAATATCCCAAAACTATGTGAGATGTCAGATGCCTGAGTACGAAGTGGAACCTTTGGCTCACTCTCTCCGCACTGGATTGTCAATTTCGTGTCCTATTCTCATTTTCTAGCTCTTGATCCATTGCCTTCTATGCCATGGTATTTCACCTCAATATTTATTGAATATTGTGAGATTACCTGCCTCCACCACACCTCACACAATGTGCCTGGGTAACCTCCAACATGATGGCATGAATACTGATTTTTCCTTCTGGTAAAAAAATACCTCCCCCTCCCCTATTCTTCTATTTCCCACTTTAGTCCATTACCTCTTCTCAACTGCCTATCTGTTCTCTCTGGGTCTCCTCCTTCTTCCCTTTCCCCTATGGTTGACTCTTCTCTCCTATCAAATTCCTTCTTCTCCAGCACTTTACCTTGCCTACCCACCTGGTTTCACCTATCATCTTCTAGCTATCCTCCATCCCCTCCCCCACATTTTTATTCTGTCATCTTCCCCCTTCCTTTCCAGTCCTGAAGAAGGGTCTCTGAATAAAGTGTCGGCTGTTTATTCTTTTCCATAGATTCTGCCTGACCTGTTGCGTTCCTCCAGCATTTTGTGTGTGTTGCTTTGGATTTCCAGCATCTGCAGAATTTCTCATGTTTATAATATGGTCCAAAATTCAACCATTCTCCAGGTCAGAAAAACTTCCTGAAAAGCCCTCTAAACCCGTGTGGTCATAGGTAGATTCACGTTGTCTATTATATCTAGACTGAACTCCTGCCTTAGCAAGGACCTGGGCATATTGAAAAGACTGCAATTTGCCACAATAGGTCAACAGCAGACACAATCTCAATGGCTCTCCACACAGCTTTAGACCACCTAGACAACACAAACACCTATGTCAGGATGCTGTTCATCAACTATAGCTCAGGATTTTATTTCATCATTCCCACAATCCTGATTGAGAAGTTGCAGAACCTGGGCCTCTGTAATTGGATCCTTGACTTCCTAACCAGAAGAACATAGTCTGTGTGGATTGGTGATAACATATCCTCCTCGCTGATGATCAACACAGGCGCACCTCAAGGGTGTGTGCTAAGCCCACTGCTCTGCTGTCTATATACACATGGTGGTATGGCTAGGCATAGCGCAAATACCATCTATAAATTTGCTAACTTACAGGAATGAGATATTCCAACTAGTAGAGTGGTGCTGCAGCAACAACCTGGCACTCAACGTCAGTAAGATGAAAGAGCTGATTGTGGACTTCAGGAAGTGTAAGACGAAGGAACACATACCAATCCTCATAGAGGGATCAGAAGTGGAGAGAGTGAGCAGCTTCGAGTTCCTGGATGTCAAGATCTCAGAGGATCTAACCTGGTTCCAACATATCAATGTAGTTATAAAGAAGGCAAGACAGCGGCTATACTTTATTCAGAATTTGAAGAGATTTGGCATGTCAACAAATACCTTCCAAAACCTATAGATGTACTGTGGAGAATATTCTGACAGGCTGCATCACTGTTTGCTCAGGACCGAAAGAAACTGTAGAAGGTTGTAAATCTAGTCAGCTCCATCTTGAGTACTAGCTTACAAAGTGCCCAGGACATATTCAGGGAGCGGTGTCTCAGAAAGGCAGTGTCCATTATTAAGGACCTCCAGCACCCAGGGCATGCCCTTTTCTCACTGTTACCAACAGGTAGGAGATACAGAAGCCTGAAGGCACACAGTCAGCGATTCAGGAACAGCTTCTTCCCCTCTGCTGTCTGATTCCTAAATGGACATTGTATCTTTGGACATTACCTCACTTTTTTTTATATACAGTATTACTGTTTTTTTAATGTTTTTTATTCTATTCAATATATATAATTGATTTACTTGTTTATTTATTATTATTATTATTTTCTCTCTGCTAGATTATGTATTGCATTGAACGGCTGCTGCTAAGTTAGCAAATTTCATGTCACCTGCCGGTGATAATAAACCTGATTCTGATTATAATATCGCCTTCTGGACCTCTAGAAAATTATTTCTTTTAAAAATCAGTCACAAATGCCTGGGCTCCTATGCATAATTCTGTATACCTCAATGAGGTATACCTTTCATGAGAGCAAACTATGAATTAGAACAATTTTAACAGGGAAGGACTGGGCTGAGACAACTTAAGAATGATTTGAAATTGCATTCTAACACATTGCTGAAAAGGACCTGAACAACAAAAGGCACATTGACAAGTATCACAACAATCAGAACAATTGCAATTTCAAACAAAATGAACCCCCTCCTCTTCCTCACCCCTAGTTTTCTCTCTCAATCCTGCTAACATACAATACTGTACCTAAGACCTTTGCACAGTATTGTAGTAATTTTATGCATTGCATTGTACTGTTGCCACAAAATTAAAACAAGTCTCATGATGTGAGTGATGATTAACCTGATTCTGATCTGGGTCTCGATTGTGGACTGAGAGTAGGAAGGAAGCGGGGAGAGGGGAATCATGGTTGGGCAAAGGGGAAGGGAGAGGGAAGCACCAGAGAGGCATTCTGTAATGATCAATAAAACAACTGTTTGGAATCAAATGCCCTTGCCTGGTGTCTCAGGGATGAATGCCTCTGCACCTGTGTCACCGCCGGTCCTGGAACTCCTTCTCTGCCACCTGTCCCACACCCCTCCCATGGCTCTCCACCCTCGCCGTTCCCAACATCCTCTGCTCCTGCCTGATTTACAAACTCACTCTCTGCTGCACGTTGACAAAGGTAGCTCTGTGCAAAACTCTTAGGCATTCTAGATACATATATATATATATATGTGTGTGTGTGTGTGTGTGTGTGTGTGTGTGTGTGTGTGTGTGTGTGTGTGTGTGTGTGTGTGTGTGTGTGTGTGTGTGTGTGTGTGTGTGTGTGTGTGTGTGTGTGTGTGTGTGTGTGTGTTCCTAAGATATTTGCACAGTACTGTAACTAGAAAACATAGGGGAGGTTTGTGTAAGCAGAGAATTAGTTAATTGGTGATGTTGAACTATATCAACCCAAAGGTATTTTCAGCTTACTTCCAATTCAGACTTCTGGAAGTAAAATGCTAAAGTCAAACAAGACTTTCAAAGAAAGGGAACACAAGGATTTTCACTGGATTCAAACCCAGAACCAAACTGTCCAAACATGGATACAATGCCATGGCCTTGTAAAGAGCTGAATGAGATTCTGGGAAACAATTACTGGATATAATATAAAGTTGTTCAATGGTTTCTGGTTCTTCACCTTCATCTTCAAAGAATGTAGGCAATGTCAAATGCATCTTTGAATCAGAGATTCAAAGTCAGAAATGCAGAGACTAAGTTCTGTGGCATCATCATTTCAGATGACCTGCCCTGGGATCACCACATGAGTGCCATTACAAAGAAGGCACAACAGAGCCTGTACTTAATATGAAATTGTGCAGATTCAGCTTGTCATCTAAATCTTTGACAAACTTCTATGAATGCACTCTGTAAAATATCTTTACTGGTTACGTGACAGCCTGGTATGGAAACACCAATGCACTTGAATAGAAAAGCTAGAAAATGTAGTGGCTACAACTCAGTCCATCACAGGAAAAGCACTTCCCACAATTAAGCACATCTGCATGGAGCACAGACACAAGAAAGCAGCATCAATCAACCACCAGTCAACCACCAGTCAACCACCAGTCAACCACCATCAGCATCAATCAGCAAGGACAGCCACCAGTTGGGCTGTGCTCTCTCCTCGCTGTTACCAGCACAGCAGAAGCACAGGAGCTTTAGTTCTCACAACACCAGGTTCAGGAACAATTATTACCCTTCAACCATCAAGTTCCTGACCAGTGTGCATAACTTCACTCACCTTGATACTGAAATAATTCAATAACCTATGGATTCACTTTCAAGGACTCCACAGTGCACGTTCTCAGTATTATTTACTTAATTAATTACTTTTTTTTTGTATTTACACAGTTCGTCTTCTTTTGCACATTGATTACTTGTCAGTCTCTGCGTGTAGTTTTTCACTGATTCTAATGTACTCCTCTGATCTACTGTGAATGCCAGCAAGGAAATGAATCTTTGGGTCGTGTAAGGTAACACATACATACTTTGAGCATAATTTAACTTTGAATGTTTGAACTTTGAATTCTGTATCTGTGATCTTTTACACTGTGATTCTATTGGGCAGTAAAATTCTGTGATGAACCTGCTTCTCAAGAAATGTAATGTTGTCACAGGCAATTTCACAGCCATTCAGTCTTGCATCAGCTTTATATGTTGGACCAAAATTTCAATACATGCTCTTTTGCAAATAAACATCACCTCCTTTGGATATGTATTTGCTCTGTGCATTTTGAAGCTATTATACACATACAGAATAGAAGTAGTTTAGCTATTGGGTGACTCCTTTTTTCCACAGAGAACAAAATAATTTGCCAGCTCATTTAGCAAGTCCAGAGACATTTCAAATGCTTAAAGGGATGATTCCTGCAGAGTATGTTAAAAGAAAGGTGAGGTGTTGAGACAGGTATCGTTAGACATGGTTACTACCTTTGAAAACGTTTATGATCATCTTTGAGGATCAGAGAGGAAATCCCACTGAAGAATTTTTCCCCAAATCACCCAAGGTTACGGCTGAATAAAACACAGAATGTTTATGTCAAAACAGGTGATGAATCTGCCCACCTAGTATTGACCCATTCTCTGACTCTTGCCCTTTATATCTGCATTATCTTTTTTTCCTTCGAGAACTTTTCAAGTATTTTCTTGAAAGCAATTCTTGTATCTGTAATGAATTGCCTGAAAGGATGTGGAAGGAACAGGTACAATAGCTTAAGAGTAAAAACATTTAAAAAGTACTTTTTATATTCAAAGCAGAAGTTGATAGATTCCTGATTGATTGGGGCAACAAGAGATATGGTGTATAGGATCCGGGGTCAGCCATGATGAAATGGCAGAGTGGACTCAATGGGCTGAATGGCCTATCTGTGGGTGTCAGGGGAACCTACTTCATAATATAACCATGCTATAACTGAAACTAACATTACAAATTTTCAAAATCCTCTTTTAAAGTATATTATGATGCACCCTTTACCTCTTCCACCTATCCTTTTCCAGGTTCTTACTTCATATCCTCACCCACCTTCCCTTGGTCTCACCTATCACCTGCTCACTTGTACATATTTCCCCTCCCACCACCTTCTTCTTCCAGCTTTCTCCCCCTTCCTTTCTAGTTTTCATGAAGGTTCTTAGCAAAATGCTGGCTGTTTATTCCCCTCCATAGATGTTGCCTGACCAGTTCAGTTCCTCCAGTATTTTGTGTGTGTTAATTAAGATTTCCAGCATCTGCAGAATTTTTTGTATTTACCTCTGATCTTGCCCTTTTTCAGTTTCAAGATATCAGCACAAAGACAGGCTGGACAGTGATGAAACAGTAAAAGAGCCTTTTTCAAGTGCTTTCAAAAGTAAGTGGAAACTCTCCATTGATACAAACTCTACAAACAATGTTATCTAAGCAATGGAACTACTTTTGAGAATTACAGGCACAAATTTCACTTTGATATGCTTGAAACACCAGGGGCTTTGACTTTTACTAATGCACAATAGTTTTAGCTTGTGATCGCCAGATTTGTTTGCAGTAACAAAGGGATTTTCTGTTATTTCACTTGCTTCCTTTGTTGGAATCCTTTTTACGATCATTTAGTTTGTACAGGAGTTGTTTGTATAGTGCTGCTTTGTCAAAGTTGTACACTAACTATCTTCGATCACTTAATATTTCAAACACCTCTCTGATGCAGATTCACCTTTGAGACTAAGTTAAGGTATCCCATGATCAACTTTGCTTCTCCAAAGCCATTTATCAAGAACTTCAAATGTATCATCTCTGCTGAAAAAGTTGCGGAATTTAAATGCTAGTGCTTCCAACCAAGTATTATTCCTTCTGAATTCCATACCAATGGAGTAGACTGACTTTTGATTCACCATTTTAACTTATTGATCATTTTCACCACTCATTAATAATTTCCACTTTTCTTCAATTTTATTTGATTTGGAAATCATTATTGGAATCCTTATAAATAAATGTACTAATGAATTGTCAGTCCATTGCTGTCAGCAATACCGTTTGTGTTTTCTGACTTGTGTATCCAGTGCCACTGTTCACTATGGAATTCAAGGTAACACTTGACTATGTTGACGAATCCACCATCATTATGTACAGCACATAACAGACTACACATTTTGCCTTTTGTGTTACATTGAAAGAAAACATGTGCATCTAGGGGGATGTAATACTAGTGATACATCTAAAACTACTTGCATGAAAACACGGGTACTCTGCATTTGCCATGTCCTTAAAGGAGTCAGAAGAAGAAAATCCTGGGTGAATGACTGCACAAATTAGTTAAAGTGAGAGGACAACGTGAGATAGAAGTAAAAGTATTAAATACATATTACTAACTTTATTACTAGCATGTGTAAGTCACTCCCTGCTAGTACATAGCTTCACCAACAGCAAGCCTCATATAGTGCCTCCTCGCTGGCGCCACACAAACACTGAACTTCTTTCGGACTCAGGCTGAAGTGCAGAGGACAGGAACGAGGCCTAGCTCATGAGCACATAACACGCAGGCCCACTGGTGTGTGGACATGTCCTGGTGCTTGTGAACCAGGTCCCCAGCTATAAGTAACCAGCCCCATTGCCTTGTGGCAGCCTTTAGAGAGATAAAAGCAATGGGAGTAAATCCAAACAGCAAATCCACAGTGGAGCTCCTAAGGAGCTGAACGACATCGAAGAACCTTCCGGAACCTCCTGCAGCCAAGCTGGTGCCAAACCTATTGCTTCATAAGCTTTCCTTTGGACTACACTGGTGAGGCTGAGAGGGGGATCTTGATGACTGGGCATCTCAGGATCTCCATTCCTTCTGCCCAGGCTTGTGATAATCATCACCACCCATTGTTCTTCGAGACAGATGGATGTCAATCAATGAACTGGCATGGAGTATAAATGTAGGGAAGCCATAGTGAATCTTTGAGAACACTAGCTCAGTGTCTACTGGGACATTGTGTTTGATTCTGGTCACCTGATGATGGAAAAGGATGCAGAGAAAGAGGGGCTGACAAAAGTCTGGAGGACATTTATATGGATGGCTTCTAGCATTGGGTACTGCTGCTACAAGATTAGTTAGGACAGGGAGTTTTCTTTGTAGGAGAGAAAGCTGAGGAGAAAACTGATAGAAGTACAGTCCATAAAATGATGAGGGGCCTGGACAAATCAGACAGAGGTGATGGCTCCATTTTTAGTTGAAAGGGTAAAGACCCAGAGGTCATGTGCATAAAGTAAAGAAGAGCAAATTTATTGTGCAACGTATATTTGGAATCTATAATATATTTCCTACAAGTATAGTGGACACAGGTTTCACTCTGGCCTTCAAGAGGGTGTTAGATAAATTTATGGAGAGGGGCTGAGGAAGAACTAACAGAGAGCCTGTCACACCATGGGTCATGTGGTCTCCTTCTATGCCTTAAACATTCTAGGATTCTAAGTATCAGCCTCTGTTCAGAGCCATAGACTCCAGTACAAATTCTTTGTGCCTTCTGTCTTTCATATTTCATACAAAAACAGTTGAAAGGGGAAAGAAGTGAGGATTACCTTTGCGTATTTCTGGCAAAGAGCTCCCAGAGAAATGATCAACTGAAGGTCTTCCTACAGAGTTGGAAACTTCCAGAATAATATTTTTCAAGTGTTGAATCGAGTTCCCTCTGAAATGTCACTGTTCTTGGCCTGTGTAATTCATCTCGTTCCTTAAAATATTTCACAAGTATTTCAATTTAAAGTTCCTCTTTCACATTTGAATCATCCTGAATTCCCGTCTCTTTGTTACCTGTTCACTAACTGTTCCTAATTTCTTACAAACCTTTCAAATCCTTTCATAATTTCAAACATCAACAGACTATCCCTGTTGTAAAGATACTGTGTGAATTACTCCAAGCCAGTCACAGCAACTCCCCTTATTTATATCTAACATTAGATTCCTTTAACATTTCTAAAATGGAATGACAAAAAATGCACATTGTACATAGTACATATGTGGTCTAATTAAACCAACAGTTTTCAACCTATTTGCCACTGTGGACTAGATTTGCTGCTCTTTTTCTACTCTGTGGGCTGTACACTTACACAGAGCACCTCCCACAGATCTTTTAGAAAGCATTTTAACAGAAATTGTAATTTGTAGTGTTACGTACCCGTGACACGTGACAGTGGTACCCTTGTCACGTGACTGGGGTTGAAGTTATACTGGACATGAGGTAATGGTGGAGTGATGTCATTTTCCCGCCAGTAGAGGTCATGTGACAGGTTTTTTCTACAGGGTATAAAAGGAAGACCCACCCTGTCAGGTGGGGCAGTTCGTGGCTGGATTTGCCAAGATGACTTCATGTTACTGTGTGATTTAATGTGATGACGCAGTTTAGTTAAAAATGAAGTTTTATATAATGCCTAAAGTTTAAAAGGTCAGAGCCAACGGTTTCTTTGCTAAGGGAGAGTGAAGTTTGGAAGACAAATCGAGAAGAATCGATTTTCGATGGATTGACTTCGACCTTGTGTGATCCTCATTCGGAAGGATTTCGTTTGCTATTCTCACGATAGTCTCCGCTGGAAAAAGCGGGAGATTGAGAATATTGTGGAAGGAAGGTCAGTCACTTTAAGTTGTTATATTTAATAAAATTCGACGTGGGAGTTCGACGCTGGGAATCGAAGGACATCGACGTGGAAGAGAATTTAAATCGCTTTAAAAAGTCTCTCCTTTTAAAAGTACCGTGAGCTTTTGAACTGTCGGCATATCGTTCTTTGAACTGTTTTCATTCGGCAATTCGCTTTGGAGAACTGTTTTTTTTTCAATACTACTTTAAAGACTGTTTGAGACTGCAAAGCTATTAAGAACTGTCTGACCAGCTGTCAGCAGCTGAGCTCGGATCATTGTTTGGGTTTGTTTACTTTTGAAGGGGGTTTGTTATCAGTGTTTAATAAACGTGTTATTCGTTATAAAACCCCTTGCCTAACTCATCTATATTATTGTTGCCCGAATACGTAACATAATTATGGGGGCTACGTTCGGAATTGAATTATTTGAGTTTAAAAAGTTTTTTGAATTTTGAGTTGGTGTTTTGGTAACGGGGTTTGCTCGATTTTTTTTTGTTTGATTGGCTTGTGAGTGGTATTCGGCAACGATGAATATTGATGAGTTTCTGGATTCGCCAGTCGCGGATTTGTTAGCGAAGGCGAATAAAACTGAAGTCTCTGAACTTGCTAATCGGTTGCATCTTAAAGGGATTTTGCCAACTACATCAAAAGCTGTTATACAGAGAAAGATCGCATCACATTTTGTGGCTTCGGGTCATTTTGAAGAATCGATTTTAGAATCGTTTCCAATAAGTAATCTGGAGATGCAGTTGCAAATTGAACAAATGAGGTTGGAACAAAGTAAAGCAGAGTTAGAGAGGTGTAAATTGGAATCTGAGCAGAAGAAAAGAGAATTTGAATATGCAATGGTGAATTTAAGGTCTGAGAATCAGTCTTCTGATTCTAGAAAACCGTTTGTTGCTAGCCAAGAAATTAAATTGGTCCCTCCATTTAGTGAAACAGAAGTGGAGAGATATTTTCAACATTTTGAAACTATTGCTCGGATGTCAGAGTGGCCGAAAGATAAATGGTCAGTGTTATTACAGAGTGTAATCAAAGGCAAGGCACGACACGTTTACACAGCTTTAACTGCTGCGCAAGCACTTGATTATGATATTGTGAAAGAAAATATTCTCAAATCATATGAATTGGTCCCAGAAGCGTATAGGGAAAGATTCAGGAGTTTGAAAAAGTCTGTGGAAAAGACTTATGTGGAATTTGCCTATGATAAAGCTATGTGTTTTGAGAGATGGGTTTCTTCTAAAAATGTAAATGAGGACTATGATACATTGAGAGAGCTGATTTTAATGGAGGAATTTAAAAGAAGCATTCCTGTTGAAGTAAGGACCTACTTAAATGAAAGGGATATTGATAAATTGCAGGACTGTGCTAGATTAGCTGATGAGTATGTTTTAATCCATAAGAATAAATTTCCTCAGGGTAGAATTTTTAAGAGGAAAAATAATATGGAGACTCCAGGTAAATCAGAAATTAAATTAGAGGTTAATGAGAGAGGTAGGGAGGAAGGAAAACCTGTGAAGGAAAGACAGTTTGGTCTTATTTGTAACTATTGTAAGAAGCCTGGCCATGTAATAGCTAACTGTTTCAAATTGAAAAAGAAAGAGAAGGAAGCAGTTCCAGATGCTTGTGTGCAACATACTAAAGCACCTGTAAAGTTACAGGGTTTGGTAAACACAAATGAGGATTTGTTAGAGTCTGACAAAGTTAGAAAGGGATATGATCATTTTATAACTGAAGGGTTTGTATCCTTGAAAGAAGGATCTACTCTGGTGCCAATAAAGATTCTTAGGGATACTGGAGCTTCTCAATCACTGATGTTAGATAGTGTGTTGAAGTTTAATGAAGAGAGTGATACTGGTGAGGTGAATTACATAAGAGGTGTTGGAAGTGATTTTATGCCTGTACGTTTACATGAAGTAAATTTAAAGTCAGGGTTAGTTACAGGATTTGTTAAGGTAGGATTACAGCATAGCTTACCTGTGAAGGGTATTTCTTTATTGTTAGGTAATGACTTGGCAGGTGGACAAGTTTTTCCTGAAGTGCATTTGACAATGGAATCAGAGGAACCAGAGGTGAATTCTAACATAGATTTTTCTTGTGTTGTGACTAGAGCTATGGCTAAAAAAATTGATGTGCAGAATGAGGTTGTTACTCATGACTGTTCAACTCAGGATTTGAGTTTTGAAGATGTGTCGGAAACTTTCTTACCTTCGTTGTTTGAACAAGATTCTGGGAGTAAGTCTGACTATGAAGATTTATCTCTGTCTCGGAAGGAGATGATAGCAGAGCAGAATAGAGATCCTGAGATTGTAAAATTAAGGGAACAAGCTTTACTAGGTAGTGAAATTGAGAAGGTGTTAGTAGGATATTATTTGGAAAAAGGAGTGTTGATGAGGAAGTGGAGGTCGCCTACAATTCCTGCAAGTGAGGAATGGAATGTTGTTTATCAGGTGGTTGTTCCTAAAGTTTATCGGAATGAGATTTTGACTTTAGCTCATAGTGTGCCTTTAGGTGGACATCAAGGGGTAAGGAAAACTGTGGACAAGATTTTAAAACATTTTTACTGGCCTGGTTTAAGAAAAGATGTGGCGATGTTTTGTAAGACGTGCCATACTTGTCAAATTGTGGGTAAACCAAATCAGGTTACACCAGTAGCTCCATTACAACCTATTCCAGCATTTGGTGAACCGTTTTCTAAAGTTATTGTAGATTGTGTTGGTCCATTACCAAAGACAAAAACTGGTTATCAGTATTTGTTGACTATCATGTGTACTTCGTCTAGGTTTCCAGAGGCAGTACCACTTAGGAATATAAAAGCTAAAACTGTGACGAAGGCTCTTATAAAATTCTTTACTTATTTTGGATTGCCTAAGGAAATACAAACTGATCAAGGTAGTAATTTTATGTCTGGATTGTTTCAACAGATAGTTTATAAATTGGGAGCTAAGCAAATTACTTCGTCTGCATACCATCCAGAATCGCAAGGTGCCTTGGAGAGGTTTCATTCTACTCTCAAGAATATGATTAGGACATATTGTGTGGAGAATGAAGGTGACTGGGATGAGAGTATAAACTTACTTTTATTTGCAGTAAGGGAATCGGTACAGGAATCTTTAGGGTTTAGTCCATTTGAACTTGTGTTTGGACATAGAGTTAGAGGACCTTTAGCTTTATTGAAGGAACAGTGGATTAGTAAGGAAGTGCATACTAATTTGTTGGACTATGTTTTGAAATTTAAGGACAGGTTACATAGAGCTTGTAGCTTAGCCAAGGAAAATTTAAAGTTGGCTCAGGAGAAAATGAAAACTTGGTATGATAAGGAAGCTAGGATGAGGATGTTTAAGCCTGGAGATAAGGTGTTGGTTCTTTTCCCAGTGCAGACAAATCCTTTACAAGCTAGATTTCATGGACCTTATGAAATTGTGTCTAGAGTTAATGATGTGGATTATGTAATAAAAACTCCAGATCGTAGAAGGTCAACACAACTTTGCCACATAAATATGATTAAACCATATTTTGAGAAACAATCTGATACTGTGACTGTTGTGGTTAGTGAGAATGAGTTGGATTTAACTGGGAACATGATAGATGATTCATCTGACTTTCATTCTAAATCTAACATTGTTTCTGTTAGGTTACCTAATTCGACTATTTTGGAAAATATGGATGAGAAATTAGCACATTTACAGCTAGAGCAGAAACAACAGATGAAGGAATTGATTTTTAAGTATAAGGATTTGTTTCCAGATGTTCCGAGAAGGACTACTATAGCTTCACATGATGTAGATGTTGGAGATGCCAAACCTATTAAACAACATCCATATAGGATGAACATGGAAAAATGTGAACTTGCTGAGAAAGAAATTGAATACATGTTAGAGAATGATATTATTAGACATTCTAACTCGAATTGGAGTTCGCCATGTGTTATGGTGCCAAAACCTGATGGTAGTATTAGGTTTTGTACGGACTATAGCAAGGTGAATGCTGTAACGAAAACAGATGCATATCCAATTCCTAGAGTAGATGATTGTGTAGATAAGGTTGGAAAAGCAAAGTTCCTTACAAAGATTGATTTATTGAAAGGGTATTGGTGTGTTCCATTAATGGACAGAGGTAGAGAGATTTCTGCATTTGTAACTCCATCTGGGTTATATGAGTATAATGTTCTTCCATTTGGGATGAAGAATGCCCCAGGTACTTTTCAGAGGATGATTAATTCTGTGATTCAGGGATTGAAAGATACTGATGCTTATATTGATGATTTAGTGACAGGAAATGATACTTGGGAAGCACACATTATTGCGGTGGAGAAATTGTTTGAAAAGCTTTCAAAAGCTAACTTGACTATTAATTTAGCCAAGAGTGAATTTGGACATGCTACTGTGACTTACCTTGGTTATGTTGTAGGTCAAGGTAAGGTAGCTCCTGTTCAGGCAAAAGTTCAGGCAATTTTGGAAATTCCCACTCCAACGGGGAAAAAAACTCTCAGAAGGTTTTTGGGAATGGTAGGATATTATCGAAAATTTTGTAAGAATTTTGCTAATGTTGCCCTTCCATTAACTAACCTTCTGCAGAAGAATGTAAAGTTTGTGTGGACAGTGTTTTGTCAGAAAGCATTTGAAAAGTTGAAAACAATGATATGTGAACAACCTGTGCTTAAGGCACCTGACTTTGAAAAACCTTTTTCATTAGCTGTAGATGCTAGTGATGAAGCTGCGGGAGCAGTATTGATGCAGAGGAATGAGGGTGATGAGGTTGATCATCCAGTAGCTTACTTTTCTAAGAAATTTAATAAGCATCAAAGAAACTATTCAACAATAGAGAAAGAATTGTTATCTCTTGTTTTAGCTTTGGAATATTTTGAGGTATATGTTGGTACAACTCAAAAACCACTTATTGTTTACACTGATCATAATCCGTTAGTTTTTCTGAGTAAGATGAAAAACAAAAACAGAAGATTGTTAAATTGGAGTTTGATGTTACAAGAGTACAATATTGTGATAACTCATATTAAAGGTAAAGATAATGTGGTTGCTGATTGTCTATCTCGATGTTGACTGTACAATGTTTTTTTTTTGGAGTGGTTTTTTTTATTGTAACACTCCTACTGTATTGTATATTGTGTATGTTATATGATTTATACATTTGTTTTTTTTCTTGTGAGTAATTGTTAAAATTTTTGTTCTTGTTAGACCAAAAATGTTTTTTTTTTGGAGGGAGGTGTTACGTACCCGTGACACGTGACAGTGGTACCCTTGTCACGTGACTGGGGTTGAAGTTATACTGGACATGAGGTAATGGTGGAGTGATGTCATTTTCCCGCCAGTAGAGGTCATGTGACAGGTTTTTTCTACAGGGTTTTTTCCCACCATCTTGTTATTATTATTATTTACAATTGTGTTTTCAGAACCATTTTCAGTTGGTGCAACATTGATATATCTTTGATTAAGGTACAAATAATGTCCTGTGCATTGCGACCAATGTAGAAGACTGTTCCTTTCCTCCCTGCAACCTCTTTAAGAAGGTCAACCTCAGCATTCCTTTCCAATAACTTTCCTCTGTTGGTCATCTGGGATGAATCTATCTCACATTCCCACAGCTACAAAAGATTCTGCAGATGCTCGAAATACAGAGCAACACACAGAATGCTGGAGGACCTCAGCAGATCAGGCAGCATTTAATCTGATGAAGGGTCTTCCTTGACTGCCAGGTTCCATACACCATGCACCTTATCCCAAACTGCAGTTTCCTTCTTGGCTGTTATTCCTGAGTCTCAAGCGCAATACAATTTTGCCTTTGCATTGCTCACATACAAAATGGGTGCTGATCCACCAGGGAATGCCAATTTAACATGCCTTTCCTAGCATGAGATGATTTCTCGGTCCTCAAGTTTAACATTCTCAGCTTTGGTTTCAAAGTTCTCCATTTTATTAATTTCACCTTGGCTTGTAACCTCCTCCAGGCAAAATTACTATTGGATTTTCTACCATCTCCATCTTATGCTCTTTATAATGTTGAGTTCACCACTGACAGTCATTCTTTACTCTGTTAAGACCTTTGTACTTCAGCTCTTAGTTGCCTCCACTCCCTTACCAGACATGATGCAGCCTGTCAGAATGCTGTCCACAGCACATCTGTATAAGCTGCTGAGTGTGTTAGATGTCAAACCAAATCTCCTCAAACTCCTAAACTTCAAACCACCTAGTACTGTGGCCCCTTCGAGCTCTGCTTCCGTCCCTGATGAGCTCAATTACTTCTACACTCGCTTTGACCAAGAAAACAAGGAGGTCACCCTCAAAGCGGATCTCCCACCTGGTGAACTGCCTCTCTCACTTTCCACCTCTGATGTTTGTGCCACCCTGAGCAGAGTGAATGTATGGAAGGCAGCTGGTCCGGATGGAATACCTGGCCGTGTGCTCAGAGTCTGTGCAGGGCAGTTGGCCGGGGTTTTCGTGGACATTTACAATCTGTCCCTGACCCAGGAGTTGTCCCCACAAGCTTCAAGATCGCCACCATCGTGCCAGTGCCAAAGCATTCCACTGCCACGGGCCTGAATGACTTCCGCCCAGTGGCACTCACCCCCACCATTGCAAAGTACTTTGAGAGACTGGTTCTATCACATCTGAAATCCTGTCTGCCCACTACCCTGGACCCCCATCATTTGTCTATCACACTGACAGGTCAACAGAAGACGCCATCTCCACAGCACTTCACTCTGCCCTGACCCACCTGGACAACCCCAACTCTTACGTCAGAATGCTGTTCATTGACTTTAGTTCGGCATTCAATACTGTGATTCTCTCCAAGCTGATCGCCAAACTTTGCCAGCTTGTTATCAGCTCATCCCTCTGCAATTGGACCTTGGACTTTCTGACTAACAGTCCCCAATCTGTTAAGCTAGACAACCTCTCCTCCTCCACTCTCACCATGAACACCGGTGTGCCTCAAGGCTGTGTGCTGAGCCCTCTTCTGTACTCCCTTTTCACCTATAACTGTGTTCCTGTACATGGTTCTACCTCCATAATCAAGTTTGCAGATGACACCACGGTGGTTGGCCTGATCAGAGGGGATGATGAGACGGCCTACAGGGACGAGGTCCAGCACCTGGCCCTTAACATCCAGAAGACCAAGCAGATCATTGTGGACATCAGGCATGCTAGAAGCCACACTCACGTCCCCATCTACATCAACGGAGCTGTAGTGGAGCGTGTATCATGCTTCAAATTCCTTGGTGTCCACATTTCCGAGGATCTCACCTGTTCCCTCAACTCCTCCACTCTGATCAAAAAGAAGCCACAGCGCCTTTATTTCCTGCGGAGCATCAAGAAAACTCACCTCTGTCCCAGGATACTGACTTTTACTGCTCTACCTTTGAGAGCATACTCACCAACTACATCTCAGTGTGGTATGGCAATTGTCCCGTATCGGACCGCAAAGCACTCCAGCGGGTGGTGAAAACTGCCCAGCGGATTATCAGCACCCAATTGCTTGCCATTGAGAACATCTACCATAAATGCTGTCTGGGCAGGGCGAAAAACATTATCAAGGATGCATCTCACCCCGACCATGGACTTTTTACTCTCCTCCCATCCGGTAGGCACCACAGGAGCCTCCGCTTCCACACCAGCAGGCACAGGAAAAGCTTCTTCCCTGAGGCTGTGACCCTGCTGAACCTCACATCACAGCGCTAAGCAGTATTGCACCCATATTGTACTGTTTCAGTACTTTTATATTTATGTGCTGTAGCACTTACTTTTTATTCACAGTTATTTTGTAAATAACACTTTTCTTTGCATTTCTGGTTAGATGCTAACTGCATTTCATTTCGGCACAATGACAATAAAATTTAATCTAATCTAATCTAAAATATAACTGCTGTCTTGCCTTCTTTATAGCTGCATTATTATGTTGGGACCAGGTTAGATCCTCAGAGATACTGACAGCCAGGAACTTGAAATTGCTCACTCTCTCCACTCCTGATCCCTCTATCAGGACTTGTTTGTGTTCCTTCAACTCACCCTTTCCGAAGTCCACAATCAGTTCTTTGGTCTTACTGACATTGAGGGGAAGGCTGTTGCTGTGACTGCATTCAACTAGCTGGTACATCTGACTCCTGTATGTCCTCTTGTTACTATCTGAGATTCTGCCAACAACGGTTGTAACAAACTTATAGATGACATTTGAGCTATGCCTAACCACACAGTCATGGGTGTAGTGGGAGTAAAGCAGTGGGCTAAACACACATCCCTGAGGTGCACCAGAGTTGATTGTCAGTGAGGAGGAGATGTTATTACCAATCTGCAAAGATTGTGATCTTCTGGTTAGGAAGTTAAGGGTCCAGTTGCAGAGGGAGGTACAGATGAAGGGTCTCGGCCCGAAACGTTGGCTACTCTTTTCTCACGGATGCTGCCTGACCTGCTGAGTTCTTCCAGCGTTGTGTTCGTATTCTTTGATCCACAGCATCTACAGTTTTATTTTTGTGTTTTGAGGCCCAAGTTCTGTAGCTTTTCGATCTGGACTGTAGGAATGACGGTGTTAAGTGCTGACAATGAACGGCATGGGTATTTTGTATTGTCCAAGTGATTCAAGACTGCACAGAGAGCTATTGAGACTACATCCATCACAGACCTGTTGTGGCAATAGGCAAATTGCAGTGGGTCCAGGTCCTTGTGGAGGCAGGAGTTGCTTCCAGCCATGACCAACCTCTCAAAGCATTTCATCACAGTAGATGTGAATGCTACTGGATGATAGTCGCTAAGGCCGCTCACCCTTCTCTCCTTGGGTACAGGTACAATTGTTGCCCTTTTGAAGCAGATGGGAAGTTCCAACAGTAGCAGTGAGAGACTGAAAATGTCTTTGAATACACCTGTCATCTGGTTGGTTCCCTTGTTTATTGCCCTCCATAAATGCTGCCCGACTTGTTGTGTTCCTCCAGCACTTTTTGTGTGTTACTCAAGATTTCCAGTATAGTGTCTATAATGTCTCTTTTACAAGATTTGCTTTGCCTTGGCATTTTTTACACACAAGGAATGATATACAAAGGCAACATGCTGTTATTTCCATTCATGGAGAATAAAAAATTTACATTGTTATTGTGAACAGCTCTTAATTCAAGTTAAATGATTTTAATTAATTGCAATTATCAGATGATCAGGGTAAATTTGATAACTCCACATTATGTCATTTCCACCATACACTGACTTGATATTTTATAAGGGAGCAAGAAAATCATATGGTTCAAAAATCAAACAGTTCCTTGAATCATTCAGAAGTTGCAGCATGAAATCTCTGATTATAGTAAAAACTGCAGTCATTAATAAGCAAACACAAGGAAATCTGCAGATGCTGGAAATTCAAACAATACACACAAATTGCTGGTGGAACACAGTAGACCAGGCAGCATCTATAGGAAGATGACCAAGGGTCTCGGCCTGAAACGTCGACAGTGCTTCTTCCTATAGATGCTGCTGCTGTCAACAGTGCTTCTTCCTATAGATGTTGCTGCCTGCTGTGTTCCATCAGCATTTTGTGTGTATTGCTAGTCACTAATAAGGCATCTTTTTAAACCAGAGATGCTAGTTATAAAATAGAGTCCAGTGGAATATGAGACATGTCACAGAGCAAAACAGATTTCATATCTCAGTTAAGTCTTTGCCCCTATTTTATCACATCTGGCCTAAACTGCAATTATGACAGAGGTTATGGTGTGTAGCACTTTCTGTCATGGTAGAGTAGAATCTACTTTCAGAAAGTTCCAGGTTAATAGTCATGGGCAATTTCAACTTCCCTAATATTAATTGGCACCACGTTAATGTAAAAGGTTCAGATGGGGCAGAATTTGTTCTGAAGAAGCAAATAGTGGTAATTGAGTTCGATGCCCAGTGGTGTTCTACAACAATCTGTTCTGGGATCCCTGTACTTCATGATGTTTATAAATGACTTAGATAAGGAATTGGAAGAACGGATTAGTAAGTTTGCAGCTGACATGAATGTCGGTGATCTTGTGAATATTTAAAAGGTGGCATTGATAGAATGCAGAGCTAGGCTGAAAAATGGCAAATGGAGTTCAATCCGGAAAAATGATAAATGATAGACTTTGGAAGATTGAACTTGAACTATAAGGATAATGGTAGGATTTTTAGCAGTGTGGAAGATCAGAGAGACCTTAGTGTCCGTATTCATAAATCCATGAAAGTTACCACACCAGTTGTTACGTTGTTTAAGAAGGCGTACGGTGTGTTGGCCTTCATTAGTCAGGGGTTTGAGTTCAAGAACAGTGAGGTAATGTTGCAGCTCTAAAAAACTCCAGTTAGACCACACTTTGAGTAATATGTTCCATTCTGGTCGAAGCTTTGGAGAATGTGCAGAGTTTATTTACCAGAAAGCTGCACGGATTGGAGAGCATATCTTATAGAACATAGAACATAGAACAATACAGCACAGTACAGGCCCTTCAGCCCACAATGTTGTGCTCACCCTTAAAGCCTACCTCCCATATAACCCCATATCTTAAATTATGAGAAGAGGATGAGCAGATTAGGGCTTTTCTCTTTAGAGTGAACTATGAGAGGTGACTTGATAGAAGTGTATAAGATGACAGGAGGCATAGAAAAAGTGAACAGCCAGCACTGTTATCCCGGGGTGGTAACGACAAATATGAGAGGGCATAATTTTAAAATGGTTGGATGAATGTATAGGGGTCATGTCAAAGTTCAGTTTTTAACCCAAAGAGTGAATAACCCGGGTTGGTGGTAGAGAGAAATAAATTAGGAACATTTAAGAGACTCTTAGATAGGCTAAAATGGCGGGATTAGATTGTTCTTGTTGTAGATCAAAAGGTCAGCAGAATATCATGGGTTGAAGGGCCTGTACTGTGGTATACTGTTCCGTGTTCTATGGAATTGTCCTCAAATGCTTTGCCAGCCTTATGTATTAAAATACTACCTTTGTTGAAGTGGTATGCAGTATCCTTTGTGCAATAAATTCCCCAGCAAGTTAAAAAAGAAAACTTCCATAAAAATATACAGAGTAATTGTCAGGTAAGATAAGGGAACGGATACTGACTGATTCATTCAAATAGAATCATGCTGGCACACTCCAGGAAGAGGCAAGAGCGAGTTGATTAAAACATTGTTTACTGCCTTGCATTATAATCAATTCTGTGTCCTCAATACAGAGCAGTGTTCATTATGTTATTTGTGGTAAGATGCTGCTTCACTGAGAATGGCCCTATTTAGCTTAACGAGATTAGAGAATGTGATACATGTTGTAGTCCATTAAATGATAATTCACAGTTGTAAATTATCATATAGAGAGAGTGGGATTATTGCTAATGGCTGCAGAATAAACACAACATAATGATTCATTTTGCTGGCCGGCATTACCTAGAAACCAAATAGTAATCCATTTAGGAATGCTGCAAACTTTATGTGGTAATCTATTCAGACCTTTCACAGTTTAGTATCATTGAAATGTAAGGTGGGCAAGAGAAAATGATTAAAATGATTGTTCATGCTTATTAATACTGTCTGAAATGGTCACACAAAAAGGTGTAAAAGAATCAGTTTCCATTCATAGCCAAGTGATGACTTGTGTTGTCCTTGGATACAGAATTGAATCTGAGGTCTCTTTCCTTTTATCCTTCAGCAAACATAAATCTTCTTTTTGTTCTCTTCATAAAACAAAGAATTGCTGCTTGTGAAACTTAGGGATTACAAAGTGAACACACAAGATGTTCCTCATCATATTCCTATGAATGCCCATGCTCTGGTAATCCAGATTACATCTATCTGCTGTGGGCACTATTTCTGCATCACCTGCTTTTTATCTTATGGCTGATACTGCTGAATGTCAAAGCTGTCTGCTCTATATGATAGAAGTTAATACAATTTTGGTCGATCTTCTAAATCCATTCCCAATTTCTTTACAACAAAGCCAAGCAGGCCCAAGACAACCTTAAATTGCTTCCTCAGTTCTTTTGTTTGGACTGTGTGTTGTCAGATATTATCTCTGCACCCTGACCTTCCGTGTTCAGGACATAGTTCATTCTGTTTGGCATGTAATCTCTTATCTCACTTTGCCACCATGAAGATAACGCAAGTCAAATATGCCAAAAGATTTGATAGCAGGCTTGCTTCACATTGTATGTGAAGAAGGCAAATCCAGTGGAAGATTTCAAGTTTTACATATAGCTCGATCATCTTTTGACTACAGATTATCATTTTTAGTCTTCCTTAAATAACTACAAAATGTAACCTTTTGGTTTAGCACACAAGATGCTGGAGGAACTCAGAAGATCAGGCAACATCTATTGTTTGCATGATGTGTGTGTTTTTTCCCTCTTTTTCTGCAGAGTAGATATGGTTTTTAATTTTTTTATTAATTGGGTTCTTTGGGTTTCTTGCTTTGTGGCTGCCTGTAAGCAAACAAATCTTAAGTGTATAATTTATACATTCTTTGATAATAAATGTATTTTGTTCCTTGGAGGGAAATGGGCAGTTGACATTTTGGATTGAGATCCTTCACAAACCGAAACGTTAGCTGTCAATTTCCCTCCACAGATGCTGCCTGACCCACTGAGCTCCTCCAGCATCTTGCGTGCTGCTCCAGATTCCAGCATCTGCAGCCTTGCATGTGTAACCTTTAGGTCTGTTCATTCATCAGCAAACTAGAATATCTTTGTCTGAACTGGTACAAATATGTCAAGTATCTGTAAAAGCACTGTTTGTCAACACAGTTTCCAGCACAATAGTGCCCATAAATAGGATCATAAACACTAATGATGAAGGTGTTTTCGCTTAAAAAAAACTGAGAGTTAAAATAGAGTATTAATGCTCTTCAATTTAGAATTAATATATAGAACGGTAATAAAAATGAACAAAATATTGCAATAAAACTGTGCCAATTAAGAGTATCATACACTGTTTTGCTTACAAACCATTTTTATTTCTCCCTATTGACACTACCTGACAGGCTGTGCTTTTCAACATACTCCATCTGGTTTCAGCACTATAGTAGTTCTAACTTGCATTTCACAGCTTTTATGTACTCTCTTCTTTAATTTATTTCTATCTAACTACATTCATTCATTCATCAATGGATGGCTTCAAAAATGGAATGTCACCAAATATCCTCCACCATTCCGAGATGATTTATTTTTCTTATCCATCCCTCTCCTATCTTACTTTGCAAATTAAAGCTCACTAGCTTTCACAATTGTAATGAAGGACCCTTGTATTGAAGCATTAACTCTGTTTCTCTTTCCACTGATAATTTGCCGAGTGTTTCCAGCATTTTCTGACTTTACTAAGTTGTCAAGGTGGCTCTGAGGAGGATGCTAAAGAATGAAGGGCAAGCTCATGCAGACTGTCGCTGTGAGTTGTGATTGGAACAGTTGCTATTCAACTGTTTACACAACAGTGAACATTGCTTTTGTCACAGTCAATGTCAAATGTGAAAGTCGGATACTGAATGGTATCTATCCAAGTCACATACTGCATCACGTGAAAGTACACTTGAAAATGTTGATCTTCAAAAGATTTGGTGTACTTATGCTGAAACTAAAAGGCCATAGCTGTGAGTTCAATGTGTTATTGGATGGGTCAGATCCAGCAGAGTGGACAAAAGAGTTACATGGAAATGGTCCCAATGGAAAGCAGAGGAAGGAGGGGGATGGAAAAGATCTGCTTGGTGGTAGGATCTTGCCAGAGTTGCAGAAGTTAGGGAGAATGATGCACTGGATAAGGAGATTTGTGGGATGGTAGGTAAGGACAAGGTGAATTCTGTCCCTGCTGGGATGGCAGGAGGATGGGGTGAGGGTAGATATACAGGAAATGGCGGAAATACAGGTGAGGGCATCAGTGATGGTAGAATAGAAATCCTGTTCACTGAAAAATGGTGACATCTCAGAGAACAGATGTGATGGAGACAGAGGAACTGAGAGAAGGGAATGAAGTTTTACAAGTGACAGGGTGGGAAGAGGTGTAGTCAAAACAGCTCTGAGAGTCAGTAGGTTTGTGCAGGATATCAGATGACAGTTTGTCTCCAGATATGGAGACAGAAAGATCAAGAAAGTGAAGAGAGGTGTCAGAGACGGACCAAGTAAATTTGAAGGCAAGGTGGAAGTTGGAGGCAAAGTTGATGAAATTGTCAAGCTCAGCATGAGTTCAGGAGGCAGCACCAATACAGTCATCAATGTAGCAGAGAATGAGGAAGGGAGCATTATCAGTGAAGGCTTGGAACATGGACTGATGCTGCCTGACTTGCTGAGTTAATCCAGCATTTTGTGTGTGTTGCTCAAGATTTCCAGTATCTGCAGACTCTCTTGTGCTTGTGGAGGAACTCAGCAAGTCAGACAGCATCTATGGAAGGGAATAATCAGTTGGTGGGTGAGACCTTTCATCGGGACTATATCAGACTTCAGGGAAGAAGATGCAAAGAAGCTTCCTGAATAACAAAGCAGAGAGAATGTGAAGCTCAGCCAGAGTTGCAGAACAGTACAGCATGGGGAAATAGGCTCTTCACCCTAGCTCGGCCATGCCAACCAAGATGCCCAATCAAGCTAGTCCCATTTACCCACATTTGATTCAGATCCCTCTAAACCTTTCCTATGCCAAATGCCTTTAAGTTGTTATTGTACCAGCCTCAATCGCTTCCTCTGGCAGCTCATTCCATATAATTACTACTCTCCGCTTGAGGAATTTTTCCCTCAAGTCCCTTCTCAGTCTTTCCCTTCTCATCTTAAACCTATGCCCTCCAGTTTTTGATTCCCTTTCTTTGGGTAAAACTGTTGTGTGCATTCACCCTGTCTATGCCCCACGTGCAGTCTAAGATTATACACCTCTGAAAGGTCAACGCTCAATCTCTGCCACTTCAGTCAATAAAGTCTGACCATCTCCGTGTAACTCAGTGAGATTAATTGGACTGAAGGGAATGAATCCACAGGGTCTGATGGCTTCCAACCTTGGGTTTAATGAGAGAAGATGGAGATGACGAACTGTACTGGCTGCCATTTAGCAAAATTCCACTAAATCTTGAATGGATTCCATAGGCAGCGAGGCAATAAAGATAACCCAGCTATTTACTAAATGAGGGAGAGAGAAAACAGTGTTTCTACAGGCCTATCAGTCTGACAGAAGTACATTGTGGAGAAATTGCTCAAAGCTACTTAACAAAATGATACCTAAACACTTAGAAAATAATAGTAGAATTAAGCAGTCAACATTGATTTGTGAAAAAAAATCAAATTTGACAAATTTACCGGTTATTTGAGGTTGTAAAATAGATAAGAGTGAACCAATAGATACAATGCAATAGAACTTCCAAATTATTTCTATACGGTTCCACAAAAGTGGCTATTAAATTTAGGATTGAGAATAATATTTTGGAAGGAAGAAAGGGTTAGTCCACTGACAGACAATAGAGTAGGAAAAAATTGGTCAATTTGGAGTTAGGAGACTGTAACTGGCAGAGCATCACTAGAATTAGTACTGGGGTTCTAGTTGTTTGTTTATTTATATTTATTTTTATTTAGAGATGCTGTGCAGAATAGGCCCTCCCAGCCCTTTGAGCCACACCGTATCAACCCACCGATTTAACCCTAGTCTAATCACAGGTCAATTTACGATGACCAATTAACCTGCTAACTGGTATATCTTTGGACTGTGGAAAGAAACCGGAGCACCCGGAGGAAATCCACGCATACGAAAGTACAAACACCTTACAGAGGACTCCAGGATTGAACTCTGAACTCCAACATCCCCAGCTGTAATAATGTTGTGCCACAGTGATGCCCTTTGACAATCAATATTAATGTATTGGCTGACAGCTCAAAGTGTAATATATCCAAATTTGCTGATGATGCAAAGCTAGTGCAGTTATGGGGAGAATGCATTAGGGCTTCAAGGTGATACAGACTGGCTAGCTCAATAATTGACTAATTGAACAAGCAAGAGCACGGCTGATGGAATATAATGTGGGAAAATGTGAAGTTATCCCCTTTGGTAGATAAAATGCAAAAACAGAATATATTTTAATTGTGAACAAGTAAAAGATGTTGGTATTTGAAAGAATTTTAATGGTGTTGCATACAAATCACAGAAGGTTAATGTACATTTACAACAGTAATTTGGAAAGCAATTATTGTACAAGGTAATAAATTGTCCTGTATTGCATGAGAATTGGAACACTACAATTATAAAAGCCCTGGTGAGACTCTACCTGGAGTATTTTGTTATATTCTGGTATCCCTAGTCATGGAGTTGTACAGCAAAAAAAAATAGGCTGCAACAAACAAAATGCTGGAGGAACTTGAACGTGCCACGTATCAGCTGTGGAAGGAATTGGATTAGGTCCGGTAGCATTTGTGGAAGGAAATGGACAGTTGACATTTTGACTTGAGACAATTCATCTGGACTGAAACACAAAAGCAAGATAGCCAGGTTAGGGGAGGGGTGCAGAAAGAGCTGGGAGAAGGGGTGGGTAATAGGAGGAGGGGATTCAGTGGGAGGAGGGTGAGGAAACACAATGATCGAGGGTTGGAAGTTGTAGGAGAAGTTGGGTAGGTCAGAAGGAGAGGGAAAGGAGGCAGATTTTACCTAAAATTAGGGAATGCAATATTCATGCCAACTCTTGGAGACAACTTGGATGGATAATGAGCTCTGTTGCCCTAGTTTATGTTTAGGTTGACCCGGCCAGTAGAGGAGATCAAAGACAAACAGGTTGCCGTGGGAGTGGGGAGGAGAATTGATATGGTTAGCAAATGGAATGTCCAAAAGTCCAAGATGCACAGAATGGAGGTGCGCAGTAAAGTGGTCTCTACATTGAGAGATAGGCTCTTCGGGCCACTGCGTCCATTTTTGCCCATCTAAACAAAATACATTTTGCCCAGATTAGGATTTACCTAAGAAACAATAAATGGAGTACAATGAAGATTCACCAGCTTTTGCACTGGGAATAGGTGTTGCTCTTGTGAAAGAGATTAAGCAGAGTGAGCTGGACTCTAATTTCAGAGAAGTGAAAGTTTCACCTCTCTCTTCAATGAGAGATGATCTCATATGAAGCATACAAAATTATTATGGGGTTTGACTATACTGGTGTAGGGGATGGTGCTTGCCCTGCCTGGGGTGTTGGGAACAGGGTTACTGTCTCAATGTAAGCCATCAGAAATTCAGGAATGAGCCAAAATCCACTCAGCCAGAGTAAATCTTTTGAAGTTGACAATCAGTTTATTATTAAAACACACACAAAATGCTGGGAAAATGGAGCAGGTCAGGCAGCATATCTGGAAATGAATAAACTGTCAACGTGTTGAGCCAAGACCCTCTTTCAGGACTAAGAAGGAAGGGGGAAGATTTCAGAATAAAAAAAGAGAGTGGGGAAGGGAAGGAAGGTAGCGAGAAGGTGATAGGTGAAGCCAGGTTGGTGGGAAAGGTAAACGGCTGGAGAAGAATGTATCTGATACGAGACAACAGTGAGTAATTGGAGATGGGGAAGGAAGAGGGGGCCCAAGGGGGAAGTGATAGACATGAGAGAAGAGGCAAAAGGCCAGAGTATGGAATAGAGGAAGAAGGGAGGGGGAGGAATTTTTTTTTAAACAGAAGGAGAAATTGATAT